>NC_140941.1:86077619-87362619 GCF_014529385.1 Adiantum capillus-veneris
CAACTTCTCCTTGTTGACCACCTTTGTAAACATGTCTGCAGGATTTTCACTTGTATGCACCTTTCCTAGCTTTAGCTGTCCCTCTTCCAAAAGAGGGACGTATGAAGTGATATCTCACCTCAATGTGATTTGTCCTTGAATGAAAGGCTGAGTTCTTCGCAAGATGAATAGCGCTTTGACTATCACTGTACAAGACACAATTGTCTTGTTTGAATCCAAGCTCTTCTAAGAATGTGTGAAGCCACAAAATTTCTTTGCTTGCCTCCATCATTGCTACATACTCTGCTTCTGTGGTAGAAAGTGAGACCACTTTCTACAACTTTGAAGCCCAGCTTATTGCTGTGCCTCCAACTGTGAATACATAGCCTGTAGTTCTCCTTCGATTATCTTTGTCACCTGCCATATCTGCACCATCATACCCTTGAAGAAAAATATCAGTTCCTCCAAAATACAAAGCATTTGTTGTTGTCCCTTTTAGATACCTAAGTATCCACTTCACAGATTGCCAATTCTCTTTACCTGGGTTGTCCATGAACCTACTCACAACTCCCACTGCATGTGCAATGTCTGGACTTGTCCAGACCATAGCATACATCAGAGAACCTACCGCCGCAGGTTATGGAACTTTAGACATATAGGCTATCTCCTCTTGTGTCTTTAGACACATATCCTTCGTTAGTTTAAAGTGACCAGCCAAAGGTGTAGAAATTGGTTTTGCATTTTGCATTGCAAACCTTTCTAGTACCTTCTTGATGTAATCCTCTTGAGATAGCTTTATTGTCTTCTTTGTCCTGTCCCTTGATATTTTCATACCAAGTATCCTCTTTGCAGCACCTAAATCTTTCATTGAAAAAGATTTAGACAACTCCTCTTTTAGGTCTTTGATGTCTTGCATGTTAACACTTGCAATCAACATGTCATCAACATACAACATTAGGATGATGAATTTTCCATCTCCCAAATTCTTCGTGTAGACGTAGTGATCCGAGTTACATCTTGTGAATCCATTATCCAACATCCATTGATCAAACTTCAAGTACCATTGTCTTGATGCTTGATTTAAACCATACAAGCTCTTCTTTAATCTTCAAACCATTTTCTCCTTACCTTTTACTTCATACCCCTTTGGTTGAAGCATGTAGATTTCCTCCTCTAAGTCACCGTGAGGGAATGCCGTATTTACATCCATTTGCTCGAGATTTAAATCATGAGCAGCCACAAGGATTAAGACAAGCCTAATTGAGTTCATTTTTACAACAGTAGAAAATATTTCATTGAAGTCAATACTTTTCTTTTGAGAAAACCCTTTTACCACAAGCCTAGCCTTGTGCCTTTTCTTCCCACCTTCTTCTTCCTTCAGCTTGTACACCCATTTGTTTTGAAGTGCCCACTTACCTTTAGGAAACTCAACCAACTCCCATGTTTGGTTACGATGTAGTGAGTCCATCTCCACTTGCATGCTCTTCGTCCATTCTTCTTTGGATTCATGCATAGCTTCTTCGTATGATTCCAGCTCTCCAGAATCTGAGATCAAGAGATGGTTGAAGGAAGGAACAAATCTTTCTGGAGGTCTACTTGCTCTTGTAGATCTTCATGGAATAGGTTGAGGCTCCTCATTGGTTAACGTTGTTGCACATTGTCACCGTTTGCAGTCCTTGAGTCTTCACCGTCCTCAAGCTCCATGTACTCATCACCTGTTTCTTTTGTTTGTTTTCTTTCCAAGTAATCTTTGTACATATTTTGTTGGTTAAAAATTACATCCCTACTCCTTAAGATTTTACCATCTTCAGGATTCCATAGGCGATACCCAAAGTCACCTTCTCCATAGCCAATGAAGAAACACTTTTCATCTAGCTTTGATCTTAGGCTTCTATCTATGTGCATGAAAGCCTCACACCCAAACACTTTGAGAAATGCATAATTCACTGATTTACCTGTCCATGACTCTTCTGGAACTCCCCCATCCAATGCGTTGAGGGTGACCAGTTGATTAAGTACACAGACGTACTTACAGCTTCCGCCCAAAGTTCAAGCGGTAGGCCTGCATGTAGCCTCATGCTTCGTACTCGCTCCATGATTGTCCTGTTCATCCTTTCTGGAATCCTATTTTGTTGAGGTGTCCTTGGGGTTTTCCTTTGTTTCTGAATGCCATTGCTAGCACAAAAACTTTCAAAATCTTGGCTGCAATATTCGCCTCCATTGTCGGACATGAGGCATTTAACCTTGGTACCTGTTTCATTCTCCACAAAGGCTTTCCACCTTTGAAATATGAAAAATACATCGGATTTATTCTTCATGACATAAACCCATGTTTTTCTAGTCGCATCGTCTATGAATGTTACATAGTACAATGAGCCACCAAGTGATGGTGTACTTGCAGGACCTCAAACATCAGAATGAACCAACTCAAGTTTTTTTTTTCTTTCATTTCTTGATTTTTGAAATTTTACCCTCTTTTTTTTACCATAAACACAATCTTCACAGAACTCTAAGTCCACTTCTTTCAAACCTGGTAGAAGCTTCTTTGTTGAAGGATTTGCATTCCTTTGGCACTCATATGCCCAAGCCGGTAGTGCCACACCGCACTGTCAACTTCTGTAGTTGTTGCACAAGCTGAAGGTTGCGTGCTAACAGTACACAAGTAAAGTGTACCAACCTTTTCTCCCTTGGCAACCACCAAAGATCCCTTTGAGATCTTCCACCATTTGTTTCCGAATGCAATGTTGTGACCTTCATCGTCCAATTGTCCTGTAGAGATCAAATTTTTGTGAAGAGAAGAAACATGCCTAACATCTTTAAGCTTCCATTCATTTCCGTTAGCAGTTTTGACAGAAACTGTACCTTTGCCGACAATATCACAACCTTCATCATCTCCCAAGTATACATACCCAAAATTACCTTTGGTGTAGTCTTGGAAATGTTGCTTGTGTGGTGTCGCATGGAATGAAGCCCCAGAATCTACTATCCAGGAATTAGACACATTGTCTAATGAGAGAATTAGAGCATCTTGCTCTACTTTACTTGCCACATTGGCCTCGGATGTTGGCTTGTTGTCTTGAGACTCTGTCTCCTTCTTCTTCTTGGACCAGCAATCCTTCTTGACGTGGCCCTTCTTGCCGCAGTTCCAACATTCAAGAACTGACTTTGTGTGTGACTTGCTCTGCCTTGAGCGATCACGACCCTTTTGGTTTTTGAACCTCTCCTTAGGCCTTCCTCTTGTTTCCACTGACAGTGCAGCACTTGATGATTCTCCTGTGCTTCTTCTTCGTATTTCCTCGCTTAGGAGAACACCCATAACATCATCAAACTTAAGAGTATTTGTGCCAGAAATAGAATTACTTAAAGCCATCACAAGGCTGTCCCAACTCTCCAATAGAGATGATAGTATAAGAAGAGCTCGCACTTCGTCATCGAAATTTATTTTCACCGATCGAAGTTGACTTATGTTTGTGTTAAAGTCATTTAGGTGTTCTGCAAACTGAACCATTCTCTGACATATTTAGATTGAACAAGCGCTTCATAAGAAATACCTTATTGGATGCCAATGGTTTCTCGTAGAAGTCATCAAGTGACTTCATCAAGTCCTCCGTGGTCTTCATCTCCGAAACATTGAAGGCCACCGTTGACGCCAAGCTTAACCGGATTGTTCCCAGTGCCTTTCGATCAAGGACAATCCATGCTTCATCTGCCATCGTTGCGGGCTTCTTTGCAAGACCGCCTAGTGGCAAATAGAGGTCCTTCTGGTAGAGATAGTTTTCAATCTGCATCTTCCAATGTTGGTAGTTTTTTGCATTGAACTTCTCAATCTTGAGCTTCCTTTCCTCCACTATAACTCCCACTCAATTCAAGGAATCCTTTCCTTGAGATAATTTAGCTACGAGCAAACCTTGCTCTGATACTAGTTGTTAGGAAATAAGACGTAGCTAAATAGATAATTGAGTGGATTTCTTAATGGAGAGAGACATATTTACATACACGAGATTATAGAGTAGAGAGAGAGAGAGTACACACGATATACGTGGTTCACCCAATGTGGGCTACATCCACGGGAAATCAGATACTCAATGGCTCTAGTACTTCAAAACAAGAAGTAGTTTACAAAGGGATTATACCCTTTTGGAGCTCCTGCCTTGCTTCACTCTCACCACCTCACACCCACCTTGTTGCATCAACTTCACACTATGAAACGTGTGTAGAAATGGCCTCCTTTTATAGGCCAAAAGGGCTGCCCTCTCTCATGAGAGGTAGCCATGTGTAGCCGTCCTTGTGTGAATAAGTCCAAATCGGACCCTCCAATCTGTCCATGTGTGGTCGCCCTTGTGTAGACAAATCCTCATTTGAATTCAGCCACCGGCCATTGACTTTCGACCACCGGCCACCAGCCAACCGACCAGTTGATTTTCGACCACTTTCCGGCCGCCGTCCAGCCATAATATTCTGGCAAAAAGGAATATTCCAGCGAGGAAAAAAAAAGTTCTCGGGGGCTTCAGTCCCCGAGGCCCCTAAAGTTGCCCTTGAATTTTGGCCGTGAAAATTTTGGTTTCCGGGGAGTGATTTTCCTTCACGCACGATGGCTTCTCCTCATAATGGGGGCCTTACGAATGTGCGCTTTTACCACAAAAAATTACAAAGGGTAAATCAAGCTCCATACTTAACAAGATATGCGATGGCTCCCCAAATTTTCAAAGAAAGACAAAGAAGTGGTGAGAATGTGTTGTAAGTAGGTCACTCTCAAGGAATGTGTAGGATATATGTCTTAAATAAGCATCAATACTTTCTCCGGAGACTGAGTTATGATTTATAAAAAACAACTATGGAAAATTACTTGAATCACCAACTTTAATTATACCATGTATTTGTTGAGATATCAAGCTTGACAACATGTACGACTCTTGGATGACTACCACCGACAGTCATCATCGTTGGCGCGCATTGGTGGATACACATATCTTTGCCAGTGATACTACTGTTTTACTACATCGAGATGGTCTACCTACCGGAGTGATGGCACATTCATCTTGTTAGCAGCAAGCTAACACGGATACCATTTTTCGGAGTTCTCATTGTAAAAGACTTATTATTTTGATAAATCGAGAATATTGTAACTCCTATTTTCTCGGATAAACTCTGTAATTAATAAGCCGGGGCTACAAGCTTCCACATTGTATCAACCTGTCATTATCCATCTTTGGTAGAACTCCCAGATTATTAGTTTTGACCACCAAAAACCTTGGCTAAAGTATCAAAGCTAATTTTTGTAAGTTATTAAAAAGTTTTGGATGATGAAATACACAGCGTGAGCTAATGGCGCTCACTCCTCTCCTTCTCGCGCTTCCTAGTCCCTCCCCGGTTGTCACATTGCAGTCGTGTTTGTTGCATTGCAACCGCAGGTAAGAGCTCTACGCATTGACGTAAACACACCACATTATTTTGTAGCTTTTGGCATCGCCGACCTGCGGCCTAATTTCATCATAACTAGGAATTTACACTTTTAAATAAAAAACTAAGCATAGGCGGGGTATTGGGACATCATTGCTAAGCATTTAGATGCATTTCGGGTCGAAAATGACTAGGTCAAAAATCCACTGTTGTTAATAATCGCGATTTTTGGAACTTGACCTAAAGTGGGGTTTGAGACCATAAGCAGGTGTGCTTAGGTTTTATAAACATGTCCTAGAAGTTTCATTACGTTTGGATGTCATTTGATGCTGTAACGGATATGATTTGTTTGTCGATGAGCAATTGGCTTTTGGTGATTTCAGTCACTTGAGTGTAGCTTGAGTTAGATGCGAGTTAACGGATGTGATTTGTTTGTCGATGAGCGATTGGCTTTTGATGATTTCAGTCACTTGAGTGTAGCTTGAGTTAGATGCAAGTTGTTAGTTTTTTCCCGAGAGATTGACAACCTCTTGTAGCCTCTATGCACTAGTTGAGTCAGCTTCGTCCCATGGATTGACAATTTAATCATAGTTCTCGCTAATACTACAATAAGATAGGATGGTGAGGTTAGACATGCGTCCCACATTTAGCGCCGTTGCCAGGGATCGAAGAGACCTAAACTAGGAAAAAACATGAGAGTCTTGTGAAGTTATCCTTTAACTTCCTTTAGGATCGCCTAGAGTTCAAAACTTTCTTTTAAAAACCGCATAGCCTAAGATTGTCGTCTTTTGTTGTGTAGAGGTATCTTGGAAGTAATCGAACTTGCTGAGTGCCTTTAGGATTGTAGGATTGTAGAAATAGATTAGGATTTTGAGGATGATTGGTAGACGAGACAAGTCTTAAGATCAATGCTCAGAAAACTATAAAACATAAGAAAACGAGTGTTGTGGACACTTCCACCACCCCATTGCATGAGAATCTAGGAGTAGGGTAAGTAGGATCCGAGGTTTGATTTCAGAACATTGCTCTCTCTGAAAGAATTATTGTGAGTTGTTATTGGAAGCTGGATAATTTCAAGTCTACGGCTAGAAATAGCACGAAAAGACTCCAAACCACTCAATCCGACTGGAGAGTGAGCTTAAAAGTTGTCTGAACCAGTTGATAAGCTCAAGGACACTTTGAGGTAAAAATTTCAAGAGTTGGTCAAAACTGAGATTATCTACTTTTTCTTGACATTTTAGGGAAAATTAAATTTTGACTTGATTCATAGGCTTAAAATAACTCATAAAAAGACTGTCCATTGAAAAATTGCAAAAAATGGTTCATTTCAAGCCTGAAGTCAATAATCGTGATTATTAACTTTTAGCTCAGATTTGACCAAGGTTCAAACCATTGGCTCATTGCATGTGTACAAACAACTTTAGTAAAGGCACAAAAGATTTGGATCACCAAACTGGCAAAAAACTGGGTAAAAACTAAAGTTTGTACTAACTTTCTGAATCTTGAGTGTAAGCCGGGAAAAAATTTGTCCAAACTTGTTGAAATTTGATTCATATGCTTATATTTATGTGATAAACGTGTGTACATACTCAGTTGATCAAAAAGATACAAAAAGTTGCGAGTTGTAAATAATCATGATTATTTACATCTACCCTATTTTTCAACTTTTTTGACCAAGTCAGCATACCACTAGTTTTACCATGTTGTAATAAGCCCACAAACCAAATCTGGTAAGATTTGGATCACTGGATTGAAAATTGTGACCAAATTTGCAAAGTTAGTTTACGGATAGAAAATTGGTGACCATTTGACCAAAAATTGTCCAAACTTGATGAAACTTGGCTAGGGACCTTAACTTGAGGTGCTTAACATATCTGTGTCAAAGTTGGGACCAAAATTTACAAAAAATTAGCTGGAGTAAATAATCACGATTATTTACATCTGCTTCAAAACTTAAAAATTTTGCAAATTTGAGTATACCATAAGGTCAAGCATATCAAGTAGACCCCACAAATCAATTTTGGTAAAATTTGGATCACAAAAGTGAGACTTAAGCCAGGTTCTTGAAATTAGAGTCTGCGGACACAAAACAGTTGATAAACTTGATCAGATTTTGTCCAAACTTGTTGAAACTTGTCCAGGGACTTTAACAGGTTGTATACTTGCCAAACCAAGCCAAAAAGTGTAAAAAACTAGCAAAAGTAAATAATTGTGATTATTTACTACTGCTACCTAGGGACATCAGTTTTGACTTTTGAACTTATAAAGTGTTAGACCAACATAATATAAAGCCACCGGGCAATTTTGGGTTCAATCGGATCCAAATTGGTGCATGTTCACTCAGTTTCTAGGTTGTAGATCAATCCTTTGATTTTTTGCTAAAGTCCAATCTGAAAGTCAATTGCTGACTTCCATAGCTCGATTTGAAGTGATACACATAGACCAATCATGACAGTTAGCAAAAACTCTACTGTCTTTATAGAAGAATAGCTAACTTGATCAAATTTGTACAGGAATCACGTTGCAGACGAGGAATCGGCAATTCAATAGAGGTTGCAATCAAGTCAACTGGAAATTGATGACAAGTCAATCTAAAGGTAAGTACTCTATCCAGGGCTTCACCAGTCTTTATGAACCTTAGATCTGGTCATGTACTAGGAAATCAAGGCATATTCGGAGAAACCTCCAATAGAGTATCCACCGAAGACAACGTGAATCAAGGAAATTCCTTGCACATAATTCTTGAAGAAGTCTCAGACACTTTTTCAGATTCAACATATGAAATGTCTTCTTACTCGACTCGCTCAAAAACCAGAATGACAATGCGCTATAAGCATATACTCTCTCTTTATAAGACTAATCGCCATGGACTCAGGTTTACCTGGACCCTAACGAGGAGTATGCTATTCGCATTGATGACCGTGGTATTAAATTCGAAGAAGAGATTAGGGTAAACAAACAAGAAAAAATATACATGGACAAAAACGGAACTCAGTATGTACAAGTCAAAAACCCTGACGTGATAGACAAATGGGGGTTAGAAATAAACATCATAATCTCAGATATGTCAGCAAAACAAGGACCACCAACTTTAGAATTCGAGGGATACGGTCAAGTAGATTTGAAGCCTTTGAAATGGCTTAGTACAGATAATCCTAGGATCGGAGTCTATTGTTGGGAGGATAGAAACGTAACAGATCTTCTGTGGACTTTGCATGCCAAATCAGGACAACTAACGTCCGTGAAGATCATCTATATCTTCAAGATCAAAGATAAGGGATCAGCAGACCTACCAACCTACCTGTTTAGGGATTGTTATAACAACAACTTTGTTATGATGACTCCTGAGGAGGTAGAACAAACCAAATACCAAGGGTATTCCATAAGGGATTGGATATTGGGACAAGGACCAGAAACAATTTCAAGAGATGAACACCGTAAGAGATCATCTGAGAGTAATGTAAAGAAACCAAAAACCACCTCATCACATAGAAAACTGGGTGACACTAAGGCAAGTCCAGGGCTACATGAGTCACTATTTCCAGCAGACTGGTTTGAAGGACTCGTAACAGGACCAGCTACCAGGAGACCGAGAGTTGAACCAAAGAGACACGTCAGACTAGCTGATTTTTAGAAATGGGTCAGAAAATACAGTGGATTAGGGGATTCATACGACCACTTAGCAAGCTTTAAGCAAGTGCTAAGAGCAGAACGTATATTCGATTTCCATACTCAATTCGAGGGGTTTGGAATGACATTTGAAGAAAAAGCATTGACATGGTTAAAAAACATTCCACCAAGGTCAATCATGGACTTGAACACATTAGCTCAAGGATTTGTAGCCTGCTTGTTTCAAAACGGGAATCGAACATAATACGGTAGCTCAAAATCTATAACTTTAAACAGAAACATCGTGAGTCTGTTAGGGATTGTGCAACTCGAATGAAACAATACATTGCCAGATGCCCATGGCTAGTGATACCTGCAGAAGAACGACTCGTATCTTTGTTTCTAGAGGGGCCGCTAAACAAAGAACTTCATGCTATACTTTAATGTAAAAAGCATACAACCCTAGAAGAGTGTGTGTCAGATGCTATTGACTTAGGAGACAATTGTGATATTTTTAACGAAGAAGATGTCCCTAATAATAACCAAAGCAAGAAAACAACATCCACTAAACCAGCACAAGTGGGAACAGCTGCTGCAGCACCACTTTCAGCCATAGCAAATATGCTCAAAAGGATAAACGACATGATGAATAACATGCAAAAAGCACCTATAAGGGGACCAGGACAAGAGATACCTCAACAGGGACAACCAATTATGACACAAAAATGGTGTGCACTTGAGGGTAAATGGACCAACCATGAGACCCACGAGTGCTACTTTCGACCAAAGTGCACTCCAAAGGAGTCATAGATGAACAAGCATTAGTGCCTGCTACACCCTATGCGAAGCCTATGGTGTAACACCCTATGCAAAGCCTAGTCCATCTATAGTGATGGTAGAAGGATATTGGTATAATTCACATCCACCACCAATGGAAGAAACCGTGACTTATGCTCCACCAGAGCTTGCACCAATGTACTATGTAGCTAATCAAGGTGTCAGACCTCCCATGGTAAGACCAATGATTAAGCAAAGAACGGGAAATTATCATAACTATGGTGTAGATGATCATTGGAAAAATGAATGTACAAAGCCTGACAAAAACCTCAAGCCAGTTGAAACCTATTGGATACAATGTTGCAAAAAGCGAGGAAACTTTTCGGAAAATTGTCCTAAAAATCCTTTAAACAAGGATAAAACAGTAGTAAACGTAGTCCAAGTGATACCTAGTAGCTCATCAGAGAGTGAACCGATTGTTCCAATCAAGGTAATCACTAGAGCCCAGTCTAATAAAAAGAAACACAAATCCTCTGATGATTCGGAAAATACAAAAGTTTCCTTTCAAAGGATCAAAAGAAGCAGAAGCAAAAGATATGAGATGAGAAAACAAAAACAAAGGGTTGAAATCGAGGAGAAAGCAGAAAAGCTATTCCAAGAAAAGGTGAAAGAAACTGGGAGTGAAATCAAGAAAACAACCATGAAATCTGGAGGATCCATTTTGGTTGATAAAATTTTTGAGCCTATTAATGCAGCCTTGGAAGCCTACTAAGCAGGACTTAAAGCAGGCCAAAACATGGAATACAAATGAAAGAACTATCCTTCTCTAGACATGGAAGCAGCTAAGCTGAAAGCTTATCAAAATTTGGAAATAATCACGCAAGAAATGCTGGAAAAACAAAAACCCAAGCTTGAAAGTATTACAAAACCCGAGGAGCTTGTGGTAAGAGACACTAAAGAAAAATCTCAAGTGGTGGTAGAATCCCACCTTGAAACAAAAGAACCAAAAATTATAGTGCCGAACAGCAAAGATGCCTTAGACAGAATTCCATTCGTAGAGGAAGACTGACCAGGACACTTATGGGAAAAAGTTAGAGAGATCAATGATGGGAGCCTAACTCTAAAGTCAGCTCCTATAGAGGAAGTTTGGTTGGATAACCTACCTTCTAATATGAATATGGATGTACAATCCTTGTATGGGGATTGTGGATCTGAAGCTTCAGGAATGTCCAAACCATTGACCTTGAAAACATTACCCTCTTACTTGGGAGATAACGAAGATGAATCCATAGCGTGTAAGACCACTCAAGTAAAAAGAGCTGAAGAGACCCTAGAAGTAGAAAACATTCATTCAATCATGTCTACACCCATCCAATGCACTCTTACCTTGGGAGAACTGTTAAAACTCATACCATATTTATGGAACGATCTACAGAAAACCCTAGAGAAGGTGGAGATAATGGGGCTAATCTCAAAAAAATTGGGAAATTTAAAAAACTAAATGGACAACAAAGAGATTTGATATGTTCCAATGAACAAAGTCGGAGAATACTACGAAGGGGAAGAAGGAAAAACCACCCTTCCAGTGAAATATAATGACATTGAAACCATGGCAATATTGGATAGTGGAGCAGGCATAGCCATAGCCACGAAAGCAGTATGGGAATCCTAGGAACAACCAGCCATTAGACAAGTTCGAATGAAATTTGCAATTGGATGACCGACACATTGAGAGACCATTAGGGCTGCTTGAAAAAGTGATACTTAATTCCTGTGGAATTGAATATCAACACACTTTTGCCATAGTAGACTTTGGAAAAAAACTCAATTATGAAATCATATTGGGAAGACCTTTCTTGCGACAGGTACAACTTATCCAAGATTGGGGAAACAATTATCTGTACTTGAAGCAAGTGGGATCTATAACAAGGGTAAATCTATTGGGAAGACCTTTCTTGCGATAGGTACAGCTTATCCAAGATTGGGGAAACAATTATCTGTACTTGAAGCAAGTGGGATCTATAACGAGGGTAAATCTAAAAGATCACACTTATAGAGATGTTTTGAAAACACCCATACAAGAGTTTGATTCAGTCTCTTTGGCTAAAACTAAGCTTATATCCTTGTTAAACAAAGACACTCCTATTTGTATGTGTGGAGCCTCAGAAAATGGGAGTTTAAAACGAGAAGAATGTATTCTAAAAAGGGATGCACAGACGAACCCTATGTACCTGAACCCTTTCCAGAGCATTTGTTTGAGCCATTTGAGTGGAATCAAATTTTAGCGAGAATGGATGTATGTGTGAATTCGTCTATGCCTACTCAATTTTGCAATGAGGATGTCTACAACATAATTCCCATCCAAATGATTTCAACCCTCAACATTGAAGATGAAGATGAAAAACCAAGGACTTGATAAAAGCTCAACAAATCTTTTCAGACCTATACTACAATGCAACAGATGAGTTGGATGAACACTCAACTACCTCAGAAGATTCGGGGTTAGAAAAAGAACATGTGAGAGCTAAGCTACTCTTGAAAGGAGGGGAGGAGAAGTTTTTTGACTTTCCTAACCAAAAATCAAGAAGAAAAAAATGGTATATGCGAAAAAGAGACCAGAAACATGAAACACGCCCTATGCCATTAGTCTCTCCAGTAGAACACAATTCCTGATGCAGCTAGATGAAAATGATTGGGTCAAGGACAAAATTAATAGCATATATTCTTCAAACAAAAATCTAGAAATGTCTAAAACATCCAGAAAATCAAGGAAGGATACTCAAGCAAACAAACAGGATAAGAAGCCAATCATGACACGACTTGAGCAGAAAAAGAAATATTAAGAGTTGAAAAAATCTCTAAAGGAGATATATACGACCAAAATGGAAACCACGGAAGAGGATGGTAAGGATGTAATGAGTGTTCCATCCCATTACAAAAAGTATACTCTTCAAGATCAAAAAATCATAGTCGAACAACCTGTTAGGAAGCTACAAAAACAAGATGAGTCCTACCAAGGGCCTTACAACGCTAAAAAGATAGACTTGGCTGAACCAAGAGAAGAGCCTAAACCTGCTTACATTGCAAACGACCTAACACAAAAAGAAGAAGAGCTCTTGCTAAGCTTGCTAAAACAATACCAAGATATCTTCGCTTAGTCTTACAAGGATCTCAAGGGTGTTGATCCAAAAATCTGTCAACATACCATACCCATGAGAGATGATGCGAAACCAAGTAGACAAAGATCATACATGAAAATTGAAACATTTGCCCAGAAGATAAAAGAAGAGATTGAAAAACTAAAGGAAGCCGAATTCATTTACAAAATTGACCACACAGATTGGGTGTCTCCAATTGTGATAGTACCCAAGAAGAACGGAAAATTACGAGTGTGTGTCAATCTCAAAAAAGTGAATGCAGCTACCATTAGAGACAACTTTCCTCTTCCAATCACTAAGCATGTTTTAGAAAGAGTTGCAGGAAAAGAAGCTTACAGCTTCTTAGATGGATTTTTGGGATACAATCAACTTTTGGTTGACACAAAAGATCAGTATAAAACTACTTTTGCAACAAAATGGGGTATTTTTGCCTATCGGGTTATGCCATTTGGGTTAACTAATGCTCCAGCAACGTTTCAAAGGTTGATGAGCCATGCTTTTAAAGAATATCTTAGGAAATTCTTAGAAATATATATAGATGATCTATGCGTACATTCCTCAATCCGGACTGATCATTTTGGATACCTCAAAAAGGTATTAAAAAATGTAGACTTTATAGGATTTGCTTAAATCCTAAAAAGTACACATTCATGGGTAGACAGTGTCATCTAAGCCACGTAAAGCCAAGGTGAGAGGAGTATTACAAATATGAGGGTGGGAGGCTAGGAAAGCATGCGTACTTTGCTATTTTGCTAGACGTGTCACTTTGAATCATGAATAATTGAAGACGCATCATCTCATCATTCTTGTGATAGCCGATATCTGCTCATGATTAGCCTACCTTTGCATAGCCAATCATGATGTTCTGTCCCCAGATAATTAAGAGGATATGTCATCTAAGCCACGTAAAGCCAAGGCCAGAGGAGCATTACATTTGTAGACGCACAACGTATATATTATGAGATATGAGACCGCTTCCATTCTTTGTTTTGAGGGGGGCTACGTCTCCAGATTAGATTACCTCCCTCTATGATAATGACCAAGGACTTTTCCACAACTCGTATCATAGCAAGAATACTAAGAAGTCGAAGAGAATATGAGGGAGCTACAACATTAGTGTAGAATACGCCTCATCAATGTATGCAATGCAACAAGCACGTCATGGTGATAATACATAGATAGTGCTGCTTTTAGAGGAGTGGGATCTATAATATCAAGATGTGGAAAAATACGAGGGTGGGAGGCTAGGAAAGCATGCGTACTTTGATAGAATAATTGCTAGACGCATCACTTTGAATCATGAATAATTGCAGATGCATCATCTCATCATTTTTGTGATAGCCAATATCTGCTCATGATTGGCCTACCTTTACATAGACAATCATGATGTTATGTCCCCAGATAATGAAGAGGATATGTCATCTAAGCCACGTAAAGCCAAGGTGAGAGGAGCATTACATTTGAAGACGCCCAACGTATATATTATGAGATATGAGACCGCTTCCATTGTTTGTTTCGAGGGGGGCAACGTCTCTAGCACTACAAGAGGCTCTTCATATTAGCGACGCTCACACAGCGATGCTCAAAAAAAAAAATCCCGACGTCGCTATGAGCGTCGCAAATTTCTCTGTAAATTTGCGACGCTTATAGCGACGCTCATAGCGACGCCGGCTGGGGTAAAAAAATAACCGAGCGCGCCCAAAAACTCAGATCTCAGATCTGAGTTTTTCAACGCCCTCAAGCAAGGAGCAGGTAACGCTCTCCCTCACTCTCTCTCTCTCTCTCTCTTTTTCTTCTCCACACACACACACACACACACACACACACGAGGAGAGGAAGGAGAGCCAGGTATGCTCCTTCCCTCTCCTCATTCTCATGTTCCCTTCCCCTCTTTCTCTCTCCCTCTCTCTCTCTCTCTCACACACACACATACACACACACACACATAGTGTTTTTGAGAGAGAGAGAGAGAGAGAGAGAGAGAGAGAGAGAGAGAGAGAGAGAGAGAGAGTACAAACAAAAACAAAAACGCACACACACATACATAAACAAAGAATGCACACACACATTGAGAGAGAAAAAGAGAGAGAGAGCATGCATAAACAAAAAACGCACGCATTGAGAGAGGAAAAGAGAGAGAGAACATGCATAAACAAAAAACGCACACATTGAGAGAGGAAAAGAGAGAGAAAACATGCATATGATCCAAAAAAACGCACACACATTGAGAGAGAAAGAGAGAGAAACTAATTTAACGTCGTAGGAAACTAATTAAAATTAAAAGACCTAAAGATCTAGCCGACGAGGAGTTGAACTCAAGACCTATTATTCAAGAGGGAAATGGAATAATCAATTTATCATACTTGGCATGGGTGATATATAGAAAGGTTATACCATTTATCTCTTTTTATTGGCACACACATCCACACACGCGCACACACACAAGAAGAAGAGAGTTATAACGTCGTAGGAAACTATCCTAAAAGACGTTAAAGATTAGGTTAGATGTAGACTTACGTTAAATTAGATTCAGGTTTATTGAAGTTAAATTAGATTAGATTTAGGTTTATTTTTAATTAGATTTACGTTTATTTATGCTAGATTTAGATTTACGTTATATTAGATTAGATTTAGGTCTCCATAGACTGCGATGCCTGCTTGAAGCGGGTGAAGAAAGCCCTCAATGGAATATAGGGTATTGCTGCCTTCACTCATGGTGCGATATAAAGTGGAGAATATGGATGTGTATCTTCGTCCACTATTGGAAGAGCTACAACAATTGTGGATTGGCATAGAGGTGGTGGATATGAGCCGAAACACAGGACGACGGAATGCTTTGATCAGAGGCATTCTAATGTGGACCATGCATGACTATCCCGGGCTAACAGAATGCTCAGGTGATTTATTGACACTCCTCACTCAAACACTGTAAATTTTGTTTTTCCCCATAGTTGATCTATTATCATGTGTATACATGCAGGGCTTCAAACAAGCGGATACAGAGCATGTGTCACATGTGAACCTAGACTGAATGCACGTAGGGCACCCTCACTGAAGAAGCAAATCTACAAAGGTCATCAAGCGTATCTTCCAGAGAATCATGTGTTACGCGACGGCTTTTTGGGAAGAGAGCCACCAAGGATGTCTGCACAAGCATGGTTAGAGCAGAAGGAGATGTGCGATGACGGATTGCCTCCAGGGATGAAGAGACTATCTCTATGGTACGAGTTACCATACTGGCCCCGACTCATGATCAATCACTTGCTCGATCCAATGCACATATTCAAGAATGTGGGTAATCTACTATGGGACCATTTGACCGGCAAGAAAGATACTTTGGGAGCCAGAGTTGACCTTAGAAATGTGGATCGTATGGAGCAATATTGGCCGCAAACAGCGTCTAATGGATCGATAAAACTCCCTAAAGCACCATGGATTTTCACAGGAGCCCAAGAACGCAAAGTAAAAGAGACCATTCGATCTTTGCGGACCCCCACTGGCGTAATGCACTCGCTCCGAACGTGTTTTACTAAAGAAGGAAAGCTTACCGGTTTGAAGTCACACGATTGGCATAAAATGTGTCAGGTACGTTCATAGTGGACTTTAATATCATTGCATAAAATGTGGACTTTAATATCATTGCTGCACATACTTTACAGTTTATTTTACCGGTTGCCATTGAGGGATGTTTGTCTCTCGACATCCGTAACACAATCTACAAACTTGCAAAGCTGGTGCAATGGATCTCACAAAAGGAGATCAACATAGACTCCATACCATTCGCCAAACTAAATGCTGCGGAGCTTGTGTGCATGTTTGAGAAACATTTTCCTACTACAATGCTAACCATTCAGGTGCATCTTCTTGTTCACATAGTTGATGAGGTGGAAATAGCTGGCACAGTTCATTCCAGATGGATGTTCTTCTTAGAGCGTTTCATGAAAACGCTTAAGGGATATGTGCGTCAAAAGGCACGTCCGGAGGGTAGCATGGCAGAAGGTTGGTTGGTATCAGAGTCCCTAGTGTACATTGGAGAGTGGCTAGACGGATTTGATAAATCCCGGGACACGCTATGGCGAACCATAGATGATGAGCGCATATCTAGGATTGTCATGTGCAATCTCGGTGTTGAGAAGAAGATGACGGAAGATCTAGAGGCTAAAATCAACCGATTTTGCATGCTTCACAATCCAGTGATGCAAAAGTGGATTTCACAATATGAGGATGCAAAGCAAGAGCGACAAAGGGCACGAATCGAGTGGAGACGGGGAAGACGACCACCGATGCACTATCCAGTAGTTCTGGAGAGCCTACCAACCTTCATGAGCTTAAGATGGTTGCACAACCAATTGAAAAGCGCACAACAATGCGGTGACAAAGTGACTGAAGAAGAGTGGGAGTACTCTCGGGGTTGCGCAACCAAGGTAAGTTTGCAATGACGACTAGCAAGTGACTTTATTTATAGACGTTTGAACGGCCACTCATAACCTTTGTTCGTTGTAGTATAAGTCATACACAGCAGCATGGTGTAAAGGTCGACATTTTAGGGTGGAACAAATCGACAAAAAGCGTTTTACTCAAGATTGTGGAATCATGGCAAAATTTGAACAGTCTAGTCGACGACGTTCCTCTGATGCAGATCCTGTGGTGGCGGAACTCACTTACTTCGGCACGCTGCAAGAGATTTTGAGGATCGATTACAGAGGATTTTTTGTCGACTTGTTCGACGTGCAATGGTTCAAGATAATCATGGAGGGTCGCAATGCTACTGTGCGTAGAGGAGAGTCTGGTTTTCTTGAGGTGGATTCTACTAAGAAATGGACTGACCTAAGAGACACTTTCGTACTGCCCAAGCATTGTGAACAAGTAAGTATGTAAATAGTTAACATCCCCCTTTTACAAGTTATGTGCTTGAAAGCTCTCATGTAAGTTATGTGGCTCTGGCAGGTAATATTTCATCCTACAAAGTCTACATCAAACTGGTGGTACGTCATAGAGGTAGCCCCTCGTAGTGCAAGGACGTATGAAGGCTACCATGTGCCAATCACAACGACATCAATGGAGGAGATCAGAGAAGATGCTCAATCAGAAGCCGCTGCGGTGGTGCCAGACGAGCATCAAGATGCTACTACTCTATATGGGGTGCATGCAGAGGAGCTACAAAATGAAACAGAGGATATGTGTTTAAACGGAGAGCTCTATATAGATATAGGAAGATATGCTGAGTTATGTGAGGATGAGAGAGAGATCTCTTAAAGCCACAAATATTGTATTTGAACAATTTTTCTCCGTGTTGTAAAAGCTCTAGCTCTCTAAGTACCTTCCATGGTGTATAACGCTCTTTTCTACTCGCGCTCACATCTTTTGATTGAAAATTCTGAGTTTTCGACTTGCCTCTTCTATCACTCGATTCATTGCATCATTGTATTTATATGCGTCATTACGTCATTGTATTTAATGGTCTTTGTGTCATTGTCTACTCTATTCATTCAATATTAAGTTTAAATATTCGTGTGTTTAATGCAGGTATGGATGATGAGGAGTTTCTTTCTTCTTTGTCACCGCAGCAGAGACAGTGGTACGTGGAGCGTTATCGCTCTGGCGCATCATCGCGCGTTCCTACTCCATCCGCATCTCCCTCTCTTTCGGAGCATTCGGCGCGCTCCGAAGCTTCGGCGTCGACAAGACGAGCTTCACACTCGTCTAGACACCGGCGCTCTAGTGGTGGCGGTGGCGGTTGTTGTGGGGATTCCGCCACCGATGCCTCCACACCGCCTCGTGTTCGACGAGGCTCTTTACCCTCCCCTCCTTTGCCAGCCCCCACACCAGCCACAGCATCGCCATCTACGCCAGGTTTTGCACGGCTGACTGTTCCTAGAAGCTACACACCTCTACCTACTCCGCCAGGAGCCACCCCACTCGACACTCCTCGCTTCGGGGCCCAGACGCCGGTGGAGACACCTGACGTCCGTACCCCCATCGACACGCCGCTAGAGACCCCTGCCGGGACACCCAGGTTTACGCGTCACCGGCCAGAGGGCTTGCCTTACTCCGTCGACATCAGTGGCGGCATCATCATGGATGATGACGGCAAGAAGGTGATCTCGCGCATGCGTGGTCTTTGCTCTCAGCTGTTTAGACACTACATACTAAACAAATGGAGTGAAGTACCAAGTGATTTAAAAAACAGAGTCATCAGCATACTTCATGATGAGTTTCCCGTTCCAACACGGGATCAGCGCTTCAATGAAGACCTGATGAAGATTCGAATGCGCGAATACTGCAAACACAAGCGTTTCGAAGTGCAAAAAGTAATCAAGAATGGGTGGAACAGGCCAGATTGGCTGGCCAAAGAAGATTGGAAGAATGCGAAGAAAGCAGCGCGCGAGAATCCCGACAAGTGGTAGCAACAAAAGGATGCAGCCAGAGCGCGAGTAGAGGCAGGGAGCTCGCACCACTTGGGGAGCGGTGGATGGGCATCATTTGAGGCCGATTTTGTAAGTGTTTTCACATTGCTCTTTATGCATGTTCGATAGTTTAGGGTTTATGAGTTTTTTAGTTCTAACATAATGAAATCTTTGTATGTTTTGACAGTGGTCGATGACAGGATGTGATCCCACACCGTACGAGCGCGAGTACGCCCTGATGGACATTCTCAGTTCTCGCGGCGGCATGGTTAGTATTAGGGTTTACTCTTTTTTATTTTTTGTATTGTTTTATAAATGTCGTTATATGTTTATACTTACTGAAAGCTGTCTTATTGTCTTTTTTTGCAGAATCCGACAGATACGCCGCTTGGATGCGATGAGACGTCTGACTAGACGACGTCAGTTTAGCCGTAGCTAGATAGCATTAGTTTAGGGTTTCTCATAGCTTATGTATCATGAGACGGATTTTATACGTCTTTTTGAACCATGTATATTATTACATTTGTCACCGCAGTTCCTTTTGCCAATCAATTCTTTATGCCTATGATGTTGTACAATTGTCATTATTACATTTGCCAATCAATTCATTTTGCCTATGATGTGTACAATTGTCAATTTTGCAAACAATGCGTCTTGTGGGTGACTATTTTGGGTCTATTATCTACCTTTGCACTTTTTTTAAAAAGTGAATCAAGTACAATATGGTTGATGGGTGGCAGGGCATTCAATGTCCTGCCACCAAAAAAATATTCTCTCGGGCGTCGCTATAAGCATCGCTATTTATGGCTCTGTAGCGTCGCTATGAGCGTCGCTATAGGCTTCTATGTAAATGTCGCTATAGGCGTCGCTATATGCGTCGCTATATAGCGACGCTCATAGCGACGCATATAGCGACGCTCTCGTAGTGACGCTCTTAGCGACGGTTTTAGCGACGCCGGGGGTTATAAAAACCCAATGTATTTCCGTCGCTAACAGCGTCACAAGAGCACACAACCTCTTGTAATGTAGATTAGATTACCTCCCTCTATGATAATGACCAAGGACTTTTCCACAATTTGTACCATAGCAAGAATACTAAGAAGTCAAACAGAATATGAGGGCACTACAAGATTAGTGTAGAATATGCCTCATGCATGTATGCAGTGCAACAAGCACGTCATGCTGATAATACCTAGATAGTATTGCTTGTAGAGGTGCAAGATCTATCATATCAAGATGTGGAAAAATATGAGGGTGGGAGGCTAGGAAAGCACCCGTACTTTGATAGAATAATTGGTAGAAGTGTCACTTCGAATCATGAATAATTGCAAACGCATCATCTCATCATTTTTGTGATAGCCAATATCTGCTCATGATTAGCCTACCTTTTCATAGCCAATTATGATGTTATGTCCCCAGATAATTAAGAGGATGTGTCATCTAAGCCACATAAATCCAAGGCCAGAGGAGCATTACATTTGTAGACGCCCAACGTTTTATGAGATATGAGACCACTTCCACTATTCGTTTCCATGGGGGCCACGTCTCCAGATTAGATACCCCCCTCTATGATAATGACCAAGAACTTTTCCACAACTCATATCATAGCAAGAATACTAAGAAGTCGAAGAGAATATAAGGGCAATATAGATTAGTGTATAATATGCCTCATGCATGTATGCGATGCAAAAAGCACGTCATGGTGATAATACCTAGATAGTATTGCTTGTAGAGGTGAGGGATCTGTAATATCAAGACGTGGAAAAATATGAGGGTGGGAGGCTAGGAACGCATGCGTACATTGCTAGAATAATTTCTAGATGCGTCACTTTGAATCATGATAATTGCAGACGCATCATCTCATCATTCTTGTGATAGCCAATATCTGCTCATGATTAGCCTACCTTTGCATAGCCAATCATGATGTTATGTCCCCAGGTAATAAAGAGGATGTGTCATCTAAGCCACATAAAGACAAGGCCAAAGGAGCATTACATTTGTAGCTGCCCAACGTATATATTATGAGATATGAAACCGCTTCCACTGTTTGTTTCGAGGGGGGTTACATCTCTAGATTTGATTACCTCCCTCTATGATAATCACCAAGGACTTTTCCACAAGTCGTATCATAGCAAGAATACTAAGTGTTAGGAAATAAGACGTAGATAAATAGATAATTGAGTAGATTACTTAATGGAGAGAGACGGATTTACATACACGAGATTGTAGAGGAGAGAGAGAGAGAGAGAGAGAGAGAGAGAGAGAGAGAGAGAGTACACACGATATACGTGGTTCACCCAATGTGGGCTACGTCCACGGGAAAGCAGCCACTCAATGGCTTTAGTAATTCAAAACAAGAAGTAGTTTACAAAGGGATTATACACTTAATGGAGCTCCCGCCTTGCTTCACTCTCACCACCTCGCACTCACCTTGTTGCATCAACTTCACACTATGAAATGTGTGTAGAAATGGCCTCCTTTTATAGGCCAAAAGGGCTCCGTCTCTCACAAGAGGCAGCCATGTGTAGCCGCCATTGTGTAGATAAGTCCAAATCGGACTCTCCAATCTGCCCATGTGTGGCCGCCCTTGAGAAGACAAGTTCGCTTTTGAATTCGGCCACCGGCCATTGACTTCCGACCACCGGCCAACCGACGGTTGTTTTCCAACCACTTTCCGGCCGCCGCCGTCCGGCCATAATATTCCGGCGAAAAGGAATATTCCCCTAAAGTTGCCCCTGATTTTTGGCCGTGAAAATTTTGGTTTCCGGCGAGTGATTTTCCTTCACGCAGGATGGCTTCTCCTCATAATGGGGGCCTTACAAATGTGCGCTTTTACCACAGAATATTACAAGGGTAAATCAAGCTCCATACTTAACACTAAGAAGTTGAAGAGAATATGAGGGAACCACAAGATTAGTGTAGAATATGCCTCATGCATCTATGCAGTGCAACAAGCACGTCATGGTGATAATACCTAGATAGTATTGCTTGCAGAGGCGCGGGATCTATAATATCAAGATGTTGAAAAATATAAGGGTAGGAAAGCATGCGTACTTTGCTAGAATAATTGCTAGACGCGACACTTTGAATCATGAATAATTGCAGATGCATCATCTCATCATTTTTGTGATAGCCAATATCTGCTCATGATTAGCCTACCTTTGCATAGCCAATCATGATGTTATGTCCCCAGATAATTAAGAGGATGTGTCATGTAAGCCACGTAAAGCCAAGGCCAGAGGAGCATTACATTTGTAGACGCCCAACGTATTATGAGATATGAGACCGCTTCCACTGTTTGTTTCGAGAGGGGCTGCGTCTCCAGATTAGATTACCTCCCTCCATGATAATGACCAAGGACTTTTCCACAACTCATCATTTTGTGATAGCCAATATGTGCTATTGTATGTTACATCAATGGATCTCACGCAATCATCAAGATACATAGAGCCATCCCTACCAGGTTCCTCAAAGAGGAGGAGATTGATTGAAGAACGACACATAGGGCTATAAGAGACTTTGTGTGATTTCATTGTTTGTTTAGTTGTTTGGTATTTTATTTAGTTTTTTGCATGTCAATATATGGATCATATGATCATGATGATGTACATCTCATAGGTCTTCTAGGCCCTTTGCTCATGTCACATACATTTCATCTCTCTCTCTCTCTCTCTCTCTCTCTCTCTCTCTCTCTCTCTCTCTCTCTCTCTCTCTCTCTCTCTCTCTCTCTCTCTCTCTCTCTCTCTCTCTCTCTCTCTCTCTCTCTCTCTCTCTCTCTCTCTCTCTCTCTCTCCTCGGCCGTATGCGACAGTGTTTCTTATCCTTGTTGGATTCCAATTAATGGTGCTACCAGTGTTCGGGAAAAACGTGTCTCAACTTAATATTGTGCCGTTTTCAAATTCAAAATTGTCGATCGAGGCCAAGGGGAAAAGGAGGAATTCTGCCCCGAAACAGACAAAAATAGTGTTAACATCCAAAATAAAAAACCTAATTTCTAGAATTTCCTCTTGAAAAAATAAAGGAACAGAGTTTAGTATGGTTGGATTTTCCCAATGATTTTCCCCAAAAACTGGGCCCGTTACACATTTCAACTTAAAAAAATTTCAGTTTGAATATTTGGAGGTCGCACCGGCGAGCGCCTCCTCTCTCTCGGTTTCCCGCAAGATTAACCTTAAATTCTTGTACTACATGCCTGTTGTACTGCATGGCAGGCACTGTGATATGCGTCTCACTCATCGGGTTTTCTCGGCAACCAGCCAAAGAAAGTGATGCTCGAACGATGCCCATTGCCAATGTTGTACTCTGACATCCACGGGCCGCTGCAACGCTGCTAATCTCCCCTGACATGAATATTATGTACCTACGCACTGTGCAAAGCCTCCTTGTTCTTGGCCTTCCTTCTCTTGGACAAAGGCCTTGGCTCAGACCCCAAACCTCTCTCTCCCTCTCTGTCTCTCTCTCTCTCTCTCTCTCTCTCTCTCTCTCTCTCTCTCTCTCTCTCTCTCTCTCTCTCTCTCTCTCTCTCTCTCTCTCTCTCTCTCTCTCTCTCTCTCTCTCTCTCTCTAAGCACCGCGATTAATGAAGGAGAGTCCGCACCTCCCTTTACACATCACGTACTAGACGATGTTGGGACTAGCATGCAGAGTTGGCTCATGAAGCAGGATCTCTCTCCCCCCCCCCCCCCTCTCTCTCTCTCTCTCTCTCTCTCTCTCTCTCTCTCTCTCTCTCTCTCTCTCTCTCTCTCTCTACCGAGAAAATAACTAGTCACTAATTACGAGAGCTTGAGCCAACTTGGAGACATATAAGTCTCGCCCCGAAACTGATCTCTCTCTCTCTCTCTCTCTCTCTCTCTCTCTCTCTCTCTCTCTCTCTCTCTCTCTCTCTCTCTCGTGGCCTAGTAGCTCCCCCAGCTAGTGTGCAAATATCGTGGTCTGATGTAAGTCTGGGGCAGCTCTGTTATGATTTTCATTAAGCAGGCTATTACGCCCTCCCTCTCTCTCTCAAGAGTGCACACTACTGTGTGTGTGTGTGTGTGTGTGTGTGTGTGTGTGTGTGTGCATGTGTGTGTGTGTGTGAGCACTACTCCTCATGTCTTGCACTATTGCCTGCATAGTTTGCTCTTGAAGGCCACTACTCCCTGCCCTACACTAGCACCCTTGCTTTGCTTTCTCTTAAAGCTGAAATCGAGGATCGTACACGACGGGAAAGAGAAAATACTTGCAAATTAGATCAACCACATCAGAGGACATGACAACGTTGATAAACAAGAAATGTGTAGGAACGTAAGCAATTTTTTATATGTAGAGAGAGAGAGAGAGAGAGAGAGAGAGAGAGAGAGAGACTAGAGAGCCAGCAAACATTTATACTTTACGATTTTTTTTAAATGTGTAGCACCGATCAGAGCATTGGAACTATTGCATTGTGGGATAATCGGAGAGTAGTAGCTTTTGTCGAGGAGTTTTGTGCGATAAGGGAGTACTCTCAAGCGGTGTCATCAAGTGGCATGAATGGAAAAGCGCTCTTGTACATGACATCGGAAGGTTGGATAGAGCTTGGAATGACAAGCTTCTCCCACCGCCACATGCTTGTAGGATGGAGCAAGCATGTCCTTAATGACAATCCTCGTTCACGCACACATGAATCAAACATTAGGAGAGAGCCTCCAAGGGTTATTCAACATCCACTCAAAAATGGAAACCATAGCCTACTCATGTTGCATGAGATGAAGCATCTTCATCCAGATGCGGTTCCAATCCAATAACGCATGAACATGTTTTTTATCCATCCATGGTGAAAAATAACTATCCTCTTGTAGGAAAAGCTTTTCTAAAAATATGTTGGGACAAACAACACTTTTCTTACAATAAAAGCATGAACAAAATTAGAGGGTGGTTCCAGGAAGGTTTTGGGAATTTAGGGAAGGATGCATTCACACAAATTAATTAGCGAAAAGATCCATCAACCGCAAACAATTTGACGGAATTCATCAAGGAAAACATGCATGACCTGAAAACTCTAGTATTTTCAAAAGATGTAAAGCTCGATTGGAGAGTCAAAGACGTGTATGACAAGGTCCTAGAATGGAGACATGCACAAAGAAATCCAAAGAAGAATTCTCAATTGGCAAATATAGGGGGCGGTCCCTCTTTGCTTACCCCACTTACTATTGATACAAGGAGACAACGGTGCTATCCCTCACACGATTTCTCCATGGAAGCACTCAAGGGTACCTCCATGCTCCAATTCATGAAGAGTGCTCTTCACTTGGAGGATCCTCCCAAGGTATACATTATGAATCTCTTTTAATTCTATGAGTTGTATGTGTGTGTGTGTTTCCAGTATTTTTTAATTTGTGAGTTGGCTTTTGGTCATTTTTCTTTCATGTTCTGTCGACAAAAGACCTTCACGAGTTCCTCAAACATTAAGCATGGTGATGCACAAGCTTGCGGTGAGAGATGTCCTTTTGAAGAATCATTCATTCATCAGGTATAAATGCAATGAATATTACCATGCCCATACTATTTTCTAGTTTATTAACTTGACACTTGCTTACCCAAAGGACTCCGTCTATGTCAATCCCACAAGATTATCATCAAATGATAATCATGTAAATGAAGATGGAGAACACCCTTTTATGGAGACTTTTGTGGAGGATTACTACATTCTTGAGCCACCAAATGGGAGTGTTAATACAATGGTATGATAACCATTATGTGCATTTGTGGACATGAATACCTTTTTTTGTTCACTTTTGTCTTTCACAATGTCATAGCTATCTTGTGTGTATGCTCTCTCTCTCTCTCTCTCTCTCTCTCTCTCTCTCTCTCTCTCTCCCCCCTTTCTGTTCACATGAACACTTGGTACAAAGCTTGAGGATTGTAGCATCATAGCACAAAATAGACTAGTTACCATGGTAGTCATAACACTATAAGGATAGCCAGAGTACAAAATATGTTCATGGGATTACTTTGTTTATTTTTATAATGGTCATATTAACATGGTGTAAAATAGAATGGAGAAATTAGAAAAAGTCTTTGCATAGACATTGATTGCGATGACATGGAAATGGAGGATGACATGGTCATGCTTGAGACACGAGATCAAAACAAGAGGTGGGCCACATTTAAAACATTGTTAGCTACATCACTCTTGGTTTAAGCATGACACTAACTTCTACATGCTATGTTTTGTTATGATGTAGGCAAAGACTCATGGTGACTACATGTGTGAAACTTCGATGTGCACCTATGAACTCAATCCTCCCAAAAGTGACATGCTCATGGGGTTGGGAGGTTTAAATCCATTGGTATGACCTTCAAAGGTAATCTTAGTTTGAATGACCCAATTTTTTTTTATGGTGGGTTTTTGAATTGATCTAATTACCAATTTTAGGACAAGGGGCTTCAAACTAGCTTCTATAGCATCCCTTTACACAATGGAACTATCCTTGAGGTGGAAAAAGCCACATTGGATGAGGTGAAAAAGCCCCATGTAATGCCAACAAAGTACAATAGAGTTGTTGTTGGAGTGGAAGAAGTCACAAATGCAAAGGTGAAAAAGCCAAGTTATGTGATGAGTGGCAAATTTTAAATTACTTGTAGTAAGTATTAGATCTAAAAGCTTTAACATACCTAATGAGATCTTCTAATTGCTAATATTTTCTTGGCAAATGTGTAGCATGAGACAAGCTTGGATGAATTTACTTCCACCCATGTTACAATGGACTACGAGGACAAAATTGTGTTGGGGTTAGAGAATGCAAACACAAGGGTATGAATAATTTTTTTCTTTTTAAGTGTCATTGTTTCTTCATTGCTTTTGGAATTGTGATGCTTTATGGGATACATTACCACTCCATTGTTTGAAATGTGTGGATCCTCTATGTGCTGCAGCCTTGTGAATATCCTTATCAAAGGGAAAAGGAAATAAAGTTTGCAAGTATCAACAAGATGAGGGTATATCTAAGAATGATTTTGAGAATTAGGATATCTTAGGTGAATCTAAGAGAAAGATATCACATCTTATGAGCTCTTAGGCTAAATGCTTTTGCATCTCTTTTTATGCATTTGATGGGCATGGCTCTACAAATCAAAATGCCTCTAAAAAGAGAAAGGTATAATTTATCCACTCATTTCAAAGCTTATGCAAAATGGTTTAAGTTTGTTATTATCTCTATGTATCACATTTTTACTTGCTCCTTTATTTGTTAATTTGTAGATTTTTGATGACCTAACAAACAACCATTTGACTAGTCCCAAGGTACATGGGGTGTGGGCTTCACCTTATGCTTTACATATATTTGTTTATGAAAAAATAGACAATAATGGTTATTGTAGCCCACTCTATTCTAAAGAGTATTGAATGTGCTAACTATTCTTACATAATTTTGAATAGAAATTACCTACAACAAGGTTCTCTAGGCCTTTAAAGACTCCTTCTAGGTTCAAGGATATGTTAATGGAGAATGTAAGCACATTTTAAGTTCTAGTGGTTATGATTGATATGGTGTTTCTTCTTGTTTTACCAAACTTTCAAATGTTTTACATGAATAGGTTGATCAAAGCCACACGAGTTCACTTGCAGAAAAGACAATTAAGAAGAGTAAGAATGACATGTGTGTGTGTGTGTGTGTGTGTGTGTGTGTGTGTGTGTGTGAGAGAGAGAGAGAGAGAGAGAGAGAGAGGGAGGGGGACTGAAACAATGAAACGATGCAGACCGGGGACAACAAGAAAGAAGAGAAGAGAGACGCAGACACATGTTGTCTATAGGTTGGTGCATACACGAGGGAGGGAGAGAGAGAGAGAGAGAGAGAGAAAACTACAGTCGTTGTTGGCAACACTAACAATAAAAAAGTCTAAATTAAAGAATCTTTGTAAGATAATTAAAAGAACTTATCATTTTTAAACAGCTGGTACCCCCTAATGGATAATGTAATTTTATATTAAAACACAATAAAAATTCGATGTGATTGTCGGCACATATTTAAACTTACTATCCGTCATCTCCCCTTACCTTAGGAGGCCTTCATGCCTCCTCACCTTGTTTAACAAGGAAAGGAAAAGGGCAAGACAAGGGCAGTGGGTGACATGGACGTGAGCAATAGCGTGCACCTATTCCAAAGAATTGACACTATATCTTTACACTATTCCAAAGTCAAGAACACAGAAGATTATACAGAGCCTCAAAGTTCTTCTGTGAAGAGCCCTCCTCTACAACAGCTGCTTTGGCCATGTCACCCACCTTGTTTGAAGCATTCCGCTTGTTTGCCATGGAACAAGTCACCAACCACTCTAGCAATCTCTTCTTTGGCAACACTGCCATCTGCACTGTGTTGCAACCCCATGCCAATGTTCCAATGTTCCACCATCAGACGACGATTGAGGCGTTGTTCCGCGACATGAGGCCAGCATATCATCGGCACACTACCCAGCGCCATGTTCTCAAGAATGGAGTTCCAACCGCCATGCGTGAAGAAACCAGCTATGGAGGGGTGTGATAGTATTTGGAGCTGAGGTCCCCAAGTGATGATCAAGCCCCTGTCTTTTGTCCTCTCTCTGAAGCCATTTGGAAGAGCACTTTCAAGCGGGCATCGACGACGGAGTCCGGACAGACAACCCACAGAAAGGGCTGTTCACTGGCCTCCAAGCCCAATGCAAGCTCCTGAAAATGGAGGAGAGAAAGGAAGGCAACACTACCAAAGGAGACATAGATGACACTGGAGGGAGGGTGGGAGTCCAGCCATTGCAAACAATGGTCATCCTCAACTGGCCAGTAATTAACATCCAAGCGAGATGGGCGGCCGCACGAGCTGAGCAGGACGAGAGGGCCAACCGCGAACACTGGCTTGTGGACTTTCAAGGCAGCTATGGCATCTGACTCGAGCTCTTCAAAGGTATTAATGATGATAGCAGACGCATCATGGAGCTTCTCGGCTATGTTTGACGCAAATCTGAAGCGGAAATGTGTAGCATTGAAGGTAAAAGACATGGGGAACTCTTCTGGTAACAACTCTTGTGCGCCGGCTATGCCCTTCACAGAGTGCTGCGACAGCGGAGTATCATTGTCACCATCTGCAAAAGGGGGTTATATGAGAGAGAGAGAGAGAGAGAGAGAGAGAGAGAGTCCTAATCTCCATAGCCATTGAATCTAGATACACGTGCGTGTGTATGTATGAGAGAGAGAGAGAGAGAGAGAGAGAGAGAGAGAGAGAAGCGAACCTTTGCGAAAGGGTGACACCCCTGCACGGATGAGGGAGGGAACATGGTAAAAAAGGGCGCCCACGTCGGCGTTGCTGGTGAGGAAGCAGACGCAGGGAATAGAGAGAGAGTAGGCGATGGCGGGCGCCCAAGTCATGAAGGCATCATAGACGAGGGCGGACACCTGATCGTGCAGGCGCCGGAGAAGGTCGGCGAAGGAGGCCTCCATGTTGATCATAGAATCCAGAGAGTCCCTGAAGCTGGAGCCTTGGGAGCAGGTTGTCAGGCACCCCTATCACCTTCAGATTTGGAAGAGCCCCTGCCTCGGCTTTTCTTGCCGACACCACAAACGTTACCTCTGCGCCCCTGCTGGCCAGCTTCCTGCTTAGCTGCATCAGAGGGTTGATGTGGCCCTGCTGCGCAAACGGCAGCACCACTATCATGTGTGTTCGATTCTCCCCCACGACTGGGTGAGGCTCAGGAAGGGACCGAAGCTTTATCCCCGCGTGGGTGCCGTGCTCGAAAAAAACCTAGGTTTAGTGTAATCCCACCTACAAATTTTGAAATTTACCTCTAAATTTTATATTTGAAGGTGGGAAAACCTACAAAATTATGAAAAAATTAGTGTAATTTGGTGTAAAAACCTTCGAATTTTGTTAGTTTACCTCTATTGTTCCACTTATGTAGGTTTGCCAAGTTTTTGGGAAAAAAAAAAATTTCGAGCACTGGTGTTGATGGAATAAGATTTTGCGCATCTTCTAGCGCTACTAAGAGTACTTTCCCATAGACCCTCTAAAGACGCCTTTGGAGGGCCCTTAAATCAAGTCAAGTGTTACCCATACCCACTTCTTCTATTTCATAAGGCTGTGATCATACGAGGCATAGCTATCCCCGATGGGTAACTCTTCCTTGCCTATGGTCACACGATGGTGCAGTTACGCACAGTTCAGCAATTCATCTTCACTGTACATCTGCTCTACGGGCATCTGCAGGTTGTTGAGGGTTACCATTTAAATCAAATACAATTCAAATGTATTCACAAACTACAACTCCTACACTCTCCAGAATGCTCAGTTCACTTAATCTCTCTTTCACTCTAAAAATTCTCTACATAAATCATAATACTCACAACAAAACCATTACAAATACTATTCATAAGTGCACATAACAAAACATTTACGAATTAATCATATACTACACCCAAAAAAAAGAATGGAGAGTTTTATTAATTCTCATCTTGTATAAGATCTCTACAAGCACTATGGTCCATATTTAGACCCATAGTATTCAAATCAATAAACAAATTTAGAGATTCTTCCTCCTTTCCATCACCTCCTGTGGAATCATCATCGCTTTCTCTCTCTTCCTCCTCCTCAAGATGACTAGTTGCAAGACTTGGCTGACCTTCTTCAACTTCAACTACATCTTCCTCTGCATCTTGTGGTGATGGTATGATGGGATCAATTACTGGCTCAATGTCCGTCTCTACAAAGATAGATCTACCTTGCGGCGTGACTGGAATGACATACCAAAGTCTTCTTTGATATATACATGGCACATAAAAAACCTGTACGTCACACACAAACAATAAGTTAATATACATATATTAAATTTTTAATTTAAGTTGATTGCACATAGCCTAAATTACTTGCTCGTAACTACTAGGATACACCAAGTTGTCAGTTTTTCCCCGATGGAATTGGGTGGAATCCACCATAATGAGCCCATTTTCATGTCTTTTGACCTCACTCGCAAACCATCGGCACTCAAAGAGGAATTTGTGAAAAGATCTAAAATCCACTTGATTATTCTCTCCATAGTACCAAAATATCTGACCTCATCTGTTGTTGTGTCAAGGTTTCCCATCACGCCACAATCGTTAGTGGTCCGACGCTCATCTATCTTGCGGGTGCAGAAATGCCGGCCTTCGGACCAAATGGAGTTGAAAGTGAGACCCTACAATCACAATGCATAAGAGGTTACATCGCATTTCATAAAGTGATTTGCATACATGCATACATAACATGTACACACTCACCTTGCGCAAACATCCTCGCGCATACTCCCATTCTTTATGGCTTATTTGTTCTCCTTGTGCTTTGGCATTGGTCAAGACATTATGGATCCACTCTAGTTGAATCAAATCAAAATATTTTGCAAGCTCTTTAGGAACAGGAGGTGCACGTCTACCTCCATGCGACCTCTTCCATGCATCTCTAGCCCTTTCTCTAGCTGCGCGGGCTTCCAAGTACATATTGACCCATTTGGTCATGATAGTGGCATTGAGTAAATAGTATTTGTTGACTATGGCATGAAACTCTCTATCCATGACCAAGAGTGAGCCTTTTCCACTAAGAATGGTTGAGTGCTTCCTAGAATCCTCTTCCTCACTCCACAGACGAGGCAATGATGGATCCTGTGAGATGAGATACTGTGAGACATACACACATGCCTCTTGCACCACCCAACCTTCTGCCATGCTCGCCTGAAAACATTAAAACCATATTTTTTTATTAGTAACTCCATAGCGTATAAATGCTATCTATATTGTACTAATTTTACATACCTCCGGTTGTGACCTCAATCTAACAAAATCCTTTAAAGTCTTCAACAATATCTCCAAGAAGAACATCCATCTAGAGTGAACCACCCCACAAATGGAAATCTCCTCAACAAGGTGAAGCAATAGGTGTACTTGGCTAACAAGGATTGTACGTGGGAATGCATCCTCAATAGCACACACTACCTTTACTGCTAGTTGATGGGCTACGGGTATGGCTTCCACTTCTATCTCCTTGGAGCTCACAAATCTACAAGGCACAAATAATATAGTACATGAAAAAAAATTCCATTGTACATGGCACAACATGATATAGTACTTGAAAAAAAAACCATTACCTCACAATCTCACCCACTTTGAATATTGCAGCCTTTACCTTAGTGTCTCCATAACCACTAATAGTTATGGGAAGTACAAACTACAAACAATAAAACATCTTAGTGAATGTCAACTTATATATAAGGACACATAGACACCACAAACTATTCTACTCTTGCCTAAAGAATTTTATGCCAATCATGGGATTTCAATCCATATAATTGAGTGGAGCACCCTTTTTGGTTTTTGTGAAAGCACCTTTGAGTGACCGCATATATCCCGTTGGAGTTCGGATGGAGGCCATAACTTGCTTTGTCCACTCTTGGTCTGCCTTTGACAGTATCCACGGTGCTTTTGGGAGAATCATCTTTCCCCGCTCCCCCATGCAGGGCTTGGCTGAAGGGGGGAGACGTCTCATGGCTCTTAAATCTTCCCTAGCACCCAATGAATCCTTCTTGCCAATTATGTGATCCCATATAGCTTGCCCAACATTTTTGAACACATGCATAGGGTCCAACAAGTGCTGAATTTTCAATGAAGCCCAGTAGGGGAGCGACAAGAAGATAGAGTACCTCGACATACCCCTTGGTAGGCCATTGGGAGGGGGTGAGGTACGGTGATGCGCCTCCCAATGCTTCACCCAATCAGCCATGTTCCAATGGAATGGCTTTACTCCATTGATAGGGGGAGCATATCTACGATGTGAAAGAGGCAGGAAGCGATGGTTGTTGGGATAGATCACCTTCCCAAGAAGAGGAGGTCTCTCTGTCACAAGGGAAGGCCACAAGTTGGACACGCACTATGTCCAGATGTTGACAGTCCTGCCAAGAGGTAAACAAACGTTACACATGAGATGATAAATCTAAATCAAAGAGTACACTTAACATGTGCATACTTACCAAATACCTCTCCAAATCTTGGGTAATCATGCGTGGTCCACATGAGGATGCACTTGATGACGGCTTTGCGGTCTCGTGGTGGCCGTGAAATGTCAATGATATCTATGTCTCTCCATAGATCTTGAAGCTCTTCAATAAGAGGCTGTAGATATACATCCATGTTTTTTACCTTGTGCTTTCCTGGAATGAGAAGTGATAGTTAAATGTTTCCCTTTTTTGTTGCCTCCCAAGGAGAAATATTGTAGTTCACAACCACCACCGGCCAAGTGCTCCACGAAGTAGAGCGGTGCCCAAATGGATTCACTCCATCACTAGCTAACCCAATCCTCAAGTGGCAAGGCTCATCCCTGAACTCTGGCCATGTGTCCTCTATGTGCGTCCACGCTGGTGAGTCAACTAGCACTCTCATAATACCATCTATGGAGTGATTTTTTGCATGCCAACTCAAAAGCTCGCTCGTACCCATCGATCTAAACATGTGTTGGATGCGAGGGATGAGTGGAAAATGCCTCAAAACTTTACGTGGAATTATGTTTCTCTGCATTCCTTCTTTGAACCGAGGCTCCCCGCACAATGGACATGTGTCACAATCGGAATGCTCATTACGAAAGAGCACACAATCATGCACGCAAGCATGAATGCGATGATAATCCATCCTTTTATCCTGTCACCACTTCACGTGCTTTTTGTCTATTCTTTGGCATGTGATTTCCAGTTGGCAGCATCTTTCCTAGCAACCTATCACAAGAAGAAAGTACATTAAAAGCTAATTTATGCATTCCACAAGCATCCTTCACAATCTGTATACATACCTCAAAAGTGCGTCGACACTTGCATTGCTCTATCCAAACATCTCTTGAAGGTTAAGGACTTCGAGAGATGCCCTTAAAATGGAGTAGGAGCATCTCTCATATAGTGCAGTGTGTGCCGAATCAAGTAGCTCACTCCTCGTTCTTTCGGAAGCTTCTTCGCATGCACACTCTGGTTCATGCTCCTCCTCTCGTGCAAGGAGATCCTCAACCATTCTATGCAAATGGTCGTCTTCTGTATCCACATAAGGAGATGGGATGTGGTCACTCGTAGAGGGAGCAGCAGTTGGATGATTTGATGTGCTTCCTCCCTCTCTAATGGATTCCTGGCGCATGCGCTCTTCCACCCTCCTCTCCCCTCCTCCACCAACCACACGCCAATGAGGGGTGATGTCAATAGCCGCTACAATTCGCGAATCGTTTGTTTCCATCTGTGCACGCTTGCGAGGATCATCCCATAGTCCATAATCTTCTACATGACTCAATCATATCCGTCGAAGGCGAGAAATGGTGCATTTGCACCGCACGCATGGACATGGTAATCGCTCGGCCAACCACCATGATCTATCCAGTTCAGTGGTGGACGGGCCAAAATCATCCCAAGCAACCTACATCAATAAATTACATACACTAATTAAAATCAAATTACAAAAAAAAGGTTAATAAAATATCAGCAAAAAATAAAATATTAGCAAAAAGTTAAAAAAGAATTTAACATGCATGGTAATCAAAACTTTTAGGTAGCAATGTCATTTTCAAAGTACTAGGAATCATTTCATTTTATATACATTTCATCAAAAACATAGTACCAAATTAAAAGATATTGGAAATCAAAGGTCATAATGTCAGAATGTGGCCTTCTCTCTGGTTGCACCGAAATTGCAGCGTGGTAATAGGTGCGGTAATAGTTGCGGTAATGTTTGCGGTAGTGTTCGTGGTAATAGGCGCGGAAAAAGGTTTTCAAATTTTTTTATAAATAGGGGCACCCGCGTGCCCCGCGAAGTTCAAAACCCTAATTTTCAAATTTCATCGTCTTCTTCACAGAAGCCGAAAGCAAGAACCTCACAACCTTGAGCTCTTACACCCTTGCTACCTACTCTTTTACTCTCCACCATCTCTTCTCTTCCATCTATACTCTCATACCCTCTCCCAACAAGCTCTTCAATTCCACAATGTAAATTTTCTTGTTATGTTTCTTGATTTTTACACACTCATACACACACACACACATGCATACACACGCACAAGTTAACACGCATGCAAATACACATACACATGCATATAAACACAAACACACATATGCATACACAAATTCACACATACACATGCATGCACTCATACGTACACACATATACACACACCCACACGTGAAAACACACATACGCACACACATGCATATGTTAATTTAAGTTATGCATTAGTATGTGCATACACTAATTAGTGTGTGATTACACACACTAATTAGTGTGTGCATATGCAAATGCGTGCACTAATTAGTGTGTGCATTACTCTAATGCACACACTAATTAGTGCATGATTACACACACTAATAGTGTGTTTACATACACTACTTAATGTGTTCTTTACACACACTAATTAGTGAGTGCATTATTCTAATGCACACATTAATTAGTGTAAGTAAAGACACACCAATTAGTGTGTGCACATGTTAAACTTAACACATTTTAATCTTGACATCGGCGACCTAAACTTAACACTTACTTGCAAAACCTAAACTTAACACACACTAATTAGTGTGTGATTAGTGTGTGCATTGGCCAATCACATTGGCCAATGCACACACTAACACTAATTAGTGTGTACACAAGTGTGATTGGCCAATGCGCACACTAATTAGTATGTGTTAACACACACTAATTAGTGTTTGCACAAGTGTGATTGGGCAATGCACACACTAATTAGTGTGTGTTAACACACACTAATTAGTGTGTGTTAACACACACTAATTAGTGTGTGATTAGTGTGTGCATTGGCCAATGTGATTGATCAATGCACACACTAATGCATTGGCCAATCACATAATTAGTGTGTGATTAATGTGTGCATTGGCCAATGCACATACTAATGCATTGGCCAATCACATTGGCCAATGCACAATGCACACACTAATTAGTGTGTTCATTGGCCAATGTGTTAACACACACTAATTAGTGTGTGCATTGGCCAATGTGATTGGGCAATGAACACACTAGTCACACACTAATTAGTTTGTGCATTAACACACACTAATTAGTATGTGATTAGTGTGTGCATTGGCCGATCACATTGACCAATGCACACACTAATATTAGTGTGTGTTATTAACACACACTAACTAGTATGTGATTAGTGTGTGCATTGGCCGATCACATTGACCAATGCACACACTAATATTAGTGTGTGTTATTAACACACACTAATTAGTGTGATTAGTGTGTGCATTGGCCAATGCAGACATTAATTAGTGTGTGCACAAGCCAATGCACACACTAATTAGTGTGTGCACAAGCCAATTATACAAGCCAATGCACACACTAATTAGTGTATGTTAACACACACTAATTAGTGTGTTAACAAGTCAATTACACAAGCCAATGCACACACTAATTAGTGTGTGTTAACACACACTAATTAGTGTGTGATTAGTGTGTGCATTGGCCAATATACACATTAATTAGTGTGTGTTCATGTCAATTACACACTAATTAGTGTGTATACATGTCAATTACACACAATAATTATGTTAAATTAAACACTAATCCACACAAAAACATAAACATACCTCCATGATTAAGTCATAGGTGACGTATTAGGTCCCAATGGCCCTCCAAGTGATCGCACAATCGGTCACACTAATCATAAACACAATAATCTCTTATTAGCCAATACACACACTAATATCTTATTAGCACTCAAGGCTTTGCAAGGTTCTTTATAGGTTGTAGACACACCTTGGATTCTTTCCACATTGGATACTATAGAGAATCCAATGTTAAAATATCCAATGTTTGAAAAAAATCAATGTGTAAATTTTTTATCATATATTCCAATTTTTATTAGCGAGTTTAATCTTTGTCGCAGTAAATGCAGACAATGGCTTCTTCTTCCACACCACGCTTTCGCAGCATTGAGGAGTTCATGGAGGATGGGGTGTCATATCCCGATGCTCTCTCTGCCTATCATTCACAACCGTCGCCTCAGCAGTCATCATCATGGTTCGGCTGGTTTCGAGACGCTCTTGGTGGGTCCGTTGCCGTACTTGATCGATCCAGATGTGGAGAGGACATTGCATCTTCGGGCTGAGTGGTTAGGTTTGCAGCAGACCCTTGCGCAGTGCTATTCACCGACGCAACTAGCAGCGTTTGGATTATCTGAGGTCTCTACTCTGACTAGTGGCACTCCATACCTATAGAGTTTGCCACCTACAGCTCCAGGTTCATCTTTTCCTTCACGGGGTTCGACGCCCCAGGTTCCAACGCCCTTGGGTGCGACGCCATGGGCGTCCACCTATCCATCACCTATCCCACCTTCTACCCCAGATTTACGTCGGCGCTCTTCTGGCACTCAGCGCCAAGGCAGCTCGCGCGCTAGTGCGGGTCGATCTCGACGAGGGAACGGAGCTAGTTGTTGTTTTGGAGGGGGAGGGAGTACTACAGATTCTCCTCCACAGTCACCACTCCCTGCTCCAACAGAAGATGAGGACCATGACATGCCTGCACCAGATGCTCGCGGGTTATACTACCAGGTTCATAGAGGAGGTATGGTGGATCTCAGGACAGCGCAGGGCAAAAGATTCCGCACACACCTCAACCAATTAATCCACTCCATATATATCAATTGTTTTCTCAAATTTGATCAGCAGGATCCCTATAACCTCACATATATAGAGACAACCATGCACATGCGTTTCCCCAACTCTGAGGGGCAACAATTCTCAAGGCAATGGTTGCAAGAGCATGTCAAAACATTTCTCAAGAACAAAAAATCTAGTGTGAGGAGAGTTGCAAAGAAGACAATGGAGTCTCCTGAGCACAGCTATCGGCCAGGAAATATCCATGATGTGGAGTGGGAGACAGCTATGGGAGAGAAAGAGGACGAAAGGGCAATGGGCGCGAGGATGTATACGCGCCAAGTTCAGGCCAGATCCCATCAGACTCCCGGGGAGGTCACCTAATAAAAATGTAACCTATCACGTGAGTTCAACAGAAGGGTATTTAAAGTTCTTGAAACTTACAGAAATATATATACAGAAGGATATTATTTTTTCGAATTTGAAAAAAACTTACAGACTTTAAAAGAAAAGGGTACATTATATTCCTAACAAAATTCACAGATAAGGGGTCTTACAAACATGTCTTGAATGCACGTGATATGGTAGTTTTACATATAGTGAACCCCCCGAGATCAGACTCCTATGCATTATGGTTCGGGAGGAAAAACGGCTTGGAAAGACAAATATGTAAGTAAAAATATTAGTTTTATTGTAAAAAACCTAATGTTTTTCATTTAATTAATTGGTTGCTATTTTTTTGTCAGTATCATATTACCATGAGTCGCCCGACCAGAGATGTGCAGCGATATAGACAGAACCATACCGAGTATCAAACTTGGTGTTGGTTGTTTGAAAATCAAATGATCTCTCGAGAGGAGTTCAAAAATGCGTGCAGAACTCTACAACATGTAAGTTTAATCTTATTTAAATTATCAAAATGTTGATTTTATATCAAATATTAAATAACAAAGTATTAATTGTTTATTTTTATGGTTTTGTAGAGTCAAGGAGTTCCATGCGAAATGCCGTCCTCTCCCCCATGAGCAAATTGCGCACACGCATTAGCGTTTTGGCCATGATTATCCTCTATTTTGTATACGCGGGCTTTTTTTGCCCTCTTTATGTAAATGCAATTACCTATCATTTTTTTTGGCTCAATGTATTGTCCAATTGTATTTCCATGCCACTTATGTAAATAACATTATCAATCATTTTTTTGGCTCAATGTATTGTCCAATTGTAGTTTGCTCAATTGATATTTTGTTGTAATTAAATTGCTTCTAATTAATAATAATTTTGAAAAATATTTTAAATAAATAAAAAAATAGATGACCTTTTGGATGGTCTGGAAAGGATCATCCAAACGGTCATCTATTTTTTTATCATAAATCGGCACGCGGTAATGCTCGCGACAATAGTCTTCGCGGTAATATGTGCGGAAATGCTTGTAGTAATTAATAAATGTGGTAATACGTGCGGAAATATAGTCGCAGACATTACCGCAAGCATTACCGCGGTCATTACCGCAATCATTTTCGCTTACAAAAAATTTCACAATACAATTTTATTTGTTTTTGTGCGATAATGTGTGCGATAGTACCGCGCATATGTTATAGTGGTATTCAATCCAAGGTAATGACAACCATGCTTCATAACAAAATTAAGCTTACAAACAATCCATAGTGGTAATAAGGTTTTTGGCCTGTGGAAGGCCATAGGGTTAAGTGTGCAAAGTTGTTGCAAAACTGAGGCCGTTGGATTCTTTGGCTAGATGAGCGCCACATGGCAAGGTTCTTCATAAAATATATTTGTTGTCCCTTTTGTTTCCTTACATCACTTTCTTTGAGAGACAAGTGTCCCTAAGTGATTCAAAAGTCTTGTGAATAGAAAGCTTAAACTAAGGCAGCATTTACTTTGTTTGCATGCTTGAAAATTACTTCTATACTTCTATACTATATATGAAGCATCTTAAATTTTTTAAGGAAGGAGAGACCCTCCATAGTGATTTACTTTGTTTGCATGTTTGAAAATGACTTCTATACTTCTATATCTATACTATATATGAAGCAGCTTAAATTTTTTAAGGAAGGAGAGACCCTCCATGTGTCACTCACTGCTTCATTCAAGAGAAAACCTTATAAAACCTCTATTTTAAAATGCAAAACTCAAAGGCGGGAAGATTTTAAATGCAAAAGTGAATAGTAACATTGCAAAAAATGAAAAGACTTTTGGGAATTGAAAATCAAAGGCTTTCTACTTTACACAAAGTAACTGAACCATTTAAGTACACATACCATTTAAGTACACATAGCAAAAAGACTTTGGAAAATGTAAAGTCAAAATCCTTTCTACTTTACATAAAGTAAATAGTCAAACTTAAGTGCACATAACAAAAAAAATGACAATTGTTGTGGATATTTTATTGTTTTATGAGAACTTAATTTTTAAAGATAAAATTGCCTTTGTTTTTTCAAAGGGTTTTTTTTAAGACCAATATTGATATCTCTTAACAATTTGTGAAGTGTATTTTCAAATAAATTTTTTTGGCCAAAATCACAATAGTAAGTGAATGTATTTAAATCTCAAAGAAATTACAAAAAGACCTCAAGCTTAGCCGAACCTTGAGGTGCTGAAGATTACACATTTGTTCTCTCCCAGAGGCTACCAAGAACAAATTAGGTGTACTATAGTAACAAACTTTTACTTATCGTACCTTGCCACAACGGCATCCGTGTATTTTGGAAACAAACAAGTGTATTTTCAAAATTTTAAAAATAACTATAAAGAGACACTTCTATACCCTTTCTGAAAGTGCTTGAAAAATTGTTGGCATCGGGCACCTGTTTTGGTGTCCCTTCTCTCTCAATTTATCGGTTACTATAGTGAGTGCATGTATGTATGTACATGTCATGCACATGACAGAGACATTAACAAAAACTCAAACATTGAGTATATTTTATAAAGAGAGGAGGGCTTGCCTACTTATGACAAAGCTCGGACATCCATGGGGTAGATCTCGATGCAACTCAAGTATGTAACCGGAGAGAGAGAGAGAGAGAGAGAGAGAGAGAGAGAGAGAGAGAGAGTTGACAAAGAGAGGAATTTTGTGGACAACCCACTATTAGATTTAGCAGGAGTACATCTTCTTGTGTAAATCAGCTTTTGGGATGGTAGATAGGTAAATTTCAACACGTGCATACATGCTTGTGTATTCGTGTATACGTGTGTGTGTGTGAGTGAGTGTGGAGAGAGAGAGAGAGAGAGAGAGAGAGAGAGAGAGAGAGAGAGAGAGAGAGAGATTAAAAGGGCACTTATCAATGAGAAGAAGAGAGTAGAGAGAGGCTCCATGTATATGTGTGTGTGCATGTGAGTGTGTGTAGGGGAGGAGAGAGAGAGAGAGAGAGAGAGAGAGAGAGAGAAGAAGAAGAAGAAGAAGAGAATTTTAACTTCGTAGGAAACTATCCCAAGAGACCTTAGAGATCTAGCCGACGAGGAGAGTTGAACTCAAGACCTGTTATTCAAGAGAAAAATGGTATAACCTTTCTATCACCCAAGTGTGGTAGATTGGTTATGCCATTTCCCTCTTGCATAAATCTTTCCTCCCCCCTTACCTTCAACAGGCCATCGTGAGTCCTCACCTTGTTTATCCTTTATTGTATTGCCTTACATTTTTAGTCATTGGTAATATAACACGGAAAGGTCATTAAAATTTAATCAACATAACAAATATAGTATGTGAATGATACATTGGTGTGGACCCAAAGAGTGCAATATCAATGCCATTGAAACTCTTAAATCTTTAACAATACTTTAGCTCTCAATATCTTTGGATGCATTGTCTATGACTAGTATGTGACCCGCACGATGCCGCGGCTACATGTGCATCACTTGAAGAGTCAACTAAGTCATCAACTGCTATTTGTTGGCACTTAGGATGCATGTACCAGCCATGACCCAACATGCCAACATTACACCACATAGTAGTAGAAGAAACTTTTCCATTGGTATGCACAATTGATTTGGTGAGTAGCGTGTCGTTTGCTTCTCAAAGGCAGTATTCATGATGGGTGTGTAACCTGGGGGTGATTGCATAGCTATAGCAACTTTGTCTCTATATGTGGGTAAATTTCAAAATTTACAGGTTGGATTTCACTCAATCAAGCAAGCATGTACACTTGCATCTACCAAGACTCGTCACATGGATGTTGAGGTCTCTTGCAATTGACCATAAGCATGTTAGTAATATAAGTCGCATATTGTTTTTTATGTACATTTCACTACAAGAGGTTGTGTGCTCTTGTGACGCTGTTAGCGACGGAAATACATTGGGTTTTTATAACCCCCGGCGTCGCTAAAACCGTCGCTACGAGCGTCGCTACGAGAGCGTCGCTATAGGCGTCGCTATATGCGTCTCTACCAGCGTCGCTATATAGCGACGCATATAGCGACGCCTATAGCGACGGTCTCACAGAAGACTATAGCGACGCTCATAGCGACGCTACAGAGCCATAAATAGCGATGCTTATAGCGACGCCCGAGAGAATATTTTTTTGGTGGCAGGGCATTGAATGCCCTGCCACCCATCAACCATATTGTACTTGATTCACTTTTTTAAAAAAAGTGCAAAGGTAGATAAGAGACCCAAAATAGTCACCCACAAGACGCATTGTTTGCAAAATTGACAATTGTACACATCATAAGCAAAATGAATTGATTGGCAAATGTAATAATGACAATTGTACAACATCATAGGCATAAAGAATTTATTGGCAAAAGGAACTGCGGTGACAAATGTAATAATATACATGGTTCAAAAAGACGTATAAAATCCGTCTCATGATACATAAGCTATGAGAAACCCTAAACTAATGCTATCTAGCTACGGCTAAACTGACGTCGTCTAGTCAGACGTCTCATCGCGTCCAAGCGGCGTATCTGTCGGATTCTGCAAAAAAAGACAATAAGACAGTTTTCAGTAAATATAAACATATAACGACATTTATAAAACAATACAAAAAATAAAAAAGAGTAAACCCTAATACTAACCATGCCGCCGCGAGAACTGAGAATGTCCATCAGGGCGTTTAAGCCCTTCCTGCCTGCGTACTCGCGCTCGTACGGTGTGGGATCACGTCCTATCATCGACCACTGTCAAAACATACAAAGATTTCATTATGTTAGAACTAAAAAACTCATAAACCCTAAACTATCGAACATGCATAAAGAGCAATGTGAAAAGACTTACAAAATCGGCCTCAAATGATGCCCATCCACCGCTCCCAAAGTGGTGCGAGCTCCCTGCCTCTACTCGCGCTCTGGCTGCATCCTTTTGTTGCTTCCACTTGTCGGGATTCTCGCGCGCTGCTTTCTTCGCATTCTTCCAATCTTCTTTGGCCAGCCAATCTGGCCTGTTCCACCCATTCTTGATTTCTTTTTGCACTTCGGAACGCTTGTGTTTGCAGTATTCGCGCATTCGAATCTTCATCAGGTCTTCATTGAAGCGTTGATCCCGTGTTGGAACGGGAAACTCATCATGAAGTATGCTGATGACTCTGTTTTTTAAATCACTTGGTACTTCACTCCATTTGTTTAGTATATAGTGTCTAAACAGCTGAGAGCAAAGACCACGCATGCGCGAGATCACCTTCTTGCCGTCATCATCCATGATGATGCCGCCGCTGATGTCGACGGAGTAAGGCAAACCCTCTGGCCGGTAACGCGTGAACCTGGGTGTCCCGGCAGGGGTCTCTAGCGGCGTGTCGATGGGGGTACGGACGTCAGGTGTCTCCACCGGCGTCTGGGCCCCGAAGCGAGGAGTGTCGAGTGGGGTGGCTCCTAGCGGAGTAGGTAGAGGTGTGTAGCTTCTAGGAACAGTCAGCCGTGCAAAACCTGGCGTAGACGGCGATGCTGTGGCTGGTGTGGGGGCGGGCAAAGAAGGGGAGGGTAAAGAGCCTCGTCGAACACGAGGCGGTGTGGAGGCATCGGTGGCGGAATCCCCACAACAACCGCCACCGCCACCACTAGAGCGCCGGTGTCTAGACGAGTGTGACGCTCGTCTCGTCGACGCCGAAGCTTCGGAGCGCGCCGAATGCTCCGAAAGAGAGGGAGATGCGGATGGTGTAGGAACGCACGATGATGCGCCAGAGCGATGACGCTCCACGTACCACTGTCTCTGCTGCGGTGACAAAGAAGAAAGAAACTCCTCATCATCCATACCTGCATTAAACACACGAATATTTAAACTTAATATTGAATGAATAGAGTAGACAATGACGCAAAGACCATTAAATACAATGACGTAATGACGCATATAAATACAATGATGCAATGAATCGAGTGATAGAAGAAGCAAGTCGAAAACTCAGAATTTTCAATCAAAAGATGTGAGCGCGAGTCTAAAAGAGCGTTATACACCATGGAAGGTACTTAGAGAGCCAGAGCTTTTACAGCACGGAGCAAAATTGTTCAAATACAATATTTGTGGCTTTAAGAGATCTCTCTCTCATCCTCGCATAACTCAGCATAACTTCCTATATCTATATAGAGCTCTCCGTTTAAACACATATCCTCTGTTTCATTTTGTAGCTCCTCTGCATGCACCCCATATAGAGTAGTAGCATCTTGATGCTCGTCTGGCACCACCGCAGCGGCTTCTGATTGAGCATCTTCTCTAATCTCCTCCATTGATGTCGTTGTGATTGGCACATGGTAGCCTTCATACGTCCTTGCACTACGAGGGGCTACCTCTATGACGTACCACCAGTTTGATGTAGACTTTGTAGGATGAAATACTACCTGCCAGAGCCACATAACTTACATGAGAGCTTTCAAGCACATAACTTGTAAAAGGGGGATGTTAACTATTTATATACTTACTTGTTCACAATGCTCGGGTAGTACGAAAGTGTCCCTTAGGTCAGTCCATTTCTTAGTAGAATCCACCTCAAGAAAACCAGACTCTCCTCTACGCACAGTAGCGTTGCGACCCTCCATGATTATCTTGAACCATTGCACGTCGAATAAGTCGACAAAAAATCCTCTGTAATCGATCCTCAAAATCTCTTGCAGCGTGCCGAAGTAAGTGAGTTCCGCCACCACAGGATCTGCATCAGAGGAACGTCGTCGACTAGACTGTTCAAATTTTGCCATGATTCCACAATCTTGAGTAAAACGCTTTTTGTCTATTCGTTCCACCCTAAAATGTCGACCTTTACACCATGCTGTTGTGTATGACTTATACTACAACGAACAAAGATTATGAGTGGCCGTTCAAACGTTTATAAATAAAGTCACTTGCTAGTCGTACATTGCAAACTTACCTTGGTCGCGCAACCCCGAGAGTACTCCCACTCTTCTTCAGTCACTTTGTCACCGCATTGTTGTGCGCTTTTCAATTGGTTGTGCAACCATCTTAAGCTCATGAAGGTTGGTAGGCTCTCCAGAACCGCTGGATAGTGCATCGGTGGTCGTCTTCCCCGTCTCCACTCGATTTGTGCCCTTTGTCGCTCTTGCTTTGCATCCTCATATTGTGAAATCCACTTTTGCATCACTGGATTGTGAAGCATGCAAAATCGGTTGATTTTAGCCTCTAGATCTTCCGTCATCTTCTTCTCAACACCGAGATTGCACATGACAATCCCAGATATGCGCTCATCATCTATGGTTCGCCATAGCGTGTCCCGGGATTTATCAAATCCGTCTAGCCACTCTCCAATGTACACTAGGGACTCTGATACCAACCAACCTTCTGCCATGCTACCCTCCGGACGTGCCTTTTGACGCACATATCCCTTAAGCGTTTTCATGAAACGCTCTAAGAAGAACATCCATCTGGAATGAACTGTGCCAGCTATTTCCACCTCATCAACTATGTGAACAAGAAGATGCACCTGAATGGTTAGCATTGTAGTAGGAAAATTTTTCTCAAACATGCACACAAGCTCCGCAGCATTTAGTTTGGCGAATGGTATGGAGTCTACGTCGATCTCCTTTTGTGAGATCCATTGCACCAGCTTTGCAAGTTTGTAGATTGTGTTACGGATGTCGAGAGACAAACATCCCTCAATGGCAACCGGTAAGATAAACTGTAAAGTATGTGTAGCAATGATATTAAAGTCCACATTTTATGCAATGATATTAAAGTCCACTATGAACGTACCTGACACATTTTATGCCAATCGTGTGACTTCAAACCGGTAAGCTTTCCTTCTTTAGTAAAACACGTTCGGAGCGAGTGCATTACGCCAGTGGGGGTCCGCAAAGATCGAATGGCCTCTTTTACTTTGCGTTCTTGGGCTCCTGTGAAAATCCATGGTGCTTTAGGGAGTTTTATCGATCCATCAGACGCTGTTTGCGACCAATATTGCTCCATACGATCCACATTTCTAAGGTCAACTCTGGCTCCCAAAGTATCTTTCTTGCCGGTCAAATGGTCCCATAGTAGATTACCCACATTCTTGAATATGTGCATTGGATCGAGCAAGTGATTGATCACGAGTCGGGGCCAGTATGGTAACTCGTACCATAGAGATAGTCTCTTCATCCCTGGAGGCAATCCGTCATCGCACATCTCCTTCTGCTCTAACCATGCTTGTGCAGACATCCTTGGTGGCTCTCTTCCCAAAAAGCCGTCGCGTAACACATGATTCTCTGGAAGATACGCTTGATGACCTTCGTAGATTTGCTTCTTCAGTGAGGGTGCCCTACGTGCATTCAGTCTAAGTCCACATGTGACACATGCTCTGTATCCGCTTGTTTGAAGCCCTGCATGTATACACATGATAATAGATCAACTATGGGAAAAAACAAGATTTACAGTGTCTGAGTGAGGAGTGTCAATAGATCACCTGAGCATTCTGTTAGCCCGGGATAGTCATGCATGGTCCACATTAGAATACCTCTGATCAAAGCATTCCGTCGTCCTGTGTGTCGGCTCATATCCACCACCTCTATGCATGATATCTCTTTTCCAAATATTCACAAACAAAGTGAGTGTAAACTTAGTTTTAAAATTTAAAAAGTGTAAGTGCTGTTTGGTTTCCTAAGTACGCACCAAAAAATTTCTAATCTTTGCATGCCAACTGTTCATGCATAGTATCATAGACTTACATGCCATTGGCTCTTGTTTAGGACTCATGTCATGCCAGTTCAATTAAAAAAAGGATAAACCATTTCACTCTATGAAGATTGATAATAACATTTGCATCTTGCATAAATAAATATGTTTGTCAAGTGTGGCCTAATTATGTCTCATAGTAATGATTATATTTATCTTCGATCATATAGGTTTCTTTTTGAAGACATAGGTCTTTTTCATACAAGCATTTTAAGGAGCATATCTAGGTCCGTGCATTTTCATGATGACAATCTTGGTCTCACTTCTACACCCTCGGGTTGCAAGTATAGTTCTTGGTTGGTAGCTTGTGCCATGGCCTTTGATAATCTAACAGTGGAGGGTCCTTGGGGAGGGATAAGAGAGGACATAGAAAGGAAATCTCTCTCTCTCTCTCTCTCTCTCTCTCTCTCACACACTCACTCATTTGAGCCGTTGTTCATTTTAACCTTGTTGTCAATGGCCAATTGTGACTTCAAGAAATTTGGAATAAACTTTTCAACTTCACTAAGTACAAAATGTTTTCCTTTCAAGCACAAACAATTGGGTCATTATATAAGTCTCTAGTTTCATCGTAGATTATGTTTGTAATATTTTCATCAACCTCTTTTGTAGGAAAAAAAAATATAGCTATAGGCAACAACAAAAACAAACATTGATTACACAAAGGCCAAAGGAACTTTCTAAACAAGAAAACGATAAGCCTTTGGCACAAGTAATCCTTGTGTATTGTTAAGTGCTATATTTCAAATTAGTGCAAGGGTCTATAAGAACTAGGGGCAAGATAAGTTTTCTACCCTCTAGTAATGAATAGGAAAATGAACCACCTTTAATGCAGGAATTAAGTGAATTCTAATATGTGAACTTCCATATGTTTGTCTACTTTCTAAAAAATGCATAAATATGGGGAATTTAAGCCAGATTCTTTCCTCACTCAATCTTTTGGGCTGGTGCCAGTGGGCATATGTCTCCTCCATGCACAGATTTTGCTCCATGTCGCTCTTTGCAACGGTGGTAGTGGGCACATGACTCCTTTCTCTATGTTTTTTGTGTGCAGTGGTAGAGGCGGCAATCTTCAAGGCAAAGGCAAAGAGCAGCCTTTGTGTGCCGCCTCTCTAAGGCAATGTATGTCTGATGTGCACTCTGTGCATGAGTCTTGGAGTGTAGTACCATAACTATTCATATATATCATTGGGAGATAGGCTTGGTAGTAGCTGCTATGGGAAGTAGCTTGATAGCACTAAGGCTCTTTGTTTCAACCATGGACATTGTGTGGTATGTAGAGCTAGCCAATACAACTTTAGCTCGGGCACTCAACTTAAATAGGGAGGGGCGCATAGGAAGTATGAAAATCTTGGTGGCTATGAGCAAGGGACGGAGAGTACACAATATATACCACAAGAGCACACATTCCATGAGTGCAGGAGGTATGCAGGCCAATGTTTCTTTTGTAGTCAATAGACCAAATTGTCTCTCTTTTTCTCCCACTACTGCTATCTCTCTATGCATCTTGTATTTATGTTGAGACTCGAGGAAGGGTCTGGCAGGGGAGAGAAGCGATCCAGAGAGCGGGGGGGGGAATCATGGAGTATGTTGGTAAGCTACACAAAGGTGGATTAGAGGCAATAAACTTCCAAGGAATCTTTGACTAAATAAAGTTTCATTTTCGACAAGGAAACTTATCCTCCACATTTCTAAGGTGGGAAAAGTGGAGCCAGTTTTATCCCTTGTGGTAAAACTCATGGGTGTCCTTCACTCCTCATCAGCACTCAGATCGTCAGATACTTCTTCTTTCATAATGTATGGCAGACAAGGAACCACCGTGTTTTTGAAGTAGGATTTGAGGTGGCAAGCTTCGCAGAAATTTCATTTTCAAACACATAGAAGTTTCAAAGATACAAATCTCAATCTTCATTTGCCAACTCCACATCTTTGAGTGACAAAGCTCCTACCTTATCAAAATTGATACAAAATATGCTCTTCACTAAGAGCCAAGTCACTAAATACTCACACATGGTAAAAGAATTGGTGTCACCCGCCTTCCTCTTGAAGAAGGAATGTGTTTTTTTGAGAGTTGTATAAGTAGGTTTTACAAGATGATAAATGTCTTCAACTTTCTTAGTACCAAGCCATTTCATTAGAATGGCTTCTTTATCACTAACACATAACTCTCGTGCCTACCAAAAAAAAAACAAAGAGTATCAGTCATCATCTAGTTAAACTCTTTGTGTATTAGTCAAAGTATAGTGCAAGTAGTACACCTAACAAACTACACACCTTTTTTTCTAAAATAGGGCTTTCATCAATAATACTCTCTTCTCTAGATCCGCTTGATAGTTCCTAAACATGAAAACAATATAGTTTTAATCCTAGTTACCAAAGATTTCATTTATATAGCTTAACTTAACCAATTTACCTTTTTCTTTTTGTTTTTGGAAACCTTTGAAGCTTTCTCCTTTTTTGTAAGAAGCTCTTGAAGCTTACTCGTAGCCTAAAAACACGACACACAACAACTTATAAAAGAAAGTAAAATCCAATATCGATCAAGCTACTCAACACAAATATATTATTAGCATACCTTTCTTTTTCGCACACTTTTTCTAGAGATCAGATCTATGTTTGAATCGCAAAATTCACTTGAAGTGTTATCTTTCATTTTCTATATACCAAACAATCACAATAATCAAGCAATACAAAAGACGTATTTTATGCATCAAACAACATAACCTCAAACTCAAACCTTGTTCTCTACATGGTTATGATCAACACCATGTGAACTCTCATAAGATTTTTTTTCTTCCAAAGCAACCCCAAGGCTCCCATCTGCTATAAATCTTTGATACTCCTAAATAAAAAAAAATCACAATTTAAGTGAAATATAAATAAATAAATAAATATATATATAGAGAGAGAGAGAGAGAGTACATACCTCATAAGCGTCGCTTTCTTCATCATTATTTTGCCAAGGAATTTCTGGAATATATACTTCTACATCTTCCTAAGTTTTCATAAATAAACCATAAACAAATTTAACTTTAAGAACACACATTTAGAAGCTCAAGATGAATAGTGTGTAGTAACCAATGACTCACATTAGCTGGTGCCTCCTTTTCCATCTTGTTTTCAGTTACCACAATAGTATCCACGTCAGTAAGCTTTGCCAAAGCATTGTCATCGTGAGCATTCTCTACCTATTGAAAATAAAATGTAGATGAAACAAAGCATCAAATAAGCCACTAAGTATTCATGCTAACTATCTTACCATTTTGTTAGGAGAATCATCTTTATCCAAGTCATTGGATTCTCCATGTTGCATCCCAACATCCTTATCATGTAAATCCTTATTTATGGCCTATATTTGCATTAAAAATATCTTGTAAGTATAAAACACACAAAAAACATAACTTTATTCATGCATTAAATAACCATACTGTAGATCCACTCGAGGAAGACGTTGATTGGTGGGCCTTTCGTTTGGTATATTTGCGCTTAGTGGCAAGAGACTTGATACACCATAAATAAATATCCTCCTCCTTCCAAGGATAAGAAGCTCCATCTATGAAAATGTCTTTGAGTTTGCCTATGTTGTCTCCAATATGCTCATAACTTGATTCTTTCGTTCAATATTGTTTCGAAGGTCACCAATAGAGTCAACTTTTGCAAACCATTTTCCCACCTCCCCGTAGTTAGAGTATAACACCCTATATTGATCCGGATGATACTTCAAAAGAAAATTTCTACCATAAAGCTTCCCTGCATCTCTATGTGTGGGAGGTGGAGGTGTAAACACCTGGTCATATATCTCTGGATCATATTTAGCTGCACAAGGTGGATCCCCATATGTAGTAATGCTAGTGGAATTTCCTAATATTCTTTTGTTCCCAGCATAATTGGCTCTCCATACACTCAATTGTTTGAGAGCTTCATCATGAGGTTTTGAAAGCAATGCAGCTAAAAGAGATTGCAGACAACTCATATTTACCCTAACAAAGTCAAACAAGCACACACATATAAAAATAATTAACAACAACAAACAAAAAAGAAGTTAAATCACTTTTAAAAAAAGAGACTTAACATATGTAAGTAGTGGGTTACAAAATTAAATATAGACTTGACACATTGTACACATGCTCAAATAGTGGGGTACAAAATTAAATGTAGACTTGACACATTTTAGACATGTTCAAATAATGAATTACAAAATATAATCATTCATTGGAGCGCCATATAATAGGAACCCAACGATCAAGCTCCCCTAGCTTAGTGATCTTCTTCTTCTTCACTACAATCCAATCTTCGAGTAGAAACAAACAACTATCCCAACTTCCCCATTCATTCTCCTCTATTTGAACTTTCCAAATATTGCTTTGATGCATAGGAGGATTTAGTATAGCAAGCTTTGCCATTTTTTCCTCAATCACAGTTTATTTCCCTAACCACGGCATGCTTCAATTGTTCCACACCTCCATTTTCGATGCATACTTTTTCTAATCATGCTCTTGGATCCATAAAGGAACATTTCCACATTGTCCTTCCTCTAGCAATCTATCCCTTCTCTTTAAGTCTTTCACTTCATAAGCTATGAACTTATGTCCTCGGGATAATGGCATTGGAATAAACTTATATATGTAGCAAAGATGAGATTGGGCGAATACAATCCCAAGTGAAGGGCAACGGTATCTTTCCAAGGACACTCATTCTTGTAACTATATCAATAAGTAATTGTTCTGAATGAGTATCACCTACAATGCATTGCTTATAGTATCTCCCTGCAAAGAAAAGCGTGGACTTTTCCTAATGGTGCATAGAGAAAAAAGAAGTTATAGAAGGTTTCCAATGGACCCTTTCCTCTACTTGTTGATTCATATCATCAACCTTCACCACCACATCAGAGCCAACTTTGAATATTTCCCCTATGAAGAGAACCTTGTCATATGCCTTTACTTATGCTCCAAAGTATTCTTCCGTTCGAATTCTCCAAGATTGTAGAAGTGATTTTACCACTTGAATATTACCAATGGACCAGCCATGATCTCTAGAGTAATTGTAGAAACTATTAGCTATATCAATCAATAAATAGCCCAGAACTTGCATCTGTTCATCTATCCCATTGACTGTCCTTAGAATATAAGCAAGACACCACTGAATAAATTTTTGATTCTCCTCAGCCTTAAAAGAGTCAGAATAGACACTTGGAGCATTTGGACATCGTCCATATCGAATTGAGCTAGACATCACCTTGGTGATTTATCTCACAGATGCATCTATCTCCTTCTTTTGAGAAGCATCGACCTTCTGAATTAGATGTGAAATATACTTCTTAAATATATTTAATGACATTGTGTGCATCACAGCGTACACGCAGTCAAGGGATACATCAAAACCATATAAGTCAGTAAGTCTCCACAGGATGGAGACCCCTCAGAGACCTGCTTTTTTCAAGGCTGCTTCCTTTTCAACTTGTGTACAACATCGTCTGGCTTCCTCCAAAGCAGCTTTCATCTCACCAAATGTTCTATGTGGCGGTGGAAATCTACTTTGATAGCAATTTTCATTATAAACATATCGACCATCTAGTTTTGTAGCATCTTTCACTAGAGTTGCTTGTTCCTTGTCACGTCTGCAAAAGTCACTTCCTCCATTTTTAAACATGCCTATCTTGCACTGGGCAGGATGGTCTCCAGTAACCATCATCACCATGGCGCGTATCGTGCACAACTTTGTATAACCTTCAGGATCCTCAAAATTTTTTTCTACTGGATACTCATATATCACATCCACTCCATGAAGATATACACTACAAGAGGTTGTGTGCTCTTGTGACGCTGTTAGCGACGGAAATACATTGGGTTTTTATAACCCCCGGCGTCGCTAAAACCGTCGCTACGAGCGTCGCTACGAGAGCGTCGCTATAGGCGTCGCTATATGCGTCTCTATCAGCGTCGCTATATAGCGACGCCTATAGAGATGGTCTCACAGAAGACTATAGCGACGCTCATAGCGACGCTACAGAGCCATAAATAGCGACGCTTATAGCGACGCCCGAGAGAATATTTTTTTGGTGGCAGGGCATTGAATGCCCTGCCACCCATCAACCATATTGTACTTGATTCACTTTTAAAAAAAAAGTGCAAAGGTAAATAAGAGACCCAAAATAGTCACCCACAAGACGCATTGTTTGCAAAATTGACAATTGTACACATCATAAGCAAAATGAATTGATTGGCAAATGTAATAATGACAATTGTACAACATCATAGGCATAAAGAATTTATTGGCAAAAGGAACTGCGGTGACAAATGTAATAATATACATGGTTCAAAAAGACGTATAAAATCCGTCTCATGATACATAAGCTATGAGAAACCCTAAACTAATGCTATCTAGCTACAGCTAAACTGACGTCGTCTAGTCAGACGTCTCATCGCGTCCAAGCGGCGTATCTATCGGATTCTGCAAAAAAAGACAATAAGACAGTTTTCAGTAAATATAAACATATAACGACATTTATAAAACAATACAAAAAATAAAAAAGAGTAAACCCTAATACTAACCATGCCGCCGCGAGAACTGAGAATGTCCATCAGGGCGTTTAAGCCCTTCCTGCCTGCGTACTCGCACTCGTACGGTGTGGGATCACGTCCTATCATCGACCACTGTCAAAACATACAAAGATTTCATTATGTTAGAACTAAAAAACTCATAAACCCTAAACTATCGAACATGCATAAAGAGCAATGTGAAAAGACTTACAAAATCGGCCTCAAATGATGCCCATCCACCGCTCCCCAAGTGGTGCGAGCTCCCTGCCTCTACTCGCGCTCTGGCTGCATCCTTTTGTTGCTTCCACTTGTCGGGATTCTCGCGCGCTGCTTTCTTCGCATTCTTCCAATCTTCTTTGGCCAGCCAATCTGGCCTGTTCCACCCATTCTTGATTGCTTTTTGCACTTCGGAACGCTTGTGTTTGCAGTATTCGCGCATTCGAATCTTCATCAGGTCTTCATTGAAGCGCTGATCCCGTGTTGGAACGGGAAACTCATCATGAAGTATGCTGATGACTCTGTTTTTTAAATCACTTGGTACTTCACTCCATTTGTTTAGTATATAGTGTCTAAACAGCTGAGAGCAAAGACCACGCATGCGCGAGATCACCTTCTTGCCGTCATCATCCATGATGATGCCGCCGCTGATGTCGACGGAGTAAGGCAAGCCCTCTGGCCGGTGACGCGTGAACCTGGGTGTCCCGGCAGGGGTCTCTAGCGGCGTGTCGATGGGGGTACGGACGTCAGGTGTCTCCACCGGCGTCTGGGCCCCGAAGCGAGGAGTGTCGAGTGGGGTGGCTCCTAGCGGAGTAGGTAGAGGTGTGTAGCTTCTAGGAACAGTCAGCCGTGCAAAACCTGGCGTAGACGGTGTGGGGGCGGGCAAAGAAGGGGAGGGTAAAGAGCCTCGTCGAACACGAGGCGGTGTGGAGGCATCGGTGGCGGAATCCCCACAACAACCGCCACCGCCACCACTAGAGCGCCGGTGTCTAGACGAGTGTGACGCTCGTCTCGTCGACGCCGAAGCTTCGGAGCGCGCCGAATGCTCCGAAAGAGAGGGAGATGCGGATGGTGTAGGAACGCGCGATGATGCGCCAGAGCGATGACGCTCCACGTACCACTGTCTCTGCTGCGGTGACAAAGAAGAAAGAAACTCCTCATCATCCATACATGCATTAAACACACGAATATTTAAACTTAATATTGAATGAATAGAGTAGACAATGATGCAAAGACCATTAAATACAATGACGTAATGACGCATATAAATACAATGACGCAATGAATCGAGTGATAGAAGAGGCAAGTTGAAAACTCAGAATTTTCAATCAAATATTTGTGGCTTTAAGAGATCTCTCTCTCATCCTCGCATAACTCAGCATAACTTCCTATATCTATATAGAGCTCTCCGTTTAAACACATATCCTCTGTTTCATTTTGTAGCTCCTCTGCATGCACCCCATATAGAGTAGTAGCATCTTGATGCTCGTCTGGCACCATCGCAGCGGCTTCTGATTGAGCATCTTCTCTAATCTCCTCCATTGATGTCGTTGTGATTGGCACATGGTAGCCTTCATACGTCCTTGCACTACGAGGGGCTACCTCTATGACGTACCACCAGTTTGATGTAGACTTTGTAGGATGAAATACTACCTGCCAGAGCCACATAACTTACATGAGAGCTTTCAAGCACATAACTTGTAAAAGGAGGATGTTAACTATTTATATACTTACTTGTTCACAATGCTCGGGTAGTACGAAAGTGTCTCTTAGGTCAGTCCATTTCTTAGTAGAATCCACCTCAAGAAAACCAGACTCTCCTCTACGCACAGTAGCGTTGCGACCCTCCATGATTATCTTGAACCATTGCACGTCGAATAAGTCGACAAAAAATCCTCTGTAATCGATCCTCAAAATCTCTTGCAGCGTGCCGAAGTAAGTGAGTTCCGCCACCACAGGATCTGCATCAGAGGAACGTCGTCGACTAGACTGTTCAAATTTTGCCATGATTCCACAATCTTGAGTAAAACGCTTTTTGTCGATTCGTTCCACCCTAAAATGTCGACCTTTACACCATGCTGCTGTGTATGACTTATACTACAACGAACAAAGATTATGAGTGGCCGTTCAAACGTTTATAAATAAAGTCACTTGCTAGTCGTACATTGCAAACTTACCTTGGTCGCGCAACCCCGAGAGTACTCCCACTCTTCTTCAGTCACTTCGTCACCGCATTGTTGTGCGATTTTCAATTGGTTGTGCAACCATCTTAAGCTCATGAAGGTTGGTAGGCTCTCCAGAACCGCTGGATAGTGCATCGGTGGTCGTCTTCCCCGTCTCCACTCGATTCGTGCCCTTTGTCGCTCTTGCTTTGCATCCTCATATTGTGAAATCCACTTTTGCATCACTGGATTGTGAAGCATGCAAAATCGGTTGATTTTAGCCTCTAGATCTTCCGTCATCTTCTTCTCAACACCGAGATTGCACATGACAATCCCAGATATGCGCTCATCATCTATGGTTCGCCATAGCGTGTCCCGGGATTTATCAAATCCGTCTAGCCACTCTCCAATGTACACTAGGGACTCTGATACCAACCAACCTTCTGCCATGCTACCCTCCGGACGTGCCTTTTGACGCACATATCCCTTAAGCGTTTTCATGAAACGCTCTAAGAAGAACATCCATCTGGAATGAACTGTGCCAGCTATTTCCACCTCATCAACTATGTGAACAAGAAGATGCACCTGAATGGTTAGCATTGTAGTAGGAAAATGTTTCTCAAACATGCACACAAGCTCCGCAGCATTTAGTTTGGCGAATGGTATGGAGTCTACGTCGATCTCCTTTTGTGAGATCCATTGCACCAGCTTTGCAAGTTTGTAGATTGTGTTACGGATGTCGAGAGACAAACATCCCTCAATGGCAACCGGTAAGATAAACTGTAAAGTATGTGTAGCAATGATATTAAAGTCCACATTTTATGCAATGATATTAAAGTCCACTATGAACGTACCTGACACATTTTATGCCAATCGTGTGACTTCAAACCGGTAAGCTTTCCTTCTTTAGTAAAACACGTTCGGAGCGAGTGCATTACGCCAGTGGGGGTCCGCAAAGATCGAATGGCCTCTTTTACTTTGCGTTCTTGGGCTCCTGTGAAAATCCATGGTGCTTTAGGGAGTTTTATCGATCCATCAGACGCTGTTTGCGGCCAATATTGCTCCATACGATCCACATTTCTAAGGTCAACTCTGGCTCCCAAAGTATCTTTCTTGCCGGTCAAATGGTCCCATAGTAGATTACCCACATTCTTGAATATGTGCATTGGATCGAGCAAGTGATTGATCACGAGTCGGGGCCAGTATGGTAACTCGTACCATAGAGATAGTCTCTTCATCCTTGGAGGCAATCCGTCATCGCACATCTCCTTCTGCTCTAACCATGCTTGTGCAGACATCCTTGGTGGCTGTCTTCCCAAAAAGCCGTCGCGTAACACATGATTCTCTGGAAGATACGCTTGATGACCTTCGTAGATTTGCTTCTTCAGTGAGGGTGCCCTACGTGCATTCAGTCTAGGTCCACATGTGACACATGCTCTGTATCCGCTTGTTTGAAGCCCTGCATGTATACACATGATAATAGATCAACTATGGGAAAAAACAAGATTTACAGTGTCTGAGTGAGGAGTGTCAATAGATCACCTGAGCATTCTGTTAGCCCGGGATAGTCATGCATGGTCCACATTAGAATACCTCTGATCAAAGCATTCCGTCGTCCTGTGTGTCGGCTCATATCCACCACCTCTATGCCAATCCACAATTGTTGTAGCTCTTCCAATAGTGGACGAAGATACACATCCATATTCCCCACTTTATATCGCCCTAGCACAACCAAGCTTAGCCATAGGTGCCCCTTCTTCGTAGTCAACCACGGGGGAATGTTGTAGTTGACGATGACAACGGGCCATACACTGTAAGATGTTGATCTTTGACCAAATGGATTTACGCCATCCATAGCCAGGCCTAAGCGCAAATTTCGAGCTTCCCTGGCAAAATCCGACCATGTTCCATCTATATGTTTCCAGGCTGCGCAATCTGCAGGAATTCGTAGCAAAGGAAAATGTCGCAAAACCTTTTGTGGAATTTTTGTCCCGTGGAGATCTACTCGATATCTTTCGGAATCACATTTCGGACACTTCTCCATGTCTGTGTATTCCCCTCTGAAAAGAATGCAGTCATTAGGACAAGCGTGGATAGAATTGTAATCCATCCCCAAGTTTCGCAAAATCTTTCTTGCTTCATCTCGGGAATCTGGCATCACATTGTCAGCTGGTAGTATGTGCTCTTTCAGCAATCTACACAACATAAAAATATGATACAATCGTGTAAAAATCTATCAGATCATTATACATTTAGAGTTCTATTAAAGTAAACTAATTGTAATAGATCACCTGAAAAGCGCTGTGACGCTAGTGTCACTCCATCCAAACTTTGCTTGCATGTTGAGAAGAACCAGGAGTGCTTTCAATCTAGACATACGTGCTCCATTATACAATGACGTATCGGCTTCACTTTTCATATCATCATAGATAAGCCTTTCTGAATCCATGATCGTCTCGATCATTTCATCAATCTCGGGCTCAGACATTGCCTCGTTGGGAATGTGCTCTGCATGATCATCCCCCGAGCTGTCAGAGGCTACATCTTGTGGCCTCACATATGCTGCTTGACCAAAGCGCCTGCGAACACGTCTATTGGGTTGCAAGATTGCTGCTTGTTGGCCAGCGTCAGAGTCCGACGAGTTATAATTGGCAACAACTCGATCTATAATAGATGGATCGAACTCGCCAAATTCGCGAACGTGCTGCAAAGAAACACGTCTTGTCCGTCGCACAGCATGCTTGCATTGATTACAAGGACATAAGACCTTCGTTGAGAGATAGGTGTTTCGATTGGACGGTCCCACATCCTCGTCGCTACTCATAATGAGGATAAAAAACTTATAACCTGGACAACAAATTTAATATTCTATTGGCATTCTTCGTCTTATCTCTCTCTCTCTCTCTCTCTCTCTCTCTCTCTCTCTCTCTCTCTCTCTCTCTCTTATCTCACATTCTCTAGTCATGTCCAATCCCCGCACACCTCGGTCTAGAGGTGCACGGAGATCAGAACCACCGGGTTATAATCTCGTCTTTATTGGTCAATACCTATATTTGTGGGTACAAGAAATCTACACAGCCACGTCTACATGATACTGCATGTAGTGGACAAAATCCCTTTGCCTCTTCTCTAGCTGTAGCACTTCACTTCATCTTAACATCTTTTCACAGTAGATCTTTTCACTGTTCGTCTAACTCTAAACTCTAAACCGTAAGTAATTCTTGCGTGGACTCGATCTAACGTAAATAAGCGTAAATCTAAATAAACGTAAATCTAACTAAAAATAAAGCTAAATCTAATTTAACGTAAGTCTAATGACTAGAGGTTGTCTAGATGGTCATTGTGTCGGGGATGTAGTGACTCTTGCCGCCCTGAAGATCCACCTTCTTCCCTATCTTCTGAAGACATTTCACCAGTACTTTTGGATCGACGGAGCCCACCATGAGTGAAGACAGCAATACCCTATATTCCATTGAGGGCTTTCTTCACCCGCTTCATGCAGGCATCGCAGTCTATGGAGACCTAAATCTAATCTAATATAACGTAAATCTAAAGCTAGCTTAAATAAACGTAAATCTAGTTAAAAATAAACCTAAATCTAATTTAATGTAAGTCTACATATAACCTAATCTTTAACGTCTTTTAAGATAGTTTCCTACGACGTTATAACTCTCTTCTTCTTGTGTGTGTACGCGTGTGTGGATGTGTGTGCCAATAAAAAGAGATAAACGGTATAACCTTTCTATCACCCATGCCAAGTATGATAGATTGATTATGCCATTTCTCTCTTGAATAATAGGTCTTCAGTTCAACTCCTCGTCGGTTAGATCTTTAGGTGTTTTAATTTTAATTAGTTTCCTACGACGTTAAATTAGTTTCTCTCTCTTTCTCTTTCAATGTGTGTGCGTTTTTTTGGATCGTATGCATGTTTTCTCTCTCTTTTCCTCTCTCAATGTGTGCGTTTTTTGTTTATGCATGTTCTCTCTCTCTTTTCCTCTCTCAATGTGTGCGTTTTTTGTTTATGCATGCTCTCTCTCTCTTTTTCTCTCTCAATGTGTGTGCATTCTTTGTTTATGTATGTGTGTGCGTTTTTGTTTTTGTTTGTACTCTCTCTCTCTCTCTCTCTCTCTCTCTCTCTCACACACACACAAAACACTGTGTGTGTGTGTATGTGTGTGTGTGAGAGAGAAAGAGAGGGAGAGAGAAAGAGGGGAAGGGAACATGAGAATGAGGAGAGGGAAGGAGCATACCTGGCTCTCCTTCCTCTCCTCGTGTGTGTGTGTGTGTGTGTGTGTGTGTGTGTGGAGAAGAAAAAGAGAGAGAAAGAGAGAGAGTGAGGGAGAGCGTTACCTGCTCTTTGCTTGAGGGCGTCGAAAAACTCAGATCTGAGATCTGAGTTTTTGGGCGCGCTCGGTTATTTTTTTTACCCCAGCCGGCGTCGCTATGAGCGTCGCAAATTTACAAATAAATTTGCGACGCTCATAGCGACGCTTATAGCGACGCCGGGAATTTTTTTTTTGAGTGTCGCTGTGTGAGCGTCGCTAATATGAAGAACCTCTTGTAGTGTTTGGGCACCATTGACACCTTAAAATGTGAGTGCAATGAAAGTAAAAAAAGTTCACTCAATCATTTCTCTTTGCAAGAGTTTTGGGCATCATGCTAAAAGAAAGGGCGTGCTGCAAAATACACACACACACACACACAAACAAACATACACACATGCATGTTCTTCTTTGAGAGAGTAGATTGTATTCAACCATTCACATGGTTGCCCTTACCCATATTTTATACCATAGCAGCCAATTGGCATAGCTCCCACTCCCTTAAATGTGAGACAGAGCATTGAGGCACTACATGGAGGAGACTATCTTTCTATACGCGAATTATATCCCTTAACAATTTGAGAGTGCGATCATCATACCCTACATGAGTGCTCAGCTTTTGATCACATCAAACTTGCTTTACCCACATTTTAGCCCATACCATGGCCTACATACCTTTCTCTCCAAGCCACCTCATGGATTCAACTTGTCAGTGAACACCCTTATATCCATAGTCTTCAAGCATGTTCCATGTTGTACTCGGTCCCATAGGTCAATCTCACCTTTAAGGATGATCTCTCTCTCTCTCTCTCTCTCTCTCTCTCTCTCTCTCTCTCTCTCTCTCGCTCGCTCGTTACCCTTTGAGGTCACTATGTTCCCCTCTCCTTGTGTAAGTAGGTGAGCATGCAATTCCTTGAGTTCAAAAATCAACATTCATCGGCTAATATTTTTAGATCTATTGTTATCTTCTTCTTCTCCTCTCTCTCTCTCTCTCTCTCTCTCTCTCTCTCTCTCACACACACACACACACACACACACACAGCCGTTTTTTGACCTAGTAGACAGCAGTTCACTCTTTTGACCATAACTTGCTCATCCGAACTCCGATTTAGGTGATCTATAGCCTCAATCGAAGAGCACGAAGCCCTCTACGCATTGATGTAAAGACAGAATTTTTCTGTGTAATGGAAGGCTTTGCTGTAACAGCATCTCAGAACTGAAAAAACTGTCAAAACTTTGCGTTTTTGTTGCCGACTTGAAGGCAATGTCAGACAAAACTCGCAAGGGTGGAAAAGCCACACTCGCCATGGAGAATGATGCAAAATCTCCAAGGAATTTGGATGCTAATCCAACCACATCGTCTACAACAACGGAAGCAATGATCATGGCTTACTTGATCTCGTTACAAGAAACCGTCAACAAGCAAGGTGAAGAGTTGCGCGCACTTGCAATGGAGAATGGTACTTTAAGAGTTCTCGTTGTGGAGAATGAGCACCTCAAGAAGGTTCTTGAAATGCAAACAACGCGTTTGATGCATCTTGAGAATGAAGTTCAAGAATGTAAACGCTCTCTTGTGGACATGAATGTAGTGAAAGAGCGCTTGAGCAAAGTTGAGAGTGATCATGTATTGAAAGAGGAAACGATAGATACAATACGACATGATGTATGTGAGATGAGAAATGCATCCAAATCATGGGCTGATATATGTAAGGATAATGTGGTTTCTACATCTCCTATCACGCATGCCGTTGTCCAAGCAAAGAATGTAGAGAATGTGGACACTCAAGAATTGCAAGAACGACAAAAACGCTCAAAGAACATCGTCATTCGTGGAATCAAGGAGGAAAGCATGGAAACACCCCAATCTCTTGCGGTTGCTATTGAAGAGTTTTTTGCTACACACTTTGGCATGTCAGGAATCATGGCTTATGGTGCACATCGAGTTGGAAAACAAGGAGTCCCTCGCTCGGGAGAAAGACCTATTGTATGTACCATGGCTGATGAGGTAAAGAGAAAGATCATCCTTGACAATGGTTGGATCTACCTCAAAGGAACGGGTTGTAATGTATATGAGGATCGCACTCTTATGCAACAAAATGTACGTCGCAAAGCATACGAGGAAAGAAGCAAGAAGGTTAAGGTATCATCTCAAGAAGAAAAGGCACTTGAGGAGGATGCAAGTCCACCCAACAAATAGGGGCACATGATCTATGAGACCAACTCACGCTTGCGAATAAGCTTTTGGAATTGTAACGGGTATCCATGGAATGCGGGAATTGGCATTGATGAGCTTACCAATGACTCCGATGTGATACTTCTTGTCGAAACATGGGAGCATGATGCGCAACGAATTCTTGGATTTGACAAATACGATGTACATTCTTTGATGTGGGCCAAAAATGCAAAGCAACGAAGAGGCCAAGGAGGCATAGCATGTATGACCAAAAAGGGTTTGAAAGATGTTTCCATTGTCAAAGAAGATAAGTATAAACGCTACTTATGGCTGAAAATCAGCCCACCAAATGGTCAAGTCATGTTTGTGGCCGGCTGCTACATTCCTCACTATGACTCCAACTTTTATGCTCGCTTGAATATGGATAGAGATCAGCCCTTTGTTGAACTAGAGGAAGACATTGCTTATTACAAGGATCAAGGTGAAGTCATTGTTTTTGGAGACATGAATGCTCGCACAAATATGTTACAACAGGACACACAACAAGTCGACATGCCGCATGTATCAAGAAGAGTGGATGACTCATACATGTATAATCGAAGTTCTAATGATGCAAAAGAAGTGGATCACTATGGAAAGTCACTTCTACATATGTGCAATAGTACCGGAATGCTCATTGCAAATGGTGTATCTCTATGGCAAGGCACCAATGACTTTACATGTAGAAAGCACAATGGTGCTAGCGTGATTGACTATATGTTGTTCTCAGAAGACACTCTAGAATGCATACAAAGCTTTACACTTGGTGAATGGAATCCGGAATCGGATCATAGGATGTTATGTATTGACCTCAAGTGTGGTAAACGGCCCGAGCATGTAGCCTCCAATCATGATGTGAATCATTTGTACCTACGTCTAGACTTCAAACGAGCACTTATATATGCTGATATGGTGGACCAAATGTTAAGCATGATAGAGCATCAAGGGAGCCCAACATTAGAATGCAAGTGGAAAGTTTTCAAAGAAGTAATTTTCTCTTGTGCGAAGGAATGCTTTTCGGCGAAACACATGTCTTGCAAAAGGTCTAAGAAGGGTAGCACCAAGAAGAAATGGTTTGACATGGAATGTAGTCAAGCCCGAAAACACTTGCTAAGATTGGATGCAATCAAAGACAAGGAAGTTTACTTGGAATGTTCACACACATACAAAGCACTTGTTCAAAAGAAGAGGAGAAGGTGGGAAGTCGAAAAACAACTTCTTTTAGCACAAGAGAAAGCACATGCATGTGGCAAGTTTTGGCAAAATCTAAAAGGCAAGCGCGTTGAGAGCTTTGGTGACTTGACTCTTGAGGATATGTATATGCATTGTAAGAACCTCTATGAGCAACCCAATGTTGATAAGATGGAGAGTTGTAGCTCCCTTCCATTTATGTCTCCCTTCTTTACCATTGAAGATGTATGCCGCGCGCTTGAGAAACTTGCTACTCGCAAGGCAGGTGACCTTCAAGGTGTCAAGGCTGAAATGATTAAATGGACAAGCAAGAAAACACGATATTGGATATGCGATATGTTTAACCTTGCACTTCAGTATGGCATGCCTCATGATTGGAGTGCAAATTGGATCAAACCTTTGCACAAAGGAGGAGATGTAAACAATGTGAACAACTATCGCACTATAATGGTTGGTTCTTTGATGGCAAAGTTATTTGGATGTATCATGGAGATGAAGATAAGTGAATGGGCTGAAAAGAATGGCAAACGTGCGCTTGGCCAAGCAGGTTTTCGAAAGCATCATAGCACTATTGATCACCTTGTTACTCTTCGAGTTCTTATGGAAGCGTCTCGATTGAAAGGAAAAAAGTTGTATTGTTGCTTTGTGGATTTCAAGAAAGCTTTTGACATGGTACCGCGAGGAAATCTTTGGAGACGTATGCAAAGCCTTCAAGTGTCGAGAGAATTTATGCATGCAGTCTTTCGCATCTACCAAAAAGTGATATGTCGATTACGTATGGGAGATGGAATTTCAGAATTTTTTGCAAGCACTATTGGTGTCAAACAAGGATGCCCACTTTCCCCAACCCTCTTTGGGCTACTCATTGATGAATTGGAATACATGGTTCTTGATTTTATGCAGCAAGAAGGCATAGAAGAGGTTAAGATTGGAAATGCGGTGATCATGCTTTTGCTTTATGCCGATGTAGTGTTCTTGGCACATACCTTAGAAGATGCACAAAAGCTTATGAGTGTCTTGGAACGCTTTTGCCTACATAGCGGGCTGATCGTGAATGGATCCAAAACCAAGGTTATGCTTGTAAAGACCCTCAATGACGAAAATCCATGCATTGTATACAACAATGAGAAACTTGAAGTGGTAGATCACTTCAAGTACCTTGGCCTTGAGGTTCCATCCAATCATAAATGGAAGGATTGTGCAATGCGTCGCTTGGAAGCCGGAAAGAGGGCTTATTATGCATTTGAGAACATGTGCAATGCAGGAGAGATCAAGTGTTGGGCTCTCAAAAAGTACCTCTTTGACACATTGGTGACACCGGTGCTTCTTTATGGAGTGGAGGTGTGGGGTGGAAGCATCGGGAAGTCTACTTGGAAAGAGTTTGAGAATGTCCAAAAGCGTTTTCTCACCAACTTTCTCCAAGTCAAGACACAAACACCCTACATGCTCTTACTTCTTGAGTCCGATCGCTTCCCATTGAGGTCTTGGGCATGGAAAGGGTTGTGGAGTACATGCGTAAGACACAACGTAGCCCTTTGCATCGACTTCCTAGAATCGCATATGAAGCAAGTCAAAAGGTTCAAAAGACATGCAAGAGCAAAATACTAAGTTCGGGGTGGATGCTTGATATCAAGAAATGGTTTGGAAGATGGGATGCATGTCACTTGGTCAAGGATGCGTCGATCGACTCCCAAGTTAATGAGGCCTTCTTACAACGCCAATGTATCATGGCTTGGGAGAAATCTGGAGGTTCTCGCTTCAGCCATTACACCACACACGTTGCCCCAAACTACAAATCTCTCTTCTTCTCGGAACGAGGTAACCGAACCCCTTCCTACATCCTTGAGCCCATCCCGTTGAGTGCGATCCGCACCATTGCCTCCATTCGTCTTAGCTCCCATTCTCTACGCTGCGAGACAGGACGTTGGGGCACTGGCGAGGAGTGTCATCGACTTTGCACCTTATGCCCTCGTCAAGTGCGAGAGAGTGAGTACCACACACTACTTGAGTGCTCAGCTTTTGACCACATTAGGTCCTCTTTTCCCCATATATTCAGCCATGAGCTCTCCCTACATACCTTCCTCTCCCAACCACGATGTGGACTCTCTATTGCGACGCTCATTTCAGCCATTTTTGAGCATCGAGATTCACTTATGAACTCCACTCACACCACGTGACATGTTCATTTGGTCCCATAGGTCATATTTGACCTCCCAGGACGATAATAGAACTATCTATCTATCTATCTATCTATCTATCTCTCTCTCTCTCTCTCTCTCTCTCTCTCTCTCTCTCTCTTCTAACTTGCTATGCAACATACGACTTGTTGCTAACAATGTTTGGATTGGATAAGGTTTGTCTAAACTTAATAGCTGAGAGTCGAGATTAGTTGGTCTCAAGATTAACGGGTCTCAAACCACGTTAGTAGGAAGAAAAACGTCTGTGTGTGTGTGTGTGTGTGTGTGTGTGTGTGTGTGTCTAGTTTGTAGTATTAAAATGAATCATGTGAGAGGCGAAGAGCCTGGTCGTGTGTACCAACGAGCCTACTTTCTGCTCGGTCACGACCCAGCTCTTTTCTCTCTACCTATCTAATTCTGGTGGTTAAGAGCCTCGAAACGGGCATAGCCTTTCATATGGTTGACTTTTGAGGCCCTCTCGGTTAGCAAGAACCTGCTCAAGATCTGTCTCATCACTCAATCAAATCAAGGATTTATCTTCGAAAAGCCACCAGTTTTCTTGACTTGCAAACAAAGATGGAAGGCTATTTAGCCATTCCAAAGTGACCAGGCTCTAAATGTAAGCAAAATGACATGGAGGCAGTCCTATAATGGAGGCACCTGCACGGACAATAAGAGTACCATCATTTCTAGTGGGAGGCCACATTAGGTATGTAACACCAAGGAGGATCCAAATGAGCAAACGATTTCTAACTCCAAGACCAAGGCCAATACCCTCGACTGGCAATGATCATCCTCTAATGCAATCACGTCAGTGTTCTGGAAAAATCATTTTTTTAAAACGTACAAAATTGCTTTCCTTTAATTTTTCAAGAGAAAATTTAAAAAATTACGTTTATTTTGCAGGTTTTTACACTATTTTTCTCTATTTTGTCCTTTTCCCCTTGCCCTCAATCGACATTTTTGAAATTGAAAACAACATGATATTGAACTGAGACACATTTTTCCCAAACATTGAATGGAAGGCCCGCCTTGCATGACCATTGCCGTGAGCACTGTTGCGGCAAGCAATGCCACTTGTCCCCTTTGCAGAACCCTTTTTTCTGCTATGTCAGGAGTTCGAGATGTGAAAACTTGGGAAAGCTAAAAAGCCTAGATGGTCACGTTGGAGCTCTCAACATTGTAGCATCCGTTGACTGGCCGAAAAAAGACGAAGAAAGTGTGGAGACGAATGTGGGACTCTCTCTCTCTCTCTCTCTCTCTCTCTCTCTCTCTCTCTCTCTCGGTGTGGAGGGTCGTAGCTAGGCAAAAATGGAGCTCGTCGGGATCAAGGGTGGCGGACAGGCAACGTTTTTGGAGTAGGTGGCTCAGCAAGCGCTTGTGGCGAGTGGGACATGTATTGGATCCAGAGTCTTGGCATCCCGGCCAGCAGAGGATTGAGGTTGTATAAGGGTGTGCGGCTCGTGGCGGATCAGCTGTTGGTAACCAAAGTGTTGATAGAGGAGACTATATGAGACCTATTGCAACAACATTTGAGAAGTTATACATGAAGTAAATAGCGGTTTGTGTTCATGATCAAGTTTGGGGGGGGGGGGGGGGGGAGCATTCTCTGTCAAGCTCCAAGGAAAATTAATGGCACTCTCTCTCTCTCTTTCGAACGGAAATAGACATACACACTCCTCAGTAGGACTAAATGGGATTGGCTCTCTCTCTCTCTCTCTCTCTCTCTCTCTCTCTCTCTCTCTCTCTCTCTCTCTCTCACACACACACACACACACACACACACACACACAGACCTGCGATACACACGATAGTGTCGTAGAAAATGAAACCTAATCTCTCTCTTTCAAACGTGCGATGTGTTGCATCTCTCTCTCTCTCTCTCTCTCTCTCTCTCTCTCTCTCTCTCTCTCTCTCTCACACACACACACACACACACACACACACACACACACATGCATATTCGAGGCGAACCAACTTATCGATGTGTGACACATCTCGTTGCTCGTTATTTTTTCAAGCTACGAAGTAGAGCCACCCTTTACAAAAACAAAAGTAATCACCCTTCAAAATTACCCTTCAAAATTGAAGGCTGAAGTGAAACTCTATCTATGGCCTTGCTAAAGACTTTAAAAAATATAAAAATATATATGGTCCTAAGTACTGTGACTTTTTTGACAAAAGAAATCAAAACTAAGTCTTTTCATTTTCTACCATTACTGCACTAGTTACCCTTCGCTTTTACATTTCAAACCAAATGATTCAGAGTACTATTTATATTTATTTATATTATTTAAACTCTTTAGCAAGATCATTGAGTTTCATTCCAACTTTCAATTTTGAAGGGTGAAAGCATCCATGTGTCACTCTCTCCTTCATTTCAAGAACTTAAGTGTAAAAGAGAAGGGTAAGCCATAAATCATTTTGTTTGAAATGTAAAAGTAAAGAGTAAGTAGCAAGTAAGCGACAGCGACGGTAAAAAATGAAAGGACTTAGTTTTGACTCCTAAGTTATGTCAAAAAGTCACAATACTTAGTACTATTTATATTTATTTATATTATTTAAACTCTTTAGCAAGACCATTGAGTTTCATTCCAACCTTCAATTTTGAAGGGTGATTACTTTTGTTTTTGTAAAAGGTGGCTTTACTTCGTACCTTGGAAAATAACGAGCAACGAGCTATGCCACATGTCGATAAATTGGTATGCCTTGAATGTGCATACATGTGTGTGTGTGTGTGTGTGTGTGAGTGTGTGTGTGTGAGAGAGAGAGAGAGAGAGAGAGAGAGATGCGGCACATCACAGGTCTGAGAGAGAGAGATCGGGTTTCATTTTCTACGGGACCGTCATGTGTGTCATAGGTGAGAGAGAGAGAGAGAGAGAGAGAGAGAGAGAGAGAGAGAGAGAGAGAGAGAGAGAGCTTTGTTATTTGATGCAGCTGTGTGTGTGTGTGTGTGTGTGTGTGTGTGTGTGTGAGAGAGAGAGAGAGAGAGAGAGAGAGAGAGAGAGAGAGTCCCACATCCATCTCCATACTTTCTTCATCTTTTTTGGGCCAGTCTATGGATGCTACAATGTTGAGAGCTCTAACGTGATCATCCAGGCTTTTTAGCTTTCCCAAGTTTTCACATCTCAAACTCCTTATATAGGCAAGAAAAAAGGGGTTTTGCAAGGGGACTGGTGGCATTGCTTGCTGCTAGAATGATCATGGCAATGGTCGTGCAAGGCGGGTCTTCCATTGAGTGTTTGGGAAAAATAGAGAGAGAGAGAGAGAGAGAGGGGGGGTGGGGGGGGCAATCCCATTTAGTCCTGCTGAGGAGTGCTAGTATGTATATTTCTGTTTGAAAGAGAGAGAGTGTGTCATTGATTGGCCTTGGCGCTTGACAAAGAATGCTCCCCCCCCCCCCCCCCCCCCCCCAAAACTCGATCATGAACACAACCCACCACTTACTTCATGTACAACTTCTCAAATGTTTATGCAACAGGCGTCATGTAGTCTCCTTTATCAACACCGTTGCCAACAACTGATCCACCACGAGCCCCACACCCCTTAATCCTCTGCTGGCCAGGACGCCAAGACTCTGGATCCAATACATGTCCCACTCGCCACAAGCGATTGCTGAGCTACCTACTCATTTACCACTGCCTGTTCGCCACCCTTGATCCTGACCAGCTCCATTTTTGCCTAGCTACGGCCCTCCACACCACGAGAGAGAGAGAGAGAGAGAGAGAGAGAGAGAGAGAGAGAGAGAGAGTCCCACATCCATCTCCACACTTTCTTCATCCCTTTTTTGGTCAGTCAGCGGCGGATGCTACAATGTTGAGAGCTCCAACGTGACCATCAAGGCTTTTTGGCTTTCCCAAGTTTTCACATCTCGAACTCCTTACATAGGCAAGAAAAAAGGGGTTCTGCAAGGGACAGGTGGCATTGCATACTGCTACAATGCTCATGGCAACGGTCGTGCAAGGTGGGTCTTCCATTTAGTGTTTGGGAAAAATGTGTCTCAGCTTAAGATCATGTCGTTTTCAATTTCAAAAATGTCGGTTGAGGGCAAGGGGAAAAGGAGAAATCCCACCCCAAAATAGAGAAAATAGTGTAAAAACCTACAAAATAAACCTAATTTTCTAAATTTCCTCTTCAAAAATTAAAGGAAGCAATTTTGAAAATGATTTTTCTAGAACACTGATGTGATTGCATTGGAGGATGATCATTGCCAGTCGAGGGTATTGGCCTTGTTCTTGGAGTTAGCAATCCTTTACTCATTTGGATTCTCCTTGGTGTTGCATACCTGATGTGGGCCATTTTTCTCCCCCTAGAAATGGTGACTCCAGTCTCTTATTGTAGAGCTACCTCCATGCATGTGCCTCCACTGTAGAATTGCCTCCATGTCATTTTGCTTACATTTAGAGTCTGGTCACTTTGGAACAGCTAAATAGCCTTCTAGATTTGTTTGCAAGTCAAGAAAACTGGTGGCCTTTCGAAGATAAATGGTTGATTTGATTGAGTGATGAGACAGATCTTGAACAGGTTCTTGCTAACCTAGAGGGCCTCAAAAGTCAACCATGTGAAAGGCTATACCGGTTTTGAGGCTCTTAACTACCATGGTTAGATAGGTAGAGAGAGAAGAGCCGGCTCGTGACCGGGCAGAAAACAAGCTCGTTGGAACACATGACCAGGCTCTTCGTCTCTCACATGCTTCAATTTAATACTACAAACTAGACATGCAGCCTACGAGAGAGAGAGAGAGAGAGAGAGAGAGAGAGAGAGAGAGAGAGAGAGACAAGATCATAAGAGACCTAAATTTTTTAGCCGATGAATGTTGATTCTTGAACTCAAGGGCTTGCATGCTCACATACTTTTACAAGTAGAGGGGGACATAGTGACCTCAAAGGTTAACGAGAGAGAGAGAGAGAGAGAGAGAGAGAGAGAGAGAGAGAGAGAGAGAGAGAGAGGTCATCCTTAAAGGTCAGATTGACCAATGGGACCGAGTACAACATGTGACATGCTTGAAGACTATGGATATAAGGGTGTCATTGACAAGTTGAATCCATGAGGTGGCTAGGAAAGAAAGGTATGTAGGCCATGGTATGGACTAAAATGTAGGTAAAGCAAGTTTGATGTGATCAAAAGGTGAGCACTCATGTAGGGTATGATGATCACATTGTCAAATTGTTAAGGGATATAATTTGCATACAAAAAGAGACTCTTCTAATGTAGTACATCAATGCTTTGTCTCACATTGAAGGGAGTGGGAGCTAAGCCAAATGGTTGCTATGGTATAAAATATAGGTAAGGGCAAGCATGTGAATGGTTGAATACAGTCTGCTCTCTCAAAGAAGAACATGCATGTGTGTATGTTTGTGTGTGTGTGTTTTGTGGCACACCCTTTCTTTTAGCATGATGCCCCAAACTCTTGCAAAGAGAAACGATTGATTAAGTGAACTTTTCTGCTTTCATTGCCCTCACATTTTAAGGTGCCAATGGTGCCCAAATGTACATAAACAAACAATATGCACCTTATATTACTAACATGCTTATGGTCAATTGCAAGAGACCTCAACATCCATGCGGTAGTCTTGGTAGATGCAAGTGTACGTGCTAGCTAGATTGAGTGCAATCCAACCTGTGAATTTTTAAATTTACCCACGTATAGAGACAAAGTTTCTATAGCCATGCAATAACCCCCAGGTCACACACCCATCATGAATACTGCCTTTGAGAAGCAAACGCCACACTACTCACCAAATCAATTGTGCATACCAACGGCAAAGTTTCTTCTACTACTATGTGGTGTAATGTTGGCATGTTGAGTCATGGCTGCTACATGAATCCTAAGTTCCAACAAATAGCAGTTGATAACTTAGTTGATTGTGATGCCCCAAATGCAAGACAAAAACTACACGAGTGAAGCATGTGAGAGTTTCTATCATGACCAATGTCTTGATTGGTAAGGATGGTGAGAGGGGATGCTAATGCATCTAAAGAATTCGTCATTCTATGCAAACACTATATCCAAAGAAGGATACCAGCTCTCTATTAGTCTATTTAGAGGGCCACTACCACTCACCAGGGACCCATATCAATTGTGTGAGGGGGGCGTCTCTAGCCTAATCACAAATTCACTGCCTCCTTAGAAAGAAACATAGGATGTTAAAACAAGACATCATGCGAAGGGAGTCCATTACTTAATTCATTACCAAGAGACCTCAAATTGACCTGATAATTCTTGAACTCAACACACACACACACATAGATAGAGAGAAGGGGGTGGGGGGGGAGGGACAAACTTTCCATGATTAGGAGGACTATGTTGGAGCTTGGCATGACCAACTAGAAGGAGATTTGTCCTTGGTCAATCCACCAGAATGTGGAGAGTAACTACACTTCATTAGTTGTTCGATTTTACACTAAAAAAGGTAAACATAGTGTTGATCCAAAAGATAGATTTGTTCTTGGTTGATGTGAATGTGGAGAGAACTTAGACCTTGTGTATTGTCATATATAATAATCTAGAAAGTAGTTATAGTGGTGTTGATGCACAAGTGTATTAAAGAGCTATAAAAGCTATATAGGCATTTGCCCACATTGCCCTCCCTCTGAAGGAAAGGAGAACAATGGTTGCTTCAATTGGCGCACATGTAGTCGCGGCAACGCGCGGGTCACATACTAGTTCTAAAAGAAACCCTTAGTGTTGTGTTGGGTTAGGGAGACTCCTTTCCTTTCATTTCACATCGTGACATGATACTTACCTTTCATTTCACATCGTGACATGTCTTTACTTTTCTTGAATTCTATTGTTTTAGAATGCTAAAGTGAAGCTTCACCTTGCATAAATTTTAATAAATTTTACATACACACGTTTTTTTTCATTCTATTGTTTTAGAATGCTAAAGTGAAGCTTCACTTTGTATAATTCTAATAAATTCTATACATACGTATATATTAATTAGTTCGTTTTATTTCACAACTTCACATGGCTTTACATTTATTGCATTTTATAGCTTGATTCCAATCAGTGTTAACGTTCGAGAAAGTCTCTTTTATTAAGCGGCTAGTGATCGAGTTTCTTCCTCACAAAGAAGAAAATCAGAAATACTAGCAAAATTTTTGAGATTTGTAAAATTTTTGGACGACTTTCTCACATATTTCATCGGTTTTTCTTTCGTTTACCATGGTTTGCAGTTAGTTAGTCTCGACTTTCAATCGACTCAAGACTAAGCTGAGGAAATCCTTTCCCAAACACTAATACCAGTTTAATTTAACCAAACAATTTTATCACTTTATTATTATTTTTGAAAGCCGTCGTGACCTTTTCACTTGTTTAATGCTCAAATGTAGTGTGGCTAACTCTTTTATCTCTCGCTATCCTTGCTATTAAGTGTAAAAGTGCAAAAAAAAGGTTTTTTGACATGATCTTGCTTAGGAACTCCTTTAAGGGATCTATTTATGTCTCAAAAAAAGAGAACATTATGTGATCATGATCGATTAATGTGTCTAATTTTTGTATATAGAAGTATCTAATCCTAGAATTAGAAGGATGCAACTCTCTTACAAGGGATTTTAAGAAGTCTAGTGAGATAGGTTTTCACGATGCCTTTCCTTCTTAAAGCATTTTTCGTGTCGTAGGAAATTAGGAACAAAGGTGATAACGTCTTTGGATGGGTAGAGCAAAAAAAATTATCTTCAAATAAGAAGGCAAGTATTAGCTTGTCAATTGTTTTATCAATATAAGTAGAGTCATGTCATTTCATTAGGGTAATCGCACAACACCATTTTCTTTTGCCAATGTCATAAGTGTGAGTGTATATCATTAGGGCAATCGTACAACACCATTTTCTTTTGCCAGTGTGAGTGTATATGATAACCTTCACAAAAAATATTACATTAGATATCCGTGCTCGGGTTGAGCTAGGGCATCACCGCTACTAAGGTAAATGGCTAAGGAACCTGACCATAGAGAGACAACCATTACCATCCAGCAAGGTCTCAACCGACCAATTTGTTGGTCAGTTTGTGTGGGGTTGGTCCATGCGCAACGTGGTGGAAACTCTCTTCTTCCCTCTGAAGACATTTGGAAGAGCACTTTCAAGGGGGGCGTGGACGACGGAGTCCGGACGGACAACCCACAGAAAGAGCTGTTCACTGGCCTCCAAGCCCAATGCAAAGTCCTGAAAATGGAGGAGAGAAAGGGAGGCATAGATGACACTGGAAGGAGGGTGCGAGTCCAGCCAATATTGCAAACAATGGTCATCCTCAACTGGCCAGTATTAACATCCAAGCGAGATGGGCGGCCGCACGAGCTGAGCAGGACGAGAGGGCCAACCGCGAACACTGACTTGTAGACTTTCAAGGCAGCTATGGCATCTGACTCGAGCTCTTCAAAGGTATTAATGATGATAGCAGACGCATCATGAGCTTCTTGGCTATGTTTGACGCAAATCTGCAGCGGAAATGTGTAGCATCGAAGGTAAAAGACTTCTGGTAACAACTCTGGTGCGCCGGCTATGCCCTTCACAGAGTGTTGTGGCAGCGGAGTATCATTGTCACCATCTGCAAAAGGGGGTTATATGAATGAGAGAGAGAGAGAGAGAGAGAGAGAGAGAGAGTCCTAATCTCCATAACCATTGAATCTAGATACACGTGCGTGTGTATGTATGAGACAGAGAGAGAGAAGTGAACCTTTGCGAGAGGGTAAAACCCCTGCACGGATGAGGGAGGGAACATGGTAAAAAAGGGCGCCCACGTTGGGTTGCAGGTGAGGAAGCAGACGCAGGGGATAGAGAGAGAGTGGGCGATGGCGGTCATGAAGGCCGACGAAGAATTAAGGAGGCCATCCACACAGTCCCTGAAGCTGGAGCCTTGGGAGCGCTTGGGAGGCAGGTTGTCAGGCATCCCTATCACCTTCAGATTTGGAAGAGCCCATGCCTCGGCTTTACTTGCCGTGTTCTCGGACACCACAAACGTTCCCTCTGCGCCCCTGCTGGCCAGCTTCCTGCTTAGCTGCATCAGAGGGTTGATGTGGCCCTGCTGCGCAAACGGCAGCACCACTAGGCCTATCATGTGTGTTCGATTCTCCCCCATGACTGGGTGAGGCTCAGGAAGGGACCGAAGCTTTATCCCCGCGTGGGTGCCGATGTAAGAAGATTTTGCGCATTTTCGAGCGCTGCTAAGAGTACTTTCCCATAGACACCTTTGGAGGGCCCTTAAATCAAGTCAAGTGTGCCCCATACCCAGTTCCGCTATTTCATAAGGCTGTGATCACGCGAGGCATAGATATCCCTGATGGGTAATTGTGCCTTGCTTATGGTCACGCGATGGCGTAGTTACGTGCAGTTCAGCAATTCATCTCCACTGTACATCTGCTCTACGGGCATCTGCAGGTTGTTGAGCTTGGGAGGAAGTAGACCGCCGACTAAGGGGGCCCATCATCACATAACGATTGGCACAACCTCTGCTTAGCGCAACTTTTTAAACTTTTCAGCTTTTTTATTTTAATCATCGAATGCTCTAACAGGTTACCCTTGCAACTATGCCAAAATCAGCATAGTTGCAGAACATAAGCCATAGTGGTACTAAGCATGTTCCATTTCTTTTCGTGATGGTGAATGAGGCTTAGTTATATGTCAGGGTTACTGATAACTAAGCCTTGTGTGACCGCCACCAATGCTATTAAAAAAAACACATTTTCTTGAGCAAGTTTTTGTGAGGACAAAGTACTTAGAGAATTTTCCCAAGTCAAGAGACAGCGTTGAGCTAACCTCAACAATTTTGAAATTACTTGCATCCCTTGCTGTGATTTAGAGCCATGTTTGCACAATTGAAAGACAAGAGAGGAGAGAGATAGCTCTACCAAAATCAATAAAGTTGCCCATTCCTTAACATAGTTGCTGAACTCATGAAGAGGTGGTTAATCGCGCCATGAGAAATGTCCTCTTAGAAGATTGGGATACATGCAAACGTTTAGGATATTTTTTTAGATTTATAATTAGATTCCCCAATTTTCTTTAGAAAACATTAAAATGTTCTCGTGTGTCAAGTTTTTAGATGGGTGTTTTTATGTATAAGTTTGTCTTGGTTTCCTTGTTACTCTTTTAGAATTGCACATGAGCCTTTAGCTTTTTTGGGTTTCTAAAAGAAGCCTTAAAGTAAGTTGGGTTAGGCATACTTTCAATATGTTTCCAGTGATGGTTGAGAGCTATCTTAAATGTTATTTGAGTTATAAAATAGTAAATGGATATTTTTATTTCACCTTTCATTTCACATTGACATGTCTTCATTTTATGATTGAGAGCTACCTTAAATGTTATTTTAGTTATAAAATAGTAAATGGATATTTTCATTTCACATTAACATGTCATTACTTTTTTTTGCATCCTATTGTTTTAGAATTTTAAAGTGAAGCTTGCTTTTTAAAAGAAGCTTCAAGGCTAGTTGGGTTAGCCATACTTTCAATATGTTTTTGGTGATGATTGAGAACTACCTTAAATCATTATTTGAGTTATAAAATAGTAAACGGATATCTTTTATTTCACATGGACATGCCTTGATTTTTCTTGCATTCTATTGTTTTAAAATGTTAAAGTGACTAGTATGTGACCTGTGCATTGTTACGGCTAAGAAAAGTATGGTCTAGTTTAGGTAAACCTTTTCTCCCCTCAGTTCACAACATCTGCAATTATTCTCTATGTATTTAATCCACGATAATGACAACCATGCTACACAACAAAATTAAGATTACAAATAATCTAGTGGTAATAAGGTTTTTGCAATTATTCTCTATGTATTCAATCCAAGGTAATGACAGCCATGCTTCATAACAAAATTAAGCTTACAAATAATCCAAAGTGGTAATAAGGTTTTTTATTCTTTATTGTATTGCCTTACATTTTTAGTCATTGGTAATATAACATGGAAAGGTCATAAAGAATTCAATCAACATAACAAATATAGTAAGTGAATGATACTGTAACGTGCTGTTGCAGGAGAGAGACTAGACCAAAACTAGACCCTTAATTCATTAATCCGTCATCTCTCTTATAGCAAGAGAAGTTGGTTACATATGCCAAGAACCTACTAGTGTCCTCCCACACTAGGTGGTCGGACACACCTACAAGACCCACACACCACACCTCCCCCCTTAGGGAGAAAAAGATGGACATCTTTTTACAAGTTTGGACTGGGAAGGGAATCAACAGGAAGGGATCAACTCCAACGCCTCATCCGGGGGGAGTGATCATACAACGGCTTAGGGGCTAAGAAACTGAGCTTGGGGGACTAGACTCGACATCATGCCGATCATCATCAAGACATGGAACTCATACATCTCGCTTGTGGAAACATTAGGTCGCTATCCCAATGAAATAGACAAGACGAGGAAGGACTGACTAAGGATTGGGTGCGAAATTTTTTGCGACATACATCATCTTTATAAAGGGGTTCGGTGTGATCGAGTAAGACAAAGACTAGGAAAAACCTACTACAAAGAAAGAGACCTTAAAACTGAAACTGAATCATGGAGCTCGATTATTACATTGGCAAATGAAAAGACTAGGCACCTCTGCACCAAAGATGTAGCAACTCCTACGTCTGTGAACAACCCCTGAATATGATTCTTAATTTTGTACTTCTTCTAGAACTCGACATGTGTGAGCGAACACCATTGAGCATGCAGCAAATGCCAATGACTATCATTTGAGAGCAAGAGCAAGACTTGAGAGCGATTGTCAATGGCCTGATCGCGCATGCCATTAAGGCTCGGGTAGCACCTTGAACTGTGCCCTTCAATAGTATCTTCACTGGCACCGTTAGCTCACTAGGAAAATTTGATTTAGGAAGATCAACTGCCACGTCGACAACATGTAGAAGATAGGGTGGCGGGTAGCAAGGAAAATCGGTAGCAATGGATGACGCTGCAGTTACGACAGGATCTCTGGCAGGTCCTCCAGTTGGGTGTGAGAAGAGCAAGAAGACAGAGCTATTAAGCAGCTTATGAAGGACAACGTCAAGAGAAAATTTAAAGGTCCCTTGAAATGAGCAGTCTCATCCTCTAAAAGAATCTGCTTGCTGTAAATCTGAGCACGTGGACCCTCCTCCACTGATGCAGATTTAGATTCACCTCGTCGTCTCCTGCGGGGAAGACTTTGCCGCTGATGGCGATAATGTTTGGGATCCCCTCTCATACAGCAGCCTCCTCTTGCGCAGGCATGCAAGGCCCGTAGGTGGCTGAAAACAGACAGTCAAAAGCTTGTGTGGCTGCAAGAGAAAGGCCCGCGTGGGGCGCCCGAATGCTATTGATGGAGATAAGCGACGCTGGACAATATGAGAGCCTTGCTATGGAGCTAATGAAAGCAGAGATAGCAAGTTGACTGGGTAGTCTTGCTAGCCGGGATCCAAACACAACACCATGGCTCAGTAAAGCAAGAAATGAAGCAAGAAAATCAAGAAGCTCCTAATTGCCCGTCTCCTCCACCAATGTAACATACTGTTACAAGAGAGAGACTAGACCAAAACTAGACCCTTAATTCATTAATCCGTCATCTCTCTTATAGCAAGAGAGGTTGGTTACATATGCCAAGAACCTATTAGTGTCCTCCCACACTAGGTGGTCGGACACACCTACAAGACCCACACACCAGAATACATTGGTGTGGACCCAAAGAGTACAATATCAATGCCATTGAAACTCTTAAATCTTTAACAATACTTTAGCTCTCAATATCTTTGGATGCATTGTCTATAATGTCTTCTTATCCCATCCAAACATGACAGAGTGTGTTGTCTTTGTTCATGTCCTTGCAACATGATAATTTACAACACTTGTGAAAAAGAGACATTACCAAGGACACAACCCTCCACAAATGTGAAGGGACTCCTACCATGACCATGGTCATTTGTTAAGGATGGCAAGGCAAGTATATAGTGCATTGTATAGCAAATTAGCAATGATAATTCCAAGCTACCTTTTTGGATGTGTATACACATGTGAGGAATTACTTCGAGAGTTAGGAAGACAAAGACACATGTCCTTTATCCTCACAAATGATTTTGCCAAGCAATAGAGAAAACACCAATTTTATAATAAGTGCATAAGTTTCCTATTGAAACATTATGTTGCAAGCATAAAATAATCTCAATACATTACAATATTAGCTATAGTAAGAGGAAGCCCAAGTGGTTCCTCATGCCAGGTTGACACACATAGAGCTCATTGCCTCATTTGGGGTTTTCTAAAAAATTCTTGCATGAGACAAGTGAGGCCCCTTGACACATCAACGGGTCGATCACTTATGGAATTTCCTCTCAATTATGAGCAACACGGACACCAAAAATGGAGAGGGAATTGGGAGATCAAAGCTACCATTTTGGGGCAAGAAACTTTGATAATCTTTCTACGACATTTGGGTGATAGAAAGGTTGTTCAAGCCAATGCATCTCCTTCTTTATATAGGTATCCATGAGAAGTATGTTTTCTAGCGCCACTAGGAGAAACCATGAAAGGGGAAGTTTTGAAAGCTATAAGGACAATGCTAAGAGACTTTCAACTTCATGCCTACTATTTAAGTGTGAATTGGGAGAACCAATCTATCATGTTCAGAGAGGGAATTGGAAGAGACACTCTACAACATTGGGGGAAGCAATTAACAAAGTCAGTCTACCACACTTGGGTGATAGGACACATGACAAGATCTATCTTATGAGCTTTGAATTTGTTTGCACTCTATCTTCCTCCTGGGGATTGGGGCTAGGGTTTGAGACATAGTGTTATTTTTGAATGAATGATGCACTTTTTTTTAAAATGCGGTGCACCTGCTTTGTTGGAGCTCGATTTTGGCACGATACTTTAAACTAACACTCACTCTCTCTCTCTCTCTCTCTCTACTGGTGTTTCACAACATTATTTAAATTGCATGTCTCATTCAATTTCTTTTGGAAAGCAAGGTTGTCCTTTGGAATGCAATGGTTTTTTTTTGTGCCCATGGATCATGCCAATTGTCTTTTGGAATGGAGTGTGCCTTTCTTTTAATGCTCAAATGTAGTGTGGCTAACTCTTTTATCTCTCGCTATACTTGCTATTAAGCGTAAAAGTGAAAAAAAAAAGTTGTATTACATGATCTTGCTTAGGAACTCCTTTAAGAAATCTATTTCTATCTAGAAAAAAGGGAACCATTATGTGATCATGGATTAATGTGTCTAACTTTTCTATATAGAAGTATCCAATCCTAGAATTAGAAGGATGCAACTCTCTTCCAAGGGGTTTTACGAAGTCCAGTGATAGGTCATCTTCCCTTCTTAAAGCATCTTTCCTTCTTAAAGCATTTTTCCTCTCGTAGGAAAGTAGGAACAAAGGTGATAACGTCTTTGGATGGGTAAACTAAAAAAAATTCTCTTCAAATAAGAAGGCAAGTATTTTAGCGTGTCAATTGTTTTTTGAATATAAGTAGAGTCATGGCATTTCATTAGGGAAATAGTACAACACCATTTTCTTTTGCCAATGTATAGATGTGAGTGTATATGATAACCTTCACAAAAAAAACTGCATTAGATATCCCTGCTCGGGTTGAGCTAGGGCATCACCACTACAAAGGTAAATGGCTAAGGCACCCAACCATATAGAGACAACCATTACCATCCAACAGAAATGGGAGCTACCAAATCACAGGGTCTCAATCGACCAATTTGTTGGTTAGTTTGTGTGGGGTTGGTCCATGTGCAACGTGGTGGCAACTCTCTTCTTCCCTCTCAGATGGATGGCTCTCAGTTCAACATTTGTGTGTATGTGTGTTATGTGAGATAAAATGTTATTAATTCATACATCCTTTTTAGATCAAAATTCAAGAGGTTTTTGTAGTCTTCGGGAAAAATGTGTCTCAGTTTAATATCGAGCCGTTTTCAATTTCAAAAATGTTGGTTGAGGGCAAAGAGAAAAGGAGAAATTCTGCCCCAAAATAGAGGAAAATAGTGTAAAAACCCAAAAAGTAAACCTAATTTTCTAATACTTCCTCTTGGCAAATTCAAGAAAAGGAATTTTGTATGTTTGGAAAAATGATTTTCTCGAACACTTGGTTTTTGGTTTCTTGTGGTGGCAACACTAAGAAAATAGCATAGGAGGGATATTTTTTATGAAGAGAAAAGCTTCATTAGAATATTCCACCTTTCCTTATGTTAGGTAGCATGATGTGTGAATATATTATTTTTTTGGGTCTTCAGAATTAGAGTGGCTCAAAATTGTGTTCTTCTTCTAAGAAGGGAGACTCTAGAGAATCCCTTCAAATAAATTTACCTCTAATGTAGAAATGTAGATGAAAATTGAGAAAACCTACAAATCTTGTAAATCGTCTCTATTCTCCACCGGAAGGCTATTCAAGTTTTTAGAAAAAGGGTTTTTCTTTTAGTGGTGGAACTTGGAGCTCTTCTTAACATTGATCATGAGTCTTGTTTTTCAAAAAGAAAATAACCACGTAGCACAATGTATATTTTTGCTTCTTCTAATCAATTAGCACATATTAAAATTTATATGTTAGGAATCTTAATTTAAAATCTCATTATCATCAAGGGTACAATTATAACCTATGGAAGCCATATAAATATTCTACCAACCAGATATGGGGACATAATGTAAGTGCTCTAGCTCATGAGCGCACACACGTTATGACCCATATCCTACTCCTTGCTCGGTCCTCCAACTTGCCAAGGAATAACTTGATATCTTTCCAAATTTGTTTTTGCAATTACCGCATTGTGTGGGATATTTATATTAACATAAATGTTTCTAAGAATTCTCACATAACCTTTCCTCTTATTGCATTTCCTTTGACAACAAATGCATGGGTACAAAAGATGCATAGGTCCTTGTATCACTTTGTGTAGCCATACCAACTAAAAGAAGCATCTTTAAACTTCAATGCTGGACAAAAACCTAGGTTTAGAGTAATCCCACCTACAAAGATAAAGCTAAAAAAACCAAAAAAATTTAGAAGAACTCAATGCAATGTAGTACAAAACCTCCGAATTTAGTCACTTTACCTTTACTATTTCTCATATGTAGGCTTGCCAAGTTTTTGGAGGAGTTTTTTCAAGCAATACCTTTAATATATTGCATTAGCAATGTTCTGCTAATGTATCACAATGAGAAAAAAAAAGGCTAAAATTCCATCAAAATTTTGAGATTTATCTGCAAATTCTAAATTTGAAGACAAAGGATTGATCGTGTATTGGCTAGTGCACAAACACTTTAGGTTTAGTATAAACCCACCTACCTCTAAATTCTAAATTTGAATGTGAGAAAACCTACAAATCCTAGAGAAATTTAGTCAACTTGCCTCTACTATTTAGAAAATGTTTTGCCAAGTTTTGGAGAAAAGTATTTTTCAAGATAGGAGTGCATTTAATATGCATTAGCAATGTTTTATCTCTATAAAGTAGCACTACCTTTAATATGTTTTTCTCGATCGTTCTTTTATTATGCATTAGCAATGTTTAATTTCTATAAAGTAGCAGTGTCTTTGTTATGTTTTTTTGGAGCATCGCCTTTAATATGCATTAGCAATGTTTATTTTTGTGTATGATGATGTTAGAAAAAAACATAGGCTCAATGTAATCCGACCTATAAATGTTGACCTCTAAAACCTAAACTTGAAGGGAAAGAATCATGTACTGTCTAGTGTAAAAATCCTTGAAAATGTAATCAATTCACGTCTAAAATTTCTCATATGTAGGTTTTCCAAATTTTCAAAAAAGAGGATCGTGTATCGGCCAATGCTTGAAACCCCGGTTTAATGTAATCCCAACTACGAAGTTTTAGATTTAACACTAAATTGTAAGTTTAAAGGTGAGAAAACCTACAAATAGAGAAATTTCGTGTAGAAATCTTCAAGCTACCTCTAAAAGAACACGATCAACAAAGAAGGTGAACAAAGGTGTGTTGACCTTGCAAAGAGGATGTTTTTGTAAATTATTTATAGTGTCTCAATTCCCCACCGATATCGTGATGCGAGCTATCCCTTCTCAGCTTTTGCCAAGAACCGTTGCTTGTCATCGAATGCAACTTTTTGCCTTTCTCTCTATTGCCTATGGGAGCAAGCTATTGGTTAAAGATTTTGCTCCCCCCCCCGGTCTCTCTCTCTCTCTCTCTTCGTCTCTATGTCTTGGAAACACAATTAATGGAGTGCTCTCACAATTGTTCTAGAAATTCCATTTTTAGAATCATATCCAGTTCCTTTTGGTGTCACCGTCTCTTTCTTTTTGAGTGTTCCCACTTCTCTCTCTCTCTCTCTCTCTCTCTCTCTCTCTCTCTCTCTCTCTCTCTCTCTTAGTATTTCTCGCTAAAACCTTTTTCCAAAAACTTGGCAAACTTATATATAAAAAAATTTCGAGGTAGATTTCACGCTAAAGTTTTCTAACTATTGTAGATTTTCTAACCTTCATATTTAAAACGTAGACCTAAATATCTAAATCTATAGTTGTGATTACAATGAAGTTCTGAACCTATGTTTCTTAAGCAAAGACTAAAGTCTAAGGGTGGCAGCCAAAAACTCCATCTGGCATACGCATCTCTCTCTCTCTCTCTCTCTCTCTCTCTCTCTCTCTCACACACACACACACACACACCAAGGGCCAAGCTATGCGCATAGCTACTGAGGCTTGAGCCTATGAGTTGCGAGTTGTGACTCATCCCTCTCTCCTCAGTCGTCCATCTCTCTCTCTCTCTAGACTCTCACAAGTCAAATTGACACACACACACACACACACACACACAGCCTGCTAGGAGCAATTGCACACTACTACACTCGTACATCCTCTCTCTCTCTCTCTCTCTCTCTCTCTCACACACACACACACACACACACACACACACACACACCCCACACATCGCCTACTATACACAGCCTGATAGGAGTTGACAATGGACATGGCTACAAGCTAGCACCGCTACTGTGTTGAGTGCTCTCTCTCTCTCTCTCTCTCTCTCTCTCTCTCTCTCTCACACACACACACACACACACACACACACACACACACACATAGTGACAGCTTACCAGGGTCCTTGGTTACGACTCCTAGGAGTTGACGTGGCTACTATCGAGGTTCTTATAACAAAAAAAAAAAGGAGCCTTCAAGGCAACGTGCAGGTGCATGCGATGCCTCAGGGTCACGCCTACAGGGACGATGCATTTACTATCATCACCTAGACGACTGTGGTAGGCGAGCAGTGAAGTAGGCGCAAAAGTCTAGTCTTGCAATTCGTGCAACCTTCAAACGCTTGAGGGCTCAACACGTGGAGGGTCTCTTTGGCCTCCAAAAGTTTAAGCTGCATTATATATAGTATAGAAGCTTCACCTTACATAATTCTACTTCTATAGATATATACACACATATTTATGTTCACACACACATATATATATACTAGTATGGCCGGCCGCCTCCGGCGGCCTCTCTCTCTCCATCACGTGCATTGGGCAACCTCTCTCTCTCTCTCTCTCTCTCTCTCTCTCTCTCTCTCTCTCTCTCTCTCTCTCTCTCTCTCTCTCTCTCTCTCGGGCGCGTGCACAATCGTCGGGTCGCAATGAGCCCCCCCCCCCCCCCCCCCCCCCCAACACACACACACACACACACACACACACTGACCCACCACAAAAATCACAATCTCTCCCTCTCACTGATGAAGGGCGCTAATCCTAACCTCAATATATTGCTACAGACAGATACATGTGTTGAAACTATAGATTTCAAGTTACCTATAAACACCCAAGGCCCCCTATGTTATAGGCGAAGATCAAGGCACCTCCGTGCTCTTAACCTCTTGCAAGCCATGGCAACGACCATTGATTGGATGTAGATAAAGGCCGTCAAACCCCGGCGAGCTAGGCCCTCGTTAATGGGCAAACTACATCTTTTCGGGTCATCCAATTCTGACCATCGTCATCATCACCTACGACGACATCGAAATATTGTAGACTGAGCATATAGAAGCAGCCACTTTTGGATCCAGAAACTTATTGAGAGTTGCTGAACCAGATCTCCAAAATCTGTCGGCTTTTGAGGCAGCCTTGCCGCCACCAAGCCTTCTTTAAGCTTCATGGTTGCACATGCAGCACTGGAGCCTACCACCCGTTAAGGAAAAAGCGGATGCCACCACTCATGACTCATGAGATATCACCTTGAATCCTAGTGATTAGGCATAATGATTGGATCAATAATTGTAGCTTGGATGATCAAAGAGATTTCTCTTTCCCCCTTCATCACATGCATTGGCAATCTCTCTCTCTCTCTCTCTCTCTCTCTCTCTCTCTCTCTCTCTCTCTCTCTCTCTCTCTCTCTCTCTCCCTCCTTCACCACACGCATTGGCAACCTCTCTCTCTCCTCGTCGAGTTAAGGTCTCTTAGGATAGTTTCCTATGACGTTAATATTCTCTTCTTCTTCTTCCTCTCTTCTCTCTCTCTCTCTCTCTCTCTCTCTCTCTCTCTCTCTCTCTCTCTCTCTCTCTCTCTCTCGTGTGTCAAACTTGGAGCAAGATTTTCTTTGTATCTCTCTCTTGCGCTTGTGGTGCATGTCGCTCTCAGGAGTTAGTTCTCTTTCTCGCAACTTGAAGCACTCCTCGTCCGAAGTAAGTTTAAACGTCGCCATAAATTCCCATCATTAGTATTATCCATAAATTCCCTCTCGCTCTCACTTGTCGAATGGGCTCGATAAAGTCTTTCTCTCTCTCACTCGCCGGATGCCCTCAAGAAAATTCCGTCCCTCTCACTCACTAAATGCTCCCAAGAGCACCATGTGTCAAGGGGAGGTGATAGTGTGACATATGAGCGGATAGCAAGTAGCTTCTGCAAGCATCAAAAAAACACATCAGCATACCCAACCTCAGTTTAACTTCCTCGTCCAACTTGGTTGTTCCCTTCTTGCTCGGCACAATGGCTGTAAGGACCAACTCCTCGAGCTTGCTTTGATTGACTATCAACCATTACCTGCATCATATATGATCCACACTGCAACATTGAACTATAGCACAGAATCATGTGAGAAAACGCATAGGGAAGGTGTAAAATAGTAAAAATTGGCATAAATTTCAAAATTTTCTCACAATGTTTAGCATAGTTCAAAGCATAGCTCACATTTCCACTTATTAAACATAGGCTATGCTGCAATGGTAGCTCACATTTGAACTCATTTTGGAAGGTTCGAGGGTAAAATAACAACATACACCTGCCTGCATAGCTACCGTTACTGAATTTTTTCTTTGTTTACTATGTCCAATGTGCCCAACCATAGGCCAGTCCTATTCGAAGGATATTTTGGCTACCCACTTGTCCCAATGCCTCTGCCTCATACTGCTGAAGAGCTTCATGGATGCAACTTGCATCCTTAAGAACCCATTAAAGATAACGTTGTGAGTAATGATTGTCCTTGCCATTGCATATATTGAAGCCAACGAATATGAGCATGCGCTGAAGGAGAATGGCTAAATCATGACGAAGGTTGCAAATACGTAATGGTTTAGTTTTAATAGGCTCTACGCATGCCTTGTTACAAAATTGGCAATACTTGGATGCTGTGAGAAATGAAGCCGCCCTTTGTCACCCTATGCATGTTGTTGTACAGCAGCCCACTTGCCCCATCTATATAGTTGCTGAGGGCGCTGCCCTCTGCTAGACCCACTCACTACCTCCCACTTCCACCCCACAGGCCTCTTATTTGCCTCTTGCTGGCTGCGAGCTGCTATTAGAGTTGTCCCACTGTCCCTGCGATACACTAGTCCACATGGCCCATACTTCCCTTAGCCAGACCACCCCTTCCGCCTGATCTGCATCTTGATGACTGCAAGTATCCACCCCCATGATGACCCTTGCATCCTGCAAGCTACTTGCATGGCATGCTATGGCACCCACCCTACGCTTCGTTAGCATGCTTTCCTAGAACATCGCAAGCGCGAGCTCGTGCAGTATACACACACACACACACACACACACACACACACACACACACACACACACACAATGCCGACAGGTAACTCTCTCTCTCTCTCTCTCTCTCTCTCTCTGTAAAAATGCGCTCGACTTCCAAAGTCCCTGTAGTAATGGGCTCTCACTCTCAACATTCATGGCATGCCATAGACCTTGCTCAATAAAGCGGAGAAGGAACAGGTTGGGGATGCAAAGCGGAGGAGGGGGGAGAGAGAGAGAGAGAGAGAGAGAGAGAGAGAGGGGTCGCAGTAGAGTACCACCCTGCCCCTCGCAAGCAAATGTTTTTTTTTGTAAAAGTGGGGTACTCGAGTGAGCGGCGGTTTGTGCGGTTTGTGCACGGGCGGGCAGTCCTTCTCATTACACCCTCCTCTCTTTTCAAAATAAGTGAAGTGATGGGGAATTTGTCTAGTCTTGGGACGTTTTTTGGGTTAAAAATTATGGGGCCCATGCTTTGGGAAGGTAAAGCTATATAAACCTTGACACCCGCTCGGCTGGGGAGCACTTATCAAGAAGGGCTTGTACAGAAAAACATCACATCTGTTTCCCATACATTTTCCTAATGTGTTGCACTAAGGTTTAACTTTTAATTTAAATTGTATTGCAATGGTGTGGAAGTTGGTGAAAATGGCGCAGAGCAGGCAGAGATTTTGAAAATTGGCCGATGGATATTGTTGCCTGCAGAGCACGCAGAGAGAATGAAATTTGTACAAGCGCTGCCGTCGTTGGACTCCTGCAATTCTGATTAGCATGATTAGCAGTAAACAATTAGTGATGAAGGAAGCTTCAAGTAAAGTGGCAGTGCCATGCAATGGCCACTGTGGGCGCTGTTGCTTATCGATGTAGCGATGACAGTGCGCACTGCAGCGGCGGGCTTGGCGGAAATGATCGACCTTGTGCTCAGTAAAGCGGAGAAGGAACAGGAGAGAGAGAGAGAGAGAGAGAGAGAGAGAGAGAGAGAGAGAGAGAGAGAGAGAGAGGGAGGTCGCAGTAGAGTACCACCCTGCCCCTCGCAAGCGGATGTTTTTTTTTGCAAGAGTGGGGACTCGAGTGAGAGGCGGTTTGTGCGGTTTGTGCACGGGCGGGCAGGCCTTCTCATTACACCCTCCTCTCTTTTCAAAATAAGTGAAGTGATGGGGGATTTGTCTAGTCTTGGGACGTTTTTCGGGTTAAAAATTATAGGGCCCTTGCTTTGGGAAGGTGAAGCTATATAAACCTTGACACCCGCTCGGCTGGGGAGCACTTATCAAGAAGGGCTTGTACAGAAAAACATCTGTTTCCTATACATTTCCCTAATGTGTTGCACTAAGGTTTAAATTTTAATTTAAATGCTATTGCAATGGTGTGGAAGTTAACGAAAATGGCGCAGAGCAGGTAGAGATTTTGAAAATTGGCCGATGGATATTGTCGCTTGCAAAGCACGCACAGAGAATGAAATTTGGTCAAGTGCTGCCGCCGTTGGAGGCCTGCAATTCTGATTAGCATGATTAACAGTAAACAATTAGTGATGAAGGAAGCTTCAAGTAAAGTGGTAGTGCCATGCAAAGGCCAGTGTGGGTGCTGTTGCTTATTGCTGTAGCGATGACAGTGCGCACTGCAACGGCGGGCTTGGCGGAGATGATCGACCTTGTGCTCAATAAAGCGGAGAAGGAACAAGAGAGAGAGAGAGAGAGAGAGAGAGAGAGAGAGAGAGAGAGAGAGAAGTGACTATCCTTTGGAATTTAGCCTTCGGCTTGCAGTTGACGACACGTGTAAAGGCCAAACCCGTCCGCCATAATATGTTAGTAGATTGAAGATAACGTTGTGAGTAATGATTGTCCTTGCCATTGCGTATATTGAAGCCAACGAATATGAGCATGGGTTGAAGGAGAATGGCTAAATCATGACGGAGGTTGCAAATACGTGATGGGTTAGTTTTAACAGGCTCTACGCATGCCTTGTTACAAATTTGGCAATACTTGGATGCTGTGAGAAATGAAGCCGCCCTTTGTCACCCTATGCACGTTGCTATATAGCAGCCCACTTGCCCCATCTATATAGTTGCTGAGGTCACTGCCCTCTGCTAGACCCACTCACTACCTCCCACTTCCACCCCACAGGCCTCTTATTTGCCTCTTGCTGGCTGCAAGCTGCTATTAGAGTTGCCCCACTGTCCCTGCGATACACTAGTCCACATGGCCCATACTTCCCTTAGCCAGACCACCCCTTCCTCCTGATCTGCCTCTTCCTGACTGCATGTATCCACCCCCATGACGACCCTTGCATCCTGCAGGCTACTTGCATGGCATGCTATGGCACCCACCCTGCGCTTCGTGAGCATGCTTTCCTAGAGCATCGCAAGCGCGAGCGCCTGCAGTACACACACACACACACACACACACACACAATGCTGAAAGGTAACTCTCTTTGTCTCTCTCTCTCTCTCTCTCTCTCTCTCTCTCTCTCTCTCTCTCTCTCTGTGTGTGTGAAAATGCGCTCGACTTCCAAAGTCCCTGTAGTAATGGGCTCTCCCTCTCATCATTCATGGCATGCCATAGACCTTGCTCAGTAAAGCGGAGAAGGAACAGGTTGGGGATGCAAAGAGGAGGAGAGAGAGAGAGAGAGAGAGAGAGAGAGAGAGAGAGAGAGAGAGAGCAGTAGAGTACCACCCTGCCCCTCGTAAGCGGATGTTTTTTTTGCAAGAGTGGGGTACTCGAGTGAGTGGCGGTTTGTGCGGTTTGTGCGCGGGTGGGCACTCCTTCTCATTACACCCTCCTCTCTTTTCAAAATAAGTGAAGTGATGGGGGATTTGTCTAGTCTTGGGACGTTTTTCGGGTTAAAAATTATGGGGCCCTTGCTTTGGGAAGGTAAAGCTATATAAACCTTGACAACCACTCGGCTGGGGAGCACTTCTCAAGAAGGGCTTGTACAGAAAAACATCTATTTCCCATACATTTCCATAATGTGTTTCACTAAGTTTTAAATTTTAAATTAAATGCTATTGCAATGGTGTGGAAGTTGGCAAAAATGGCGCAAAGCAAACAGAGATTTTAAAAATTGGTCGATGGATATTGTCGCCTGCACAGCAGGCAGAGAGAATGAAATTTGTACAAGCGCTGTCGTCGTTGGAGTCCTACAATTCTGATTAGCATAATTAGCAGTAAACAATTAGTGATGAAGGAAGCTTCAGGTAAAGTGGCAGTGCCATGCAATGGCCACTGTGGGCGCTGTTGCTTATCGCTTTAGCGATGACAGTGCGCACTGCAGCGGCGGGCTCGGCGGAAATGATCGACCTTGTGCTCAGTAAAGCGGAGGGAGAGAGAGAGAGAGAGAGAGAGAGAGAGAGAGAGAGAGAGAGAGAGAGAGAGAGAGACTATTCCTTTGGAATTTAGCCTTCTGCTTGCAGTTGATGACACGTGTAAAGGCCGAGCCCGTCCGCCATAATATGTTAGTAGATTGAAGATAACGTTGTGAGTAATAATTGTCCTTGCCATTGCATATATTGAAGCCAACGAATATGAGCATGGACTGAAGGAGAATGGCTAAATCATGACGGAGGTTGCAAATACGTAATGGGTTAGTTTTAACAGGCTCTAGCATGCCTTGTTACAAAATTGGCAATACTTGGATGCTGTGAGAAAGGAAACCGCCCTTTGTCACCCTATGCACGTTGCTATATAGCAGCCCACCTACCCCATCTATATAGTTGCTGAGGGCGCTGCCCTCTGCTAGACCCACTCACTACATCCCACTTCCAAACCACAGGCCCCTTATTTGCCTCTTACTGGCTGCGAGCTGCTATTAGAGTTGCCCCACTGTCCCTGCTACGAGCTGCTATTAGAGTTGCCCTACTGTCCCTGCGATACACTAGTCCACATGGCCCATACTTCCCTTAGCCAGACCACCCCTTCCGCCTGATCTTCCTCTTGCTGACTGCAGGTATCCACCGCCATGATGACCCTTGCATCCTGCAGGCTACTTATATGGCATGTTATGGCACCCACCCTGCGCTTCGTTAGCATGCTTTCCTAGAGCACTGCAACCGCGAGCGCGTGCAGTACACACACACACACACTGCCGATAGGTAACTCTCTCTCTCTCTCTCTCTCTCTCTCTTGTGAAAATGCGCTCGACTTCCAAAGTCCCTGTAGTAATGGGCTCTCCCTCTCATCATTCATGGCATGCCATAGACCTCGCTCAGTAAAGCGGAGAAGGAACAGTTTGGGGATGCAAAGCAGAGGAGGGGAGAGAGAGAGAGAGAGAGAGAGAGAGAGAGAGAGAGAGAGAGAGAGAGGGGGAGGTCGCAGTAGAGTACCACCCTGCCCCTCGCAAGCGGATGTTTTTTTTTGCAAGCGTGGGGACTCGAGTGAGAGGCGGTTTGTGCGGTTTGTGCACGGGCGGGCAGGCCTTCTCATTACACCCTCCTCTCTTTTCAAAATAAGTGAAGTGATGGGGGATTTTTCTAGTCTTGGGACATTTTTCTGGTTAAAAATTATGGGGCTCTTGCTTTGGGAAGGTAAAGCTATATAAACCTTGACACCCGCTCGGCTGGGGAGCACTTATAAGGAAGGGCTTGTAGAGAAAAACATCTGTTTCCCATACATTTCCCTAATGTGTTGCACTGAGGTTTAAATTTTAATTTAAATGCTATTGCAATGGTGTGGAAGTTGGCGAAAATGGCGTAGAGTAGGCAGAGATTTTGAAAATTGGCCGATGGATATTGTCGCCTGCAGAGCAGGCAGAGAGAATGAAATTCGTACAAGCGTTGGCGCCGTTGGAGTCCTGCAATTCTGATTACCATGATTAGCAGTAAACAATAAGTGATGAAGGAAGATTCACGTAAAGTGGCAGTGCGATGCAATGGCCACTGTGGGCGCTGTTGCTTATCGCTGTAGCGATGACAGTGCGCACTGCAGCGGCGGGCTCGGGGGAAATGATCGACCTTGTGCTCAGTAAAGTGGAGAAGGAACAGGAGAGAGAGAGAGAGAGAGAGAGAGAGAGAGAGAGAGAGAGAGAAGCGACTATTCCTTTGGAATTTAGCCTTCGGCTTGTAGTTGACGACACGTGTAAAGGCCGAACCCGTCCTCCATAATATGTTAGTAGATTGAAGATAACGTTGTGAGTAATGTTTGTCCTTGCCATTGCATATATTGAAGCCAACGAATATGAGCATGGGCTGAAGGAGAATGGCTAAATCATGACGGAGGTTGCAAATACGTAATGGGTTAGTTTTAACATGCTCTACGCATGCCTTGTTACAAAATTGGCAATACTTGGATGCTGTGAGAAATGAAGTCGCCCTATGTCACCCTATGCACGTTGCTATATAGCAGCCCACCTACCCCATCTATATAGTTGCTGAGGGCACTGCCCTCTGCTAGACCCACTCACTACCTCCCACTTCCACCCCACAGGCATCTTATTTGCCTCTTGCTGGTTGCGAGATGCTTATAGAGTTGCCCCACTATCCCTTCAATACAGTGGTCCACATGGCCCATACTTCCCTTATCCAGACCACCCCTTCCGCCTGATCTGCCTCTTGCTGATTGCACGTATCCACCCCCATGACGACCCTTGCATCCTGCAGGCTACTTGCATGGCATGCTATGGCACCAACCCTGGGCTTCGTAAGCATGATTTCCTAGAGCATCGCAAGCTTGAGCGCGTGCAGTACACACACACACACAATGCCGAGAGGTAACTCTCTCTCTCTCTCTCTCTCTCTCTCTCTCTCTCTCTCTCTCTCTCTCTCTCTCTCTGTGAAGATGCGCTCGACTTCCAAATTCTCTGTAGTAATGGGATCTCCCTCTTATCATTCATGGCATGCCATAGACCTTGCTCAATAAAGCAAAGAAGGAACAGGTTGCGGATGCAAAGCGGAGGAGGAGAGAGAGAGAGAGAGAGAGAGAGAGAGAGAGAGGTCGCATTAGAGTACCACCCTGCCCCTCGCAAGCGGATGTTTTTTTTGCAAGAGTGGGGTACTCGAGTGAGCGGCAGTTTGTGCGGTTTGTGCGTGGGCGGGCACTCCTCATTACACCCTCTCTTTTCAAAATAAGTGAAGTGATGGGGGATTTGTCTAGTCGTGGGACGTTTTTCGGGTTAAAAATTATGGGGCCCTTGCTTTGGGAAGGCAAAGCTATATAAACCTTGACACCCGCTCGGCTGGGGAGCACTTATCAAGAAGGGCTTGTAGAGAAAAACATCTGTTTCCCATACATTTCCCTAATGTGTTGCATTGAGGTTTAAATTTTAATTTAAATGCTATTGCAATGGTGTGGAAGTTGGCGAAAATGGCGCAGAGTAGGCAGAGATTTTGAAAATTGGCCGATGGATATTGTCGCCTGCAGAGCAGGCAGAGAGAATGAATTTTGTACAAGCGTTGGCGCTGTTGGAGTCCTGCACTTCTGATTAGCATGATTAGCAGTAAACAATAAGTGATGAAGGAAGATTCACGTAAAGTGGCAGTGCGATGCAATGGCCACTGTGGGTGTTGTTGCTTATCACTGTAGCGATGACAGTGCGCACTGCAGCGGCGGGCTTGGCGGAAATGATCGACCTTGTGCTCAGTAAAGGGGAGAAGGAACAGGAGAGAGAGAGAGAGAGAGAGAGAGAGAGAGAGAGAGAGAGAGAGAGAGAGAGAGAGAGAGAGAGAGAGAGAAGCGACTATTCCTTTGGAATTTAGCCTTCGTCTTGTAGTTGATGACACGTGTAAAGGCCGAGTCCGTCCTCCATAATATGTTAGTAGATTGAAGATAACGTTGTGAGTAATGATTGTCCTTGCCATTGCATATATTGAAGCCAACGAATATGAGCATGGGCTGAAGGAGAATGGCTAAATCATGACGGAGGTTGCAAATACGTAATGGGTTAGTTTTAACATGCTCTAGGCATGCGTTGTTACAAAATTGGCAATACTTGGATGCTGTGAGAAATGAAGCCGCCCATTGTCACCCTATGCACGTTGCTATATAGCAGCCCACCTGCCCCATCTATAGAGTTGCTGAGGTCACTGCCCTCTGCTAGACCCACTCACTACCTCCCACTTCCACCCCACAGGCCCCTTATTTGCCTCTTACTAGCTACGGGCTGCTATTAGAGTTGCCTCATTGTCCCTGCGATACAGTAGTCCACATGGCCCATACTTCCCTTATCCAGACCACCCCTTCCGCCTGATCTGCCTCTTGCTGACTGTAGGTATCCACCCCCATGACGACCCTTGCATCCTGCAGGCTACCTGCAGGCTACCTGCATGGCATGCTATGGCACCCACCCTGCGCTTCGTTAGCATGATTTCCTAGAGCATCCCAAGCGCGAGCGCGTGCAGTACACACACACACACAATGCCGACAGGTAACTCTCTCTCTCTCTCTCACTCTGTGAAAATGCGCTCGACCTCCAAAGTCCCTGTAGTAATGGGCTCTCCCTCTCATCATTCATGGCATGCCGTAGACCTTGCTTAGTAAAGCGGAGAAGGAACAGGTTGGGGATGCAAAGCGGGCGGGAGAGAGAGAGAGAGAGAGAGAGAGAGAGAGAGAGAGAGAGAGAGAGAGAGAGAGAGGTCGCAGTAGAGTACCACCTTGCCCCTCGCAAGCGGATGTTTTTTTTTGCAAGAGTGGGATACTCGAGTGAGCGGCGGTTTGTGTGGTTTGTGCGCGGGCGGGCAGTCCTTCTCATTACACCCTCCCTCTCTTTTCAAAATAAGTGAAGTGATGGGGGATTTGTCTAGTCTTGGGATTTTTTTCGGGTTAAAAATTATGGGGCCCTTGCTTTGGGAAGGTAAAGCTATATAAACCTTGACACCCGCTCGGCGGGGGAGGACTTATCAAGAAGGGCTTGTACAGAAAAACATCTGTTTTCCATACATTTCCCTAATGTGTTGCACTAAGGTTCAAATTTTAATTTAAATGCTATTGCAATGGTGTGGAAGTTGGTGAAAATGGCACAGAGCAGGCAGAGATTTTGAAAATTGGCCAATGGATATTGTCGCCTGCAGAGCATGCAAAGAGAATGAAATTTGTACAAGCGCTGCCGCCGTTGGAGTCCTGCAATTCTAATTAGCATGATTAGCAGTAAACAATAAGTGATGAAGGAAGCTTAATGTAAATTGCCAGTGCGATGCAATAGCCAGTGTGGGCGCTGTTGCTTATCGCTGTAGCAATGACAGTGCGCACTGCAGCGGCGGGCTCAGAGGAAATGATCGACCTTGTGCTCAATAATGCGGAGAAGGAACAGGATAGAGAGAGAGAGAGAGAGAGAGAGAGAGAGAGCAAGAGAGAGAAGTGACTATTCTTTGAAATTTAGCCTTCGACTTGCAATGGACGACACGTGTAAAGGCCAAACCCGTCCGCCATAATATGTTAGTAGATTGATGAATTCTTTTTATTTCATATTTCATTTCACATCCTCACATAGATTGATTTTTCTTGCATTCTATAACTTAATTCTAGTCAATATTTGGGATAGTTCCTTTTATTAAGCGGGCACTGGTAGAGTTTCTTACTCACAAAGAAGCAAACTGAAAATACTAGCAAAAAATTAAAATTTGCATGATTGTTGAACTATTTTCTCAGATATTTCACCGCCTTTTCTTCCCTTTATCATGGTTTGCAAAACTAGCTAGTCTGTAATTTCAACTTGCTCAAAGCTATGTTGAGGCATTTCTTTCCCGAACACTAAATTTTCAGCAGTTGAACTTAACCTAATGATTTTATCACTTCTATACTATATATGAAACAACTTAAAATTTTCAAGGAAGGAAGAGAGACATCGATGGTCTACTTGCTGAAGAAAGTTCACACGCAAGAAAAAAAATAGGGATGGTCTGAGCCAGGTCGATAATGTTAAGCTTCTGATGGTCTGAGCGATGGTGGTCTAAGGGTAAAGCACAGAAGGTGCCGCCTTGGTTCTATTTCCCTAGGTGGGCCACTTGTGTGCTCTGAGGCGCTTAGGGTTCTACGGCTTGGGCCGGCAAGGGCTTCGCAAGCTGCTTGTGGCTCTCTTAAGCAACCCCCCCCCCCCCCCCCCCCTGCGCAGCACGCCTAAGCCATTATTTGCTTAGAAGCTTGCGGTTATTTGCTCATGCGATTATTATCTTTAGGACATTGTGATTATTATCTTTTTGTTAGGCCTTGCGATTATTATCTATTTGGTAAAGCCCCTTGAAACCATATTGTGACTTGGTGTCGATGGGGCTTCTCACCATGCCATGGTGAGCTCGAAGCCGTCCTACACCGAAGCAGTGGCACACAAAGAGCAGCCCGACGCTTTGAAGTCTTTTCCCCATCCCAAAATTCATTGATATGTGAAGGATAATCACATGCCTTCTTATCCAACCATTGTCCTCTTTCCCTCCACATGGCTAGAAAGTCATGGCAAAATGTCTCACTAGCACACAAGAGCCGAAGTTGATCCAAAAAAGAGATGTATTGAAAAGAAATCATTTCTTTCCTAGGATTTTGACAGTGTTGGCATCGCTCGCAACACATCTTTGAAATCACGTACCAAAGATGATGGATTGTCTTCGATACTACAACCACACTTCATAACTGTACCCTCATACGCATCCTCTGGGCTAGGTGCAAAAACTTGAGGATCATGGGACAGTCCTTGGTGCCAACACAAAGCTTCCACTCCTAAGGAGTCACCATGCCCATCCCTCTGTACATTTGCAATAGCTGAGAGAAGTTGCATGGAGTTCTCTTACCCCCCAATTGTCCATTCCAATTGCTCGGCTTGTGAAATAGGAGGGATGCAAGAGACCTTGCTTGAGAGGTCCTATTTGCTTTCTTCCGTGCATTCACATTCAATCCATCAAATAGAATTTTAAAAGCTCATCTTGAAATTTCAAAGATGTGTGGTGTTGGTCACATAATGATTGGACGCGTATCACACAATCTAGGATGTACCAATCCAATTGCTCGTCATCCAATGCGCTAGAACTTGGTGGGAATGACCCAGAGAATGAAGCATATTGATCCATGTATAATTGTGCACTGGCAAATTCATCATAACTACTTTTAAGCATCGCATTTGTGACATGTTTAGCATCACAAAAACTTCATAAACCCTTTCACTAGAAAAAGGACTCGTCTCCCTTCCAGCATAACATACACACAAGAAATGATGCCAAGAAAAGAAAATGTCCTATTATATGTTCCTGGGCCATCACGAGGCGGTCAAAGTGATGCATCATATACCTAGCTAGTCCCAAGCCTCAACATCGTTTCCAAAAAACCATTATGAAAAAAAATCTCAAAACATAAATGCATTACTTTTCACAAGATCTAATTAGAAAAAAAGCCAAGAGATCCACCCGATTGACATCGACTCCAAACAATATACATGGTGAACTTGTGCCACCTACATCCACCTACATCCTCACAAAACACAATTTCAAAGAAGGGCAAGAGATTTGGAGTTCTGACCTATGCTTGCAAGTTGCAACCGCATGCTTATCAGTTTGATGAGGGGCGGGTGCACGTTACCTTGCCAGTGAACACATATTTAGGAAAATAGAAAAAATTTCACACATTTGGGACGATTCTTTGTGTCTCATGGACTTGAGGTAAGGTTGTATTGTACTAGGTTGTTGCACATATGGAAACTGAGATAGAATGTTTAGTGGATGCTTATGAGTCTCAAGATCCAATATGGTCCGTTTTAACAACCATACTATACACTAGAGTGTTTTTGCACATGTTAGTTTACAAATACACACACACACACACACACACACACACACACACACACACACACACACACACACACACACACACACACACACGCTCATGCACCCAAAACAAAATTTTCTTCCCACACATCTTCATTTGATAAAACAATTAAAATGTTAGTTGTAAGAAAAACTTGGGTGACTAAAGTGAGAAAAACACCATTCATATTGAATAAGATTTCTTGAAGATTACAAAGGTGGGATGCCATTATCAATGTTGATAATGAACCTATCTATGGGTGGACTAATTGGAACCATTGCTAGAAGATTACAAAGGTGAAAGGCCAATGCTAAGCAATCATTACTCTTCATTTGCATTGACATTTGATGGTGCCTCATGTTCATCAAGTTTCAACTGACTCTCTTTGGCCTTGAGGATTATTGCCTTTGGAATCTTGATTTTTGAAGGAATTCGTCCACCCTAGGGCTTCCATGCCCAAATGATATTGCAGCTAGTGTCTTCCCAGCGTTGAGGATCATTGATGTTCTCTCTCCAATACTTGTTCCACCAATCCTTGTAAACCTCCACATCACTTGCATTCTTCTTCTTTGAAATTGGTGCCCAGTATGTATCTTCACTTGAAGATAGGTTGCCGAGTCATTGTTCTGATTACCTGTTGCTGCCACTCCTAACCAAATTGGGTAATTTTCATCACAAGGTTGCACAAGTACAAAGTCTCCCTTTGCCACATCAAGAGTTGGGTTGAACTCCTCAGCAGGTTTGTTGCGCATTGGACCACAATAGTGGCCCTCGATTATGTCAAGTGCTTCATCTAGACCATCTTCCAATGGAACTTCAAGAGGATGATCTTGTTCACGTATACTCCTTGGTCAGAAGTCATCAAATAAAATGTTTTCACTTTGTCCAGGATTTTGCAGCTTGCATGAGATTCTCCCAGGAACTGGGTTGATCCACCTAGCATACTTACTTTCATCTCCTTTCTCTTGCAAGTGATCTTTCCACCAACTAACATACTTCTTTAATCCTTCCATAACTTTCTCACTATCTTTCAAAGGGTGGTAATACTTTTGGAGCACCTTCAGGAAGCTTGGCTCCTCCTTGGTCATTTCTCTTCCATAACTCTATACCATGTTCGGGTAACCAATCCACATTTTTAGGGTGTACTTTGTACTGCATCAAAGGTATTCCATCACTCATATAGAACCTAAATTGCAATGGATTTGAATGACCCACTAAGCTATATGCTCCATCATGTAAGAACCCCTTTACAAATCCTTTTAAGTCTACCACCTTTTGTAGGAGAAAAGGTGCTGGATGCATGCTAACACACTCACTGAAGATCTTCATCAAATGTGGAAATGTAAAAATGGCTCGTTTTCTAAGCTTCTTAGAAAAGTGACTGAACAATGCATCAATGTCTTCATGAGTGTGACCAACCATAAGAAATCCAAGCTGCACAGTGTCAAATACTCCTCATGCAACCAACAATGATAGGTATGCAAACACATATGAATTCTTATTTTCTGAACCACAATTGTCAAGTTGCAACAACAATGTTCTTGGCAACCTCTTGAACCCAAATACATTGCCATCCTCCTGTACATGTGCATTAGTAGCAAAGATTGATTGCATCCTTGGACAATCATTTCCCTACATTCACATTTGTGATTAGATCAGTCTCTGCCTCTTCATTCTGAGCACTCTGTTCCTTGCAGTACTCGTTTTTCTCCTTAAGCACTTTCATATGGTGATAGAGAGAATCTGTAGGAAAAACTCAATCAAAAAGATTTGTTCGTGGTTCTACACTTGAGTTTTCTAAGTTCAAGTCACCAAACATATGTTTATCTCTTCTTTCTAAGTTTCTTAGACATTTTGAGAGAGATGCAATTGTGAAGTTGGGATCACTCAGCCATAATCCCAATGCAAAGTGACCATAAGTTGTTTTTCCATGTCCATGAGTGAGCATTCCTATCAAGGATACTAGAAGACTCTCAACTCCATTGAGAGATTTTGGAACTGGTTAATTTGTGGTATAGAAGTCTTACTCTGGTCCATCTTGTCATGTATAATGCACAAGACTTGGTTGGATTCATTTCTGAAGAGCTCCTCCAAGCATAGTACCGATTTCTACAGCTCATTTGTTGCAACATTTGTGCTCTCCTCTGTGCCATGTATCTAGCACGCTCCACCTGATTTTTGGTAGACTCCAGCTTGACCTTTATTGATGTGCAAATGTCACATTTAGAGAATGTGCTTGATTTTGATAAAGTGACTGTTTTGAAGACTATGTTCCACAACCTTGAGAATGTTGGTTGTGACAACGTTTTGTATTCCATTGTGACAAGTGTGTCGTTTACTTCTCGCAAAATGTCCACTTATTTGTACATCGTTGGTAGAACACATTGAGTTTCCCGAGTGCCATGCCTGGTTGTCCTTGAATTATGTGGCATTTGATCTGCATTATTATCTATGAAGCCATGAATGAGTGCTTTTTCCATCTCAACATGTGTCAAGATCTTCCTTATTATTCCAGTGTTTCCATGATCGCCATTGCATGCTCCATCCAAGAATTTTTTACGCAGCCTGTAAAATGTTGACTTTCCTATTCCATGCATTACATACCATGCTTTACTACATACCTTCTTTCCATCAAAAGTAAACTCAAAGAATTCCTCTTCTTGATATTTTCTATGAGCCATGCTCATACAATCCAATACAAATGTGTGTCGGCTAGTGTAGCTTTGTCCCCAAAAGTCTACCCTTGCTTGCATGATTTTGGATCTGTTTCCAATCTGGAAGCATTGCATCTCACAACAATCAATTGTTGCAACTTTGTGAATGCTTGCAACATCACATTGTTTGTTGAAAGCATGAGCATTACCTTTTTCTTTCCTAGGCCTAACTCTATCTACATAACTCCTTTTCTTACCTGTCCCATCTCTTATATAATAGTCACCGGCAATGGCATCTTGCTCTCTATCATTTTGAGTATGAAGAAGAAGACCTAGTTCTATACTGGTGATACCTTCTTCAAAACTCGTTTCAGTGTTGTTATCTACGCCATCATCCTCATACTCATCACTGGAAGCATATAAGCTGTCAAGGGAATCTCCCGTTTCTTCCATGAGGAAATCTTGAATACCCTCAATGGCAGAAGAAGATCCAGTGTCTTTGATCAAGGGCTCACCATTCTCAAATGTGAGCTGCCTAATAGGCCAATTACCAAATAAAAAACTTGAAATATCACTTTGATGTGGATGCATTGACCCTTCCACAATGACACCCAAGCTACTCTCACCTAGTTCACTACAATTTATAGCCTCATATGGGTGGACCAGCAATACCACTCCATTACCAAGTTTTGTAGATCTATTGTCAGTCCAAAGGATGACTCTTTTCTCTTTCCAACTCGCTCTATCTATCAAGACATCTTCTTGACCAACAAGAAAATCCTCATCTATTGTGTGAGATTTTACTAACGGCCTTTTTACTAACGGCGCGCGAGGAGGCATTCCAAAATTTTGAAATGCCCCCTCGCGCGCCGTTAGTAAAATGTTCTTTTAGGGGTGTTTGACATTTTTGGCCTCTTTGGATGTCTAAGCGAGGCAATTGGACATTCGTTTCAAAATCTTCCACCACTTGATAGTTTTGTGACTTTTTGAGTTCTAGTGATGACGTATCCCGTATCAAATGCACCGCATCTACCTTCTGAAAAAGGTGCTCGCATTAAATAAAAGAGAGTGCTCGTCTTCAAGGACCACTAGATTATTAAATGAGGAGAGGGACACCTTTTATATTTTTGTTAATATCAATCTATTTTTCTACGTAACGTAGGCTCTTCTCTCATTGGAAGAGCTTATTTTCCTCTCTCTACCAAAAGGCCCTCCAAAAGACCTCCGAAATCTCCTAATGATAACAATATTATGCAATGGCCATTTGATGATGCTTCCAACTGCTTGAGACATGGTTCTTGCATCCATTGTGATGAATGGAATCAAGAAGGTGTCATCAAAACTTTCTAGTACATGTATCACCACATATGTTGTGCCAATCAATTAAAAACCACAACGTTGAGATGCATCAACGGAATGAATAACCCCACAAGCTTTCCTTGTGGAACCATCAACAAGAAACACTGAATCACCTTGTTTTGGACCCTGCAATTTTTGAGAAAATAAAGAGATATCAGTAAAATTGTATGTCTGAACATATAACTCAAAATTTAATGCATTCCCAAGATACACTCACAATTTTGGCAAAAGCTTGCATCCAATTCAATTAAGAAAATCTACACTGAGTTAATCCATGGAGAATGGTAGGAGGCTCGAGCTCAAGTTTGAGTCTGTATGTACATCCAAGTGCTAGAAATCTAAAGCTGACAAGAGTTGCAAGATAGGGACTATGTTACATTGCAGAGGCACCCATGGAATTTGATAGGAGGATGGAGCCTTTATGCACATCCAAGTGCTAAAAATATATAGCTCACAAGAGTTACAAGATGGATCTCGAGTTATATTGAATCAACCCATTGGGGATGGTAGGAGGCTCGAGCTCAAGTTTGAGCCTAAATGTACATCTAAGTGCTAGAAATCTAAAGCTGAAAATAAGTCCAAGATGGTGCCTAAGTTACAATGCCGGAGCATAGATGGAGCCTAAATATAGGTCTAAGTGCTAGAAATCTATAGCTTAGAATAATTGCAAGATGGATCTCAAGCTATATTGAGTCAACCTACGCAAGACGGTAGGAGGCTCAAGCTCAAGTTTGATCCTAGATGTACATCTAAGTGCTATAAATACCTAGATAAAAAGAGTTTCACAAAGCCAAAGTTTCATAGAAGCAAGCATGGAATTTTGTAGGTGGCTCGATCTCAAGTTTGAGCCTAAATGTACATCCAAGTGTTAGAAGTCTATACTTGTCACATGGGTTGCAAGATGGAGCCCAAGTTACATGGAGGCACCCATGGAATTTGGTAGAAGGCTCAAACTCAAGTTTGAGCATAGATGCACATTCAAGTGTTAGAAATCTACGAGCAACAAGAGGTGTGAGAAAAAACCCAAGCTATGTTGAAGTAGCCTTGAATTTGGAAGGAGACTCAAATTGAAGTTTGAGCTACATTATACATTTAAAGAGTTGTAAGGTGGAGCCAAGGTAATGATGAGCTTTACATCAAACCTAAGTTTCCTTGAATGACCTATCAAAAGAGTCGGAGCTTACAAGAAGGTGAGGCTTCAAAGTAGTTGCATGAGTGGCTCAAACTTAAGTTCGAGCCTAGTTAGTCATATAGCTTTCTTTTAGGATAGGACATTAGTTCGAGTATAGGTGGCCTTGGAGATTATGCCATGACAATTGAGCCTTGATGGACATTCAAAATACAATGAGGTTTTTTTCTCAGTTGTTTATGTGTAAATCGATTCTTGGTGATTATAGTACTGGTGTTTTACGTGTTGTAGCAGGACAATTTTACATGCAAAAAGGTGCCATGAAATCGGTTAAGCAAGAGGGTTGGTGGAGGTGGGTCGCTCACTCATTGATGCTAAGAGGTTTTAGCCAAGGGAAGTCAAAACTATGTCCAACTTGTGAGTATTATTTTCCCAAAACTCTCAAAAAACTAGTTCTAGACACCCTAACTTTGTTGAATTTTTTGATCCCTTAAACGTCGTTTTTTGAAAACAGTTCATAAAACCTGTTATGTAACAATACGTTTTTTTTTTTACACGGTTTGTTCAGAAAAGCGTAGAGCCACTCTCAAGCTACAGGCTCATTAAAAAAGGTTTGCGATCGGACTCCGTATGTGAAAGTTATGCTGATTTTCATGAAAAGTTTTTTTTCCACCTCTTTTAACCATTATGAAAACCATTAGTTTTGGTCCACACATGTGAGTTTGCTAATCTAACCTTGGTAGGGTTGGTGGAAAAAGCTATTAAAGACTTTTTAATGCTTTTGAAACCTTCTATATTATAATAGGTTTGGATTTTTCTACAGATGATGACGAATTCGACGACGGCGCAACATGTGAGATTCTTTACTCCCGCATCTTCTTGCCCTCTGCGCATCTGCTCGCGGCCCCACAAGGCTCTTTTTCACACTTCTATATTAATTCTCTCTCTCTCTCTCTCTCTCTCTCTCTCTCTCTCTCTTTCCCTCTCTCTCTCTTCTACATTAAAACAGGGTTTGTGCAGACTGTGAAAAAACCGATGACGATGTGACGGGTAAGGTTCTTTACTTTCCCATCTCCCTCTCCTCTATAATCTATTTGCATTCCAAAACTCTCTACATTAACTCTCTCTCTCTCTCTCTCTCTCTCTCTCTCTCGTGTGTGTGTGATATCTTCTTCTAATCTTTCTGTGTAATTACCCTCAACTCCTCGTAATCACTCCCTGATCTCTTCTAATCTCTCTGGGTAATCTCCCTTGCCTCCTCTTAATTACTCCCTAATCTCTTCTAATCTCTCTGAGTAATCTCCCTTGCCTCCTCTTAATCACTCCCTCCCTTCCTCTTAGTCTCTCCTAAACTTGCATCAATCAAAATTTCATTCTACTAACCATTGTAACTTGTCTTCTGAGATTACATTCACAGGTCCTAAACTTCTACTCTCCTCTGACATATTAATATTTTCCTCTCCTCTAATCTATTGTCCTTTTTCAATTCTGAATGCATCTCAAAATTCAGTCTTCAATCTCATTCTATTAGTTTCTAATCTCTATTTGATCTACTTTTAATTACTACATATACTCACTATTGTTTGCTTCCGCCTCCTTGATACACCTTTTAAACTCTATCATTAAGTTAATCAAACTACAACTACTGCTGGAATTAGGGTTGCAAAGAAACGCACATAGCTTGGAGAAGACAAAGGAAGCTCAAGACACACAATAGAGAGTGTATTATTTAGTGTGCAATGGAAAGATAGATAGCCCTAGAATGATGGGCGTATATACAATGCACGAGGGGAAAAAACCTCCTAAAGAGGGAAAAAATGCCCCGGCGGTCCTAGTGTGTTCACACACATCACTACCACATGTATATGGTAACAAATCCCCCCTGGAGTGATGCGGTGAACGAGGGTTAGCACATGAATAAAGGGAAGTTCCATGCCCTAAGGACATGATCAGTCCACAAAGAGGAGTAAGCCCAAAGATTTGCAGAAAGCTTCAAGCTTCTCACGAGACAATGCCTTTGTGAAAAGATCTGCAAGGTTGTCCTGTGTTGGCACATAAGCCAAGCTGATCTCTCTTGCTGAGAGCCTCTCCCTGACATAGTGGCAATGCACCTCAATGTGCTTTGTGCGAGCATGAAAAACTGGGTTCCTTGCAATTGCCAATGCGCTCTGACTGTCAGTGTAGATAGTGTTGGCAGTGTCCTCTCCAACACCCAAATCAGCCATAAGGCGTCTGAGCCATACACACTCAACCGTATCTATGAAGAATACCCTGTACTCAGCCTCACAACTCGAAGTGGCCACAGTAGGTTGCTTCTTGCTCAACCATGATATACATGAACTACCAAGCATGAAACAAAAACCACTTGTGGACACTTGCGTGTCAAAACAACCAGCCCAATATGAGTCGGAAAAAGCATGTAAGTCTGGCGGCAATGATCCCCCCTTGGGATAAAACAATCCAAGATGTAAAGTGCCACTAAGGTAGCGGAAAATCCTCTTGACAGCCTGCCAATGCTTAGACCCTGGGCTATGCATAAATCTGCTGACCTGTGAGACTGCAAACTAAATATCCGGCCTTGTGTTGCATACATAAATGAGGCAGCCAACATCAGTGTAGTAAAGAGTGACATCAGCAGGGTCGCCAGCATCATGTAGACTCAACTTCAAACCTGTTTCCATGGGAGTGGCAATAGGTTTGCAATCCTTAAGTCCAAACTTACATAGTAATGTCTCTATGTAACTTTTCTGAGACAAGGCAATACCACCATCACACTACTTAAACTGTATACCCAAGTAATGATGCAACAACCCCAAATATTTCATCTTGAAAGTAGCATTCAAATGTGTCTCTCATTTGGTCCAGTGATCAGCAAATCATCAACATAAAGAACCAAAATGAAAAGTACATTACCATCACGCTTTACATACAATGTGCTTTCTGTTGGACTGTTACGAAAGCCTCGTTTAACCAAATGAGTGTCAGCTTTCTCATACCAAGCACGAGGAGATTGCTTCAACCCATACAAAGCCTTCTTACATTTGCACACTTTGTTCTCTTGTCCTTTTATGACAAAACCGCGAGGCTGCGTTACATAAAATTCCTCAAATATGTCACCATTCAAGAAATCAGTAACAATGTCTGATTGATGTACATCCCAACCAAAATGAGCTGCCAATGCACATAGAAAACGCACAGTAGTCATACCACAAGTGGGAGAAAAAGTCTCTTCATAATCTATGCCTTTTGCTGTGCATAACCCTTTGCAACAAGTCAAGCCTTATGGCCATCGATCTCACAATCCGGCTTGCGTTTCAACTTGTAATCCCACTTCGTACCAATGGCCTTTTTTCCAGGAGGCAAATCACATAAAGTCCATGTGTCATTTTCTATAAGTGCATCATATTCTGATTGCATGGCATCCATCCAATTTTCTGAATTCTGTGCTTCACCAAAAGACAGAGGCTCCTCAACATCATGTAAACTAGACACAGCCAAAGCATAACAATCTGATGCATCAGATGCATGGTGAGAGCCTGAACGAGTATGACTAGACAAAGGTGCATCCAATTTACTGTCACGCAAAGTGTGCACCAGCCATTTTGTCATACCTTTAGCCTGCTCATTTTCAGCCCTTTCCTCATCAAGTACATCATGTACATCTGCATCAGTAATAGGCTGATCTGTAACATTTTTAGAAACCCCCATAGGCTGTACATTTGCCTCATTGGAAATTACATTCGTATTTCCACAACTGAAAAGAGGCAACAAAGTGTCATAAATGTCCTGTGAGCTTACATTACTGTCTCTAGTACATGAAAGCAAGGGTTGAACAGAATCTTCCACAAACACTACATCCCGTGAAACCATAATACATTTTGTTTGTGGATGATACAACCTGTAACCTTTGCTTTTAGCACTATAACCAACAAAAATACATTTGACAACCTTATCATCCAATTTTCTGCGTTGTGTTTGTGGCACCAAAGCATATGCCAAACAGTCAAAAACACGCATGTGCTCAATAGAAGGCTTTCTATCATTCCATGCTTTATATGGAGTAATAGACTGCAAAGCTTTCGTAGGATACATGTTAAGTACATAAGTGGCACACATGATGGCCTCAAGCCAAAAAGAAGATTGACTTTTGACCATACATCGTGCCATTTCCGTAAGTGACCTATTTTTCCTCTCAGCAACACCATTTTGCTGAGGTGTATAAGGCACTATACATTGGTGTTTTATCCCACAACTAGACAGAAATGCATTAAATTCATGAGACATGTACTCCCCCCCTCGATCGGAACGGAGGGTGCCCATAGTACATTTCGAGACATTTTCAGCCATAGCCAGAAATTGTTTGAAGCACATAAAAACTTCGGACTTCGCTTTAAGCGAAAATACCCGTGCGTGCCTGGAGTAATCATCAATGAAAGTCACGAAGTACAGGTAATTGCCCAAGGACGGAATTTGCATGGGCCCACAGACATCACTATGCACAAGCTGCAACTTGCATGTGGCCCGAACTGAACCATCCTTTGGAAACTTAGAACGCTGCATCTTACCCAAAATAAAGCCTTCACAAACATGGTTGACACGTGCTTCAAGAGGTGGCAAAGAAGCAACCATATCAGATTTCTGCAAACGTAGCAAACTGGCAAAATTCAGATGACCAAAACATGCATGCCAAAGTTTTGCATCTGAAATAGCCCTTGAATTTGCAACAGCATTTGCAAAATTTTGTCCACACTTGTCATACAAAGTGATTTTATACAGCCCACAGCACAAAAGGCCAGATGCAACAATTTCATCACCAAAACTGAGATCATGAATTGTACATCTGTCATCCACAAATTTGACTACAAGTCCAAGTCTAGCAAGTGCGGATACAGACAAGAGATTCTTCTTGATCCCAGGTACATAAAGTGCATCAGCAAGTATGAAAGAACTGCCATTAGCAGCAGTAAGCACAATCTTTCCAGCTCCCTGAACTGGATAAGAGGCATTGTTGGCACAGGTGATTGAATTCCCATGAGGAACAGACTCAAGAGAGGTAAACAATTCACGATGTGAGGTAATGTGCTTTGTAGCACCACTGTCGAAATACCACACATGTGAATCTGCAGCAACTAACAAGCATGTATCATGGACAATAGGATTTTAAGTGCACTCTGCACTAAAAGCCCATTCTCCATCAACATCAGCATTACTGTCTCCTTTCACAGAAGACTCAACAATGGCTTCATTTGTAGTGGAACCAGCATTTGCAGTCGAACCACCCTCTTTCTTCTTAGCCTCTTTGGCCTTCAACTTAGGACACGACTTGATAAAGTGATCATTAGCTTTATAATAATGGCAACGCATCTTCTTTTTGCCCTTATCACCAGAATTTCTAGACGAATTGCTGCTAGTAGAAGCATTAGGAACATAATTTTTGCCACTCACAGCAGAACCATAAGAAGTGGCTGCATTAGTGCTACCACCCTTTCTTTGAGAAGCAATAAAAGCCTGTTCAATTGCACGCTGCCTAGTCCTGTTTTTTCTAGAAAGTGACTCTTGCAACAGAAATGTGCATAAGGCATCAAACTTGACAACTTCAGGATTTCCTTGGGTCATCAGTCTCCAAGTACTAGCAAAATTCTGGTAGGAATCTGGTAAGGCATCAAGAACAGTCTGCACAAGGGAACTGTCTGAAATGACTTCACCTGCAGAAATAAGTTGCTCATTGATATCCTTGACACTAGCAAGGAAAGTGTCCATATCATCTTCCTTATGCATAATCTTCGACTCCAGCTCTTTACGCAGCAAAGAAAGTTTAGCCTCATTGCAGCTTGCATAAAGACCTGCTCGAATATCCCAAGCCTGTTTTTCAGATTTTGTTGAACGGATGTGAGGAACAATGGTGCGCTTCACAGACAATGCAATCAATGCATGAGCCTGTGCATCCTTTACATCCCAACGAGCTTGTTCTGCCATAGGCAAAACAACTCTAACAGCAACAATCCTTGCAACATCCTCAACATCGCCTACATCTTGAAAACCAGGATGTACATCAATGCCCTGCACAATGTTCCAGACGCCCTTTGACACAAGAACATGTTGCATCATATAAGCCCACATAGGGTAGTTGTCCCCATCCAACCTGTCCTCAACAGCAAACATCTTGAACACATATGTGTTGTTGTTGTCAGCCATGGTAAATGCTGCACCTGATGTGAAAACTGCCCGAAAACAGGAGAAATGGAGTGGGAACAACACGTGCTATATAGCACAAACCGTAGAAGACTATAAGGCACCTGTTATGCAACAAATGGCACTGATAGAAATTCTGCACAAAATGACGAAATTGCATGTGCAGACCTGTCTATAGTGGAAACGGAGGCCGAAATGAGCCCAAATAAAAACTATGAGTAGACAAAGCTCTACAAGCTTACCCAAAGAATTTGTCGACCTGTGAACGCTTGCGAAAGCTCACTGAAATCGAAGAAAGTGAGCAGGCGTGTGCTGGAGCATCTGGCGACTAAGCCCGGGAGGACGCAACCTGCTCTGATATCAATTGTTGGAATTAGGATTGCAGAGAAACGCACACAGCTTGGAGAAGAAGAAGGAAGCTCAAGGCACACAATAGAGAGTGTATTACTTAGTGTGCAATGGAAAGATAGATAGCCCTAGAATGATGGGCGTATATACAATGCACGGGGGGAAAAAAATCTCCTAAAGAGGGAAAAAATTCCCTGGCGGTCTTAGTGTGTTCACAGACATCACTACCACATGTATATGGTAACAACTATGTCTAAAATCACGCTCTATAAATTGAAAGTAATGGGCTATTCTCTAATTAGAGTACTTAATCAATAAGTACTTTAATTACCTTTTTTTAAAACTGTAATTAAGTAGTTAATCTACTTAAAGAAAAAGATAGATAACAACACTTACTTGGTTGGGTACTGAGTGTGACATTTCCACTTGACGTAGATTCTTTGCTTTTGATATTTAGCTCGTTTTTGGTGCCTTGTTTTCTTGTTGAGAAACTAGAACAATGAACTGATGTAGCTTAAACATCACCTTCTAATGCTCTCAAAGCACTAGCATATTCCACTCTAGTGTGGTCTCATGAGCTTATTGTGAATATTTTAGCATGATAGCGTTGCCTCATGCAAGTGCTTGAGACTTAAATAGGGTCAGATCATAATAGCTCTAGGGAAAGCGGCTACAATTTAAGTTTGAACCTCGCCTACATATGCTATTGTAGCAAGTCTGGCTTAATGGCATCCTTGTGGCTACTTAGGGAAAGAGGCTCGAGCTTAAGTTCGAACCTTGCCTACATATGCTAATATAGCAAGTTTGCCTTGAACTTAAGTTTGAGCCTCAACTGTATATGTTACTTTAGCACTAGGGTGTAGGGTTAGCCTCATGACATCTGTGTGGCTACCAATGCCAGTAGGCCCAAACTTAAGTTCGATCCTCACTTGCATATACTAGAGTAGCACCATCATGTAGGGCTTGTTGCTACCAAGGGCATAGAATAACACCTTTAGGCTCGATTTTAAGTTCGAGCCTCAAGTGCATATTCTTTAGAACTAGGATGCAAGGCTTGCCTCCTAACATCCTTGTAGCTACCAATGGAAAGAACCTTGCTTGTAGTGTAGCCCTACTATGCAAGGGCACAGACTCATGACATCCTTGTGGCTATCAAGGATATGGCAAAATATCTTTAGACTCAAGCTAGGGTGAAAGGTTAGCCTTGTAAAATCCTTATAGCTACTAAGGTCATAGAATAGCATCCTTGTGGCAAACAATGGGTATCCATGTGGATATCAAAGGAAAATAAAAACACTTTGAGGCTCGAGCTTAAGTTCGAGCCTCAGCTGTATAAGCTATTGTAGCACTAGGGAGTAAGTCTAGACTCATCCTTTAGAGATACTAATTCCAAGAGGCTCAAACTTAAGTTTGATCCTCACTTGCATAGGCTAGTGTAGCACTAGAATGCAAGACTAATGACATCCTTGTGGCTACCATGGGTATAGAATATCACCTTAAGTTCAAGCCTCATTTTCATATGCTAGTGTAGCACTAGGATGCAAGGATTTCCTCATGACATCCTTGTGTCTACGAAGGGCAAGAGGCTCGAACTTAAGTTTGAGCCTTGCCTACATATGCTAGTATAGCACTAGCATGAAAGTCTAGCTTCATGACATCCTTGTGGATACCAAGGGAATAGAACAACACCTTTGAGTTCAAACTTAATTTTAAGCCTCAATTGCGTATGATATTGTAGCACCAGTGTGTAAGGCTAGCCGAGGATATCCTTGTGGCTACTTAGAGAAAGAGGCTCGAACTTAAGTTCGAACCTCACCTACATATGCTAATATAGCAAGTCTAACCTAATAACATCCTTGTGGATACTTAGGGAAAGTGGCTCAAATTTAATTTCGAACCTTGCCTACATATGCTATTGTAGGCGACCTTAATGACATCCTTGTGGCTACTTAGGGAAAGAGGCTCAAACTTAAGTTTGAACCTTGCCTACTTATGCTAGTATAGCAAGTCTAACTTAATGACATCCTTGTGTCTACTTGGGGAAAGCGGCTCAAATTTAAGTTCGAACCTTGCCTACATATGCTATTGTAGCAAGTCTAGCTTAATGACATACTTGTGGCTACTTAGGGAAAGAGGCTCGAGCTTAAGTTTGAGCCTTGCCTACATATGCTAATATAGCAAGTCTACCTTGAACTTAAGTTTGAGCATCAACTACATATGCTACTTTAGCACTAGGGTGTAAGGTTAGCCTCATGATGTCTATGTGGCTACCAATTCCAGTAGGCTCAAACTTAAGTTCGATCCTCACTTGCATATACTAGAGTAGCACCAACATGTAGGGCTTGTTGCTACCAAGGGCATAGAAGAACACCTTTAGGCTCGATCTTAAGTTCGAGCCTCAGGTTCATATTCTTTAGCACTAGGATGCAAGGCTTGCCTCATGACATCCTTGTGGCTAGCCTTATTTGCATATGCTATTGTAGCACTAGGGTGTAAGGATAGCCAAGGGACATCCTTGTGGCTACCAGAGGCAAGAGGCTCGAGCTTAAGTTCGAGCCTCACCTAGACTTGTTAGTATAGAACTATCATGAAAATCTAGTTTCGCTAAGTCCTTTTAGGATTCATGCAAGAATAGAAAAACACTTAGGATTGAACTTAAGTCTAGCCTCATGGCATCCTTCTGGTTACCAATGACAAGAGGCTCAAACTTAAGTTTGATCCCCACTTGCATATTCGAGTGTAGCACTAGCATGGAAGGCTAGCTTGATGACATATTTGTGGCTATCAAGGGCATAGAATAGCACCTTTAGGCTCCATCTTAAGTTTGAGCCTCAAGTGCATCAGGGAATACAAATTCACTTTTAGGCTCAAACTTAAGTTTGAGCTTCCCCTTCATATGCTAATGTAGCACTAGTGTGCATGCCTAGACTCATGACATACTTCTGGCTAGAAAAACCATAGAGATTCACTTTTAGGCTCAAATTTAATGTAGCCGCCTAACTTGCAAGACTACTCTCATGACATCCCTATGGCTAGCAAGGGTACAAAACAACATCTTTTGGCTCAAACTTAAGTTCGAGCCTCGCCTACACATGCTAGTGTTTTTTTTTTAATTTACTATTTAACTTAAACATATGATCCTTGTTTAGGTTCTAATATTGTTCTTTTTGGTTGTTTCAGGAATGGAGGCTTCCAATGTACCAAGTATACTAGAGCAGGGTGCACAAGTCTTCACATTCGATGTTCTTGGAATGTCCACTCACACCAAAACTATTGCTCCAAGAATAAAGGTTGACAATACCTTTGAATTAACAAAGGAGAAGGAGTGAAGTGGTTTCTGGATACCTACGATACAGATGCAAACTACAAAGGTGACATCCACCTATATTTGTCACAAGGTGATATGGAATATGGAGACATGGGGATTGTTGTGGGTGTCAAAGATGATGTGGATGCAACAGCAATGCCATGCTTTGCATGTAATGTGCTACCTATTGGAGAGACCACAAAGGCAAACAAGTTTTGATTATCATTGGGCACTTTTCATGTAGCAGACATGAATGGTAGCAAACTAGGAAAAGAAAATTCTATTGTAAAATGAGGATTGAAGATCTCCAACTTCACTAATCAAGAAGACTCAGGTGTGGACTGTGTGGAAGACCTAGTGAAGGCAGTGAAACATGCAAAGCGAGTCTTGAGCTTACCAAAGAAGATTGTACCTGCAAAGAAACCAATAGGGGCACTATCTAAGAAATTTGTCGAGAAGACAGGGAAAGCCATAGTTAGGAGTACACTTGCAGCATCAAGAGGTGCCTGTGCAAGCGCTTCAACACATGTAGAGAAGATCACTGCCACCATTAATTTCGAGGAGCAAGAAGGTTCACAAGAGCAAGATGCACAAGGACTTAGAAGAAAAAGAAGGACAAAGGATGATTCTACTCTTGAGGAAGATCGACAAAAACTAGCAAAGAGGAAGATGAAATAGAGTGCCGAAGAAAAAGAGGTTTCTGAAGAGGAGTTGATGGACATAGAAACTCCATCCGAAGATAACAAGGCACTGACCTCTTTAGAAATCAAGAAGGGATTCTATCCTTTTGGGATTAATCAATTCTTTAGCATTGACGTGACAAGGTGTTTTCTTGCTCCATCAAACTATGTGTACAGAAGATTAAATCTAGATTGGGTCAGGATTTTGACTTTAGACTTCATCCAAGAACCAAAGAAAGAGGATATACTAGAAATTTTGATGCCTTGTGATCCTTCCAAAAAACATCCTCTTGACAAACTTGCCAAAGAGGATGTTCACAATGTTGATTACTGGATCATCTATGGACAACACTCCATTAGTGCTGCAAAATGTTTGCAGGGTGAAAATGTTGCAAAGGTTACCCCTCAATTGCATCAACAATTCAAATATAGACGATCAAAGATTATTCTCAATTGCCCACCAAAGATGTCTCGTGAAATATCCAAAGATGCAAATCTATCTGTTGCAATTTCAATGCAAAAGGAGCCATTTCTTGACCAACTTATGCAAGCACGAGCACAATGGCATGCAAATGGTTGTCCTTCTAAGAAACCACCTGGTGTCAACCAAACCAAGAAGGACTTTGAGGCTTGGAAGTTACTTGTTTGATTCTTTGAAAACATAGATGTGAGTCTTTCTAATCAATATCTATTTGTAAACTAGAGTCTATCATAGGCTCAAGCAAGACCTCCATGTGCTCATTTAGAACTTAAATTGAGGTTTTCACTTAAGATTTAGTGTCACTTGCATATGAGGCTACAACACAAACAAGCGAGGCTCGAACTTATGTTTGAGCCCCACTGACATATACCCATGTATTTTGGACTTTGCATAGATGTATGTGAGTATATAAAGAAACAATTCAATCTAGCAGGCTTGAGCTTATTAAGTATGCGTCTCAATCCCACAAGTTAGAGCCTGTCAATATTGATGTTGGAATTTTCAATTTTGCAGACCTTTGTTGAGACAACAGAGCACACACTTCAAAAGGGATTTGTCAAGACCAACTTGCATTTGCTTCTATGTGATGAGAAGATATGGAAGAATTGGGTCAAGATCATGAGACAATATGCTCGAGGCTTGCTACCAAATACAAAGGGAGAAACAATTGACTAAGGTTCCAACAAAAATACTAAATTTCTAACTATGAAGGGTGGTCAGATTCGACAAGCACCTGGCACAGCAACACTGGCACCTACATTGTTTAGGTGCATTTTAGGCCTCGAGAGTAAAGAAGTTCTTGACCTACAAAATGCAATCCTGGACAAAACCATCTTGCAAAAGAAGAGCAAGCATACCCCTCATAGAATGGACATGGATGAGATGGCTTGGAAGCTAAAAACAGATTGAGTGTTGAAAGAAGCAATAATATCATTCTTCTTTGATTTGACAAGGGAAAATTTATCTTGGGAGAAAGTTTGTGAGAAGTACAAGATAGGAGAGCATGAGTACAATCAAATGAGGAGCTATAGCCAGTACTAAGTCAAGGACTCCCTCAACAGAGAAAAGAAGACTCTACCCTCACTTCCAAAAAGTGTAATAACTCTCCTCAATCATCTTTATAGAGCTAATATGGGCATAATATCTCAAGATGAATCTATTCCATGGAGAATCAAGGGGGTGGGCTTTGATATGCGGAAGATCAAAGACTTTTGCGATACAGAGCACGTACCATTTCAATTGGTCGTCTTGGATCTTCATGGTACTAAAGAGAAGCTCTCCATAGATTTTTTTGCAAATTTGACACTCAATCTAAACACATTAAATGCACAATACGAATATGTGCTAATGTGTTTCATTGATTTCATCAATATTGGAATGCTTGTTGAAAGGGTTTCTAGCCAGTCAACTAAGGTCCATATTGAATATGGAAATATCCAAGCAACAAGAGATGACTCATGGATAGATGGAATTGTGGACTCTGCAATGGTTTCTCTTTTTGTTAGCAAGGTTGATAGATTTGAGGCTATTGACAAGGCTCATACAAAAAGATTCTTTTTCTCAGGCTCTTGTGGCAAGGATCATGAATTTATTGATAGAAATTTCATTGATGGCCTTATCACAGGGTTTTTTCCTGAGCAAAGCTATGTTTTGGAAATTTTTTGTGGTGGAGTTGTGCTGGAGCAAAGCTTGTCGAAGAAGAGAAGGGCAATTGCTCTATGTAAAAATGATTTTGAAGCAATGGAGTTAGAATCTCAATGCTCTAGTCTTTTGGAGAGCGATCAGTCCTTGCAGGAGTGGTGTGGTGCAAGTCAAGCATCACTTGCGAGACAAACAATGGAGCTGGATGATAGAGAAAAAGAAGACCTTAACAATGTTGACATCGATGAGCAACAAAGAAATGGAGAGGATGTTGATGGAAATGAAGACAATGATAACGTAGACAACACGGATGATAGTGAAGTTCAAGAAGCTACGAATTTTGATCATCAAGGGGGGGAGACAATGTTGGAGAAATGAGTCGTGTTGTGGATGTTGAGTGTGCAAAAGAAAATGATGAAGATAATGAGGATGATGATGCAGGAAATGAGGATGCACAAGATGATGATAGAGCCCCTCAAGACATTGTAGTAGCTGATGAAAAAGGTGTGAATGCTTCTTAGAGTATTTTTGATGCTAGGTTTAATGATGCATGCCATTAGCATGTACCAACAGACTCCTAAAGTGTAAAAGGGAAGATAGTGTATTGAATTGATCAATTGTGATACTTTAGGTCCTTCAAACACTATTTTCTTAATACTATCTTGTGTCTTTATCTAAAAGTATGTCATTTTAATTAGATTTAATTGTTGTTGTTTTAAAGAATGATGGGGGGGATCAAACTTGAGTTTGAGCCATCACAAAGCACATGTCTTTATTTAAAGTGTCAATTCACAAATCATAGCTAACATACAGATGTGTATTAATTTGTTCACGTTTGTCTTTCACAATGGCATAGCTATCTTGTGTGTATGCTCTCTCTCTCTCTCTCTCTCTCTCTCTCTTCCCCCCCCCCCCCCCCCCGCTTTTCACATGAACACTTGGTACAAAGCTTGAGGATTGTAGCATCATAGCACGACAATCGACCAGTTACCATGATAGTTATACCACTACAAGGATGGCTAGAGTACAAAATATGTTCATGGGATTACTTTGTTTATTTTTATAATGGTCATATTAACATGGTGTAAAATAGAATGGAGAAATTCTAAAAAGTCTTTGCATAGACATTGATTGCAATGACATGGAAATGGAGGATGACATGGTCATGCTTGAGACACAAGGATCAAAACAAGAGGTGGGCCACATTTAAAACATTGTTAGCTACATCACTCTTGGTTTAAGCATGAAACTAGCTTCTACATGTTGTCTTTTGTTATGATGTAGGCAAAGACTCATGGTGACTACATGTGTGAAACTTCGATGTGCATCTATGAACTCAATCCTCCCAAAAATGACATGCTCATGGGGCTGGGACGTTTAAATCCATTGGTATGACCTTCAATGGTAATCTTAGTTTGAATGACCCATTTTCTTTGATGGTGGGTTTTTGAATTGATCTAATTACCATTTTTTAGGACAAGGGGCTTCAAACTAGCTTCTATAGCATCCCTTTACACAATGAAACTATCCTTGAGGTGGAAGAAGCCACATTGGATGACGTGAAAAAGCCCCATGTAATGCCAACAAAGTACAATAGAGTTGTTGTTGGAGTGGAAGAAGTCACAAATGCAAAGGTGAAAAAGCCAAGTTATGTGATGAGTGTCAAATTCCAAATTACTTGTATTAAGTATTAAATCTAAAAGCTTTAACATACCTACTAAGCTCTTCTAATTGCTAATATTTTCTTGGAAAATGTGTAGCATGAGACAAGCTTGGATGAAACTACTTCCACCCATGTCATAATTGACTACGTACGAGGACAAAATATTGTGTTGGGGTTCGAGAATGCAAACACAAGGGTATGAAGAAACTTTTTGTTTTTAAGTGCCATTGTTTCTTCATTGCTTTTGGAATTGTGATGCTTTATGGGATACATTACCACTCCATTGTTTGAAATTGTGGATCCTCTGTGTGCTACATCCTTGTGAATATCCTTATCAAAGGGAAAATAAAATAAAGTTTGCAAGTATCAACAAGATGATGGTATGTTCTTTAATTTGAGACAAGGTATAGGTATATCTAAGAATGATTTTGGGACTTAGGATATTTTAGGTGAATCTAAGAGAAAGATATCACATCTTATGAGCTCTTAGGGTAAATGCTTTTGCATCTCTTTTTAGGCATTTGATGGGCATGGCTCTACAAATCAAAATGCCTCTAAAAAGAGAAAGGTATATTTTATCCACCCATTTCAAAGCTTATGCAAAATGGTTTAAGTTTGTTATTATCTCTATGTATCACATTTTTACTTGCTCCTTTATTTGTTAATTTGTAGATCTTTGATGACCTAACAAATAACCATTTGACTAGTCCCAAGGTACGTGGGTGTGGGCTTCACCTTATGCTTTACATATATTTGTTTATGAAAAAATAGACAATAATGGTTATTGTAGGCCACTCTATTCAAAAGAGTATTGAATGTGCTAACTATTCTTACATAATTTTGAACAGAAATTACCTATAACAAGGTTCTCTAGGCCTTTAAAGACTCCTTCTAGGTTCAAGGATATGTTAATAGAGAATGTAAGCACATTTTAAGTTCTAGTGCTTATGATTGATATGGTGTTTCTTCTTGTTTTATCAAACTTTCAAATGTTCTACATGAATAGGTTGATCAAAGCCACATGAGTTCACTTGAAGAAAAGAAAATTAAGGAGATTAAGAATGACACTTGGACTTTGAGCAAGGTATAAATGTAGGTTCATATGATTTCTTATCCATGAGAGGTTTGCAAGATCATGAATTTTTTCTCTCTTCTAAACTTTTTGGTTATTTATAGTTATTGGCAACCACAAAGGAGATGAAAAATAAAGAATTAATCACGATTGCAATGAAGGAAATGGGTCAACATGACATGGATGAGATGTTTGGAAATTTATGGAAAGCCGTCACAAAGAGGTGCGTAGATCTAACAAGTCTTTCTTCAAAGACTGCTCCATGAACATGGATCAATCTGTTCTTTTGCAATACTAGCTTGGATTCGGTATAGTGGTTCTTCTCATTGCATATGAAAGAAATGGGACACTTAATTGTCTTGATCTTGTTAAGTTGCTTCTTTTTCTATCCATTGTAACTTAGGTTCAAAGGTGATGTACTTTTGGTTTGTCAGACATACCCTTTGCTCAATATTTTAAGCACATTGGATTCTTATATAATATGCCCTCTAACTTAAGCATGATATCTCTTTTCCAAATATTCACAAACAAAGTGAGTGTAAACTTAGTTTTAAAATTTAAAAAGTGTAAGTGCTGTTTGGTTTCCTATGTTTGGTTTCCTAAGTACGCACCAAAAAATTTCTAATCTTTGCATGCCAACTATTCATGCATAGTATCATAGACTTACATGCCATTGGCTCTTGTTTAGGACTCATGTCATGCCAGTTCAATTAAAAAAAGGATAAACCATTTCACTCTATGAAGATTGATAATAACATTTGCATCTTGCATAAATAAATATGTTTGTCAAGTGTGGCCTAATTATGTCTCATAGTAATGATTATATTTATCTTCGATCATATAGGTTTCTTTTTGAAGACATAGGTCTTTTTCATACAAGCATTTTAAGGAGCATATCTAGGTCCGTGCATTTTCATGATGACAATCTTGGTCTCACTTCTACACCCTCGGGTTGCAAGTATAGTTCTTGGTTGGTAGCTTGTGCCATGGCCTTTGATAATCTAACAGTGGAGGGTCCTTGGGGAGGGATAAGAGAGGACATAGAAAGGAAATCTCTCTCTCTCTCTCTCTCTCTCTCTCTCTCTCTCATTTGAGCCGTTGTTCATTTTAACCTTGTTGTCAATGGCCAATTGTGACTTCAAGAAATTTGGAATAAACTTTTCAACTTCACTAAGTACAAAATGTTTTCCTTTCAAGCACAAACAATTGGGTCATTATATAAGTCTCTAGTTTCATCGTAGATTATGTTTGTAATATTTTCATCAACCTCTTTTGTAGGAAAAAAAAATATAGCTATAGGCAACAACAAAAACAAACATTGATTACACAAAGGCCAAAGGAACTTTCTAAACAAGAAAACGATAAGCCTTTGGCACAAGTAATCCTTGTGTATTGTTAAGTGCTATATTTCAAATTAGTGCAAGGGTCTATAAGAACTAGGGGCAAGATAAGTTTTCTACCCTCTAGTAATGAATAGGAAAATGAACCACCTTTAATGCAGGAATTAAGTGAATTCTAATATGTGAACTTCCATATGTTTGTCTACTTTCTAAAAAATGCATAAATATGGGGAATTTAAGCCAGATTCTTTCCTCACTCAATCTTTTGGGCTGGTGCCAGTGGGCATATGTCTCCTCCATGCACAGATTTTGCTCCATGTCGCTCTTTGCAACGGTGGTAGTGGGCACATGACTCCTTTCTCTATGTTTTTTGTGTGCAGTGGTAGAGGCGGCAATCTTCAAGGCAAAGGCAAAGAGCAGCCTTTGTGTGCCGCCTCTCTAAGGCAATGTATGTCTGATGTGCACTCTGTGCATGAGTCTTGGAGTGTAGTACCATAACTATTCATATATATCATTGGGAGATAGGCTTGGTAGTAGCTGCTATGGGAAGTAGCTTGATAGCACTAAGGCTCTTTCTTTCAACCATGGACATTGTGTGGTATGTAGAGCTAGCCAATACAACTTTAGCTCGGGCACTCAACTTAAATAGGGAGGGGCGCATAGGAAGTATGAAAATCTTGGTGGCTATGAGCAAGGGACGGAGAGTACACAATATATACCACAAGAGCACACATTCCATGAGTGCAGGAGGTATGCAGGCCAATGTTTCTTTTATAGTCAATAGACCAAATTGTCTCTCTTTTTCTCCCACTACTGCTATCTCTCTATGCATCTTGTATTTATGTTGAGACTCGAGGAAGGGTCTGGCAGGGGAGAGAAGCGATCCAGAGAGCGGGGGGGGGGGGGAATCATGGAGTATGTTGGTAAGCTACACAAAGGTGGATTAGAGGCAATAAACTTCCAAGGAATCTTTGACTAAATAAAGTTTCATTTTCGACAAGGAAACTTATCCTCCACATTTCTAAGGTGGGAAAAGTGGAGCCAGTTTTATCCCTTGTGGTAAAACTCATGGGTGTCCTTCACTCCTCGTCAGCACTCAGATCGTCAGATACTTCTTCTTTCATAATGTATGGCAGACAAGGAACCACCGTGTTTTTGAAGTAGGATTTGAGGTGGCAAGCTTTGCAGAAATTTCATTTTCAAACACATAGAAGTTTCAAAGATACAAATCTCAATCTTCATTTGCCAACTCCACATCTTTGAGTGACAAAGCTCCTACCTTATCAAAATTGATACAAAATATGCTCTTCACTAAGAGCCAAGTCACTAAATACTCACACATGGTAAAAGAATTGGTGTCACCCGCCTTCCTCTTGAAGAAGGAATGTGTTTTTTTGAGAGTTGTATAAGTAGGTTTTACAAGATGATAAATGTCTTCAACTTTCTTAGTACCAAGCCATTTCATTAGAATGGCTTCTTTATCACTAACACATAACTCTCGTGCCTACCAAAAAAAAAACAAAGAGTATCAGTCAGCATCTAGTTAAACTCTTTGTGTATTAGTCAAAGTATAGTGCAAGTAGTACACCTAACAAACTACACACCTTTTTTTCTAAAATAGGGCTTTCATCAATAATACTCTCTTCTCTAGATCCGCTTGATAGTTCCTAAACATGAAAACAATATAGTTTTAATCCTAGTTACCAAAGATTTCATTTATATAGCTTAACTTAACCAATTTACCTTTTTCTTTTTGTTATTGGAAACCTTTGAAGCTTTCTCCTTTTTTGTAAGAAGCTCTTGAAGCTTACTCATAGCCTAAAAACACGACACACAACAACTTATAAAAGAAAGTAAAATCCAATATCGATCAAGCTACTCAACACAAATATATTATTAGCATACCTTTCTTTTTCGCACACTTTTTCTAGAGATCAGATCTATGTTTGAATCGCAAAATTCACTTGAAGTGTTATCTTTCATTTTCTATATACCAAACAATCACAATAATCAAGCAATACAAAAGACGTATTTTATGCATCAAACAACATAACCTCAAACTCAAACCTTGTTCTCTACATGGTTATGATCAACACCATGTGAACTCTCATAAGATTTTTTTTCTTCCAAAGCAACCCCAAGGCTCCCATCTGCTATAAATCTTTGATACTCCTAAATTAAAAAAAATCACAATTTAAGTGAAATATAAATAAATAAATAAATATATATATAGAGAGAGAGAGTACATACCTCATAAGCGTCGCTTTCTTCATCATTATTTTGCCAAGGAATTTCTGGAATATATACTTCTACATCTTCCTTAGTTTTCATAAATAAACCATAAACAAATTTAACTTTAAGAACACACATTTAGAAGCTCAAGATGAATAGTGTGTAGTAACCAATGACTCACATTAGCTGGTGCCTCCTTTTCCATCTTGTTTTCAGTTACCACAATAGTATCCACGTCAGTAAGCTTTGCCAAAGCATTGTCATCGTGAGCATTCTCTACCTATTGAAAATAAAATGTAGATGAAACAAAGCATCAAATAAGCCACTAAGTATTCATGCTAACTATCTTACCATTTTGTTAGGAGAATCATCTTTATCCAAGTCATTGGATTCTCCATGTTGCATCCCAACATCCTTATCATGTAAATCCTTATTTATGGCCTATATTTGCATTAAAAATATCTTGTAAGTATAAAACACACAAAAAACATAACTTTATTCATGCATTAAATAACCATACTGTAGATCCACTCGAGGAAGACGTTGATTGGTGGGCCTTTCGTTTGGTATATTTGCGCTTAGTGGCAAGAGACTTGATACACCATAAATAAATATCCTCCTCCTTCCAAGGATAAGAAGCTCCATCTATGACAATGTCTTTGAGTTTGCCTATGTTGTCTCCAATATGCTCATAACTTGATTCTTTCGTTCAATATTGTTTCGAAGGTCACCAATAGAGTCAACTTTTGCAAACCATTTTCCCACCTCCCCGTAGTTAGAGTATAACACCCTATATTGATCCGGATGATACTTCAAAAGAAAATTTCTACCATAAAGCTTCCCTGCATCTCTATGTGTGGGAGGTGGAGGTGTAAACACCTGGTCATATATCTCTGGATCATATTTAGCTGCACAAGGTGGATCCCCATATGTAGTAATGCTAGTGGAATTTCCTAATATTCTTTTGTTCCCAGCATAATTGGCTCTCCATACACTCAATTGTTTGAGAGCTTCATCATGAGGTTTTGAAAGCAATGCAGCTAAAAGAGATTGCAGACAACTCATATTTACCCTAACAAAGTCAAACAAGCACACACATATAAAAATAATTAACAACAACAAATAAAAAAGAAGTTAAATCACTTTAAAAAAAAGAGACTTAATATATGTAAGTAGTGGGTTACAAAATTAAATATAGACTTGACACATTGTACACATGCTCAAATAGTGGGGTACAAAATTAAATGTAGACTTGACACATTTTAGACATGTTCAAATAATGAATTACAAAATATAATCATTCATTGGAGCGCCATATAATAGGAACCCAACGATCAAGCTCCCCTAGCTTAGTGATCTTCTTCTTCTTCACTACAATCCAATCTTCGAGTAGAAACAAACAACTATCCCAACTTCCCCATTCATTCTCCTCTATTTGAACTTTCCAAATATTGCTTTGATGCATAGGAGGATTTAGTATAGCAAGCTTTGCCATTTTTTCCTCAATCACAGTTTATTTCCCTAACCACGGCATGCTTCAATTGTTCCACACCTCCATTTTCGATGCATACTTTTTCTAATCATGCTCTTGGATCCATAAAGGAACATTTCCACATTGTCCTTCCTCTAGCAATCTATCCCTTCTCTTTAAGTCTTTCACTTCATAAGCTATGAACTTATGTCCTCGGGATAATGGCATTGGAATAAACTTATATATGTAGCAAAGATGAGATTGGGCGAATACAATCCCAAGTGAAGGGCAACGGTGTCTTTCCAAGGACACTCATTCCTGTAACTATATCAATAAGTAATTGTTATGAATGAGTATCACCTACAATGCATTGCTTATAGTATCTCCCTGCAAAGAAAAGCGTGGACTTTTCCTAATGGTGCATAGAGAAAAAAGAAGTTATAGAAGGTTTCCAATGGACCCTTTCCTCTACTTGTTGATTCATATCATCAACCTTCACCACCACATCAGAGCCAACTTTGAATATTTCCCCTATGAAGAGAACCTTGTCATATGCCTTTACTTATGCTCCAAAGTATTCTTCCGTTCGAATTCTCCAAGATTGTAGAAGTGATTTTACCACTTGAATATTACCAATGGACCAGCCATGATCTCTAGAGTAATTGTAGAAACTATTAGCTATATCAATCAATAAATAGCCCAGAACTTGCATCTGTTCATCTATCCCATTGACTGTCCTTAGAATATAAGCAAGACACCACTGAATAAATTTTTGATTCTCCTCAGCCTTAAAAGAGTCAGAATAGACACTTGGAGCATTTGGACATCGTCCATATCGAATTGAGCTAGACATCACCTTGGTGATTTCTCTCACAGATGCATCTATCTCCTTCTTTTGAGAAGCATCGGCCTTCTGAATTAGATGTGAAATATACTTCTTAAATATATTTAATGACATTGTGTGCATCACAGCGTACACGCAGTCAAGGGATACATCAAAACCATATAAGTCAGTAAGTCTCCACAAGATGGAGACCCCTCAGAGACCTGCTTTTTTCAAGGCTGCTTCCTTTTCAACTTGTGTACAACATCGTCTGGCTTCCTCTAAAGCAGCTTTCATCTCACCAAATGTTCTATGTGGCGGTGGAAATCTACTTTGATAGCAATTTTCATTATAAACATATCGACCATCTAGTTTTGTAGCATCTTTCACTAGAGTTGCTTGTTCCTTGTCATGCCTGCAAAAGTCACTTCCTCCATTTTTAAACATGCCTATCTTGCACTGGGCAGGATGGTCTCCAGTAACCATCATCACCATGGCGCGTATCGTGCACAACTTTGTATAACCTTCAGGATCCTCAAAATTTTTTTCTACTGGATACTCATATATCACATCCACTCCATGAAGATATACACTACAAGAGGTTGTGTGCTCTTGTGACGCTGTTAGCGACGGAAATACATTGGGTTTTTATAACCCCCGGCGTCGCTAAAACCGTCGCTACGAGCGTCGCTATATGCGTCTCTATCAGCGTCGCTATATAGCGACGCATATAGCGACGCTCATAGCGACGCCTATAGCGACGGTCTCACAGAAGACTATAGCGACGCTCATAGCGACGCTACAGAGCCATAAATAGCGACGCTTATAGCGACGCCCGAGAGAATATTTTTTTGGTGGCAGGGCATTGAATGCCCTGCCACCCATCAACCATATTGTACTTGATTCACTTTTTTAAAAAAAGTGCAAAGGTAAATAAGAGACCCAAAATAGTCACCCACAAGACGCATTGTTTGCAAAATTGACAATTGTACACATCATAAGCAAAATGAATTGATTGGCAAATGTAATAATGACAATTGTACAACATCATAGGCATAAAGAATTTATTGGCAAAAGGAACTGCGGTGACAAATGTAATAATATACATGGTTCAAAAAGACGTATAAAATCCGTCTCATGATACATAAGCTATGAGAAACCCTAAACTAATGCTATCTAGCTACGGCTAAACTGACGTCGTCTAGTCAGACGTCTCATCGCGTCCAAGCGGCGTATCTGTCGGATTCTGCAAAAAAAGACAATAAGACAGTTTTCAGTAAATATAAACATATAACGACATTTATAAAACAATACAAAAAATAAAAAAGAGTAAACCCTAATACTAACCATGCCGCCGTGAGAACTGAGAATGTCCATCAGGGCGTTTAAGCCCTTCCTGCCTGCGTACTCGCGCTCGTACGGTGTGGGATCACGTCCTGTCATCGACCACTGTCAAAACATACAAAGATTTCATTATGTTAGAACTAAAAAACTCATAAACCCTAAACTATCGAACATGCATAAAGAGCAATGTGAAAAGACTTACAAAATCGGCCTCAAATGATGCCCATCCACCGCTCCCCAAGTGGTGCGAGCTCCCTGCCTCTACTCGCGCTCTGGCTGCATCCTTTTGTTGCTTCCACTTGTCAGGATTCTCGCGCGCTGCTTTCTTCGCATTCTTCCAATCTTCTTTGGCCAGCCAATCTGGCCTGTTCCACCCATTCTTGATTGCTTTTTGAACTTCGGAACGCTTGTGTTTGCAGTATTCGCGCATTCGAATCTTCATCAGGTCTTCATTGAAGCGCTGATCCCGTGTTGGAACGGGAAACTCATCATGAAGTATGCTGATGACTCTGTTTTTTAAATCACTTGGTACTTCACTCCATTTGTTTAGTATATAGTGTCTAAACAGCTGAGAGCAAAGACCACGCATGCGCGAGATCACCTTCTTGCCGTCATCATCCATGATGATGCCGCCGCTGATGTCGACGGAGTAAGGCAAGCCCTCTGGCCGGTGACGCGTGAACCTGGGTGTCCCGGCAGGGGTCTCTAGCGGCGTGTCGATGGGGGTACGGACGTCAGGTGTCTCCACCGGCGTCTGGGCCCCGAAGCGAGGAGTGTCGAGTGGGGTGGCTCCTGGCGGAGTAGGTAGAGGTGTGTAGCTTCTAGGAACAGTCAGCCGTGCAAAACCTGGCGTAGACGGCGATGCTGTGGCTGGTGTGGGGGCGGGCAAAGAAGGGGAGGGTAAAGAGCCTCGTCGAACACGAGGCGGTGTGGAGGCATCGGTGGCGGAATCCCCACAACAACCGCCACCGCCACCACTAGAGCGCCGGTGTCTAGACGAGTGTGACGCTCGTCTCGTCGACGCCGAAGCTTCGGAGCGCGCCGAATGCTCCGAAAGAGAGGGAGATGCGGATGGTGTAGGAACGCGCGATGATGCGCCAGAGCGATGACGCTCCACGTACCACTGTCTCTGCTGCGGTGACAAAGAAGAAAGAAACTCCTCATCATCCATACCTGCATTAAACACACGAATATTTAAACTTAATATTGAATGAATAGAGTAGACAATGACGCAAAGACCATTAAATACAATGACGTAATGACGCATATAAATACAATGACGCAATGAATCGAGTGATAGAAGAGGCAAGTCGAAAACAGAGCTTTTACAGCACGGAGCAAAATTGTTCAAATACAATATTTGTGGCTCTAAGAGATCTCTCTCTCATCCTCGCATAACTCAGCATAACTTCCTATATCTATATAGAGCTCTCCGTTTAAACACATATCCTCTGTTTCATTTTGTAGCTCCTCTGCATGCACCCCATATAGAGTAGTAGCATCTTGATGCTCGTCTGGCACCACCGCAGCGGCTTCTGATTGAGCATCTTCTCTAATCTCCTCCATTGATGTCGTTGTGATTGGCACATGGTAGCCTTCATACGTCCTTGCACTACGAGGGGCTACCTCTATGACGTACCACCAGTTTGATGTAGACTTTGTAGGATGAAATACTACCTGCCAGAGCCACATAACTTACATGAGAGCTTTCAAGCACATAACTTGTAAAAGGGGGATGCTAACTATTTATATACTTACTTGTTCACAATGCTCGGGTAGTACGAAAGTGTCTCTTAGGTCAGTCCATTTCTTAGTAGAATCCACCTCAAGAAAACCAGACTCTCCTCTACGCACAGTAGCGTTGCGACCCTCCATGATTATCTTGAACCATTGCACGTCGAATAAGTCGACAAAAAATCCTCTGTAATCGATCCTCAAAATCTCTTGCAGCGTGCCGAAGTAAGTGAGTTCCGCCACCACAGGATCTGTATCAGAGGAACGTCGTCGACTAGACTGTTCAAATTTTGCCATGATTCCACAATCTTGAGTAAAACGCTTTTTGTCGATTCGTTCCACCCTAAAATGTCGACCTTTACACCATGCTGCTGTGTATGACTTATACTACAACGAACAAAGATTATGAGTGGCCGTTCAAACGTTTATAAATAAAGTCACTTGCTAGTCGTACATTGCAAACTTACCTTGGTCGCGCAACCCCGAGAGTACTCCCACTCTTCTTCAGTCACTTCGTCACCGCATTGTTGTGCGCTTTTCAATTGGTTGTGCAACCATCTTAAGCTCATGAAGGTTGGTAGGCTCTCCAGAACCGCTGGATAGTGCATCGGTGGTCGTCTTCCCCGTCTCCACTCGATTCGTGCCCTTTGTCGCTCTTGCTTTGCATCCTCATATTGTTAAATCCACTTTTGCATCACTGGATTGTGAAGCATGCAAAATCGGTTGATTTTAGCCTCTAGATCTTCCGTCATCTTCTTCTCAACACCGAGATTGCACATGACAATCCCAGATATGCGCTCATCATCTATGGTTCGCCATAGCGTGTCCCGGGATTTATCAAATCCGTCTAGCCACTCTCCAATGTACACTAGGGACTCTGATACCAACAAACCTTCTGCCATGCTACCCTCCGGACGTGCCTTTTGACGCACATATCCCTTAAGCGTTTTCATGAAACGCTCTAAGAAGAACATCCATCTGGAATGAACTGTGCCAGCTATTTCCACCTCATCAACTATGTGAACAAGAAGATGCACCTGAATGGTTAGCATTGTAGTAGGAAAATGTTTCTAAAACATGCACACAAGCTCCGCAGCATTTAGTTTGGCGAATGGTATGGAGTCTACGTCGATCTCCTTTTGTGAGATCCATTGCACCAGCTTTGCAAGTTTGTAGATTGTGTTACGGATGTCGAGAGACAAACATCCCTCAATGGCAACCGGTAAGATAAACTGTAAAGTATGTGTAGCAATGATATTAAAGTCCACATTTTATGCAATGATATTAAAGTCCACTATGAACGTACCTGACACATTTTATGCCAATCGTGTGACTTCAAACCGGTAAGCTTTCCTTCTTTAGTAAAACACGTTCGGAGCGAGTGCATTACGCCAGTGGGGGTCCGCAAAGATCGAATGGCCTCTTTTACTTTGCATTCTTGGGCTCCTGTGAAAATCCATGGTGCTTTAGGGAGTTTTATCGATCCATCAGACGCTGTTTGCGGCCAATATTGCTCCATACGATCCACATTTCTAAGGTCAACTCTGGCTCCCAAAGTATCTTTCTTGCCGGTCAAATGGTCCCATAGTAGATTACCCACATTCTTGAATATGTGTTTGGATCGAGCAAGTGATTGATCACGAGTCGGGGCCAGTATGGTAACTCGTACCATAGAGATAGTCTCTTCATCCCTGGAGGCAATCCGTCATCGCACATCTCCTTCTGCTCTAACCATGCTTGTGCAGACATCCTTGGTGGCTCTCTTCCCAAAAAGCCGTCGCGTAACACATGATTCTCTGGAAGATACGCTTGATGACCTTCGTAGATTTGCTTCTTCAGTGAGGGTGCCCTACGTGCATTCAGTTTAGGTCCACATGTGACACATGCTCTGTATCCGCTTGTTTGAAGCCCTGCATGTATACACATGATAATAGATCAACTATGGGAAAAAACAAGATTTACAGTGTCTGAGTGAGGAGTGTCAATAGATCACCTGAGCATTCTGTTAGCCCGGGATAGTCATGCATGGTCCACATTAGAATACCTCTGATCAAAGCATTCCGTCGTCCTGTGTGTCGGCTCATATCCACCACCTCTATGCCAATCCACAATTGTTGTAGGTCTTCCAATAGTGGACGAAGATACACATCCATATTCCCCACTTTATATCGCCCTGGCACAACCAAGCTTAGCCATAGGTGCCCCTTCTTCGTAGTCAACCACGGGGGAATGTTGTAGTTGACGATGACAACGGGCCATACACTGTAAGATGTTGATCTTTGACCAAATGGATTTACGCCATCCATAGCCAGGCCTAAGCGCAAATTTTGAGCTTCCCTGGCAAAATCCGACCATGTTCCATCTATATGTTTCCAGGCTGCGCAATCTGCAGGAATTCGTAGCACACCATCCGAAGATTTATTCTCCTCATGCCATGATGCTAGGGCGGCCATGGACTTACATTCGAAGAAATGCTTGATGCGAGGAAGCAAAGGAAAATGTCGCAAAACCTTTTGTGGAATTTTTGTCCCGTGGAGATCTACTCGATATCTTTCGGAATCACATTTCGGACACTTATCCATGTCTGTGTATTCCCCTCTGAAAAGAATGCAGTCATTAGGACAAGCGTGGATAGAATTGTAATCCATCCCCAAGTTTCGCAAAATCTTTCTTGCTTCATCTCGGGAATCTTGCATCACATTGTCAGCTGGTAGTATGTGCTCTTTCAGCAATCTACACAACATAAAAATATGATACAGTCGTGTAAAAATCTATCAGATCATTATACATTTAGAGTTCTATTAAAGTAAACTAATTGTAATAGATCACCTGAAAAGCGCTGTGACGCTAGTGTCACTCCATCCAAACTTTTCCTGCATGTTGAGAAGAACCATGAGTGCTTTCAATCTAGACATACGTGCTCCATTATACAATGACGTATCGGCTTCACTTTTCATATCATCATAGATAAGCCTTTCTGAATCCATGATCGTCTCGATCATTTCATCAATCTCGGGCTCAAACATTGCCTCGTTGGGAATGTGCTCTGCATAATCATCCCCCGAGCTGTCAGAGGCTACATCTTGTGGCCTCACATATGCTGCTTGACCAAAGCGCCTGCGAACACGTCTATTGGGTTGCAAGATTGCTGCTTCTTGGCCAGCGTCAGAGTCCGACGAGTTATAATTGGCAACAACTCGATCTATAATAGATGGATCGAACTCGCCAAATTCGCGAACGTGCTACAAAGAAACACGTCTTGTCCGTCGCACAGCATGCTTGCATTGATTACAAGGACATAAGACCCTCGTTGAGAGATAGGTGTTTCGATTGGACGGTCCCACATCCTCGTCGCTACTCATAATGAGGATAAAAAACTTATAACCTGGACAACAAATTTAATATTCTATTGGCATTCTTCGTCTTATCTCTCTCTCTCTCTGTCTCTCTCTCTCTCTCTCTCTCTCTCTCTCTTTATCTCACATTCTCTAGTCATGTCCAATCCCCGCACACCTCGGTCTAGAGGTGCACGGAGATCAGAACCACCGGGTTATCATCTCGTCTTTATTGGTCAATACCTATATTTGTGGGTACAAGAAATCTACACACCCACGTCTACATGATACTGCATGTAGTGGACAAAATCCCTTTGCCTCTTCTCTAGTTGTAGCACTTCACTTCATCTTAACATCTTTTCACAGTAGATCTTTTCACTGTTCGTCTAACTCTAAACCCTAAACCGTAAGTAATTCTTGCGTGGACTCGATCTAACGTAAATAAGCATAAATCTAAATAAACGTAAATCTAACTAAAAATAAAGCTAAATCTAATTTAACGTAAGTCTAATGACTAGAGGTTGTCTAGATGGTCATTGTGTCGGGGATATAGTGACTCTTGCCGCCCTGAAGATCCACCTTCTTCCCTATCTTCTGAAGACATTTCACCAGTACTTTTGGATCGACGGAGCCCACCATGAGTGAAGACAGCAATACCCTATATTCCATTGAGGGCTTTCTTCACCCGCTTCATGTAGGCATCGCAGTCTATGGAGACCTAAATCTAATCTAATATAACGTAAATCTAAATCTAGCTTAAATAAACGTAAATCTAGTTAAAAATAAACCTAAATCTAATTTAATGTAAGTCTACATGTAACCTAATCTTTAACGTCTTTTAAGATAGTTTCCTACGACGTTATAACTCTCTTCTTCTTGTGTGTGTACGCGTGTGTGGATGTGTGTGCCAATAAAAAGAGATAAACGGTATAACCTTTCTATCATCCATGCCAAGTATGATAGATTGATTATGCCATTTCTCTCTTGAATAATAGGTCTTCAGTTCAACTCCTCGTCGGTTAGATCTTTAGGTCTTTTAATTTTAATTAGTTTCCTACGACGTTAAATTAGTTTCTCTCTCTTTCTCTTTCAATGTGTGTGCGTTTTTTTGGATCGTATGCATGTTTTCTCTCTCTTTTCCTCTCTCAATGTGTGCGTTTTTTGTTTATGCATGTTCTCTCTCTCTTTTCCTCTCTCAATGCGTGCGTTTTTTGTTTATGCATGCTCTCTCTCTCTTTTTCTCTCTCAATGTGTGTGCATTCTTTGTTTATGTATGTGTGTGTGCGTTTTTGTTTTTGTTTGTACTCTCTCTCTCTCTCTCTCTCTCTCTCTCTCACACACACACACACACACACACACACAAAACACTGTGTGTGTGTGTGTGTATGTGTGTGTGTGAGAGAGAAAGAGAGGGAGAGAGAAAGAGGGGAAGGGAACATGAGAATGAGGAGAGGGAAGGAGCATACCTGGCTCTCCTTCCTCTCCTCGTGTGTGTGTGTGTGTGTGTGTGTGTGTGTGTGTGTGTGTGTGGAGAAGAAAAAGAGAGAGAAAGAGAGAGAGTCAGGGAGAGAGTTACCTGCTCTTTGCTTGAGGGCGTCGAAAAACTCAGATCTGAGATCTGAGTTTTTGGGCGCGCTCGGTTATTTTTTTTACCCTAGCCGGCGTCGCTATGAGCGTCGCTATAAGCGTCGCTATGAGCGTCGCAAATTTACAAATAAATTTGCGACGGTCATAGCGACGCCGGGAAATTTTTTTTTGAGCGTCGCTGTGTGAGCGTCGCTAATATGAAGAACCTCTTGTAGTGATAATTTCTCTAGCTCATCCACTAAAGGAGTTAAGCATGTTGCAAAAACATCGCCAGAGCTCTTTATACTCTTTTTACAACTTTGCGGGATAAACAAGACTGGCAAGACCTCTATGGAGGAGTGGGACCTGCATTAAGCAACAAAATCTCCCCAACACCACAGCTTTTTGAGTCGTCCGGGACGTCTGAAAACCATCCCAATGAAGCAACAATGCTACATTACGGGGATCACCCTGACCACACCATCACACATCTTGGCATTAAAGATGAGTGAAATAATGTCACAAAAATTATACATGTATAACTAACCCTTTGAAATTGCTTGTTGCATTGAATATCTTCCAAGCATTCGAGACACGTGAATTGATAATCTCCTTTATCTACATCCCATCCTCTTTGCAAGGCTTCATGTTGCTTAGAGCTTGGAAAAGTGGTGTAGATCTTTTTGCACACTAGATTAGAGGAAACCACTGGTAGCTCATATAAAACCATTGGATCCTAGAAATCTTTTACTTCTTGGAACTTTGTTCCATTCCAGAAATCAACGATCCTTCTTTGTGCATCGTTTACAATTCAGGAAGCCATTCTTGCTTATGGTGCCATACATTCAACATCTCATGACAAAATGTATTGCATTTAGCCAAAGCTTTAATTGAGGTCCAATTGGTATATAGTCGAAAGATAGCATACACTTCCTTGGCTTTTCACAAACAGGGCATTTTTCACAACACTGAAGGCAATCTCGCTTTAGCTTTTTAGAGCGAGGTTCTCTAGAGCATAAACACTTTCGCATTTCTTCAATAAAATTATCTTCCGAACTTGGTTGAAGGAGTTGTGGCGGATGCCTTGCCCCTTGATATCCTGTGCAGACACGATAACGTTGGGAAGAAATCATTCCAAGCCCTTTCAACATTGTCTGTAGTTGGTCCCACCATGCAGGGACTTTAATACCACTGTAAGGAGTTTTTTGGAGCAAGGGATTGCGCATATGTACATGCACATGCATGGTGCATCAAATAAAGGATTGCCCATTTTCCATAGCCAGGTGGTTACGTGGGGCCCACATGTGTACAGGTAGGACAGTGTGTACATAGTGCATCGATTTTCACTATTACCAGTACTAGTGTGTTTTTTCTACAATAATGAGGATTTGGTAGCGCATAAAACTTCTCGCAGAAGCTATCCACGGGTCGACGACATGAGGTAAGCAGGTGCGTCAAATGGCATCTAGTGGCGTTAGGAGGGTGAATGGGGTCAATACTTGCACGTGGAGAAGTACAGACACAACATGGGTGTTTCCTTGTGATAATTATGCAGAAAGGTCATCATGAGGACCATATTTTGGGGCCACTTCATGTGGTGGTGGGATGCATTATTGGAAAAGTTTGAGTGCCAGGTGTGCGCATGGATGCAGCAGGGTGACAACTATGCACTGCGAGGTCAGTTTTTGGCCCGTTCGGGGTCCGTTTGAGGTCATCTAAAAGGCCAAGGGTGCCCAAATAATAAAGCTAAGTGTGGGAACTGAAAAAACAAAGAGAAGACCAGAAAAAACGTGGAGAAGAGAGGAGGAACAGCCGCAGGTGTGTTTTTGGGGTTTTTGGAGCCTGTTTTGGCCGTAAACTGCTCATCCGAGGTCGGATTTGAGCACTTTGACATTGAAGACTGAGGTTTTGGGCTGTTCCGAACGCGATGGCGCTGTCCATTTTGCCAAATTTTGCCACACATCTACTATTGGGAAAATGTCGGGTAGCTCATCCATTGCCAACACCTTTACTGAACCTCTCTCTGGCTCTTTCTCCATTGGGTTAACCATCCTCTTCCACTGTCTCTTTATCTTAAATGACACAAATGATCAGTGGAGACCTCTCAACCATGGAGAAGGAGATATATTTGCACATGCTGGCTAGTTTTCCTGATTTGTTCATTACTTCATATGAAGAGATCAGAGGGTTCAAGGGTGAAGAGATGCATATAGAGCTGAAAGAAGGTGCTAAGCCAGTGCGGCAAAGGCTAAGAAGGATGGGTCAAGAGAAGATGGCAGTATTGCGGGAAGAGGTGGACAAGTTATTGAAGGCAGGGTGGTGATTGAACAAATCAAAGAGTATGAGAAGCTAAAAGAAGATGTAACTGAAGACATAGAATGCATAGAAGAACAAGAAATGACTGAGTCCAAGATTGACTACCAAGCACAAGCAATACAGGATATGAATGAATATTCTCGAGAAGAGACTCTACAAAAACCCATGGAACAATGGAAACCAAAGGCCACAGCGACCATTGCATCAGAAGAAGAGAGTCAACCTCAACATCCTGCTACACAAGATTCAAAACATTTCCAAGAAGAAAAGTCACCATTGAATGACCTTCAAGTGCTAGAAGAAGTAAATAGTGACAAAGAGCTTCTGAAATCAAGAATCAAGGCGTCACAGTCAGAAACTAGCAATGAACACCAACAAGAAGCTACATCAGAAGATAGTAAGCACTTGGGACATGCTACAACCAGTCAAATGACAAAGAAGTTCAACATACAAGAGGATGACAAAGCCTTCAAGGCACAAAAGTCCAAGAAAAGTACCGAAAGCAACAAGGACATCAGCTACTTGGAAGCCAACAAGAAGATTAAATTCTCGTTGGATGTGTATGAGAAACAGAAATTCAACTTTAGAGCAGAGATAGATTGCACTGCCACGACTAATGTCATGTCTTATGGGCTGTGGTTACTTCTAGGTAAGCCAGAAGTATATGAAATTCAGGTACATGTTTAGGGATTGCAGAAGCTACCCTTAAACTATGGTCAAAGGTAATCAAAGACAAATTCCTAGTGGTGGATTCCTCCAAAATGAGTACACATTTGATTTTGTCCAAGCACTGGGCAAAAACATTGGCAGAAGAACGTGAATTTTCAACAATGGTCATTACGACTAGCTCTCAAGGAATCCAGCCTACTACTGGTCCAAGATTATCAGCTTCCGACAAAGGCAAAGCCAAAATGAGCCCACAAATGTCCTACCAACAGAAGCAGCCCCTTAAATAAGAGTCTTCAATCCAGCCCCAAAAAGTTCAAGACAGATCTTCGACATCAACTGACCACATGCTTCCACATGAAAGACAGACTCCAAAGAAAATCTTTCAACCGAAATACCCTACACTACGAGATCACAGCCGCCAACGGTTTTCAAAGGTCTACATTAAAGCTGAAGAAATAAAGGTCAAGGATCCAATATGGATAAATGATCCTAGCCAATTGACGAAAGGTAAACACATGGGATGGATAGCCTCCTACTACAACTTAGCAAAGCAAGGCTATTATGAGGGTCAAAAGAAACTTTGGTTACCAAAACCACAGACCTCGGCTTATGTGGTGGATAAAGGTTTCAAAAAGCGTCCCCAAAAGCAACAAAGCTCATATTTATATCGCCAAAGGAGACCAACCAACAAGGCTCGCCAAAGGTACGCGGGAAATTTTAAATCTAGCTAGCCTTCATACCAACATAGGACTTCATCGGTAAATAATCCCAAAAATGGAACTCTTGTACATCTCAATACGAAATCAAAAACATCATGGGAAGTGCCATCTACAATTCTTCAAGCACAAGGTTACTATCAAGAAAATCAAAGAATCTGGCTACCAAAGATGCGAGGTAAACATTCTTCAATCAGACAACTTCAGCTTGAAGATAATCGCAATTTCACGAAAGGCAAAACCAAGGAAAATGTCACACTACAGGCAAAGGATATCTGCAAAGACACGCTAATCACACGATGCAGATACAAATGGGTGCCAAAAGAACAACACATAACGAAGAAGATTGAAGCCATCTCTAGCTCTCAAGAAACGTCAAGACATGATAGACAAAGTGTTACAGAGAATGGAGCGAGCCAATCTTCTCAACCAAGGGACCAACAACAACAAAAAGAAATTTTGACAACCAAGGTCACCCAGGTATGGCAAAAGAAACCAATATTGCCAGTATGGTCCTTTATAAATCCTCTCTTCGAGGATGGAAGTTTTGAATTTCAAAACCTATTCTTCGTCGAAAGCTCCCGAGAGTAAGTCAAGTTGCCATAAAAATAATGGCATAAGAGTCAAGAGTCGGGCAGCTGAGCCACTAAATGAGCAAGCGTCAGACCCAAGCTTCATGTCTTAATAACTTTTGTGGTCTATGAGTCTCGATATTTAGATTATAGCTCAAGCTGGAAGAGTTGAGCATATTGTAAAATTGAGTCGCTCACGCTAGATAGGTGAGCATAAGAGTCAAAGTCTATTATTTTAATTGGTGGAGTGGCAGCGTAGTCCAAAAAACACTCACGCACATGAAAACAGTGAGGAGAGTGAAAAAACCTCGAGCATAAACAACCCTTCTTGTGAGTAACGATAGCTCTTGAAGTCAAATATATTTTTGCTTCTCTAGCTATGTTGACTACTGGAAGCACCCATTCAAACTCTTCTCGCACAACATATTTTTTCCCATGCATCTATTTGTGCAAGCATATATAATGTCCCATCATTGGACATTTGCATTTGACACGATTTGTGTTCCACCCATGCACTTACACAACAAAATGACGATGACGATCATGCTGGCTACCTCGACTCTGAAACTCGATTACAAAAAAGCAATCTTTGAGTTTTTCCATTATGGTTATATCCTTGGTTAGCAATTTCTTCATCGCGTTAAATCGGTTCAAGTAAAAGCGGGCTGTTAATACAGGGTCGCTCGGACCAAATCTCGTATGTATGATGCTTCTGTCTGTGTGCTTGCATGCATGATGGGGTTGAGCTTAGTAAGTTCTCTAATCAAGGGGTTCCAACGTTTCTCAGCCGCGCAAAAAATGTGATGAAGAATGTTGGCGGTCCAAGTTGTCTAATCATAGCGAAGGCGTTTTTTTTTAGTTTCTCTTTGTAGTCAGGTGATGTTCGTAATGCCTCGAAGTCACGATATCCAAGTTGGGAAGAGAAGACCTTCTCAATGTTAGTATCTCCAACAACCCGTGCGGCCACTAGTGTATTGTGGTTGAGCTTGCCTTTGCGCATACGGATCCAAATGGATCCCAAGATTTTTTGAGTCATGACTTTGACTATTTTGAAAAAAAGATTCTCTAAATTCAGTGAGAACCTTCTATCACTATGCATAAGCTCCCATTGGGCCACGTGCTGATATTTATGCTTAGCAAGTGTATGGTATTTACGGGGCTCACCATAGAAAATAGTAGGAAAACTAAGTTCTTCACAGTATTCATATTTGAAAATACTCAAGGGATTATTTCCCTCGGCAAGAGCTACAAAGAAGATTGTGTCGTTGTGATCTACTACTTGTTGTGATGACTCAATTCTATGGAGCATGGCATCTGTAGCTAGATCATCTTCTGCTGATGGTTGATTGTTGTCGGCAAAATCATTAGGCAAAGGACAATGAATACTATGGAAATGGCTTACCCACTCGTTGTTTAGAGTAATATTTTCGTTCTTGTATAAAGATGTTTGCAATAGTTGAGCAGTGGCTTTCATCGTAAGCGATGGTCGAACAACCCCACAAAGGTAGCAATGATTGTATTGTAGACGACGTTTAATACCTACTATTATCGAGGCTTCATCATGAATAAACCTTGGCAATATTTTTTGTTTTTTCCCAAGGATGCCAAAACATTAACAACGCTACCTCGCAACCCAAATTGACCATCGTATGTAAGCTCCCTAATTTTGGTGAAAGGTAGCCTAGGACTTACAAGGCGTCTTTCTAAATGATTTAGCTTCTCTACTGTAGCCAAGGGGAGGTTAAATCCTATGGAATTCAATTGGGTGAGTAGTGCACCATGTTCCTGCCTTCTACGACCGCATGAAGTGCAAACATAGTTTTCGTGTATCTCATTGTTTCTAGACCTCCCAAGTGCCAACCTACGCCCTTTTCGAGCTAACTATGAAAAAAAAATTAAACGTCCACATTTATAACATCGATATATAGGAACATCGTTTGTTGTTTCTATGTACTGTTGTATAGCTTTTTCTGATGGGGAGGCTTGTTCAATGTTTATGTTGGACGGAGCTGAGGGGTGTATTTTTTTTTAAGTTTTTTAAATTTTGATGTTATTGTACCTATTTCTCGGATGGTTCTATCACCTAAGAAAGCAAATTGTCTCGCGATGGAGATAGGGAGTTCATTCGGTTGCTGGAGAATCAAAGTTGTCAATGACTCTGTCTCATTTTTGTCCCAGGTATGAGGCTTACGTTTGTGTGAGGATCGGTTGTCCCCTAAGTAAAAAGATAGGTTACCACTTCTATCAGCAATAATGATTTTCTAAAATGTCACTGGATCGATTCCACTATTGAATGTTGTGTTTTTGACTAAAGTTATTGGAACACCGTAAATATAAACATCACATGCAATACTGAATCTAAAAGAGAACACATGGATAATATCAAGCGCAATACTAATAGATGATATGTGGCTATTTAATACTTGGGTCAGAATGAAGGAATCATGTCTACTGGAATCCAAATGCGCTAGAGAAGGTGTGATCATTGGTGTTTGCTCCAATGATACTCTCATTGCCTCTATCATGATGTTGGTGATTTTTTGTAATGACGAGCGTGACTTTATTATTTTATTGAGCACGAGGAAAACATTATTATTCCATGGGTGATTAGCAAGGAAAGCACTATCAATATCATTTTCATTGAGTTGTTCAAAAGATGCATTATGGTTAATTGAGGAATCCATGTACATGTAGTTCTTCCTCCCCTTACACTATGGGGTGGAAGGAAGATAAGTAAATGAAACACGCACACACTGAGAGAGAGAGAGAGAGAGAGAGAGAGAGAGAGAGAGAGATGGAAATCTACAACATGAGCAATGGATGAAAGCAATATAATACAAAGGGTGTTCTTTGGCGTGGAGGTGATGGAGCTTCAATGCTGTAGAGGAGCACTACTTTGTCTCTTCGACAAAAGATGTGATGAGGCCTAATTTGTTGACAATAAATTTTCCAATACGAACAAGGGAGGCTAGTAGCTCACGTGCATCTAGCACATCAGAGGCATATAAGTCAATAAAGTTTGTCAAGGTGAAATACTTTGTCGACTATGTCACCCGCTAAGGAAACATCAATTGGGGAAGCTTTGTTGGCCAGAATCTTTCCTTCAAGCTTGGGCACCAAAACAATAGTTGTAGATTTTGAGCAAATAGAGCAAAAGTCCACCTCTTGTTGGTGGTGAATCTTAGTAGATTTGTATTGACCGCAAGAACGTTCCACCAAAATTGAGTTCACAATCACAAAGTGTAGTGTGCCAGTTATCTATGTATAGGCACCTGATGAGTTAGAGCTTTCTTGAGTTATTGCGGTGAAAAAGCAAAAGCAAGATGAATACTTACTTCTTGATTGTGACCAACATCAAGAATATGGGCCTTATATGCTTCCTTCAAACGGTGCTTGAGACGAGGACTTTTGAAGTGTGCTAATATCCAAGACTGAGAGTGTATTGCTTCGACTTGTGAAGGAACCTATGTTTCATGCAACAAACATAGGATGCACATCGGTCTCCAGAGCACGAAAAATAGCGTGGTAATCGTCTTTACATGCATTCATGAAGCTAAGTATTGTCGACTATGTCACCCGCTAAGGAAACATCAATTGGGGAAGCTTTGTTGGCCAAAATCTTCCCTTCAAGCTTGGGCACCAAAACAATAGTTGTAGATTTTGAGCAAATAGAGCAAAAGTCCACCTCTTGTTGGTGGTGAAGCTTAGTAGATTTGCATTGACCGCAAGAACGTTCCATGAAAATTGAGTTCACATTCACAAAGTGCAGTGTGTTAGTTATCTATGTATAGGCACCTGACGAGTTAGAGCTTTCTTGAGTTATTGTGGTGAAAAAGGAAAAGCAAGATGAATACCTACTTCTTGATTGTGACCAACATCAAGAATATGGACCTTATATGCTTCCTCCAAACGGTGCTTGAGACAAGAACTTTTGACGTGTGCTAGGATAGTAATATCGAAGACTGAGAGTGTATTGCTTCGACCTGTGAAGGAACCTATGTTTTGTGCAACAAACATAGGATGTACATCGGTCTCCAGAGCACGAAAAATAGTGTGGTAATCATCTTTATGTGCAGTCACGAAGCTAAGCTGTGATGGCAAGAGAGGGAAAATATTAGAAAGCTGCAAATCTATAGAAGGGCGAAGATAAGCAAGCCTTATAGTTGCACGGTCCTCAGCTATTGGCCCATCTACAACAACAAGATCACCTTGGGAAAGACTAGCTTTTGAAGTGCTTGCATGGCCCTGTATAACAACAAAAGCTACAGTTCCAATGTGTGTACAGGTGCTTTGTGCATGCAAGGACTATGCCTCAACCAAAAATTGACGCACTTTGCTCTCTGGGTAGAAACTAAGGCTGACTTCAAAAGGCTTTGTCTTTTCTACAACCGTGAAAGCATTGAAAAATAGTACATAAGGAGATGTGCAACTGTGTGACTTAGTTTGTCTTAATATCGTGCCGTCTTCAATTTAAAAAGTGTCGATTGAGGGCATGGAAAAAGGAGAAATGCCGCCCCAAACTAGACAAAAATAGTGTAAAAATTTAAAAAAACAGCCTAATTTTTTGAACTTTCCTCTTGAAATATTGAGATGGGAATTTACAAGATGAGCATGGATGAAAACAATATAATACAAAGGGTGTTCTTCGGCGTGGAGGTGATGGAGTTTCAATGTTGTAGAGAAGCACTACTTTGTCTCTTCGACAAAAGATGTGATGAGGCCTAATTTGTTGACAGTGAATTTGCCAGTGCGAACAAGGGAGGCTAGGAGCTCACGTGCATCTAGCACATCAGAAGCATATAATTCAACAAAGTTTTTGTCAAGGTGAAATACTTTGTGGACTATGTCACCCGCTAAGGAAACATCAATTGGGGAAGCTTTGTTGGCCAAAATCTTTCCTTCAAGTTTAGGCACCAAAACAATAGTTGTTGATTTTGAGCAAATAGAGCAAAGGTCCACCTCTTGTTGCTGGTGAATCTTAGTAGATTTGCATTGACTGCAAAAACGTTCCACCAAAATTGAGTTCACATTCACAAAGTGCAGTGTGCCAGTTACCCATGTGTAGGCACCTGACGAGTTAGAGCTTTCTTGAGTTATTGCGGTGAAAAAGGAAAAGCAAGATCAATACTTACTTCTTGATTGTAACCAACATCAAGAATATGAGCCTTATATGCTTCCTCCAAACGATGCTTGAGACGAGGGCTTTTGACGTGTTCTAGGATAGTAATATCCAAGACTGAGAGTGTATTGCTTCGACCTGTGAAGGAACCTATGTTTCGTGCAACAAACATAGGATGAACATCAGTCTCCAGAGCACGAAAAATAGCGTGGTAATCGTCTTTACGTGCATTCACGAAGATAAGCTGCGATGACAAGAGAGGGAAAACATTAGAAAGCTACAAATCTATAGAAGGGCGAAGATAAGTAAGCCTTACAGTGGCATGGTCCTTAGCCTCCGCTGGCCCATCTGCAACAACAAGATCACCTTGGGAAAGACCAGCTTTTGAAGTGCTAGAATGGCCCTGTATAACAAAAAAAGCTACAGTTCCAAAGTGTGTACGGGAGCCTTGTGCATGCAAGGACTGTGCCTCATCCAAAAATTGACTCACTTTGCTCTTTGGGTAGAAAGTAAGGCTGACTTCAAAAGGCTTTTTTTTTTCTACAACCGTGGAAGCATTGAAAAATAGTACATGAGGAGATGTGCAACCATTTGACTTAGTTTTTTTTTTTACAGTTACATTCTCAATGTGGACAAAGTCTCCTATAGTAAGGGTGTCAATGAATTGCTCAATAAATTGATCGTCGCTGACAGCACAAGTGATGGTGTCAGTGTTGAGTGGATCAACTAGGTCTGCCTTAAGGTAACCATATACTTAGCGACTTCTGGGCTTTGTTTGTAGGTTCCATATCGGTTATGTATGCACCCCTCGAATGCGAAACGAGGACAAGTTTCAGTGATGTCAAGAATGCGCAATAGAGGGATCTTAGTGGGAATATAAGGAACAAGAGAAGATGAACTAGTGGGAATTACATTCTCATGGCAACACTTAGTGCCAATATGTGCTTCTAGTTTTGCACCCTTCGCAACGCTCTCTTTTTTTGCAACTATAGGTGGTGGTCCCCCTAGTAAAGGTTGGGCTACCACAAAAAAAAAAAAACTCATAAGAGTTGGATACAACAGTAGAATATCTATGCGGTGCAAACAATTCTTACTTAGTTCCGTTGTCGCCTCACACATCTTGGAAAGTGTACGGGCTATTGCACCACTTTGTTCCACATGCTTGAGGGATTTGGGCCCAACGCCAAGAGAAGAAGAAACATCAACCTTAGATAGGCTCGAAGTGCTCCTTGTGCGGAGTGGAGACACATGATCAAGAATGAGGGCACTATCGGGTCCCAAAAAAGATGCAGTTGTATCACGGTGCACTATTTTGTGTAACTCTGTAAAAACAAAAAGGAAAGTCACATTATTGCCAAGCATATATCAATCATTTTCTATAAGTTAGCAAGCTATTGAGTCACCATTTTCAAACTCCATCGAGCGAACATCACTAGATTCATCGCACATGGGTTCGATGTTGTCATTGTAGTCATCGTAATGTCCATCGAGTGGATTTCGCGAGGAAGAAGAGGCAACCATATTAAGAGAGGATGGTAAATAATGTTCACACAATTATTACTTGATGTGCTCAAAAGAAGCAAAGGGTAAAGAACATCCTTTAGCTAAAGGATAAATAAGTTCATAGAAATAATACTTCACATAGTCACAAGCATCTTAGGATTAGCATCTTAGGATTAGTAAGGGAGAGGGATGTTTTTGAACTAATTTTTGAAGCAGCAAGCCCACTTATATACTACAATCTCCCTTGCCTTTCTCAACGGTTCACTATGTCTGAAAGCAATGGATTTGACGCATTTAGACACATGCAACACATGACATCAAATTCAAAGGGATTAATGAACTAGTGGACAAGTGTGTGTTGGTGGTCTAGGGTTCCCACCATGCTCATGTGTTAAACACCATAGAAATAGCGAATGAACGAGCCTAAAATTTTCTCTTGACAAACTCAGTGAAAACAAATTTGCATGCTCGAGAAAATGATTTCTCCTGAGCACTTGGTAGGAAAAGGATTTTCGAAAACCAGTGCTTGTCATAAATTGTGTGTCGTCTTAATAGTGTGCCGGTTTCAATGTCAAAAATGCCGCTCGAGGGCACGATAGTATTTGGGAAAAGGGAAAAACGTTGCTCTAGAATAGCCTAATTTTTTGAAATTCCTCTCTAGTGTTCGGGGAAAATGTGCCTCGTCTTAATATCGTGCCGTTTTCAATTTTAAAAGTGCCGATTGAGGGCATGGAAAAAGGATAAATGCCACCCCAAAATAGACAAAAATAGTGTAAAAATCTAAAAAAATAGCCTAATGTTTTGAAGTTTCCTCTTGAAATATTTTTGTACCATAGCCTCAACATTGCTGAGCAGTATTCGGGGAAAATATCCTTGGGTTAACACCATACCATTTTGAATGTCAAAAATGCCGAGAAATTTTAAAAACGAGGCTAATTTTTTTGATGGGTTTTTACACTATTTTTCTCTCTTTTGAGGTTGAGAGCATTTTCAAAATTGAAAACGGTATGGTGTTAGGTCGAGACACATTTATCCCTAATAAGATTTTTCGAGAGGAAATTTTGAAAAATTAGGTACCATTTTTTTCGTTTTTACACTATTTTTCTCTCTTTTGAGGTTGACAACATTTTCGAAATAAAAAACGACATGGTATTCAGTTGAGACACATTTTTCCATAACACTGCCTGCAACGAAACACTTTCTCCCTTTTGAGGTTCACAGCATTTTTGAAAGCGAAAACGGCATGTAGTGTTCGGGAAAAAACATTTTCCCAAACATGCAAAATGCCTTTCCTTATTTTTGCCAAGAGGAAAATTTAGAAAATTAGCTTTATTTTTTAGGTTTTTACACTATTTTTCTCTATTTTGGGGTGGAATTTCTCCTTTTCCCCTTGCGCTCAACCCGCATTTTGGAAATTGTAGACGGCATGAACTCCCACTAATTTTCTTAAAATTTTGTAGGTTTTCACACTTTCAAATATAAAGTTTAGAGGTAAATTGACGAGACAGCGGCACAGCTATGAAGAGTTATCTCTTTGAGATGATCTCTCTCTCTCTCTCTCTCTCTCTCTCTCACACACACACACACACACACACACACACACACACACACACACACACACACACACACACACACACACCTGCGCATTCATTGAAGCGCATATGGACACTTGCAGTAGTAGCGTACAAATATCGGGGACTCTTCTCTGACTGCATTCATTGAAGCGCTGGACAACTCAGATCTGTGGAAAAGGAGAAGGGTACTGGCCTTTGGGCTGCAGACGCGTACTCTAGTCACAGCTTGCAGAAGACAAGCTTAGACGGCTCTAAGCGCATGTCAAGCTCGCGAGGAGTGAGGGGACAACAGCGGCAGCTATGGAAGCTGGCAGGCAAGCAAGAATAGCCTCGTGAGTCGCAACTCGTTCTGAGATCTCCCACGTGTAAACATAGGCAATGCTAGGCATGCCGTGCAAAATTTTGTTTGGAACCGTCTACTTTCTAGCTCGCGAGTTCACCTACGGTGATGCTTTGCGACTTCACCTACTGTCTCACGCCTATAAGCACCACGTCAAACACGTGCATGCTAGCCACATCAATTGTCTTAGACGCAGTCGCCGAGCACAGTGGAGTCGTGGACTGCCTCAAAGCCTTTAAGGCTCTACAAAATTTCACGCCTCCAACCTCCACGTGGACGCCATAGGCACTAGGACGCCCAAGCGAGCCCAACACTAAGGACAATGCTTTACCATGCCAATTAGACACATTAATCCATGATCACATAATGGTTCTATTTTTTCAAGACAAAAATAGGTTTCTTAAAGGAGTTTGTCATAATAATCAATATCTAATTCTCCTAAATGATTTTCTCATGTTAAACTGATCACTCAATATGGGGAAGTGCCAGGGGAGAAAAAACTGGAATATTGGTTAAGCTAGCAGACCAGCCACAGTAGGGATCCAAAGGAGGAAAAATAGGGATCCCGGGGGGGGGGGGGGCATCCACAAAAGAGCCATGTGCAACAATGGGATTAAAAGACCCTAAGGTTCGGCCCATTAAGACTTCCAAAATGCTAAGGTTCCAAAATTCAAAGGTTGAGTCCAAAGGTCAACCATGGGGGAATTGGATGCTTTGTGTGTGTCAAAAAATTCTTTACAAATCCCTACTAAGGACGGGGCGAACCTAGCTTTTAGGGGATGAGAGAGAAAGTCACACACACACACACACAAGCTTCCTTTACACAAAGGGAATGAGGGACACATGTCGGCTCCCTAGGCCAGATGCCCACAACGTGTATCCAATTCCTATTGGATGGCCTTGGAGGTGGACCAATGAGAATTAGGCTAGAGTAAATCTAGTTTAATTAATTTAAAACACTTAATAAAAGAACCAATGAGAATTAAGTCCTCTAGAAGACTATTGGACAGTCTCCCAAGGGGTCCAATGAGCATTCAACAGCCCAATGGATTGCCTCATTCCTATTGGCAAGGATGTTGGAATTAGGGTTGCAAAGAAACACACACAGCTTGGAGAAGACGAAGGAAGCTCAAGGCACACAATAGAGAGTGTGTTACTTAGTGTGCAATGGAAAGATAGATAGCCCTAGAGTGATGGGCGTATATACAATGCACGGGGGAAAAAACCTCCTAAAGAGGGAAAAAATGCCCCGGCGGTCCTAGTGTGTTCACACACATCACTACCACATGTATATGGTAACAAATCCCCCCTGGAGTGATGCGGTGAATGAGAGCTGGCACATGAGTAAAGGGAAGTGCCATGCCCTGAGGACATGATCAGTCCACAAAGGGGAGTAAGCCCAAAGCTTTGCGGAAAGCTTCAAGCTTCTCACGAGACAATGCCTTTGTGAAAAGATGTACAAGGTTGTCCTGTGTTGGCACATAAGCCAAGCTGATCTCTCCTGCTGAGAGCCTCTCCCTAACATAGTGGTAATGCACCTCAATGTGCTTTGTGCGAGCATGAAAAACTGGGTTCCTCGCAACTGCCAATGCGCTCTAACTGTCAGTGTAGATAGTGTTGGCAGTGTCTTGTCCAACACCCAAATCAACCATAAGGCGTCTGAGCCATACACACTCAACCGTAGCTGTGAAGACTGCCCTGTACTCAGCCTCACAACTCGAAGTGGCCACAGTAGGTTGCTTCTTGCTCAACCATGATATACATGAACTTCCAAGCATGAAACAAAAACCAGATGTGGACACTCGCGTGTCAAAACAACCAACCCAATCTGAGTCCGAAAAAGCATGTAAGTCTGGAGGCAATGATCCCCCCTTGGTATAAAACAAGACAAGATGTAAAGTGCCACTAAGGTAGCGGAAAATCCTCTTGACAGCCTGCCAATGCTTAGACCCTGGGCTATGCATAAATCGACTGACCTGTGAGACTACAAACTGAATATCTGGCCTCATGTTGCATACATAAATGAGGCAGCCAACAACATTTTGGTAAAGAGTGACATCAGCAGGATCGCTAGCATCATGTAGACTCAACTTCAAACCTATTTCCATGGGAGTGGCAATAGGTTTGCAATCCTCAAGTCCAAACTTACATAGCAATGTCTCTATGTAACTTTTCTGACACAAGGCAATACCACCATCACACTGCTTAAACTGTATACCCAAGTAATGATGCAACATCCCCAAATCTTTCATCTTGAAAGTAGCATTCAAATAAGCCTTAAATTCAGCAATGTGTCTCTCATTTGGTCCAGTGATCAGCAAATCATCAACATAAAGAACCACGATGAGAAATACATCACCCTCACGTTTTACATACAATGTGCTTTCTATTGGACTGTTACAAAATCCTTGTTTGACCAAATGAGTGTCAGCTTTCTCATACCAAGCATGAGGAGATTGCTTCAACCCATACAAAGCCTTGTTACATTTGCACACTTTGTCCTCTTGTCCTTTTATGACAAAACCGCGAGGTTGCGTTACATAAACTTCCTCAAATATGTCACCATTCAAGAAAGCAGTAACAATGTCTGATTGATGTACATCCCAACCAAAATGAGCTGCCAATGCACATAGAAAATGTACAGTAGTCATACGACTAGTGGGAGCAAAAGTCTCTTCATAATCTATGCCTTTTTGCTGTGCATAACCCTTTGCAACAAGTCGCGCCTTATGGCGATCGATCTCACCATCCGGTTTGCGTTTCAACTTGTAAACCCACTTCGTACCAATGGCCTTTTTGCCAGGAGGAAAATCACATAAAGTCCATGTGTCATTTTCTATAAGTGCATCATATTCTGATTGCATGGCAGCCATCCAATTTTTTGAATTCTGTGCTTCATCAAAAGTTAGAGGCTCCTCAACATCATGTAAACTAGACACAGCCAAAGCATAACAATCTGATGCATAAGATGCATGGCGAGAGCCTGAACGAGTACGACTAGACAAAGGTGCATCCAATTTACTGTCACGCAAAGTGTGCACCAGCCATTTTGGCATACCTCTAGACTGCTCATTTTCAGCCCTTTCCTCATCAAGTACATCATGTACATCTGCATCAGTAATAGGCTGATCTAAAACATTTTCAGAAACCCCCATAGGCTGTACATTTGCCTCATTGGAACTTACATTCGTATTTCCACCACTGAAAAGAGGCAACAAAGTGTCATAAATGTCCTGTGAGCTTACATTACTGTCTCTAGTACATGACACCAAGGGCTGAACAGAATCTTCCACAAAAACTACATCTCGAGAAACCAGAATACGTTTTGTTTGCGGATGATACAACCTGTAACCTTTGCTTTCTTCACTATAACCAACAAAAATACATTTGGCAGCCTTATCATCCAATTTTCTGCGCTGCACTTGTGGCACCAAAGCATATGCCAAACAGCCAAAAACACACATGTGCTCAATAGAAGGCTTTCTATCATGCCATGCTTCATATGGAGTAATAGACTGCAAAGCTTTCATAGGACACCTGTTAAGTACATAAGTGGCACACATGATGGCCTCAAGCCAAAAAGAATGCGGTAAAGCTTGACTTTTGACCATACATCGTGCCATTTCCGTCAGTGACCTGTTTTTCCCCTCAGCAACACCATTTTGCTGAGGTGTATAAGGCACTGTACATTGGTGTTTTATCCCACGACTAGCCAGAAATGCATTAAATTCATGAGACATATACTCCCCCCCTCGATCGGAACGGAGGGTGCCCATAGTACATTTCGAGACATTTTCAGCCATAGCCAAAAATTGTTTGAAGCACATAAAAACTTCGGACTTCGCTTTAAGCGGAAATACCCATGCATGCCTGGAGTAGTCATCAATGAAAGTCACGAAGTACAGGTAATTGCCCAAGGATGGAGTTTGCATGGGCCCACAAACATCACTATGCACAAGCTGCAACCTGCATGTGGCCCGAACTGAACCATCCTTTGGAAACTTAAAACGCTGCATCTTACCAAAAATACAGCCTTCACAAACATGTTTGACAGGTGCTTCACGAGGCGGCAAAGAAGCAACCATATTAGATTTCTGCAAATGCAGCAAACTGGCAAAATTCAGATGACCAAAACGTGCATGCCAAAGTTTTGCATCTGAAATAGCCCTTGAATCTGCAACAGCATTTGCAAAATTTTGTCCACACTTGTCATACAAAGTGAGCTTATACAGCCCACGACACAGAAGCCCAGATGCAACAATTTCATCACCAAAACTGAGATCATGAATTGTACATCTGTCATCCACAAACTTGACTACAAGTCCAAGTCTAGCAAGTGTGGATACAGACAAGAGATTCTTCTTGATCCCAGGTACATAAAGTGCATCAACAAGTGTGAAGGAACTGCCATTAGAAGCAGTGAGCACAATCTTTCCAACTCCCTGAACTGGATAAGAGGCGTTGTTGGCACAAGTGACTGAATTCCCATGAGGGATAGACTCGAGAGAGGTAAACAATTCACGATGTGAGGTAATGTGCTTTGTAGCACCACTGTCGAAATACCACACATGTGAATCTGCAGCAACTGATAAGCATGCATCATGGACAGTAGGATTGTAAGTGCACTCTTCACTAAAAGCCCATTCTGCATCAACATCAGCAACACAGTCTCCTTTCACAGAAGACTCAACAATGGCTGCATTTGTAGTGGAACCAACATTTGCAGTGGAACCACCCTCTTTCTTCTTAGCCTCTTTGGCCTTCAACTTAGGACACGACTTGATCAAGTGATCATTGGCTTTACAATAATGGCAACGCATCTTCTTTTTGCCCTTATCACCAGAATTGCCAGACGAAGTACTGCCAGCAGAAGCATAAGGAACAGAATTTTTTCCACTCGCAGCAGAACCATAAGAAGTGGCTGCATTACTGTTACCACCCTTTCTTTGAGAAGCAATAAAAGCCCGTTCAACTGCACGCTGCCTAGTCTTGTTTTTTCTAGAAAGTGACTCTTGCAACAGTAATGTGCATAATGCATCAAACTTGACAACTTCAGGATTTCCTTGGGGCATCAGTCTCCAAGTACTAGCAAAAGTCTGGTAGGAATCTGGTAAGGCATCAAGAACAGTCTGCACAAGGGAACTGTCAGAAATGACTTCACCTGCAAAAATAAGCTGCTCATTGATATCCTTGACACTAGCAAGGAAAGTGTCCATATCATCTTCCTCATGCATAATCTTCGACTCCAGCTCTTTAGGCAACAAAGCAATTTTAGCCTCATTGCGGCTTGCATAAAGACCTGCTAAAATATCCCAAGCCTGTTTTGCAGATTTTGCTGAACGGATGTGAGGAACAATGGTGCGCTTCACAGACAACGCAATCAATGCATGAGCCTGCGCATCCTTAACATCCCAATGAGCTTGTTCTACCGTAGGCAAAACAACTCTAACAACTGCAATCCTTGCAGCAAGACCTGCAACATCCTCAGAACCAGGACGTACATCAGTGCCCTTCACAATGTTCCAGACACCCTTTGACACAAGAACATGTTGCATCATATAAGCCCACATAGGTTAGTTGTCCCCATCCAACCTGTCCTCAGCAACAAACATCTTGAACACATTTGTGTTGTTGTTGTGAGCCATGGTAAATGTTGCACCTGATGTGAAAACTGCCCGAAAATAGGAGAAATGGAGCGGGAACAACCTGTGCTATATAGCACAAACCGTAGAAGACTATAAGGCACCTGTTATGCAGAAAACGGCACTGACAGAAATTCTGCACAAAAGGATGAAATAGCCTGTGCAGTATTGCCTGTAGTGTACACGGAGGCCGAAATGAGCCCAAATCAAAATTCTTAGCAGAACAAGCTCTTTGAGATCTCCCAAAATTTTTGTCAACCTGCCAACGCTCACCAAAGCTCACTGAAATCGGAGAAAGTGAGCAGGCGTGTGCTGGAGCAGCTGGCGACTAAGCCCGAGAGGACGTGACCTGCTCTGATACCAATTGTTGGAATTAGGGTGGCAGAGAAACACACACAGCTTGGAGAAGACGAAGGAAGCTCAAGGCTTACAATAGAGAGTGTGTTACTTAGTGTGCAATGGAAAGATAGATAGCCCTAGAGTGATGGGCGTATATACAATGCACGGGAGAAAAAACCTCCTAAAGAGGGAAAAAATTCCCCGGCGGTCCTAGTGTGTTCACACACATCACTACCACATGTATATGGTAACAAAGGAGGCAAAGGGTCCAATGAGAGTTTAGTTGAATTATTAAATTACCTAAAGCTCTCACAAAAGGGGAAAGGGGGACACATGTAAGAAGGATATCACTTATGCTGCTTAATTGTCATTGGGTAGCCCTAGCGAGGTCCAATGAGAGGATAGCAAGAGAAAAATAGCAAGAGGGGTCGCCCAAGGGAGAGAGGGGGCTGATTTTTGCAAGGCATTATCCCACACACACTCACACAATCTCATGGGTGAAGTTAATTGAAGACTCTCTCTCCTTCTCAAGCTTTAATGGAAAGCTTACCACCTACTCCAAGCTTGTGAGAAGGGAGGCCTACACCAAGAACTCTTGGATTTGTGATGCAAATACAACCAAGAGCCAAGCTTCAATGCAAGCTCATCTCCTCTACCATGATAATTACTAAGCTAAGCTATGCTAATATGAGTGATTATATGAGGAGATGTACATCTTTATCGTAAGAATACTCCTTCCTCCTCTCAATCTACTCTCATACCTTGCTAGCTCTCACCATCTTCAAAGGTGTGTGAGGTCTTGGGTCTGAGACCGAGGATAATTGATGTTGTGTTTACTAAGTGTTTTGCTTAGTGCATGAAGCTTTCATCTTCATTGCACTAGCTAGTCTTGAAGGAACACAAAGAATTGTATTGTACAATGTCTCTCTTGATGGGAGAAACCATAATACAAAGCCTTTTGGAGGGGGGACCAGATCCATGCAAATCCGGTCCTCAACTGTTGTCAATAGCTTAATTTCTCTCTCTTTTGAAAGTATTGTTCATGCTATCTAACTAGGTGTTATGCTTTTTGTTGCTCTCTCCACCCAAGCACTCTTGTAATTCTCATTAGGAATCTATTCTAATGAAATGCCCACTATGTTCATGCTAATTTCCATTACACACAAGTTTTTAGGCCATTAAATGTTACATTGGTATCAGAGCACAAGGTTTCTCTTTTCTTGCTCAAGAAGGGAGGTCCTCAAGCTAGCTATAAATGGTTGGTATTATTAATTGCCTGTGAGTAAGTAGAATAGGGATTTTTCAGCCTTGCAGTGCGCCTGCCTTCGTGCAGTTAACAAGGCATCACCGTCGAGAGCTATGGTCTTAATATTGGAGTCCTACGGGGCTTGCCTACGGCTTAACCACTATTGAGCTATTAGAAGCTTGACAAGAGCCGGTGCTGTTTTGGTGTTGAACGACCCTCTCTTCTATTCCTTGCAATTAATGGTATTCGAGCCACCGGTACAGTAGCTTGAGTGCTTTTTCTAAAGGGGTAAAGAGGAGTAGCAATTAGGGCTTGAAGTGCCAAAGTACACCTAAAAGTTGTTAGAATGGCTGACAATAGTAAAGAGAGTGAAATTAATGTTGATAACTTTGATTTTGCTAATGAGCAAGCCACTAATGATGCTCCGATGCTTGTTAACTATTTTATTTCTAGGCTTCAACAAGCCATGGGCAATCCATCTCTCCAAAGTGAAGTGCAACGGCAGCTCTGTGCTCATGAGATTCTCCAAGCTCAACACAATGACGAGAGAACACCTAGGAAGCCTCCTTGTGAGACTCCCAATTAAAAGAGGTCTCTCTCCGATAAGAAGAGAATCCATACGAAGGGCTCAAGAATTTACTTCTTGATGATGCATCTCCTTCCCAAAGGAGGACTCAAGAGCCTCCACCAAAGGAACGAAAAAGAAGTGAGTCTCCCGCCACCTCAGCGGAGATGGCTCCACGAAGATGGCGGGCTAAACGCTCTCCATCACCACCAATGCGGAGAAGACCATCGCACACTTCTCCACACCATAATTCAAAGAGGGATGATAAAAAGCAAGAGAAGAAAAAGGCGAGAAAGAGGACACCCTGTTCTCCATCTTCTTCATCCTCTTGCTCTTATGAAAGTGATGGTGAGGATGACGACGATCAAGACAAGAAAAAGGCAAGAAAGAGGTCATCCTCTTCTCCACCTTCTTCAAATTCTTCACCTTCTGAAGAAAGTGATGGTGAAACCTTTGAACCATCAAAAAGAAGAGGCCATAGGAAATCCTATGCCGCATGGAAAAGGTCGTCCAAACTGAAGAAGTTCAAAGAGGGAGGGAAGAGCATCTCTTCCCTTACCTATGATGGCACCTTTGGTGCTACGGACAAAGTCTTGGCCTTTATCCAACAGTTTGATGCGGCGTTTGGAGATGAGGGCTTCACGGAGTCCTCTAAGCTACGCCATGTAGCTATGCACTTTCAAAAGTCCGCCAGGCAATGGTGGTCTAGCCTATGAGCCAACGGTGAAGCTCCACAAACATGGAAAGCTTTAAGAGCTTCCATTATGAAGCATTTTTTGGCCACCGATGCCAAAGACAAAGTATTCACCGAATGGCGAAGCTTAAAGCTCTCTCCCTATGAATCCATCCACAAATATGTAGACAAGTTTTGGGACCTACAACTCAAAGCCACTCTCTTCAAAAAGTTGGATTTTGGAGAGAAAAAGCAACAATTTTGTGCGGGCTTAACCGAAGAAATGGCGGAGTATGTCAACTCCCAAAGGCCACGTACCATATCGGCAGTAATACACCATACTATGGTGGCCTCTCGAATCAATTTCCAAACGGGGGCTAAAAGAAATAATAAGCCCACGAAAAACAAGGGTTCCAACGAGCCTAAGGGGAAGGACAATGTCCAAAAGTCTCCCAAGGGCAACTCCAATAAAGCTAAAGAGAAGGGAGTTTACAAAGGTAAAAACAAACTCTCTCCTGAAGAGCTTGAGCGTTATCGCAAGGATAACCGGTGTTTCAAGTGCGGCGAACAAGGGCATGCGTACCGCGCTTGTCCCCAAAAGAACAACCGCCAAGATCCTCCTAGAGCTACCTTGGTTGAAATCCAAGAGGAGGAGACTCACCAAATTCACCACAAAGGATCTCCTCTATGCCATGCTTGGGGAAAGGTAAGAGAACATGATGTTGTTATTCTCTTTGACCCTGGTTCTACTCACAATTTTATATCTATAGAGTTGGCCACCAAGCTAGGCATACAAGACTACGCGATGGGAGATGTCCTACCCGCAGACAATGCTTTCAAGGAGCAAGAAGCTTCAGTCACTCCCTTAATCGGGAAATTGAGGCTTCATGTCCAAAGCTATGTGGACAAAGAGGACTTCTTTATCTCTCCTCTCAAGCATGAGGATATAATCCTAGGGGCACCATGGTTTGACCGCCTGGCTGCCAATGTTAAATTTCCTGAAAGGAGAATCTCCTTTAAGTTCAGGGAAAAAGACATGTATATAGATGCTAAGGAAATGGGTAACACTATCCCCATTGTACATACACCAGCTTTCAACAAGTCAATAAAGAGCTCTGTTTCTGTGTACATGATTTTTGTTAAAGATTCTCAAAATGAACCTAATGCTTTAGCAAAAGAAAATAAAAGCAACCAAAAGGAATTAGAGTTATCCAATTTTCTCAAGGGGTTTCAAGATGTTTTTATTGACGACATCCCTTGTGAGCCACCTCCTAAACGAGGCAATGATGACCATGAAATTGAACTTCTTCCAAGAAGTTCACCGCCTAACAAACCTCCTTATAGAGTTTCTCAAGCTCAACAAGAGGAGATTATGCGACAAATGAATGAGTTAGTTGAGAATGGCATGGTTAGGCCTATCTCCATTTTGCTCACCTGTGCTATTAGTGCAAAAGAAATACGGCACATATCGTATGTGTGTCGACTATAGAGCACTAAATAGGATCACTATCAAGAATAGGTTTCCCGTTCCACGGGTAGAAGACCTATTTGATAAGCTACAAGGATTGACCTAAAAAGTGGCTAACATCAAATAAGGATAGTTGATCAAGACATTGTAAAGACCGCATTTTGCACCACATTTGGTCTTTATGAATACATTTTCATGCCTTTTGGCTTGACCAATGCACCAACCACATTCAACCGCTTGATGGAGAAGCTGTTTAGACCTCATCGAACCTTCGCTGGAGTGTTCTTTGATGATATTATCATCTACTCTAATTCATTAGACGAACACAAGCAACACCTCCAGGTAATATTTCAAGTTTTAAGAGAGAATAAACTTTATGTTAATCGAAAGAAAAGTGAATTTTTCTTGCAAGAGATTCAGTATTCAGCATTGAAGAAATGGATCCATCAAAGTTAGAGGTAATAAAAGGATGGCCTAAACCAAAGAATCTTCATGAACTAAGAAGCTTTATAGGTATGTGTGCATACTATAGACACTTCATAGAAAAGTTCTCACAAATTGCGGGACCATTACATGACCTAACAAAGAAAAGCGTTAGGTATACATGGTCTGCTAAGGAGAACAATGCTTTCGAAAAGCTTAAAGAAAAGCTTATCCCTCAACCTGTGCTTACACTATCGGATCTCTCAAAACCATTTGAGGTCCAATATGATGCTTGTGGTGATTGCCTTGGAGCTGTTTTGCTCCAAGAAGGGCACGCCATAGGCTATGAAATTCGAAGGCTCGACCCTGATGAGCAAGCTTTAGGCATTTATGAAAAGGAACTCCTTGTAGTTCTACATGCCTTAGACTCATGGAAGCACTACTTATTGGGGACTCCTTTCATTCTACGAAGGGATCACCAAAGTCTTAAGTACTTCATGATGCAGACCAAGCTCTCTAACAAACAAATGAGGTGGGCAAATTTCCTTTCGCAATTTCATTTTCATATTGCTCACATTGCTGGCAAGAATAATCAAGTAGCTGATGCACTCTCAAGACGGCCGAGAGTGAATGCGGTTTCCATAGCAACTCACAATGATTCATCTTCCATGATAGATGAGTATGCTATTGATCTCAACTTTAGAGATATGATTTCAGTCCTTGCATTAGGGAAGAAAGAAGAACCATTTACTTTACAAGATGGTTATCATCTCTATGGCAATAGACTATGCGTTACTAACTCACTACGTGAGAAAGTAATGTATGAATCTCATGCTCCACCTTATGCGGGGCATAGAGGGATTCAGTCTACCTTAAAGGGAATTGAGACATATTTCTATTGGCCTACCATGAAAGTGAACATACAAGAGTATGTTTCTAAATGTGTGGTATGCCAAAAGTCAAAATTTGATAAAGGGGAAGCAACTTGGATTGCTTCAACCTTTGCCAATCCCTAATTCACCATGGGAGAGCATATCCATGGATTTCATCTTTGGATTGCCTAAGTCTATCCATGGGAATACGGGAATATGGACGATATTAGACAGGTTCACTAAACAAGCTCATTTTATACCTGTCAAAAAGACTATCAAAGCCCATCAAATGGCAACCCTCTTCATTTCACAATTTTTCAAGTACCATGGCTTGCCAATGTCCATAGTGTCAGATAGAGATCCTAGAATGACCAGTAATTTTTGGAAGGGTCTCTTTGATAATTTAGGGACAAGGCTAAACTTCTCTTCGGCCTATCATCCACAAACGGATGGCCAAAGTTAAATAGCTAACCTAACAATTCTCGATCTACTAAAAGCCTATGTAACGGAAGTAGACCAAAGATCCCAATGGGATAAGTACTTACCCTTAGTGGAGTATGCTTACAATAACACTGTACATACTTCCACGGGAAAAGCACCTTTCGAGGTAACTGAGGGAAGATCAAAAAGTCCCTTGCTACTTAAGGTACATGGGAAGATATTCGCTGCAGATGAGTATAGCAGGGACCTACAAGAATCTTTTCAAAAGATTAAGGATGCTATCTCTATCTCACAGCAAAGGCAAAAGGCTACTGCTGACAAGCACAGAAGAGCGCAAGCCTTTAAAGAAAATGATTGGGTCTTATTAAAGTTTCCCAAGGCTCGATTAAGGCACACGACGGGCAAGAATCCTACGGGACACCAAAAATACTATGCTAAACTTAGGCCAATCAATAAGATGGCCTATCAACTCAAGTTGCCCAATCATTGCCTCATACACAATGCTTTCCATGTGAGCCTATTAATGCCTTACAAAGGAGAGCCACCTCAAGAACCAACTATTGAAGACCCACCGGAGATCGAGGACCAAGAGGAGGTGCTGCAGCCCGAGTCCATTCTCGGACATGAAGACAAGGTACTAAGAGGCGGTAAGACTATCCGAGACGATATCTTATTAGGTTTAAGAATTATCCTTTTGAAGATGCTAGATGGATGCAAGGCATACAATTAAAGAATAACCTAAACCTTGTCAATGCTTACAATGCTTTCCAAGAGTAAGCAAATGTACAAAATGTTAAAAATGAACAAAGTTTTTGTCTTATAAGACTCTCTTTTTCTTTATTGTGCACAAAAATGAATTACTATGCATGCTTAGATCAAGTTTGCAGAGACGACGTCTCCCAAACACCAAGTAGAGCTTGTCACTCTACTATGGAATATTGATAGGACTAATGTGCAGACATGCTTGCGGCAACCTCAAGCTTTCAAGCGCCAAATGGACTAGTCATCCATTGTGGAATGATGTCGTAGGGTAACATAGGGATCCTCTACCCGCTAAGAAAACGACTCATGAATATGCTTTATCTTCTCTACACCATAGACGAGGACGACTATGATTTCAAGAGAGAGGTAATGTCATACTAATCAATATCTAATTCTCCTAAATGATTTTCTCGTGTTAAATTGATCATTTAATATGGATAAGTGCCAGGGGAGAAAAAGCTAGAATATTGGTCAACCTAGCAGACCAGCCACAATAGGGATCCAATGGAGGGAAAATAGGGATTCAAAGGGGGGGCCATCTGCAAAAGAGACATGTGCAACAATGGGCTTAAAAGACCCTAAGGTTCAGCCCATTAAGACTTCCAAAATGCTAAGGTTCCAAAATTCAAAGGTTGAGTCCAAAGTTCAACCATGGGGGAATTGGATGCTTTGTGTGTGTCAAAAAAGTCTTTACAAATCCCTACTAAGGAGGGGGCGAACCAAGCTTGTAGGGGATGAGAGAGAAATTCACACACACACACACACAAGCTTCCTTTACACAAAGGGAATGAGGGACACATGTCGGATCCCTAGGCCAGATGCCCACAAGGTGTACCCAATTCCTATTGGATGGCCTTGGAGGTGGACCAATGAGAATTAGGCTAGAGTAAATCTAGTTTAATTAATTTAAAACACTTAATAAAAGAACCAATGATAATTAAGTCCTCTAGAAGACTATTGGACAGTCTCCCAAGGGGTCCAATCAGCATTCAACAGCCCAATGGCTTGCCCCATTCCTATTGGCAAGGAGGCAAAGGGTCCAATGAGAGTTTAGTTGAATTATTAAATTACCTAAAGCTCTCACAAAAGGGGAAAGGGGGACACATGTAAGAAGGCTATCACTTATGTTGCTTAATTGTCATTGGGTAGCCCTAGGGAGGTCCAATGAGAGGATAGCAAGAGAAAAATAGCAAGAGGGGTCGCCCAAGGGAGAGAGGGGGCTGATTTTTGCAAGGCATTATCCCACACACACTCACACAATCTCATGGGTGAAGTTAATTGAAGACTCTCTCTCCTTCTCAAGCTTTAATGGAAAGCTTACCACCTACTCCAAGCTTGTGAGAAGGGAGGCCTACACCAAGAACTCTTGGATTTGTGATGCAAATACAACTAAGAGCCAAGCTTCAATGCAAGCTCATCTCCTCTACCATGATAATTACTAAGCTAAGCTATGCTAATATGAGTGATTATATGAGGAGATGTACATCTTTATCGTAAGAATACTCCTTCCTCCTCTCAATCTACTCTCATACCTTGCTAGCTCTCACCATCTTCAAAGGTGTGTGAGGTCTTGGGTCTGAGACCGAGGATAATTGATGTTGTGTTTACTAAGTGTTTTGCTTAGTGCATGAAGCTTTCATCTTCATTGCACTAGCTAGTCTTGAAGGAACACAAAGAATTGTATTGTACAATGTCTCTCTTGATGGGAGAAACCATAATACAAAGCCTTTTGGAGGGGGGACCGGCTCCATGCAAATCCGGTCCTTAACTATTGTCAATAGCTTAATTTCTCTCTCTTTTGAAAGTATTGTTCATGCTATCTAGCTAGGTGTTATGCTTTTTGTTGCTCTCTCCACCCAAGCACTCTTGTAATTATCATTAGGAATCTATTCTAATGAAATGCCCACTATGTTCATGCTAATTTCCGCTACACACAAGTTTTTAGGCCATTAAATGTTAGAGAGTTCCTAAGCAAGATCATGTAAAACAACTTTTTTTTGCACTTTTACACTTAATAGCAAGGATAGGGAGAGATAAAAGAGTTAGCCACACTACATTTGAACATTAAAAGAAAGGCACACTCCATTCCAAATGACAATCGGCATGATCCATGGGCACAAAAAAAACCATTGCATTCCAAAGGACAACCTTGCTTTCCAAAAGAAATTGAATGAGACATGCAATTTAAATAGTGTTGTGAAACACCAGTAGATAGAGAGAGAGAGAGAGAGAGAGAGAGAGAGAGAGAGAGAGTTAAAAGTATCGTGCCAAAATCGAGCTCCAACAAAACAGGTGCACCGCATTTTTAAAAAAACCGCATCACTCATTCAAAAATAGCACTATGTCTCAAACCCTAGCACCAATATCTGCTATTTAAGAGGAAGTCCAAGTGGTTCCTCATGCCAAGTTGACACACATAGATCTGAGTGCCTCATTTGTGGTTTTCTAAAAAATTCTTGCATGAGACAAGTGAGGCCCCTTGACACATCAACGGGTCGATCACTTATGGAATTTCCTCTCAATTATGAGCAACACGGCCACCAAAAATGGAGAGGGAATTGGGAGATCAAAGATACCATTTTGGGGCAAGAAACTTTGATAATCTTTCTACCACATTTGGGTGATAGAAAGGTTGTTCAAGCCAATGCATCTCCTTCTTTATACAAGTATCCATGAAAAGTATGTTTTCTAGCGCCACTAGGAGAAACCATGAAAGGGGAAGTTTTGAAAGCCATAAGGACATGCTAAGAGACTTTCAACTTTATGCCTACTATTTAAGTGTGAATTGGGAGAACCAATTTACCATGTTCAGAGAGGGAATTGGAAGAGACACTCTACAACATTGGGGGAAGCAATTAACAAAGCCAGTCTACCACACTTGGGTGATAGGATAAAGGACATGTGTCTTTGTCTTCCTAACTCTCCAAGTAATTCCTCACATGTGTATACACATCCAAAAAGGTCGCATGGAATTATCATCGCTAATTTGCTATACAATGCAGTATATACTTGCCTTGCCATCCTTAACAAATGACCATGGTCATGGTAGGAGTCCCTTCACATTTGTGGAGGGTTGTGTCCATGGTAATGTCACTTTTTCACAAGTGTTGTAAACTATCATGTTGCAAGGACATGAACAAAGAGAACACACTCGTCATGTTTGGATGGGACAAAAAGACATCATAGAAAATGCATCCAAAGCTATTGAGAGCTAAAGTATTGTTAAAGATTTAAGAGTTTCAATGGCACGGCTGAGACCTTGTTACTTGGTAGCTCCCATATCAGCTGGATGGTAATGGTTGTCTCTCTATGGTCAGGTGCCTTAGCCATTTACCTTTGTAGTGGTGATGCCCTAGCTCAACCCGAGTAGGGATATCTAATGTAATCTTTTTTATGAAGGTTATCATATACACACACACTTATGAACATTGGCAAAAGAAAATGGTGTTGTACGATTGCCCTAATGAAATGACATGACTCTACTTATTTTGAAAAAACAATTGCCAAGCTAAAATACTTGCCTTCTCATTTGAAGAGAATTGTTTTTAGTCTACCCATCCAAAGACGTTATCACCTTTGTTCCTACTTTCCTACAACAGGAAAAATGCTTTAAGAAGGGAAGATGGCCGTCAAAACCTATCACTGGACTCCGTAAAACCCCTTGGAAGAGAGTTCCATCCTTCTAATTCTAGGATTGGATACTTCTATAGACAAAAATTAGACACATTAATCCATGATCACATAATGGTTCTCATTTTTTGAGACATAAATAGATCCCTTCAAGGAGTTCGTAAGCAAGATCATGTAAAACAACTATTTTTGCACTTTTACACTTACTAGCAAGGATAGAGAGAGATAAAAGAGTTCGCCACACTACATTTGAGCATTAAAAAAAGGCACACTCCATTCCAAAAGACAAATGGCATGATCCATGGGTACAAAAAAAACCATTGCATTACAAAGGATAACCTTGCTTTCCAAAAAAAAATGAATGAGACATGCAAATTTTTAATTTTTTATTGCAAAACTCACAATTGTGAGTGGATAGTATTAAGAACATCAACAGTCGCACGTGCGCGCGAGAGAGAGAGAGAGAGAGAGAGAGAGAGAGAGAGAGAGAGAGAGTTTTAAAAGTATTGTGCCAAACCGAGCTCCAACAAAACAGGTGCACCGCATTTAAAAAAAACCGCATCACTCATTCAAAAATAACACTATGTCTCAAACCCTAGCCCCAATAACTGCTATTTAAGAGGAAGCCCAAGTGGTTCCTCATGCCAGGTTGACACACATAGAGCTCATTGCCTCATTTGGGGTTTTCTAAAGAATTATTGCATGAGACAAGTGAGGCCCCTTGACACTTCAACGGGTCGATCACTTATGGAATTTCCTCTCAATTATGAGCAACAAGGCCACCAAAAATGGAGAGGGAATTGGGAGATCGAAGCTACCACATTGGGGCAAGAAACTTTGATGATCTGTCTACCACATTTGGGTGATAGAAAGGTTGTTCAAGCCAATGCATCTCCTTTTTTATACAAGTATCCATGAAAAGTATGTTTTCTAGTGCCACTAAGAGAAACCATGAGAGGGGAAGTTTTGAAAGCCACAAGGAAAATGCTAAGAGACTTTCAACCTTATGCCTACTATTTAAGTGTGAATTGGGAGAACCAATCTACCATGTTCAGAGAGGGAATTGGAAGAGACACTCTACAACATTGGGGGAAGCAATTAACAAAGCCAGTCTACCACACTTGGGTGATAGGACACATGACAAGGTCTATCTTATGAGATTTGAATTTGTTTGCACTCTATTTTCCCTCCTTGGGGAGCACTATAGCTGATATAGTAATTTGTACTCTACTGAGATTATTTTATGCTAGCAACATAATGTTTCAATATGGAAACTTATGCACTTATTATAAAATAGGTGTTTTCTCTATTGCTTGGCAAAATCATTTATGAGGATAAAGGACATGTGTCTTTGTCTTTGTATACACATCCAAAAAGGTCGCATGGAATTATCATCGCTAATTTGCTATACAATGCAGTATTAACAAATGACCATGGTCATGGTAGGAGTCCCTTCACATTTGTGGAGGGTTGTGTCCATGGTAATGTCACTTTCTCGCAAGTATTGTAAATTATTATGTTGCAAGGACATGAACAAAGACAACACACTCTGTCATGTTTGGATGGGACAAGAAGACATCATAGACAATGTATCCAAAGATATTGAGAGCTAAAGTATTGTTAAAGATTTAAGAGTGTCATGTGTGGATGGGACAAGAAGACATTATAGACAATGCATCCAAAGATATTGAGAGCTAAAGTATTGTTAAAGATTTAAGAGTTTCAATGGCATTGATATTGCATGCTGGGTCGACGACCCTTTTATTAATTAATTAATGAATCAGATTCTCTTTGGCACTAACATTTTGAATTCTCCCTGGTTCATACGTAGCGACGTGCTCGCCGCTCGCACTCGACAGAGGAGGCCCCTCCATCCACCGCCATGGCGACCTCGGCCCCTACCCCCATATCCAATCTCCCACTACGTACATGTGATGCCCCCACCTCCACGGCATCACACAAGACAGGACTCTCTTTGCACAAGGCCCTGAGCCTGCTGCCCGCAATCAAAGCGAGAGAGAGAGAGAGAGAGAGAGAGAGAGAGAGAGAGAGAGGCCCATGGTTTCACTGCTCAGCCTCCCGCTAAAGAGCTAGGCAGCAAGGAGGTGGGCTTAGCGCGATCACCAAAGGGCCATCAAGGGCTCTGTCGTAAAATCTGCCTCTGACCACCTCGGCCTTCATCCATGCTCTGGTTTGTGGTTCCCTCCTACTTCCAGGAGTGTGGGTCATCACTTCCCTTGCTCACTCACGCGTGTTCCTACTTCTCCTTCATCGTCCATTGCAGCTCATGGCAGCTATCCATGATCATTTGCAGCGTAGCGAAAAATAATTTTTCAAATATACAAAATTTTGATGCTAACACATGGAACCTTTCTCACTCTTCCCCTCCACGTGCCACCTTTCCTTCCTTTTTCCTCAAAGCTATAAGAGTATCTTCTGAGATTCTTATGAAAAGAAATGGAAAAATGATTATAGCCACATACTTCTTACTTCTTGCACTCTTTGGGTCCACACCAATGTATCATTCACGTACTATATTTTTTATGTTGATTGAATTCTTTATGACCTTTCCATGTTATATTACCAATGACTAAAAATGTAAAGCAATACAATAAAGGATAAAAACCCTTAACACCACTTTGAATTATTTGTAAGCTTAATTTTGTTATGAAGCATGGTTGTCATTACCTTGGATTGAATAATAGAGAATAATTGCAAAAACCTTATTACCACTGGATTATTTGTAATCTTAATTTTGTTACGAAGCATGGTTGTCATTACCTTGGATTAAATACATAGAGAATAATTGTAGATGTTGTGAACTGAGGGGAGAAAAGGTTTACTTGAACTAGATCATACTTTTTCTTGGCCGCAACAACGCGCAGATCACGTATTAGTCACTTTAACATTCTAAAACAATAGAATGCAAGAAAAGTCAAGACATATCAATGTGAAATGAAAGTTGAAATAAAAATATCCATTTACTATTTTATAACTCAAATAACATTTAAGGTAGTTTTCAATCATCATCATCGAAAACATATTGAAAGTATGGCTAACCCAACTACCCTTGAAGCTTCTTTTAGAAAGAAAGCTTCACTTTAACATTCTAAAACAATATAATGCAAGAAAAGTCAAGACATTTCAATGTGAAATGAAAGGTGAAATGCAAGATAGCTCTCAATCATTATTGAAAACATATTGAATGTATGCTAACCCAACTAACCTTCAGGCGAGCCATTAGCAAGCCAAAGGCTCATGTGCAATTACTATTTTATAACTCAAATCAATAATCACCAAAAACATATTGAAAGTATGCTAACCCATCTGCCTTTGAAGCTTCTTTCAGAAAGAAAGCTTCACTTTAACATTCTAAAACAATAGAATGCAAGAAAAGTAAAGACATGTCAATGTGAAATGAAAGGTGAAATAAAAATATACATTTACTATTTTATAACTCAAATAACATTTAAGGTAGCTATTAATCATTTTTGCTGAAAACATATTGAAAGTATGCCTAACCCAACTAAGCTTTAAGCTTCTTTTAGAAAGCCAAAAAGCTAAAGGCTCAAGTATAAAGAGTAACAAGGAAACCAAGACAAACTTATAAATGAAAGGGCCCATCTAAAAATTGGAGACACGAGAACATTTGAATGTTTTCTAAAAAAATTGGGGAATCTAATTATAAATCTAGAAAAATAACCTAGACTTTGGCATGTATCCCAATCGTTTAAGAGGGCATTTCTCATGGCGGGATTTACCACCTCTTCATGAGTTCAGCAACTCTGTTAAGGAATGGGCAACTCTATTATTTTGGTAGAGCTGGCTCTCTCCTTTATTGTCTCTCAATTGGGCAAACATGGCTCTAAATCACAGCAAGGGATGCAAGGAATTTCAAAATTGTTAAGGTTAGCTCAACGTTGTCTCTTGACTTGGGAAAATTCTCTAAGTACTTTGTCCTCACAAAAACTGGCATAGTTGCAAGAGTAACTTGTTAGAGCATTCGATGATTAAATAAAAAAGATGAAAAGTTTAAAAAGTTGCGCTAAGTAGAGGTTGTGCCAATTGTTATGTGATGATGGGCCCCCTTTGTCGGCGGTCTACTTCCTCCCAAGATCAACAACCTACAGATGCTCATAGAGCAGATATACAGTGGAGATGAATTGTTGAACTGCCCTTAACTGCACCATCGTGTGACCATAGGCAAGGAACAGTTACCCATCGGGGATAGCTATGCCTCGCATGATCACAGCCTTAGAAATAGAGGAAGTGGGTATGGGGCACACTTGACTTGATTTAAGGGCCCTCAAAGGCGTCTTTAGAGGGTCTATGGGAAAGTACTCTTAGCAGCGCTGGAAAATGCGCAAAATCTTCTTCCATCGGCACCCATACGGGGATAAAGCTTCGGTCCTTCCTGAGCCCAAGTAGCGTTTGACATGTTACCATATAGAAAAAATTATAAATTTGCTAGATGATTCACTATTTTGAATACACACAACTAGTAAAAGTGCAAACTAGCAACTGTGAGACACTTTCTAGTTGGTCAATCTAGTAAGTTAATTACTATATGGAAAATGATACTACCATATAGTAACTAAGTTGCTAGATCTAACTAGAAACTCTTCACACTTGCTAGTTTGACCTTAGTGTGTCAAACTAGTTAATCATCTAGCAAATCCAAACTAATAAGTCACCTAGTAAATCTAAACTAGTAATGACCTAGCAAATTTAAACTAGTAAGACATATAAAAAATCTAAACTAGTAGAATGTATGCTAAGTCCAATCTTTAAGTGATTCAAGAAATGATTTAATCAACTTAACAAGAGAGGTACATGTAACCAAATATGAAAGTTCAATAAGATAATGTCATTTTCAAACACATAGAAGTTTCAAAGATAAAAATCTCAATCTTCATTTGTGAACTCCACATCTTTGAGTGATAAATCTCCTACCTTATCAAAATTGATACAAACTATGCTCTTCACTAAGAGCCAAGTAGTGAAGAGCCAAGTCACTAAATCCTCACACATGGTAAAAGAATTGGTGTCACCCGCCTTCCTCTTGAAGAAGGAATGTGTTTTTTTGAGAGCTGTATAAGTAGGTTTACAAGATGATAAATGTCTTCAACCTTCTTAGTACCAAGACATTTCATTAGAATGGCTTCTTTATCACTTACACATAACTCTCATGCCTATTAAAAAAAAAACAAAGAGTATCAGTCATGATCTAGTTAAACTATATGTGTATTAGTCAAAGTATAGTGCAAGTAGTACACCTAACAAAATACACACCTTTTTTTCTAAAACAGAGCTTTCATCAATAATACTCTCTTCTCTGGATCCGCTTGATAGTTCCTTTTAATCCTAGTTACCAAAGATTTCATTTATATAGCTTAACTTAACCAATTTACCTTTTTCTTTTGTTATTGGAAACCTTTGAAGCTTTCTCCTTTTTTTTAAGAAGCTCTTGAAGCTTACTTGTAGCCTAAAAACACGACACACAACAACTTATAAAAGAAAGTAAAATCCAATATCGATCAAGCTACTCAACACAAATATATTATTAGCATACCTTTCTTTTTTGCACACTTTTTCTAGAGATCAGATCTACATTTGAATTGCAAAATTCACTTGAAGTGTTATCTTTCATTTTCTATATACCAAACAATCACAATAATCAAGCAATACAAAAAACGTATTTTATGCATCAAACAACATAACTTCAAACTCAAACCTTGTTCTCTACATGGTTATGATCAACACCAAATGAACTCTCATAATTTTTTTTTTCTTCCAAAGCAACCCCAAAGCTCCCATCTGCTATAAATCTTTGATACTCCTAAATAAAAAATAATCATAATTTAAGTGAAATATAAATAAATCAATCTATATATATATATATATATATATATATATATATATATATATATATAGAGAGAGAGAGAGAGAGAGAGAGAGAGAGAGAGCGAGAGAGAGTACTTTTGAACATACCTCATAAGCATCATTTTCTTCATCATTATTTTGCCAAGGAATTTTTGGAATATATACTTCTACATCTTCCTAAGTTTTCATAAATAAACCATAAACAAATTTAACTGTAAGAACACACATTTAGAAGCTCAAGATGAATAGTGTGTAGTAACCAATGACTCACATTAGCTGGTGCCTCCTTTTCCATCTTTTTTTCAGTTACCACAATAGTATCCACGTAAGTAAGCTTTGCCAAAGCATTGTCATCGTGAGCATTCTCTACCTATTGAAAATAAAATGTAGATGAAACAAAGCATCAAATAAGCCACTAAGTATTCATGCTAACTATCTTACCATTTTGTTAGGAGAATCATCTTTATCCAAGTCATTCGATTGTCCATGTTGCATCCCAACATCCTTATCATGTAAATCCTTATTTATGGCCTATATTTGCATTAAAAATATCGTGTAAGTATAAAACACACAAAAAACATAACTTTATTCATGCATTAAATAACCATACCGTAGATCCACTCGAGGAAGACGTTGATTGGTCGGCCTTTCGTTTGGTATATTTGCACTTAACGGCAAGAGACTTGATACACCATAAATAAATATCCTCTTCCTTCCAAGGATAAGAAGCTCCATCTATGACAATGTCTTTGAGTTTGCCTATGTTGTCTCCAATGTTGCTCATAACTTGATTCTTTTGTTCAAGATTGTTTCGAAGGTCGCCAATAGAGTCGACTTTTGCAAACCATTTTCCCACCTCCCTGGAGTTAGAGTGTAACACTCTATATTGATCCGGATGATACTTCAAAATAAAATTTCTACCACAAAGCTTCCCTGCATCTCTATGTGTGGGAGGTGGAGGCCTAAACACCTGGTCATATATCTCTGGATCATATTTAGCTGCACAAGGTGGATCCCCATATGTAGTAATGCTAGTGGGATTTCCTAATATTATTTTGTTCCGAGCATAATTGGCTCTCCATACACTCAATTCTTTGAGAGCTTCATCATGAGGTTTTGAAAGCAATGCAGCTAAAAGAGATTGCGGACAACTCATATTTACCCTAACAAAGTCAAACAAGCACACACATATAAAAATAATTAACAACAACAAATAAAAACAAGTTAAATCACTTTAAAAATAAGAGAATTAAGTCAACATAGACATATCTAAGTAGTGGGTTACAAAATTAAATATAGACTCGACACATTGTACACATGCTCAAATAGTGGGGTACAAAATTAAATGTAGACTTCACACATTTTAAACATGTTCAAATAGTGAATTACAAAATATAATCATTTATTGGAGCGCCATATAATAGGTACCCAACGATCAAGATCCCCTAAGTGATCTTCTTCTTCTTCACTACAATGCAATCTTCGAGTAGAAACAAACAACTATCCCAACTTCTCCATTCATTCTCCTCTATTTGAACTTTCCAAATATTGCTTTGATGCATAGGAGGCTTTAGTATAGCAAGCTTTGTCATTTTTTCCTCACAGTTTATTTCCCTAGCCACGGAATGCTTCAATTGTTCCACACCTCCATTTTCGATGCATACTTTTACTATATCATGCTCTTGGAGCCATAAAGGAACATTTCCACATTGTCCTTCCTCTAGCAATCTATCCCTTCTCTTTAAGTCTTTCACTTCATAATCTATGAGCTTATGTCCTCGCGATAATGGCATTGGAATAAACTTATGTAGCAAAGATGAGATTGGGCGAATACAATCCCAAGTGAAGGGCAACGGTATCTTTTCAAGGACACTCATTCCTATAACTGTATCGATAAGTAATCATTCTGAATGAGTATCACCTACAATGCATTGCTTATAGTATCTCCCTGCAAAGAAAAGCATGGACTTTTCCTAATGCTACATAGAGAAAAAAGAAGTTATAGAAGCGTTCCAATGGCCCCTTTCCTCTACTTTTGTTGATTCATATCATCAACCTTCACCACCACATCAGAGCCAACTTTGTATATTTCCCCTCTGAAGAGAACCTTGTCATATGCCTTTACTTCTGCAATAGGAATTCTTGCTTCAATGTTCCAAAAGCTCCTTAAAAAGGTAGACTCCTCACTTGTTGGATTCCGATAGACACATCGCTTCTTCGAAATTGCGATGCCTTTTAGAAGAAGGCTATATATACATGACGATCTTTGACCATGTTTCACATGGTATTCCACAAATATTTCGCTGCACCAATAGACAAAACAATTGCAAAACCATCCATATGTTGTAGTGGACACTCCTCTGAGTAGTCTTCTATAGCGGACTTATTCAATGTTCCACCCATAGAGGCATGCAAAGATCTTAAGAATATTTGTTCCGGAAGAAGCCCATCACTCTCTGATTGCACAATCTGAAAAAATCTAGTAAAGAACTTTCTCAAATAATATTGGATAAATGATGCTTCATCATGCATATTATTTGTCTTGATGGTGCTATATATCTTTACAAGACGCTCAAAGATATAACACCAGTACCAATCATGTAGACCATGACGTATCACATCATCAAGAAGCTCACCACTTCCAGCAACATGTTCCAAGGGAGAAGAATTTGCTCCGAAGTATTCTTCTGTTCGAATTCTCCAAGATTGTAGAAGTGATTTTACCACTTGAATATCACCAATGGACCAGCCATGATCTCTAGAGTAATTGTAGAAACTATGAGCTATATCAATCAATAAATAGCCCAGAACTTGCATCTGTTCATCTATCCCATTGACTGTCCTTAGAATATAAGGAAGACACCACTGAATAAATTTTTGATTCCCCTCAGCCTTAAAAGAGTAACAATAGACACTTGGAGCATTTGGCCACCGTCCATATCAAATTGAGCTAGGCATCACCTTGGTGAGTTCTCTAACAGCTGCATCTATCTCCTTCTTTTGAGAAGCATCGGCCTTCTGAATTACATGTGAAATATAATTCTTAAATATATTTAATGACATTGTGTCCATCACATCGTACACGCAGTCAAGGGATACATCAAAACCATATAAGTCAGTAAGTCTCCACAAGATGGAGACCCCTCAGAGACCTGATTTTTTCAAGGCTGCTTCCTTTTCAACTTGTGTACAGCATCGCGTGGCTTCCTCCAAAGCAGCTTTTATCTCACCAAATGTTCTATGTGGAGGTGGAAATCTACTTTGATAGCGATTTTCATTATAAACATATCGACCATCTAGTTTTGTACCATCTTTCACTAGAGTTGCTTGTGCCTTGTCACACCTGCAAAAGTCACTTCCTCCATTTTTAAACATGCCTATCTTGCACTGGGCAGGGTGGTCTCCAGTAACCGTCATCACCATGGCGCGTATCGTACACAACTTTGTATAACCTTCAGGATTCTCAAAAAAATTTTCTACTGGATACTCATATATCACATCCACTCCATGAAGATATAATTTCTCTAGCTCATCCACTAAAGGAGTTAAGCATGTTGCAAAAACATCGCCATAGATCTTTATACTCTTTTTACAACTTTGCGGGATAAACAAGACTGGTAAGACCTCTATGGAGGAGTTGGGACCTGCATTAAGCAACAAAATCTCACAGCACCACAACTTTTTTGAGTCGTTCAGGACGTCTGAAAACCATCCCAATGAAGCAACAATGCTACATTACGGGGATCACCCTGACCACACCATTGCACATCTTAGCATTAAAGATGAGTGAAATAATGTCACAAAAATTATACATGTATAACTAACCCTTTGAAATTTCTTGTTGCATTGAATATCTTCCAAGCATTTGAGACACGTGAATTGATAAGCTCCTTTATCTGCATCCCATCCACTTCATGTCGCTTAGAGCTTGGAAAAGTGGTGTAGATCTTTTTTGCACACTCAATTAGAGCAAACCACTGGTAGCTCGTATAAAACCATTGGATCCCAGAAATCTTTTACTTCTTGGAACTTCGTTCCATGCTAGAAGTCAACGATCCTTCTTTGTGCATTGTTTACAATTTCAGGAAGCCATTCTTGCTTATGGCGCCATACATTCAACATCTCATGAAAAAATGTATTGCATTTAGTCAAAATCTTTAATTGAGGTCCAATTGGTATATAGTCGAAAGATAGCATACACTTCCTTGGCTTTTCACAAACGGGGCATTTTTCACAACACTGAAGGCAATCTCGCTTTAGCTTTTTAGAGCCAGGTTCTCTAGAGCATAAACACTTTGGCATTTATCCAATAAAATTATCTTCCGAACTTGGTTGAAGGAGTTGTGGCGGAGGACTTGCCCCTTGATATCCTATGCAGACACGATAACGTTGGGCACAAATCATTCTGAGCCCTTTCAGCATTGTCTGTAGTTGGTCCCAACATGCAGGGACTTTAATACCACCAAGGTATGCTTCCCGTGTAGATGGGAGCTGAATTAGCAGTCTCGCTAAACTTTGCTTGGCGCTTGGACAACTGATACTTGATCCCCCAAAATCGCCGAGCATCAAGCGAAGCATTTTATCTTGTACACCTATTGGTAATTGATGTTCATCCCATAGAGATTGTAGTTCCATTACTCTCTCAATGAGCTCCATGTACAAAATAGAGAAATCATCTTCTAGAACATCATTGGTGTCCATGGGAGCCTCATTTTGGCTTTGATCATCCACTACTGCCTCAAATGACATGTGTTCACGGTCACTTGAGTCTTGCACATGATCGTAGGCGAAGTTCTTGCTTGATAGCCCATGTTCAGCTAAGCCAAACTTATTTTTTAAGCTATCATATTTTTTTAAGAGATCTTGATGACGATAATAGGTCGAAGCATGAACTTGTCGACCGCCTCCGCAATACAGTGAGCAACGGCAAATAGTGTGTCTTTCACCCTTACTAACCCTTTCCACTCTATTAATTGGACCAATAGAGGGAGAAACTTGGGGTTCAAGAAGAGTTGACATAGTTGGAGGTGTAGATAGAGGTGTAACCAGAGCTGACGTGGCAAGGCAATCTGACTCTAGTTGCACCCTTCTCCTTTTACTTATTGATGGGTGGACTTTTCCCAGTGCATCTTGTTGAGGGTGATGATAGAAAGTCCTCTTTGTTACAAAAGCACACCCATTTGATAAGTGTTTGCAAAGGTAATCGCACGAGAACTTCCAAGATAGACTTTGACTCATGACTAATAAAGAAAATACATTTCAGAAAGAATTCTTATGTCAATACAGATTTGAGATCATCATAAATAAAGAAAACAAAGCAAGAATAGAGGTTTTGATCCTTTTTTAATGAAAGAAGATGACACACTTTAACTAAGAACTTTCTTAATCACAAATTATAATCATAGCCTGGAGCATCTTCTACAACCAATGGAGGAAGAACACAACTCCAAATTTTCTTATTGGGTATGAGGCTGAGTAGAAGCTTTAGCCTAGAGTGAATTACATCAATAGGCATACTTTGGAATCCTAGGGTAGAGATTTTGTAACCAGATACAAGCCCAAGACATGCTTTCAATGACAGCACACCGAATTTTACATGCCACCCTATAGAATCGTCTATAAAGATGGTTAATGCACATGTGGGAGGCCCATATTTGCCAAATAAATAATAGAAGGTCTCTGGCCAATGATCTATGTTGACTCCGTTTTCCTTCAAGCCATCAACAACGTTTTTCACGAGGTTGAAGCGAACCTTATAAGCTCTTGCTTTCATAACATTCCAAGGCAATTCTTGATCTTTCTCTCTCTCTCTCTCTCTCTCTCTCTCTCTCTCTCTCTCTAGATACACATCAAGTCTACGCACCCAATAATTAGATCTCTTTTTTACCCTAAGTATTCAACAAATATAAGACATTTTAGCGTAGTTGCCGACAAAGGCTTCAAATTTAACCTACAAACAGGAGTGTTGTCCTTATTTTCTATGGTTAAGAAAAATGTTTTGGCAAGCCTACTCTCTCTCTCTCTCTCTCTCTCTCTCTCTCTCTCTCTCAATGCATATCATAAAATATATTTCAATAAATCTAGTTTTGTTTTAGCTTTGCTCAATAAACAATATCACCATGTTTAGGAAAAATGTGTCTCAACTTAATATCGTGCTCTCTCTCTCTCTCTCTCTCAATGCATATCATAAAATAGATTTTTTTTCGAGCTTTGCTCAATAAACAATATCACCATGTTTTCAATGTGTTGAATCAGTGTTTAGGATAAATGTGTCTCAACTTAATATCGTGCCATTTCTAGTTTCAAAAAATGTATGTTGAGGGCAAGAGGATAAGGAGAAATTCCACCCCAAAATAGAGAAAAATAGTGTAAAAAACCAAAAAATATCCTAATTTTTTAAAATTTCCTACTCAAGGAAAGGAGTTTTGTATGTTTCGAAAAATGATTTTTCCTCAACAGGCTACTGTACTTTAATTTAACTATTAAATAGCTGTGTTGAATTAAAGCTTTAATTTAATTATCAAAGCTTACTTGGATATTGAGTTGCCGTCTGCTATAGAATAAGATCGAGCTAGCAGTCCCGAATTTGAAAAGAATGAATATTATCCAGCACGCACTAGCCGCGACGTCTGTATAATTAGAGCTAAGAAGCTCTAATTAATAGCAACAGTGGGAATTCGAAGACGCTGAGGCTCGTGGGTATCGCCAACCCTAGCCACTAAACACTTGAGCTGAGACGCAATATTGGGGCGTCGTCTGTAGAAGAGTAGCACCCTCTATATTAGAATCTCTTTATAAGAGCAGCACCTTCTACAGTCGTGCACATCTGTAGAGAAAGAGAAGCACCGGTACCGCAAGCAAAGCTGGAAACACAGCTCCTGCGTGTATGAAGAGGAGGAGGAGTAGTGTATGCGCGCGTGAATATATCACCACGCCAGAAGCTTAATGCTAAAACTGTGTAGAGCTTGTGAGGCGGTGCGATGGCTTTCTCCTTTTGGCTCGCGCTGAGATGGGTTTCCGCCCATGCCTCATACCGCTTGGTTAATTTCTGGCGATAGGGTAGAGATAGAGGTAGGTACACCTTTAATTTTAGTGGGCCCAAATCAATCAACCTTAAAACGTCCAATTGGGTTACTCATACTGGCATTATATACTATCAACTTGGAACACTGGTAGGTTCTATATTGAATTAGGCACGAATCTCGCAAGATCCCTGCAGCAAACTTACTTCAAAGGTGTTGGTTCTATTAGTAAAAGAGCCAGTGAATGGAATTCGAACCCCTGCAGGGTGCTCAAGAGAGAAGAGTCGAAACGCATGGGCTATGCCCCAAGGCTGCTACAAACTGCAACATTATTTAAAAAAAAACATATGCACAGCTGCAGCTTACGCTCTTGCCACCCCTTTTCCTTTTCAACCACGGAAGTCCAACCATCTGCCATCCACGCTCCCCTTACACCTCCCTCACCCATCGAGTGCCATATCTTGATCTGTCTTCGCCATTGTCACGTGGTTCCCTACGCTTTATCTCCTTTTTGCCTGGGCATGCTCGCCAAAGCGGCATTTTCTCAGATTCTAAGCGTTCATGATTTTTTTTTAAATTGTAGGGCCATAGTGGTAGGTTTTCCAATTTATTGGATGGAATCTACTCAGATGCCATTGGGTGCAAGCTTCCCTTCATAATTATCCATCAAAATTGAGATGCATAGATTCGAACCCGTAGCAAACGATGCTTTAACTCTACGCGTGCTGGCCTAAGCCATGGGGATGCATGCCCACGGTGCGACTGGTGGGTTCGTTGCCTTTAAAATAAATTATTCGCCTCCTCGTGCCCTGCTACATCTTGCTCTGCCTATGCAGCTGCAGTGGCTTCCCTCGTGCCTCAAGCGCCATGCATTCTACTCCCTCCTCCTTGCTGGTGACTCCGCCGCCAATGCATCCCAAGTGCTGCCATTTTTATTGCTTCTGAGAGGGCATCGCCCCATATTCGACCTATCAACGAAGTTTTTAGAATCTTTGGCACATACTCATGGTTTTGAAGTAAAAAAATTGAACCTTTTATCGGTAATTTAATTTTTGTACATTTCCACCCCTGGGATTGGATCTTGCCTTGTTTTTCAAAGACAATTAGGGAACGCCACCAGATGGTGGTTTTGTCGTGCATGAGGAGATGCCAACAAAGAAAAGCACCCTCTAATAAGTTAAAAAGTGAAATTCTCAACATCAATTTCGAGGATTGTCCATGCCCTAAGGAAAATAAAGTTGTTTGGCGACATGAAAGCCATTGTAATCATCCATATGACAAAACACCAATAGCTACATTGACTATCATGTCAAGCTTCATTCATACAGGGAGCGCCACCCCTAGCATTGGATCTTGTAAATTTCCACCCCTAGCATTGGATCTTGCCTTGTTGTTCAAAGACAAATAGGGAGCGCCACCAGATGGTGGTTTTGTCGTAGAAGACTAATAGGAGGATAGGACGCGAGTAGCGATAGATGGCATGTCGTGCATGAGGAGATGCCAACAAATAAAAGCCTCTAATAAGTTAAAAAGTGAAATTCTCAACATCAATTTCGAGGATTGTCCATGCCCTAAGAAAAATAAAGTTGTTTGGCGACATGAAAGCCATGGTAATCATCCATATGACAAAACACCAACAACTCCATTGACTATCATGTCAAGCTTACATAAAGCATGTGTACATGTGTATTTTATAAATGAGAGTATGAGGGCATTACCTGACATACAAGACTTTGGCATGTTGATCGAGTTGTTTACCTTGCTTGTACTCAAAATTGGCAGCACCCAAATGAGCTTGGGAAGCAAGTGGAGACCGCATCAGTACTAGACAGTGCAAGACTAATGGATTTTCCAGCAACTCCCAACCAATCCATGCGTACTTTAGAGGTCAATCAGGAAAAACCAACATACGATATGTACTTGCAACACGAAGGCCATTCGTTATGGTAATCCTATTCCCAACTGTTTGGCAAACCCTGCTTTGATTCTCTGTTTTTTGGTAGATTGCACAGCCTTAGAGATTTCTGGCCCGCAGAGATTCTTGCAGTTCTACACAGACATACCCCTTACCTACAAAGATTAAAATTTGAGATACACAATTTAGAGAAATATAGTGTAAAAGAAAGATCTCCAAAAAGAGCTTGAGCACAAGGCTAAATTGAAAGAAGAGGAGCAACACATAAGCAGCAGTGACGACATAAGAAGCAGTGATGATACACATGATTGAAGAAGTGAATATCGTAGTCGAGATACAACAAAATTCAATGAATCAAGGGGAACTTGAGCTGTAGAATTTCATCATGAGTCATGGATCTTTGCACAATATAATTGCTCATGGTTACGTGATTGAACCACGCTCCTCATGAAGTTGTGTCACACTACAGGCAGACTCATTACGCCATGATAGTATTATAGACATCTCTATAATCTTTCGTGATGTTTCAATGCCATGATATCATTATCATGTAGAGCTCTCGGTACTGCGAAACTCCTCGCTTATCTTCGTGAGGATTTGATACCATGTTGAACCACCACGCACAAGAGAGAGGAGAGAGGGATGACACCACATTTGCAAACCCTAAAGGTGTGTTAAGTGGTCACACGAGATGAGTTTATATAGAGGGGAGCAAGGGGCTATATATAGAGATACGATATATAGCACAACATGCACTCCAACCCTTACTCCCTACTTGGAACATCTTCCAAAACATTAAAGGCACCCTCTTTGAGTCACTTTATCCCAATCCACTTGTGATAAGTCCTCCTATGGTACACTCTACACTATCTTATGACCAAACTCCAAAATAAACTAAATAAAAAATGCACCAAACTTTAGAGGAACCTTAGCCACTCTTTGTACTCTAACCAAGCCACCATTTCCGTACTTGAGAAATTCTAAACTACCCTCATGAGACGATTCATGTGGAAACACATTGGATATACTCGATACGTGCTCTCTCTTGACCACTTATTTGCCTACACAAACGATTTTCCATATACTCTCTTTTCTTTGAACAACTTTGAATACCCACCCTTTCCAATTATTGGCATGACTTCAATTCTTGTTTTTCTCTTACTTAACATTGAATCATCACAATATCCTATTGCCTCCTTCTACTACATAGCCCACCATCCTTGTGAGCGAAAGGTGTTTAGTATCATTGCTTCAATCTACAATATAGAGAGCAAGGGCACAAATATTTGGTTGGCATAGAAATAGGCGAAGAGATGTAGACCGAAGCAGTAGGACTTTTTAAGGGTATCTATGGCCTCTCTCTATCTCTATCTCTCTCCATATATATATCTACCCTTCTCTCTCTCTCTCTCTCTCTCTCTCTAGTTTCAAGGATTTTTTAAAGCTATTTTATCATGCATACTCTCTCTCTCTCTCTCTCTCTCTCTCTAGAGTTTCAAGGAATTTCTAAAGCTATTTTATCATTCTGTGTGTGTGTGTGTGTGTGTGTGTGTGTGTGTGTGTGTGTGTGGTTGCAAGGAACTTCTAAAGCTATTCTATCATGCATATTGTTTGATTTTTTCCCTTGAAAATGGGTATCTCCATCACTTTGCATATGCATTACTTCCATCCTTCATCTAATCTCTTTCAATGTATCTAAATTTTTGTTTTGGTGCTCTAATCATTTAGCTATGTCCTATTTTTGAAAATTTTCCACGTTTCAGCTAGTGTATTTTATTTTAGATTTCATCATGAAGTCCAAAGTGTCAATTTGTTCCCCTCATCTTAATTTCAATCTTTTTTTGTGTGTATTATATGCCACACACACACACAAAATATAAGGTATTTCTAATAGCTTTTTAAGAAAAAATTCACTACCTACATATTGCAAGTACATAGTGCAAAGACACTTTAAGGAAAAGAAATGCTAATTAAGGAAAAAGTAAAGGAGAAGAGAAACACAAATGTACCATGTAAAGTAGACCACCACTTTATATGGACAAAAAAAAGACTTTTGACTCTCCACCTTCATGTGTCTTTTGATTTCCTAAACTTACCCTTCACTTAGGCACTTAAAATGTTTTGAAAGGCTTTATATTTTTTCGAGATTGGGGAGACCTAATGCCAAAATTAACACAATATCTCAAAAATTCAACAAGCATCAAGTAGAGATGGAATTTATAAGCCTTAATATGGACATTTGACATTTGAAGTTTTTAATCTATTGCCTCTTGTATTAGGGAATACATTCTCCCGTTGAACTAGATATATATGCAATGAGTTTCAAGGAGTGTAGCACCATTTGCAGTAGTTGTATCACCTCTAAGCTACACTAATAAGTATTTTCATAATCAGACCATAAAAAAGTAAGAGATGGCTCCACAATCTCTCCTTTGAAAGTAAACACAGTAAATAGGTCTTGCACAACTTTCCTTGGGAAAATCTCACCATACAATATACCTTCTAAAAAAGACAAAAACAACTCTAAGATATGAGAAAATGATATAGACAAGTGCCCAAACTTAGGTATTGATTTTTTCAAGGTCATGGAATATGAGAGTTACAATGCAGTCTGATACTTCTTTGCAAAAATGAATTACGGGAAAAATTAAAAACATCACAAAATAACTTAATAAAACATAGTATAAGTACCATAGTACATACATATATTAAAAGAATACGTAATATGATTAATGATTAGTATAAAATAATCACTATATTGCGATGTGAAAAGGCATGCTTAGTAAGTGGGTTGGACCTAGAATTTGTTACTTGTAACTAGTGACTACATAACTACTATATAGTAATTGCATTGAATTTAGGATTTGCTACTTCTAACTAGCAAGTCAACATAGTTACTATATAGTAATTGTGTGGAATTGGGATTTACTACTTCCAACTGGCAGCAATAAAAATGGCAGCACTTGGGATGCATTGGCGGCGGAGTCACCAGCAAGGAGGAGGGAGTAGAATGCATGGCGCTTGAGGCACGAGGGAAGCCACTGCAGCTGCATAGGCAGAGCAAGATGTAGCAGAGCATGAGGAGGAAAATAATTTATTTTGAAGGCAACGAACCCACCAGTCGCACCGTGGGCATGCATCCCCATGGCTTAGGCCAGCACGCGTAGAGTAAAAGCATCGTTTGCTGAGCGTTCGAATCCATGCTTCTTAGTTTTGATGGATAATTATGAAGGGAATCTTGCACCCAATGGCATATGAGTAGATTCCATCCAATAAATTGGAGAACATACCAGTATGGCCCTATGATTTTAAAAAAATCATGAATGCTCAGAATCTGAACAGATGCCGCTTTGGCGAGCATGCCCAGGCAAAAAGGAGATAAAGCACAGGCAGCCAGCTGACGATGGCGAAGACAGATCAAGATCAGGGCACTCGATGGGTGAGGGAGGTGTAAGGGGAGCGACGATGGCAGATGGCAAGATTTCTATGGTTGAAAAGGAAAAGGGGTGGCGAGAGCGTAAGCTGCATCTGTGCATATGTTTTTTTTTAAATAATGTTGCAGTTTGTAGCAGCATTGGGGCATAGCCCATGTTTCTCGACTCTTCTCTCTTGAGCACCCTGCAGGGGTTTGAATTCCATTTACTGGCTCTTTTACTATCAGAACCAACACCTTTGAAGTAAGTTTGCTGCAGGGATCTTACGAGATTCGTGTCTAATTCAATATAGAACCTACCAGTCTTCCAAGTTGACAGTATGTAATGCCAGTATGAGTAACCCAATTGGACGTTTTAAGGTTGATAGATTTGGGCCCACTAAAATTAAAGGTGTACCTACCTCTATCTCTACCCTATCGCCAAAAATTAACCAAGCGGTATGGCGCATGGACGAGAACCCATCTCAGCGTGAGCCAAAAGGAGAAAGCCATCGCACCGCCTCGCAAGCTATGCACAGTTTTAGCAGTAAGCTTCTGGCGTGGTGATATATTCACGCGCGCATACACTACTGCTGCTCCTCTACATACACGCAGGAGCTGTGTTTCCAGCTCTGCTCGCGGTATCGGTGCTGCTTTTTATGTATAGATTCGCGCGACTGCAGAAGGTGTTGCTCTTATAAAGAGCTTCTAATATAGAAGGTGCTGCTCTTCTACAGACACCGCCCCAATATTGCGTCTCAGCTCAAGTGTTTAGTGGCTAGGGTTGGCGATACCCACGAGCCTCAGCGTCTTCGAATGCCCGCTGCTACTATTAATTAGAGCTTCTTAGCTCTAATTATACAGACGACGGCTGGTGCGTGCTGGATAATATTCCTTCTTTTCGAATTCGGGAGTGCGAGCTCGATCTTATTCTACAGCAGACGGCAACTCAATATCCAAGTAAGCTTTGATAATTAAATTAAAGCTTTAATTTAACACAGCTATTTAATAGTTAAATTAAAGTACAATAGCCTATTCAAGAAAAATCATTTTTGGAAACATACAAAACTCCTTTCCTTGAGTAGGAAATTTTAAAAAATTAGGATATTTTTTGGGTTTTTACAGTATTTTTTTCTATTTTGGGGTAGAATTTCTCCTTATCCTCTTGCCCTCAACCGACATTTTTGAAACTCGAAACGGCACGATATTAAGTTGAGACACATTTTTCCTAAACACTGATTCAACACATTGAAAACATGGTGATATTGTTTATTGAGCAAAGCTCGAAAAAACTAGATTTATTGAAATCTATTTTATGATATGCATTGAGAGAGAGAGAGAGAGAGAGAGAGAGAGAGAGAGAGAGAGAGAGGGGGGGGAGAGTAGGCTTGCCAAAACCTTTTCTTTAACCATAGAAAATAAGCACAAGACGCATTTTTCTTAAACATGGTGATATTGTTTATTGAGAAAAGCTCGAAAAAAACTAGATTTATTGAAATATATTTTATGATATGCATTGAGAGAGAGAGAGAGAGAGAGAGAGAGAGAGAGAGAGAGAGAGAGAGAGAGAGAGAGAGAGAGAGAGAGGAGAGTAGGCTTGCCAAAACCTTTTCTTTAACCATAGAAAATAAGCACAAGACACATTTTTCATAAACATGGTGATATTGTTTATTGAGCAAATCTCTCCTTGAAACTCTAGAGAGAGAGAGAGAGAGAGAGAGAGAGAGAGAGAGAGAGAGAGAGAGAGAAGGGTAGAGATATATATGGAGAGAGATATAGATAGAGAGAGGCCATAGATACCCTTGAAAAGTCCTACTGCTTCGGTCTACATCTCTTTGCCTATTTCTATGCCAACCAAATATTTGTGCCCTTGCTCTGTATATTGTAGATTGAAGCAATGATACTAAACACCTTCCGCTCACAAGGATGGTGTGCTATATAGTAGAGGGAGGCAATAGGATATTGTGATTATTCAATGTTCAGGAAGAGAAAAACAAGAATTGAAGTCATGACAATAATTGGAAAGGGTGGGTATTCAAAGTCGTTCAAAGAAAAGAGAGTATATGGAAAATCGTTTGTGTAGGCAAATAAGTGGTCAAGAGAGAGCATGTATCGAGTATATCCAATGTGTTTCCACATGAATCATCTCATGAGGGTTGTTTAGAATTTCTCAAGTACGGAAATGGTGGCTTCATTACAGTACAAAGAGTGGATAAGCTTCCTCTAAAGTTTGGTGCATTTTTTACTTAGTTTATTTTGGAGTTTGGTCATAAGACAGTGTAGAGTGTACCATAGGAGGACTTATCACAAGTGGATTGGGATAAAGTGACTCAAAGAGGGCACCTTTAATGTTTTGGAAGATGTTCCAACTAGGGAGTAAGGGTTGGAGTGCATGCTGTGCTATATATCGTATCTCTATATATAGCCCCTTGCTCCCCTCTATATAAACTCATCTCGTGTGACCACTTAACACACCTTTAGGGTTTGCAAATGTGGTGTCATCCCTCTCTCCTCTCTCTTGTGCGTGGTGGTTCAACATGGTATCAAATCCTCATGAAGATAAGCGAGGAGTTTTGCAGTACTGAGAGCTCTGCATGATAATGATATCATGGCATTGAAACATCACGAAAGATTACAGAGATGTCTATAATACTATCATGGCGTAATGAGTCTGCCTGTAGTGTGACACAACTTCATGAGGAGCATGGTTCAATCACGTAACCATGAGAGATTATATTGTGCAAAGATCCATGACTCATGATGAAATTCTAAAGCTCAAGTTCCCCTTGATTGATGTCCTTTTGAAGAGCTAGGATCTCCTTGACAAACTATATCATCGTGAGTTATTTTGCTAATCTCAACATCTTCCATTGCCACATGTCTTCAAGATGCAAGCATAGGTGGTGATTGCATGTGGAGAGATGCACTCACTTTGCACCTTTTGAAAACAACTCAAAGCTTCTTGGCCCTACCACATTTGTCATACATATCAACCAAGGTAGTGCCAAGTTTATGGTTGTTTTTGAACAGTCGAGTCGCTGACAATATCATCATGAGTTCTTTCACTACAATCTATTACTATTGTAATCATGCCTACTACAATATTATCATGAGTTCTTTCACTACAATCTATTACTATTGTAATCATGCCTACTACAATCTCAATCTCCATCATCATCGCTTCATTGACTTTTGTTGTCTCTCGACTACGGTATTCACTCCTTCAATCATGTGTATCATCACCTACTGCTTATGTCATCAGTGCTGCTTATGTGTTGCTCCTCTTCTTTCAATTTAGCCTTGTGCTCAAGCTCTTTTTGGAGATCTTGCTTTTACACTATATTTCTCTAAATTGTGTATCTCAAATTTTAATCTTTGTAGGTAAGGGGTATGTCTGTGTAGAACTGCAAGAATCTCTGCGGCGGGCCAGAAATCTCTAAGGCTCTGCAATCTACCAAGAAACAGAGAATCAAAGCAGGGTTTGCCAAACGGTTGGGAATAGGATTACCGTAACGAATGGCCTTCGTGTTGCAATTACATATCGTATGTTGGTTTTTCCTGATTAACCTCTAAAGTACGCATGGATTGGTTGGGAGCTGCTGGCAAATCCATTAGTCTTGCACTGTCTAGTACTGATGCGGTCTCCACTTGCTTCCCAAGCTCATTTGGGTGCTGCCAATTTTGAGTACAAGCAAGGTAAACAACTCGATCAACATGCCAAAGTCTTGTATGTCAGGTAATGCCCTCATACTCTCATTTATAAAATACACATGTACACATGCTTTATGTAAGCTTGACATGATAGTCAATGGAGTTGTTGGTGTTTTGTCATATGGATGATTACCATGGCTTTCATGTCGCCAAACAACTTTATTTTTCTTAGGGCATGGACAATCCTCGAAATTGATGTTGAGAATTTCACTTTTTAACTTATTAGAGGCTTTTCTTTATTGGCATCTCCTCGTGCACGACATGCCATCTATCGCTACTCGCGTCCTATCCTCCTATTAGTCTTCTACGACAAAACCACCATCTGGTGGCGCTTCCTATTTGTCTTTGAACAACAAGGCGAGATCCAATGCTAGGGGTGGAAATTTACAAGATCCAATGCTAGGGGTGGCGCTCCCTGTATGAATGAAGCTTGACATGATAGTCAATGGAGCTATTGTTGTTTTGTCATATGGATGATTACAATGGCTTTCATGTTAGCTAACAACTTTATTTTCCTTAGGGCATGGACATACCTCGAAATTGATGTTGAGAATTTCACTTTTTAACTTATTAGAGGGTGCTTTTCTTTGTTGGCATCTCCTTATGCACGACAAAACCACCATCTGGTGGCGTTCCCTAATTGTCTTCGAACAACAAGGCAAGATCCAATGCCAGGGATTAAAAATTAACAAAAATTAAATTACCGATAAAAGGTTCAATTTTTTTACTTAAAAACCATGAGTATGTGCCAAAGATTCTAAAAACATCGTTGATAGGTCGAATCTGGGGCGATGCCCTCTCAGAAGCAATAAAAATGGCAGCAATTGGGATGCATTGGCGGCGGAGTCACCAGCAAGGCGAAGGGAGTAGAATGCATGGGGCTTGAGGCACGAGGGAAGCCACTGTAGATGCATAGGCAGAGCGAGATGTAGTAGGGCACGAGGAGGCGAATAATTTATTTTAAAGGCAACGAACCCACCAGTCGCATCGTGGGCATGCATCCCCATGGCTTAGGCCAGTAGGTGTAGAGTTAAAGCATCGTTTGCTGAGGGTTCGAATCCATGCATCTCAATCTTGATGGATAATTATGAAGGGAAGCTTGCACCCAATGGCATCTGAGTAGATTCCATCCAATAAATTGGAGAACCTACCAGTATGACCCTACAATTAAAAAAAAATCATGAACGCTTAGAATCTGAGCAGATGCCGCTTTGGCGAGCATGCCCAGACAAAAAGGAGATAAAGTGCAGGCAGCCACGTGACGATGGCGAAGACAAATCAAGATGAGGGCACTCGATGGGTAAGGGAGGTGTAAGGGGAGTGACGATGGCAGATGGCAGGATTTCCGTGGTTGAAAAGGAAAAGAGGTGGCGAGAGTGTAACTTGCAGCTGTGCATATGTTTTATTTTAAATAATGTTGCAATTTGTAGCAGCCTTGGGGCATAGCCCATGCATTTTGACTCTTCTCTCTTGAGCACCCTGCAGGGGTTCGAATTCCATTCACTAGCTCTTTTACTATCAGAACCAACACCTTTGAAGTAAGTTTGCTGCAGGGATCTTACGAGATTCGTGTCTAATTCAATATAGAACCTACCAGTCTTCCAAGTTGACAGTATGTAATGCCAGTATGAGTAACCCAATTGGACGTTTTAAGGTTGATAGATTTGGGCCCACTAAAATTAAAGGTGTACCTACCTCTATCTCTACCCTATTGCCGAAAATTAACCAAGCGGTATGGCGCATGGACGAGAACCCATCTCAGCGTGAGCCAAAAGGAGAAAGCCATCGCACCGCCTCGCAAGCTCTGCACAGTTTTAGCAGTAAGCTTCTGGCGTGGTGATATATTCACGCGCGCATACACTACTGCTGCTCCTCTACATACACGTAGGAGCTATGTTTCCAGCTCTGCTCGCGGTACCGGTGCTGCTCTTTCTCTACAGATGTGTGGGACTGCAAAAGGTGCTTCTCTTATAAAGAGCTTCTAATATAGAAGGTGCTACTCTTCTACAGACGCCGCCCCAATATTGCGTCTCAGTTCAAGTGTTTAGTGGCTAGGGTTGGCGATACACACGAGCCTCAGGGTCTTCGAATTCCCGTTGCTGCTATTAATTAGAGCTTCTTAGCTCTAATTATACAGACGGCGGCTGGTGCGTGCTGAATAATATTCCTTCTTTTCGAATTCGGGACTGCTAGCTCGATCTTATTCTACAACAGATGGCAACTCAATATCCAAGTAAGCTTTGATAATTAAATTAAAGCTTTAATTTAACACAGCTATTTAATAGTTAAATTAAAGTACAGTAGCCTGTTCAAGAAAAATCATTTTTCTAAACATACAAAACTCCTTTCCTTGAGTAGGAAAGTTTAAAAAATTAGGATATTTTTCGGGTTTTTACACTATTTTTTTCTATTTTCGGGTGGAATTTCTCCTTATCCTCTTGCCCTCAACCGACATTTTTGAAACTAGAAATGGCACGATTTTAAGTTGAGACACATTTATCCTAAACACTGATTCAACACATTGAAAACATGGTGATATTGTTTATTGAGCAAAGCTCGAAAAAACTAGATTTATTGAAATCTATTTTATGATATGCATTGTGAGAGAGAGAGAGAGAGAGAGAGAGAGAGAGAGAGAGAGAGCACGATATTAAGTTGAGACACATTTTTCCTAAACATGGTGATATTCTTTATTGAGCAAAGCTCAAAAAAAACTAGATTTATTGAAATATATATTTTATGATATGCATTGAGAGAGAGAGAGAGGGAGTAGGCTTGCCAAAACATTTTTCTTAACCATAGAAAATAAGGACAACACTCAAGTTTGTAGGTTAAATTTGAAGCCTTTGTCGGCAACTACGCTAAAATGTCTTATATTTCTTGAATAATTAGGGTAAAAAAGAGATCTAATTTTTGGGTGCGTAGACTTGATGTGTATAGAGAGAGAGAGAGAGAGAGAGAGAGAGAGAGAGAGAGAGAGAGATTTTTTAATAATTACCACTTCAAACTTATTAGGTATTTGTAATCACATTGTCGTTATGGAAAAAGATCAAGAATTTCCTTGGAATGTTATGAAAGCAAGAGCTTATAAGGTTCGCTTCGACCTCATGAAAAACGTTGTTGATGGCTTGAAGGAAAACGGAGTCAACATAGATCATTGGCCAAAGACCTTCTATTATTTATTTGGCAAATATGGGCCTCCCACATGTGTAGTAACCATCTTTATAGACGATTCTATAGGGTGGCATGTAATATTGGGTGTGCTATCATTGAAAGCATGTCTTGGGCTTGTATCTGGTTACAAAATCTCTACCCTAGGATTCCAAAGTATGCCTATTGATGTAATTCACTCTAGGCTAAAGCTTTTACTTAGCCTCATACCCAACAAGAAAATTTGGAGTTGTGTTCTTCCTCCATTGGTTGTAGAAGATGCTTCAGGCTATGATTATAATTTGTGATTAAGAAAGTTCTTAGTTAAAGTGTGTCATCTTTTTTCATTAAAAAAGGATCAAAACTTCTATTCTTGCTTTGTTTTCTTTCTTAATGATGATCTCAAATCTGTATTGAGGTAAGAATTCTTTTGGAAATGTATTTTCTTTATTAGTCATGAGTCAAAGTCTATCTTGGAAGTGCTCGTGCGATTACCTTTGCAAACACTTATCAAATGGGTGTGCTTTTGTAACAAAGAGGACTTTCTATCACCGTCAACAAGATGCACTGGGAAAAGTCCACCCATCAATAAGTAAAATGGGAAGGGTGCAACTAGAGTCAGAGTGCCCTTCCACGTCAGCTTTGGTTACACCTCTATCTACACCTCCAACTATGTCAACTCTTCTTGAACCCCAAGTTTCTCCCTCTATTGGTCCAATTAATAGAGTGTAGAGTGGAAAGGGTTAGTAAGGGTGAAAGACACACTATTTGCCGTTGCTCACTGTATTGCGGAGGCTGTCTACAAGTTCATGCTTCGACCTATTATCATCATCAAGATCTCTTAAAAAAATATGATAGCTTAAAAAATAAGTTTGGCTTAGCTGAACATGGGCTATCAAGCGAGAACTTCACCTACGATCATGTGCAAGACTCAAGTGACCGTGAACACATGTCATTTGAGGCAGTAGTGGATGATCAAAGCCAAAATGAGGCTCCCATGGACACCAATGATGTTCTAGAAGATGATTTCTCTATTTTGTACATGGAGCTCACTGAGAGAGTAGTGGAACTACAATCTCTATGGCATGAACATCAATTACCAATAGGTGTACAAGATAAAATGCTTCGCTTGATGTTCGGCGATTTTGGGGGATCAAGGGTCAGTTGTCCAAGCGCTAAGCAATGTTTAGCGAGACTGCTAATCCAGCTCCCATCTACATGGGAAGCAGACCTTGGTGGTGTGAGCGGGATGGAAACACACAGAACGCCTCTATAACGACCCGACACACACTCTTGGGAAGATACACACACAAACTATGGGGCACCACTCGGCTGACTCAACACACCTAGCCGAGACAGGGAACACACCGATGGAGCGAGAGGAGAGAGACTATCCGCTTACCCACTCCACATAGACACACACACACACACCCAAAAAACTCAGCCCAAAAGAGAAGAATTTTTTATGTTTAGATACAAATGAGCTTGGGCCAACACCAATGGGGCAAATAGTTTACACAGTTTTCAAGAAATACACCAGATACAACCACAAAGTTAAGTAGAGGCTTCACTCACCAGAGAAGATTACACAGAAAAACAGCAGAAAAAGAGTGAGGAATTTGGAAAAATGGACAGATCCATCGCGTCTGGAACGGCCCAAAACCCCAGTCTACAATGTCAAAGTGCTCAAATCCGTCCTCGGATGAGCAGTTGACGGCCAAAACAGACTCCAAAAACCCCAAAAACACACCTGCGGCTGTTTCTCCTCTCTTCTCCACGTTTTTTCTAGTCTTCTCTCTGTTTTTTCAGTTCCCACACTTAGCTTTATTATTTGGGCACCCTTGGCCTTTTAGATGACCTCAAACAGACCCTGAACGGGCCAAAAACTGACCTCGCCGTTCACCCTGCTGCATCCATGCGCACACCTGGCACTCAAACTTTTCCAATAATGCATCCCACCACCACATGAAGTGGCCCCAAAATATGGTCCTCATGATGACCTTTCTGCATAATTATCACAAGGAAACACCCACGTTGTGTCCGTACTTCTCCACGTGCAAGTATTGACCCCATTCGCCCTCCTGACGCCAAAAGATGTCATTTGACGCACCTGCTTACCTCATGTCTTCGGCCCGTGGATAGCTTCCTCAAGAATTTTTATGTGCTACCAACTCCTCATTATTGTAGAAAAAACACACTAGTACTGGTAATAGTGAAAATCGAAGCACTATGTACACACTGTCCTACCTGTACACATGTGGGCCCCACGTAACCACCTGGCTATGGAAAATGGGCAATCCTTTATTTGATGCACCATGCATGTGTATGTACATATGCGCAATCCCTTGCTCCAAAAAACTCCTGACATAATTTGCCCATCCCCTAGCCTGCTAGATCATTCATGATCAGCAGCAGCAAAAAGCGATATGAGACTCGCAGCATCACAAGTCTCCTCATCCTTCACCAACACTGCTTGATCACACACAGCTCATCTTGCTCGACCATCATTAACCTAGCATGATACAATTTAAGACGCAATCCATTTACCCTTGACTTATGTAGAACCCCATCCAGGTTAGCCAACTGATATGTACCATTCGAGAAACACTCCACTACCTTGAAAGGGCCTTCCCAGTTAATTTGAAACTTATTTTGGAAGGAAGGTGTTGTCCACCTTACTGTTGTAGCGCAAAACCAAGTCATGCTTCTTGATACCCTTAATTTTAACCTTTTCATTTATCTTTGCCAAAGCCTTATCCTGCATCTGCCCATAATACTCCAATGCACTCATCCTATCCAACTGAACCTCTTGTAACTGCAAGAGCCTCTCTTTGAATGCATCACTAGGTGGCCCAAGCAACTTCTCTAGCGTCTTTATTGCAGGCAACTCTACCTCCACTGGCAATAGTGCTTCCTTTCCATACACCAAATAAAATGGAGTAAACCCTGTACCTGTCTTCACCGAAGTACGATAAGCCCATAATGCACTAGGCAATTCCAAATCCCAATTCTTTCCTTGGTGCTCTATCACTTTTGAAAGAATTTGTACCAACTCACCATTGAACCTTTCATTTAAGCCATTACACTGCGGATAATAAGGAGTGGTATGCTGGTGCCTAATCTTCATCTTTGCGCATAAAAAATCTAGCAGTTTAGCTCTAAATCCTGGCCCCTTATCTGAAAGTAGCTCCAATGGCACCCAAACTTGCAACATATTTCATCGTACACAAATTCTGCCACATCCTTTGCAATGATCTGTTTTATTGCTATAGCCTCTGCCCATCTAGAGAGATAGTCCACTGCAGCCAAAATATAGCTTTTGCCCCTGCTTGTGATAGGTAATGGGCCTATTGCATCAATCCCCCACTTTTCAAACACATAAAACGCCATAATGGTTTTTCGTAGCTCTGGCTTCAACACTCTCTTCCCAAATGCTTGACACCTATTGCAAGACCTACACCAATGGTGAATATCCTTGTGCAAACTAGGCTAGACATACCCCTCTTGCAAGATCTTATGCAAAGTGATCTTTAGAGCGAAATGGCCGCCACATGCGCCTTCATGATTCTCTTCCAACACTCTGTAAATATCCTCCCTCCAAGGTACACGTCTCAACACGAGATCAGTCCCTTTCATGTATAAGACATCACCAATCAATTTGTACCTATATGCTCTACGCACAAAACCATCCTTCTTAGACTTCTCAATCTCCTTTGGAATGATTCCTGATAGCAAAAACTCCTCTTCTTGAGCCAAACTTTCCCGGCCATGATAAAGAGGTAAAGTGGTCCTCAACACAAATAACTCCCCAATCATGCTTTGAGCTGCTTCATGTGCTTCTCCATTTAGAGAACGTTCAATGTGTCTGATGCTCCATGCTTCAAAATTTTTTAACAGCCCTTTAATTCTGAAACACATTTCCTTCAATGAGCTGTTCTTGCTCTTCCACACACCCAGCACTTGCTTCACCACTAACAAGGCATCACCTTTTATGCTCAACCTTCTAACCCCATGCTTCAAACAAATATGTAATCCGGCTTCCAAAGTAGCATATTCAGCCTCATTGTTACTATGCGCATCCAATTTGAACCCTCTCTTGCATACTAGCTTCCCATCTGGATCATAAAGTGTTATACCCCCTGAAGCTGCATCATGGCTCTTTTTGTATGAACCATCAAAGAACAACACATGTGCATTTATGATCTGTGGCACTTCTTCAACTACCTTTCTCACCACCTCTTCTTTAACAATAAGGGGATTCTCCTTGTAGGTCAACAAATCAGCTAGGGTAGCCCTTGTACTATCTTCCACTAGAAAAGAGAACTCAAACTCTTGTAGCTCAATTACCCATTTCTTCACCACATTTGACATGTTAGTACCATTAATTAACTGTGGCAAAAAGGCATAACTCGTCAAGAAAACAAAAGGTCGTGGTAGCAAGTAATGACGAAATCGTCGACAAGCAAATATTACACTGGCCGTCACTATCTCTACTTCCGAGAACTTTCTCTCTGCTACCAACTTCACTCGGCTTGCACAATACACTGGCCTCATATAATGGCTACCCTTCCCCTTTTGCAATAGCATGGCTCCAATGGCATCATCCCCTACTGATGGATTTACATAAAACACTTGCTCCGAATCAAGAGCCCGCATGGATGACAACCCCCCTAACACCTCTTGAAACACTTCTTCACACTTGTCATCCCATTGCAATGGATCATGCTTTGCCACTTGCTGTAATGGATAAAGAAGCTGTGAGGACAATGAAATAAACCGTGCCATGTACTTCACTTTGTGTATAAAGGTTTCCAATTGCTTTGTACTCGTAGGTGATGGAAGAAGAATAATAGACTTAACCTTGTCTGGATTAGCCTCAATGCCATTTTCTGACACCATGTGACCCAATAACTTCACCCTTGGCTGTGCTAGATGACATTTCTTGGGATTTAGTTTTCCTCCACATTCATCATATCGAGCCAATACCATGTGCAGCTTCTCATGATGTTCAACCCTACTGCTATAGACACAAAACTCGTCCATAAAAGCTTTAACACAATTTTCAACGAATGGTTCCAATACCCAATTTGCCCTCTCTTGATAGAAAGATGGTCCATTTGACAACCCAAATGGAAATACCGTGTAGCAATAGCAGCCCCATGGCGTAATAAAATTTATCTTTGTGCAGTCTTTAAGAGCAATCTTCAATTGAAAATAACCTAAAAAACCATCACACACATTGTACCTCTCATAACCTGCCCCACTCAATCCAAGATCTAATCGATGAATGAAAGAGGATATGGGTTCTTCTTAGTGGCTGTGTTTAAGGGTTTAAAATCTACACAAATCCTCCACTTCCCATCCTTCTTTGGACTGACTACTACTGGACTCACCCATTCGGTGGTCTCCACAGGGAAGAGTCCACATTAATAGAGAATTTATTTGGTAGACATTCAGCTTCATCCATTGATTCTATTTGCATGTCTTCCACTTGTGACATGGCACTAAGATTTTTTGTTACCTCTACCACCTCTTCTTGTGTTGGCTCACTATCGTCATAATATTGGCTTCTTTTGCTCTCGAACCTTGAACTGCGAGCTTCATCTTCATCACCTTGTGGATTCTTTGACTTGTCCTCATTGAGGTTTCTTAAACGATCTTGAATCAGCTGATTCAATTCATCTTTTTTGAAAGCCTGATTCTCTATGATAATGTCGTTGACACCCTTGACTTCAAGCAACTGTGTCTTGAGCCTATCTTTTGTGCTCTGCGACAAGATCTGCTTCTTTTTCGGGGATCTTGTTGGGGATTCTTGCTTCCGTTCCCTTGTTGTCACTGTCTGAACTTTGCTTTTGGCTTGTTGCTTCTTCTTTTCCATGTAGATCTTTGATGGGCAGTCCTTCACTAAATGACCAATGGCACATTGGTCGCAATATGTTGTTATCTCAACATGTGCACCCTTTGGATGAGGGAGCTCTCCATAATACTGCTGATAATGGTTTCGTATGGTATCTAGATACAGATATGACCTCTTCTTTGCATGCATGAATCTGTAGATTATGACTGACTTAGGTGTATCCACTGGCTTCGTCTCTTTATCCTTCATTGCCGTGTCCTTGAGAAGCTGAAAATAGCTTCCATTATTTCTTGCATACAAAATAAAATCACTATCCATGCTTTCTAGCAGTTGTAATGCTAATTCTTCCATCAGTATATGGTCTTTGACGTGGGGCTTCTGCATAGCCTTAGGGCTATGTTTCCGAGTTGATTTTGGCGAGTTCTTCACCAAGGGTGAAGATTGAACCGAATCTTTGTTTTCCGTTTCCCTTGATGGTGCTTTTGGACGGGGTCCAAGTATGTGACTTATAGGTTGCCCACAATTGCTAAACTCATCCATATTTTTCACATCGGCTATTTCATAGTGCCTATCGTATTTGTTGACCACAATGACATCTTGACCTGACCTTCTACATTGGGCATTGTGAATTTCCAGTGGTCTCTCCTCCGGCTCGGCATCTTCCAATGCTTCTTGAAATTCCACTTGGGTTCCTGAAAAGGACACTGCTTCTTGTAAAGCTGGATTTCTTAATCCCACTCTTGAAGATATAGGGTCTCTTTGTTGAGTTTGAACTCCCCCCATCCGAGAGGGTTTCATATCTGATGTTGGCATCTGTTTAATGCCTGATGATATGACTTCTTGTGCTTTGTTAAGTAGCTCTTGAGACCGAGCTAGTTCTTTTTAAAGTTGGGCTATCTTGATAGCTGGTACTTCCGGCGTATTCCCTGTTTGTGCAATTTGGTGTGTTTGAGATTTGTCTTGTGCTGGTGTGGTGCACGAGACTTGTACCGTGTCTTTCCAGGTTGTGCCTTGTTGTGTGTCATGTGGTGTGGCACTCATTTGTGTAGTGACAGCTGTAGGTGTTAATTCTTCCAGGTGCGTAGTTAGAGGTAAACCCATGACGAGATGGTATACATTACCACCTTTAGACATGTAGTCTTCTCCTCTTGAGCCAAGCGCTTCTGCTACAAAATAATGATTGTTTTCTACAGGAATTTCATGACTTGTGACAGCCCTGTAGTATCGATCATGCTCGTCTCCATAGAGGGTACCAATTTTCCGTTTTCCATCTTGTGCTTTGTACAGAAAACTAATTAGAGGATATGTGTAGATATCTGTAAGCTGATCTTTGTACAACATTTCCATCTCATTGTTGATGTATTTTCCGTGCCTCATGTAAATTGAGCTCAGACAGTCTTCCATGAAATCTGGATGTGGGTCTAGTACATTCTTCGCTGTTTCAACTTCCACATATTGAGATGTCCGAGTTTCCTCTGTATCTTTCTTTGTCTTGATGTACAAATTTTGATTGACATCCTCATAGCCTGGCAGTTCTTTGTACTGGCCAATCAAATAGATCCAAATTTGCTCTCTTGTAATTTCAGTGGATGTACTTGAAGCTTCGTCTCGGCTGGTCTGATTCCTTTGAGACGGCATTGCTTTCGTCTTGACTCCCTTGTTGTACCTATTCAGTGATAGCTCTAATTGCTTGCATCAATGCTAATAAAACTTATTAGCACCCTTGTGTCGGTCTCTTTCGCTTGAGGTCCTTCAGCTTTTGTGGATGCCTTAATCTCTGAGTTTTCTGAACTGGGCTTTTCTTGAACTTCTTGAACTTCTTAGCTCCCTTGCTTGCCAGGGCTGATATTGTCTTGTCTGGATGCTTGCTTTGCCTAGAGCTTTCTAGCAGGCCTCGATCTAGTGGAAGCACTCTGATAAGTTATGCAACTTACCACTATACTGCAACGACTGCTCCCTTCATAGCGATTCTTGAGTCGAGCTAACCTGTGTTCACTTTAGCACACAATTTGCAAAATTCTATTTAGCTGGCAAACTTTTTCACAATGAATGTAAAAATTCTTGATGTGCCTTTGACGGCCACACTTGTTCCGTGGGCTCGGAAGTGACCTTCAAGTTCGCTTTTAGCTGAACTAAACTTAAGCTAGCACAAGAGAATTATGCACAAGTCGCAGTGATTTGCTAGCAAAAATCTTGTGTTACAGTTCTCCAAAACTTGCGACTGTTGTTGCAAAGTCAAGAGTCCTTGTGTATGGTCTTAGTGCTACCAGATTTGTGTATGGACGCTCAAATTTACACTAGGCCGTAGTTAACTTTTACACCTTCCTGCGGGTGACCAATGGTTTTCCCAAAAGATAATTTCAATCTGCTAACTTAGTAGTCTTCAAAACCGTGACCGTGTTCTCACAGTTCTTTCAAACTGTCGGTTTTAGACACTCCTGACTTCCGGATGCATTTTGAGGCCTTAAACGATGTTTTTTTCAAAGTTGAACTAAATAGTTTCCGAGGGCATGCATTTAGTTCAAGTTTTGCTCTAAGATATGTAGAGTCGCTCTCAGGATACATTTTGATATAAAAACTTTTCCGATCTGATACCGTTTGTGAAAGTTATGCCCAAAATAGTGAAATGCAGTTTAGAATGGTCAAAATGAGTCTAAATTCAATTTTAAAAGAAGATTTGGGATCTCTGTGACACTGTGAACACACCTATATGGTCAAAATTACAGTTGGACCCTAAAACTGGCCTAGAGACATCCTACGCGTAGGATGTCTATATGCTCAGAATTTAACAAAATTTGGTCCAGAGACTCCCCTTAAGTCTAGCAACACAATGGTATGCTCAGAACTTTATTTGGACCTAAAAATGGCCTTGAGACATCCTACGCGTAGGATGTCTTTTTGCTCAGAATGACTTGAAATTTTCACCCCAGCTTCTCCTTGATGTGCTGATCACAGTGGTGTGCTCATAGGCTGGTTTGGAGTCCTAAATCAAGCTGGAGACATCCTACGTGTAGGATGTCTAACTGCTCAGATTTTGTCCAAACTTGATCCCAAGATTCTCCTAGTGCTCAGCAACCCAATGGTATGCTTAGATTTGAATTTGGATGCCAATAGGTCAAGATTTGGGCTGCATAAGCTTCTAGTGCACTCCAAGAGTAGGATGTCTGACAATTCTTGTCTTTGCTTGGTAAATAGGCTAAACAAGGTCCAAATTCACTTTTGAAAAAAGTTCTGGAATCCTTGAGACACTTAGAACCTCCCTATATGGCTACAATAGAATTTTGACCACTTTATGACCCTGGAGACATCCTACACGTAGGATGTCTTTTTGCTCTGTTTCAGCTCAAACTTGCACTGTAGCTTCCCCTTGATGTGCTAAACTCACAGCTACTTTTACTTTTTGATTCTGACACCTATAGGTTGGTCAAATGATCAAGAATCTGTTCCAAAAGCCTGATGTCTGTTCTGATGGATTCCCAAGTCAAATCAACTGCAAATTGGACCAAATTTTCCTAGAAGGCTTATCTAAGGCTATATGACAGCATGGTATGGTCACAGGAGAATTTCGGTCTCAGAATCATGCAGTAGACATCCTACGCGTAGGATGTCTTTTCGCTCAGAATGAACCCAAATTTGGACCAAAGATTCCCCTAGTCTTCAGCAACCCACTGGTATGCTTAGATTTGAGTTTGGATGTCAAAAGACCCCAAAACTAGCTATTCTTCCCTTCTGTCCGTCCAAAAACGCTAAAGTCTGTTCAATCTTCACTTTCACTGACCCAAATGAGATGAAATTTATCACATGCACTCAATACAACATTTAGAACATGCCTATGGATTCATTCTATGGTTTGGTCTCAAAATTAGGCCTTGGACACAATTTGGGTAGGATGTCTGGCAATTCTCGTTTTTTGGCTTTAATCTGTCAAAATTTGGTCAAATTTCCACTTTCTAGGTGAAAATAGGGTAGAACCTACCTTCTAAACACACTGGTAACCTTAGATTTTCAAAAAAATGCCCCTGTAGACATCCTACGCGTAGGATCTCTACTGCTTATTTTCTCAGACTGAAGTGTCCCTGATGCTTCCTTATGCTCTCAGCAAGTGCAAGTATGCTTCACAATTGCAAAAACATGCAAAAATCACTCAATGTAAGCCTTTTCTGAAATTTTACGTTTTCTGACTCTGCCTTTTGGCTTTTGGTCAACAAAAATAGGGAAAAACAGTCAAGTCAATATGTTACTAGGGTAAAACCTACCCTCTGAACCCACTGGTAACCTCAGTTTTCCCAAATTCCCTGCCAAAAGTGCCCTAGAGACATCCTACGCGTAGGATGTCTAGTGTCTTAAAATGCAAATTTTTCTGGCAGTAGTACTCCCTATGCTCTGTAGACCTCTCAGCAATAATCACAGAAACTTTTGGACTTCAAATCAGCTTCCAAACACAATTTACCATCTTTCCTACTTAGCATTTTCCACTTCTCTGATGAGCCTAGCAGCAAATAAGACATGCATAAAGTACTCTAGATCAACAATCAAGATATCTTACTTACCCTACTCTTACTCATCATGTGAGATGGTGATTTTGATATCTTGGCTACTTCCTAGCCTCACACGGACTCTCAAGTCAACCTACCACCACATCCACCACTCCAACTCCTACTCTCTACACCACAACCTACTACTACCTAAGATGGAAGATCCAAGCTAGAAACACGCTCCCTAAACTCCTCCTAAGACCTAGAGAGTCTACCACCCTCTGATCCTATCTAAATGTAAAATAGTACTCTGGAAAGCCAGAGGGACCTCTATCCTCAAGGACTAGTCTCGATCACCTACTTAGGGCCCTCGTCCCCGGCAGCGGCGCCACTGTTGGACGGATACGCCGCGAAGGACGTCAGCATAGCGAGAACTCACCTAACATATAATGTCAACTGAGGACGAAGCTCGACCCGCAGGCGCGTGGAAGCAAGCAAAGGGTGTCAACCTCTACTCGACCGACTAATGACTACTTCTTACAGAGATATCAAATCTACATGCCATTGGTTCTGTGAAGTTGAGAGTCTCCTATGATGCTACCACAAGCCAAAAGTCCATTAGACGTTCTCGAAACATTAGAAACTTGAGGGATATCCTATCAACACCAATAGGCCACTCTCCCTAAGGTCCGTGACCAAAAAAACCTACCCAATATCCTCTGGGCAGAAAACGCGCAGGATGTCTAGCCGGTTTTTGCAGGTCGACGTTTCCGAAAACTAAAGTGCCTAATGTGTAGCTCTACTCGCTCTGATCACGTGGATATGCTGAAATGCAAAAACGGACAAGAGTTACTCACCGAAACTCCAAAAGTAGCTCGCGGCGGATGAATCTGCCAAAACACAGACGAACGCGCATGATGTAAGCATCAACGCTGATGGGAGCAAAGCGAACCCCGAACCCCGACGGCCTCTAAAACACCGGGGACCGAATGGCGCGCCTCGAGCCTGTCATGGTAAAGCAAACAGGGGCACCACCTAGCTTCAGCGGCTAGGACGCAAACAACACACCACCATAACAAAGTTTTCATCCAAGAGAGATGGATGCTTGGGAGTAATGATGAAGAGGAAAGGGAATGAGATCAAGTGAGAGAGAGAGAGAGAGAGAGAGAGAGAGAGAGAGAGAGAGAGAGAGAGAGTGAGGGAGGGGGTATAGCGGCTTAGTACTTAGGCACCACAAAAGGATGGTGAATCCGCACACCCTTCACACATACACAAGCTCACTCCAAACACAAGACTAGGTGGCGATTCCGTACACCTCACATGGGAAAAACATTGCAAGAAAACATACTCACAAAACCTCAAGCTTTATTTAGAGAATAAGGCGATGAAATGGGGAGCATAGGGTAGGGGAATGAGAAGGGAGAGAGTGGTAGAGCACATGGCGGATAGGTGGGAGTTGATGGCGAAGACTCGCACGAGGGTTATGGCCATCATCCTTCATTTAGTTGCCCTTCATCTTCCATAGCCAAGGGTGTAGAGGTCATGCTCAAGACAAGCATGGTGATTGCGGTGATGGTGATGGTGTGTGTGTGTGTGTGTGCACTAGGCACACACAGTGCATAGTGTGTTCTTTGGTGATGTTGTGTGTGTGTCTTTAGTGTGATGGTGACCCCTCTTTATATAGGGGAGGAGGGGGGAGAAATTCTAGATTTAGAAATGAAGAAATCATTATCTGCATAGGCCATGTGACTGTGGGCCCCACTTGTCTGGCTGTGTGTATATGTGCCAGAATAGCAGTCTCATGAGAGAGAGACTAAGAGAGAGAGATGGGTTGATGAATCAGATGTGTGTGAACACAAGAAAAATCAAGTAACCACCGGGTGGGGATGGGTCTATGGGCACCTTTTTCAGTGAAACTGAGTGTGTGTGAGTGTGGGGGAGGTTATTTAGCTACAAGACAAGAGACATGGCGCCCTTTAGAGAGAGGGGGGTATTTGGGTCATGGGATATGATAGGAGAGAGAAAGGGGGGGTGGGGTATACTATTTTGGAAGATAGGGTAAGTTGCATGTGAGTTAGGGTGCATTATTGGTGAATTAGAATGCATTATTGGTGAGAGGTGGGGTAGCTTGAGGGGAGAGAGAAAGGAGAAAGGACAAGGGGAAGAGAGAGGGGGTTGACCTTTTGAGTGGAGGAGAGGAAAAGGGACACACGACGGGACAACAGTGAAGAAAAAGGAGGCAAGGTGGGGATGGGCTGCCCCGCAGGCATGAGGTGGCCTATTTTACCTTTCTCATATATTTACATAATCATACTTTATTTTTTTTCTTACGTTTTCCAATGCCTTTTATCACTCCCTCCCTAAGAGGGGTTTTCATGGGGTGGGGACGAGAGAAGAGGGGTATGGGAGCTTGGCTTGTGAAAAGCCCCCATCAACGCGTAGCTCTCCTCGTGGGCAACACACTACTGCTCTCCGTTTGCGATTTCGACCATCGTAGCTCCTGTAGCGCACACACACACACACTCTCTCACTCTCTCACAGTCTCCCAACGACGCAGAAGATTAGATTATTAGAAGTCTCCTTACAAAGCTTTAGGTTTTGGCTTATATACTAAGCCATAGAAAACCTAATGTCCGACCAAAATGACCTGATTTGTCCCTAGGCTTCTATAGAGCTTAATTACAACGCTGTGAGCTGGCTTCGCTTATCCAACAAGCATATGTGGCCAAAATACAATTGCCGACGTAAATATGAAGTTCCCGTAAACATTACAAAAGTGGCCGTAATGGCTCAAAATAATAATAACGGGATATTCGATGATGTCTATGAGCGTGTATCTTCACATTACAGCATCCATCTTTGTCTTCATCACTTTATCAGCATCTTTATTTGGAATCTTTAGAGAATCTTTGAGAAATCTTCATGGAATCTTTGTGGAGGCGTTGTCGAAAGGTTGACGTGTCAACAACTTCCATATCACCTGAGAGACTAAATGAGCTACGACTGCTTTATCGCGACCTACAACTAGCCGTTTTCAATGAAGTTTCCTTGATTGGAACCAGTGTCTTCACTCTCGCAAACTCTCGCCTGCGTGGAATAAAAAACAATCACGACCTTCCATTTGGTGGTGTTGATGTTGTCTTATGCGGCGATCTTTGTCAAGCGAGTCCTGTGCGCAACTCTTGGATTTTCTCCAGGAACATCAGTTGCTCGATGCTATCTTACCCTCTTTCTGGCATGACCACATAAAGTCTTATGAGTTAACAACCACCATGAGACAAAATAACAAGACATTCATCGACATACTCAACAGGATATGCGTTTCAAAACACACCAACGAAGACATTTTGTACCTCAATACCCATTACATGCGCACAGTATCTCATCCAGCCATCATCCCCCACCTTTATTATGCAAACAAAGATAAAGACTTACACAACCAACATATTTTCAACACTACCATAGGGACACCACTATTTATTAAATCACAAGACACAAGGGCAAAAAATTGCAGCAAAACTATTCAAATACCAATAGATCCAAAATTGACAGCAGGTCTTCACAAAAAAGTTCACTTGAAACCAGGCCTAATTGTAGAACTTTGTGCTGGAAATATTGACATTCTAGATGGCCTAGTCAATGGAGTCGACGGTATATTCAAAGCGATAACACAAAACTCCATGACACAAACCATCTGGATTCACTTTCAAACCATTAAAGTAGGCCAAAAAACTAGGTATAAAAACCAGCAACTATGCATTGCATCAATAGATAGGCAATGGACACCAATCCAAAAAATAACACGTGAGTTTCAAATAGGAAATAAATTCCTGAACACTATTACTAGAACACAATTCCCAATTCAACCTGCACGTGCTAGAACCATACACCGTGCACAAGGCTTGACACTGGACACCTTGGCTTTCGATCCAACCAGCATTCGAAGTTACGGACTTGTGTACAATGCCCTCTCCCGTGTAAGAGATCCCAACAACCTTTACCTTGTGGCAGAATTAACTTCCAACCATATTAAAGTAGACCAAACAGTTCTAACTGAGTTACACCGCCTCAAAACACATGCCACTTGGCAACCTACACAGCTTAACCTCCACTCTTTGCCCATCAATCACTTGATAATACAATCTCTTAACGTTGTGTCCCTAAAGAAATACCACAACAACCTTATTCATGATAATAGCTTAATGGCCCCCCACATTCTTTGTTTCCAAGAACAAAACTACGACATCCTAACACAGTGGCCATAAACGGTTACACACACACACTCAAACAACAGGCCCCATGGGAGTATCCCTCTTCACACCAAAGAAAAACATACATCTACAACACCAGAACATCATTTCCACGAATGAAATAGAATGCATTACAACGCTCCTCATCACACCACATAATCCACCAATAACCCTGATAACATTGTACCGCAAACCCTCAACTCCACTTCCTTTGCTCCTTCAAACATTGACCACACTACTCACACCTCACCTCCAACACACCCCTACCATTTTACTCGGTGACTTCAACATCAATGCTAATACCAAACACCTGAATACCTTGCACTTTCTAACCTTCTCTCCACACACAACATGACACAACATATAACCCAAACCACAACCATCGACGATTCAACTTTGGATCACATTTGGACTACAAATTCCTTCACTGACATAATAACAGGTACCAACTTTTTTTTATGGTCAGACCACTCCATTATTTACTTACTGCTCCCACTAAACTCCAAAAACACATTCCAATACTCCCCTCTTCCTACTTCCTAAAAACACCTCCACAAATCATTCCATTGGTAGGCCCTTGTGATCCCTCACCTTGTTTTTGTATATAGAAGTATCCCATCTTAGAATTAGAAGGATGCAACTCTCTTCCAAGGGGTTTTACGGAGTCCAATGATAGGTTTTGATGGTCATCTTCCCTTCTTAAAGCATTTTCCTGTCGTAGGAAAGTAGGAACAAAGGTGATAACGTCTTTGGATGGGTAGACTAAAAAAATTCTCTTCAAATAAGAAGGCAAGTATTTTAGCTTGTCAATTGTTTTTTCAATATAAGTAGAGTCATGTCATTTCATTAGGGCAATTGTACAACACCATTTTCTTTTCCCAACATTCATAAGTGTGAGTGTATATGATAACCTTCACAAAAAAAAATACATTAGATATCCATGCTCGGGTTGAGCTAGGGCATCACCAATACAAAGGTAAATGGCTAAGGCACCTAACCATAGAGAGACAACCATTACCATCTAGCTGATATGGGAGCTACCAAATCACAAGGTCTCAACCGACCAATTTGTTGGTCAGTTTGTGTGGGGTTGGCCCATGCGCAACGTGGTGGCAACTCTCTTCTTCCCTCTCAGATGGATGGCTCTCAGTTCAACGTCTGTGTGTGCATTATGTGAAATAAAATGTTATTAATTCATACATCCTTTTTAGATCAAAATTCAAGAGGTTTTTGCAGTGTTCGGGAAAAATGTGTCTCAGTTTAATATCGAGCCGTCTTCAATTTCAAAAATGTTGGTTGAGGGCAAGGAGAAAAGGAGAAATTCTGCCCCAAAATAGAAGAAAATACCCAAAAAGTAAACCTAATTTTCCAATACTTCCTCTTGGCAAATTCAAGAAAAGGAATTTTGTATGTTTGGAAAAATGATTTTTCTCTAACACTGGGTTTTTGGTTTCTTGTGGTAGCAACACTAAGATCATATAGAGTAGATAATTCAAGAAAATAGTGTAGGAGGAATATTTTTCATGAAGAGAAGTGCTTCATTAGAATATTCCACCTTTCCTTATGTTAGGTAGCATGATGTGTGAATATATTATTTTTTTGGCTCAAAATTGTGTTCTTCTTCTAAGAAGGGCGATTTTAGAGAATCCCTTGAAATGGCTAGTATAGTACAAATAAATTTTGAAATTTACCTCTAATTTAGATGAAAATTGAGAAAACCTACAAATCTTGTAAATTGTCTGTATTCGCCACCGGAAGGCTATTCAAGTTTTTAGAAAAAGGGTTTTTCTTTTAATGGTGGAACTTGGAGCTCTTCTTAACATTGATCATGAGTCTTGTTTTTCAAAAAGAAAATAACCACGTAACACAATGTATATTTTTGCTTCTTCTAATCAATTCGTACATATTAAAATTTACTTAGAGTCACTTAATTTAAAATCTCATTATCATCAAGGGTACAATTATAGCCTATGGAAGCCATATAAATATTCTACCAACCAGATATGGGGACATAATGTAAGTGCTCTAACTCATGAGCGCACACACGTTATGACCCATATCCTACTCCTTGCTCCGTCCTCCACCCTGCCAAGGAATAACTTGATATCTTTCCAATATTTGTTTTTGCAATGATCGCATTATGTGGGATATTTATATTAACATAAATGTTTCTAAGAATTCTCACATAACTTTTCTTCTTATTGCATTTCCTTTGACAACAAATGCATAGGTACTTGTATCACTTTGTGTAGCCATACCAACTAAAAGAAGCATCTTTAAACTTCAATGGTGGACAAAAACGTAGGTTTAGAGTAATCCCACCTACAAAGATAAAGGTGAAAAAACCAAAAGAATTTAGAAGAACTCAATGCAATTTAGTACAAAACCTTTAAATTTAGTCACTTTACCTTTACTATTTCTCATATGTAGGCTTGCCAAGTTTTTGGAGGAGTTTTTTCAAGCAATACCTTTAATATATTGCATTAGCAATGTTTTGCTAGTGTATCGCAATGAGAGAAAAAAAGGCTGAAATTCCACCAAAATTTTGAGATTTATCTCCCAATTCTAAATTTGAAGACAAAGGATTGATCGTGTATTGGCTAGTGCACAAACACATTAGGTTTAGGTTTTAGTATAAACCCACCTACCTCTAGATTCTAAATTTGAATGTGAGAAAAACTACAAATTCTAGAGAAATTTAGTCAACTTGCCTCTACTATTTCGCAAATGTAGGTTTTGCCAAGTTGTTGGAGAAAAGTATTTTTCAAGGAGTGCATTTAATATGCATTAGCAATGTTTTATCTCTATAAAGTAGCAGTACGTTTAATATGTTTTTCTTGATCGTTCCTTTAATATGCATTGGCAATGTTTAATTTCTATAAAGTAGCACTGTCTTCGTTATGTTTTTTTCGAGCATCACCTTTAATATGCATTCGCAGTGTTTATTTTTGTGTGTCACGATGTTAGAAAAAAACATAGGCTCAGTGTAATCTGACCTATAAATGTTGACCTCTAAAACCTAAACTTGAAAGGAAAGAATCGTGTACCGTCTAGTGTAAAAATCCTTGAAAATGTAATCAATTCACGTCTAAAATTTCTCATATGTAGGTTTTCCAAATTTTCAAAAAAGAGGATCATGTATTGGCCAATGCTTGAAACCCCGATCTAATGTTATCCCAACTACGAAGTTTTAGATTTAACACTAAATTGTAAGTTTAAAGGTGAGAAAACCTACAAATAGAGAAATTTTGTGTAGAAATATTCAAGCTACCTCTAAAAGAACACGGTTAACAAAGAAGGTGAACAAAGGTGTGCTGACCTTGGAAAGAGGATATCTTTGTAAATTTTCTATATTGTCTCGATTCCCCACTAATACCGTGATGCGAGCTATCCCTTCTCAGCTTTTGCCAAGAACCGTTGCTTGTCATCGAATGCAACTTTTTGCCTTTCTCTCTATTGCCTATGGGAGCAAGCTATTGGTTAGAGATTTTGCTCCCCCCCCCCCCCCCGCCCCCCCCGGTCTCTCTCTCTCTTCGTCTCTATGTCTTGGAAACACAATTAATGGAGTGCTCTCACAATTGTTCTAGAAATTCCATTTTTAGAACCATAGCCAGTTCCTTTTGGTGTCAGCCTCTATTTCTCTTTGAGTATTCCCACCTCCCTCTCTCTCTCTCTGCCCTTGCTTGTAGTATTTCTTGGTAAAAACCTTTTTCCAAAAACTTGGCAAACTTATATATAAGAAATTTTTGAGGTAGATTGACTAAAATTGGAACGTTTTCACGCTAAAGTTTTCTAACTATTGTAGATTATCTCACCTTCATCTTTAAAATGTAAATATCTATAATTGTAGGTGGGATTACACTCTCACCTTCATCTTTAAATTGTAAATATCTATAATTGCAGGTGGTACTACACTCTCACCTTCATAAATAAAAGGTAGACCTAAATATCTAAATCTATAGTTGTGATTACAATGAAGTTTTGAACCTATGTTTCTTAAGCAAAGACTAAAGTCTAAGGGTGGAATCCAAACTCCATCTGGCATACGCATCTCTCTCTCTCTCTCTCTCTCTCTCTCTCTCTCTCTCTCACACACACACACACACACACACACACACACACACACACCAAGGCCCAAGCTGTGCGCATAGCTACTGAGGCATGAGCCCATGAGTTGTGAGTTGTGACTCGTCCCTCTCTCCTCACTCGTCCATCTCTCTCTCTCTCTCTCTCTAGACTCTCACAAGTCACATTGTCACACACACACACACACACACACACACAGACAGCTAGGAGCAATTGCACACTACTACACTCGTACATCCTCTCTCTCTCTCTCTCTCTCTCTCTCTCTCTCTCTCTCTCACACACACACACACACACACACACACACACACACACACACACAAGATTACATGAGATCTTTCACTCGACTCATCTTTGAAATTTGACAAAAAAAAGCCTAGCAGTTTAGTATGTGGGGATTCCTTCATCTACATCTCAATTAAACCTCCCATTACATGATCACACAAACAACATCGCAGTAAAAACAGGTGTTCGGACGCTCAGCTTAAGGTAAGATACGAGTCGCCAAGACTAACCCATACTCCCGGGTGCGTGGAGTACTGTTAAAATATCTTCCAACTGGATGACCATAACTACGATACAAGAAAATCTTATGTGGTGTTAGGAATTGGGCTAGCAGGTATAACCGCTTAGAAAAACCTGGCTTCAGTGAATGTTCTATGTAATAATACTAGGTCCCTAGGCCTAGAGCCTCAGTTACCATCGCCAATCTGATATTGTTCCTAAAATGTTCGCGACCCCAAAGAGTCACACGAATCACTCGGGCCTGATAGGTCCACCATTTAGTTTGGGATATAGAGGTTCCCAAAAAGATGAAGTTCATAACGGAGCAAAGTTGCTCTCCAGGTAGATTCACCTAACTGATGAAGGTGAGCGATAGCTATTGCAAAAGCCAGTTCTTGACTGTAAGCATAATAAGTTAGTTACTCCTGAAGAGCAAATAATCTAAAATTTTAACTCTTGTAGTGTTACTCCATACTAATACTATTGACTTGGTTTTGTTAAAATGCCTTCTATCTTTTATAGACCCACCTTATGACTTTGAGACAAAATTGTAAATAATATATAAAATTGTCGGCTCTAAGTAATATAACTCACACCGTTAATATCGGGGCCTGGATCCCTTACCCTAGTTGGTAGCTGTATGACATAATCTCAGTGAAGTGTTCAGTTGTATGGCTAACGGGTTGTATATAATCAACTGGGGCTAGGTAGATTAAGCAGGTAATGAATTTTGAACCGGCTTTTCGGCCGTGTGAGTGGCTTTCTTATTGGTTGATAGGTTGTAATATTGGACTAGGTGACTTGACCTGGTTTTTTACTTAAATTAACTCTAAGGTACGTATACACATTTCTGTGTAACGTTTATAAACTTCACTTCATTTAATATTCATGCATACTGCTGCACGTTACTGCCGCTGTGCAAGGGTTTGGTCTGTAGGTTCATGTAGCAGCAAAGGTGTGCGACCTGGTCTGAGCAACCGGATATTTAGCTGTGGACAATCCCTAAAAATCTGACTATATACGCGACCTCAGGTGTGGGTAAACCTGTCCGAGTCTGTGACGTACCCTCGTCTGATAAGGCTTCAACCAGTATAAAGGCATGAGAAGGTGAGTACTTATACTCACTAGAATCAAGCTGTGTTATCACCTGTGTGTGCATTCTATACTGTGTGAGTAAAAAGGTTATCCACTACTAAGTGCTCAACATGCCGAAAAAGAATGGGAAGGAAATTGTCGATGAGTCTTCGTCTCCTAATCTACAGATTTACAAAGAATCCTTCTAACTCTCAAGACTGTCAAAAGATAATGAGATGCTTTGATGTTAGTGGTTTGAAATGCTGTGAAAAACCAGTAATTAGACGTTTTTATAAAAAAAACCTGTTCCAGATAGTGATCTTTCTGGTTTATTTGGTGGAATGGGAGTGGTAATATTGGTTTGCTTCAGGACTATTGGAAGATGTGATTCTCTTTGACTAAAGGTAGATGTTTCCGTAAAATAAAAAGGGTTATGGTAACAATATCCATGTTATATTATCTGGTTGTTTTGGATGTAATAAATCTGGCCCTAGAGGCTAAGAAAAGCCAGGTCTCTAGGAGATCTTTCTGTATGCTGTAATGAATATTGGAAGGCATTATGGCTAAAAAGATAGGGTGAGTTTGTCTTGTTGATGATGCTAATGGTTAGGAAGATGGTACTTTTGTAGGTAATTCTGCAAGGATTTGAATCGAGCCGGTAATTCACAAATAATCATATATATAGCTCAAAACTGAGAGCAGTATTTGTTGGATTCATGGGTAAGTCATAAAACTAGTAGGTCGGACTACTCTGGCTACACTAGCTGACCACAGACTGATTCGGTCCTTAGTACAAACACCTAATTTTTCAATAGTCTAAATAGACCTTGACTGAACTAAAAACTTTTTTCTGTTGTATTGCCAAATTGGTTGGTGTTCTCAAGGCTGTAAATGACATCACATACCCGGGTATGGTTGCTAATAGCTTTGTTTCTCAATTTGTTTTACCATATTACATGACAATGGGAAAGTTTAGTGAATAGTGTGTTTTCACTAAATTCAGCTTATCGACTGATTTAGTCTTGCTGTGGCTGGTATGACCAGTAATTTAGACTTTTTTTAATTAATAAACCTATTCCAATAACTGATATTTCTGGTTTATTTGATGGAATGGGAGTGGTATTATGTGTTTGCTTCAGGACTGTTGGAAGATGTGATTTTCTTTGACTAAAGGTATAGGTTTCCGTTAAATAAGCCGGATTATGGTAACAATATCCAGGCTATATTTTCTGGTTGTTTTGGATGCGATAAATATGGCCCTAGCGGCTAAGAAAATCCAGGTCTCTAGTAGATCTATCTGTATGGTTGTATTGAGTATTGGAAGGTATTATGACTAATAGGATAGGGTAGGTATGTCTAGTTGGTGATGCTTATCTTTAGGAAGAAGGTACTTATGAAGGTTATTGTGCAGGGATTTGAATCGAACTTCTTAATCACAAATAATAATATAGCTCAAAAACTATGAGCAGTAATTGTTGGATTCCTTGGTAAGTCATAACACTAGTAGGTCGGATTACTCTGGTTACACATGCTGACCACTGACTGATTCAGTCCTTTGTATAGATACTTAATTTTTTAATAGTCTAAAGAGACTTTGACTGAACTGAAAACTTTTTTCTGTGGTATTGCCAAATTGGTTGGGGATCTGAAGGCGGTAAATGGAATCACATACCCTATTAAGGTGGCTAATAGCTTTGTTTCTCGCTTGGTTTTACTATATTACATCACAACGTGGGAAGTTTAGTGAAAGGAGGATGTTCACTGATTCAGCTTATCGACTGATGTCTTCTTGCTGTAGCTGGTATGACATTAGGTTATGCAAAGAAGATAATCTTGACAACCTTTTTTTCTCGCTGCATATTCTTTCTCGTATGTATATAACTTTTTTGGGTACTTATGCTGACCTCAGACTGTCTCGATCCTTAGTACAGGTACTTAATCTTTTGAATAGTCTAAAGAGACTTTGACTGAATGGAAAGCTGGTTTCCGATGTGTTGCCAAATCAGCTGATGCTCTGAAGGCGGTTAATGGCATCACATACCCTATTATTGTGGCAATTAGCTTTCTTTCTCGTTTGGTTTTTACCATATTACATCACAAGATGGGAAGTTTAATGAATGGTTTGTTTACTAATCACTGATTCAGCTTATTGACTAAGTTCTGCTGGCTGTGGCTGGTTTCACCTTGGGTAATTCAAATAAGATTAACTCTACATCATTTTACTCGTTTCGTATGCTCTCTCATAGGTATTTGAACTTTACTTTGCCTACTATCGTGCAATATATACAGCGAAAAGTTTGTAGGCGGGTTAAGTTTACTTCTATTCTTTCTCGGAAGAAGTATGGGCTTGCTCTATTGACAAAGTTGTCTAGAACATTATGTTATGATATCTAGTTTATAACCAGCTTGGACAAAAATATGTCAGTCATGGCATAATGACAGATGCTGTTTTTTTTGGGCTTTGGTTTGAAAATTAGGTAACCAGTTGTTGGCATATTTCAGTTTTTTAAAAATAAAGGGGAAATATATATATCTTTTGGAATAGGAACTGGTCCGAAAGTTTGTTTTTTCTAGACTTCGAATTTCGAAGGAGGAGCTGTCCTTAACAGAAATCTGGCCCAGGATGGCTTATAGAATGTAGTTCTCATGTATCAGATTAAGGTTGTAGCTCTTTTCAGCTTTGATTACCTTCCTAAAAAACCTACTCAAAACTAAAAAAAAATTAAATAAATTTTCTCAGCTGCTCTATGGGCACTTCACTTTTGGGATTGGCAATAATCCAAGATTCTCTTTTTCATTAAAACATGATACAAGTTAAGAATTGTGTGTTTTTTTAAAAAAGTGACATGGATAACAACTGGGATGTCCAGCATCACCTGCGTACAGTCACGTGCTAACGAAGTGTTTTCTTGTGGCTATGGGTGCAGGTGAGGGCTGCCTTCTTTGATTAAAGCATTCTGTTCTTAACTTATGGCGGATCTCTTACCATGATGGAAAATTTCCGAGACTGTGGGAATGCGGGTTCCCGCACTGTATTGTGTTATCTTCATTACCTTGTACAAAGTTTATTTTCAACTGCAAATAAATTATTGTACAAATACATTGTATTATTCTAGAATTGTTGGTCTATGAACAGGTAGTGTTCGTTTGCGTATATTTATAGATTTAGAACTGCTACACACACAATAAACACAAAAGAGGGATATACTTTTTTGTTTATCTCTCTCAGACAATAACTCTAGAAATGAAAACGCCTATTACTGTATAATTTATTATACTCTAGTAGGTTGGGGTGCTATCACACAGTCTTAGTGGTTCTTTTTGACCTGACTGGTGAAAGGCTGCTATCACGACCAGTCCACTCTATATTCACGATTCTTGCTTGCACTTTACTTTAATTACTATCATTTCACTAGTTATTACGTCTATTTAACCAGGTGGTGGGAAAGCTCACTACAAGAATTAAAGTTTGCTATGACCCAGAAAAGAGAGCTATGATTTCGGAGAAGTTACGACTTGCTAAAGAAATAGAAAAGACCTTCTCTAATATCTCTCTTAGGATTAGGCCTTATCTACATAGGGCTGTAAAATTCAAAAAGATGTAACTCTTTGTATTAGATCCTCACATCTTCTCTTCTCTTCCAAAAATACGGAAATCTAACTACTGTTATTTTTGCAGATTGTTTTCCTTTCCCAAGGGCTCGCCCTTCCTATGGAACCCCTTTCCCTTGCTTCTCTTCTTGTACTGAAATGTATAGAAGACAAGGATGCCTCTTCCTTGATTTTTGATGCTTCGAAGGAGTCTAGTATGTCTCTAGTTCAGCTTATTTCTTTTGACCTCTGGGTTAAAGTGCTAGCTCTCCTCGTTAAGAATAAATATGATGGTATCAACCTTCTGATGGAATTTACTTCTAACTTGGCTGATCTATCCAAAGCCCATATTCAGGACTTAGCTTCTTTCTCCTCCAAAGGATCTGAATTATCCAATCTTCTTAGAAAATTCTGCGGGCTTAGTCCCATATTTGTTACAGCTCCCTCGACACCTATTGTCCCTCCCCCTAATAGCCTCTTTTGCAGAGATGCAGCTGCATTGCAAGCTGTAAAAGAATTTCAGAAGGACCTTTGTTCACTCAGTGAAGCTTTGATTTTGGATATGGTACCGAAAGTCTCTAGGGCCTTTCCTTTTTTATCATCACGGCAGATTGAAGTAGAATCCTTGGGGGTTGAGCACAAGCTATGGATGTTCCCAAATAAAGGATTTCTGGTTCCTATTTCTATGGAGACTTGGGTGTTCCTGGCCAACCTAGCCCCTGCAACTATTGAAGAATGCAAACTTAAAGTTCTTAAAGGGATTCAACTCTTGGATAAAGGGGATTTGATTAAAGCTCCCTTCAATATGATTTTTCTTGATGATAAAAAATGTAGTTCGAATACAGTTTTATATGCAAGAACCAAAGGAGTTATGACCTTTATTAAAAATAATGCTGAGTACTACACTGAGACAGTGTGGAATGTGTTCAGACCTTACCTTAAATGTGCTTGCAGATTTTTAGAGCCCAAAGCTGCCTGTGAGTCAAGCATCATTTGGTTTGATCATGCTATTTGGTACGCCCTCAACAATCTGCCAAGTATCTTTCCTGAAAAAGCAGAAGAATTTCACCTTTCCCTCTTTTGCTCATGGCTTGGTGGACAAGCTAAGGATCTTGTCTTAGCTCAAATCGCCTTTATTAAATACAGATCAATTATGTGCGATACACTTGAAGAGCTTGGTTCTGATGGGTGTGGTACTCTGCTAGCTACATATGGCGGCTTTAAAGGAATCAAAAGCATAGTTGGGCAAATCATGACTAATATTGAGGATGATGAATCTCAAGTTTCTAAATGACCTAACAATCTTGTCTCTCCAGGGGCCTCGTACACCTCTTTCTTAACTCCCTCCTTGAGTGAATCTGTTTTTGGGAGAGGGAGAGGTAGAAGTTATGTTAGAGGAAGAGGTAGAAATCTACCAATCAGAAAACTTTTGGATATGTGATGTGAAAGAACGAAGGAACGCATGTGGAAGACTTCACCTACCTCCAAAGGAAGAAACGAGTAATAAGATATTCTCACATTGCTTGTTTACTAGCAAGATTTTGGACTTCTTTACTCCCCAAGCTATTTTCTCAGAATATTTTGGACATAATTTTGGATCTAATCTATTACTTAATGATGTGATGTTTGGATGGAAGTACTCACCACCTATCAAGAATATTTTTTACTCTACTGATTTTCTCCATAATACAGGGATTCCTATCTGCTCCTGTCATCTATTTCAAAAATTCTGTAAAATTTTTACTAACTTTGGGTTACATGTTTGTACTTCTAACTTAGAAATCATTTCTGATCCACAAGTAAGGAGCCTCTTGAGTAAAGGCTTGAATCATATACCTCCCTTTCCACTAAATCCTCAGATTGCCTTATTGGCGTTACTTGATTGCATGGCCGACTTGGCCTTAAAACTCCAACTGGAGGAGAATGTTGACATTCAACTAACCGCAACACTCAAAGAAATTTTTTGGAAAAAGATCAGTCTTATGCCGCAAGTATCGCTAAGTACTGATACCACTTGGCTTACGCCTAAAATTAAGACCTCTATTTCTAACGCTAAGGAGAAATGGCTTATTGTTGGGCTTGATAAAGCCTCAAATACTGCGTCCTTTATATGTAAAAAATTAGCATATGAGGCCGCCTATTTAAGACTTGATAGTAAGGATTTTCTTAAACTTGAGACCTCTCCGTTGAACAAAGCTACACGGTTAAATAATAAATTATCGGGACTTGGTTATTGTCCTAACCTTCTAAAAATTCCTATTCTATTCCCAAATTATAAGAATCATAAGCATAAATTTAGATGGGTCTCTGACGCATCCAATAGCCTGTTCTCGTGTGTTACGAACGACATCACCTACTGCTTAAACTTTGTTCTACTAGAAATTGAAGCTATATGTGCCATCAAGCATTGTGATCTGAAAAGATTCAGAAATATAAATTATTACCCATTTTGGGTTATAAAAAACGCGGCTGAGGTGTCTATCAACCTCCCGGTAAACATTTTCTCTATCTTTACGGCAGACATAACTCAATGTTATGAAGATATCCCACTAAAAGGACCTTCTGGGCTTTTTGATACCTTTTCTAATTTTATAAGGATTGCCTTTGCTCACAGAAAAAAACTAGGGTTTACATGCATCTCACTTAAAAGGAATAAAGGATGGGTGAAAAAATCTAATAAGTTTATACCTTTAGTCTTTAAAGAAGATGATTTATGTAAATATATCTTTTGGCTACTTAATAATTGTTGTATCCAAGTAGGTGATACCTGCTACAAACAAACTTTAGGGATCCCAATGGGATTTGCATGCTCTCCGATTATGTGTAATCTCTATCTTTGTTACTTCGAATACCACTGGCTCTTAAAAATTATAAATAACCTTGATAGTACCTTGTTACTCACACAATTTAAACATTCGTTTAGATTTATGGATGACCCGTGTATCCTTAACAATCCCATGTTTGAGGCTACTCTTAAAGATATATATCCTCCGTGCCTTAATATTGAACCAACATTCTCCGATAGAGTTCTATGGAAAGAAAAATAGGTAATTACTAGGACTCATTTCCTGAATATTGAATTTGTGTTGTCCCCCCCTTTCTTGGGAAATTTTTGTACTCGCTTTTATTGGAAAAGGGAAAAACTCAAACTTGTTTCCTCAGAATTAACCAAAAGGAAAAGTAACAGACCCTTCAAGAATTCACTACACACCTGTCTAGGAATGTTGTTCTTTATAATGTATGCCTCGTCTGATAGTTTTAGTGCATATGAAGAAATCAATACTCTGATTACCAAGTTCATTAATAATGGGTTTTCTAAAAAAGACCTCGTTGAGTGTATCCACCATTCCCTAAAGAAACATGATTGGACTTACCTTAAGTTTAACTTACAGAATTTGATAGATCTCCTTAATTCAGAATAAAATTAACTACTGCATCGCATGTCACAACCACTTCTTGAGGTAGAAGGCCCCTATTCTTTGGGGTCTACTGCCTCATAGAATAGGTGCCTAGGTATGGGTGGGCACACACACACACACACACACACACACACACACACACACACACACAAGATTACATGAGATCTTTCACTCGACTCATCTCTGAAATTTGACAAAAAAAAGCCTGGCAGTTTAGTATGTTGGGATCCCTTCATCTACATCTCAATTAAACCTCCCATTACATGATCACACAAACAACTATCGCAGTAAAAACAGGTGTTCGGACACTCAGCTAAAGGCAAGATACGAGTCGCCAAAACTAACCAATACTCCCGGGTGCGTGGAGTACTGTTAAAATATCCTCCAAGTGGAGGACCATAACTACGATACAAGAAAATCTTATGTGGTGGTAGGAACTGGGCTAGCAGGTATAACCGCTCAGAAAAACCTTGCTTCAGTGAATGTTCTATGTAATAATACTGGGGCCCTAGGCCTAGAGCCTCAGTTACCATCGCCAATCTGATATTGTTCCTAAAATGTTCGCAACCCCAAAGAGTCACTCGGGCCTGATAGGTCCACCATTTAGTTTGGGATACACAGGTTCCCAAATAGATGAAGTTCATAATGGAGCAAAGTTGCTCTCCAGGTAGATTCACCTGACTGATCAAGGTGAGCGGTAGCTATTGCAAAAGCCAGTTCTTGACTGTGAGCATAATAACTTAGTTACTCCTGAAGAGCAAATAATCTAAAATTTTAACTCTTGTAGTGTTACTCCATACTAATACTATTGACTTGGTTCTGTTAAAATGCCTTCTGTCTTTTATAGACCCACCTTATGACTTTGAGACAAAATTGTAAATAATATATAAAATTGTCGGCTCTAAGTAATATAACTCACACCGTTAATATCGGGGCCTAGATCCCTTACCCTAGTTGGTAGCTGTATGGCATAATCTCAGTGAAGTGTTCAGTTGTATGGCTAACGGGTTGTATATAATCAACTGGGGCTAGGTAGATTAAGCAGGTAATGAATTTTGAACCGGGTTTTCGACCGTGTGAGCGGCTTTCTTATTGGTTGATAGGTTGTAATATTGGACTAGGTGACTTGACCTGGTTTTTTACTTAAATTAACTATGAGGTATACACATTTCTGTGTAGTGTTTATAAACTTCACTTCATTTAATATTCATGCATACTACTGCACGTTACCGCCGCTGTGCAAGGGTTTGGTCTGCAGGTTCATGTAGCAGCGAAGGTGTGCCACCTGGTCTGAGCAACCGGATCTTTAGCTGTGGACAATCCCTAAAAATTTGACTATATATGCGACCTCGGGTCTGGAAAAACCTGTCCGAGTCTGTAGTGTACTCTCGTCTGATAAGGCTTCAACCAATATAAAGGAATCAGAAGGTGAGTACTAATACTCACTAGCATCGAGCTGTGTTATCACCTGTGTGTGCATTCTATATTGTGTGAGTAAAAAGGCTATTCACTACTGAGTGCTCAACATGCCGAAAGAGAATGGGAAGGAAATTGTCGATGAGTCTTCGTCTCCTAATCTACAGGTTTACAAAGAATCCTTCTAACTCTCAAGACTGTCAAAAGATAATGAGATGCTTTGATGTAAGTGGTTTGAAATGCTGTGAAAAACCAGTAATTAGACGTTTTTAATAAAAAAAACATGTTCCGGATAGTGATCTTTCTTGTTTATTTGGTGGAATGGGAGTGGTAATATTGGTTTGCTTCAGGACTATTGGAAGATGTGATTCTCTTTGACTCAAGGTAGATGTTTCCGTAAAATAAAAAGGGTTATGGTAACAATATCCATGTTATATTATCTGGTTGTTTTGGATGTAATAAATCTGGCCCTAGAGGCTAAGAAAAGCCAGGTCTCTAGGAGATCTTTCTGTATGCTGTAATGAATATTGGAAGGCATTATGGCTAAAAAGATAGGGTGGGTTTGTCTTGTTGATGATGCTAATGGTTAGGAAGATGGTACTTTTGTAGGTAATTCTGCAGGGATTTCAATCGAACCAGTAATTCACAAATAATCATATATATAGCTCAAAATTGAGAGCATTATTTGTTGGATTCATGGGTAAGTCGTAAAACTAGTAGGTCAGACTACTCTGGCTACACTGGCTAACCACAGATTGATTCGGTCCTTAGTACAAACACCTAATTTTTTAATAGTCTAAATAGACCTTGGCTGAACTAAATTTTTTTTCTGTTGTATTGCCAAATTGGTTGGTGTTCTGAAGGCGGTAAATGACATCACATACCCGGGTATGGTTGCTAATAGCTGTGTTTCTCAATTTGTTTTACCATATTACATGAAAAGGGGAAAGTTTAGTGAATAGTGTGTTTTCACTACATTCAGCTTATTGCCTGATTTAGCCTTGCTGTGGCTGGTATGACCAGTAATTTAGACTTTTTTTATTAATAAACCAATTCCAATAACTGATATTTCTCGTTTATTTGATGGAATGGGAGTGGTATTATGTGTTTACTTCAGGACTGTTGGAAGATGTGATTTTCTTTGACTAAAGGTATACGTTTCTGTTAAATAAACTGGATTATGGTAACAATATCCAGGCTATATTTTCTGGTTGTTTTGGATGCGATAAATATGGCCCTAGCGGCTAAGAAAAGCCAGGTCTCTAGTAGATCTATCTGTATGGTTGTATTGAGTATTGGAAGGTATTATGACTAATAGGATAGGGTAGGTATGTCTGGTTGGTGATGCTAATCTTTAGGAAGAAGGTACTTATGAAGGTTATTGTGTAGGGATTTGAATCGAACCGCTTAATCACAAATAATAATATAGCTCAAAAACTATGAGCAGTAATTGTTGGATTCCTTGGTAAGTCATAACACTAGTAGGTCCGATTACTCTGGTTACACATGCTGACCATTGACTGATTCAGTCCTTTGTACAGATACTTAATTTTTTAATAGTCTAAAGAGACTTTGACTAAACTGAAAACTTTTTTCTGTGGTATTGTCAAATTGGTTGGGGATCTGAAGGCGGTAAATGGCATCACATACCCTATTAAGGTGGCTAATAGCTTTGTTTCTCGCTTGGTTTTACCATATTACATCACAACGTGGGAAGTTTAGTGAAAGGAGGATGTTCACTGATTCGGCTTATCGATTGATGTCTTCTTGCTATAGCTGGTATGACATTAGGTTATGCAAAGAAGATAATCTTGACAACCTTTTTTTCTCGCTGCATATTCTTTCTCGTATGTATATAACTTTCTTGGGTACTTATGCTGACCTCAAACTGTCTGGTCCTTAGTACAGGTACTTAATCTTTTGAATAGTCTAAAGAGACTTTGACTAAACTGAAAGCTGGTTTCTGATGTGTTGCCAAATCAGTTGATGCTCTGAAGGGAGTTAATGGCATCACATACCCTATTATTGTGGCAATTAGCTTTCTTTCTCGTTTGGTTTTTACCATATTACATCACAAGATGGGATGTTTAATGAATGGTTTGTTTACTAATCACTGATTTAGCTTATCGACTAAGTTCTGCTGGCTGTGGCTGGTTTGACCTTGGGTAATGCAAATAAGATTAACTCTACATCATTTTACTCGCTTCGTATGCTCTCTCATAGGTATTTGAACTTTACTTTGCCTACTATCGTGCAATATATACAGCGAAAAGTTTGTAGGCGGGTTAAGTTTACTTCTATTCTTTCTCGGAAGAAGTATGGGCTTGCTCTATTGACAAAGTTGTCTAGAACATTATGTTATGATATCTAGTTTATAACCAGCTTGGACAAAAATATGTCAGTCATGGCATAATGACAGATGTTGTTTTTTTTGGGCTTTGGTTTGAAAATTAGGTAACCAGTTGTTGGCATATTTCAGTTTTTTAAAAATAAAGGGGAAATATATATATCTTTTGGAATAGGAACTTGTCCGAAAGTTTGTTTTTTCTAGACTTCGAATTTCGAAGGAGGAGCTGTCCTTAACAGAAATCTGGCCTAGGATGGCTTATAGAATGTAGTTCTCATGTATCAGATTAAGGTTGTAGCTCTTTTCAGCTTTGATTACCTTCCTAAAAAACCTACTCAAAACTAAAAAAAAATTAAATAAATTTTCTCAGCTGCTCTATGGGGACTTCACTTTTGGGATTGGCAATAATCCAAGATTCTCTTTTTCATTAAAACATGATACAAGTTAAGAATTGTGTGTTTTTTAAAAAAGTGACATGGATAACAACTGGGATGCCCAGCATCACCTGCGTACAGTCACATGCTAACGAAGTGTTTTCTTGTGGCTATGGGTGCAGGTGAGGGCTACCTTCTTTGATTAAAGCATTATGTTCTTAACTTATGGCGGATCTCTTACCATGATGCAAAATTTACCAGACTGTGGGAATGCGGGTTCCCGCACTGTATTGTGTTATCTTCATTACCTTGTACAAAGTTTATTTTCAACTGCAAATAAATTATTGTACAAATACATTGTATTATTCTAGAATTGTTGGTCTGTGAACAGGTAGTGTTCGTTTGCATATATTTATAGATTTAGAACTGCTACACACACACACACAGTGACAGCTTACCAGGGTCCTTCATCCTGACTCACAGGAGTTGACATGCCTACTACTTAGGTTCTTATAGCAGAAAAAAATGGAGATTTCAAGGCAACGTGCAGGTGCATGCGACGCCTCAGTGTCACACCTGTGAATGATGCATTTACTAACATCACCTAGACGGCTGTGGTAGGCGAGCAGCAAAGTAGGTGCAAAAGGCTAGTCTTGCAATTCGTGCAAACTTCAAACGATTGAGGGCTCAACACGTGGAGGGTCTCTTTGGCCTCCAAAAGGCTAAGCTGCATTATATATAGTATAGAAGCTTCACCTTACATAATTCTATAAATTCTATAGATATATACACACACATATTTATATTCACACACACACACATATATATATTGATGAATTCTTTTTATTTTATATTTCATTTCACATCCTCACATGGATTGATTTTTCGTGCATTCTATAACTTAATTCTAGTCAATATTTGGGATAGTTCCTTTTCTTAAGCGGTCGCTGGTCGAGTTTCTTACTCACAAAGAAGCAAACTGAAAATACTAGGAAAAAATTAAAATTTGCATGATTGTTGAACTATTTTCTCACATATTTCACCGCATTTTCTTCGCTTTATCATGGTTTGCAAAACTAGCTAGTCTCGAATTTCAATTTGCTCAAAGCTATGTTGAGGCATTTCTTTCCCGAACACTAAATTTTCAGTTGAACTCAACCTAATGATTTTATCACTTCTATACTATATGAAACAGCTTAAAATTTTCAAGGAAGGAACAGAGACAACGATGGTCTACTTGCTGAAGAAAGTGCTCACGCAGGAAAAAAAACAGGGATGGTCTGAGCTAGGTCGAGAATGCTAAGCTTCTGATGGTCTGAGCGATGGTGGTATGAGGGTAAAGCACAGAAGGTGCCGCCTTGGTTTTATTTCCCTAGGTGGGCGGCTTGTGTGCTCTGAGGCGCTCAGGGTTCTGTGGCTTGGGCCGGCAAGGGCTTCGTGAGCTACTTATGGCTCTCTTAAGCAACACACGCCCCTCCCGCAGCACGCCTGAGCGATTATTTGCTTAGAAGCTGGCGATTATTTGCTTATGCAATTATTATCTTTAGGACATTGTGATTATTATCTTTTTTTTAGGCCTTGCGATTATTATCTATTTGGTAAAGCCCCTTGAAACCATATTGTGACTTGGTGTCGGTGGGGCTTCTCACCATGCCATGGCGAGCTCGAACCGTCCTACGCCAAAGCAGTGGCACGCAAAGAGCAGCTCGATGCTTTGAAGTCTTTTCCCCGTCCCAAAATTCATTGATATCTGAAGGATAGTCACATGTCTTCTTATCCAACCATTGTCATCTTTCCCTCCACATGGATAGAAAGTAATGGAAAAATGTCTCACTAGCACACAAGAGCCGAAGTTGATCCAAAAAAGAGATGTATAGAAAAGAAATCATTTCTTTCCTAGGCTTTTGACAGTGTTGGCATCACTCGCAACACTCTTTGGAATCACGTACCAAAGATGATGGATTGTCTTCGATACTACAACCACACTTCATAATTGTACCCTCATACGCATCCTCTGGATTAGGTGCAAAAACTTGAGGATCATGGGACATGTCCTCGGTGCCAACACAAAGCTTCCACTCCTGAGGAGTCACCATGCCCATCCCATTGTACATTTGCAATAGCTAAGAGAAGTTGCATGGAATGCTCTTACCCCCCAATTGTCCATTCCAATTTCTCGGCTTGTGAAATAGAAGGGATGCAAGAGACCTTGCTTGAGAGGTCCTATTTTCTTTCTTCCGTGCATTCACATTCAATCCATCAAATAGAATTTTCAAAAGCTCATCTTGAAATTTCAAAGATGTGCGGTGTTGGTCACATAATGATTGGACGTGTATCACACAATCTAGGATGTACCAATCCAATTGCTCGTCATCCAATGCGCTAGAACTCGGTGGGAGTGACCCAGAGAATGAAGCATATTGATCCATGTATAATTGTGCACTGGCAAATTCATCATAACTACTTTTAAGCATCGCATTTGTGACATGTTTAGCATTACAAAAACTTCATAAACCCTTTTACTAGAAAAAGGACTCGTCGCCCTTCCAGCATAACATACACACAAGAAATGATGCCAAGAAAAGAAAATTATACGTTCCTGGGCAAGGCGGTCAAAGTGATGCATCATATATCTAGCTAGTCCCAAGTCTCAACATCGTTTCAAAAAAACCATTATGGAAAACAATCTCAAAACATAAATGCATTACTTTTCGCAATATCTAATTCATGATAGAAAAAATCCAAGAGATCCACCTGATTGACATCGACTCCAAACAATATACATGGTGAACTTGTGCCACCTACATCCTCATGAAACACAATTTCAAAGAAGGGCGAGAGATTTGGAGTTTTGACCTATGCTTGCAAGTTGCAACCATAGGCTTATCAGTTTGATGAGGGGTGGGTGCACGTTACCTTGCCAGTGAACACATATTTACGAAAATAGGGAAAAATTCACACATTTGGGACGATTCTATGTGTCTCATGGACTTGAGGTAAGGTTGTATTGTACTAGGTTGTTGCACATATGAAAACTGACATACAATGTTTAGTGGATGCTTATGAGTCTACAAGATCCAATATGGTCTGTTTTCAACAACCATACTATACACTAGAGTGTTTTTGCACATGTTAGTTTACAAATACACACACACACACACACACTCATGCGCACGTGCACACACACACACACACACACACATGCTCATGCACCCAAAACAAAATTTTCTTCCCATACATCTTCATTTGATAAAAGAATTAAAATGTAAGTTGCAAGAAAAATTTGGGTGACTAAAGTGAAACAAAACACCATTCATATTGAATAATATTTCTTGAAGATTACAAAGGTGGGATGCCATTATCAATGTTGATAATGACCCTATCTATGGGTGGACTAATTGGAACCATTGCTAGAAGATTACAAAGGTGAAAGGCCAATGCTAAGTGATCATTCCTCTTCATTTGCATTGACATTTGATGGTGCCTCATGTTCATCAAGTTTCAACTGACTCTCTTTGGCCTTGAGGATTATTGCCTTTGGAATCTTGATTTTTTCAGGAATTTGTCCACCCTTGGGCTTCCATGCCCAAATGATGCAGCTAGTGTCTTCCCAGTGTTGAGGATCATTGATGTTCTCTCTCCAATACTTGTTCCAACAATCCTTTTAAACCTCCACATCACTTGCATTATTCTTCTTTGAAATTGGTGTCCAGTATTGTATCTTCACTTGAAGATAGGTTGTCGAGTCATTTTTTTGATCAATATCTATTGCTGCCACTCCTAACCAAATTGGGTAATTTTCATCACAAGGTTGCACAAGTAAAAAGTCTCCCTTTGCCACATCAAGAGTTGGGTTGAACTCCTGAGCAGATTTGTTGCGCATTGGACCACAATAGTGGCCCTCGATTATGTCAAGTGCTTCATCTAGACCATCTTCCAATGGAACTTCAAGAGGATGATCTTGTTCACGTATACTCCTTGGCCAGAAGTCATCAAATAAAGTGTTTTCACTTTGTCCAGGGTTTTGCATAGCTTGCATGAGATTCTCCCAGTACATAGGAACTGGGTTGATCCACCTAGCATACTCACTTTCATCTCCTTTCTCTTGCAAGTGATCTTTCCACCAACTAACATACTTCTTTAATCCTTCCATAACTATCTCACTATCTTTAAAATACTCAAAGGGTGGTAATACTTTTGGAACACCTTCAAGAAGCTTGGCTCCTCCTTGGTCATTTCTCTTCCATAACTCTATACCATTTTTGGGTAACCAATCCACATTTTTAGGGTGTACTTTGTACTGCATCAAAGGTATTCCATCACTCATAGAGAACCTAAATTTCAATGGCTTTGAATGACCCACTAAGCTATTTGTTCCATCATGTAAGAACCCCTTTACAAATCCTTTAAAGTCTGCCACGTTTTGTAGGAGAAAAGGTGTTGGATGCATGCTAACACACTCACTGAAGATCTTTATCAAATGTGGAAATGTAAAAATGGCTTGTTTTCTAAGCTTCTCAGAAAAGCGACTGAACAATGCATCAATGTCTTCATGAGTGTGACCAACCATAAGAAATCCAAGCTGCAAAGTGTCAAATACTCCTCGTGCAACCAACAATGATAGGTATGCAAACACATATCGATTCTTATTTTCTGAACCACAATTGTCAAGTTGCAACAATAATGTTCTTGGACACCTCTTGAACCCAAATACATTTCCATCCTCCTGTACATGTGCATTAGTAGCAAAGATTAATTGCATCCTTGGACAATCATTTCCCTGTCTAGAAGAAAAATTCTCAGTGTCCACATTCACATTTGTGATTAGATCAGTCTCTGCCTCTTCATTTTGAGCACTCTGTTCCTTGCACTACTGGTTTTTCTCCTTAACACTAGGTTGGTAACCTAACAGGACATAAAAGTGTCCTTTCAGGGTTTTGAAAAAAACTTCCAAAACCATAGTAGATCCACTCATTTTGTAAAATCCTTTCATGAGGTTATAGTTCAAGGCCTACTACACATGGAAAAAATAAGAGACTTGTAAAATTTCTCATCTTTTGGTCACACCAAGCCTCCAAAGTTGATGGACCATTACATTTTCATCAAAACAGTCATTTCTTTCGTTTTTTTGTATAAAAATAAGATTAGGGATTTTTGTAGGACTTGAGATAAATTCCCTAGTTAACTTCAATGGGTTGGTGATCAGAACATATGATTGCTTCTCACTCACTATTTTTTGTTTTGCCAAAAGAAATAGGTACAAAAAAGTTGAATTTTTACCATTCTGCAAACCTATCATCAAAGTTTCTATAGCCACACTGAATACAAATAATATATGCATGTTTTCTTAGTTCCCTATTGTCCTTTAGGTTCATAAGGAGCCATGGAGCATGTAAAAAGAATAATACATCTCTTACCAAGGGGAATCTTGGGGACAAAGATGAAGTGCTAAATACAGCAAACATGAAAAAACTGGGTTCAACATTATGAGTTGTAGAATCCCATAGAAACTATTGAATATCTAGCCAAATTTGATCCTTATGACTAGATATGGCTACTACCTACAAAATGCATATAGTTGTCGCAAGAAACTATAAGCAATATTGAAAAAGCTATACTTGATATACTAGAATGTTTCGTTCTCTTCTATAATAGAAAAAATCAACCATCGTTGTGTACTATGAAAAATAGGGTATTAGGTGCCCCAAAACTCAAGGAATATTAGCTTTATGTTACAATATGGGACATAGAAAATCAAAACTACATTTGGATATCATGAAAGCCACCAAAAAAATCATAGAAGAGCTAAAATTGGCTAAAAAACAGGATTTGACAATTTTTGTAATTTGGTCATAACTTACAACTTTAACATTTATTTCTCCCTAGAAGCATCAGGACATGTTGAGGACTACTAAAGATAGTTCTCTAGCATTATAGACCTCACAAACATGGATTCTAGAGTGGTATAGTTGCAAAAGTTGAAAAAAGCCAAAAACAGGACCCGTTTTTTCACACAGTTTAGGTTGTGAAATGTTATGCAAGGACAAGGTTAAAGATGGAATTGATATTCCAAAAAAATGTCAAGTTTTTTTCAGCTCATGAGACAACTTTCTAGATAGATAGCACCTCAAAATCCATTTTGAAACTCTTGACATAATTCAAGGAAAATGGTCACTTAAGAGGACATAAAAGTGTCCCAGGACATAAAAGTGTCCCAGGACATAAAAGTGTCCCAGGACATAAAAGTGTCCCATTACCAACCTAGTGTTAAGCACTTTCATATGGTGATAGAGAGAATCTATAGACAAAGCACAATAAAAAAGATTTTTTCGTGGTTCTACACTTGAGTTTTCTAAGATCAAGTCACCAAACATATGTTTATCTCTTCTTTCTAAGTTTCTTAGACATTTTGAGAGAGATGCAATTGTGAAGTTGGGATCACTCGCCCATAATCCCAATGCAAAGTGACCATAAGCTATTTGTCCATGTCCATGAGTGAGCATTCCTGTCAAGGATACCGAAAGCCTCTCAAGTCCATTGAGAGATTTTGGAACTGGTTTAATTTGTGGTATAGCAGTCTTACTCTGGTCCATCTTGTCATGTATAATTCACAAGAACTTGGTTAAATTCATTTCTGAAGAGCTCCTCCAAGCATAGTACAGATTTCTACAGCTCATTTGTTGCAACATGTGTGCTCTCCTCTGTGCCATGTATCTAGCACCCTCCACCTGATTTTTGGTAGACTCCAGCTTGACCTTTATTGATGTGCAAATGTTACATTTAGAGAATGTGCTTGATTTTGATAAAGTGACTGTCTTGAAGACTGTGTTCCACAACCTTGAGAATGTTGGTTGTGACAACGTTTTGTATTCCATTGTGACAAGTGTGTCGTTTACTTCCCGCAAAATGTCCACTTGTTTGTACATCATTGGTAGAACACGTTGAGTTTCCCGAGTGCCATGCATGGTTGTCCTTGACTTATGTGGAATTTGATCTGCATTATTATATATGAAGCCTTGAATGAGTGCTTTTGCCATCTCAACATGTTTCAAGCTCTTCCTTATTATTCCAGTGTTTCCATGATTGTCATTGCATGCTCAATCCAAAAAAAATTTACGCAGCCTGTAAAATGTTGACTTTCCTATTCCATGCACTACATACCATGCTTTACTACATACCTTCTTTCCATCAAAAGTAAACTCAAAGCATTCCTCTTCTTGATCTTTTCTATGCGCCATGCTCATACAATCCAATACAAATGTGCATAGGCTAGTGTAGCTTTGTTCCCAAAAGTCTACCCTCGCTTGCATGATTTTGGATCTGTTTCCAATCTGGCAGCATCGCATCTCACAACAATCAATTTTTGCATCTTTGTGAATGTTTGCATCATCACATTGTTTGTTGAAAGCATGAGCATTACCTTTTTTTTTCTAGGCCTAACTCTATGTACATAACTCCTTTTCTTACCAGTCCCACTCTTATATCATAGTCACCAGCAATGGCACCTTGCTCTCTATCATTTTGAGTATGAAGAAGAAGACCTAGTTCTATACTGGTGATACCTTCTTCAAAACTAGTTTCAGTGTTGTTATCTATGCCATCATCCTCATACTCATCACTGGAAGCATATAAGCTGTCAAGGGAATCTCCCGTTTCTTCCATGAGGAAATCTTGAAGACCCTCAATGGTAGAAGAAGAGCCAGTGTCTTTGAACAAGGGCTCACCATTCTCAAATGTGAGTTGCCTAATAGGCCAGCTTACAAAATTCAAACTTGAAATATTACTTTGATGTGGATGCATCGACCCTTCCACAATGACACCCAAGCTACTCTCACCTAGTTCAGTACAGTTTATAGCCTCGTATGGGTGGACGAGCAATACCACTCCAATACCAAGTTTTGTAGATCTATTGTCAGCCCAAAGGATGACTTTTTTCTCTTTCCAACTCGCTCTATCTATCAAGCCATCTTCTTGAACAACAAGAAAATCCTCATCTATTGTGTGAGATTTTCCTCTGTCCATAACAATATTATGCAATGGCCATTTGATGATGCTTCCAACTACTTGAGACGTGGTTCTTGCATCCATTGTGACGAATGGAATCAAGAAAGTGTCATCAAAACTTTCTAGTACATGTATCGCCACACACGTTGTGCCAATCAATTCAAAACCACAACGTTGAGATGCATCAGTGGAATGAATAACCCCACGAGCTTTCCTTGTGGAACCATCAACAAGAAACACTGAATCACCTTGTTTTGGACCTTGCAATTTTTAAGACAATAAAGAGATATCAGTAAAATTGTATGTCTGAACATATAACTCAAAATTTCATGCATTCCCAAGATACACTCACAATTTTGGCAAAAGCTTGCATCCCATTCAATTAAGAAAATCTACACGGAGTCAATCCATGGAGGATGGTAGGAGGCTCGAGCTCAAGTTTGAGCATGTATGTACATCCAAGTGCTAGAAATCTAAAGATGACAAGAGTTGCAAGATAGGGACTATGTTACATTGCAGAGGCACCCATGGAATTTGATAGGAGGATGGAGCCTTTATGCACATCCAAGTGCTAAAAATATATAGCTCACAAGAGTTACAAGATGGATCTTGAGCTATATTGAATCAACCCATTGGGGATGGTAGGAGGCTCGAGCTCAAGTTTGAGCCTAAATGTACATCTAAGTGCTAGAAATTTAAAGCTGAAAATAAGTCCAAGATGGTGCCTAAGTTACAATGCCGGAGCATAGATGGAGCCTAAATGTAGGTCTAAGTGCTAGAAATCTATAGCTTAAAATAGTTGCAAGATGGATCTCAAGCTATATTGAGTCAACCCACGCAGGACGGTAGGAGGCTCAAGCTCGAGCTTGATCCTAGATGTACATCTAAATGGTATAAATACCTATATAAAAAGAGTTTCACAATGCCAACGTTTCATAGAGTCAAGCATGGAATTTTGTAGGTGGCTCGATCTCAAGTTTGAGCCTAAATGTACATCCAAGTGTTAGAAATCTATACTTGTGACACGGGTTGCAAGATGGAGCCCAAGTTACATGGAGGTACCCATGGAATTTGGTAGAAGGCTCAAACTCAAGTTTGAGCATAGATGCACATTCAAGTGTTAGAAATCTACGAGCAACAAGAGGTGTGAGAAAAACCCCAAGCTATGTTGAAGTAGCCTTGAATTTGGAGGGAGACTCAAATTGAAGTTTGAGCTACATTATACATTTAAAGAAATGTAAGGTGGAGCCAAGGTAATGATGAGCTTTACATCAAACCTAAGTTTCCTTGAATGACCTATCATAAGAGTCGGAGCTTACAAGAAGGTGAGGCTTCAAAGTAGTTGCATGAGTGGCTCAAACTTAAGTTCAAGCCTAGTTAGTCATATAGCTTTCTTTTAGGATAGGACATTAGTTAGAGTATAGGTGGCCTTGGAGATTATGCTATGACAATTGAGCCTTGATGGACATTCAAAATACAATGAGGTTTTTTTCTCAGTTGTTTATGTGTAAATCGATTCTTGGTGATTATAGTACTGGTGTTTTACGTGTTGTAGCAGGACAATTTTACATGCAAAAAGGTGCCACGAAATCGGTTAAGCAAGAGGGTTGGTGGAGGTGGGTCGCTCACTCATTGATCCTAAGAGGTTTTAGCCAAGGGAAGCCAAAACTATGTCCAACTTGTGAGTATTATTTTCCCAAAACTCTCAAAAAACTAGTTCTAGACACCCTAACTTCGTTGAATTTTTTGATCCCTTAAACGTCGTTTTTTGAAAACAGTTCATAAAACCTGTTATGTAACAACAGGTTTTTTTTTAAACATGGTTTGTTCAAAAAAGCGTAGAGCCGCTCTCAAGCTATAGGCTCATAAAAAAAGTTTTGCAATCGGACTCCGTATGTGAAAGTTATGCTGATTTTCGTGAAAAGCTTTTTTTCCACCTCTTTTAACCATCATGAAAACCATCAGTTTTGGTCCACACATGTGAGTTTGCTAATCTAACCTTGGTAGGGTTGGTGGAAAACTCTATTAAAGACTTTTTAATGCTTTTGAAACCTTCTATATTATAATAGGTTTGGATTTTTCTACAGATGATGACGAATTCGATGACGACGCGACAGGTGAGATTCTTTACTCCCGCATCTTCTTGCCCTCTGCGCATCTGCTCGCGGCCCCACAAGGCTCTTTTTCACACTTCTATATTAATTCTCTCTCTCTCTCTCTCTCTCTCTCTCTCTCTCTCTCTCTCTCTCTCTCTCTCTCTCTCTCTCTCTCTCTCTCTCTCTCTCTCTCTCTCTCTCTCTCTCTTTCCCTCTCTCTCTCTTCTACATTAAAACAGGGTTTGTGCAGACTGTGAAAAAACCGACGACGATGTGACAGGTAAGGTTCTTTACTTTCCCATCTCCCTCGCCTCTATAATCTATTTGCATTCCAAAACGCTCTACATTAACTCTCTCTCTCTCTCTCTCTCTCTCTCTCTCTCTCTCTCTCTCTCTCTCTCTCTCTCTCTCTCTCTCTCTCTCTCTCTCTCTGTGCATGTCTTTCTCTTTTTGATTGCAGGTGAAGATCTGATATAGCAATGGATTCTAGATTTGAAATTTGAAGTTCAAATTCGAAAGGCTTATCCAGGTGCACCTCTTTGTCTCTCTCTCTCGTGTGTGTGTGTGTGTGTGTGTGTGTGTGTGTGTGTGTGTGTGTGTGTGTGTGTGTGTGTGTGATATCTTCTTCTAATCTTTTTGTCTAATTACCCTCAACTCCTCATAATCACTCCCTAATCTCTTCTAATATCTCTGGGTAATCTCCCTTTCCTCCTCTTAATCACTCCCTAATCTCTTCTAATCTCTCTAAGTAATCTCCCTTGCCTCCTCTTAATCACTCCCTCCCTTCCTCTTAGTCTCTCCTAAACCTGCATCAATCAAAATTTCATTCTACTAACCATTGTAACTTGTCTTCTGAGATTACATCCACAGGTCCTAAACTTCTACTCTCCTGTGACATATTAATATTTTCCGCTCCTCTAATCTATTGTCCTTTTTCAATTCTGAATGCATCTCAAAATTCAGTCTTCAATCTCATTCTATTAGTTTCTAATCTCTATTTGATCTACTTTTAATTACTACATATACTCACTATTGTTTGCTACCGCCTCCTTGATACACCTTTTAAACTCTATCATTAAGTTAATCAAACTACAACTACTGTTGGAATTAGGGTTGCAGAGAAACGCACATAGCTTGGAGAAGACAAAGGAAGCTCAAGACACACAATAGAGAGTGTATTACTTAGTGTGCAATGGAAAGATAGATAGCCCTAGAATGATGGGCGTATATACAATGCACGAGGGGAAAAAACCTCCTAAAGAGGGAAAAAATGCCCCGGCGGTCCTAGTGTGTTCACACACATCACTACCACATGTATATGGTAACAAATCCCCCCTGGAGTGATGTGGTGAACGAGGGTTGGCACATGAATAAAGGGAAGTGCCATGCCCTAAGGACATGATCAGTCCACAAAGAGGAGTAAGCCCAAAGATTTGCGGAAAGCTTCAAGCTTCTCACGAGAAAATGCCTTTGTGAAAAGATCTGCAAGGTTGTCCTGTGTTGGCACATAAGCCAAGCTGATCTCTCTTGCTGAGAGCCTCTCCCTGACATAGTGGTAATGCACCTCAATGTTGGCAGGATAATTTTCCTACTGTTTTACATGTTGTAGCAGGATAATTTTCCATGCAAAAACGTGCCACGAAATCGGTTAAGCAAGAGGGTTGGTGGAGGTGGATCCCTCACTCATTGATCCTAAGAGGTTTTAGCCAAGGGAAGTCAAAACTATGTCCAACTTGTGAGTATTATTTTCCCAAAACTCTCAAAAAACTAGTTGTAGACACCCCTAACTTCGCCGAATTTTTTGACCCCTTAAACATCGTTTTTTTGAAAATGGTTCTACACAACAGGTTTTCTGAACACGGTTTATTCAGAAAAGCGTAGAGCCGCTCTCAAGCTACAGGCTCATAAAAAGAGTTTTGCAATCGGACTCCATATGTGAAAGTTATGTTGATTTTCGTGAAAAGCTTTTTTTTCCACCTCTTTTAACCATCATGAAACCATTAGTTTTGGTCCACACATGTGAGTTTGCTAATCTAACCTTGGTAGCGTTGGTGGGAAAAGCTATTAAAGACTTTTTACTGCTTTTGAAACCTTCTATATTATAATAGGTTTGGATTTTTCTACACACGGTGACGAATTCGAAGACGGCACGACAGGTGAGCTTCTTTACTCTCGCATCTCCTTGCCCTCTGCGCATCTGCTCGCAGCCCCACAAGGCTCTTTTTCACACCTCTATATTAATTCTCTCTCTCTCTCTCTCTCTCTCTCTCTCTCTCTCTCTCTCTCTCTCTCTCTCTCTCTCTCTCTCTCTCTCTCTTCTACATTAAAACAGGGTTTGGATTTTTGTGCAAACTGTGAAAAAATCGACGACGACGTGTCAGGTATGGTTCTTTACTTTCCCATCTCCCTCTCCTCTATGAATCTATTTGCAGTTCCAAAACGCTCTACATTAACACTGTGTGTGTGTGTGTGTGTGTGTGTGTGTGTTTGTGTGTGTGTGTGTGTGTGTGTGTGATATCTTCTTCTAATCTATCTGTGTAATTACCCTCAGCTCCTCTTAATCACTCCCTAATCTCTTCTAATCTCTCTATGTAATCTCCCTTGCCTCCTCTTAATCATTCCCTAATCTCTTCTAATCTCTCTGTGTAATCTCCCTTGCCTCCTCTTAATCTCCTAAACCTGCATCAATCAAAATTTCATTCTACTAACCATTGTAACTTGTCTTCTGAGATTACATTCACAGGTCCTAAACTTCTACTCTCCTCTCAGATATTAATCTTTTCCTCTCCTCTAATCTATTGTCCTTTTTCAATTCTAAATGCATCTCAAAATTCAGTCTTCAATCTCATTCTCTTAGTTTCTAATCTCTATTTAATCTACTTCTAATGACTACATATACTCATTATTGTTTGCTACCGCCTCCTTGATACACCTTTTAAACTCTATCATTAAGTTAATCAAACTACAACTACGTCTAAAATCACGCTCTATAAATTGAAAGTAAGTGGCTATTCTCTAATTAGAGTACTTAATCAATAAGTAATTTAATTAACTTTTTTAAAAACTGTAATTAAGTAGTTAATCTACTTAAAGAAAAAGATAGATAACAACACTTACTTGGTTGGGTACTTAGTGTGACATTTCCACTTGACGTAGATTCTTTGCTTTTAATATTTAGCTCATTTTTGGTGCCTTTTGCCCTTGTTGAGAAACTAGAACAATGAACTGATGTAGCTTAAACCTCACCTTCTAATGCTCTCAAAGCACTAGCATATTCCAGTCTAGTGTGGCCTCATGAGCTTATTGTGAATATTTTAGCATGATAGCGTTTCATCATGCAAGTGCTTGAGACTTAACCAGGGCCAGAGCATGATAGCTCAAGGGAAAGCAGCTAAAATTTAAGTTCGAACCTCGCCTACATATGCTATTGTAGCAAGTCTGGCTTAATGGCATCCTTGTGGCTACTTAGGGAAAGAGGCTCGAGCTTAAGATAGAACCTTGCCTACATATGCTAATATGGCAAGTCTGCCTTGAAATTAAGTTTGAGCCTCACCTGTATATGTTACTTTAGCACTAGGGTGTAAGGTTAGCCTCATGACATCTATGTGGCTACCAATGCCAGTAGGCTCAAACTTAAGTTCTATCCTCACTTGCATATACTAGAGTAGCACCATCATGTAGGGCTTGTTGCTACCAAGGGCATAGAAGAACACATTTAGGCTCAATCTTAAGTTCGAGACTCAAGTGCATATTCTTTAGAACTAGGATGCAAGTCTTGCCTTCTAACATCCTTGTAGCTACCAATGGAAAGAGCCTTGCTTGCAGTGTAGCCCTACTATGCAAGGGCGCAGCCTCATGACATCCTTGTGGCTATCAAGGACATGGCAAAATATCTTTAAAATCAGGCTAAAGTTTGAGTATTTCATATTGTAGCGCTAGGGTGAAAGGTTAGCCTTGTACAATCCTTATAGCTACTAACGTCATGGAATAGCATCCTTGTGGCAAACAATGGGCATCCATATGGATACCAAAGGAAAAGAAAAACACTTTGAGGCTCGAGCGTCAACTGTAAAAGCTATTGTAGCACTAGGGAGTAAGTCTAGACTCATCCTTTAGAGATACTAATTCCAAGAGGCTCCAACTTAAGTTTGATCGTCACTTGCATAGGCTAGTGTAGCACTAGAATGCAAGCCTAATGCCATCCTTGTGGCTACCATGGGTATAGAATAGCACCTTAAGTTCAAGCCTCATTTTCATATGCTAGTGTAGCACTAGGATGCAAGGCTTTCCTCATGACATCTTTGTGTCTACTAAGGGCAAGAGGCTCGAGCTTAAGTTTGAGCCGTGCCTACATATGCTAGTATAGCACTAGCATGAAAGTCTAGCTTCATGACATCCTTGTGGATACCAAGGGAATAGAACAACACCTTTGAGTTCAAACTTAAGTTTAAGCCTCAATTTCATATGATATTGTAGCACCAGTGTGTAAGGCTAGCCGAGGGATATCCTTGTGGCTACTTAGGGAAAGAGGCTCGAACTTAAGTTCGAACCTCCCCTACATATGCTAGTATAGAAATTCTAACCTAATGACATCCTTGTGGATACTTAGGGAACACGGCTCAAATTTAAGTTCGAACCTTGCCTACATATGCTATTGTAGGCTACCTTAATGAAATCCTTGTGGCTACTTAGGGAAAGAGGCTCAAACTTAAGTTTGAACCTTGCCTACTTATGATAGTATAGCAAGTCTAACTTAATGACATCCTTGTGTCTACTTAGGGAAAGCGGCTCAAATTTAAGTTTTAACCTTGCCTACATATGCTATTGTAGGAAGTCTGGCTTAATGACATCCTTGTGGCTACTTAGGGAAAGAGGCTCGAGCTTAAGTTCGAGCCTTGCCTACGTATGCTAATATAGAAAGTCTGCCTTGAACTTAAGTTTGAGCATCAACTGTATATGTTACTTTAGCACTAGGGTGTAAGGTTAGCCTCTTGACATCTGTGTGGCTACCAATGTCAGTAGGCTCAAACTTAAGTTCGATCCTCACTTGCATATACTAGAGTAGCACCAGCATGTAGGGCTTGTTGCTACCAAGGGCATAGAAGAACATCTTTAGGCTCGATCTTAATTTCGAGCCTCAAGTGCATAATCTTTAGCACTAGGATGCAAGGCTTGCCTCATGACATCCTTGTGTCTAGCCTTATTTGCATATGCTATTGTAGCACTAGGGTGTAAGGCTAGCCAAGGGACATCCTTGTGGCTACCTAAGGCAAGAGGCTTGAGGTTAAGTTCGAGCCTCAAGTTCGAGCCTCACCTAGACTTGTTAGTATAGCACTATCATGAACATCTAGATTCACTAAGTCCTTTTAGGATTCAGGCAAGAATAGAAAAACACTTAGGATTGAACTTAAGTCTAGCCTCATGGCATCCTTCTGGTTACCAACGACAAGAGGCTCAAACTTAAGTTTGATCCCCACTTGCATATTCAAGTGTAGCACTAGCATGGAAGGCTAGCTTGATGACATATTTGTGGCTATCAAGGGCATAGAATAGCACCTTTAGGCTCGATCTTAAGTTCGAGCCTCAAGTGCATCAGGGAATAAAAAATCACTTTTAGGCTCAAACTTAAGTTTGAGCTTCCTCTCCATATGCTAATGTAGCACTAGGGTGCATGCCTAGCCTTATGATAGACTTCTGGCTAGAAAACTTCACTTTTAGGCTCAAACTTAAGTTTGAGCTTCCTCTCCATATGCTAATGTAGCACTAGGGTGCATGCCTAGCCTCATGACATCCTTCTGGCTAGAAAAACCATAGAGCTTCACTTTTAGGCTCAAATTTAATGTAGCACTAACATGCAAGACTACTCTCATGACATCCCTGTGGCTAGCAAGGGTACAAAACAACATCTTTTGGCTCAAAGTTAAGTTCGAGCCTCGCCTACACATGCTAGTGTGTTTTTTAAATGTACTATTTAACTTAAACATATACTCATTTTTTAGGTTCTAATATTGTTCTTTTTGGTTGTTTCAAGAATGGAGGCTTCCAATGTACCAGGTATACCAGAGCAGGGTGCACAAGTCTTCACATTCGATGTTCTTGGAATTTCCACTCATGCCAAAACTATTGCTCCAAGAATAAAGACAAGACCTTTGAATTAAAAAAAGAAGAAGGAGTGAAGTGGTTTGTGGATACCTACGATACAGATGTAAACTACAAAGGTGACATCCACCTATATTTGTCACAAGGTGATATGAAATATGGAGACATGGGGATTGTTGTGGGTGTCAAAGATGATGTGGATGCAACAGCAATGCCATGCTTTGCATGTAATGTGCTACCTATTGGAGAGACCACAATAGCAAACAAGTTTTTCTTATCATTGGGCACTTTTCATGTAGCAGACATGAATGGTAGCAAACTAGGAAAACAAAATTCTATTGTAAAATTAGGATTGACGATCTCCAGCTTCACTAATCAAGAAGACTTAGGTGTGGACTGTGTGGAAGATCTAGTGAATGCAGTGAAACATGCAAAGCGAGTCTTGAGCTTACCAGAGAAGATTGTACCTGCAAAGAAACCAATAGGGGCACTATCTAAGAAAGTTGTGGAGAAGACAGGGAAAGCCATAGTTAGGAGTGCACTTGCAGCATCAAGAGGTGCACGTCCAAGCGCTTCAACACATGTAGAGAAGATCATTGCCACCATTAATTTAGAGGAGCAAGAAGGTTCACAAGAGCAAGATGCACAAGGACTTAGAAGAAAAAGAAAGGCAAAGGATGATTCTACTCTTGAGGAAGATCGACAAAAACTAGCAAAGAGGAAGGTGAAAAAGAGTGCAAAAGAAAAAGAGGTTTCTGAAGAGGAGTTGATGGACATGGAAACTCCATCCGAAGATAACAAGGCACTGACCTCTTTAGAAATCAAGAAGGGATTCTATCCTTTTGGGATTGATGAAGTCTTTAGCATTGACGTGACAAGGTGTTTTCCTGCTCCATCAAACTATGTGTATAGAAGATTAAATCTAGATTGGGTCAGGGTTTTGACTTTAGACTTCATTCAAGAACCAAAGCAAGAGGAGATACTAGCAATTTTGATGCCTTGGGATCCTTCCAAGAAACATCCTCTTGAAAAACTTGCCAAAGAGGATGTTCACAATGTTGATTAGTGGATCATCTCTGGACAACACTCCATTAGTGCTGCAAAATGTTTGCAGGGTGAAAACGTTGCAAAGGTTACCCCTTAATTGCATCAACAATTCAAATATAGACGATCAAAGATTATTCTCAATTGCCCACCAAAGATCTCTCGTGAAATATCCAAAGATGCGAATCTATCTGTTGCAATGTCAATGCAAAAGGAGCCATTTCTTGAACAACTTATGCAAGCACGAGCACAATGGCATGCAAATGGTTGTCCTTCTAAGCCACCACCTGGTGTCAACCAAACCAAGAAGGACTTTAAGACTTGGAAGGTACTTGTTTGATTCTTTGAAAACATGGATGTGAGTCTTTCTAATCAATATCTATTTGTAAACTAGAGTCTATCATAGACTCAAGCAAGACCTCCATGTGCTCATTTAGAACTTAAATTGAGGTTTTAACTTAAGATTTAGTGTCACTTGCATATGAGGCTATAACACAAACAAGCGAGGCTTGAACTTAAGTTTGAGCCCCACTTACATATACCCATGTATTTTGGACTTTGCATAGATGTATGTGAGCATATAAAGAAACAATTCAATCTAGCTAGGCTTGAACTTATTAAGTATGCGTCTCAATCCCACAAGTTAGAGCCTTCTCAATATTGATGTTGGAATTTTCAATTTTGCAGACCTTTGTTGAGACAACAAAGCACACACTTCAAAAGGGATTTTTCAAGACCGACTTGCATTTGCTTCTATGTGATGAGAAGATATGGAAGAATTGGGTCAAGATCATGATACAATATGCTCGGGGCTTGCTACCAAATGCAAAGGGAGAAACAATTGACGAAAGTTCCAACAAAAATCCTAAATTTCTAACTATGAAGGGTGGTCAGATTCGACAAGCACCTGGCACATCAACACTGGCACCTACATTGTTCAGGTGCATTTTAGGCCTCGAGAATAAAGAAGTTCTTGAACTACCAAGTGCAATCCTGGACAAAACCATCTTGCTAAAGAAGAGCAAGCATACCCCTCATAGAATGGGCATGGATGAGATGGCTTGGAAGCTAAAAACAGATCGAGTGTTGAAAGGAGCAATAATATCATTCTTTTTTTATTTGACAAGGGAAAATTTATCTTGGGAGAAAGTTTGTGAGAAGTACAAGCTAGGAGAGCATGAGTACAATCAAATGAGGAGCTATAGCCAGTACTACGTCAAGGACTCCCTCAACAAAGAAAATAAGACTCCACCCTCACTTCCAAAGAGTGTAATAACTCTCCTCAATCATCTTTATAGAGCTAATATGGGAATAATATCTCAAGATGAGTATATTCCATGGAGAACCAAGGGGGTGGTCTTTGATATGGGGAAGATCAAAGACTTTTGCAATACAAAGCATGTACCATTTCAATTGGTCGTCTTGGATCTTCATGGTACTAAAGAGAAGCTCTCTATAGATTTTTTTGCAAATTTGGCACTCAATCTAAACACATTGAATGCACAATACGAATATGTGCTAGTGTGTTTCATTGATTTCATCAATATCGGAATGCTTGTTGAAGGGGTTTCACTACAAGAGGCTATTCACACATAGCGACGCTCACACAGCGATGCTCATAGCGATGCCGACTGGGCTAAAAAAATAACAGAGAGCGCCCAAAAACTCAGATCTCAGATCTGAGTTTTTTGGTGCCCTGAAGCAAGGAGCAGGTAACGCTCTCCCTCTCTCTCTCTCTCTCTCTCTCTCTCTTTCTTCTCCACACACACACACACACACACACACACACACACACACGAGGAGAGGAAGGAGAGCCAGGTATGCTCCTTCCCTCTCCTCCCTCTCATGTTCCCTTCCCCTCTTTCTCTCTCCCTCTCTCTCTCTCTCTCACACACACACACACACATAGTGTTTTTGAGAGAGAGAGAGAGAGAGAGAGAGAGAGAGAGAGAGAGAGAGTACAAACATAAACAAAAACGCACACACACATACATAAACAAAGAATGCACACACACATTGAGAGAGGAAAAGAGAGAGAGAGCATGCATAAACAAAAAACGCACACATTGAGAGAGGAAAAGAGAGAGAGAACATGCATAAACAAAAAACGCACACATTGAGAGAGGAAAAGAGAGAGAAAACATGCATAAACAAAAAAACGCACACACATTGAGAGAGAAAGAGAGAGAAACTAATTTAACGTCGTAGGAAACTAATTAAAATTAAAAGACCTAAAGATCTAGCCGACGAGGAGTTGAACTCAAGACCTATTATTCAAGAGGGAAATGGCATAACCAATCTATCATACTTGGCATGGGTGATAGAAAGGTTATACCATTTATCTCTTTTGATTGGCACACACATCCACACACGCGCACACACACAAGAAGAAGAGAGTTATAACGTTGTAGGAAACTATCCTAAAAGACGTTAAAGATTAGGTTAGATGTAGACTTACGTTAAATTAGATTCAGGTTTATTTAAGTTAAATTAGATTAGATTTAGGTTTATTTTTAATTAGATTTACGTTTATTTACGCTAGATTTAGATTTACGTTATATTAGATTAGATTTAGGTCTCCATAGACTGCGATGCCTGCATGAAGCGGGTGAAGAAAGCCCTCAATGGAATATAGGGTATTGCTGCCTTCACTCATGGTGGGCTCCGTCGATCCAAAAGTACTGGTGAATTGTCTTCAGAAGATAGGGAAGAAGGTGGATCTTCAGGGAGGCAAGAGTCACTACATCCCCGACACAATGACCATCTAGACAACCTCTAGTCATTCAACAGCAACTTCAAAGTTAGTAACAAGAGCAAGAACGGTCTAAAGGGCCAATTGCTGTCGTCAGATGTGGATGGAGATGAGGCAGCGTCACCGCCGGAAGTTAACTCTCACATCTTTAGTGATGAGATTGCCAACTCTTGCCGAGTTATGTGAAAAATTATGTGTTAAATCAGTTTTAAGGTTCTTATAATCCCTGTTAGTTTAGTACTTTGTTTTTAATATAACATAATTTACGTTAGATTTAGATTTATGTTATATTAGATTAGACTTAGGTTTATTTAGGTTTACCCACACACACACACACACACATACACACACACAAGAAGAAGAGAGTTTTAAGTCGTAGGAAACTATCCCAAAAGACGTTAAAGATTAGGTTAGATGTAGACTTACGTTAAATTAGATTTAGGTTTATTTTTAGTTAGATTTACGTTTATTTAGATTTACGCTGATTTACGTTAGATCGAGTCCACGCAAGAATTACTTACGGTTTAGGGTTTAGAGTTAGACGAACAGTGAAAAGATCTACTGTGAAAAGATGTTAAGATGCTGTGAAGTGCTACAGTTTGAGAAGAGGCAAAGGGGTTTTGTCCACTACATGCAGTATCATGTAGACGTGGGTCTGTAGATTTCTTGTACCCACAAATATAGGTATTGACCAATAAAGACGAGATTATAACCCGGTGGTTCTGATCTCCGTGCACCTCTAGACCGAGGTGTGCGGGGATTGGACATGACTAGAGAATGTGAGGTAAAGAGAGAGAGAGAGAGAGAGAGAGAGAGAGAGAGAGAGAGAGAGAGAGATAAGACGAAGAATGCAAATAGAATATTAAATTTGTTGTCCAGGTTATAAGATTTTTATCCTCATTATGAGTAGTGACGAGGATGTGGGACCGTCCAACCGAAACACCTATCTCTCAACGAGGGTCTTATGTCCTTGTAATCAATGCAAGCATGCTGTGCGACGGACAAGACGTGTTTCTTTGCAACACGTTCGCGAATTTGGCGAGTTCGATCCATCTATTATAGATCAAGTTGTTGCCAATTATAACTCGTCGGACTCTGACGCTGGCCAACAAGCAGCAATCTTGCAACCCAATAGACGTGTTCGCAGGCGCTTTGGTCAAGCAGCATATGTGAGGCCACAAGATGTAGCCTCTGACAACTCGGGGGATGATCATGCAGAGCACATTCCCAATGAGGCAATGTTTGAGCCCGAGATTGATGAAATGATTGAGACGATCATGGATTCAGAAAGGCTTATCTATGATGATATGAAAAGTGAAGCCGATACGCCATTGTATAATGGAGCACGTATGTCTAGATTGAAAGCACTCCTGGTTCTTCTCAACATGCAGGCAAAGTTTGGATGGAGTGACACTAGCGTCACAGCGTTTTTCAAGTGATCTATTACAATTAGTTTACTTTAATAAAGCTCTAAATGTATAATGATCTGATAGATTTTTACACGACTGTATCGTATTTTTATGTTGTGTAGATTGCTTAAAGAGCACATACTACCAGCTGACAATGTGATGCCAGATTCCCGAGATGAAGCAAGAAAGATTTTGCGAAACTTGGGGATGGACTACAATTCTATCCACGCTTATCCTAATGACTGCATTCTTTTCAGAGGGGAATACATAGACATGGAGAAGTGTCCGAAATGTGATTCCGAAAGATATCGAGTAGATCTCCATGGGACAAAAATTCCACAAAAGGTTTTGCAACATTTTCCTCTGCTTCCTTGCATCAAGCATTTCTTCGAATGTAAGTCCATGGCCGCCCTAGCATCATGGCATGAGGAGAATAAATCTTCGGATGGTGTGCTACGAATTCCTGCAGATTGCGCAGCCTGTAAACATATAGATGGAACATGGTCGGATTTTACCAGGGAAGCTCGAAATTTGCGCTTAGGCCTGGCTATGGATGGCGTAAATCCATTTGGTCAAAGATCAACATCTTACAGTGTATGGCCCGTTGTCATCGTCAACTACAACATTCCCCCATGGTTGACTACGAAGAAGGGGCACCTATGGCTAAGCTTGATTGTGCCAGGGCGATATAAAGTGGAGAATATGGATGTGTATCTTCGTCCACTATTGGAAGAGCTACAACAATTGTGGATTGGCATAGAGGTGGTGGATATGAGTCGAAACACAGGACGACGGAATGCGTTGATCTGAGGCATTCTAATGTGGACCATGCATGACTATCCCGGGCTAACAGAATGCTCAGGTGATTTATTGACACTCCTCACTCAGACACTGTAAATTTTGTTTTTCCCCATAGTTGATCTATTATCATGTGTATACATGCAGGGCTTCAAACAAGCGGATACAGAGCATGTGTCACATGTGAACCTAGACTGAATGCACGTAGGGCGCCCTCACTGAAGAAGCAAATCTACAAAGGTCATCAAGCGTATCTTCCAGAGAATCATGTGTTACGCAACGGATTTTTGGGAAGAGAGCCACCAAGGATGTCTGCACAAGCATGGTTAGAGCAGAAGGAGATGTGCGATGACGGATTGCCTCCAGGGATGAAGAGACTATCTCTATGGTACAAGTTACCATACTGGCCCCGACTCATGATCAATCACTTGCTCGATCCAATGAACATATTCAAGAATGTGGGTAATCTACTATGGGACCATCTGACCGGCAAGAAAGATACTTTGGGAGCCAGAGTTGACCTTAGAAATGTGGATCGTATGGAGAAATATTGGCCGCAAACAGCGTCTGATGGATCGATAAAACTCCCTAAAGCACCATGGATTTTCGTAGGAGCCCAAGAACGCAAAGTAAAAGAGACCATTCGATCTTTGCGGACCCCCACTGGCGTAATGCACTCGCTCCGAACGTGTTTTACTAAAGAAGGAAAGCTTACCGGTTTGAAGTCACACGATTGGCATAAAATGTGTCAGGTACGTTCATAGTGGACTTTAATATCATTGCATAAAATGTGGACTTTAATATCATTGCTGCACATACTTTACAGTTTATTTTACCGGTTGCCATTGAGGGATGTTTGTCTCTCGACATCCGTAACACAATCTACAAACTTGCAAAGCTGGTGCAATGGATCTCACAAAAGGAGATCAACGTAGACTCCATACCATTCGCCAAACTAAATGCTGCGGAGCTTGTGTGCATGTTTGAGAAACATTTTCCTACTACCATGCTAACCATTCAAGTGCATCTTCTTGTTCACATAGTTGATGAGGTGGAAATAGCTGGCACAGTTCATTCCAGATGGATGTTCTTCTTAGAACGTTTCATGAAAATGCTTAAGGGATATGTGCGTCAAAAGGCACGTCCAGAGGGTAGCATGGCAGAAGGTTGGTTGGTATTAGAGTCCCTAGTGTACATTGGAGAGTGGCTAGACGGATTTGATAAAGCCCGGGACACGCTATGGCGAACCATAGATGATGAGCGCATATCTGGGATTGTCATGTGCAATCTCGGTGTTGAGAAGAAGATGACGGAAGACCTAGACGCTAAAATCAACTGATTTTGCATGCTTCACAATCCAGTGATGCAAAAGTGGATTTCACAATATGAGGATGCAAAGCAAGAGCGACAAAGGGCACGAATCGAGTGGAGACGGGGAAGACGACCACCGATGCACTATCCGACGGTTCTGGAGAGCCTACCAACCTTCATGAGCTTAAGATGGTTGCACAACCAATTGAAAAGCGCACAACAATGCGGTGACGAAGTGACTGAGGAAGAGTGGGAGTACTCTCGGGGTTGCGCGACCAAGGTAAGTTTGCAATGTACGACTAGCTAATGACTTTATTTCTAAACGTTTGAACGGCCACTCATAATCTTTGTTCGTTGTAGTATAAGTCATACACAGCAGCATGGTGTAAAGGTCGACATTTTAGGGTGGAACGAATCGACAAAAAGCGTTTTACTCAAGATTGTGGAATCATGGAAAAATTTGAACAGTCTAGTCGACGATGTTCCTCTGATGCAGATCCTGTGGTGGCGGAACTCACTTACTTCGGCACGCTGCAGAGATTTTGAGGATCGATTACAGAGGATTTTTTGTCGATTTGTTTGACGTGCAATGGTTCAAGATAATCATGGAGGGTCACAACGCTACTGTGCGTAGAGGAGAGTCTGGTTTTCTTGAGGTGGATTCTACTAAGAAATGGACTGACCTAAGAGACACTTTCGTACTACCCGAGCATTGTGAACAAGTAAGTATGTAAATAGTTAACATCCCCCTTTTACAAGTTATGTGCTTGAAAGCTCTCATGTAAGTTATGTGGCTCTGGCAGGTAATATTTCATCCTACAAAGTCTACATCAAACTGGTGGTACGTCATAGAGGTAGCCCCTCGTAGTGCAAGGACGTATGAAGGCTACCATGTGCCAATCACAACGGCATCAATGGAGGAGATCAGAGAAGATGCTCAATCAGAAGCCGCTGCGGTGGTGCCAGACGAGCATCAAGATGCTACTACTCTATATGGGGTGCATGCAGAGGAGCTACAAAATGAAACAGAGGATATGTGTTTAAACGGAGAGCTCTATATAGATATAGGAAGTTATGTTGAGTTATGCGAGGATGAGAGAGAGATCTCTTAAAGCCACAAATATTGTATTTGAACAATTTTGCTTGGTGTTGTAAAAGCTCTGGCTCTCTAAGTACCTTCCATGGTGTATAACGCTCTTTTCTACTCGCGCTCACATCTTTTGATTGAAAATTCTGAGTTTTCGACTTGCCTCTTCTATCACTCAATTCATTGCGTCATTGTATTTATATGCATCATTACGTCATTGTATTTAATGGTCTTTGTGTCATTGTCTACTCTATTCATTCAATATTAAGTTTAAATATTCGTGTTTTTAATGCAGGTATGGATGATGAGGAGTTTCTTTCTTCTTTGTCACCGCAGCAGAGACAGTGATACGTGGAGCGTCATCGCTCTGGCGCATCATCGCGCGTTCCTACTCCATCCGCATCTCCCTCTCTTTCGGAGCATTCGGCGCGCTCCGAAGCTTCGGCGTCGACGAGACAAGCTTCACACTCGTCTAGACACCGGCGCTCTAGTGGTGGCGGTGGCGGTTGTTGTGGGGATTCCTCCACCGATGCCTCCACACCGCCTCGTGTTCGACAAGGCTCTTTACCCTCCCCTTCTTTGCCCACCCCCACACCAGCCACAGCATCGCCATCTATGCCAAGTTTTTCACGGCTGACTGTTCCTAGCAGCCACACACCTCTACCTACTCCGCCAGGAGCCACCCCACTTGACACTCCTCGCTTCGGGGCCTAGACGCCGGTGGAGACACGTGACGTCCATACCCCCATCGACACGCCGCTAGAGACCCCTGCCGGGACACCCAGGTTCACGCGTCACCGGCCAGAGGGCTTGCCTTACTCCGTCGACTTCAGCGGCGGCATCATCATGGATGATGACGGCAAGAAGGTGATCTCGCGCATGCGTGGTCTTTGCTCTCAGCTGTTTAGACACTACATACTAAACAAATGGAGTGAAGTACCAAGTGATTTAAAAAACAGAGTCATCAGCATACTTCATGATGAGTTTCCCGTTCCAACACGGGATCACCGCTTCAATGAAGACCTGATGAAGATTCGAATGCGCGAATACTGCAAACACAAGCGTTCCGAAGTGCAAAAAGCAATCAAGCATGGGTGGAACAGGCCAGATTGGCTGGCCAAAGAAGATTGGAAGAATGCGAAGAAAGCAGCGCGCGAGAATCTTGACAAGTGGAAGCAACAAAAGGATGCAGCCAGAGCGCGAGTAAAGGCAGGGAGCTCGCACCACTTGGGGAGCGGTGGATGGGCATCATTTGAGGCCGATTTTGTAAGTGTTTTCGCATTGCTCTTTATGTTCGATAGTTTAGGGTTTATGAGTTTTTTAATTCTAACATAATGAATTCTTTGTATGTTTTGACAGTGGTCGATGACAGGACGTGATCCCACACCGTACGAGCGCAAGTACGCAGGCAGGAAGGGCTTAAACGCCCTGATGGACATTCTCAGTTCTCGCGGCGGCATGGTTAGTATTAGGGTTTACTCTTTTCTATTTTTTGTATTGTTTTATAAATGTCGTTATATGTTTATACTTACTGAAAGCTGTCCTATTGTCTTTTTTTGCAGAATCCGATAGATACGCCGCTTGGACGCGATGAGACATCTGACTAGACGACGTCAGTTTAGCCGTAGCTAGATAGCATTAGTTTAGGGTTTCTCATAGCTTATGTATCATGAGACGGATTTTATACGTCTTTTTGAACCATGTATATTATTACATTTGTCACCGCAGTTCATTTTGCCAATCAATTCTTTATGCCTATGATGTTGTACAATTGTCATTATTACATTTGCCAATCAATTCATTTTGCCTATGATGTGTACAATTGTCAATCTTACGCTTGTCAATTTTGAAAACAATGCGTCTTATGGGTGACTATTTTGGGTCTATTATCTACCCTTTCACTTTTTTTAAAAAGTGAATCAAGTACAATATGGTTGATGGGTGGCAGGGCATTCAATGCCCTGTCACCAAAAAAAAATTCTCTCGGGCGTCGCTATAACCGTTGCTATTTATGGCTCTGTAGCGTTGCTATAGACTTCTGTGTAAACGTCGCTATGACCGTCGCTATGAGCGTCGCTATATAGCGACGGTTATAGCGTCGCAGATAGCGACGCTCTCGTAGCGACGGTTTTAGCGACACCGGGGGTTATAAAAACCCAATGTATTTCCATCGCTAACAGCGTCACAAGAGCACACAACCTCTTGTAGTGTTTCTAGCCAATCAACTAAGGTCCATATTGAATATGGAAATATCCAAGAAACAAGAGATGACTCATGGATAGATGGAATTGTGGACTCTGCAATGGTTGCTCTTTTTGTTAGCAAGGTTGATAGATTTGAGGCTATTGGCAAGGCTCATACAGAAAGAGTCTTTTTCTCAGGTTCTTGTGGCAAGGATGATTAATTTATTGATAGAAACTTCATTGATGGCCTTATCACAGGTTTTTTTCCTGAGCAAAGCTATGTTTTGAAATTTTTTTGTGGTGGAGTTGTGCTAGAGAAAGCTTGTCGAAGAAGAGAAGGGAAATTGCTCTATGTAAAGATGATTTTGAAGCAATAGAGTTAGAATCTCAATGCTCTAGTCTTTTGGAGAGCGATCCGTCCTTGCAGAAGTGGTATGGTGCAAGTCAAGCATCACTTGCGAGACAAACAGTGGAGCTGGATGATAAAGAAAAAGAAGACCTTAACAATCTTGACATCGATGAGAAGCAAAGCAGTGGAGAGGATGTTGATGGAAATGAAGACAATGATAACGTAGACAACACGGATGATAGTGAAGTTCAAGAAGCTACGAATTTTGATCATCAAGGGGGGGGGAGACAATGTTGGAGAAATGAGTCCAGCTGTGGATGTTGAGTGTGCAAAAGAAAATGATGAAGATAATGAGGATGATGATGTAGGCAATGAGGATTCACAAGAGGATGAATGCAGGCAATGAGGATTCACAAGAGGATGATAGAGCCCCTCAAGACATTGTAGTAGCTGATGAAAAAGGTGCGAATGCTTCTTAGAGTATTTTTGATGCTAGGTTTAATGATGCATGCCATTATCATGTACCAACAGACTCCTAAAGTGTAAAAGGACAGGATAGTGTATTGAATTGATCAATTGTGATACTTTAGGTCCTTCAAACACTATTTTCTTAATACTATCTTGTGTCTTTATCTTGTTGTTTTAAAAAATGATGGGAGGGATCAAACTTGAGTTTGAGCCATCACAAAGCACATGTCTTTATTTAAAGTGTCAATTCACAAATCATAGCTAACATATAGATGTGTATTAAGAGTAAGAAATTTTGGTTTTGGTGAGACAATAATGAAGCATTACCATACACTAATGAGGCTCAAACTTAAGTTCAAGCCTAACAAGGAGAGATAGTGAAGCACTTGTGTATGAACTTCAATCAGAAAAGTCCTGGTTGAGTTGTTATAAGTGAGACTGGAAATTCCATATCCTAGTGTATCACTTGCATATGTTACGTGAAATCGTTGAGACTAGACATGGCTTGAGAATTAAGACTTACACTTGAAACATAAGCTTAAGGTTAAGACTTAAGCCTTAGGCATGAACGTAAGTTTGAGCCTCACCTCCAAATGTGAACTAGGTAGCATGTTAGGTGAGCATCACGTGATCATGTGTATGAGTTTCAACGACAAAAGTTCTTGTCATAGAATCCTACCTCAGTACTTCCAAGTGAAGCTCACAATTTCATATCCTATTGTAGAGATTACATATGTTAAGAAAGAGTCGTAATCTATAACAAGTAACTGAAATTTATTTTGTAGGATCGAACTTAAGTTCGAGCCTTGCCTTTGCATGTTAGTGTAGAACTACCATATGAGTCTAGTCTCATGAGCATTGTAGCAAAAAAATGTTACAAATAACAAAATAATTTTAGATTACGAAGAAAATTGGATGATACCTTGAAAAATTCATAGATAAGGGGTTTTATAAATAAGTCTTCAGTGCACATAGTATAAAAGGTTTTCACATAGTGAATGATGAAGACTAAAAGGGACTTAGGGCTTACATTTTAAACTTCAAACATAAGCATAAATTTTGAGACTTAAGTTTTAGGATTGAAACAAAAGCCTAAACTTTGAGACTTAAGCCTTAGGTTGGAGCTTAAGATTAAGTATCACTTTCAAATGTGCTTTAGGTATCATTCTAGGTGAGCATTTTTCTGCTAATGTGCTAAATGGAGTCTTTCTAGCATAAAACGTTTGGGTTAGATGATGGAAATGAAATGGATTCTATGGTTATTGAAAATCCACTAGACTATTTTCTAAATAGGTAAAAATTTGGCTTTTTTCATCTTTCAGATGAAGACAACAAAATAGAAGACGGAGATAACATATCTCAAGCAGCACAAGTACTACCCACCATTGTTGGAGAGACCTAGTTTCATAAAGGTGATCTTGTAGAGCACAAAAGTGATCTTGTAGAACAAACCTCTCAAAAAACTTCAAATGACATGACTAAAGAGAGCGATAACATGCTACCTACAATTGGAGAGTCCTAAATTCATGAAAATGACATTAGGAATAGTGAAGAGGAGATGTTGGTGGTAAAGCATCAAAGTGATTTTGTTGTGCAAAATTCTCCAAAACCTTCACACGACACTAAAAACATGCCTCAAAGAGATGAGGATGCAGAGGGTAGTGAGAAGAAGGGTGAAGCCAATGAAGAGCTCCGAGCGACTCTTGCAACCAAGGACATACAAGAAAAAATTGACAAAGGGACAGGAAAAGCAACACCAAATACAAACAAAGTCCAAAGCATTCAAGAAAGAGAGCAAGGGATTGAAGTTGGTCAGAAAAACAAAGGTACTTATTTGTCCAATGTGATTAGTATAGATATGGCCCTTTTTGGAAGATAATACAAAATTCTATTATGTTGTCTTTGCAGGTGAAATTGACATTCAAAACCAAGGATCCAGTGTGCCACAAGTAGACATCAACGTTGAGGAGCTACGTCCTGATGCACAAAAACGTAGGCCACTTGGAAGCTTATATTCTTTTGAGAGAGATGGAGATAAACTAGTCTTTCAATCTTCCCACATCGATAGAGAAATGCAATCACTTTTAGGAGACATCATTATAGATGAATATGGGAGTATGAGACATAAATAAACATGTGCAATTTACAATTGTGTGCTGCAAATATATGGTCCATTGTTTTGAGATTTATAAGTGCAAAACCTTAAATTGTTATCATTTTTTTGTATCGTATGCTGAAAATATTGCTCATGCAATCAACCTAAAGAAACATGCACTCGTTCTTGATCTTAATGGAGTTTTACTCAGCAAAAAGAATACAAGAGGCATCCATGTACAGATTGTGTCAAAATTGACCTTGGTCACACCACAATTGTTGTTCGCTCGGGTTGTTTTGAATTTTTGGATGAGATATGTCAGTACTTTCATGTTGGTATTTGGTCCACCATGCTACAAAATAATGTTTGCACTTATGTGAACACTCTTGAAAAGCATGCACATAAAAAATATCATATCTTTATGGTATGGGGACAAGAAGATTGCTACATCCATAATCTTCGAAAAGTGTATAGACCGGATAAGACTAATGTTGAGGCTATGTTTAAGCCTTTGTTGAGGGTTTGGTATCAGTGTAGGAATTTATGCAGTACAAAGAATACATTTCTCATTGATGATAGCCCTTTCAAGGGATGTATTAACCCAAAAGATAATTGCTTATATCCTGAAAGTTTTTAAGGGAGGCCTGACTATCTTCTTTGCAATGAGCTTCTAATATACCTTTTAAATCTAGATAATACAGATGACATGCGATATGTTATTTCACTCAATCGGCTAGGACCATCTCCAATCACATAGGTTCATGACCTATTTACAAAATTTCAAGACATTATGGAAGAATGGGGCATGTTCAATGTCCAAGTTCTAAGGGAAGAACTTGACAACAAATCAGTCAAAGTGGAAAGCTCATCTTGTGCATCTTCACAGCTACCATTGTCCAATAACAAGTTAAGTTATGTTCAAGAAAGTAGGGGCAAGAAAGTAGTAAATTCCTTAAGCAAGGATCCAGCTATGTTGGCATCCAATTAGTTTGGTGTGCCACTATTATCTTCAAACCAGCTGAACTTGTTAAAATTGTCTCACAAAACAAAAAATTTGAGTGATCAACATGCTATTGCTTATGTTACTAGCTTGGGGTATGGTCGTGGTCATTTCATTAGCGGAGTTGCAGCAAAAGCATACATATCAAAACTACAAAAGGCCTACTTAAAGTTATGGGTAGGACTCACTTTAGATTTATCAAAAAATATAGAAAATAAAATCAAATTTTTATCTAGTCTAGCATATTTTTTATTGCAGGTGGAAGAAAACAATGTTGGTGCACAGTGTGTTAATTGAAAATAATATCTCTTCCATTGACCATCATGCCTTTTTTTTGGAACAGGAGACTCTGAAGCATATAAATTTGATTTCAAATGTACAAAGCATTTACTATTGAGGTGGCACATGTCATTGAGGGCTCATAGGCCTAGAAGGAAACTGATTCCACCGCCCTCAGATACTGTACAGAAACAAAGAAGATTATTGATCCTTGAACTCAATGGTGTTTTACTTAAGACCATTGAAATGCAACATGGTGATGTATGCCCAGATTGGGGAAAACATATGCATTTCGTTGAAGAGAGTACAAATGTGTGGCATTTTATTCGCAAAGATGCATTCACTTTCCTTGATTTTTGTATGCAATGGTTTGAGGTGTGGATTTGGAGTACTAATAGATTGCAAAGGACTTGTCATATTCTTGAGTTATGCTTTCCATAACACCATCAAAAATTAATGTCATAGCAGGACAGGCAGCATGCCAAAAGACAGATCTTCTAATTGGATATCAATTTGTATACCACAAGAACTTGTATGTAGCATGGAGAATTTTTCATGATTTGGATGGAAATAATACCTTAATTTTTTACGAGGCCCTTTACAGTGTAATGTGGAATATGCCCGGAACCTACTTGATTTTTCCAAAAATGTGGAATCAATCAATAGAAGAGCTTGAAAGTTTTTTGGAGAGAACAATCACTGCATGGTTACTTGGCTGGATCTATGCAAGGGACAAACGAGAGTATACTTGCAATATGTTGGTAAATGAAGCAGCTTGCGATAGAGAAGCCTTGTACGTATTGGAGCAATACATGAGAAAACGCAAAGTTTGATGATGTATTTATAGTCATTGAGCCTCTTGACATAGTATCATTTTCTCGGACGAGTTGTACAATACTTGGATCCATGTAAATATGTGAATTGAATTTTATTTTTTATCTTGGTGTTTCTAAACACCACACTATTTTGAGGTCCCTTCAATTCTAAAATTTGTTTTTGATTATTGTAGATTCTTTTTATGAGTGTTGATATAGCCAATTCTTTAACGTTAATGTCTCAAATCTGAGCTACTGATTCAAAGAATTTTTTCTACATGAATAATGTTGTATAATGCAAATTGAGTTTAGTGCCATGCTTCCCTCATTCTTTTGATGTCATTGTAGTTGATGCATATAAGTATGTATATAAATACACATATCCCTATAGATATGTGTTAAGGGGTATATGAAACATAGAGTGTAACCGTGAATAGATGATAGCTCAAACTACACAAAAATACTAAGTTTTTTAATAGCGTTATAAGAAATGGGACTTGAATAATTCCCAAAATTCCTAAATAGGTCTTAGTGGGACCTTCTCGCCAGTAGCCAGCACCGAGCGGCAAGTATCCGAGCCCTCGCACAACTGTAGCAAGATGAGGTAGGACTCAACGACAGAAAACCTGCAAAAGCTGGAATGCTCCCGGCCACTCAACGTGAAAACGTGCAAAAGAGTGCTCTCGGCCAAAAATTCATCCTCGATTTCATAATCTAGGTTTCACACTTTTAGGGCAAGCTTTAAGCTATTACATCGGACACTAGAACCTCCAGAGTCCACACTCCAATTTGTGGTCGTGTCACTTATTTTTATTGGTAATTTTTAATATTTTTCAAAAATATTTGAAGGCCTATGAAAATGCATGCCTCGCCTGGAAGAAATTACTTTGCTAGAATAATTGATAAACACGTCAGATAATTAAGAGGATAATCATGATGTTATGTCCCCAGATAAAGAAGAGGATGTGTCATCTACGCCACGTAAAGCCAAGGCGAGAGGAGCATTACAAATATGAGGGTGGGAGGCTAGAAAAGCATGCCTATTTTGCTAGAATAATTGCAGATGCATCATCCCATCCTCATATTGTAATTTTCAATATGAGTTATTGGTAATTTTCAATATTTTTCAAAAATATTTAAGGGCCTATGAAAATGCATGCCTTGCCTAGAAGAAATTACTTTGCTAGAATAATTGATAAACGCGTCAGATAATTAAGAAGATAATCATGATGTTATGCCCCTAGATAATTAAGAGGATGTGTCATCTAAGCCACGTAAAGCCAAGGCCAGATGAGCATTACAAATATGAGGGTGGGAGGCTAGGAAAGCATGCGTACTTTGCTATTTTGCTAGACGTGTCACTTTGAATCATGAATAATTGCAGACGCATCATCTCATCATTCTTGTGATAGCCAATATCTGCTCATGATTAGCCTACCTTTGCATAGCCAATCATGATGTTATGTCCCCAGATAATAAAGAGGATGTGTTGTCTAAGCCACATAAAGCCAAGTCTAGAGGAGCATTACATTTGTAGACGCCCAACATATATATTATGAGATATGAGACCGCTTCCATTGTCTATTTTTAGGGTGGCTACGTCTCCAGATTAGATTACCTCCATCTATGATAATGACCAAGGACTTTTCCACAACTAGTATCATAGCAAGAATACTAAGAAGTCGAAGAGAATATGAGGGCACTACAAGATTAGTGTAGAATATGCCTCATGCATGTATGCAGTGCAACAAGCACGTCATGGTGACAATACCTAGATAGTGCTGCTTGTGGAGGCACGGGATCTACAATATCAAGATGTGGAAAAATATGAGGGTGGGAGGCTAGAAAATCATGCGTACTTTTCTAGAATAATTGCTAGACGCATCACTTTGAATCATGAATAATTGCAGACTCAACATCTCATCATTTTTGTGATAGCCAATATCTTCTCATGATTGGCCTACCTTTGCATAGCCAATCATGATGTTATGTCCCCAGATAAATAAGAGGATGTGTCATCTAAACCACGTAAAGCCAAGGCCAGAGGAGCATAACATTTGTAGATGCCCAATGTATATATTATGAGAGTGATACTGCTTCCACTATTTGTTTCGAGGGGGGACTACGTCTCTAGATTAGATTACCTCCCTCTATGATAATGACCAAGGAATTTTCCACAACTCGTATCATAGCAAGAATACTAAGAAGGCAAAGAGATTATGAGGACACTACAAGATTAGTGTAGAATATGCCTCATGCATGTATGCAGTGCAACAAGCACGTCATGGTGATAATACCTAGATAGTATTTCTTGCAGAGGCGCGGGATCTATAATATCAAGATGTGGAAAAATATGAGGGTGGGAGGCTAGGAAAGCATGCGTACTTTGCTAGAATAATTGCTAGAAGTGTCACTTCGAATCATGAATAATTGTAGACGCATCATCTCATCATTTTTGTGATAGCCAATATCTGCTCATGATTAGCCTACCTTTGCATAGCCAATTATGATTTTATATCTCCAGATAATTAAGAGGATGTGTCATCTAAGCCACGTAAATCCCAGGCCATAGGAGCATTACATTTGTAGACGCCCAATGTATATATTATGAGATATGAGACCGCTTCCACTGTTTGTTTTGAGGGGGGCTACGTCTCCAGAAAAGATTACCTCCCTCTATGATAATGACCAACAAATTTTTCACAACTCATATCATAGCAAGAATACTAAAAGTTCAAAGAGAATATGAGGGCACTACAAGATGAGTGTAGAATATGCCTCATGCATGTATGCAGTGCAACAAGCACGTCATGGTGATAATACCTAGATAGTATTTCTTGCAGAGGTGCGGGATCTATAATATCAAGATGTGGAAAAATATGAGGTTGGGAAGCTAGGAAATCATGCATAATTTCCTAGAATAATTTCTAGATGTGTCACTTTGAATCATGAATGATTGAAGACGCATCATCTCATCGTTTTTGTGATAGCCAATATCTGCTCATGATTAGCCTACCTTTGCATTAGGAAATTTCGGAGGTCATTTGGAGGGCCTTCTAAGAAAATGTATTTTTTGCACTCTCTCTCTAGAAAAAAATGGCAAATAAAAGAGCTGGGTCTTTCATAGTAAAAGTTCAAAAAGTGTACTTTAAGTAGATTCCTTACTCTTCTGAACATTCGTTCGTAGTGATTGAGGGATAATCCTCTTTTCAGTTGCATTGAATGAACCTCGTCAATATTGGAGGGAATGAGGCTTAACATGGAGGGACGAAGGCGCAGCCGCTATTTCAATTTCCCATTAAACCTGCACATTTGGCTAATGGCGCTCACTCCTCAAATGGCACAAATGCTACCCAAAAAACGAGCCATATGCCAAATATCACCTTCATTGATTTGGACAATGAGTACCAACCATTGATTAAGCGCAGTAGAAAAACAAACACACATATTACCTCCCGCTTCCATAGACACGCTCAGAGCTCAAGGAGCTAAAACGCGTAGGGATATCTGGCACGAGAGGCTCTCTACTACCCTAAGAATCCAATGACTATAATGCGTCCCACGTTTTTCAATCCTACAAGCTTATTGACCTTGCTGTGGTGATGGAGGAGAAAAGGGCCTTCTGGGTTATTGTAAATCTCTTACAAGAGAAGGCTGAAACTCTTACAAGAGCATTCTCCAAGCTCAACAAATGTGAGATTGTTCGTGCCTTTCACATTTACATTCTACAGATCAGGGGTTACCATTTTGCAACATAAAACAGTAAGAGGTACAAGAACTGAAAGGAAAGGTGCGAAGTTGTCAAATGAAGGACACCATCTTGGGTGGTCGTATCCGAAAGAAGAAATTGTGCAATCTTGAAACATTGCAGGTTGCATCAGGAGGTCTCAAGAAAAGCATCCGAGCATTAAGGTGATGCTTCTTGGTTGGCTACATTGTCTTAGTTAAGTAATCTGTTTTGTTTTTTCTTGTTATGCATTGTTTTCATGTGCCTAAATAGTGTTAGTGAAGCAAATTTTCTGTTATTTACTTATGCATTGTCTTCATGTAGAGATTCAATCTATCCTGAAAAGGAAACATTGACCCCAAAGCCAATATAGGAAAGAGATTGAAGCCACTTATAAGTAGAAGGCCTCGGCAGCCAGATATAGTTACATGACAAGAAGTTTAAGGTCCTACAACGAAATGTAGTGGACCGCTTTATTTCAGAGAACTCAGTGCCTGCAAAAGAGATACAAGGCACACTTGATTCACTTGGTGTAAGCTCCAAAGAGGGATATTCGGCTATCCAAAGTCTGTCTCATCCATCTTTGTTAGAAGAGGTATAAAATCCAAACTTCTACCATCAGCCTCAAGTGTTTGGAAAGAGAGGCTTCAGGCTTAACGAGGCACAGCGAGACTATCTTGGACAGCCCTTTCATATTAAAGCAACTTACAGTGGCCATGGGAGCAAACATGGCATATGATGAGTTCAACAATATTTTTATGGACCTGCGGATATTACAGAAGAGAATGTGAGGTGGGAGTTTTACACATCACATTTGTAAAAGAGTCACGTGGAGGGTATGTTTGAGGTAAGCGAGATTCTCAGGTAAGCTCAAATGTTCACATCTACTTAAGTCTCATTTATTTTGTGTTGCAGGTAAAGAAAGAAGATCATGAGATTCTATATTGGGTGTTCCATCAAACTAATATTCCGGAGGTGATTGATTGACAGACTAACCAGGGAGAGGTACTACATCTAGATGGAAGGGGAGACTTTCAAGTTCAGTGGCATCTTGCAGGTGACCTCAAAACATTAAAGTGCATGTATTATTGTGGAATGGGTGCAATGGCAAAGTCACCGTGTTTGTTCTGCATGGAGCCTGCAAAGGTCATGGACCCAAAGTGGTGGAGAAAAGCTCTAACACGTCACATTGAGGATCCTGCTTTTCGACCGGTTTTGAAAATACCACTTGTGAATGTCCACATTTGTACAATGCATGCCCTTTGTAGAATTGTGGAGAAATTGGTCTACTTATACATCACGTTTTCTTGGAAGATTAAGAACTCCGCAGAACGACAAGTAGCCTTGCAGTGCTTAGAAATGGTACTTTCGGATATGGGGCTTCATGGTGGCAATGTGAAAATCCAGCGGGATGAAAAGAGATCAACTGCTGAGAAGGATGTCCCATGCAAACCATCCATCGGTGGGGTGAAAGCACGGAGGTTTTTATCTAAGCCCCAAGGTACAAGAGATCCAAAGCTAACAAAACATGGAAAAATATATAACACATCTTATGTTAGCAAGGTAGAGTATCAGAGCTGGAAAAAGCTACATATTGCAGTCAAAGACCACGAACCAACTACTCGTAACGCGAAGGCTGAGGTTTGGCGATCAATAGAAATCCTATTTTTGATGTGCGACAAAGATGACTGGTCACAAGGTGATATGAACAAGTTCAAGGAAAATCTCAACCTTCTGAAAAAATCATTCAAGACAGCATGGACAGACACCCAGATTACTCACTACATGGTATTATCAAGTATTTCTTTCTCTCTTATGTGCAAATATGTGACTGTAAAACATTCTAACTAATCTGTTTTCATATCCAGCACATCATCTTCAATCATTTACCATATTTTATACAGAAGTACAGGAACCCGGCAATATGGAATACCCAAGGGATGGAAAAGTCTCATTACATGGCGAGAAATGCTTATTTCAGGCACACACGACATGGTGGCTCTCGAATCAAGGCTAACAGTTTGAGAGAACTATTTGAATGGTTCTATCGTAGAATCATTCATCGAATGCAGGCAAAAGAAGTCTTGGCAAATTCAGCAACAGCACAAGCCATCAGACATTTACAACAACAAAAAGTTAAAAGATCAATGGCATACAACAACTCCGGAGCTCGTGAAAGTCAACGAAGGTGGAGAGAGACAATGGTGTATGTGAATCACAAGTGGAGAAAGATACTCTGAGTGGATGACATTGTACAAAATTTATGTAATACATGATCTTATACAATTGCTACTTGAAGTGTATCAAGATTTTGAAGGTTCAATTTTGTTTTTTGGCACGTCACCCTTGTAACGAATCATGAGATGTTTGCCATACTCTAAAAGTTCATCTGGGTTTTGTCTACCAAGAGCTAGTGCCATTGCTGTGTAGGTGTAGTAATACGCTGCCCGACCACCTGTATAGCCCAGGCAGTAACCAAAACAATCTCTAGCAAACACTTTGTCCACAAGAATGACTTTATCTTCACTTTTGGACTTTATCTGCACTTTTGGGCAGCACCGGTCCACCCAAGAAGCGTGATAGTGTCTTTGAATGTGTAAGTTGCTATTGAACCCTCTTGTGACATGGAATTGTGAAAAACTACTATCGGCGACTCGCAAAGCTTTGAAAGGTACTGCTCTAGGGCCGCATCCCTTCCTCGATACTCTCTTGTCCCGCGCCGAAGGAAGTCATCCTTGTCAGCAATCCAAGACTGAACATACCATGGTCAGAAGTGACACAAAGAGAGAGAGAGAGAGAGAGAGAGAGAGAGAGAGAGAGAGAGAGAGAGAGTTTACCATGAAGCTCTCATCCTGCAGAAAGAGGTTTTTTCTGCCACATGTCTACAGATGTAGTTGACCCCTGACCTGAATGGTTCAACCAATCTTCCACTTCTTTGTTACTTGTTGATGGTCTTAGGCTTTGTCTTATTGCTGGAAGGTGGCTTCATCAGGTAGTGTCTCCTTGTATTTTTCAGCTTTCTCAAAGCATCTTCGAAGGCATTCCATTGGATTGCTGGATGTTTCCATTGCCTCATCATCACTACTATCCTCTTAAACAAATCCACTCCTCTCCTCTTGGACTCTGGAAATAATAGCCAGGAGAAATCCTCCCTTAAATAAAAACACTTTGCACATCATTTAAGAAGATATAGGTCCTGTCTCCAATCCTGAAGTCAGGCACAGCAGGCAACATCATCTGAGCATGCTTCTCAGTGAAGTTACTGACATCCAATGGAAGTTTGATTTCTGTGGTTTTCACAGAGAGCATCTTACTTCTTTGTACTTCAATTGCCTCAACCTCAAGGTCGACTGTGTCTTCAACCTCCTCGACTTCTTGCATATATGAGTTGTCTCCTCGCATTCTTCATCTGGTGCTGCATCCTGCTCCTCTAACACCTCATCAGAATTCTGCATGAGGAATCCAAACAGGCTGTTCAGGTAAATCATAAAGCCAAAGCTTCCTGAATGAGTTTGCATTCTTTTTGATGCAAAGGGCAGGCTGAATGTCGGCAAGAAGGTGGTAATTCCCTATACTTCTTCAGTCCCTGTCCCTTTCCACCACAGTCATTTAAATGCACAAGAGTCATAGTAGGCAGAACAACCCTCCTACCTGCACCATCACTTCAAACTTATCTCTGTAGGACTGCAAGAATTATTTACTGTCTGAGCTAACAGGTCTTCAATGTCAAACTTTGGATTAAACATAGAATGAACTAGATCAAACTTGTCCCCAGCACCACAAGATGCTGCAAAATCAAACAGCCTCTCATCAGTTGCAGCTGGGTCTTCCAGAGAAGACACATCCTCTTTGTCTTTACATTTAGTTGCACAGGGACTTCCTTCTAGCACATCTGCATCATCTGAGAAGTCTATATTCCTCTTTCTTGTATTTTTTCAGAAGTACTGTACAGGGCACCACAGCCTTGTAGGGTGAGGGATCCTCTTGCCCTGGTGACCTCTCTGATTGATCTTCACCAATTGACTTTTCTTCAGATATGTCCTGACAAAAGTCAACAGTTCTTTTGGCAGATACATTAAGCAACTGAGCCTGCAAGGGTTGAAATCCTGGCACAGCTCTGGATCAGGTTTCAGCCTCTTCTGCCTACTGGACCTTAATCCTATTCATCAGGAAACATGACAAGTCTCTCTCTCTCTCTCTCTCTCTCTCTCCAGATAGATATAAATAATATAAATATATATATATATTATAATATATGTCTTATCTCCAAAGCACAAACAAAAACACACATAGTCTCTCTCTTCTCTCTCTCTCTCTCTTCTCTCTCTCTCTCTCTCTCTCTCCAAAGAACACTAAAAAAATACACATAGACTCTCTCTCTCTCTCTCTCTTCTCTCTCTCTCTCTCTCTCTCTCTCTCTCTCTCTCTCTCTTTGTATGTCTATTTGTACTAAAGCCGCAAGGACGAAAAAGTACTTTTGCAACTCTCTATGCGCGCCTTAAGTGCAATTGAGGGAAAGACGCGTAAAGATGTAAACGTGCCTTTTGAGAGAGTCATAACTATACTATAGGCGCGCGGAGAGAGCTGGAGCCAGTGTTTGGTTGGCTCTGCGCGCCGTTAGTAACGTGGACAGAGAGGGAGGGAGAGAGAGAATGTGTATATATCTGTGTTGTGTCTGTGTGTATGTGTGTGTGTCTCTGTCTATGGAAGTATGTGTTGAGGTGTGTGTGTTGAACAACAGTCTGGGTTTTTCTTTGTTTAGACACACACACACACACACACACACAATTTGTCCAAATGTTGGAAATACAGAGAGAAAGAGTGAGAGATCACCTTTTGTTGGTGGGGTTTGCAGGAACTCCAAGGGAGGTGTCTCCTCCATTGCTTTTTGTGTGTCAAACTGACTCTGTCTCTCCCTCCCTCTCTCTCTCTCTGAGAGTAAGGAGTCCCTCTCTCTATCTCTCTCTCAATCTGTGTCTCTCCCTCTCTCTATCTCTCTCACAATCTGTTCTCTCTCTTCTCTCTCTCTATCTCTCTATCACTCTCTCTCTCTCTCTCTCTTTATCATCTCTCTCTCTTTCTATGGCTCTCTCTCTCTCTCTCTCTCTCTCTCTCCTCTCTCTCTCTCTCTCTCTCTCTCTCTCTCTCTCTCTCTCTCTATTGTTCTCTCTCTCAAAATCACACTTTAACAGATACACACGGCGGCGCCCCACGTGTCACTATAAATTAGAGTATATTTGCATGTTGTCACACGTGCGGTCATTATTGAGACCGTATACTTTTGTACTTATATAAAGATCAAGAGAGAGAAAAACCACACCTCGTGAAAGAGAGTGAGTGAAAGAGAGAGAGAGAGAGAGAGAGAGAGAGAGAGTGCAAGAGCCGTCGTCTCCAACAGCAAGCCGACCCATCGACATAACGAAGGTCTCCCTCTCCCTCTGCCTTTGCCTCTATCTCTCTATCTCTGTTTCTGTCACAGCACAAGCACAGTCTTAACAAACAACCCACACAAACAGTCACACACACACACCACACACACACACACACTCACAAACACACAGACCACACATATAAACATACACACACACACACACACACAATCACAAATCACAAAACACACACACACACACACACACACAAATATAACTTACACACACACACAAATACAGGCACGCACACAGCACACACACACACACACACACACCATACCCTCTCTCTCTCTCTCTCTCTCTCTCTCTCTCTCTCTCCTCTATCTCTCTATATATATATATATATACAAAGGCGCGCGTAGAGAGGCGTAACCGGTGTGCATGTCTCTATGCGCGCCGTTAGTACTGTGCATTGACCAGTGTATGTCTGAGTGTTATAGAGAGAGAGAGTGTGTGTGTATTTATTTTACCTTATACTAACGGCGCGCGGAGGTATTTGTTGAGGTAAAAACGTGCTCCACGCGCGCCTTTAGTAATGGGCTCTCTCTCTCTCTCTCTCTCTCTCTATTTAAATATGCTAAGCTATAGAAAGGAGAGAGAGAGAGAGAGAGAGAGAGAGAGAAAGAGAGAGAGACTCTTCTTTTTGTGTACAGTGAAATGGCTAGAACAAAAGCCACTGCAAGGAAGGCAGGCAAGGGACCAAGATTAGCATCTAAAGCAAGTAGCAGATCTGTAACCCCAAAGAAAAGACCTGAAAAACCAAATAAAATTCTGAAAGGGCCAAGGATGAAGAAGTTGCAAACCTACATGGGACTTTTCAGAGAAATCAGAAAGGCACAGAAATGTGTAGATTTATGCGTACCAAAGCTGCCCTTCCAGAGGATGGTTAGGTCCATATGTGATGAAGCTACCTGGGGCACCAAAAGGTGGAAGGTGGTGGCATTAATGGCTCTACAGGAAGCAGCAGAGGACTTCCTACTGGAGTACTTCAGTGACATGACCATTGTTGCAGCCCATGTCCACAGGGTTACTATAATGGACAAAGATAGTGAGACACTGAAAAGAATAAGGTGGAGGTATGACAAACTACTGGTCCCCAATGTCTACAAGGATAAGAAAATGAGGGAAATTTTGTTATACTCCCCGGAGCTAGTGCCACAACTCACAGTTGTAGATGTCACACATGATGTGAATACAAGGGCAAGGGCAGAGACTATTGCTCGCCAAACAGAGGACATGAGGGAAGCAGAGCTTAAGGAGAAAGCAAAAGTAGCAGTGGAGTCCCAGAGGCAAACAGAATGCAATGTGACCCTGTCCATAGAGGCAAGCAATCAAGAAACTCTACTTTCAATGAAGGATGGTTTGCTTGCAGAGATACCATTTGTAGATGGAGCCAGAAAGCTAGCTCTCGAAAAAGTGGACATTAATTTATTGCAGAATCCAGATGCTCAGATTTCACACACAATTATCTATGCTTGTCTTAAGTAAGTGTTACTATCTTGCTAGCTTTGAAAATTCAGATAATAGGTTTGCTAACTCAGGTAGAGTCTTTGCAGCCTGATCAAAAGTCAACTCCCACTGCACACCCACACAGAGGTGTTTCTTCTTGATCCACAAATGTCAGTGATTATTAGAAAAAAGAACAGTCCATCTGGGACCTTTGAGAGTTGGTTTCTCCACTGTGCTATGCTGGAAGTTATTGTCATCATCTTTCCATATGAGAACAACCATCACTGGAGTCTCATATGCCTTGATGTTGACCAACCAGCAGTGTGGGTGTTCAATTCAATAAAAGGAACCCACCCTGAAATTAGGCTGTAAGTGTTTTGTATCAGAAAGTGTTTCTTATAGATATCCATGTAAATTTGAAGCCTCATGCTAACATCTTGACATTGCTTTGTGCAGTTGTATAAAGAGGTTGTTGCTTGCCTATGGCAAGCTATGTGGAAGGTATGAACTATACAAGGCCCCAATCAAAGATGTACCTGTCCCAAATGAAACCGATGGAAATTCTTGCGGCTGGAGATGTCTTCTCCATGCAGAATATGTCCTGCAAAGCTACTTTGCATTAAAACCTTTCATGACTAAGGTACCCATTTGGCAATGCATTCAGTTAGTTTTGGTTTAGTCTATAAAAGAATTCTCACCATGTGGTCTTTCAATTTTGCAGAGTGCTTTAAAAAACTACACATATGATTATTTGCAAAGATACCGGGTAAGTTTAATACAGCACCTGCTTACTATGTCTAGCCCCAGAGAGCTTGAAGATAGCGGCTTGGATGACCGCACTATTGATCTAACAAAACATGACGTGCCACCATGACAAACCCCTACATCCGATACAGTGGAATCACAACGGGCTGAGGGGGTCATATCAGCAAAAGATGAAAGAGCCGAGGATGAGGAAAGGTCAAATGAGCATATGGAAGGTGCTAGTGTACAACCAGAGGAGACAATGAAAGAGCCAAGTCAGCCAGTGGAGGAGCCAAAAGAGCCTATGGCTGAAACCCAAGATGAGGAAAGCAGGCCTATAGATGAGCAAAAGGATATGGATGAGGAAAGCAGGCCTAGGGATGAGCAAAATGATATGGATCAGGCAAGGATGTATGAGGCAAGCCGATCAACCGAGGGAGAGGAAAAGACCTTGGAGGAAACCTTGAATGAGGTAGAAAGAGCCATGGGGGAGACCCCTGATGAAGATGTGAATGATGACTATGAAGATAAAGCAGAGGAGAGCAACAACGACATGAACACTACAGAGACCCAGTATGGACCCTTGCTACCTGTAGATACGGTTGTTCCGGTAATGTCTATTCAAGTATGGCAAAATATGTTCAGCTTCTAACTACTTATATGTACTTGTCAACTTTTACAGAGGTTGATTATCTTGGACGTCAATGGATTGCTGCTGATGCGGGTGCCTCTCGGTGACAGAGGACCCTTTGAGGATTTGCAAACGTTTCGGATGGGAACTTGTCGAGTCGTGGTTCGTCCAGGAACCAAGGAATTTATTCAGTTTCTTCTTCCGCGCTTCAAAGTTAACCATATGGTCTTCAATGCAAAGGCAAAACTTGTCGCCACTAGTTGCAATAGTTTGCAGTGTATGCCACGCTCACACGTCAGATTTTGCCTTTTTGTATGATCAAAGAAAATGCGTTACCGTTGAGGGCCACTACCACCCTAAAAAACCACACTTACCTCTTTTGTACAAACCGTTTAGCCAAATCGGTGTACCCTTTGATGCAACTAATACACTACTAATTGATGATACTCCTGAAAAGGGAGAACTAAATCCGCCGGGAACAACTGTCTCACCACCTTCTTTCGAGGGGCATTCCTTCGATTTTTACCTTGAAGACATTCTGATTCCATACTTACAAAAATTGTATCTCAGTCCATTGTTCACAAACGAGTTTGTAGTTTCTAATGAATTAAGATGACTCTTCTATCATGTCTTTGTCTTGTCTAACATTGAGAGAGAGAGAGAGAGAGAGAGAGAGAGAGAGAGAGAGAGAGAGAGATTTGACATGGTAAAGAAATGTATTTCAAGCACACTTTTTCACAGGGCACAATTGAAAAATGAGCTCAATAAACTTCATGTCTTGAAAGTCATTTGTATACACTTGGGTTCACAAGAATATCTGTTACATTGACACTACTTCAACCCGACCATCCAACTCTTTGCACAAAATATCTTTTTCCCTTCGCCGCATCACCTTACGGCCAGCTAGGAAAAAGGAAAAATCTGATAAGTCCTTGTCCATTGACTCTTCAATTATGTCATGCCCCAAATGCTGAAGACTGTATAGCTCCCTTATTGTAACCACCAACAGTAGGCCATGCTCTTTATCAATCACTTCCACATACACAGCAGGATTATCTTCCAAACCTGCAGAAACCTGGTCCATAGGAATGTACTTACCGTTGAGCATTTGTGATCGCATATACCAAAACGAGAGTAACAGTGATTGGCTTGCAATCATGTACTTGACAACTAGAGTATCAAGCGCGACCTCGCACCGTAAACCAATCTCTTCCTTTGCATACCATCCTTTGTCAAGAAGTTTGTCACAGGATGACTGCTGAAATGACTTGCACATGAACATAGTTTTCGTAACTCGGATGTTGTAGCTATGAAACAGCTCTATGAAGAGTGCAACGGGACAGAAGTTTGCAATTCTAACCAGTTTGGTGGGAATAGAGCTACGTAGAGACCTTTGCATATCCTTGTAGATCTTACTTCGCATTGCCTCCACCATTGTTTCCTCGGGAACTGGCCAGTCCACAGTGTTCCAATCGGTTGGTAGAGGCACTTTCACCAACATGCCATTCTTATTCCCTGAGCTGAGTTGGTAAAAGTGGTCATAAAAAAAGATTCCCTCATCAGCCAGTCTTTTGTTGCTCCTCCCTGAATACTGTAGAGAACCAATGTGGGCATGAACAACATGGAAGAGGCCTATTATGCACTCCATAGGCTCCCATTGCTCATCAGAAGAGGGATAAACATCTGCAATATATATAAGAAGAGTTAAACTAAGAGTATCAATAAGTACAAATGACAAATCTAATGTAATTGAGCTGTGAAGAATGGAGACATTGCTCATAACAAGCGGGAGAAACATTGCAAAATATATAAGAAAAGTTATAATGAGAGTATTAGTAAGTTCACATGTCAAGAGTACTTACAATTGCAACGTGGTTGATGTATATCTGATACATTTCCACCGTTTGCTATCACCTCTGGATGGGTAAACACATGCTGAACAAGAACTTCCTTTACAGATCTTTTGCCGATTTCAACTTTGAAATCCAACACTCTGGCCTTCCATGCTGAGCGGTAAACGTTGATACCACTAGACCTCTTGGGTCTTCTTGGTTGCATGAGGACCCATGAACCTTTGTTTATCCTTTGTCCAACCCATTGGTTCTTTGCACTTATTGAAGCTGGTATTGTAATTGAGGATATGCTACTACTTGGCCTTCTAGGCAAAGTGCAGTTGTTGGTTGTTGGTGTGAGAGACAGTAAACACCTGGAGCCTCTTGGGCGAGAAGACGTGGACGCCATAGCTCTCAGAGAAAAGCTTTAGTGGAGGGAGATTCACTTTGAAAGCATTGTAATGGAGGGAAAGTGTTTTAGAATTCCAATATCTTGTGCGGGCTTAATGGTCACCCTCCAGTACGTTAATGACCATAAGAGAATATCAGAAGTGGGACCACATGCAAGCACCTAAAAGCTCGGTAAAAGGAAGGAAATTACGATGCTACAATCCTAGATTCGTGAAAGTTTTATGCTATTTTCCTATTTTTTGAGTCTTTCCACGTACTTTCCTACGTAACGTAGCCTTCGTGCTCATTGGACGCGCTCTATTATTCTCTCTCTTCATGTGGCCCTCCAAATGACCTCTAAAATTTCCTAATGCATAGCCAATCATGATGTTATGTCCCTAGATAATTAAGAGGATGTGTCATCTAAGCCACGTAAAGCCAAGGCCATAGGAGCATTACATTTGTAGACGCCCAACTTATATATTATGAGATATGAGACCACTTCCATTGTTTGTTTTGAGGGGGGCTACGTCTCCAGATTAGATTACCTACCACTATGATGATGACCAAGGAATTTTCCACAACTCGTATCATAGCAAGAATACTAAGAAGTCGAAGAGAATATGAGGGCACTACAAGATTAGTGTAGAATATGCCTCATGCATGTATGCAGTGCAAGAAGCACATCATGGTGATAATACCTAGATAGTATTGCTTGTAGAGGCGAGGGATCTATAATATCAAGATGTGGAAAAATATGAGGGTGGGAGGCTAGGGAGGCATGCGTACTTTGCTAGAATGATTGCTAGACGCGTCACTTCTAATCATGACTAATTGCAGATGCATCATCTCATCATTTTTGTGATAGCCAATATATGCTCATGATTAGCCTACCTTTGCATAGCCAATCATGATGTTATGTCCCTAGATAATTAAGAGGATGTGTCATCTAAGCCACGTAAAGCTAAGGCCAGAGGAGCATTACATTTGTAGACACCCAACGTATTATGAGATATGAGACCGCTTCCATTGTTTGTTTCGAGAGGGGCTACGTCTCCATATTAGATTACCTCCCTCTATGATAATGACCAAGGACTTTTCCACAACTCATCATTTTGTGATAGCCAATATGTGCTATCGTATGTTACATCAATGGATTTCATCGAATCTGGATCAAGATACATAGAGCCATCCCTAGCAGGTTACTTACATAGGAGGAGATTGATTGAAGAACGGCACATAGGGCTATGAGAGACTTTGTGTGACGTCATTGTTTGTTTAGTTGTTTGGTATTTTATTTAGTTTTTTTCATGCCAATATATGGATCATATGATCATGATGATGTACATCTCATAGGTCTTTTAGGCCCTTTGCTCACGTCACATACATTTCATCTCTCTTTCTCTCTCTCTCTCTCTCTCTCTCTCTCTCTCTCTCTCTCCTCGGCCTTATGCGACACTGTTTCTGAACCTTGTTGGATTCCAATTAATGGTGCTACCAGTGTTCGGGAAAAACCTATCTCAACTTAATATTGTGCCGTTTTCAAAACAAAATGCCGATCGAGGCCAAGGGGAAAAGGAGGATTTCTACCCCAAAACAAACAAAAATGGTGTTAAAATCCAAAATAAAAAACCTAATTCCTAGAATTTCATCTTGAAAAAATAAAGGAACAGAATTCACTATGGTTGTATTTTCCCAATGATTTTCCCCAAAAACTGGGCCATGCTACACATTTCAACTTGAAAAATTTTCAGTTTGAAAATTTAGAGGTCGCGCAAGATTAACCTTAAATTCCTATACTACACGCCTATTGTACTCCATGGCAGGCATTGTGATATGCGTCTCACTCATCGGGTTTGCTCGGCAACCAGCAAAAGAAAGTGACGCTCGAACGATGCCCATTGCTAATGCTATACTTTGACCTCCACGGGCCGCTGCAGCGCTGCTAATCTCCCTGACATGAATATTATGTACCTACGCATTGTGCATAGCCTCCTTGTTCCTGGCGTTCCTTCTCTTGGACAAAGGCCTTGGCTCAGACCCCAAAGCTCTCTCTCTCTCTCTCTCTCTCTCCAAGCACCGCGATTAATGAAGGAAAGTCGGCACCTCCCTTTACACATCACGTACCAGATGATGTTGGGACTCGCATGCAGAGATGGCTCATGAAGCAGGATCTCTCTCTCTCTCTCTCTCTCTCTCTCTCTCTCTTACCGAGAAAAGAACGAGTCACTAATTATCAGAGTTTGAGCCACTGACTTGGAAACGTATAAGTCTCGCCCCCAAAACTGATCTCTCTCTCTCTCTCTCTCTCTCTCTCTCTCTCGTGGCCTGTAGTAGCTCCCCGAGCTAGTGTGCAGATATCGTGGTCTGATGTAACTCTGGGGCAGCTCTGTTATGATTTTCATTAAGCAGGCTATTACGCCCTCCCTCTCTCTCTCAAGAGCGCACACTACTCTCTCTCTCTCTCTCTCTCTCTCTCTCTCTCTCTCTGAGCACTGCTCCTCATGTCTCGCACTACTGCCTGCATAGTTTGCTCTTGAACGCCACTACTCCCTGCCCTACACTAGCACCCTTGCTTTGGTTTTTCTTAAAGCTGAAATCAAGGATCGTACACGACGGGAAAGAGAAAAGACTTGCAAAGTAGATCAACCACATCATCCAGACCATGATGACGTTGATGGACAAGAAATGTGTAGGAGCGGAAGCAATATATATATATATATATATAAAGAGAGAGAGAGAGAGAGAGAGAGAGAGAGAGACTAAAGAGCCAGTAAACATTTATACTTTGCAAATTTTTTTAAATGTGTATTGGAACTATTGCATTGTGGGATAATAGGAGAGTAGTAGCTTTTGTCAAGGAGTTTTGTGCAACAAGGGAATACTCTCGAACGGTGTCATCAAGTGGCATGAATGGAAAAGCGCTCGTACATGCCATCGAAAGGTTGGATAGAGCTTGGGATGACAAGCTTCTCCCACTGCCACATGCTTGTAGGATGGAGCAAGCATGTCCTTAATGAACAAAATTAGAGGGTAGTTCAAGGAAGGTTTTGGGAATTTAGGGAAGGATGCATTCACACAAATTAATTTGTGAAAAGATCTATTGACCGCAAAGAATTTGATGGAATTCATCAAGGAAAACATTCATGACTTGAAAACTCTAGTGTTTTCAAAAGATATAAAGCTCGAGTGGAGAGTCAAAGACGTGTATGACAAGGTTCTAGAATGGAGACATGCACAAAGAAATCCGAAGAAGAATTCTCAATTGGCAAATATAGGGGGCAGTCCCTCTTTGCTTAGCCCACTTACTATTGATACAAGGAGACAACGGTGCTATCCCTCACACGATTGTTCCATGGAAGCACTCAAGGGCACCTCCATGCTCCAATTCATGAAGAGTGCTCTTCACTTGGAGGATCCTCCTAAGGTATACATTATGAATCTCTTTTAATTCTATGAGTTGTATGTGTGTGTGTGTTTCCAATATTTTTTAGTTTGTGAGTTGTCTTTTGGTCATGTTTCTTTCATGTTCTGTCAACAAAAGACCTTCACGAGTTCCTCAAACATTAAGCATGGTGATGCACAAGCTTGCGGTGAGAGATGTCCTTTTGAAGAATCATTCATTAATCACGTATAAATGCAATGAATATTACCATGGCCATACTATTTTCTAGTTTATTAACTTGACACACTACAACATAACCCAAAGTTATCGACGCACACGCTCGTACCTTTCCACGTGGATATTGACGTTCTTTTATCCCGTCGATATACGCATCGAAATAGCCGTCGATATGCGCGTGGAAATATGCGTGGCAAGGCATACTTTTCCACGCGTATATCGACACACATTTCGACGCTAAAAAATTGGGAGAAAAAAGGGGAACCCGCGCGCAGGGGCCATTTTCCCCTTCAATGCGCGCGCTCAGATCTTGGACGAAACCTGTTGTGCAGGTATTATGGAACTCTTCCCCCCCCCCCTTCCCCAAACCCCTCTCTCTCTCTCTCTCTCTACATCGTGTGTGTGTGTGTAGGAAAGAGAGAGAGAGAGAGAGAGAGAGAGAGAGAGAGAGAGAGAGAGAGCGGTGTGTGTGTGTAGGAAAGAGAGAGAGGGCGGTGTGTGTGTAGAAAAGAGAGAGAGAGAGAGAGAGAGAGAGAGAGAGGGCCGTGTGTGTGTGTGTGTGTGTGTAGGAAAGAGAGAGACAGAGCGGTGTGTGTGTGTGTAGGAAGGAAAGAGAGAGAGAGAGAGAGAGAGAGAGAGAGAGAGAGAGAGAGAGAGAGAAGTGTGTGTGCGTGTAGGAAATTAAAGAGAGAGAGAGAGAGAAATGTATGCGTAGGAAATTAAATCTATAGAGAGAGAGAGAATTAATGTATGCGTAGGAAATTAAAATTAAAGAAAGAGAAATTAAAGAGAGAAATGAAACGAAATGTTATATTAACGTCTTCAAAAGGCCAAAGTGACCTATGAGACCAAAAAGTTACAATGTGGTGGATCTGATACAAAGTCAGAATAACAAGATGACAAAATAAAATATTATGGAATCATAAACTGCTGGTGTGGACTAAGCAGCTAAAACAGCTAGCTGGGATAGGTAGATCATAAGAGATCCAGCATTTATCATCAATCTCCTCCATGGTCAATAGTCTGACCGGGCGTTGTGCATGTCGAGCCAAAGTGACCTGGATCCTCTGATGCAGCCTCTGTCGATGTTATGTAGTCTGGCCTCCACAGTCGTGGGCGTCTGGATCTCCCTAGCTCAGTCGCTCGTTCGATCAGTAGAGAGATAGGGAAGTAGAGAGAGAGAGAGAGAGAGAGAGAGAGAGAGAGAGAGAGAGAGAGAGAGAGAGAGAGAGAGAGATAGGAAAATAGAGAGAGAAAGAGATAGGAAATAGAGAGAGAGAGAGAGAGAGAGAGAAAGAGAGTGATATATATATATATATATATATATAGAGAGAGAGAGAGAGAGAGAGAGAGAGAGAGAGAGAGAGAGAGAGAGAGATAGGAAAGTGGAGAGCGAGACAGAGAGAGATAGGGAAATAGAGAGAGAAAGAGAGATAGCGAGAGCGAGATCGAGAGAGAAACAACGAGAGATACGGTACGTAGACACATAGAGAGAAATAAAGACATAGAGAGTGATATATATATATATATATATATATATATATATTATATATATAGAGAGAGAGAGAGAGAGAGAGAGAGAGATAGGAAAGTGGAGAGCGAGACAGAGAGAGATAGGGAAATAGAGAGAGAAAGAGAGATAGTGAGAGAGAGAGAGAGAGGGAGATAGCGAGAGCGAGAGCGAGATCGAGAGAGAAACAACGAGAGATACGGTACGTAGACACAGAGAGAGAAATAAAGACATAGAGAGTGATATATATATATATATATATATATATATATATATAGAGAGAGAGAGAGAGAGAGAGAGAGAGAGAGAGAGAGAGAGAGAGAGAGAGAGAGAGAGAATTAACTAGAGATAGCTACAGAGGTAGAGAGAGAGATAGATAGTAGATAGAGAAAGAGTTAGGTTGGCTGACCAATTGTGTGAAAAGGACAGAAACTCTCTCTATCTCTCTCTCTCTCTCCCTCTAGAAGAAACTATGGAACTAAAAGAGGCAAAGGGGTTTTGCCCACTACATGCATTGTGTGAGGAGTATATATATTAAAACAACATTCATAATCATTATAGATGGCAATGTCATCAACTAACATGGAGGAAAAGATTGCATGCTCGTGTACGCTCTACAAGTATCAAATCTTGCGCAAGCATAGGATATGTAATGAGCATGTGCACAAGTACAGAGAGTTTGCTAGAGAAACCGTACGGAATCTACGATACGACTCCTACGGAACGAACATTGATTTTCGTGACATAGCACCTGCATCTGGGAGAGAGATAAAAAGGATTATGCGTGAAGGTCCGACCAATATAGAGCCAAGGATGGAAGCAGAAAAGGGCTTACAGACAGAAGACGACGGCGTGGAGTCGGTTAGACGACATCCATACTGCTGTGACATTAGATGAGATGGACGAAGGTATGGCAGAGGAAGCTGACAGATATACGAGGGATGATACATATGAGGCAGAATTGACACTTGTAGATGAAGATGCAATGGATGAAGACAATCTGTCAGAACGAGTTGGGACAGAGTTATGTCTGCAATTAGAGATAGACGATGATACGGTGCAAGATCTTATGCAGGACTTTAGTATGGCAGACCAGTTTCCAGATCCCGCTTCTATGAGTGCAGATGCATTTATGGGCTTTGTCACATGGATGACGCCCAATCAGATGGCAGAGGCTTCTCAGTACTGGGTAGCCAGAGGCACAGGTACTATGCCTCCGGGCTTCACACCCGAGGTTCCGACGCCTATGGGGGGGACGCCTATGGGGGGAGGGACACCTATGGAGGGGGGGGAGGGAGGGGGACGCCTACGGGTACGACGGCTGCGAGGTCTCCCATCACGGCCTCTTCGACACCTAGGGGTGCGGCAGAGGCTGGTACGTCCTCATCTCCGCAGCACAGGTGCACTCGCCGATCTCGGCGATCGTCGGGTGGAGGTGGTGGTTATTGTGAAGGAGGGTCCACAGATGCTTCGACCCCTCCTCGCTCACAACCCCCAACCTACCCAGACACACCTCTCGACACACCTCTTGGCACACCTCGGACACCTTAGGGGGCACACGATCCTAGTGCCTCCAAGCTCTATATTGTATGGGCAAATGGTTCTGTTGACATGGATAGAGTTGGGACTGAGATGAGACAGCGGATTCGCCAGCTCGCGGAGCTGCAGTTTTTGACCAGCATTCTGACACCTTGGCTTGAGCAAGATGAGGACAAAGTCAGTGATATTGTGGAGACCATCATGAGAGAGTACTAGCCTGCTCCGAGTTCAAAGGCTGTTCCCAGGAGGTGGATCAAGGGTGTTGCACGGGACACCGTGAAACATCGACGAGATGCAGCTCGGCAAGCTTTCAAGACCGGCTCGCTGAAGCCTTCGGGCATCCCACACGAGACGTGGCAGTAGATCAGGGAGGATGAGTGGATAGCGGACACGCTGTTCAGACAACAGCGTCAGGCCGCGTAGATACGACAGATGATGAGGGGGACATCTCATCTTGGCAATGGAGGCTTCGACACCTTTCGCTATGAGTTTGTGAATTTCCAACCAATCCTAGCTATGGCGTTTTTTAATACGTGATGAATCATGTATTCTTATTACTTTGATTTTTGTATAAACGCAGAATCTTGTGATGCATCGAGCCCCGATACGCCAGGAGGAGACAGATGGATATCGCAGAGGTATCTATGAAGTATTGAATGATCTTGATGCTTCAGGAGAGCCTATAGACTGGGAGGCCTTAGAGTCTCGCTGATCGCTAAAGGTGAGACGTTAATATGTGTGAGTTGATTTAATTAAATAAATACATGTGAAGTAATATCAATACTAATTTTGTGACTTGTCCTATGTGCAGGTTGTGACGCCTAGTCATCAGTGGATTTCATATATATGCTTTGTGAGACACAGACACGCTTCTGTGTCTCTTTTTTGTATAGACATATATGGTTATGGTTATTGTTCAGACAATTATTGTTTTCCTTATGGTTATGGTTATTGTCATTGTCATTGTATAGACATGGTTATTTCTCCTATTCTTGTATAGACATGGTTATGGTTCTTCTTTTGTTTATGGTTATGTTTAACTTTCTGGTTATGCTTATGGTTATTGTTAATTTTGTTTATGGTTATGGTTATCTACATTATGGTTTTGATCAAAGTGATTATGGACGGTTATGGTTTTAATTTGGTTATGGTTTTTCACAAATTAAGTTTGTTATGGTTATGATTTTAAGTTAGTACGGTTATGGTTTTGCACAAAATTCATTTCATTTTTTTCATTGGACTTAAATCTCATGTGAGATCCTACATGGATAGCATGTAGGAGGCATATACATGATATGGTTTTTTTTGAAACGTTTATGTAAAAACGAAGGGAACTCTGCCAAAGCACGGTTGATTTTGGTGCTGCTCGCTTTCTTGGGCAGAGGACAGGCAGTCTGGCTGTGGTTGTGTCCATCTTTTCACTGGGCACAGGCCAGGCTGCCTGTCCTCTACCCAAGAAAAACAATTTCTGTTATGTTCGTAGCTATATGCGTCGCTAAGCCCGTCGAAATATGCGTCGATAATATTACCTTTCGACTCGTATATCGACGGTTCTGTAGGGACGCGTATATCGACGGGCTTTTTAACAGGATGCGTCAAAACCTGCGTCGAAGGTCCCCTTTTTTGTTGTAGTGACACTTGTTTAGCCAAAGGACCCCGCCTATGTCAATCCCACAAGCTTATCATCAAATGATAATCATGTAAATGAAGATGGAGAACAACCTTTTATGGAGACTTTTGTGGAGGATTACTACATTCCTGAGCCACCGAATGGGAGTGTTAATACAATGGTATGATACACATTATGTGCATTTGTAGACATGAATATCTTTTTTTGTTCACTTTTGTCTTTCACAATGTCATAGCTATCTTGTGTGTATGATCTCTCTCTCTCTCTCTCTCTCTCTCTCTCTCTCTCTCTCTCTCTCTCTCTCTCCCTCTCCTTGCTTTTCACATGAACACTTGGTACAAAGCTTGAGGATTGTAGCATCATAGCACAACAATAGACTATTTACCATGATAGTTATAACACTATAAGGATGGCTAGAGTACAAAATATGTTCATGGGATTACTTTGTTTTTTTTTATAATGGTCATATTAACACGGTGTAAAATAGAATGGAGAAATTAGAAAAAGTCTTTGCATAGACATTGATTGCGATGACATGGAAATGGAGGATGACATGGTCATGCTTGAGACACGAGGATCAAAACAAGAGGTGGGCCACATTTAAACATTGTTAGCTACATCACTCTTAGTTTAAGCATGACACTAACTTCTACATGTTGTCTTTTGTTATGATGTAGGAAAAGACTCATGGTGACTACATGTGTGAAACTTTGATGTGCACCTATGAACTCAATCCTCCCAAAAATGACATGCTCATGGGGTTGGGAGGTCTAAATCCATTAGTATGAACTTCAATGGTAATCTTAGTTTGAATGACCCATTTTCTTTGATGGTGGGTTTTTGAGTTGATCTAATTACCAATTTTTAGGACAAGGGGCTTCAAACTAGCTTCTGCAGCATCCCTTTACACAATGGAACTATCCTTGAGGTGGTAGAAGCCACATTGGATGAGGTGAAAAAAGGCCCATTAATGGCAACAAAGTACAATAGAGTTGTTGTTGGAGTGGAAGAAGTCACAAATGCAAAGGTGAAAAAGCCAAGTTATGTGATGAGTGTCAAATTCCAAATTACTTGTATTAAGTATTAAATCTAAAAGCTTTAACATACCTAATAAGCTCTTCTAATTGAAAATATTTTCTTGGCAAATGTGTAGCATGAGGCAAGATTGGATGAAACTACTTCCACCCATGTCATAATGGACTACGAGGACAAAATTGTGTTGGGGTTAGAGAATGCAAACACAAGGATATGAAGAAAAGTGTCATTGTTTCGTCATTGCTTTTGGAATTGTGATGCTTTATGGGATACATTACCACTCCATTGTTTGAAATTGTGGATCCTCCATGTGCTATAGCCTTGTGAATATTCTTATCAAAGGGAAAAGAAAATAAAGTTTTCAAGTATCAACAAGATGATGGTATGTTCTTTAATTTGAGACAAGGTATAGGTATATCTAAGAATGATTTTGAGAATTAGGATATTTTAGGTGAATCTAAGAGAAAGATATCACATCTTATGAGCTCTTAGGCTAAATGCTTTTGCATCTCTTTTTTAGGCATTTGATGGGCATGGCTCTACAAATCAAAATGCCTCTAAAAAGAGAAAGGTATATTTTATCCACTCATTTCAAAGCTTATGCAAAATGGTTTAAGTTTGTTATTATCTCTATGTATCACATTTTTACTTGCTCCTTTATTTGTTAATTTGTAGATCTTTGATGACCTAACAAACAACCATTTCACTAGTCGCAAGGTACGTGGGGTGCGGGCTTTACCTTATGCTTTACATATATTTGTTTATGAAAAAATAGACAATAATGTTGTAGGCCACTCTACTCAAAAGAGTATTGAATGTGCTAACTATTCTTACATAATTTTGAAAAGAAATTACCTACAACAAGGTTCTCTAGGCCTTTAAAGACTCCTTCTAGGTTCAAGGATATGTTAATGGAGAATGTAAGCACATTTTAAGTTCTAGTACGTGCTTATGATTGATATGGTATTTCTTCTTGTTTTATCAAACTTTCAAATGTTCTACATGAATAGGTTGATCAAAGCCACATGAGTTCACTTGCAGAAAAGACAATTAAGAAGAGTAATAACGACACTTGCACTTTGAGCAAGGTATAAATGTAGGTTCATATGATTTCTTATCCATGAGAGGTTTGCAAGATCATGAATTTTTTCTCTCTTCTAAACTTTTTGGTTATTTATAGTTATTGGCAACCACAAAGGAGATGAAAAATAAAGAATTGATCACGATTGCAATGAAGGAGATGGGTCAACATGACATGGATGAGATTTTTGGAAATTTATGAAAAGCCGTCCAAGAGGCGCGTAGATCTAACAAGTCTTTCTTCAAAGATTTCCCCGTGAACATGGATCAATCTGTTCTTTTGCAATACTACGTAGCTTGGATTCGGTATAGTGGTTCTTCTCATTGCATATGAAAGAAACGGGACAATTGTCTTGATCTTGTTAAGTTGCTTCTTTTTCTATCCATTGTAGTTTAGGTTCAAAGGTGATGTACTTTTGGTTTGTTAGACATACCCTTTGCTCAATATTTCAAGCACATTGCATTCTTATATAATATGCCCTCTAACTTAAGCATGATATCTCTTTTCCAAATATTCACAAACAAAGTGAGTATAAACTTAGTTTTAAAACGTAAAAAGTGTAAGTGTTGTTTGGTTTCCTAAGTCCGCACCAAAAATTTTCTAATCTTTTCATGCCAACTATTCATGCATAGTATCATAGACTTACATGCCATTGGCTCTTGTTTAGGACTCATGTTATGCCAGTTCAAGTAAAAAAAGGATAAACCATTTCCCTCTATGAAGATTGATAATAACATTGAAAGGATAAACCATTTCCCTCTATGAAGATTGATAATAACATTTGCATCTTGCATAAATAAATATGTTTGTCAAGTGTGACCTAATTATGTCTCATAGTAATGATTAAATTATCTTCGATCATATAGTCTTTAGGTTTCTTTTTGAAGACATAGGTCTTTTGCATACAAGCATTTTAAGAAGCATATCTAGGTCCGTGCATTTTCATGATGACAATCTTGGTCTCACTTCTACACCCTCGGTTGCAAGTATAGTTCTTGGTAATTGGTAGCTTGTGCCATGGCCTTTTTGATAATTTAACAGTGGAGGGTCCTTGGGGAGGGATAATTAAGAGAGGACTTAGAAAGGAAATCTCTCTCTCTCTCTCTCTCTCTCTCTCTCTCTCTCTCATTTGAGCCGTTGTTCATTTTAACCTTGTTGTCAATGGCCAATTGTGACTTCAAGAAATTTGGAATAAACTTTTCATCTTCACTAAGTACATAATGTTTTCCTTTCAAGCACAAACAATTGGGTCATTATATAAGTCTCTAGTTTCATCGTAGATTATGTTTGTAAGCTTGCCATCAACCTCTTTTTTTAGAAGAAAAAAATTATAGCTATAGGCAAAAACAAAAACAAACATTGATTACACAAAGGCCAAAGGAACTTTCTAGACAAGAAAATGATAAGCCTTTGGCACAAGCAATCCTTGCGTATTCTTAAGTGCTATATTTCAAATTAGTGCAAGGGTCTATAAGAACTAGAGGCACGATAAGTTTTCTACCCTCTAGTAATGAATAGGAAAATGAACCACCTTTAATGTAGGAATTAAGTGAATTCTAATATGTGAACTTCCACATGTTTGTATACTTTCTAAAAAATGCATAAATATGGGGAATTTAAACCAAATTCTTTCCTCACTCAATCTCTTGGGCTGGTGCCAGTGGGCATATGTCTCCTCCATGCACATATTTTGCTCCGTGTCACTTTTTGTGACGGTGGTAGTGGGTATGTGCCTCCTTTGTCTATGTTTTTTGTGTGCAGTGGCAGAGGCGGCAATCTTCAAGGCAAAGGCAAAGAGCCACCTTTGTGTGCCGCCTCACTAAGGCAATGTATGTATGATGTGCACTCTGTGCATGAGTCTTGGAGTGTAGTACCATAACTATTCATATATATCGTTGGAAGATAGGCTTGGTAGTAGCTGCTATGGGAAGTAGCTTGATAGCACTAAGGCTCTTGCTTTCAACCATGGACATTGTGTGGTATGTAGAGCTAGCCAATACAACTTTAGCTCGGGCACTCAACTTAAATAGGGACGGGCGCATAGGAAGTATGAAAAATCTTGGTGGCTATGAGCAAGGGAGGGAAAGTACACAATATATACCACAAGAGCACACATTCCATGAGTGCAGGAGCTATGCAGGCCAATGTTTCTTTTGTAGTCAATAGACCAAATCGTCTCTCTTTTTCTCCCACTGCTGCTATCTCTCTGTGCATCTTGTATTTATGTTGAGACTCAAGGAAGGGTCTTGCAGGGGAGAGAAGCGATCCAGAGAGGTGGGGGGGGGGGGGGGGGGGGGGATCAGGGAGTATGTTGGTAAGCTGCACAAAGGGTGGATTGGAGGCAATAAAATTCCAAGGAATCTTTGACTAAATAAAGTTTCATTTCCGATAAGGAAACTTATCCTCCACATTTCTAAGGTGGAAAAAGTGGAGCCAATTTTATCCCTTGTGGTAAAACTCATGGGTGTCCTGCACTCCTCGTTAGCACCAACTCAGATCGTCAGATACTTCTTCTTTCATAATGTATGGCAGACAAGGAACCTCCGTGTTTTTGAAGTAGGATTTGAGGTGGCAAGCTTCGCAGAAATTATACAAGAAAGCAAAGTGCTAATATAGGCACTCGGGCGCAAACATCATTTGGAGGATTAGTCTAGGACTACTTGTGCCTTTTTGTCAGCAGATGGAATGCCTAGGATGGGGACAAACCTTGGCCATCGGTAAACAAAAGATCTCAGAATGACAAGAGTATGGACCTTGTGTATCAAGGATGTAGAGGCGGGGTGGTAGGAGTGGCTACCCTGATAGCCGTTGTAATTATAATCCCTGGATGTTGTCATGGCTTAACATGAGCATGACAAAACCTTGTAATTTTTTGGGCTACTCAATATAATCCACTCACAATTGTGAGTTTTGCTCTTTTTTTTTTGAAGTGTCATTTTTCCCACTTGGACAATTTTTTCCCTCGTGGGAAAACTCATGGGTGTCCTTTTTCCCACTTGGAGAACTCAATGTTCCCTGCATTTTTCCCATTGGGAAAAGTTTGTCTCTTTTCCCTTAACAAAGTGGAACATGGGTAAAACTTTCCCATGAGTGAAAAAATTCCCTTGTTTGAGTTGCAATCTAAACCATTTTTCCCTTCATGTTTCCCGGTCAATAGTGGGATAGAAGTTGTGAAAAAGCTTCCTTTCCACAAATGGGAATACACTAAAAGTTTCTTGTGACACACGCTTTGAGGCATGACATGATGTGTGTGTGTGTGTGTGTGTGTGTGTGTGTGTGTGTGTGTGTGTGTGAGAGAGAGAGAGAGAGAGCGAGCTACGGTCGTCGTTGGCAACACTAACAATAAAAAAGTCTAAATTAAAGAATCTTTGTAAGATAATTAAAAGAAATTATCATTTTTAAACAGTTGGTACCCCGAATGGATAATATAATTTTATATTAAAACACAATAAAAATTCTATGTGATTGCCGACACATATTTAACCTTACTATCCATCATCTCCCCTTACCTTAGCAGGCCTTCGTGCCTCCTCACCTTGTTTAACAAGGAAAGGAAAATGGCCAGACAAGGGCAGTGGGTGACATGGACGTGAGCAATAGCGTGCACCTATTCCAAAGAATAGACACTATATCTTTACACTATTCCAGAGTCAAGAACACAGAAGATTATACAGAGCCTCAACAACAACTGCTTTGGCCATGTCACCCACCTTCGTTGAAGCATTCCGCAAATCCATGCCAGCTTTTTTGCCATGGAACAAGTCACCAACCACTCTAGCAATCTCTTCTTTGGCAACGCTGCCATCTGCACTGTGTTGCAACCCCATGCCAATGTTCCAATGTTCCGCCATGAGACGACGATTGAGGCGTTCTGCGACATGAGGCCAGCATATCATCGGCACACTACCCAGCGCCATGTTCTCAAGAAAGGAGTTCCAACCGCCATGCGTGAAGAAACCAACTATGGAGGGGTGTGTGAGTATTTGGAGATGACCAAGTGATGATCAAGCCCCTGTCTTTTGTCCTCTATCTAAAGCCATTTGGAAGAGCACTTTCAAGCGGGGCATCGACGACAGAGTTTAGACGGACAACCCACAGAAAGGGTTGTTCACTGGCCTCCAAGCCTAGTGCAACCTCTTGAAAATGGAGGAGAGAAAGGGAGGCAACACTACCAAAGGAGACATAGATGACACTGGAGGGAGGGTGGGAGTCCAGCCATTGCAAACAATGGTCATCCTCAACTGGCCAGTAATTAACATCCAAGCGAGATGGGCGGCCGCACGAGCTGAGCAGGACGAGAGGGCCAACCGCGAACACTGGCTTGTGGAATCTCAATGCAGCTATGGCATATGACTCGAGCTCTTCAAAGGGATTAATGATGAGAGCAAACGCATCATGGAGCTTCTCGACAATGTTTGACGCAAATATGAAGTGGAAATGTGTAGCAATGAAGGTAAAAGACATGGGGAACTCTTCTGGTAACAACTCTGGTGCGCCGGCTATGCCCTTCACGGAGTGCTGCGACAGCGGAGTATCATTGTCACCATCTGCAAAAGGGGGTTATATGAGAGAGAGAGAGAGAGCGAGAGAGAGAGAGAGAGAGAGAGAGAGAGAGAAAGAGAGAGAGAGAGAGAGAGAGAGAGAGAGAGAGAGAGAGAGAGAGAGAGAGGGTCCTAATCTCCATATCCATTGAATCTAGATACAGATGCGTGTGTATGTATGAGAGAGAGAAAGAGAGAGAGAGAGAAGCGAACTTTTGCGAAAGGGTAACACTGTGAGAACTTAGAGATTAACTTAAATGTGATTAATATCACTATTAATTAATATGCTAATGTCAAGACATAAGAGAGTGCAAGATAGAAATAGAGCAATGACAATAGATTGCACTTGAATGGAGAGTGAAGACCTTGTTGCAAATGAGGGTAGCTAGTGAGATTTATATACAAGTTGAGGGAGTGAGGATTATCCATCACATGTGAATTATAGGTTGGTGGGAATAGACACATGTTGAGACTTACATAGGTGGAAGGGGTCCATGTGGGAATTAGGTGTAAAGACTTTGGGTATAGAGGTAGGTGGAAAGAAGTCCACTCTTAATAAAGTAATAGGTTACTTTTACATCCCCCCTAAAGGGTGGACTTCTCGTTGTAACGCATTGGAATTGACGAACAAAGAGCTTTGTGAAGTAGACATATCGTAGATACACGCTATCCCCCCTCAATGAGAAGTTCATCCAGTAGGAATCAAACTAAAATTACAATATGAGGCGTGAGAGATGCAGTCAATTTCTTGCAGAAGCATGTACTCTGATGTGCCAAGAAGAGGAATGTCATCCACAAAGAGGCCTAAGATAGCCATGCCTTTAGAGGTCTTCCATATGTAGATATTGTAGTCTGCCATAAGACGTCCCCAGCCACATTTGAGCAAGTACTGTTGCATGCAGATGTACCACTCTCGTGCAAACTCTTTTAAGCCATAAATGGGCTTATGCAATTTACATACATAATCACGGTGGTGAGGGTCTTCAAAATGAGGAGGTTGTAGCATATAGATGAGCTCTTGGAGCAAGCCATGTAAGAAGGCAGTTTTTATATCAAGATGATGTAAAAGAAGATTAAACTTAGCAGCAAGTGCAATAAGAAGCCGAAATGCAGTCATACCCAGTACTAGCGAATAGGTGTCGAAGTAATCCACACCTTGTTGTTGAGTGAAGCCGCGAGCGACAAGGCGTGCCTTGTAGCGATCAACTGAGCCGTTGGGGTGGTATTTCTTCTTTAATAGCCATTTACAAGAGACAAGTTATGATTCTTAGGAGGTGGCACAAGCTCCCAAGTGTTAGCTTCTTTGAGGGCTTGGAGTTCATCCAATATGGCGGCATGCCACTCCTTGCTCTCGCTAGAAGCGAGGGCATCAAGAACAGAGAGGGGAAGGGCATCTTCAAGAGGCTCTGGTGGATGTTCAAAAATCATTTCATCACTGAGGACAGCAGAGAAATTGGTGGCTTCATAGATATCACAAAGAGAGCGGGTGCGACCATGCAAGCTAGAGGCGGCTTGGTCCAAGTGTATAGCCGAAGTGTGTTTCGATGGCAAGGTGGCAGAAGTAGATCTATGAGGCTCGACTTCGTCGACATCTGCTAGGATGGGAGTAAATGGCAAGGTTTCGTGGGAGTTGTGGAAAAAAGATGGCAATTGTGAAGGTGAGACCGGTAGCGAAGGTGATGGGAGCTCACGAGGTGGAGCACCGAGTGTCTATGGTGTGATAGAAGTAGCGGCAGTCGGGATGGACGGTGTTGGTGATGGTGTCAACTGTGAGGAGATGGGTGCAAGAGGTGGTGCAGGAGTGTTGACGATTGGCTGTGCATGAGAATGCGAGACACGAGGAGGTGGATGGGCGATGAGGAAAGGTCTTTGGATGGTGAAGGGAGACTCAAGATTGTGCATAGAAGGGTGGGAAATTTGCATGGGTGTGTGTGTGGGTGAGGCCGTCAACAAAGATTGATGAGAAGAGTGGACTAGTGATGAGAATGTAGGGTGCAATGGTGAAGAAGATTTTCCTGAGATGATGAATTCTTCATCAAAGACGACGGTGCGGGCAAAGATGAACTTGTGATGGTCTGGGATATAGAGGCGGTATGACTTGATGCCAAAGCGATCACCATAGCCGACAAAAGTTGTGTGTTGAGCACGTGGTGATAGTTTTGATAAAGGTTGCGTCACAAGTGGATATGCAATGCTTCCAAAGATGTGAAGGTGGCCAAGATGAGGTTGGTGACCGTGCCAGAGGGTGTAGAATGTAGTAGTAGGATTGCAGGTGGATGGAATGCGGTTTTGAATGTAGCATGCAGTGGCGGGTAACTTCTTCCCAATAGGTGTCTGGGAGGCTAGCTTGGAGAAGCATGGCACGAGCAGCTTCAAATAGCGTGCGATTCTTGCGCTCGGTATGACCGTTTTGTTGTGGGTGGTCAGTAATGGAGAATTCATGTCGAATACCAGCAGAACCCGAGGGATTCACCATGAAAAATTTACTGCACCATGTAAGTGCAGGGGAGGGGGTTTTTTTTACAAGTTACATAAGCGTATAAGTTAGGGGCAGGCCCCCAATAATTTCTCTCCCAAGCTTAAAGATAAGGGAGGGGGGTATCATACTAAAAGGGGGGGGGGGGGGGGACTGACCCGGGTTGATTACTTATAACGATTGGTCCCGGTGTACACTAGAACTTGGATGAATTATGGGAAAGTTTTTTATCAGGTCACACAATAAATTTTGCATCAAGCCGGTCATAGATAAGGGCTCATTTGGAGCAGGTCAAGGGTTGATTTATACCAACTTTGGATGGGTCAAAATTGGACAAGTAGCCAGAGTGTAGGTTGATCGGGCACATAATTTGAAAGTCAAACTAAGACACATTGAGGGTACATCTAGTTATCAACAAAAGTGGTTCCTTAGTATGTTGCCAGTCACTATGTTACACACTCTTTTACTAGCTTTACTCAGTTAGATCATGTGAGACCTAAATTTTATATGTAAGATAGGGGTATGATAGTTTTCTTTATTGATTCTCATATAAGCGTAGAAAGGGGGGTCATATTCCCTAATATGAGTCGTATATAGGGGTTTTATCAAAGTTGTCTGCTCGCAGGTGGCGTCCCGTTTTGTATATAGAGTGAATCCCCCGGGCAGCAGAAAGACATAGATCTTTGAATGCATGAGAAGTGTATTCCCCACCATGATCTGTGCGGAGAGTTTTAATGTGGCAACCATGTTTAGTCTCAACTAATGCCTTGAATGTGCAAAAATGAGAGAAGGTTGAGGATTTCTCAGCCATATAGTAAGTAGTTGTGTATTTTGAGAAATCATCTATAAAAGTAAGCATATACTTATTGCCAATGAGGGAGTTGACGGGCAATGGGCCACAAACATCTGAGTGGATGAGGTCGAGAGATGCAGTGGCTCGTGATGATGAAGTGGGGAATGGGACATGATGTGCTGTAGCAAGAATGCATCCCTCACAAAGTGTGATGTGAGTGAGGTGCTTGGGAAGACCTAGTGCAAGTTGGCGATGAGTGAGTTGGTGCAAAACATGTTGAGAAATATGTGCTAGCCTATAATTTCATTTGAGTGTGTTTTCTTATGTTTTTATGGATGATGTAGATGCATGTGCAGGCGATGAGTCACCCAATGGATAAAGACGCCCAGTTTTGGGGACCAAAAGTGTGACATACTGACCATCTTTGTTTAGTGCCGAAATGTGGCAGCCTTCTCGCATGAATTTGATGATGATGCCGTTGTCGGTTAGCTCGCTGACAGAGATGAGATTTTTCTTGAGACCAAGGACATAATATACGTGAGAAATAGTGGTATGTAGGCCATTAGGTAGGTTAATGACAGCATCTCCATAGGCTTTGGCGAGCTGGATGTTGTTATCACCGAGGCATACTTCTAGAGGGTGTTCTAGATAAGTGATGTTGGATAGCCAATGTAGGTGATATGTCATATGATGGGTGGCACCCGTATCAAGTAGCCAGATATTGGGATATGAAGTAGCTATAGTGGTGTCATATAGTTGCAAAGGATAAGATGGGCTATCATAAGTAGATATGTCAGCATAATGAGCTTGACCATAAATAAAAGGAGATGGTTGGCCATGGTGTGTCCCCCCTTGAGGGTAAGAAGGATATAGGTTAGGGTGAGAGATAGGACAATTACCTTTATTGCGTGGTTGCCGGCAGTCCTTTGTGAGGTGTCCAAAGCGATGACAGTTGGCGAATTGCTTTGAATTTTGGTGATTGTGGTGGCTTTGAAATTGCGACTTTCTTCCAGAATTATTGTGTTGTCGAGGAGGGCCCGAATGTTGAGGCTTCTTGCCGTTGGAAGGGCGTGAGTTTCTTGTCATAGTGACAAGTGTTGTGGACTTCTGCGAGCTGCTAGTGTGGTCGCGAAGCGTTTCCTCCTGATGGATCTTGGCTACAAGATTTTGTAGCTGCAAGTTAGCCGTGATGGCTTGTGTAGTGATAAAGGCTCTCCATGATGCAGGTAGAGAAGCCAATAAGAGCATACTTTGAAGCTCTTCAGGGATGGAAATCCCTGAGATAAGTACTTCATCTAGAAGTATTTGCCACGTCTCCAAAAACTTGGAGGATGACTGACCCTCTTGCATGGTAGTGTTTACCAATTTCTTGATCAGGGAAACTTGGTAGACGAGGTCAGTGTGCTCATAGTTCTTCTTGAAGAACTTCCAAATAGCGCTAGCAGTAGTTAGCTTTTTCACCATTTGGACTTGCCGATCTTGGCAATGGAGAATGAGCTCCATCTTGGCACTATTGTTTCTTCTATGCCAAGTATTATAGGTGTCGATGAAGTATGTTGAATCTTTGTCTTCGGGATCTTCGGGATGGTCAAGTTGCTCTTCGACTCCTGATGTGACATCCCAAAGTCGCAGCTGCGTGAGGTAGAGTTCCATCCGAATCTTCCACACTTGGTAGTTAGTGCCGTTAAGCTTGTCAATAATGTAGTGGGGCTTGTAGGTGGATGCGGAAGATGAAGAAGCTAACTCGGCCATCTTTCAAGGTTCCGGATTCCTTGAAAAGAATGGAGAGTGAGGCTTCGAGTGTGGGCTAGAGAGATGGAATACTCTTAGCGCTAATTAGAAAAATTAATCTTAAGCTCTATCGCTCTGATACCATGTGAGAACTTAGAGATTAACTTAAATGTGATTAATATCACTATTAATTAATATGCTAATGTCAAGACATAAGAGAGTGCAAGATAGAAATAGAGCAATGACAATAGATTGCACTTGAATGGAGAGTGAAGACCTTGTTGCAAATGAGGGCAGCTAGTGGGATTTATATACAAGTAGAGGGAGTGAGGATTATTTATCACATGTGAATTATAGGTTGGTGGGAATAGACACATGTTGAGAGTTACATAGGTGGAAGACTTTGGGTATAGAGGTAGGTGGAAAGAAGTCCACACTTAATAAAGTAATACGTTACTTTTACAAACACCCCTGCACGGATGAGGGATGGAACATGGTAAAAAAGGGCGCCCACGTTGGTGTTGTTGGTGAGAAAGCAGACGCAGGGGATAGAGAGAGAGTGGGCGATGGTGGGCGCCCAAGTCATGAAGGCATCATAGACGAGGGCGGACACCTGATCGTGCAGACGCCGGAGAAGGTCGACGAAGGAGGCCTCCATGTTGATCATAGAATCCACAGAGTCCCTGAAGCCGGAGCCTTGGGAGCGCTCGGGAGGCAAGTTGTCAGGCACCCCTATCACCTTCAGATTTGGAAGAGCCCCTCCCTCGACTTTACATGCCGTGTTCTCGAACACCACAAACGTTACCTCTACACCCCTGCTGGCCAGCTTCCTGCTTAGCTACATCATAGGGTTGATGTGGCCCTGCTGCGCAAACGGCAGGACCACTATCATGTGTATTCGATTCTCCCCCATGACTGGGTGAGGCTCAGGAAGGGACCGAAGCTTTATCCCCGCGTGGGTGCCGATCGAAGAATATTTTGCACATTTTCCAGCGCTGCTAAGAGTACTTTCCCATAGACCCTCTAAAGACGCCTTTCGAGGGCCCTTAAATCAAGTCAAGTGTGCCCATACCCACTTCTTCTATTTCATAAGGCTGTGATCACATGAGGCATAGCTATCCCCGATGGGTAATTGCTCCTTGCCTATGGTCACACGATGGTGCAGTTACGTGCAATTGAAAAATTCATCTCCACTGTACATCTGCTCTACGGGCATCTGCAGGTTGTTGAGCTTGGGAGGAAGTAGACCACCGACAAAGGGGACCCATCATCACATAACGATTGGCACAATGTTGACATGTCAACCTTTCAACAACGCTTCCACAAAGATTCCATGAAGATTTCTCAAATATTCTCTAAAGATTCCAAATAAAGATGTTGATGAAGTGATGAAGACGAAGATGGATGCTGTAATGTGAAGATACAAGCTCATGGACATCATCGGATATCCCGTTATTATTATTTTGAGCCATTACGGCCACTTTTGTAATGTTTGCGGGAACTTCATATTTGGAGTCGACAATTGTATTTTGGTCACAGATGCTTGTTGGATGAGCGAAGCCAGCTCATAGTGTTGTAATTAAGCTCTAAAGAAGCCTAGGGAAAAATCAGGTCATTTTGGTCGGACATTAGGTTCTCTAAGGCTTAGTATATAAGCCAAAACCTAAAGCTTTGTAAGGAGACTTCTAATAATCTGATCTTCTGTGTCGTTGGGAGACTGCGAGAGAGTGAGAGAGTGTGTGTGTGCGCTACAGGAGCTACGGTGGTCGGAATCGCAAACGGAGAGCAGCAGTGTGTTGCCCACGAGGAGAGCTACGCGTTGATGCTTACATCACGCACGTTCGTCTGTGTTTTGGCAGATTCACCCGCGAGCTACTTTTCGAGTTTTGGTGAGTAACTGTTGTCCGTTTTTTCATTTCAGCATATCCACGCGATCAAACCGAGTAGAGCTACACATTAGGCACTTTAGTTTTCGGAAACGTCGACCTGCAGAAACTAGCCAGACATCCTACGCATTTTCTGCATGGAGGGTATTGGGTAGGTCTTTTTGGTCACGGACCTTAGGGAGAGTGGCCTATTGGTTTTGATAGGATATCCCTCAAGTTTCGTAACGTTTCGAGAACGTCTAATGGGCTTTTGGCTTACGGTAGCATCATAGGAGACTCTCACATTCACAAAACCGATGGCATGTAGATTTGATATCTCTGTAGGAAGTAGTCATTAGTCGGTCGAGTAGAGGTTGACACCCTTTGCTTGCTTCCACGCGCCTGCGGGTCCAACTCCGTCCTCAGTTAACAATTATATGTTAGGTGAGTTCTCACTATGCTGACATCCGTTGTATCATATCCGTCCAACATTGGCACCGCTGTCGGGGACGAGGGCCCTAAGTAGGTGACCAAGACTAGTCCTTGAGGATAGAGGTCCCTCTGGCTTGCCAGAGTACTATTTTACATTTAGATAGGATCAGAGGGTGGTGAGCTCTCTAGGTCTTAGGAGGAGTCTAGGGAGCGTGTGTCTAGCCTGGATCTTTCGTCTTAGGTAGTAGTAGGTTGTGGTGTAGAGAGTAGGAGTTGGAGTGGTAGATGTGGTGGTAGGTTGACTTGAGAGTCCGTGTGAGGCCAAGAAGCAACCAAGACATCAAAATCACCATCTCACATGATGAGTAGGAGTAGGGTAAGTAGGATATCTTGATTGCTAATCTAGAGTACTTTATGCATGTCTTATTTGCTGTTAGGCTCATCAAAGAAGTGGAAAACTCTAAGTAGGAGAGACGGTAAAATGTGTTTGGAAGCTGATTTGAAGTCCAAACGTTTCTGTGATTATTGTTGAGAGCTCTACAGAGCATAGGGAGTACTACTACCAGAAAAAATTTTCATTTTTCCACAGTAGACATCCTACGCGTAGGATGTCTCCAAGGCACTTTTGGCAGGGAATTTGGGGAAACTAAGGTTACTAGTGGGTTTAGAGGGTAGGTTTTACCCTAGTAACATATTGACTTGAGTGTTTTTCCCTATTTTTGTTGACCAAAAGCCAAAAGACAGAGTCAGGAAAAGTAAAATTTCAGAAAATGCTTAATTGAGTGATTTTTGCATGTTTTTGCAATTGCGAAGCATACTTGCACTTGCTGAGAGTATAAGGAAGCATCAGGGACACTTCAGTTTGAAAAAATAAGCAGTAGACATCCTACGTGTAGGATGTCTACAGGGTGATGTGAGCACTTTTTTGAAAATCTGAGGTTACCAGTTTGTTTAGAAGGTAGGTTCTACCCTATTTTCACCTGGAAAGTGGAAATTTGACCAAATTTTCACAGATTAAAGCCAAAAGACGAGAATTGTCAGACATCCTACCCAAATTGTGTCCAAGGCCTAATTTTGAGACCAAACCATAGGATGACTCCATACGCATGTTCTAAATGTTGTATTGAGTGCATGTGATAAATTTCATCTCATTTGGGTTAGTGGAAGGAATTGAACAGACTTTAGCATTTTTGACTGAAAAAGGCAAGAATAGCTAGTTTTGGGGTCTTTTGATATCCAAACTCAAATCTAAGCATACCAGTGGGTTGTTGAAGACTAGGGGAATCTTTGGTCCAAGTTTGGGTTCATTCTGAGCAAAAAGACATCCTACGCGTAGGATGTCTACTGCATAATTCTGAAACCAAAATTCTATTGTGACCATACCATGCTCTCATATAGCCTTAGATAAGCCTCCTAGGCAAATTTGGTCCAATTTGGAGTTGATTTCACTTGGGAATTCATCAGAACAGACATTAGGCTTCTGGAGAAGATTCTTGATCATTTGACCAACCTATAGGTGTCAGAATCAAAAAGTAAAAATAGCTATGAGTTTAGCACATCAAGGGGAAGCTATAGTGCAAGCTTGAGCTGAAACAGAGCAAAAAGACATCCTACGCGTAGGATGTCTCCAGGGTCATAAAGTGGTCAAAATTCTATTGTAGCCATACAGGGGTGTTCCTTGTGTCTCAAGGATTCCAGAACTTTTTTCAAAAGTGAATTTGGACCTTGTTTGGCCTATTTACCAAGCAAAGAAATGAATTGTCATACATCCTACTCTTGGAGTGCACTACAAGCTTATGCAGCCCAAATCTTTACCTATTGGCATCCAAATTCAAATCTAAGCATACCATTGGGTTGCTGAGCACTAGGAGAATCTTGGGATCAAGTTTGGATAAAATCTGAGCAGTTAGACATCCTATGCGTAGGATGTCTCCAGCTTGATTTAGGACTCCAAACCAACCTATGAGCACACCATTGTGATCAGCACATCAAGGAGAAGCTGGGGTGAAAATTTCAAGTCATTCTGAGCAAAAAGAGATCCTACGCGTAGGATGTCTCAAGGCCATTTTTAGGTCCAAATAAAATTCTGAGCATACCATTGTGTTGCTAGACTTAAGGGGAGTCTCTGGACCAAATTTTGTTAAATTCTGAGCATATAGACATCCTACGCATAGGATGTCTCTAGGCCAGTTTTAGGGTCCAACTGTAATTTTGACCATACAAGAGTGTTCAAAGTGTCACAGAGATCCCAAATCTTCTTTTAAAATTGAATTTGGACTCATTTTGACTATTCTAAACAGCATTTCACTGTTTTGGCCATAACTTTCACAAACGGTATCCGATCGGAAAAGTTTTTATATCAAAATGTAGCCTGAGAGCAACTCTACAGATCCTAGAGAAAAACTTGAACTGAATGCATGCCCGCGGAAACCATTTAGTTCAACTTTGAAAAAAACATTGTTTAAGGCCTCAAAATGCATCCGGAAGTCAGGAGTGTCTAAAACCAACAGTTCGAAAGAATTGTGAGAAAACGGTCACGGTTTGTGAAGACTGCTAAGTTAGCAGATTGAAATTATCTTTTGGGAAAACCATTGGTCACCCGTGGGAAGATGTAAAAGTTAACTACGGCCTAGTGTAAAATTTGAGCGTCCATACACAAATCTGGTAGCAGTAAGACCATACACAAGGACTCTTGATTTTGCAACAACAGTCGCAAGTTTTGGAGAACTTTAATACAATATTTTTTCTAGCAAATCACTGCAACTTGTTTATAATTCTCTTGTGCTAGCTTAAGTTTAGTTCAGCTAAAAGCGAACTTGAAAGTCACTTCCGAGCCCACGGAACAAGTGTGGCCGTCAAAGGCACATCCAGAATTTTTGCATTCATTGTGAAAAAGTTTGCTAGCTAAATAGAATTTAGCAGATTGTGTGCTAAAGCGAACACAGGTTAGCTTGACTCAAGAATCGCTACGAAGGGAGCAGTCGTTGCAGTATAGTGGTAAGTTGCATAACTTATCACAGTGCTTCCACTAGATCGAGGCCTGCTAAAAAGCTCTAGGAAAAGCAAGAAACTAGACAAGACAGTATCAACCGTGGCAAGCAAGGGAGCTAAGAAGTTCAAGAAGTTCAAGCAAAGCCCAGTTCAGAAAACTGAGAGATTAAGGCATCCACAAAAGCTGAAGGACCTCAAGCGAAAAAGACCGACACAAGGGTGCTAATAATTTTTATTAGCATTGAGGCAAGCAACTAGAGCTATCACTGAACAGGTACAGCAAGGGAGTCAAGACGAAAGCAATGGCGTATCAAAGGAATCAGACCAGCCGAGACAAAGCTTCAAGAAATTACAAGAGAGTAAATTTGGATCTATCTGATTGGCCAGTACAAAGGACTGCCATGCTATGAGGATGACAATCGGAATTTGTACATCAAGACAAAGAAAGATACAAAGGAAACTCGGACATCTCAATATGTGGAAGTTGAAACAACGAAAAATGTACTACACCCACATCCAGATTTCATGGAAGACTGTCTGGGATCAATTTACATGAGGCACGGAAAATACATCGACAATGAGATAGAAATGTTGTACAAGGATCAACTTACAGAACTCTACGCATGTCCTCCAAGTATTTTTCTGTACAAAGCACAAGATGGAAACGGAAAATTGGTACCCTCTATGGAGACGAAGACGGTCGATACTACAGGGCTGTCACAATTCATGAAGTTCCTGTAGAAAACAATCATTATTTTGCAGCAGAAGCGTTTGGCCCAAGAGGAGAAGACTACATGTCTAAAGGTGGTAATGTATACCATCTTGTCATGGGTTTACCTCTAACTACACACCTGGAAGAATTGACACCTACAACTGTCACTACACAAATGAGTGACACACCACATGACACACAACAAGGCACAACATGGAAAGACACGGTACAAGTCTCGTGCACCGCACCAGCACAAGACAGAGCACAAACACACCAAATTGCACAAACAAGGAATACGCCGGAAGTACCAGCTATGAAGATAGCACAACTTCAAAAAGAGCTAGCTCTGTCTCAAGAGCTACTTAATAGAGCACAACAAGTCATATCATTAGGCATTGAGCAGATGCCAACATCATATATGGAACCCTCTCGGATGGGGGGAGTTCAAACTCAACAAAGAGACCCTATATCTTCAAGAGTGGGATTAAGAAGTCCAGCTTTACAAGAAGCAGTGTCCTTTTCAGGAATCCAAGTGGAATTTCAAGAAGCATTGGAAGATGTCGAGCCGGAGGAGAAACCACCGGAAATTCACAATGCCCAATGTAGAAGGTCAGGTCAAGATGTCATTGTGGTCGACAAATACGATAGGCACTATGAAATAGCGGATGTGAAAAATATGGATGAGTTTAGAGATTGTGGACGACCTGTAAGTCACATACTTGGACCCAGTCCAAAAGCACCATCAAGGGAAACAGAAAGCAAAGATTCGGTTCAATCTTCACTCGCCAAAATCAACTCGAAAACATAGCCCTAAGGCTATGCAGAAGCCCCACGTCAAAGACCATATACTGATGGAAGAATTAGCATTACAACTGCTAGAAAGCATGGATACTGATTTGATTTTATATGCAAGCAATAATGGAAGCTATTTTCATCTTCTCAAGGACAAGACGATGAAGGATAAAGAGACAAAGCCAGTGGTGGATACACCTAAGTCAGTCGTAATCTATAGGTTCATGCATGCAAAGAAGAGGTCATATTTGTATCTAGATACCAGAGGAAACCATTATCAGCAGTATTATGGAGAGATGCCTCGTCCAAAGGGTGCACATGTTGAGATAACAACATATTGAGACCAATGTGCCATTGGTGCCCAGCAAAGATCTACATGGCAAAGAAGAAGCAACAAGCCAAAAGCAAAGTTCAAACAGTGACAACAAGGGAACGCAAGCAAGAATCCCCAACAAGATCTCCGGAAAAGAAGCAGATCTTGTCGCAGAGCACAAAAGATAGGCTCAAGACACAGTTGCTTGAAGTCAAGGGTGTCAACGACATTATCATAGAGAATCAAGCTTTCAAAAAAGATCAATTGAATCAGTTGATTCAAGATCGTTTAAGGAACCTCAGTGAGGACAAGTCAAAGCATCCACAAGGTGATGAAGATGAAGCTCACAATTCAAGGTTCGAGAGCAAAAGAAGCCAAGATTCTAACGATAGTGAGCCAACACAAGAAGAGGTGGTAGAGGTAACAAAAAATCTTAGTGACATGTCACAAGTGGAAGACATGCAAATAGAATCAATGGATGAAGTTGAATGTCTACCAAATAAATTCTCTACTATGGCCTCTTCATTGGTGATTGAACAAATCAAAGAGTATGAGAAGCTAAAAGCCTATATGTAACTGAAGACATAGAATGCACAGAAGAACAGGAAATGACTGAGTCCAAGATTGACTACCAGGCACAAGCAATACAGGATATGAATGAATATTCTCGAGAAGAGACTCTACAAAAACCCATGGAACAATGGAAACCAAAGGCCACGGCGAGCATTGCATCAGAAGAAGAGAGTCAACCTCAACATCCTGCTACACAAGCTTCCAAACATTTCCAAGAAGAAAAGTCACCATTGAATGACCTTCAAGTGCTAGAAGAAGTAAATAGTGACAGAGAGCTTGTGAAATCAAGAATCAAGGCGTCACAGTTAGAAACTAGCAATGAACACCAACAAGCAGCTACATCAAAAGATAGTAAGCACTTGGGACATGCTACAACCAGTCAAATGACAAAGAAGTTCAACATACAAGAGGATGACAAAGCCTTCAAGGCACAAAAGTCCAAAAAAAGTACCGAAAGCAACGAGGACATCATCTACTTGGCAGCCAGCAAGAAGATTAAATTCTCGTTGGATGTGTATGAGAAACTGAAATTCAACTTAACAGCAGAGATAGATTGCACTGCAACGACTAATGTCATGTCTTATGGGCTGTGGTTACTTCTAGGTAAGCCAGAAGTGTATGAAATTCAGGTACAAGTTCCTATATCACATGGAATAGTTGTCACAAGGTTAGGGATTGCAGAATCTACCCTTAAACTATGGTCAAAGGTAATCAAAGACAAATTCCTAGTGGTGGATTCCTCCAAAATGAGTACACATTTGATTTTGTCCAAGCACTGGGCAAAAACATTGGCAGAAGCACGTGAATTTTCAACAATGGTCATCACGACTAGCTCTCAAGAAATCCAGACTACTACTGCTCCAAGATTATCGGCTTCCGACAAAGGCAAAGCCAAAATGAGCCCACAAATGTCCTACCAGCAGAAGCAGCCCCTTAAATTAGAGTCTTCAATCCAGCCCCAAAAAGTTCAAGACAGAGCTTCGACATCAACTGACCACATGCTTCCACATGAAAGACAAACTCCAAAGAAAATCTTTCAACCGAAATACCCTACACTGCGAGATCACAGCCGCCAAAGGTTTTCAAAGGTCTACATTAAATCTGAAGAAATAAAGATCAAGGACCCAATATGGGTAAATGATCCTAGCCAATTGACGAAAGATAAACACATGGGATGGATAGCCTCCCACTACATCTTAGCAGAGCAAGGCTATTATGAGGGTCAAAAGAAACTTAGGTTACCAAAACCACAGACCTCGGATTATGTGGTGGATAAAGGTTTCAAAAAGCGTCCCCAAAAGCAACAAAGCTCATATTTATATCGCCAAAGGAGACCAACCAACAAGGCTCACCAAAGGTATGCAGGAAATTTCAAAACCAGTTGGCCTTCATACCAACATAGGACTTCATCGGTAAATAGTCCCAAAAATGGCACTCTTGTACATCTCAATACGACATCAAAAACATCATGGGAAGTGCCATCTACAATTCTTCAAGCACAAGGTTACTATCAAGGAAATCGGAGAATCTGGCTACCATAGATGCAAGGTAAACATTCTTCAAGCAAACGACTTCAGCTTGAAAATAATCGTAATTTTACGGAAGGCAAAATCAAGGACAATGTCACAGTCCAGGCAAAGGATATCTGCAAAGACACGCTAATCACACGATGCAGATACAAATGGGTTCCAAAAGAACAACACATAACGAAGAAGATTGAAGTCATCTCTAGCTCTCAAGAAATGTCAAGACATGATAGACAAAGTGTTACGGGGAAGGCAGCGAGCCAATCTTCTCAACCAAGGGACCAACAACAACAAAAAGAGATTTTGACAACCAAGGTCACCCAGGTATGGCAAAAGAAACCAATATATCCAGTATGGTCCTTTACAAATCCTCTCTTCGAGGATGGGAGTTTTGAATTTCAAAACCTATTCTTGGTCGAAAGCTCCCGAGAGTGAGTCAAGTCGCCATAAAAATCATGGCATAAGAGTGAAGAGTCGGGCAGCTGAGCCACTAATGAGCAAGCGTCAGACCCAAGCTTCATGTCTTAATATTTTTTGTGGTCTATGAGTCTAGATATTTAGATTATAGCTCAAGCTGGAAGAGTTGAGCATACTGTAAAATGGGGTTGCTCATGATGGATAGGTGAGCATAAGAGTCGAAGTCTACTATTTTAAATGGTGGACTGGCAGAGTAGTCCAGAAAACACTCACGCACATGAACACAATGAGGAGAGTGAAAAAACCTCGAGCATCAACAGCCCTTCTTGTGAGTAACGACAGCTCTTGAAGTCAAATATATTTTTGCTTCTCTAGCTACATTCACTCCTGGAAGCACCCATTCAAACTCTTCTCGCACAACATATTGTTTCCCATGCATCTATTTGTGCAAGCATATATAATGTCTCATCATTGGACGTTTGCATTTGACACGATTTGTGTTCCACCCATGCACTTACACAACAAAATGACGATGACGAAGCGGTAACAAGTTTCATAAGCATTTTCTCAACAACAACGACTCTGACTTCAAGCTACTAACACTTATCCAATGTATACCAAGTGAATAATAGTAGCCATATGGCCATAAGTACTTTAACCAAGTCAATAATAGTAGCCATAAGGCCATAAGACTCACATTTCATGGTGACTAAAGGAATTTTTTTCCCACTGGGTTTTTCCCTTGAGTCTTATCCAGGTATCCAAGACCTTCATTTTGTAATATACGCCACATTTTATTTTTTCTATTTTTCTTATTAAAACACAGAAAAGCAAACCAACGACATCCCCAAACAACTACCTGCTCATCAACTATAGGATCCAAGGGGAGTGGCCCAGAAACAATTCAAAAAGGCTTCAAGATTATAGGTACACATGCAGGATGACACCCAAAGAGCAAACAATACAGAGCTGCCAAGATAAAGACTTGCTGCAACAACAAATCTCACTCAACCTATTCAAGACTCTACAACAACCAATCGGAGGGGGAGAGCTATGGCTTCAACTACACTACATGTACAAGAAAAATGTAACTCTACAACATACAAAGCATCTATTAGAAGCAATTGCAACAACAAAAGCTTCAACCAACACCAAAACATGAAGCACTCGTCAAGGCCACTGCAGACATAGGGTCTTATCGGGGACGACAAGACTTCGGAGGGGGAGAGTGTTGAAAGGTCAACCTTTCAACAATGCTTCCACAAAGATTCCATGAAGATTCCTCAAATATTCTCTAAAGATTCCAAATAAAGATGTTGATGAAGTGATGAAGACGAAGATGGATGCTGTAAGGTGAAGATACAAGCTCATGGACATCATCAAATATCCCGTTATTATCATTTTGAGCCATTACGGCCACTTTTGTAATGTTTTATACGGGAACTTCATATTTTAAGTCGGCAATTGTATTTAGGCCACAATGTTTGTTGGATGAGCAAAGCCAGCTCACGGTGTTGTAATTAAGCTCTATAGAAGCTTAGGGACAAATAAGGTCATTTTGGTCTGACATTAGGTTTTCTAAGGCTTAGTATATAAGCCAAAACCTAAAGCTTTGTAAGGAGACTTCTAATAATCTGATCTTCTGTGTCGTTGGGAGACTGCGAGAGAGTGAGAGAGTGTGTGTGTGCACTACAGGAGCTACGGTGGTCGGAATCGCAAACGGAGAGCAGCAATGTGTTGCCCACACGGAAAACTACGCGTTGATGCTTACATCACGCGCGTTCGTCTATGTTTTGGGAGATTCACCCGCGAGCTACTTTTGGAGTTTCGGTGAGTAACTGTTGTCCGTTTTTGCATTTCAGCATATCCACGCGATCAGAGCGAGTAGAGCTACACATTAGGCACTTTAGTTTTTGGAAACGTCGATCTGCAGAAACCGGCGAGACATCCTACGCGTTTTCTGCACGGAGGGTATTGGGTAGGTTTTTTTGGTCATGGACCTTAGGGAGAGTGGCCTATTGGTGTTGATAGGATATCCCTCAAGTTTCGTAACGTTTTGAGAACGTCTAATGGGCTTTTGGCTTGCGGTAGCATCATAAGAGACTCTCACATTCACAGAACCGATGGCATGTAGAGTTGATATCTCTGTAGGAAGTAGTCATTAGTTGGTCGAGTAGAGATTGACACCCTTTGCTTGCTTCCACGCGCCTGTGGGTCGATATCCGTCCTCAGTTGACAATTATATGTTAGGTGAGTTCTCGCTATGCTGACGTCCGTTGCGGCGTATCCGTCCAACATTGGCGTCGTTTTTCCGGGGACGAGGGCCCTAAGTAGGTGACCGAGGCATTTTTTCCCACTAGGTTTTTCCATTTAGTTTTATCCAGGTATCCAAGACCTTCATTTTGTAATATACGCCACATTTTATTTCTACTATTTTTCTTATTAAAACGCAGAAAAGCAGACCAACGACATCCCCAAACAACTACATGCTCATCAACTATAGGATCCAAGGGGAGCGGCCCATAAACAATTCAAAAAGGCTTCAAGATTACAGGTACACATGCAAGATGACACCCAAAGAACAAACAATACAGAGCTGCCAAGATAAAGACTTGCTGCAACAACAAACCTCACTCGACTTATTCACGCTTCAACAACCAATCGGAGGGGGAGAGCTATGGCTTCAACTACACTACATGTACAAGAAAAAGGTACCTCTACAACATACAAAGCATCTGGTAGAAGCAACTGCAACAACAAAAGCTTCAACCAACACCAAAACATGAAGCACTCGTCAAGGCCACTGCAGACATAGGGTTCGGGGACGACAAGACTTCGGAGGGGGAGAGTGTTGACATGTCACCCTTTCAACAACGCTTCCACAAAGATTCCATGAAGATTCCTCAAATATTCTCTAAATATTCCAAATAAAGATGTTGATGAAGTGATGAAGACAAAGATGGATGTTGTAATGTGAAGAGACAAGCTCATGGACATCATTGGATATCCCGTTATTATTATTTTGAGCCATTACGACCACTTTTGTAATGTTTACGGGAACTTCATATTTTAAGTCGGCAATTGTATTTTGGCCACAGATGCTTGTTGGATGAGCAAAGCCAGCTCACAGTATTGTAATTAAGCTCTATAGAAGCCTAGGGACAAATCAGGTCATTTTGGTCGGACATTAGGTTCTCTAAGGCTTAGTATATAAGCCAAAACCTAAAGCTTTGTAAGGAGACTTCTAATAATCTGATCTTCTGTGTCGTTGGGAGACTGCGAGAGAGTGAAAGTGTGTGTGTGTGTGTGCTACAGGAGCTACGATGGTAGGAATCGCAAACGGAGAGCAGCAGTGTGTTGCCCACACGGAAAACTACGCGTTGATGCTTACATCACGCGCGTTCGTCTATGTTTTGGGAGATTCACCCGCGAGCTACTTTTGGAGTTTCGGTGAGTAACTGTTGTCCGTTTTTGCATTTCAGCATATCCACGCGATCAGAGCGAGTAGAGCTACACATTAGGCACTTTAGTTTTTGGAAACGTCGATCTGCAGAAACCGGCGAGACATCCTACGCATTTTCTGCACGGAGGGTATTGGGTAGGTTTTTTTGGTCACGGACCTTAGGGAGAGTGGCCTATTGGTGTTGATAGGATATCCCTCAAGTTTCATAAAGTTTCGAGAACGTCTAATGGGCTTTTGGCTTGTGGTAGCATCATAGGAGACTCTCACATTCATAGAACGGATGGCATGTAGGTTTGATATCTCTGTAGGAAGTAGTCATTAGTTGGTCGAGTAGAGGTTGACACCCTTTGCTTGCTTCCACGCGCCTGCAGGTCGAGCTCCGTCCTTAGTTGACAATTATATGTTAGGTGAGTTCTCGCTATGCTGACGTCCGTCACGGTGTATCCCTCCAACACACAACCTCTGCTTAGCGCAACTTTTTAAACTTTTCACCTTTTTTATTTTAATCTTTGAATGCTTTAACAGGTTACTATTGCAACTATGCCAAAATCAGCATAGTTGCAAAACATAAGCCATAGTTGTACTGAGCATGTTCGATCTTCGCATGATGGGTGAATGAGCCTTAGTTATATGCCATGGTTATTGATAACTAAGCCTTGTGTGACCGCCACCAATGCTATTAAAAAAACATTTTCTTGAGCAACTTTTTGTGAGAACAAAGTACTTAGAGAATTTTCCAAGTCAAGAGACAGCGTTGAGCTAACCTCAACAATTTTGAAATTGCTTACATCCCTTGCTGTGATTTAGAGCCATGTTTGCCCAATTGACAGACGAGAGAGAGAGAGAGAGAGAGAGAGAGAGAGAGAGAGAGAGAGAGAGAGAGAGAGAGAGAGAGCCAGCTCTACCAAAATTAATAGAGTTGCCCATTCCTTAACAGAGTTGCTGAACTTGTGAAGAGGTGGTTAATCCCACCATGAGAAATGCCCTCTTAAACGATTGGGATACGTGCAAAAGTCTAGGATATATTTCTAGATTTATAATTAAATTCCCCAATTTTCTTTAGAAAACATTAAAATGTTCTCGTGTGTCAAGTTTTTAGATAGGCCCTTTCATTTATCAGTTTGTCTTGGTTTCCTTATTACTCTTTATACATATACATGAGCCTTTAGCTTTTTGGCTTTCTAAAAGAAGCCTGAAGGTTAGTTGGGTTAGGCATACTTTCAATATGTTTTCAGCAATGATTAAGAGCTACCTTAAATGTTATTTGAGTTATAAAATAGTAAATGTATATTTTTATTTCACCTTTCATTTCACATTGACATGTCTTGACTTTTCTTGCATTCTATTGTTTTAGAATGTTAAAGTGAAGCTTGCTTTCTAAAAGAAGCTTCAAGGGTAGTTGGGTTAGCATACTTTCAATATGTTTTCGGTGATTATTGATTTGAGTTATAAAATAGTAAATGGATATTTTTATTTCGACTTTCATTTGACATTGACATGCCTTGACTTTTCTTGCATTCTATTGTTTTAGAATGTTAAAGTGACTAATATGTGACCCGCGCATTGTTGCGGCCAAGAAAAAGTATGGTCTAGTTCAGGTAAACCTTTTCTCCCCTCAGTTCACAACATCTGTAATTATTCTCTATGTATTTAGTCCAAGGTAATGACAACCATGCTTCATAACAAAATTAAGATTACAAATAATCTAGTGGTAATAAGGTTTTTGCAATTATTCTCTATGTATTCAATCCAAGGTAATGACAACCATGCTTCATAACAAAATTAAGCTTACAAATAATCCATAGTGGTAATAAGGTTTTTTATCCTTTATTGTATTGCCTTACATTCTTAGTCATTGGTAATATAACATGGAAAGGTCATAAAGAATTCAATCAACATAACAAATATAGTATGTGAATGATACATTGGTGTGGACCCAAAGAGTGCAATATCAATGCCATTGAAACGCTTAAATATTTAACAATACTTTAGCTCTCAATATCTTTGGATGCATTTTCTATGATGTCTTCTTGTCCCATCCAAACATGACTGAGTGTGTTGTCTTTGTTCATGTCCTTGCAACATGATAATTTACAACAGTTGTGAAAAAGTGACATTACCATGGACACAACCCTCCACAAATGTAAAGGGACTCCTACCATGACCATGGTCATTTGTTAAGGGTGGCAAGTTGCATTGTTTTGGAATCACAAGGAGATCGACATGGCTTGCTAATGGACTAGAAGCTGGCGGAGAATACATCAATTACAAATTCTTTTCTGTAATTACCAAGATGCTGAGATATTTGACATCTCATTTAGCTGAAAGTGTTTGATAAGGTCGATTTGCTTTTGCCATTATATTTGTATGTTAGCACCCGCATCTGTTTTCTATGAGCATAGAAGTACTTATGTGTAGCACAACTTCCATAATTGAAAAATTTTGTATTGAGACTTCTCACGTTTGGCATATGCTATGAGCATATAAACTCGGGAGGATTTGACTATGCTTGCATGATCTTTCATTATGTGCTAGACGAGCATAAATGATACCTGAGGGTGTATATGATACATGCGACGACTCTATCTCGTGTAGCAAACTTGGCTAAGGAGCCAAATTTGAACAAATTTTTCTTTAGAATTTCCAGGCAATGGGTTACGAATGACCAGGTTATAAAAGTTTTAGTTTTTCTTGTTTTCTCATGTTTCCACTTTTACTTGGAATTTATTGTTTCTATGCAAAGAAAAATGCTTTGGTAGTTTTACACGAAGCGAGGCTCTTCCCTTGTGCCAAGATACTGCCCATTCACTTGGAATCAAGGGCATTGGCACACAAGTTTGAGGAGCTGGCATAATAGGGATATCACCTCATAGAATCCCTACCAATCTAGCCGGTGCAAGGCACTTATGGTTTTGGGCTCTCACCTTTGAGGCCGTCACTCTCGCCAAGGGCTTACCACTTTGCATGCAAGGCCTGCTAGCTAGGTGAAATGAAATCCATCACTTTTTGGTTTACGCTTCTGCTATAACACCAGACACTCTGTCAAGGACAATATAAGTTCTGGACTGTTTGACATGATCTTTGGTTGTTGTCAACACACAAAAACACTAAAAAGAACCTAAAACTTGGACTTGATTCACAGGCAAAGTGCCCTATTCAAGTCATCCTCGTACAGTCACAACCCCATACAAGGTACATGGGTCAAGATTTGACTTGTGTTTTTTGTTGCTTCTCTCGATGTGAGCTTCATACAGACAAATTGTTGTATGCTTATAGAATAAGCTGCAACCCAGGCATAAGATGGACACGAGCACACAGATTGGGTACGCACTATAATAGGTTAAGAAACCTTCCTCAACCCGGCATGCTATCTCTTTCTCTCTCTCTTTCTTATTTCTCTCGAAGAATAATGAAAACTTTCTAAGAAGCTTTTGATACATGTTTACTCACATGAGTCAGCCTGAGCTAAAGTGCTCTAACTCTCAGCTAGAAAGTGACCAAGATGCCACCCAAATTAGTCTTCCTCGGTTCGTTGATTGAACTAATTTGTTATTGGCATAAGGACTATGAGCCACAAAGGCTAAGATCCATTGCTAGACCTAGGGTAAGACCCAGCTGTTGGCATTCCTTGGGTGATGTTCTCAAGATCAAACAGATTTACCAAGTGGAGTACCCATCGACATTAATGGACAAGCAAGAGTCTTGTCATTATGGATGTTTTGGATCTCATTTTTGCACTACATGTTTTTAGTGCGACGCTAGAGTTGAGTTTTTGATAGTCTTAAACTCACAACATTTGATTTATCCCACAGAGTCTAGATGCAACAAACAGTTGCGACAGCATGGCTGTCCATGAGAGCTAGGCATTTCACTTGTGTGTATCTCCTACTCTCTCTATAGCATCTATGGAAGCACAGTTTTGGGGTAAGACCCTGCGGGTGATTACTAAATCACTCCATAGGCATTGAGGATCACAGTTTGATCTATCACAGTTGTACTTTCAAGGAAATAAGTCCACAATCTACCACGGGGTAGTGGAAACATTCAACTTTTCCGGTTGATTCCAATCCTTTTTGTACATGGTCGACTATGTTAGTTACCGTTAACTGCTAATTGATTAGTTTCTATCAAGGGCCTTGCCAAGGGGTTTGACTACGTAGATTCTAACCAAGTGGTTTGGATTGCCAAGGCAACACCCATAGTTACAAGTTCAATTTCTTTATCTTCACTAATCTCTAATTTTAGTGATTAGCAAGTCAAAGAAATTTTGATATGGTACGCTTACAGGTTGAGGGATGTACTTCACTTCTGGGTAAGTATCAAGTATTTTCCACCTCATTGTAAGTATATGCTTTTTGGCTTTATTTTCCTTTCCAATTAAATTTGGTTAAGTTCTATCAAAGGGATGTTTGAGCAAGAAGGCTTTCATCCAGCTTGCTCTTTAGCCACGTGACAAGGTCATGTAAGAGCATAACATTTTGAGAAAATAGTGTCATTTTCTCTTTTCCTTGTTCATCAAGATACTGTGGATTTGACTCTTGTTGAAACAATTACAGACCTACATGGTACGGTTCTGTCTAGCACATGTTGTCGCATGGGATACAACATGGTCTAGGAACTTAAGGAGTTTGCTTTAGTCAGTGTGGAGCAATGATAATGAGGGTCCCTCTCACTCACATTGCAAAGTGTTTGCAGTTACCTCCACACACAAGTACATGTCGTACTTGAAGGATGTCCTTTTTTTCGACATCCTTATTTGAGACATATTCCACATGTGGAAAGTATGAGTCTCTGGGACTGACGCTAGCACCTAATTCATAATGATGTGTCGCGACAAAGTCCCTAGGCGCTGGTCACATCTGTTTGTTAGACCATTTGGAGCACACAATATCCGGAACAATTTCAGTGGCCAGAAATTGTTTGGGTACTAAGTACAGACTTGTTGCGAACACAAGTGCTCTGAAACCACCACGTAACGGATGGTTGTTTCTACAAATATCCAAGTGTGCTATATTAATGAGAATGTCTCATGGTGGTTGGTACCTAGGTGTGACTAAGTTTTCACATTCTGTTATGGTCCAATTCTCGTTGCAAGGCTTTCACGTACGTACCGTGAAAAGTCTTGTCATGGAATTGTGGTTTGGATATGTTTGTGTTAAATGCATGCACACTAGGTGTTATGGGCCCTAGTATTTAACACAGATTTATTTGGAGTGGCATGCAAATTCCAAGACTTTATTCTTTTTTCACCCTTTTGCACTACAAGTGCAATCTCTCTTGCAGATTTACTATACTTCGATCAGATTCACATCAAGTATACGATTGGAACCTCACTTGGTGGGTCGTAACTTATCATCAGTCAGGGAAGACTGTCCGTAATTGATTGGGGAAAGTACCTCACTCTTATTCTCTGTTATTCATCCCATGTGGGATGGGCAGATTCCAAGCATTCTATTTAGTACGAAAGGATATGCTAAGCGCATATGTTAGTTAACCATGCTAAAGGATATGCTAAGTGCATACGTTAGCAAGCAGCGACACCTAGGTTATCAACCTTCATCATCAGTTTGGATGAGGTTGGTTACTGACAAGAAACAACATCAAGTCAAGGACTTGGTTGGTGTTGATAAGTATATCAGCTTATTACTTTCGTGGAAAGTTGAGTAAAGGTCTTATTGCATGTTCTAGTACCTTTAAAAAGTTTGAAACCTGGGTATGCATTTAGACACCTTTTAGTTGTGATAACTCGTTTAGCATACTCAAGTGAGTTCTAAATGGAGTTCCATGCTATGTTGGTTATGGATCGGTTAATCAAGACGGTTGCACGGGGACAACAATGTGGAAAAATCAAGGTGTTATTCTTGATAATTTCATTGAACCTCCCACTAAACTGGGTTCCGATCCAATGAACTGTTGGATCCATGAGGGATGCCACGGTGGAAAACATTAGTGTTCTTATGAAGATACCACCACTTGTGTTTTCGAGGACAAAAACGCTTCTCCAAGGGGAGAGTAATGTCATACCAAGGGTAGGACTAGGCGGGCATGGCCCTAGAAACGTATTGGACACACATGCAGTAAAGGAGTCTATATATGGAAGAGGGCCAAGGGCCTATATATAGGATGGTTGGGAGGTTCTTCGCATGTCTGTCTACCCTGCGGTCTCACACCAACACCTGCTGTCTGACACGATATCTGGTGCAAAGCTCATGAGAATCCAAAATCTTTTCGGGCTCATGAGGGATTCTTGGCGGTTTGATAGGTCAACTAACACACATGTGTCAATAACATTATCATTTTGTCCAACAGTGCCAAGTTAATGAGGAAGAGTGCCTCAAGGTAGGTGGCCTTTTACATCCTTTAGATATTCCACAACGTAAGTGGGAGAGTATCTCTATGGATTTTGTAGTAGGACTACCTACTACAAATTGTGGCCATGATGCCATATGGGTAATTGTAGACCATCTCACCAAGATAGGTCGATTCATTCCCACTAAGACTACGGTTAAGACACCGAAATTAGCATGGCTATTTGTAGAGCATATATATAAACTCTACGGTCTTCCAGCTAGTATCATTAGTGAACATAGATCGAAAGTTTGATAATCACTTCTGGAGAGCTGTGTTTCAAAAGTTGGAAACTAAACCTAATCTAAGTACAGCTAATCATCCAGAAACAGATGGTCAAACCGAAAGAGTTGATCACGTGCTAGAGGATATGCTACAAGCATACGTTAGCAAGAAGCAAACTAATTTGGAAGACTAATTACCTATATTGGAATTTGCTTATAATAGTTCAAAGCATGTGACTACAAGGTTTAGTCCATTTATGCTTTTATATGGATTTCAACCCAAATCACCCATTTTGGTGGGGTTGGCTAAGGAGAAGATACAACAAGCGAAGTATTTTCTCCAAGACCATTTTGACATGCTTCGAGTTGTCCGACAGAGTGTTAAGCAAGCTCAAGATCGATATAAGAAGTACCCAGATGAGCCTCGTCGTCTTGCTACTTTCGAAGAAGGAGACAAGGTTTCCTAAAAGTTCCGGAGCATTCAGAAATTCTAAAAATGGGAAAAGTTGCTAAACTTTCACCACGCTATTGTGGACCGTTTACCATTCTCAAACACGTATAGGTCAGTGGCCTATAAGTTAGCTCTTCCAGATCACTCACAAGTTCATCCTGTTTTTCATGTTAGCTGTTTACAAAAACAGCTAGGACAGAATGATAATGTCATTGACACAGGTGTGTTAGTTGACCTTATTGAAGTGCCAAGCATCCCTCATGAGCGCGAAAAGATTTTGGATTCTCATGAGCTTCACACCAGACATCATGTCAGACAATAGGTGTTGGTAAAATGGCTAGATAGACCTGAAGAAGGTTCTACATGGGAGAATGTCTCCGCACTTAAGAAACGTTTTCCTACGTTCATTTTCAAGGATGAAAACAATTCTCCAAGGGGGGGGTAATGTAAGGACGTGGGTCCTACGGCAAGGCCACCGGCACGGCCACCGGCACGGCCGGATAGTGTGTACGCTAGGGGGAGGCTATAAGATAGCACGGTTGGGTGGAGACTAGCACACGCATTACCACCACCCTTTCAAAGAAACTACAAAGAAGATGGTAAAATCACATGTTAAATAATAAGCGTGATAAGCATGATTATTATCTACTGATGCCAAATACCAAATTTGCAAATTCTTGTCATCACTACTTTCACCATGTCATCACAAGCCTGTGCATCCATTTTGGGAGAATTTGGACACTCCAAGAATTTGCACCAACACTTAGTCATTTTAAGAAGCCTTACAGCTAAAAAGTGATCCCAACAAGGTGTTTTTGCATCCAAATTTTCCAAAAATCAAAATCCTATATATTTTCAATGCCTACAACCCATGTGCATAGCCAAAACCCAATTTTAGGTTCAAAATCATGTCCTAGATAATAAGTGTGCTTATTATCTCAAATGCAAATTTTTTGCCAGTTTGACTATTTGATGATTGCACCTTGTTTTTATGGGTCAAAGTAGTAATAATTAAGCTTTAATCTTGAATGTGTTTTTATGAAGTTCCCAATGCAAATAGACCGTGCCTCTTATGGGCTCAACACTTTGAAGAGCACTAAAACATCAAATGGAATCAGTTACTTGGGAGCATTGGAGGTCCTCACCAAAGTTTCCTACCATGCACTGTGTATGACAATAAATTTACCACCTACTCCATATTAGAATACCTGGTTGGTAGCCAAGATGCCATGACCAGACCCATGCAGCGGTAGGCTCGACGAACACCATAGCCACAAGCTCCAAGAGCTCCACCTCCACCACTTGGATACCTGTGAGAGAACTCCAATGTGGTACTTATAACCCGTGCCCATAGGACTTCCCCTCACATATGGGATTTGATATGTGCCACGTGCTGGATCTAGGGGATCCACCTTATTTAGACCTCCAAAACAACTCCTTCTAAAGCCCCTTTTAAAATCTTGTTTTGCTTCATCTTTGACTTGCCCTCCCTTTGTGCTTACGTATTAGATGGACTCACCGTAACATTCCCACCTTGAGCATGGGTTCCCTACTTCAATTTTCACTGTTGGATCCATTTTCCAGATTTCCCGTACCCTTGAGTGACTGTCCCAAAAACAGGAAAAGTCACCCGGCTACCCCAAAATTCAATTTGCCATATTTTGGGGTGCTGTGCTGTGTTGTGCTACATAGCATGTGTTGTGCTACATAGCATGTGTTGGTCTTGCTTTGTTTCTCCTCTTTTTGGGAAATTTTCACATTTGGTGTAGGCTTTTATCATTGCTGACAACAACACAGAAGTGGTCAAGATGTTTGTTACTTAGGATAGATTGGATAGGGACATTTACCTCATGTGGGCTTGCATGATGCAACATGTCCTTGTGTCAAAGGGTGTTTGGAATATTATGCAGGGCATTGATATATGTCCTAGTTTTGAGGATGTAGGCGATGTTGAGGATGTTGCAGATTTTGGTGGCAGGGTTGTTGCTGCCAAAGCTGTTTTGCCTACGGCAGCTGAGCAAGCTCATTGGGATGTAAGATTGTGTTTTTTGTGAAAGCACACAACTACTCCTTACATACGTTCAAAGAAAATTGCAAAATAGGCTTGGGATATTCTGGCTGGTCTTCATGCAAGCTACAATGAGGCTAAAATTGCATTGCTGCATAAAGAGGTGGAGTCAAAGATTATGCATGAGAAAGATGAGATAGAAACTTTTCTTGTTGGTGTCAAGGATATAATGTGCAACTTATTTTTGTAGGCAAATTTATTTCTGACAATTCCCTTGTGCAGACTATTCTTGATGCTTTGCCAGATTCTTACCAGACTTTTGCCTAGTACTTGGAGATTTATGACCCAAGGAAATCTAGAAGTTGTTAAGTTTGAGCAATATGCACATTGCTGTTGCAAAAGTCACTTTCTATGAGAAACAGGTCTGAACAGTGTGCAGTTGAACATGCCTTTATTGCTGCTCAAAGAAAAGGTGGTAACAGCAATGTAGCCACTTCTCATGGTTCTTCTGCAAGTGGTAAATCATCTATTCCTAATGCTTCTATTGACAGCAATTCATCTGGGAATTGTAGTGAAAAGGGCAAAAAGAAGATGCGTTGACATTATTGTAAAGCTAATGATCACTTGATCAAGGAGTGTCCTAAGTTGAAGGAAAAAGAGGCTGGTCCACTACAAATGTAGCTATTGTTGAGTCTTCTATAAAAGGAGATTGTGATGTTGATGTTGATGCATAATGGGCTTTTAGTGTAGAGTACATTTATGATCTTTCTGACCATGATGCATGTATGCCAGTTGCTACAGATGCTCATGTGTGGTACTTTGACATTGGTGCTACAAAGCACATTACCTCTCATCGTGACTTGTTTATCTCTTTCAAGGATGTGCCTAATGGAAATTCACTCACTTGTGCCAACAATGGCTCTTGTCCAGTCAAGGGAGTTGGAAAGATTGTGTTGACTACTACAAATGGTAGTTCTTTCATACTTATTGATGCACTTTATGTACCTGGGATCAAGAAGAACCTTTTGTCTATATCTGCACTTGCTAGACTTGGCCTTGTTCTGAAATTTGTGGATGATAAACTTACAATTCATGATCTCAAGTTTGGTGATGAGATTGTTGCATCAAGCATGTTATGTCGTGGGCTGTATAAGCTCACTTTGTATGACATGTGTCGGAAAAATTTGGCAAATGCAGTTGTGGATTCTAAGGCTATTTCAGATGCAAAACTTTGGCACGACGCCGTTGGGCATTTGAATTATGCCAATTTGCTACATTTGCAAAAATTTGATATGGTTGCTTCTTTGCCGCCTCTTGAAGCACCTATAAAGCATGTTTGTGAAGGCTATATATTGGGTAAGATGCAACATTCAAAGTTTCCAAAGGATGGTTCAGTTATGGCTACATGCAGGTTGCAACTTGTGCATAGTGATGTTAGTGGGCCCATGCAAACTCCGTCCTTGGGAAATTACCTTTACTTCATGATTTTCAATGATGATTACTCTAGGCATGCATGTGTGTATCAACTTAAGGAGAAGTCCAAAGTGTTTATGTGCTTCAAGAAATTTATGGATATGGCTGAAAATGTCTCTAAATGTACTATGGGCACCCTCCATTCCGATCGAGGGGGGAATATATGTCTCATGAATTTAATGCATTTCTGGCTATTTTTGGGATAAAACACCAATGTACAGTGCCATATACACCTCAACAAAATGGTGTTGTTGAATGGAAGGACAAGTCGCTTACGAAGATGGCAAGATGTATGGCAAAAAGTCAAGCTTTTCCACATTCGTTTTGGCTTGAGGCCATCATGTGTGCCACTTATGTACTCAACAGGTGTCTTACAAAAGCTTTGTAATCTATGACTCCATATGAAGCATGGCATTATAAAAATCCATCCATTGATCACATGTGTGTTTTTGGGTGTTTGGCTTATGCTTTGGTGCCACAAACGCAGCACAAAAAATTGAATGATAAGGCTGTCAAATGTTTTTTTTTTGTTATAGTGGTGAAATCAAAGATTACATTTTGTACCATCCACCACAAACAAAGTGTATCTTGGTTTCACGGGATGTTGTGTTTGTGGAAGATTTTGTTCAGCCCTTGTTGTCATCTACTAGAGACAATAATGTAAGCTCACATGACATTTATGACAATTTATTGCCTTTTTTAGTGGTGGAAGCTTGAATGTAAATTCCAATGAGGCAAATGTACATCCTATGGGGGTTTTTTAAAATGTTATAGATCAGCCAATTTTTGATGTAGATGTGCATGATGTTCTTGATGAGGAAAGGGTTGAGATTGAGTAGGCTAGAGGTATACCAAAATAGCTAGTGCATACTTTGTGTGATAGTAAATTGGATACATCTTTGTCTAGTTGCACTCGTTCAAGTTCTCGCCATACATTTTATGCATCATATTGCTATGCTTTGGCTATTTCCAGTTTATGTGATGTTGAGAAACATCTGTCTTTTGATGAAGCACAAAATTTTGAAAATTGGATAGCAGCCACGCAATCAAAATATGATGCTCTTACAGAAAATGACAAATGGACTTTATGTGATTTGCCTCCTAGAAAAAAGTCCATTGGTACAAAGTGGGTTTACAAGTTGAAATACAAGCTAGATGGTGAGATTGATTGCTATAAGGATCACCTTGTTGCAAAAGGCTATGCACAATAGAAAGGCATAGATTATGAAGAGAATTTTTCTCCCACTTTTTGTATGACTATTGTGCATTTTCTATGTGCATTGGCATCTCATTTTGGTTGGGATGTACATCAATCAAACATTGTTACTGCTTTCTTGAATGGTAACATATTTAAGGAAGTTTGTGTAGCGCATCCTCCTTTTTTTCAAGAAAGGATAGGAGGATAAAGTGCATGTGCAGATGTAAGAAAGCTTTATATGGGTTGAAGCAATCTCCTCTTGCTTGGTATGAGAAAGCTGGCACTCATCTGGTCAAAGGAGGATTTTGTAACAGTCCAACAGAAATCACTTTGTATGTAAAGCGTGAGGGTGATGTACTTCTCATCGTTATTCTATATGTGGATGATTATTGATCCAAATGAGTCACATATTGATTTAAGGCTGATTTGAATGCTATTTTCAAGATGAAAGATTTGGGGTTGTTGCATCATTACTTGGGCATACAGTTTAAGTAGTGTGGTGGTGGCATTGCCTTGTGTTAGAGAAGTTACATAGAGACATTGCTATCTAAGTTTGGACTTGAGGATTGCAAACCTATTGCCACTCCCATGGAAACAGGTTTGAGATTTAGTCTTCATATGCTGGTGATCCTGTTGATGTCACTCTTTACCAAACTGCTATTGTATGCCTTATTTATGTATGCAACACAAAGTCAAATATTCAGTTTGCAATCTCACAGGTCAGCAGATTTATGCATAGCCTAGGGGCTAAGCATTGACAGGCTGTCAAGCAAATCTTTTGCTACTTGATTGGCACTTTATATCTTGGGTTGATTTATCCCAAGGGTGGATCATTGCCACCAGACTTACATGCTTTTTCATACTCAAATTGGGTTATCAGGAAGCTCATGCATATCATGGTTGAGCAAGAAGCAACCTACTTTGGCCACTTCCAGTTGTGAGTCTGAGTACAAGGTAGTCTTCATAGCTACAATCGAGTGTGTATGGCTTAGACGCCTTATGGCTGATTTGGGTGCTGGTGGAGAGGACACTGCCAACATCATCTACATTGATAGTCAGAGCGCATTGGCAGTTGCAAGGAGCCCAATTTTTCATGCTTGAACAAAACATATTCAGATGCATTACCACTATGTTAGAGAGAGACTCTCAGCAGGAAAGATCAGCTTGGCTTATGTGCCAACACAGGACAACCTCACAGATCTTTTCACAAAGGCATTGTCTCGTGAGAAGTTTGAATGTTTCCACAAAGATTTGGGCTTACTCCCTTTGTGGATTGGGGCTTACTCCCTATACTATATGTGCCAACTCTTGTTCACCACATCACTCCTAGGGGGGATTTGTTACCATATACATGTGATAATGATGTGCGTGAACGCACTTAGAACCGTCGAGGCATTTTTTCCCTCACTAGGAGGTTTTTTCCCCCGTGCATTGTATATACACCCATCACTCTAGGGCTATCTTATTTTTCCATTGCACACTAAGTAATATACTCTTTGTTGTGTGCCTTGAGCTTCCTGCATCTTCTCCAAGCTATGTGTGTTTCCCTGCAACCCTAATTCCAATAATAATATCAACACTTCCACTTTACATCCAAGAGACCACCAAGGTACACATGCCCAAACCATGCAATGGCATGAGTATTTACTACTACCTTAAAGATGAAGTTCCCAATGCAAATAGACCGTGCCTCTTATGTGCTCAACACTTTGAAGAGCACCAAAACATCAAATGGAATCAGTTACTTGGGAGCATTGGAGGTCCTCACCAAAGTTTCCTACCATGCACTTTGTATGACAATAAATTTACCACCTACTCCATATAAGAATACCTGGTTGGTAGCCAAGATGCCACGAGCAGACCCATGCAGCGGTAGGCTCGACGAACGCCATAGCCACAAGCTCCAAGAGCTCCACCTCCACCACTTGGATACCTGTGAGAGAACTCCAATGTGGTACTTATAACCCGTGCCCATAGGACTTCCCCTCACATATGGGATTTGATATGTGCCACGTGCTGGATCTAGGGGATCCACCTTATTTAGACCTCCTAAACAACTCCTTCTAAAGCCCCTTTTAAAATCTTGTTTTGCTTCATCTTTGACTTGCCCTCCCTTTGTGCTTACGTATCAGATGGACTCACCGTAACATCCCACCTTGAGCATGGGTTCCCTACTTCAATTTGCACTGTTGGATCCATTTTCCAGATTTCCCGTACCCTTGAGCGACTGTCCCAAAAACAGGAAAAGTCACCCGGCTACCGCAAAATTCAATTTGCCATATTTTGCCGATCGAGTTCTTGATTGACGAGCGGTCAACTCTTTCTAACTTCATATATTGCATGCTTCCTTCTTGTTGGCAAGCCCAAAAAACTTGTGTTGGAACACCTATTGAGGCAGCCAAACTGGCACACAACTGGCACTCCATAGCTCCGATTAAGGAGCCGCCTACGCCAGCTTTTAGACCACATTGAGGGCCACCTTTAGAACTTTCATTTTGAAATTTTCACTCCCTAACTAGCCATGCTTAAAAGGCACAATAGCAAAGAACTCTGGCCCAAAAAAACACGTAAAGCATACACATTTACCACCCTTTGCCTTACCTTGAACTTTAGATCTATCTGACCACTTTGGCATGCCCTCATGAGCACACATAGCCCAACATTGCACTCCTCATAGCATGGATCGACTCTAGATGCACCATCATTTTAGCTTGTGCTCCTTGGCTGCATGCATTCTTTGCAAGAGATCATTAGTCAATGGCATATGGTACTTTCTCAATCGACATCCACTAATCCAATTTTCCATTATTTCCCCATCTAAGGTGGCTAATTTAACCGCCCCACTTGGTGAAACACTCAATTACAAAAGGACCATGTCCCTTTTTGCTTGAATTTAGGGATGTGTTGTTTCAACGGGTAAACTAATACTAGATCTCCTTGCTTGAACAAATGTGAGTCAAATAATTGTTTTTGTTTTCTTTTTTTAGCATAGATGTGCATGTTAGTGGCTAGTCTTTGCTCGCCTAACTGTTCTAAGCTTTCAAGTCATTCCAATAGTTCATGACCTTTCCACTCTAATTTGTGTGCAGCTTTGAGGGTTGGCAGTAAAACCTCCATTGGTAATATTTCTTCAAGTCCATAGACTAAGTTGAATTGAGTGGTGTTTAGAGTTTTTTTAAGTGAAACCATGTAAGACCATAGAGCGAACTTAGGATTTTATTCGTATGCTCTACTTGGCCATTTTCTTGAGGATGATAGGGTGCAGATTTGTTATGGTCAACCATAAACTCCTTAAGAAAACTCTCTATCACCTTGTTGAGTAAGTGTGTCCCTCGATCAATCACAAGCTCAACAGGAATCCCATATCGCATAAATATACATTCATACAAGAATGTGGTGATGGTTCATGCATCCTTCTTCCTAATGGCTCTAGGTTCTGCCCACTTAGTCAAATAATTTGTGACCACACAATACTGTATTGCACCTGAGTTTTGTAAGGAGGTGGTTATATTGGACCAAAAAACTCTATACCCCACTTAGCAAATTCTCTTGCTCCCATCATTGGTCTCAATGACAGTCTGTCAATTATCATTGGCATATTTTCTCTCTAACATGAGTCACATCGTCTAGAAAATTCTTTTGTGTCAACTAACATAGTTGGCCACCATGTACCAGCCATCAGTATTACTATGGCCATGGTTTCATGAACCTTAGCTAGCCCTGCATGTGCTTGTTCTAAGATAGGAATGCATTCATCTCCATTGGCACACAGTCTAAGCTATTGTTCCTTTCCTCGCGTATAGAGTTGCTAGCCAATCATGGAATAATTGACTGCTTCGGTCTCAGTTTCTCTCTGTCTTTGTTTGCTCATGTCTTTCAAAAATTTCAATTCGTCAAGTACTCCACAAGATATCTACTCCACTTAGGTGTAACGGATACCTCCAACAAATTTTCATGTGGAATGGCTGCTCGTTTCTTGCACTAGGAACAATTGTTCACATAGGCATGAACATCTTTCTTCATAGTAGTCCATTAAATTCCTTTTCATGTTATTCACAAAGTTTGTACTTCTGCAAAATGGATTCCCAATATAGTTATATGAAATTGATCTAAGTAGTTATCTTGTTCTTTGGAGCTTATGCACAGAAGTAGAATCCCATCCTTGTTTTTCCAATATAGACTTCTAGCTAACAACTAATACAATGCCAATTTCTTGATCATTCGTGGTGTGATTGGAAATGGGGTCTTTGAATCTACTTGAGCTATGATCATCTAAGCCGGACCCTCATAGGATTTTCGAGGTTCCTTACGCTATCTCATTGGTTGCTCCACTATGATCCATTGATCCTGCAAAGTATATTTCTTCTAATGAGATGGAACACTGATAGCCCCCAGTTTGTCACTATTGGACTCCATTTTAGTGGTACATACCTCTTTTAAGGTTCTCTTTAACTCCATGTACTTAACTTTCCACTTCGTTCTCGTCATTGAAGGTCTTTTCTTTGGTTGGGTTGCCGCTTCATGTTTTTTTGTTTCTCTGTAATAAGATATCTATGAGTGATCTTATCCTTTTTGTCATTGAAGGCCTTTTCGGTTTGATTTGTGTTGGGTTGCCGCTTCATGTTTTTTTGTTTCTCTGTAATAGGGTACCTATGAGTGATCTTATCCTTGATACAATATTTTGCATCTACCATCGTCAAAAATTGAGTTTTGTCTCCTATTTTTGACACATTCTGATTTATTCCCTATTTGTTTTTCCATTTCTTACGATATCTATGTTGTCATCTCCAATGTTGATTGGAAAATTCATAATAAAAAATCCCTTGTCACAACAGTAGTTTTTCTCTCACGTGCTCTTTCTCACAGCCGGATCCATCACTTGTGAGCGTTTTCTCCTCTAGTTCATCACTGGCATCATCATAGTGATCGAAAAATATTTGAATTCATCCAAAAGTTCAATTATCACCATTTGGATGGAAATAATTTCATAGCCCTCTTTATCGCAAAATAGAGTAGGTGTAGACTCATTGACACAAACATCCATGGTGACAAGTTCTGGTATATAGTTAGTCTCGTGTACATCTTGATCCAAGGTGCAAACCTCACACCATAAACTTTCATTCTCTGAGGCTCCACACATCCAAAATTGTTCAACCACCATGATGGAAATTTAGTTTCAGCCAAAGTCAGAGAATCCAACTCTTGGAGTGGTGTTTTCAGGACATCCTTATATGATTGGTCTTTCACGTTTTCCCACTTAATTGATCCAAACTATTTCAAGTAGAGATAATCATTTCCCTTGTCTTACATCAATTGTATTTGCCTTATAAAAGGTTTCCCAAGATGATTTCATAGTTCAATTTTTTTGCAAAATCCACAATTGAAAATGTGTGCTGGTAGTCAATCCCGCAAGAGCTAACTATCAAATTTTCTAGTAACCCATGGGTTTTTCAATGTGCCCATCTGCCAATTGAAATTTTGTCTATATCTACCTGATTGCACGTCTTTCTGCCTGCTTTTGTTGCCATGGAAATACCTATCCCACTATTTAGAATAGCCATGGTCGTTACATAGTTATATTGTACCCAAAGAGTTGTGTTCCCCTTGTTTCCTTCATAAGTAATCTCCTACCTTGTTCATAGGTACAGATTTAACAATTTTTCCCTGTTATTATTTATACAATCCTTCAATGTTTTCTTGGGTTAGTCCTGTTAGGCCCATTTTTTATAAGGTGCCTTGCACATCTTTCTATAGTTGTGGTCTTATCTTCAAAAACTCACCCCCAATGTGATGGTACATTGAATATGTTTTGATGTGATAGATTGCAAGTTATCCATATCCAAATTCTATTTTGCTCGATTCAATTTTTTCGTCTTACACACTAGTGATTTTTATTCATTCTTTCCTAGATATGAGGGTAAAGTTTTGAGTGTTTGGACTTTTGGTAGGCTTGATCTCTCTCACCCCCAATCTCCATACAAAGATTATCCATCTAGCTCCTTGGGTGGTTGGTCTAGCCACACTACTTTGATTCAAGCTGATTTCAAGATTAGGCTTCCATCAATCACCTCCCGAGCTCATTCTCACAGATGATTTGATCAATCTTCCTCCACTAAGGGGATTCCTTCTAACCCATCCTCATTGTATTTGAAATTATCAATTCAGGTTTGCCAATTCTAACTAAAGAATCCCTTGGTTCTTTAGTGTCTCTAGTTTCCTTTGGTTCTGGTTTTGTTTCGTTTCTTGCTGGATTTCCAATGATTTTCAACTCTTTTTTTTTGTGTTTCCAGCATTGATTGTGTGATTTGTGCCAAAGTTTTATAAGCTTCAAGCTTTGAAGTTTCCATGTTAGGTGTTGGGTAGTTTTTTCCAATGTTTGACTCGCTTTCAATCTTGCTTGGAAGCCACGACATAACTCAATTTTTGTACCAAATCCTTATTCTCTGAGAGTTATGAAATGCTGCTGATTATAGTTAGAGACATCATTTGTAATAAGTAGCTAGTCTAGTTGTAGAAGCCGGGGTGCAATGGAACTTCCAGATTGTACATACAAAGCCATCTTACCCCTTGAAATCTATTTTAGGTTTAACTTATGGTAGACTTAGTATATAAGGTATCTAGGTCTTTTTGTAAAGAGAACTTTTATCATAATCAAGTTTCAAGCTGCCGTCAACTGTGTGTGAGAGAGGAAGAGAGAGAGAGTGAGCTTCATCTTGGCACTACTCCCTGCTCATTCATCACATTGGAGATCCGACAACAACATCGTGCTAGGATCAATAAGAGCTATGCGACAATGCCAAGCATTCCTTGCAAAATTGGAGCGAACATGCTAATGCATCTATGAGCTAGTTGTGGTCGTAAGTGTATCTAACAAAGTCTGTTTTTTGCTTGCAAGTAGTCATTAGAATCTTGGTGACATAAGCTATGAGTACCTAAGCTACGCATAGGTACTCATAGATTTCAGTTTTGGGCACTTCCAAAATCCGGTCTGTCTTCATATGCGTTTTTTTGCAGATGGGTCTAGAGTGAGGGTTTTGAGTGTAGAGGCTTTGGGACATACAGGTGTATCCTAGTGAGAGGATGGTGTTCCTTTAGTTTCATACAATTCTGGTATGATTTAGTGAGTTTCCTTCTGTTTGTGTGCATGTGGGTTGGTGGTATAGTTGAGAGTACTGAGATTCTAGATTGTGGTTTAGTTAGCCTTCCAAAGTGTTGTATGTGTGGGATGGTCTCAGCCTGACAAGCTAAAGAGATTGCCTCCGTGTGTGTATCGTGCCATCCGTGTCCTCAATTGACATTATGTTGATCTAGGTTGTGTCTCATGCACTTTATGGGTGGTGTGATTTTCTCCCGCAACATTGGCACCATTGTCGAGGACGCAAGGGAGTAAGTAATCCTACTAAGACTCGTGTGATGGTTGTTTGCTTTAGTTTAGGCTAAAGAAAGCATTTTTTTGAAGTGGATCCGAAAGAGGCATTTCAAGATCAAGTGGATAGCCAAGAAGCGTGTGTCTTGTCAAGGGTTCCACGAGGTAGATTTAGTTAGGATTTGTAGTATTAGATGTAGATCGGAGTACTTATTGGTGGTTGAGTGATTTGTGAGGTGATAAAAGCTTTTGCTAATCTGTGTGTGGCATTGAACTGTTTTTCTACTCATAGATGCAAAACCCCATATGATTTGTAGGAGTAGCTTTAGGTAAGTGATTTGATTTTGATCTAGAGCTATTCATGACAGATATATTTGTTGAAGTGCTTGTTATATTTAAAATCTCAAAAAAGTCTGCTTATGAGGAAAAAATGCAATAAACGGCTTTCTGTTGATATTTTTGTATGATTGATTGATGTTGAGCACATAAGAGGGCATGTGCAAAAGCTTTGTGAAGAAAAATTAAAATTCTGAAAACTTGGACATCACACGTTTATGATGTCTCAAGGGGCATCTGGAGACCAAATTTGAAAATTTTGACTACACAAAAGTGTTCAAAAGGGGGGTTTTACCCTGAGTATATTTTGAGACTCGTGTCCTAACTCATCCGTGACACCCAAAAGACAAAAGACGGAGTGTTGGAACTAAAAGAATAGGGAACTAGCTTGTGATTCAAAGCACATTCTTGCATGAAAATTGACAGAAGTGCTTGAAAACTAGTGTGGGAGACTTGGGAATGCTTGTGAATGAATTCTGTCCAAAAATTCATCACCAGACATCATACATGTATGATGTCTGAAGGGTGATTTTGGCAGTAAAAATGAACTTTTGACATTATACCCATCTTCTGCATGTTGTGTTGAGCACATACACCAAATTTCATTTTATTTGGGCTTATAGATTGAGAGTTAAGGGGATTTTACTCGTTCAGGGGATTTCCTTGTCAAAAACTGATGATTGAATTTGTGCATTTTTGAGTTCCAAAATTTGCTATGAGCACATATTTTTGTTGTATACAGCAAGGGGTGCCTCTAGTAGAAACATAACTGAATTCTGACCACATATGTATCATACATGTATGATGTCTTGCACTACAAGAGGTTCTTCATATTAGCGACGCTCACACGGCGACGCTCAAAAAAAAATTTCCCGGCGTCGCTATGAGCGTCGCAAATTTATTTGTAAATTTGCGACGCTCATAGCGACGCTTATAGCGACGCTCATAGCGACGCCGGCTGGGGTAAAAAAAATAACCGAGCGCGCCCAAAAACTCAGATCTCATATCTGAGTTTTTCGACGCCCTCAAGCAAAGAGCAGGTAACGCTCTCCCTCACTCTCTCTCTTTCTCTCTCTTTTTCTTCTCCACACACACACACACACACACACACACACACACACACACACACACACACACGAGGAGAGGAAGGAGAGCCAGGTATGCTCCTTCCCTCTCCTCATTCTCATGTTCCCTTCCCCTCTTTCTCTCTCCCTCTCTTTCTCTCTCACACACACACATACACACACACACACAGTGTTTTGTGAGAGCGAGAGAGAGAGAGAGAGAGTACAAACAAAAACAAAAACGCACACACACATACATAAACAAAGAATGCACACACATTGAGAGAGAAAAATAGAGAGAGAGCATGCATAAACAAAAAACGCACGCATTGAGAGAGAAAAAGAGAGAGAGAGCATGCATAAACAAAAAACGCACGCATTGAGAGAGGAAAAGAGAGAGAGAACATGCATAAACAAAAAACGCACACATTGAGACAGAAAAAGAGAGAGAAAACATGCATACGATCCAAAAAAACGCACACACATTGAAAGAGAAAGAGAGAGAAACTAATTTAACGTCGTAGGAAACTAATTAAAATTAAAAGACCTAAAGATCTAACCGACGAGGAGTTGAACTGAAGACCTATTATTCAAGAGAGAAATGGCATAATCAATCTATCATACTTGGCATGGGTGATAGAAAGGTTATACCGTTTATCTCTTTTTATTGGCACACACATCCACACACGCGTACACACACAAGAAGAAGAGAGTTATAACGTCGTAGGAAACTATCTTAAAAGACGTTAAAGATTAGGTTATATGTAGACTTACATTAAATTAGATTTAGGTTTATTTTTAACTAGATTTACGTTTATTTAAGCTAGATTTAGATTTACGTTATATTAAATTAGATTTAGGTCTCCATAGACTGCGATGCCTACATGAAGCGGGTGAAGAAAGCCCTCAATGGAATATAGGGTATTGCTGTGTTCACTCATGGTGGGCTCCGTCGATCCAAAAGTACTGGTGAAATGTCTTCAGAAGATAGGGAAGAAGGTGGATCTTCAGGGCGGCAAGAGTCACTACATCCCCGACACAATGACCATCTAGACAACCTCTAGTCATTAGACTTACGTTAAATTAGATTTAGCTTTATTTTTAGTTAGATTTACGTTTATTTAGATTTACGCTTATTTACGTTAGATCGAGTCCACGCAAGAATTACTTACGGTTTAGGGTTTAGAGTTAGACGAACAGTGAAAAGATCTACTGTGAAAAGATGTTAAGATGAAGTGAAGTGCTACAGCTAGAGAAGAGGCAAAGGGATTTTGTCCACTACATGCAGTATCATGTAGACGTGGGTGTGTAGATTTCTTGTACCCACAAATATAGGTATTGACCAATAAAGACGAGATGATAACCCGGTGGTTCTGATCTCCGTGCACCTCTAGACCGAGGTGTGCAGGGATTGGACATGACTAGAGAATGTGAGATAAAGAGAGAGAGAGAGAGAGAGAGAGAGAGAGAGAGAGAGAGAGAGAGATAAGACGAAGAATGCCAATAGAATATTAAATTTGTTGTCCAGGTTATAAGTTTTTTATCCTCATTATGAGTAGCGACGAGGATGTGGGACCATCCAATCGAAACACCTATCTCTCAACGAGGGTCTTATGTCCTTGTAATCAATGCAAGCATGCTGTGCGACGGACAAGACGTGTTTCTTTGCAGCACGTTCGCGAATTTGGCGAGTTCGATCCATCTATTATAGATCGAGTTGTTGCCAATTATAACTCGTCGGACTCTGACGCTAGCCAACAAGCAGCAATCTTGCAACCCAATAGACGTGTTCGCAGGCGCTTTGGTCAAGCAGCATATGTGAGGCCACAAGATGTAGCCTCTGACAGCTTGGGGGATGATCATGCAGAGCACATTCCCAACGAGGCAATGTCTGAGCCCGAGATTGATGAAATGATCGAGACGATCATGGATTCAGAAAGGCTTATCTATGATGATATGAAAAGTGAAGCCGATACGTCATTGTATAATGCAGCACGTATGTCTAGATTGAAAGCACTCCTGGTTCTTCTCAACATGCAAGCAAAGTTTGGATGGAGTGACACTAGCGTCACAGCGCTTTTCAAGTGATCTATTACAATTAGTTTACTTTAATAGAACTCTAAATGTATAATGATCTGATAGATTTTTACACGACTGTATCATATTTTTATGTTGTGTAGATTGCTGAAAGAGCACATACTACCAGCTGACAATGTGATGCCAGATTCCCGAGATGAAGCAAGAAAGATTTTGCGAAACTTGGGGATGGATTACAATTCTATCCACGCTTGTCCTAATGACTGCATTCTTTTCAGAGGGGAATACACAGACATGGAGAAGTGTCCGAAATGTGATTCCAAAAGATATCGAGTAGATCTCCACGGGACAAAAATTCCACAAAAGGTTTTGCGACATTTTCCTTTGCTTCCTCGCATCAAGCATTTCTTCGAATGTAAGTCCATGGCCGCCCTAGCATCATGGCATGAGGAGAATAAATCTTCGGATGGTGTGCTACGAATTCCTGCAGATTGCGCAGCCTGGAAACATATAGATGGAACATGGTCGGATTTTGCCAGGGAAGCTCGAAATTTGCGCTTAGGCCTGGCTATGGATGGCGTAAATCCATTTGGTCAAAGATCAACATCTTACAGTGTATGGCCCGTTGTCATCGTCAACTACAACATTCCCCCGTGGTTGACTACGAAGAAGGGGCACCTATGGCTAAGCTTGATTGTGCCAGGGCGATATAAAGCGTGGAATATGGATGTGTATCTTCGTCCACTATTGGAAGAGCTACAACAATTGTGGATTGGCATAGAGGTGGTGGATATGAGCCGACACACAGGACGACGGAATGCTTTGATCAGAGGTATTCTAATGTGGACCATGCATGACTATCCCGGGCTAACAGAATGCTCAGGTGATCTATTGACACTCCTCACTCAGACACTGTAAATCTTGTTTTTTCCCATAGTTGATCTATTATCATGTGTATACATGCAGGGCTTCAAACAAGCGGATACAGAGCATGTGTCACATGTGGACCTAGACTGAATGCACGTAGGGCACCCTCACTGAAGAAGCAAATCTACGAAGGTCATCAAGCGTATCTTCCAGAGAATCATGTGTTACGCGACGGCTTTTTGGGAAGAGAGCCACCAAGGATGTCTGCACAAGCATGGTTAGAGCAGAAGGAGATGTGCGATGACGGATTGCCTCCAGGGATGAAGAGACTATCTCTATGGTACGAGTTACCATACTGGCCCCGACTCGTGATCAATCACTTGCTCGATCCAATGCACATATTCAAGAATGTGGGTAATCTACTATGGGACCATTTGACCGGCAAGAAAGATACTTTGGGAGCCAGAGTTGACCTTAGAAATGTGGATCGTATGGAGCAATATTGGCCGCAAACAGCGTCTGATGGATCGATAAAACTCCCTAAAGCACCATGGATTTTCACAGGAGCCCAAGAACGCAAAGTAAAAGAGGCCATTCGATCTTTGCGGACCCCCACTGGCGTAATGCACTCGCTCCGAACGTGTTTTACTAAAGAAGGAAAGCTTACCGGTTTGAAGTCACACGATTGGCATAAAATGTGTCAGGTACGTTCATAGTGGACTTTAATATCATTGCATAAAATGTGGACTTTAATATCATTGCTACACATACTTTACAGTTTATCTTACCGGTTGCCATTGAGGGATGTTTGTCTCTTGACATCCGTAACACAATCTACAAACTTGCAAAGCTGGTGCAATGGATCTCACAAAAGGAGATCGACGTAGACTCCATACCATTCGCCAAACTAAATGCTGCGGAGCTTGTGTGCATGTTTGAGAAACATTTTCCTACTACAATGCTAACCATTCAGGTGCATCTTCTTGTTCACATAGTTGATGAGGTGGAAATAGCTGGCACATTTCATTCGAGATGGATGTTCTTCTTAGAGCGTTTCATGAAAACGCTTAAGGGATATGTGCGTCAAAAGGCACGTCCGGAGGGTAGCATGGCAGAAGGTTGGTTGGTATTAGAGTCCCTAGTGTACATTGGAGAGTGGCTAGACGGATTTGATAAATCCCGGGACACGCTATGGCGAACCATAGATGATGAGCGCATATCTGGGATTGTCATGTGCAATCTCGGTGTTGAGAAGAAGATGACGGAAGATCTAGAGGCTAAAATCAACCGATTTTGCATGCTTCACAATCCAGTGATGCAAAAGTGGATTTCACAATATGAGGATGCAAAGCAAGAGCGACAAAGGGCACGAATCGAGTGGAGACGGGGAAGACGACCACCGATGCACTATCCAGCGGTTCTGGAGAGCCTACCAACCTTCATGAGCTTAAGATGGTTGCACAACCAATTGAAAAGCGCACAACAATGCGGTGACGAAGTGACTGAAGAAGAGTGGGAGTACTCTCGGGGTTGCGCGACCAAGGTAAGTTTGCAATGTACGACTAGCAAGTGACTTTATTTATAAACGTTTGAACGGCCACTCATAATCTTTGTTCGTTGTAGTATAAGTCATACACAGCAGCATGGTGTAAAGGTCGACATGTTAGGGTGGAACGAATCGACAAAAAGCGTTTTACTCAAGATTGTGGAATCAAGGCAAAATTTGAACAGTCTAGTCGACGACGTTCCTCTGATGCAGATCCTGTGGTGGCGGAACTCACTTACTTCGGCACGCTGCAAGAGATTTTGAGGATCGATTACAGAGGATTTTTTGTCGACTTATTCGACGTGCAATGGTTCAAGATAATCATGGAGGGTCGCAATGCTACTGTGCGTAGAGGAGAGTCTGGTTTTCTTGAGGTGGATTCTACTAAGAAATGGACTGACCTAAGAGACACTTTCGTACTACCCGAGCATTGTGAACAAGTAAGTATATAAATAGTTAACATCCCCCTTTTACAAGTTATGTGCTTGAAAGCTCTCATGTAAGTTATGTGGCTCTGGCAGGTAGTATTTCATCCTACAAAGTCTACATCAAACTGGTGGTACGTCATAGAGGTAGCCCCTCGTAGTGCAAGGACGTATGAAGGCTACCATGTGCCAATCACAACGACATCAATGGAGGAGATTAGAGAAGATGCTCAATCAGAAGCCGCTGCGGTGGTGCCAGACGAGCATCAAGATGCTACTACTCTATATGGGGTGCATGCAGAGGAGCTACAAAATGAAACAGAGGATATGTGTTTAAACGGAGAGCTCTATATAGATATAGGAAGTTATGCTGAGTTATGCGAGGATGAGAGAGAGATCTCTTAAAGCCACAAATATTGTATTTGAACAATTTTGCTCTGTGCTGTAAAAGCTCTGTTTTCGACTTGCCTCTTCTATCACTCGATTCATTGCGTCATTGTATTTATATGCGTCATTACGTCATTGTATTTAATGGTCTTTGCGTCATTGTCTACTCTATTCATTCAATATTAAGTTTAAATATTCGTGTGTTTAATGCAGGTATGGATGATGAGGAGTTTCTTTCTTCTTTGTCACCGCAGCAGAGACAGTGGTACGTGGAGCGTCATCGCTCTGGCGCATCATCGCGCGTTCCTACACCATCCGCATCTCCCTCTCTTTCGGAGCATTCGGCGCGCTCCGAAGCTTCGGAGTCGACGAGACGAGCGTCACACTCGTCTAGACACCGGCGCTCTAGTGGTGGCGGTGGCGGTTGTTGTGGGGATTCCGCCACCGATGCCTCCACACCGCCTCGTGTTCGACGAGGCTCTTTACCCTCCCCTTCTTTGCCCGCCCCCACACCAGCCACAGCATCGCCGTCTACGCCAGGTTTTGCACGGCTGACCGTTCCTAGAAGCTACACACCTCTACCTACTCCGCCAGGAGCCACCCCACTCGACACTCCTCGCTTCGGGGCCCAGACGCCGATGGAGACACCTGACGTCCGTACCCCCATCGACACGCCGCTAGAGACCCCTGCCGGGACACCCAGGTTCACGCGTCACCGGCCAGAGGGCTTGCCTTACTCCGTCGACATCAGCGGCGGCATCATCATGGATGATGATGGCAAGAAGGTGATCTCGCGCATGCGTGGTCTTTGCTCTCAGCTGTTTAGACACTATATACTAAACAAATGGAGTGAAGTACCAAGTGATTTAAAAAACAGAGTCATCAGCATACTTCATGATGAGTTTCCCGTTCCAACACGGGATCAGCGCTTCAATGAAGACCTGATGAAGATTCGAATGCGCGAATACTGCAAACACAAGCGTTCCGAAGTGAAAAAAGCAATCAAGAATGGGTGGAACAGGCCAGATTGGCTGGCCAAAGAAGATTGGAAGAATGCGAAGAAAGCAGCGCGCGAGAATCCCGACAAGTGGAAGCAACAAAAGGATGCAGCCAGAGCGCGAGTAGAGGCAGGGAGCTCGCACCACTTGGGGAGCGGTGGATGGGCATCATTTGAGGCCGATTTTGTAAGTCTTTTCACATTGCTCTTTATGCATGTTCGATAGTTTGGGGTTTATGAGTTTTTTAGTTCTAACATAATGAAATCTTTGTATGTTTTGACAGTGGTCGATGACAGGACGTGATCCCACACCGTACGAGCGCGAGTACGCAAGCAGGAAGGGCTTAAACGCCCTGATGGACATTCTCAGTTCTCGCGGCGGCATGGTTAGTATTAGGGTTTACTCTTTTTTATTTTTTGTATTGTTTTATAAATGTCGTTATATGTTTATATTTACTGAAAACTGTCTTATTGTCTTTTTTTGCAGAATCCGACAGATACGCCGCTTGGACGCGATGAGACGTCTGACTAGACGACGTCAGTTTAGCCGTAGCTAGATAGCATTAGTTTAGGGTTTCTCATAGCTTATGTATCATAAGACGGATTTTATACGTCTTTTTGAACCATGTATATTATTACATTTGTCACCGCAGTTCCTTTTGCCAATAAATTCTTTATGCCTATGATGTTGTACAATTGTCATTATTACATTTGCCAATCAATTCATTTTGCTTATGATGTGTACAATTGTCAATTTTGCAAACAATGCGTCTTGTGGGTGACTATTTTGGGTCTCTTATTTACCTTTGCACTTTTTTTTAAAAAGTGAATCAAGTACAATATGGTTGATGGGTGGCAGGGCATTCAATGCCCTGACACCAAAAAAATATTCTCTCGGGCGTCGCTATAAGCGTCGCTATTTATGGCTCTGTAGCGTCGCTATGAGCGTCGCTATAGTCTTCTGTGAGACCGTCGCTATAGGCATCGCTATAGGCATCGCTATATAGCGACGCTGATAGAGACGCATATAGCGACGCCTATAGCGACGCTCTCGTAGCGACGCTCGTAGCGACGGTTTTAGCGACGCCGGGGGTTATAAAAACCCAATGTATTTCCATCGCTAACAGCGTCACAAGAGCACACAACCTCTTGTAGTGTTGGAGGCCATATCTGAGGTCAAAAGTTACAATTGAGTGCATCCTTGTGATCTAGAGCATTTAGGAAGCATATGGGCCAAATTTCATCGAATTTGAAGCATTTTTGAGTTTGCAAATACCACACAAGGATCTAGGCAAATTCATTGCTGGTAATGATCATAACTTGCACAAAAAGTGGTCAAATTCAATTTTAAAAGTTATTGTCAGTTACCAATGTTGTGAGGAACCCGTGGAGTGAATTTCACTTCAAACTCACGAGTTGGACATCATACACGTTGGTGCACTCAAGGTGTGTCGGACCATGGAAAATGTCAACAAAAGGGCAGCAGAGAGTGTGATAGCAGAAGGCTTGGACAAGTACCAGGTGCAACCAGGACTAGGTCCCACAAAGATGTGTATGCCAGATGTGGCAATTAGCAGGTCAGGCATCAGTTTTAATCTCTCATAAGTAAAATGCTCGTCAATGCAGGGAATTTACTCTATGGCGACTCTATGGTCCCATTATTTGGTCATGGGGTTCTTTTTGGAGGACTATTTCAAGGCCAGAAGATTGAAGTGAGGTTAGTTGTCGTAATTACGGCAAGTTCGGTGTGGACCGCAATCGGGATGCCCTCCACTATTGGCAAATTACAAAGCTATTGCTCGATGGACTCGGTTATCATGGCCTTGAGGTCTACCGGCTTGGCGGTGATTGAGATTCCGGTCATCCTCGGCTGGGAACCACACAAGCTATATAAGGCAAGATAGGTCCTTTTTTTTAAAAAAGATAGCCAAGCTATAAATAAAAAAAGGCTCGTCTGCAGTCGACGAGGAGCAGGTGGGCATGGAGGGGCCGCCAGGACAGGTGGAGCTTGCATGAGGAAGTGGGCGCTGTTGCAAGGCCACTTGGAGCCTGCATGCGAGGAAAGAAGTGGCCGCCAGGGGCTGAGGAGAAGGTGCATGGGGGTCGGCTTGTGAGAGGAGCCCATTGGGGGGCACAGTAGAAGGGGCTGCAGCCGGTGGAGGCGGGACCTCCGGGTCGATTGCAGAGAAGAAGACGAGGAGGGCGGGCGCCAGTGAAAGGAGTAGCGTGGTGGGCTATGCAGTGGAGGTGGCGGGCCTGAGTTGGCTGCCATGCAGCGCTGCAGGTGAACGGGGGTGGTGACACCATCAAGGCAGGCCAGTGGAGATGGCATGGTCGCGAGAGAATGGGCCGGTTGTGGCTTGAAGGAGAGCTGCAGGGCAGCGCTATTTTTAGAAGAGGGCAGCGTTTTTTTTTTTTTTGGTTGAAGACAGTCAGGGAATCGAAGGGTCTGGCCATAATGGAAATGCCGCCAGGGTCCTGAGCATTGGATGACAGAGCAAGGGTTGGCCAGCTACAGGTGCGCCATGGGCTGCATGAGAAGGGAAAGAGGAGGTGGGGCGTCATTGCAGCAAGGCCGCCGGGGCCGAGGGTAGCTTGAAGGTGCTGGGGAGCGTTATTGGGTTGGAGGAAAGGGCCATCAAGTGCAGGTAGGGGAAGGTAAAGGGGCCCCCAAGGGCTGCCGGAAGCCAGGAATGGAGAAAGAGTACCAATCGATCACAAATTGCAGTTGTGAAGAATGCCGCACGTAATAGAGAAGCCGGTGGCCATGGATCGAACGCATAGGGAAATCATTGGCTACAAAGCTATGGCCGATGACACCAGTGTACCCGAAAACTTGTTTTGTTGCTATGCATGAGTGATTGTATGGTCTGGTTGGATTAGATTTTGGGATTAGATTTGCTATCATTCTTCTCGGCTATCTCGTCTCGTGCATAGCACCCGTGGTAGCGGTGGCTCTGGGTCTTTTGTGTGTGTGTGCAGAGAGAGAGAGAGAGAGAGAGAGAGAGAGAGAGAGAGAGAGAGAGAGAGAGCAGTTTGAGACTGGATTTGTATGCGGTCGAGGCATTGCGATGTCTCTCGATGTGAGTGTGGTTACAGATATGGGTGCATTGGTGTGTGCATCGGTAAAGGTGATTGTGTGTAGCCGAAGTTGCTCGTAGGCGAGTCTATGGTGTGAAGGTTGGTGGATAGTGTACGTGTGTACGGTTTTTGTGTGGCTTGGGGTGTTGGATATCTGTTGGGCTATAGAGAGGCAGTTAGCTTGTGTATCGGGTGTGTTCCCATTTCCCCCATCCCATCAGTGGTGCCCCCACTGGGGAGCTACTGATTGCTCCTTGGTGAAGTTGAAGACGGTATTGCGGTGTTTCCAAGTTCAAAGAACAAGTGCTGCTAAGAAAGATGTGGTCGGGTTTTTCGACTTTTACAGGTGCTAAAGATGCTGAGGTCTGGCTGCAAGACTACGGCCTTTTTTTGTTGGAGAGTGGCTTGTCAAGAGAAGAGGGAGTGGTTCAAGCTTTCCCGCTCCTGGTTCGTGGCAAAGCAAAGGTATGGTATGAGAGCTTGCAGGCTGAAGAAAAGCTGGATTGGGGCACATTGGAAGTGGCATTCCAAAGCCGATATGTGGCCAACTCGCAATGGAGTGAAGTGAAGCAGATGATGGACAACCTAAAGCAAAGCCTTGACGGTGATTTCCAAGCATTTGTGTGGGATCGAGTTCGAGGCCATATGGAGCAAGTTGGTTAAGGTAACTGTTGTAGAGAATGTAGATTTTTTAAAGATGACCAAGTTTGTGGACTGCTTGCATGTCAAAGTGCATGATAAAGTCGATATGGATGGACTGTGCACGTACGAGGAGGCAGTAGCCTATGCGTAGAGCAGGACGAAGAAGCTTTTAATGAAGCAGCAGGCAAAGTAGGTTCTGGCGAGTCCATTGGTGCCAAGGTTAATTGCTAGGGAAGAGGCTCAGGTAATCCGACCCTTTGTTGATGCACATGTGGTAGCAGCAAATAGGTGTGATGACAGAATGGAGACGATACCATGTGGACCTATGAGGCCTCAGCAGCTGCAGAAAGGAGTCTACCGGGTACCGTCTGATGTGCTTGACCAGGTAGCTTCTGAAAAGCAAGCAGTGGAGAAAATAGTTGAAGTGTCAAACTCGGTGAGTTTTGTGGAGAAATCCGAGCTGTGTCCGAGCTATAGCAGTGCCTTAGATATAGACAGCACATGGGAAACAGAGTCTGCTTTCTCAAGGTATGAGACCTACGATGTTATGTATGTCGATAATTTGGTCAAAGAACGGCAGGTTACAGGTGAAGAGCCAGTTTGTGAAGACCAGGGGGTTGGGCAACCCTCTCTCCCCAACCCCCTCTCTCATGCCTTGTGATGGTCAGGCCATATTGACTGAAGAAGATTGACTAAAGAAGAATGTCTTGATGAAGATGATTGGGGATTCGACGATCCAGTGGTCGATGTTGATGACGAGTCACAGATTTTGGTTGTTAAAGCTATGGCAAGGATACAGGGTATGCAAGGCTTGCCGCCTTTTCCATTACCGCTTAAAGTGCCTACAGATGAGGTTTTGCTAGTGTTTGCTTCGGATGATCGGATGCCGCAGGTTGGTGCCATGCTGCTGATGGATTTGTTGATAAAGGTTTCTATGCAAGCAACACTATGCCGCTTGCTACATGTTGTGTTTTTTAAAGACGGTGATGCTATGGAGATCTCTATAGACGATGGCGGGGAGACACAGGATGCAGAAGATATGCAGGGCGTGTAGGTTTGTTTTGGGCGTGGAGATAGTCCATGTATACAATTTTTGAAGGGTGTTTCTATGCAGGTCTACGAGACTGGTTGGCTGACAAAGTTACAAGTGCAAAGCAAGGAATACTTGCCTATGTTTTACAGACGGATGACGATGATCAAAGCCATATTTTTTATCCAGGTAGAGTTTACGCTATGCTTGGGAGAGCCTATGGCTTTCCATTTGACCCAGGCCGGTGCTACGGCAGATAAATATCTCTCTCTATCTATTTAATGCTTATGTAAATAATATCTATCAATTTTCTTCTTATGCACTTATATATTACCAAAATAATGCTATGGTTGAGCATAAATGCTCAACAAGGGATCGGGCAATGATGGTGCACTCAAGGTGTGTCAGACCATGGAAAGTGTCAGCAAACAGGTAAAGGGCAGCAGAGAGTGTGATAGCAGAAGGCTTGGACAAGTACCAAGTGCAACCGCGGGAATAGGTCCCACAAAGATGTGTATGCCAGATGTGGCAATTAGCAAGTCAGGCATCGGTTTTTAATCTCTCATAAGTAAAATGCTCGTCGATGTAGGGAATTTACTCTATGGAAACTCTATGGTCCCATTATTTGGTCATGGGGTTCTTTTTGGAGGACTATTTCAAGGCCAGAAGATTGAAGTGAGGTTAGTTGCCGTAATTACGGCATGTTCGGTGTGGACCGCAATCGGGATGCCCTCCACTATCGGCAAATTACAAAGCTATTGAAGTGCGACTCGAAGGGGACCGCCTCGGCTAAGAAGGAAATATTTGGACTCGGTTATCACGGCCTTGAGGTCTACCGGCTTGGCGGTGATTGAGAGTGCGGCCATCCTCGGGTGGGAACCACAAGCTATATAAGGCAAGATACGTCCTTTTTAAAAAAAAGATAGCCAAGCTATAAATAAAAAAACGCTCGTCTGCAGTCGACGAGGAGCAGGTGAGCATGGAGGGGCCGCCAGATGGCCACCTAAAGGACAGGTGGAGCTTGCATGAGGAAGTGGGCGATGTTGCAAGGCCACTTGGAGCCTGCATGCGAGGAAAGAAGTGGCCGCCAGGGGCCGAGGAGAAGGTGCATGGGGGTCGGCTTGTGAGAGGAGCCCATTGGGGGGCACAGTAGAAGGGGCTGCAGCCGGTGGAGGCGGGACCTCCGGGTCAATTGCAGAGAAGAAGACGAGGGCGGGCGCCAGTGAAAGGAGTAGCGTGGTGGGCTATTCAGTGGAGGTGGCGGGCCTGAGTTGGCTGCCATGCAGCGCTGCAGGTGAACGGGGGTGGTGACACCATCAAGGCAGGCCAGTGGAGATGGCATGGTCGGGAGAGAACGGGCCGGTTGTGGCTTGAAGCAGAGCTGCAGGGCAGTGCTTTTTTTAGAAGAGGTTTTAGTTAGATATCGGAGTGCTTGCCTTCGTGGCAAGCCGCTCCTTCCCGGTTCCAGTCACATCAGGTGGGCCACAGCCGGTTGACCCAAAAAGTAGTCAACGCGCTGCATACGCGGAGTCGAACTCGCCACATGCGCCCTCAGATTATTCGTCAATACCACTGCACTACGTGCACGCATGTGCTTGTGGAAGGCGACTACCACCGTAGGTGTTCAGAGAGCGTGGTATCCCCCAAAAAAACCGCGTGACCGGCTGTGCCGGTCACCTCCACCTACACGGGGGCAAGCACCCCGAAAGTTAACCATTGCCCTTAGAAGAGGGCAACGTTTTTTTTTTTTTTGGTTGAAGTCAGCCAGGGACTCGAAGGGTCTGGCCATAGTGGAGATGCCGCCAGGGGCCTGAGCAGCCTGTGGCCAGCTACAGGTGCGCCATGGGCTGCATGAGAAGGGAAAGAGAAGGTGGGGCGTCATTGCACCAAGACCGCCAGGGCCGAGGGTAAGTTGAAGGTGTTGGGGAGCGTTATTGGGTTGGAGGAAAGGGCCATCAAGTGCAGGTAGGGGAAGGTAAAGGGGCCGCCAAGGGCTGCCAGAAGCCAGGAATGGAGAAAGAGTACCAATCGATCACGAATTGCAGTTGTGAAGAATGACGCACGTAATAGAGAAGCCGGCGGCCATGAACGCATAGGGAAACCATTGGCTACAAAGCTATGGCCTATGACAACAGTGTACCCGAAAACTTGTTTTGTTGCTATGCATAAGTGATTGTATGATCTGGTTGGATTAGAGTTTGGGATTGGATTTGCTATCATTCTTCTCGGCTATCTCGTCTCGTGCATAGCACCCGTGGTAGCGGTGGCTCTGGGTCTTTTGTGTGTGTGTGTGTGTGTGCAGAGAGAGAGAGAGAGAGAGAGAGAGAGAGAGAGAGAGAGAGAGAGAGAGAGAGACATTGATTGTGGTTGCAGTTTGAGATTGGTTTGTATGCGGTTGAGGCATTGCGATGTCTCCCGGTGTGAGTGTGGTTACAAATATGGGTGCATTGGTGTGTGTGTCGGTAAAGGTGATTGTGTGTAGCCGAAGTTGCTCGTAGGTGAGTCTATGGTGTGAAGGTTGGCGGATAGTGTGCGTGTGTACGTGTTTCTATGTGGCTTGGGGTGTTGTGGATACCTGCTGGGCTATAGAGAGGCAGTTAGCTTGTGTATCGGGTGTGTTCCCATTTCCCCCATCCCAATGTATGATGTCTAAAGGACACTTTTATGGACCAAAATTGAAATCTGAGCATACCATGATAAGCATTATAAGACAATCTTACAGACCATATGTCATCCAATTGTGAGCACATAGACATCATACGCGTATAATGTTCCAAGGCCAGATCTGATAGTCCAATTGCACTTTTGACCACATAGGGGGTTGGGAGTGATGTGTTCAGCTTGCTTGCAAGATCTCAACTCATTTGGTCACCTACTTTTGCATTTAAAGAGATTTTTGCAGATATAAAAAGGTAAAGGTGAAAAAGTGGTGATCATGAGCAATTTTGACATCAAAAAATTGATGTGATCACATATTCTTGTTGTATGCATCAAGGAGTACCTTGGGTAGAAGCATAAGTGAAATCTGAGCCAAAAGACATCATACACGTATAAAGTCTTAGGGGCCAGATTTGGGTCAAAACAGACATTTGAGTATACCCTAGTTTCCTAGAGCATAAAAGAAGACCCTAGCCAAAATTTCATTGCATTTGGAGTACATTTGGGTTTGCAAAGGCCAAAAGATAGAAAGTGGACAAGGCTCTGGTTGTATTGACCATGCATAACTTGAATAAAAAGTGTTCAAATTGAATTCTGGAAGTTGTTAAGAGCTACTTGAGTGATAAAGAGTGTCTGGAACAAAAGTCACTTCCTTTTGCCACAAAAAAAATCATACGTGTATGATGTCTCAAGTGTCAAATTAGAGGTCAAAAGTTACATCTGAGCTCACAGAAGTGTTTACATGACAAAATAAGCCTAGAGACCAAGTTTCATTCAATTTGGATCACTTTTAGCTTAGTAAACCTTCTTGGGAAGTTGTAGCCAACTAAAAGAAAAAGGACTGATATACTTGTCTAAAAGTGTTAAAATCACAACTGAAACTTGGAGTGGTTAGAGTACATCAACAAGAGTCTACAGTTGTAGCCAACTAAAAGAAAAAGGATTGATATACTTGTCTAAAAGTGTCAAAATCACAAATTGAGACTTGGAGTGGTTAGAGTACATCAACAAGAGTCTATAGTTAAAGTTTGGAGCAATTTCGAGCCAGTAGACATCATACGTGTATGAACTCTCCAGGCACAGATAGATTGTTTTGGCCATAACTTGAGCTACTGCTATCAAATTCAGATGTTTTTTAATCAAAACGAAGCTCCAAAATAGCTCTACAACATTTAGCGTCAACCTTGAGCAACAATAAAAGACCCTATGGGTCATTCATTGTTGGTCAGCGTCCAAAAAAACGTCGTTTAAGCCTCAAAATTCATCCGCAAGATATGGGTGTCTAAAACTGACAACTTAAGAGAATTGTGAGAAAACGATCACGGTTTTGGACATAGTTTTGACTTTTTCCTAACCAAAGCACTTGAACACATTGATACAATTCTGCTTACATCAAGCTAGAGCTGTTAATCCCAGAGATCATGTTCTCTTTAGAGTCAAACTCAGCTTATACAAGCTTCGGAATCCCAGCGATAGAGGAGCATCTGCCCATAATAGATCTTCCAAACTTGCAGTTGATGAAGACTAATTGTGTTGAGAGAGTTTGGATGACAGATCATGAGAGTGAAGGACTGTATAGATACATTGATGGGAGTGAAATCAACCTTTATAGGTGCTTAGAGCCATACCCAGAAGAGCTGACGGATTACAAGCTCTTATATATATACACATACGGAGTCTACTATCAATGAAATTCTATAGTTATTGACAAGTATCGACGAGAATATAGAGTTGTAGAAAGCACAAATCCATGGACTGCATTAGACATGGGTGGATATTTGGTCAATGAAGGACCACAGATATCTCCACCATACACAAGAATTCCTATGAGAATTCCAAAGAGGGAGCCATCTGGAGTCCCTCCTAGAGTGATAACGAGAGATGAAGTGATCATAGAGGTTGCAGACATGCCACCTAAAGGGAGTCTCCCTAATGGACAAATCTCCAAGAGAACAATCGATCCCTTTGAAGAAGAACCTAGCCATAGTAGAAAGCTTGAAGCGAGAGCAGAATTGGGAGGGGCTATGGTTAGACTTGTAGACAATCAACGAGTTAGACCATCCCAAGTCCAAAAATCTATAAATAAGAAATACACAAAGATAAATATTTGAGAGATCATGTAGCGGCTTTCAAAAGATTAATTAAAGCAGAGGAAGTTTTAGATTTTGCAACACAGTTTGCTAGATTTGGACTGACTCTTGAAGATGACACAACTACATGGTTTGATTTAGTGGAAAGATGTGATTTTGAGACTCTAGATGAGCTCTTTGAGGAATTCATCAAAGAATTCTTGCAGAAAGGCATAGCCCACTGTATGATCTTGCAAATTCACAGATTCAAACAAAAAGAGGATGAATCAGTATGCAAAGTGGCTTTACTGCTCAAGAGATATGTCAAGTTCTATTCAAGATTTGAACTACCTATGCAACACGATTAATGCCGATATTTATCCAGGGGATGAGACATGCAGGTACTCGAAAGGATCTGCATATGATAAGGAACAAGACGCTAAACAAATTGATCAAAGAAGCACTTTATCTGGTGGATAGCTGTGAGAAATATAAAGAAAACGATCGCAAGAGTCAAGAGGACGGCACATCCTTGGCAACACAGTGATTCACAAATGAGTGAGTCCATTGCAAAACTAGTGGCACCTATCAATCAAGAAAAGTGTATCGACAAAATGATCAAGAGGTTAGCTCCTCTTGTAAATTCTGATTTGAGGGAGCTTAAGTGGTGCAAAATTGAGAGAAAATGGACAAACCGTACGAGGAAAGAGTGTTACTATGGCATGGAATATGCTAGGGAAAGGTATGTACAACCTATTCCAGTAGCACCTACTCCACCTAAATACGCTATGGGGAATGCACTTAGACCATTAGGAGTTTTAAGGTCACAGCCTATCTTAGGATAACAACCTCCACTGCCAGGTGCTAGAATGCATGTAGACATGAGATACATGCCTATGATGGAAGCATCTAATAAACAAGCGCTAGTGCCAACTACAATGTATTATAACAACCAAAGTGGGTACTGCACTTCAAAGCGACAGAAGATGAGAGAAACACATGGAGTGGTGAGGCATGTACAATCTCCACCTCTTGTGTTTTGACATGAATAAAGAAGGTATGATATGGACCAAATGATATTGCAGTTCATTCTAAATAGAGGCTTACCTAGGTCAAAGCCTGCTTACAGCCAAGAGGAATTGCAAGAATAAGCTCCTCAACCAGAGATAGATTGTGATTGTCACAAAAGCTGTAATACCCACTTGGTCAAACAATGTCCTCAGACGGAGATCACACAAGTAAATGCCTATTGTCTTGGATGTGGCATCATTCACTTGATCCGTGATTGTCCAAAGAACCCAAACTGAGTCATAAAAATCACAACAAATGTCTTAGGAATCGTTCAATACCCAATAGCTTGGAAAATGAAAACGTCATACCAATTCAAGTAGTTACAAGAGTGCAAGCTCAAAAGAAAATTGATGAGAACCCAAAGATGGAGAAAATATAAATTGAGGTGAGTCTAGAGACGGGTGAACCAAAGACCAATGCACCTAGTTAGAAAACCAAGAGCAAACGGAATAGTTGGAAAGCTAGAAAGGCTAGGATGAAAGCACGTAGGAAATGAGAGCAAAAATTCCTAGCTGAGGAGCTTACCCAAGCTAAAGAGAAGATAAGACAACATGAGAAAATGGTTGCACCTTCTCTTAAGCAAATGTTTCAACCTCCAAAATAACTAAAGATAAGATAAGACAATGTGAGGAAATAGTTGCACCTTCTCTTACGTAGATGTCTCAACCTCCAAAAGAACCATCCACAAAACAGAAACCAAGAAGTACTAGCTCAAGAGGATCAATATTGGTCAAGAAGATTAACAAGCCATTAGACGCCCTCGTAAAAGCCTATGAAATACGGCTCAAAAACAACCAAAGCCAAGAACAGAGATGGATGACATATCCATATGTGAAACTAGAAAAGGACAGGTTTGAAATGTGCAAGAAAATGATTCAAATAGCCCAAGCTTTATTAGAACCACCAATTGGAAAATCTGAGGGTGTGATCCCTATCCCACCTACACTAGTAGTCCAACCAAGCCAGGGACAAAAAGAGTCAAATTCCAGTCACAAGCATGGACCAAATATCAAGGACCCACCATTAGAACCAAGGATAGTATTGAATACCATGGATAACTCTTCCAAGGGATTTAACATAGCTATACCTGACATTTGTAAAGAAATAGATGGTCTTGACAAACTGTGAAAACAAGTATGAGAGGCCAATGAAGCAAGTGCAATAAGCAGACGAGTAAACCAAACGAGTGATGAAAGAGGAGTGTCTCTTCCACCAATAGAGGAAATTGAGACTGGATCTCAAATGAATCCAGAAGTGGAATCATATTGGGGAGATAAAGGAACTGTAGAGTCTCTCGGGGGGTCCACCTCTATGTATGTAAGTATGCCATGAGAGTTCAACAGTAGGGATTTTTTAATTCAAAAATTTGGGTAAAATTACATAAATATATTTTAATAAGGGTTTTTTTATTGCACTTTGGAAAAAAACCCATAAGTTCATAAAGAAAGAGGGGTTGTTCTATTAGTTCAAGATTCACAGATAAGGGGTTTTTTAAATACCCTTTGAATGCACGTTGTATAGATGGTTTACATATAGTGAACCCCCTAAGTACAGTCTATGGATAGTCAACCTCATTCGCTAAGAACACTACCATCCTATAAGGGAGAGTACGAGGCCAAATCAGAGGTCGTTGCAGTCACATCACAAAGACTGCTGTCTTCCAACAAGGTCATCGATTCAAAAGGGTTGATAGACATTTTGTCGACACCAGTCAACTGTATGATAACGTTAGCGGAGTTGCTCAGAATACGACCATACATGTGGGCTAATGTAGGCTAATGTGGGTAAATTTCTAGAGAAATTTGGCCTTAAAAAACCAATGACTCAAATTGAGGAAGGGATCAAAGAGCTTGAAATTTCTTAGCTAAACACTTGGCCAGTGCCACTAAACAAGGTAGGTGAGTACTATGAGGGAGAAGATGGGAATACCACTCTTCTTGTGGAATTAAAAGGTGTTAAAACCATGGAAATCCTTGATAGAAGACCTGGCATTTCCATCGCAACAAAAGAGATCTTGAAAAAATAGGGAAAAACAGCAGTGAGGGCTACCAGGATGAAATTGAAGCTTGTAGACGGACACACGAAAAGGCCCATAGGATTGCTAGAAAAAGCAGTTTTTACTTCTTGTGTCATTGAATATGAGCAAACCTTTGCTATTATTGACTTCGATAAGAAGAACAACTATGACATCATTCTAGTAAGACCATGAAGTGCGCGTGCGAGAGCGTGTGTGTGTGTGTGTGTGTGCAACAACGGAGAAGAGAGAAGAAGAGAAGAGACATAGGTTTGGGTGGACTCCAAACACAACAATGTTAGGGTTATGAGTCTTTATTGTTTTATGTAGAATGAATGGTCAATGTTAGTTCCCGGTTAGTCTCCAGCCGCCCAACACTCAGGCATGACACATTGGGCTTTACCACCCCAACAACCTCCCACTTAAAGGACAATGTGTCTTTAAGCTGGGGTGACAATGTATATATACATACAATACAGGTAGACAATGACCATGATCATCTACCCAATGCCCATGAGTGCCCGACAATGTGAAAACCGCTCTGAAGGTAAGCCCTTTGTTAGAAGATCAGCAGGATTCTCATTGGTGTGAATCTTGGCAAGCTGCAATCGCTTGTCCTCAAGCACCTTTGAAGTGATACTTCACATCACCATGCTTTGTCTTTCGATGAAACATTGGATTCTTTGCCAATTGTATAGCACTTTGTCTATCATAATGTAACACAGACATCTCAACATTGATTCCCAAGTCTCCCACCAGCCGACCAAGCCATATATAGCTTCCTTGCAAGCTTATCAAGCTGCAACATATTCAGAATCTGTAGTAGACAAGGTAACACAATCTTTCAAATGAGATCGCCATGAAACTCACCTCCAGTGAATTCAAAAAAATAGCTTGAAGTGGACCTTCTCTTATCCACATCTCCTGCATAATCTGCATCGTGTAACCTATTACACATGCTTCCTTTCTTCCAAATCAAATGCACATGCCTTTTGTACCATTCAAATATCACATAACCCCTTTCACTGTCTCCCAATGTTTCTTGCCTGGATTTGACATATATCTGCTAGCAACTCCCACTGCAAAAGCAATATCATGACGTGTGGCAATCATAGCATACATCAAACTCCCAACTGCAGATGAATAAGGCACTTGTGCCATTTCAGCCTTTTCTTCTTCAAACTTAGGGCAATCATTTTAAGAAAGTTTCACATATGGAGTCAATGGAGTACTCAATGCCTTCCCCCTCTCCATGTTGAAACGCTTGAGCACTTTAGCAATGTACTCAAATTGAGACAAATAGACCAATTTCTTGTATCGGTCTCCCCTAATGCACATGCCAAGGATATGACTTGCTTCACCCATGTCTTTCATTTCAAAGTTTGCATGTAACTTTGACTTCAAGGCTGAATCCCCATCCCTGTATTTCTCGGCAATTAACATATCATCCACATAAAGGATCAAAATCAGCAAACTGCCATCTTTAGCTCTCTTAGTGTAGCGGCAATGGTCCATATCTCTACGTTTGTAGCCTTGAGCGAGCATGAACAAGTAGAATTTACGATACTCCCTTGATGACTATTTTAGACCATAAAGAGTATTTTCTAACTGACACACCAAGTCTTCATTGCCCTTCTCAACAAAACCTTATGGCTGCTACATATAAACTTCTTCTTGAAGATCACCATGCAAGAACGCCGTCTTGACATCCATCTGGTCAAGTTCCATGTCTTCTGTAACAACCAACACAAGTACACACCACAAAGTAGTCATCTTGACAACCGGAGAAAAGATCTCATCAAAGTCAATACCCTGATGCTGCTTAAATCCTTTAGCAACAAGTCGTGCCTTGTACTTGGGTTTATTATCATGAGGTGTAATTTTTTGCTTATACACCCATTTGCATGGCAATGCCTTTTTACCTTTAGGCAATTGAACCCAACTTCCAAGTTTGATTCTCATGCAACGAGTCCATTTCTAATTGCATAAATTTCTCCCACTTTGCCTTGTCATCCATTGACACGGCTTCCTTACTTGTTGTCTGATGATTAGGCACTTCAGCCCTATTGTGGACAATTCCATCTTCTTGGAAGATAACTCTCTTGGCCTCCACTGTATGCACAGGCTTCTTATGCATCTTTTCTTCATTGAATTATACATCATTGCTGTGAACTATCTTTTTAGCTTCAGGATTCCATAACTGAAATCCCATCTCGCTAGGATTTTCATAGCCAAGAAATATGCATCTCTTTGACTTAGGAGCAAACTTGCTTCGAAAGTCCTTTGGAACATGGCAATACGATTCATAGCCAAAGACTCTAAGATTCTTGTAAGAAGGTGGCTTCCCATACCAAAGCTCTTCAGGTACCTTCTCATCTAAAGCCTTGTTAGGAGATCTATTAATAAGATGTACACCGGTTGCTAATGCCTCCGCCCAAAATCCATTAGTCAACTCTGCATTAGACAACATGCTATGTAACTTCTCTTGTATGGTATGATTTATCCTCTCAGCAACACCATTTTGTGGAGGGTTATATGGAGAAATCAACTCTCTTTTGATGCCTTTGGAATCACAAAAATTTTGAAAGGCTTTAGTGACATACTCACCACCATTGTCTGACCTTAAGCACTTGACTTTGTTTTAGATTGATTCTCCACTAATGCCACAAAGTTCTGAAATTTTGAAAGAACTTCATCCTTCTTCTTGAGAGGATATATCCACACTTTCTTGAGAAGTCATCAATGAATGTAACAAAGTACAATGAACCTCCCATGGATACATTATCCATTAAGCTAGGTCCACATACATCACTATGCACTAACTCTAATGGCTCACTTTTCCGAGTGCTTCCCCTTTTGTGTGGTGACTGTGTTTGTTTACCATAGAGACAATGCTCACAAACTGAAAAGTTTGAGAAATTGAAGCCAAGAACATAACCAAAACGAGACAAGATTTTCATTCCCTTTTGAGACATATGTCCTAACCGATGATGCCACAAAGAAACACTTGGCTTCTCGTTTACACAAATTACATGGTTTTTAACACTGGATACATGTAGCATGTACAAAGGTCCTAGACTTTGAACCATGTGCTACCACTAAAGGACCTTTGGTAATCTTCCACGAACTAGCACCAAATGTGCAATAATATCCTTCATCAGCCAATTGTCCTGTACTAATCAAGCTTTTGGTAAGCTTTGGCACATGTCTCACATTCTTAAGCATGAATGAAGAACCATTCTGAAATTTCGGCTGCACATCGCCGCCGACACCAACTATGTCGCAAGCAAAATCATTGCCAAGACAAACATGACCTTTACAGGATGCATCATATGTACTGAACCACTCTCTGTGTGAGGAGTCACATGAAACAATGCATCATATGTACTGAACCACTCTCTGTGTGAGGAGTCACATGAAACAATGCACCTAAGCCAAGAACCCACTCCTATAAAGCATAGTCATCAGTAGCAACCAAAAATGATGAATCCATGGCAGATGTGAGATAAATGTCTCCATCAGAACCTTCAACAAAAACATTGTTGATCTCTTTAATCTTTATACTGCTTTCCCTTGTCTTGCCTTCTTCCGACTTCTTGTCTTTACCTTTCTCTTGTTTCCACTTTGACAGTCTTTCTTCATATGACCCTTTTTGTTACAATGATAGCACTCAATGTCTTTTTGGCCACAAGATTTGCTACGAGATTTTCCTCTCTAATTTTGATTGACCTTTTCTTTTGATCGACCACAAACAACAAGAGCATTGCTAGTACCACGAGAAGCATCAACATTCTTCCTGCTAACCTCTTCAGTAAGCAAAATGTCCTCAACATCACCACATGTTAAACCATCAGGAGGTGCTAAGTTACTTATGGTTGTGCAAAAAGTATCCCAATTTTCTGGTGACGTAACTAGCAAGAATATTGCTTTGAGCGAATCGTTCAAATTGACTCCTTATGCTAAAAGCTGACTAAAAATTGTGTTGAACTCATTGAGATGGTTGCACATGGGTGTGCCCTTATCCATCTTCAAATCAACTAACTTTAGGAGAGCTAGATCATGTAATGTTACACGCCCAGTAGTACAATGTGAATTAGCTAGAAAGTTGCCAAAGGTGGCTACGAATGGCCACAAAATAAATGTGATAAAAAGTTATCAAGGCTTGTCAAAGTATCCAATTAGATAGGAAGTTTCTTTCTTTGTACAATTTGCTTTGATTTTAGAATGGTTATAGTCTTGAATAGAGGGCTTTAACTATCACCGCTACAGGAGGCGGATGTCAAAGGCTACAAAGGAGTCATGATGAATAGTTGGTTGTGCCCATCGAAGGTGGGTCATTAGGCGATGGTTACCAATAGCCGCGTAGTGGCTGTGATAAAGAGTTTGCATGACCCGCCAAAGGTGGGTCGGGTCATGGAAACTCGTTTATGTAATTTGAAAGGGTTTTATTTCCTTCTCACAAAGATTTGAGATGGATTTTTCCCAACTTGAACAAGTTCTAGGCTAAAGCGAACCTCCTCTTTTCCGAAACCCTCACTGGACAATGGAGAGGTTTGAAGCAAGATCCACTATTCATCGAAGAAGACAAGATAGTGTTTTTCATCATGATGTGTCTGCACTTGAAAAGGACATTTTTGCTAGAATAAACCTGTGATGTTGCACTTTGCTTCTCATACAGGTCACATAACTTCTTCCATAGCTCATAGCTAGTCTTTTCCATGTCCACATTAAAGTACACATTCTTTGACAAAGTCAGCATGATGATGGACCTGGCAAGCTCATCCAACTCCTCTGAATCATACTTATTCATATCCTCAATCTTTATCCCCTTCATCTATATGGTCTGGATCTGCTTCTTGTCTACTAAGACATTGTAAATTTAATCCTTCCAAAATGGAAAGTTAGTGCCATCTAACTTCACAATGTTGAACAAAGAGTTCTTCGATAATGAATCCATCACTCATTGACAAGGAACAAAAGAACCGACGAAGATAGACCACTCTACTGTCTATCTCTTAAACCGTGCAAAATTTGCAGAAACTTCCTTCTACAAAGTTGTAGACCACGCAAAAATGATTTGGAATTGCGGGAAAAGAATGGACATGAAATAAGTTGTTTTTACAGGTCAAAGAAGATATGTAAAAATCTACAGCTTGTACTTCACGACCTAAAGGCAAACTGAGTGACGTATCTCAAAATTGGTGAAGATTTTGAGAAAACATTCTTCTGCAAAGTTGAAGAGGACAAAACATCGAGTAGTGAACTTGAGGAATCGACTTGAATGAAGAAATTTTGACAAGCCAAAACAGATCTACAAAAATATGATGCAGTTTTTGCTGTTTCTCCGCCTGCTTTCTTGTTGAGCTCCAATGGTGCTCCCAATCCGTGAGCTCTGATACCAGTTAAAGTGCACATGCGAGAGCGTGTGTATGTGTGCACAGGAATGGAGAAGAGAGAAGAAGAGAGGAGACATAGGTTTGGGTGGACTCCAAACACAACAATGTTAGGGTTATGAGTCCTTATTGTTTTATGTAGAATGAATGGTCAGTGTTAGTTCATGGTTAGTCTCCGATTGCCCAACACTCAGGTGCGGCACATTGGGCTTTACCACCCCAACAGACCATTCATGCAACAATTGAAAATGGTCCAAGATTGGGGTTATGACCATATCTACCTGAGACATATGGAAACCAGAATGAGAATAAATCTTAAGGACCATAGCTACAAGGATGTGACGAGAACCCATGTGGAAGAGTATAATTCCGCTATTATAGCAGGATTACAACTTCCACCATGGTTGAGTAAGCCTAAAGAGAGGTGGATGCACTGACACTAGGAATCTAAAAAATATTGATGGTTGTACTTGTTTGGACGAAGACCTCAAAGTAATGAAACATGCATAGACTCTTGCATATAAAATAGTAATTAAGAACACTTTACTGAGTTGAAGAACTGCATACGTACATAAACACACACGTATAAATAACTATATATATTGTATAAACAAGTACTTAAAAACACTTTACCGAGTTGAAGATCTCCTTACGTACATAAACACACACATATAAATAAATAAATAAAAAGATATTATATATATAATATAAATATTATATATAAAACTATATATATTCTTAGACCGACAGTGTAAAGAAATACTGACAAGCAAATGAAATTTTGACAGCATAACAACGTGAAAAATAAAAATAAAACCATTCCATACTTGCTTCTGTGAAAGCTTGCCTAACTTTTGTTAAGCTTTCCTATTCTATACTTGCTTCCGTGAAGCTTGCCTAACTTTTGTGTATACATGAAACCATGATTATGTTTCTAAACATGAACAAAAAGCATGATTATATTCACAAGCAATCAAAATTTCGACAGCATAACGGCGCAAAAATACGAACAAAAAAAATTTCCATTCCATACTTGCTTCCGTGAAGCTTGACTAACTTTTCTGTATACGTGAAATCATGATTATGTTTTCAAACATGAACAAAAAGCATGATGATATTGATAAGCAATCAAAATTTCGGTAGCATAACGGTATGAAAATTCAAACTAAAAAAATTCCCATTCCATACTTGCTTCCGTGCAGCAGCGAATGCTCACGGGAAGAAGAAATTACATAAGCAAAAAAGCATATGTTGGTATATTACTTTGGTAAATCCAAAGCTCTCAACAAACTTCTATCTAGTATAATAAATATGAAATCATGGCTGAATTGATAAGGACGATCAACACCAACAACATGTCTTCAGTAATACCAAAAAAGTGGCACCCAAACACCATGGTCACACGTCGTTCCATAAAAATCACAAACTAGAAAAAATGATAGATAATACCAATGTTGATGTCAATCAAGGGCAATGTGATACGGGCTCATATTGTTTCCAATCAGTCTCCTCATCGCTATCTGCATCAACTACTGAAATAGCACGTACACATGGATCCTTGAAGCGTGAAAGATGTTGATGGAAGACCTCTAGATCACTATCTATGCAGGGACAGTGTCTAGACAACTCAATGCAAACATTGCCCAAGCCACCACATCTAGAAAACATATCAACAATGTAGGTGTGCTCCGCAGTAAATGTCCGCACAAGCCAGCTAAAAAAAGCAAAAAATATGCGGATTTTTACTTTATGTAACATAGTCCAATAACGCATAGTAGGAATCATATATTCTTACCGAAAGAAGTCAAGGCTACGCTCGGCGGCACCTCTAAGAGCGTGTCCTCCAATGTACTCTCCGTCGACGCGCTCCACCAGTATTCCGGACTTGGCATCGAAAGAGTTGTTGTCCACGCTCTCTCCATCTCGTCGATCGTAGATAGGACGTTGACCCTTACGATAAAACAATCCTAGCAATAGTGTTTTCACCTACAAATTACAACTAGAATGTGATCTAATTGAAGAAAACTACAAGCATGCTTTTCAATCAACAAACAAATTTACTTACTCTCTCAATCTCAATGGTCTTTCGCACATAACCATCGGGGATCAAAATAAGGATGGTGTGCATCATTTTGAATCCCATCTCGATGGCATGGCTAGACACAATGCCAAAGTGATTAGTGGAGCTTAGGGTGATGTACCACCCATTGTCTGCCACATACTTTGAAGCTATTACAGCCACTTTCTTACTTAATTTTCGAGAGAATTGATTCCATGGAGGGACCTGCATAATACGCATTGTTAATTTAATTAAAGTTCCAAAACTATCATAGACTGTCCATTGGTTTGAAGGATGCATACCTCGTTCTCTGAAAAATTTTCAACTTTAAAGTTTGTTGGAAAATCCGCAAACAAAAGAGAGGCCACTTCATTGCTCTTTTCCCCATCAACATGGGCTGAATGAAGAAAATCCAAGATCCTGCATACGATCAAATAAATGTATTTCAAACATTCACAACACACACCACACATAGTTAGTCTTTCTTTTCACATGTGTTTACCATTTCTCATCATCGAGAGAAATTTTGTAAACATCTAGCATGTTCCCAATAACGTTCACATCACAATCTATGGAAGGCACTGCATAATCAGAAAATAAAATATTTCATCAAGAATTGTTGAGTAGAAAGAAAGTGACAGCTAGATATCTATACAAGCAAGTTTACCTGTGGAACCTTGAGCACCTTTTTGGTTCTTTTTGGGAGACTTCTTGGGCTTCTTGGATCCAACAAAATCCAATCGTTTCTTTATAGAGGAGATTGTACTATTGTTTACTCTTTTTGAAGAGGTGGCTTTCTTGGAAGCTGAGCCAATCTCCTCAATACTATTTTCATTTCTAAAGCAAACAAAAATATATTTCTCACAAACATAATCTAAATAGTATGAGCACTTTAACAATTTTGTAGTTTTTATAAATGCCAAAAATAACCTTTATATAAGTTCCCTTCATCACGTGGGTAGGTGCCTCGAGTGTAATCTAGCCACCAAGGGCAATACTCAATTTCCCAAGCAATCAAACCATAATCTCTCATCCATAGTGGATACATACACTCCTCACAAGAGAGGTCCCTCCAACTTTCAACAGCAATTGGCAACTTCTCCAACAAAGTTTGATCGTAAAGCTGAATTAGCCATCTACATAAAATGCAGTTAACTTTATTTGAGCTCCTTTCCTAAGTGACTTATTTATTATACAAACTCTAAGTAAAAAATAGAATAACAACCATAAAGATATCAATTGTATTACCTGAATAATACTCTCCTTGAAGATTCCATAAGCTCTGGAATTTTTTCATCCGACTCTTTTGTGTTGAGCTTACTCCAAAGCTCCACAAAAGCTTTATCAATGTGGTCCCTCAATTGGTGATGAAACCATGCTTCAAAGCCCTCCGGCATTTCTTCAATCATTTTCCCTTTGATCCTCAAGCATTGCTTCAAGATACTTCCCCAATACCACTCTTTACGCAAGTACATTCTAAATTTCATTGCACTAATATAACGCTCAGAAGTAACATCATCTACACGGCAATGCATCAAAGAGTGCAATATTTCCTTTTTCCTATAGAGCAAACAATAAACAAACCATAAATGCATTGATTCATTTGATTATTTCATGTGTATGTTTTATCCAAAAATTATTACCTCTCTGGTGATATTTTAGAAGTTGCCAAAGAGTGGACTTTGTCTCTTGTAAGGCCCACTTGATCCTTTTCTCTTATCCAATTGAAGTTAAATAATAAAGAGAAGAACCCTTGGCCATTGGCGGGGTTGGCAATGGCCAACATCTATGTTACATTAGCACGAGATCAAATCAAATCAATTTTTCAATCAAATATATCAAATTCAAATGACATGCCAACTTACAATTTTGTAGAAATTCAAACATAAACGGGGAGAAGAGAAAGTGTTTACCTTATAAGCTCTTTCTTTGAATATTTTTTCTACTCTTCCTCGAGCAACCATTTCCTTTTCTGGCAGTGAAATCGAGGGATCATTGATCTCTTGCATCTCTTTGATAAGAGACAAGTCAACGTCTTCCTTTTGTAGAGCAAATGAAAAAAAAAAGTAAGATTTTACAAAATAATGTCAAGCTTTAGAAATTACATAAAAAGTGTACTTTAAGGAAAAAAAATCTACCTTCCATATGAGCATTGCTAATAAAAGAGCAGGAGCGTTGTACCAACTCCCTTTAGATGCCTTCTTCTCACAAGCAAGCTCTACCTCTATCCATCGAATCCAATCTTGGAGAAATTATTTCATTAAAGAATCTTTGCTTGCCATAGCCAGTTTTTGGAACAAGAAGATCTCCTACCCAAAATTTGTGCTCACAGTGGTTCTACCAATCCTAAACCACAATATCTTAAATTAAATGGCAGTAGAATGACATCGATAAAGTAATAGCAATAACGTTCAAAACAACAAATGTGCTTACTCATTTTGAGAGTGCAAAGCTAGCATAAGCTCCCCCTCTGCACTTCTATCAACAAAGACAAATTGACATTTCACAGAACAATGTCTCCACTTTATCATTGAAAATTCTACAACAACAAAAAAGAAAATTAGAAAGCATAGAGTAATACAAGTCAACTTTACATCAAACAAAAAAGAAATCACTTACGTGTTTTTATTAAGCGCATCCAAGTTTTCAAATGGTGATTACCATCCCAAACGATAAATTTTTTTCCCCTTAAGTCTTCCCACTCAAGGGGAAGGGAATTATCAAAATCATCGCTTATTTCTCGCCAAATAGGCCCCCATTCATCTTTGTCTAAGTCGGAAACATAATGTTGATCATGGCCTGGCTTCTTAAATGACACAAGAAATGGAGCTCCAAGCACACTGTATCCAGACATCTCAAACCTTTTCACCAAGCCCTCAGTGCCTGGACCCACCGCTCTAATCGCTTCATTTTCCATCAATCTACAAAGAGGAATTTGAGGATGTTCCCCACTTCTCTTTACAATAAAACCCTCTACAATCTCCTCTAATATTCGACCATGAACATCCTTTCCAAATACTGTTGGATGATCGGGAGGTTTAGCAACAATTGTTGTTGCTTCAGACACGCTGTGAGCCACCAATTCACCTTGTGTAGCATGAATATCTATGAACACCTCTTCTTCATGCACATCACCCAAAATATCCTCCTTTCGATGGACATTGGAAGAAGCAATGGAAGATCGTGCATTGGCCCTATGCCGTGTAGTGCCAGACCTTAATGTGTATCCTACTCCTACAAGCAAAAAACAATAAGAACACAAATAGTTTAGTGAGTATGATGAGACAAAAGAAAAGAAAACAAATAGCTTAATGTATTTGAACTTACTTTGAGAGATACCTGTCCTGCCACGTTTAGATGGTGTACGAGCCATAATCTATTAACCACAAACAACAAAAATCTTCTTAGCAATGACAATACAAATATAAAATTCTAAATTTCGGCAGCATAACGGAGTAAAATGCAAACTAAAAAAAAAAAACCATTCTCAACTTGCTCATGGCAAGGAAAAATACAAATCCACTTTGACATTTGTATACCTCTTCTCTACAACGACCTGTTCTTACATCATTGTAATTGTTACTGTAAGTGTGTATGCAAGTGTGTTAAAGTGTGTGAATGCAAGTGTTTATATGTGTGTGTGTGTGTGTGTGGATGTATGCATGATTGTGTGTGTGAATGTAAGTGTAATATGTGTGTGTCTTTATGCATGATTGTGTATGTGTTTGTGCTATGTATGCAAGTGTGTTGATGTTGTGAATGCAAGTGTTTATATATGTGTATGTGTGTATGTATGCAAGTGTGTTGATGTTGTGAATGCAAGTGTTTATATATGTGGGTGTATGTATGTATGTATGTGTGTGTATGCAACTGGATGTGTGCATGATTATGTGTGTGTGAATGTAAGTGTGATATGTGTGTGTATGCAAGTGTGTTGATGTTGTGAATAAAAGTGTTATATATGTGTATGTGTGTATATGCTTGAAAATACAAATATAAAATTCTAAATTTCGGCAGCATAACGGCGTAAAATGCAAATTACAAAAAAAACCATTCTCAACTTGCTCATGGCAAGGAAAAATACAAATCCACTTTGACATTTGTATACCTCTTCTCTACAACGACCTGTTCTAACATCATTGTAATTGTTACTCTAAGTGTGTTTAATATGTGTGTATGCAAGTGTGTTGATGTGTCTGAATGCAAGTGTTTATATGTGTGTGTGTGTGGATGTATGCATGATTGTGTGTGTGTGTGTGAATGTAAGTGTAATATGTATGTGTCTGTATGCATGATTGTGTGTGTGTTTGTGCTATGTATGCAAGTGTGTTGATGTTGTGAATGCAAGTGTTTATATGTGTATGTGTGTATGTATGCAAGTGTGTTGATGTTGTGAATGCAAGTGTTTATATATGTGGGTGTATGTATGTATGTATGTGTGTGTATGCAAGTGTAATGTGTGTGCGTATACATGATTGTGTGTGTGTTTGTGCTATGTGTGCAAGTGTTTTGATGTGTGTGTATCACTGTGTGTGTGTGTGTGTGCTTACCTGGACACGCTCGCCCGATCCACCGGAGGAGGTCCAATGGAAGCTCCATTGGAGCTCCTCCATGCCTTGAAAGGCATGGTGAGAAAGCAGCGCGCGCGCTCCCCTCTCACCATGCCTTTCAAGGCATGGAGGAGGTCCAATGGAGCTCCTATTAGAGCTCCCCCATGCCTTGAAAGGCATGGTGAGAAGGCAGTGCGCGCTGCCTTCTCACCATGCCTTTCAAGGCATGGGGGAGCTCCATTGGACCTCCTAATGGAGCTCCCCCATGCCTTTCAAGGCATGGGGGAGCTCCAATAGGAGCTCCATTGGACCTCCTCCGGTGGATCGGGCGAGCGTGCGCAGGTAAGCACACACACACACACACACACACTCACACACGTGAGTAGAAAATCTACACACGCACACACACACACAGTACCTTGTCTTCTCTTACTCTTTCTTCACAGCAAAACTCCACTTTCTCTTCACTCCACTTTCATCTCCTTCTTCACAGAAAAACTTCACTTTCACTTCACTCCACTTCAATCTCAATTAAAACTCCATTTAAACTTCACTCCACTTTCATCTCAACTACTACTTTTTTCACACACACCATATATTACAAAAATGATATTGTGGTATAAACACTCACACACACACATTCATTTATATATATATATATATCTATATACACACAAAGATATACACAAAATGGATTCATATATATAGTTTTACTAAAAAAATACTATGTTTTTTACACACACACACACACACAACCATATATTTAAAAAAATGATTGTATGTGTTTGCGTGTATAAAAAACGTAGCATTCTTAAAGTTAAGTCATGCACACACACACACACACACACACACACACACACACACAAAATGTAAAAACTATGTGCACAGTTAAATATCTTATGTGCACATACACTCAACTTAAAAAAATGCACATACACTCAACTTAAAAATATCTTAACTTAAACTATGTGCACATACACTTAACTTAAATATCTTAATTTAATAAAATGTCACAAAATCATTTATACACACGCACAGTAATGTATATAACTTAACTAAAATAATTATATATACACACTACCAAAAACACACACACATATATATAAAATGGCAAGATGGAATCATATATATAACTTAACTAAAAAAATTGCTACGTTTTTTATACAAAGTCAGTCATATAGAATGTTAAGTTTTTTATACACACACTCACACAATCATATATATATATATATATATATATATATATATAGATACACACACACACACATACACAAAAGATGAAGACACTATTAGACTGCATTAAATGCAGTCCTTGAACCACCATTTAGAAATTAAATGGCCCCTCAAATTTGATGACATATTCCACTGCACATACATTCAGAACCGTCATATATTAAATGCACTTCTTCAATTATGATTTTCATTATTCTTTGAGCCGTCACAAGATCTTATGCAACTGTCTTTTTGTCTACCTACCAATCTTTCACTTTCATTAACCTTCACATCTTTCATTAACTTTCACCAGTTTCATTAACCTTCACTTTATCTTTAACTTTCATTAACCTTCACCACCTTCACTTAATCCACCACAGTTTTCTCGCATCTCCACCCTGTAATCTGTTGCTTGAGAGAATATTTCCAACATGAAAGTAACAATAACTTGGAAGGTTGGTGGTCAGATAGTCAACCGCGACATTCAGTTGAAGGGAAACTCATTGTTGCTTAGTGCTTACTATTTGCAGAGTTTGTTGCCTCCATCTTGCCATTTTCAGTCACTATCTGCTCTTATTGAAAGTGATTGTGGCCTAACAAAAGTCTTGCTGCAACCACAGTGGGATATAGAAGGTCATCAGCATTTCTTAATAGATGGTTCTTTTTCGAGCTTGTTTGAGATGCTTCATTCAGACACATTTATACAGGTATCTGACAATGAGAAAGGAAATGACAAAGAGATATCAGAAGATGTTTTAAGCATTGTGCATCTTGAAAGTAGTGGTGATGATATAGGACAGCTCAAAACTCAGTCAATCGTCATTTGGATTCAACAAAATCCAGGGGCAAAAAAGTTAAATGATCTGTTAACATTATGTGGAGCTCCTTTGCAAGTTGCTGAACTTCCACAACATTATGATGGAAATTTGTGTTTTGAGTTACCTGCGACTCAGGATAAAACAAAATGAATGACAGGGATGGAACAACGCTTTGATGGTCACTTGTGGACTCGCCCATCTATGACAACCATGGCAATAGCATGCACAATTCGTCTAAGCCACTGTTTGGGATTCATGCAGTGTAATTATTCAACGTGTCCTCATTATATTAAGGAACAAGAATTCAATAGTAGAGATTTTCATGGATATTTGGACAGACAGGTGAAAAAGGACTACCTTGCAATGGAAGAGAATACAACAATAACTTGTCATTATTGTCAGAAGGTTGTTACTTATGTTACTGCTTGTCCCTGCAAAATCTATTATGTTTTGCCTAGAGATGGTACAATGTCGCGACTGGCAATACATGTTGGTAAACATTGTCATAATGTTAAGGCAGGAACCTCTAGGGCTGCTATTTCAAGAGTGCGGAAACTGGTAGGTGCAGTACTAAAAATAGAAAAGGGTAGCCCAAGAAAAATTCAAATGTTGGTGGCTCAACAACTTGTTCTTCACTCCTTGATTGGTGAGGAAGCTGAAGCTACATCCGATGTACAATTCAATGATTTTTTGGAAGAAATGATGCCACTCGTTCAAACCAAAGGGTAAGAAAACTCAATTTGGTTCCTTGAATTTGTTAATTTTTTAACTATTATAAATTTAGCCTTCTTGTGATGCATCGTGTAGGTTTTCTTCAATTGTTTCAAAGGAGAGAAAGAGTCAAGGTGCTGTTATTGGGGATGGATATGATAATATTTTATTGCTTCAAAAAAAGTGCATATTTCCTTTTTTTCATGGGAGTAGATTTCCTGGACAGGGTGAAGAGGATGACAAGTGCTTCCTATTTAAAATGTCCACTAAAGGACCAGGTTCTGGGATTGATCTAGTAAATCGGATGAAAAGAACTGAAACTGGTGACTTGAGAAATGCGTGGGTACATTTTGATTTTACCCATAAAATAGATGGATGGGCAACAATGTCATGCTCAGTTTATGATCCAAGGTAATCTTTAAGTATTTAAATATCTCGTATTTTTTTATCATTAAATAAAAGAAGATGTGTGTGAAATGTTTATGTTGAATATCTTGCAGCATACGATCACTACAAATAATTGCTATATGTGAAACTAAAGAGGAGGATGCAAAGACTCAAGTTATTTTTTGGGGAGGAGTGGAGACAACATCTATCTACAGAGAGCATCACAAGAGTGAGCAGATGGTTTAAATGGTGGGAGCAACGAATTTCACACTGGGGAGGAATTGGAACAGATGTAAGTACCTTTATGACAATCTATATTTTTAGAGAAATTTCTTTTCATACATGAAATTTATAAATTTTTATTCATGTTTTTTTGCATTTCATAGGGTGGTCTAAGTCCGTGGGTTGGGCACAAATTCCCATGTTAATTTATCAGAAAGTGTACATGCCAGTTGGTTAGCAGGTGAAGGTGGAAAGGGAAAAATATCCTTGTATGATGCATGTGTACAGATGTTATAAACTCATATATTCAATGTGAAAAGCGTGGGATATACTACTGGGCGTTATATAGGAACGGGTCCCACAATGAGACCTTTCTTCTCGAGTTGAATCTCAGCAAACTCCAACCCAACCAACGTGGCCCATCTATTACACGAGGCTGTTGCAGGGACTCCCATGTATGCGCACCAATTTTGCATGGAGACAAAGAAACAGTACAACGCAAAAAGGAGCAGAACAGAACAACAAGTAGCTCCCATCGGCCGGAATATGTCATGGAATCTAAGCAACGAAACCATCGCAGTCGACCAAAAAAAATCAAGTTTGATACCCAAGGACCAGGTATTTCTAACATTCCGCTGCAAATTAGTGACAGTGATGATGAATTGGATCTCAAAAAGAAACAACCACACCTTTGTCATCTAAAACAAACAATGTATTTGAGAGTGATGTGCCACGCACTCAGTGGTTCCCCCAGGAGAATGCCCATTCAATTCAAAGAAAATGTTTTGGAACAGTAGGGAGAAAAAATTGTGACAATATCTTGCATAAGTCGCTCAATTGGTCTTGTTTGCTCCATGTATATGGTCCGAAAGAATGTTCAAGGGTAAAACAATCGAGCAATGGTTATGGTTTTGAATCATGATATTTTGCATACCCAATCAATCAAAAGACAAGTCAAAGATTTACCTCCTACTCCAAATGTTTGGCCAGTAGCAAGAGGGACAGATATCTCCACTCAGGAACTTGCCGCGCTGCATCAAGTGGATTCGGACAGAGAAGTCATGGTAATTCCACAACCTCTTTGCTGGCAACTGCAAAAGAAGGTGGTGGCAGCTCGAGGAAGAAAAAGTGGAGGCATGGAATCTCTAAAGAGGCCATGAAGAAATTGGAAGCATGTATAGTATGACAATTATATTTTGAATGAAGTAAAAAAGGTCTCAAGAGCATGTAATTTTCCGAGTTCTCCCACTGAAAATAGTTAATAGATTCATATAAAAACAGAGTCCCAACATGCACGTGTCCGGATTTTCAAAAGCGAGAGAATACCAACAAATCCTTTTGGCATGCAAACATATGTACTATGTGACACAAAAGTGCTCGGACTTGAACCTTAGGAGCACATGATTATTCATCAGCCAACCCTCTCACCAATGGACATCGCTTTTATTCTTGGACAACAAGGATGATTTCTCCCTCCATTTAATTACAACTGGTTTGGTATGCTTCTTCACTCAACTAGAATATTGATCTTTGATATGAAAGTGTTTTTTCTGTATTTATTTTGTTTATTATACTTGTGATTATTTATCTTGAAAAAACATTGTTTATGCAGCAAAGGATTTCAAATTTCAAGCAAAAGATATGAAGCATTCTTGCAAGCTTTTGGAGAAAATTACTTGCCTTTTAGAGTGACCATTACATTTATGGCGACTATCCTTTTTGTACTCTAATTTTGATCTTATCCTGTGGTATTTTGCGAATGTACTTACATCCTCAAACTTATGTTTTGTTCAAAAGCAATTGCTTGGGAAAAATAGTATTGTCTCTATCTGGCATTATTTTTTACTTCATCACATTTATATATACGTGGATTATATTTAACTCTGAAATTAGTGTTGTCTCTATTCTGCATGATTTTTTACTTTATCGCATGTTTATATGTTGTGGATTATTTGACTCTGATCACTTGTGTTGCGAGCATATTTTGTCTAATGGCATGAGTTGTGAAATGGTGATTTTATTTGTTTACATTTTTTCCGTCGTTATGCCCTCTCGGTCCCTCTCTCTCTTTTCTCTGCGTAGTGATATACAACTCTATGATTTTACTTTCTTCTCTAGAGAGAAGTCACTCTCTCTCTACTCTCAAGGATTTATGATCTCTTCTTCCAATGGTAACCTCGCATAAATACTATCTCTCTAGAATTTATACTTTCTCTCTCCGTCAACCACACATATATGGAGTCTTATGACGATTGAAAATTACATTAAATAGATACTTTATGCTATGACATATATTTGGTTAAAAAAACTCTAAAGCTTGCTAAAATTGTCAAAAAAACTTGAAATGAAAAACTCGCAAATGTTAAATCCCCCCCGGTGTGCATGCATACTGGCAAACTGCACGTAGCTTGGCCACATATCTGCCAACCAACAACACACACACTTTTCGCTCAAATCCTCAAATTCTGCATGTGTGACCTCAATCGAGCCGGCTTCTCTCTACTACACACACACACAAGCAGTAGTTGGCCAGTTCCCTCTGCAGTTTGGCTCGCTTTTTTTTTCTCTTACAACTGCACACACATACCCCCTCTCCGTTGCCTACCATGCAGCCGTCCTCAACCACTAGATGCCATATCCAATGGCGGAATTCTCATGCAGACCAAGAGCTGCCAACTTTATGTTTTTTTTTAAACGTAGACCACTCCTTTGTTTTTTCGTTTCAGTTAGCGCCAACCACCACCCACTACATCGAGTCGCAGTCTGACTTGCATGCTCCCAACCCACTCCATAGAATGCAACCTTTTGTGCCGCCATGTCTCTTTCTGGCTTTCTCTCTCTACCCCTCGTTGTTCCAGAACAGTTTCGTACACACCTGGGTTTGACTCCTTCAATCACACACCTTCATGATAACCAGTTGTGACCTATTGGCGTTGTCCTCAAGATGTAGACAAAGCTGATACACTCCTGTCTGACTACCAAAGTGTACTCGAAGAAGGGAACTGGTGCACCTCCAAGATGGTGATGGGGCCACTTCCACTCTCCTGGATCCCAGTAAAGCTGCGAGATCAGCCTGCCCTCCCAAATCCACAACCTCCAAGAGTGTGTTGCCTGAGAGGGGATGAGAGGATCCACACACAACGACACTTTCCATGAGACCTCACAACACACATGTGTATACAGAGGACATATACACATGTACTTTGATTTCTTTGGCCTCTCTCTCCCCCTCGCTTGTTGAATATGACGCCCATACGACAGTGGTCGGCTCTTGACTACTTGCAGAAGCAGACATTGATGAAGATCCTCAAGCGACGTGTGCAATAATGTCTCCTACAACACCTGCTACCGGGCATCCTCAGCACAATGATGATGATTATTATTTTTACTCTTAACAATTCTACTTTTTTAGTTTTAGTTCTTTTTTAGTGCTTCACTATACTTCATTTTAATTTTACACCTACACATTGTGTTAGATTCATAAAGGATTGTATTAGTTTCGTCCCATAGCCCTTTGGAAGATGGGTAATATAACATTTCATTTCATTTCGATCTCTCTCTTCTCTCTCCCCCTACGACTCCTTACAGCAACTGACATTGTGGACGCTCTTCGACGACCACTCCAATAATTTATCAGATGCCGGGCATCCACGGGAATTGAAGACAACAATGATTTTCATCATACATTCTTAACCTTTTAATTTCAATCCTTCACCTTTCTTTGTTTTACTTTAATACCTAGGCATTGGATTACATCATTGAGGATTGTGTCAGTCTGGTCTCATACTTGTAACTCTAATTTCTCCTTCATTGACTGTGGTTGTGTTTGGTTCTCATGCTCAACTGTGTATGCTTATGAATTGTTGCAGCATCAATGGTCACTAGTACTTGTAATTTCTAGTCCTAGCAGTGTCTTATGCTGCTATCGATGCTCTGTCCGCTTGTGTTGTTTCCTAGCAAGGCTAGATGCGATTGCTGCTCGGAACACTAAGGAATGCTTGATTTCCAAAAAATAAAATAAAAATAAACAAATAAATATAGATCTTTTAGATCTCTTGTGATAGTTTTTGTCGATCTTAATTTATTGAGTTCACCTTTATCTGCATCTTGTTATTACCCTTACGTTTTCACCCATATGTGATATGATCTTTGTAGCTTCACCATATTCAAGGCTTCGCTATTTTGGTAATCCTCCACAAACCACAAATTCTCCATGTGTCATGCAAATGTATCACGATCCATTTTCTACATAAGTAGTATTGCAAGCTAAACTCTGGTAATGGCTATCCATTTACCATGCATACGCCTAGCGATTCACTATTTCGTCAGTAATATTGAGAGTTAGAATCATATAAAATACCTCATGCACATTAGTGCATCCCTCGCACAACTAATGGGTGCATAGGACTTGTCAGTTTATTCTAGTTGAACTTTACAAATTCTCCATGTGTCATGCAAATGTATCACGATCCATTTTCTACATAAGTAGTATTGCAAGCTAAACTCTGGTAATGGCTATCCATTTACCATGCATACGCCTAGCGATTCACTATTTCGTCAGTAATATTGAGAGTTAGAATCATATAAAATACCTCATGCACATTAGTGCATCCCTCGCACAACTAATGGGTGCATAGGACTTGTCAGTTTATTCTAGTTGAACTTTCATACTAAAGAAGCATGGCAAGTGTGCCCAAACTACATTGTCCACAACCGGATAACCGAAACACACACTACCAATCCCAACTTAGGTCAAATTCTACCCCATTACATCTAGGCTCTAGGAAATTTAAGTTTCTATTCGTAGGGATTATTTTACTTATTGTAATTTTCTTTCTCTTAATTGTTGTTTAATCTTGACATAACCAATGCACATTGAATGATAACATATTGTCATTGATTCTTTTCATTGAGTAGTTGAGTGCAAAGCTTTTGTAGTAGTGTGGTGGGCAATACATAAACAAACCAACTATTTTTCTTTTAAGTGAGGTGGAACTATCTATTTGGTATCATTTATCTTGCAATACTTCAAATTTCATATCATTTTGGTGCTGTTAAAACAAAACCAATTGTTTGAAATTCGCCCTTCCACTATATTGTGTCTACATTTAAAGGACATGGGTATCCAAGGAATTCATTCATGGATGCACTAATAAGCATGACCTTGCAAGCACTTACTGTTGAGAAATATTACTTTGTGTGATGACTAACTTTCATAACTCTCATTATCATGTGTTTTTTTGTATTAACAAGATTCATATTTTCTAGTGATTTTAAACTCACCCCTACCTTCAAGGATATGTTTGCATGTGTCTATGATCCTTTCTAATGTTAAGTCACTATTTATTACCCAACATTAATCAGGATGGCACCTTCTTTTATTTCATGGCCAATTTTTAACACAAAATTAACACATTTTCAATTTTTTAACTATACTTTGGTTAAGTTTGACAATTGCAGCTTTCTCTTACCTGTGCCTATCCCCCCCACACACACAATGGTATATATATTTTCAAATATATATATATATATATACCATCCTGCTATATACATCAAATACGTCATTCCTCTTTTCTTATTTCATTTATATGTATTGTGTTCTAAGCTGAATACTCAAACACTACTAAGGTCATGGCTTCTGATTGTATTGAAAGGAAATTTTATTGAGATGGTTTGTCAATAAGCTTACAAAAAAATTTGTAAGTACTTTGCTACTCAACTAACTCCAATGTGGTGTCACACAGGTAGTCAATGTTTTGTTTTTTATGTCTTGTCTAGTCCATTGGTCACATGCACACAGATCCACCAATTTAAGCAGTGTGTAAATGCTCACCTTGGTGTAGATCCGCCAATTTAGGCAACACCAGTTATCTGTGCAGATCCGCCGATTTAGGCAGCACACCGACAAATTGCAAATTCACAATGGTAAATGCAGATCGGCCGATATAGGAAGCATTAGTGCAGATTCTCCGATCTAGGCAGCACGTATTGGTGTAGATTCGCCGGTTGAGGCAACACTGATCACAAAATGATGCTGTAGTGGCTGGACAGTGTACTTGAGGAAAGGGCTGAAAATGAGCAGGCTAGAGGTATGCCAAAATGGCTGGTGCACACTTTGCGTGATAGTAAATTGGATGCACCTTTGTCTAGCTGTACTTGTTCAGTCTCTCGTCATGCATCTTATGCATCAGATTGTTATGCTTTGGCTGTGTTTAGCTTACATGATGTTGAGGAGCCTCTGTCTTTTGATGAAGCACAAAATTCAAAAAATTGGATGGCTGCCATGCAATTAGAATATGATGCACTTATAGAAAATGACACATGGACTTTATGTGATTTGCCTCCTGGAAAAAAGGCCATTGGTACAAAGTGGGTTTACAAGTTGAAACGCAAGCCGGATGGTGAGATCGATCGCCATAAGGCTCGACTTGTTGCAAAGGGTTATGCACAGCATAAAGGCATTGATTATGAAGAGACTTTTGCTCCCACTTGTCGTATGACTACTGTGCATTTTCTATATGCATTGCCATCTCATTTTGGTTGAGATGTACATTAATCAAACATTGTTACTGCTTTCTTGAATGGTAACATATTTGAGGAGGTTTATGTAACGCAGCCTCTCGGTTTTGTCATAAAAGGACAAGAGAACAAAGTGTGCAGATGTAAGAAGGCTTTGTATGGGTTGAAAAAATCTTTGTATGGGTTGAAACAATCGCCTTGTGCTTGGTATGAGAAAGCTGACACTCATTTGGTCAAACGAGGCTTTCGTAACAGTCCAACAGAAAGCACATTGTATGTAAAGTGTGAGGGTGATGTACTTCTCACTGTGGTTCTTTATGTCAATGATTTGCTGATCACTGGACCAAATGAGAGACATATTGCTAAATTTAAGGCTGATTTGAATGCTACTTTCAAGATGAAAGATTTGGGGGTGTTGCATCATTACTTGGGTATACAGTTTAAGCAGTGTGACGGTGGTATTGTCTTGTGTCAGAAAAGTTACATAGAGACATTGCTATGTAAGTTTGGACTTGAGTATTGCAAACCTATTGCCACTCCCATGGAAACAGGTTTGAAGTTGAGTCTACATGATGCTGGCGATCCTGCTGATGTCACTCTTTACCAAACTACTGTTGGCTGCCTCATTTATGTATGCAACACAAGGCCGGATATTCAGTTTGCAGTCTCACAGGTCAGCAGATTTATGCATAGCCCAGGGTCTAAGCATTGGCAGGTTGTCAAGAGGATTTTTCGCTACCTTAGTGGCACTTTACATCTTGGCTTGTTTTATCCCAAGGGGAGATCATTGCCGCCAGACTTACATGCTTTTTCGGACTCAGATTGGGCTAGTTGTTTTGACACGCGAGTGTCCACAAGTGGTTTTTGTTTCATGCTTGGCAGTTCATGTATATCATGGTTGAGCAAGAAGCAACCTCTTGTGGCCACTTTGAGTTATGAGGCTAAGTACAGGGCAGTCTTCACAGCTATGGTTGAGTGTGTATGGCTCAGACGCCTTATGGCTGATTTGGGTATTGGACAGGACACTGCCAACACTATCTACACTGACAGTCAAAGCGCATGGCAGTTGCGAGGAACCCAGTTTTTCATGCTCGTACAAAGCACATTGAAGTGCATTACCACTATGTCAGGGAGAGGCTCTCAGCAGGAGAGATCAGCTTGGCTTATATACCAACACAGGACAACCTTGCAGATCTTTTCACAAAGGCATTGTCTCGTGAGAAGCTTGAAGCTTTCCGCAAAGCTTTGGGCTTACTCCCCTTTGTGGACTGATCATGTCCTCGGGGCATGGCACTTCCCTTTACTCATGTGCCAGCTCTCGTTCACCGCATCACTCCAGAGGGGATTTGTTACCATATACATGTGGTAGTGATGTGTGTGAACACACTAGGACCACCGGGGCATTTTTTCCTTCTTTAGGAGGTTTTTTCCCCTGAGCATTGTATATACGTCCATCACTCTACGTCCATCACTCTAGGGCTATCTATCTTTCCATTGCACACTAAGTAACACACTCTCTATTGTGTGCCTTGAGCTTCCTTCATCTTCTCCAAGCTGTGTGCATTTCTCTGCAACCCTAATTCCAACATTCGTACCAATGGCCTTTTTCCCAGGAGGGAAATCACATAAAGTCCACGTGTCATTTTCTATAAGTGCATCATATTCTGATTGTATGGCAGCCATCCAATTTTTTGAATTTTGTGCTTCATCAAAAGACACAGGCTCCTCAATGATCATGTAAGCTAGACACAGCCAAAGCATAACAATCTGATGCATAAGATGAATGGCGAGAGCCTGAACAAGTACGACTAGACAAAGGTGCATTCAATTTACTGTCATGCAATGTATGCACCAGCCACTTTGGCATACCTCTAGCCTGCTCATTTTCAGCCCTTTCCTCATCAAGTACATCATGTACATCTGCATCAGTAATAGGCTGATCTATAACATTTTTAGAAACCCCCAAAGGCTGTACATTTTCCTCATTGGAATTTACATTTTGAACTTTGGCCACTGAAAAGAGGCAACAAAGAGTCATAAATGTCCTGTGAGCTTACATTATTGTTTCTAGTACATGACAGCAAGGACTGAATAGAATCTTCCATAAACACTACATCCCGTGATACCAGAATATGCTTTGTTTGTGGATGATACGACCTATAACCTTTGCTTTTAGCACTATGACCGACAAAAATACATTTGACAGCCTTATCATCCAATTTTTTGCATTGTGTTTGTGGCACCAAAGCATATGCCACACAACCAAAAACATGCATGTGCTCAATAGAAGGCTTTCTATCATGCCATGCTTCATATGGAGTAATAGACTGCAAAGCTTTAATAGGACACCTGTTTAGTACATAAGTGGCACACATGATGTCCTTAAGCCAAAAAGAATGCGGAAAAGCTAAACTTTTGACCATATCGTGCTATTTTCGTAAGTGACCTATTTTTGCTCTCAGCAACACCATTCTGCTGAGATGTATAAGGCACTGTATATTGGTGTTTTATCCACAACTAGCTAGAAATGCATTAAATTCATGAGACATATACTCCCCCCCTCGATCGGAGCGGAGGGTGCCCATAGTACATTTTGAGACATTTTCAACCATAGCCAGAAATTGTTTGAAGCACATTAGAACTTCGGACTTTGCTTTAAGCGGAAATACCCATGCATGCCTGGAGTAATCTTCAATAAAAGTCACGAAGTAAAGGTAATTTCCCAAGGACGGAGTTTCCATGGGCCCACAAACATCACTATGCACAAGCTGCAACCTGCATGTGGCCCGAACCAAACCATCCTTTAGAAACTTCAAACGCTGCATCTTACCCAAAATATAGCCTTCACAAACATGTTTGACAAGTGCTTCAAGAGGCAGCAAAGAAGCAACCATATCAAATTTTTGCAAACGTAGCAAACTGGCAAAATTCAGATGACCAAAACATGCATGCTAAAGTTTTGCAGTTGAAATAGCCCTTGAATCTGCAACTGCATTTGTAAAATTTTATCCACACTTGTCCTACAAAGTGAGCTTACACATCCCATGGCACAAAAGCCCAGATGCAACAATTTCATCACCAAAACTGAGATCATGAATTGTACATCTGTCATCCACAAATTTGACTACAAGTCCAAGTCTAGCAAGTGTAGATATAGACAAAAGATTCTTCTTGATCCCAGGTACATAAAGTGCATCAACAAGTGTGAAAGAACTACGATTTGCAGCAGTAAGCACAATCTTTCCAACTCCCTGAATCGGATAAGAGGCATTGTTGGCACAAGTGACTGAATTCCGATGAGGGACAGACTTGAGAGAGGTGAAAAATTCACCATCTGAGGTAATGTGCTTTGTAGCACCACTATCGAAATACCATACATGTGAATCTGTAGCAACTGATATGCATGCATCATGGACAGCATGATTGTAAGTGCACTTTGCACTAAAAGCCCATTCTACATCGACATCAGCATCACTTTCTCCTTTCACAGAAGACTCTACAATGGCTGCATTTGTAGTGGAACCAGCATTTGTAGTGGGACCACCCTCTTTCTTCTTAGCCTCTTTGGCCTTCAACTTAGGACACTGCTTGATCAAGTGATCATTAGCTTTACAATAATGGCAACGCATCTTCTTTTTGCCCTTATCACCAGAATTACCAAACGAAGTGCTGCCAATAGAAGCATTGGGAACATAAGTTTCGCCACTCGCAGGAGAACCATAAGAAGTGGCTACAATGCTGTTACCACCCTTTCTTTGAGAAGCAATAAAAGCTTCTTCAACTGTCCGCTATCTAGTCCTGTTTTTTTTGGAAAGTGACTCTTGCAACAGCAATGTGGATAATGCATCAAACTTGAAAACTTCAGATTTCCTTGGGTCATAAGTCTCCAAGTACTAGCAAAAGTCTCGTAAGAATCTGTTAAGGCATCAAGAACAGTCTGCACAAGGGAACTGTCTAAAATGACTTCACTTGCAGAAATAAGTTGCTCATTGATATCCTTGACACCAACAAAGAAAGTGTCCATATCATCTTCCTCTTGCATAATCATCGACTCCAGCTCTTTATGAGCAATTTTAGCCTCATTGCGACTTGCATAAAGACCAGCCAAAATATCCCAACCCTGTTTTTAAGATTTTGCTAAACGAATGTGAGGAACAATGGTGCGCTTCACAGACAACACAATCAATGCATGAGCCTGCGCATCCTTTACATCCCAACGAGATTGTTCTGCCATAGGAAAAACAACTTTAATATCAGCAAGACCTGCCACATCCTCAACATCACCTACATCCTCAGAACTAGGACATACATCAATGCCCTGCACAATATTCCAAACGCCCTTTGACACAAGAACATGTTGCATCATGTAAGCCCACATAGGGTAATTGTCCCCATCCAATTTGTCCTCGGTAGCAAATATCTTGAACACATCTGTTGTTTTCGGCCATGGTAAATGTTGCACATGATGTGAAAACTGCTCGAAAAGAGGAGAAACAAAGCGGGAACAACATGTGTTATATAGCACAAACCGTAGAAGACTGTAAGGAACGTGTTATACAGAAAACGGCACTAACAGAAATTCTGCACAAAATGATGAAATAGCCTGTGCAGTACTGCCTGTACTAAAAACGAAGACCGAAATGAGCCCGAATTAGAAATCTGAGCAGACTATTCTCTACGAGCTTACCCAAAATTTTTGTCAACCTGGGAATGCTCGCCAAAACTCATTGAAATTGGAGAAAATGAGGAGGCGTGTGCTAGAGCAGCTAGCGACTAGGCCCGGGAGGACGCAACGTTCTCTGATACCAATTGTTAGAATTAGGGTTGCAGAGAAACGCACATAGCTTAAAGAAGACGAAGGAAGCTCAAGGCACACAATAGAGAGTGTGTTACTTAGTGTGAAATGGAAATATAGATAGCCCTAGAGTGATGGGCGTATATACAATGCACGAGGGAAAAAACCTCCTAAAGAGGGAAAAAATGCCCCGACGGTCCTAGTGTGTTCACACACATCACTACCACATGTATATGGTAACACCTACAAGGACTTAAACAAAGACCATTGAAGACTCCCACAAAGACAAGGTGGATCCCAAAGAAGTCTCTTCAAACACAAATGAAGCAGGGATAAGTATGGGTTCCCAAACAAGCAGCATCAACAAAATAGTCAGTAATCACAAAGAAGTGGCTCCCAAAGGAAACCAATAAAACCACATCTTGCACAGCATAAATCTTTTCCATCCATTGACTGTGTATGCATAATAGGGCTACATTACAAGGCCTTCATAGGCACATTTTTTAATTGCACAAGCACAACACATACCCTTGGTGATACCCTCTCATCAAGGAGGACTCCAAATAGGAGGGGGGGAGGCATTCTAAGTACGGACCTAATATATGAATATTAGAGGGAAATTTTTGTGAGTTGTATTGAATTTTTGTGTTTGATTGTGATATTTTTTGACAAAATTCACAATATATGCTCTCATAATAGCGTTACAAGAGGAGTACGGGGACAAAAGCCATACATGAGCCCACAAGGACATGTGTACATTGTACATAGCATTTTGATTTCTATTAACTTGATTTTGCTTTTTGAGTTGAGTTGATTTTTCGGTTTTATTTCGTTATTTTTGAAGCTCTATGTCACAAAACCATTCCACATTTTGCTCATTGAAGAATTACATAAACGATCTTGTGTTGGACATAAAGGTTTTGTTTGCTACTTTTCAGATTTTATGCCGTAATTTTTATTGGCATGCTATGAAAAGTGACATTAAACAATATGTTTCATCTTGTTTGATTTTCCAAAAAATTAAAGCGGCAATAGGTAAGAAATTAGGTCTTTTACATCCTCTCCTCATTTTTGAAAGACCTTGGGAATACGTTCTCATGGATTTTGTTACTAGTTTTATACTCAATGCTCACAAGCATGATATGATGTGGACTATTATTGATTGGTTTTTAAAGCAATCATACTTCATGCCATGCAAGAAAACGCTCACAGCACATTAAGTTGCACTTCTCTTTCTTAAGGTTGTCTTTCCTCATCATGGTTTGCCAAAGATAATCATTCCTAATAGAGATTCCAACTTTTGCAGTGCTTTTTGAACTACAATTTTTTAAAATCTTGGTACTATACTTGATTTCACTTCTACATTCCATCTTAAGTCTAAAGGTCAAACAAAAGTCACTAATTGCACTACAATTGATTTATTGAAAGCTTAAGTGCTCTCTCAACTAAAGAAATGGGATGATTATCTACATATTTTACAGTTTTCTTATAACAATACCACTCACTCTGCTACATGTAAATCTCCATTTGAAATTGTGTATGGTCACTCTCTTCCTGCTCCTACTTCACGTTGTTGGGAAAACAAGAGCAAGGGACACCTCTATAGAAATGTCTCCCAATAGCGCTCAAGAAACCAGATCATCACCACAAACAGTATCAAAAGAACTCTCACAACACCACAATTCAAAGGCAAGTGAAATGATAGAGCTCAAAAATTTATTTTATTCCCGTGCTCTTCTCAAGGGCAAGCCTTGTGATTTTATCACTTGTTTCTCCTTCTTTTAAGCCTTAACTTTTCTTTTTTTTTAATTTCATGCTTATCTCCCCCTTCCTTGGAATAGTCAAATTGTTGTGATTGTTCCCTTGAAGCCAAAAAAAAAAATATTCTCAATAAATCAAAAAACCTTCATCTTTTGGCCGACTACTTTATTGGCCCCTTGGGCGGCCTCTACATGTTGGGTGTCCACCCGTCCATCTCGTCCACATATCCTTTCCAGTAAACCACATTTAGCTTACATGTCGACCAAGGAATTGCTAAGCACAACATGTTTCTCCAACAGTGCCCAAAAGCCAAGTCATGTTGTCCGAAACCCGATTTCATGAGAGCACCCCACTAGGCGTACACTTTGAGTAAAGCACTACTAGACACAACTTGCTCATCTCAATCAAATCATTGCCATCACTAGATCCCAACCTATTTTTTCACTTCCATATTGGCAATATCCCACAATCAACTTTAAGTCAATCATTTTAGTGTTTTTCGAAGTGCATCACATATGGCATACATTTTGACTAAAGCAGATGCACTACTTTTGGCACACAAAAAAAAAAAAGGAATTGTCAAGCACCTAGTATCTCTCACATATGAATCAACCCAGTGTTGAATATAAATTTAATTGCACCTCCATTAATTTTTTATGCCCATGGATATCCAAAACTACATAGAAAACTGATATGGCCCTAAGTTGAGCACTAAAAGCCCAATTTGAGAACTGTAAAGCATGTGTTTAGCCCTTTAGAGCATTAGCAAGAAAACCCGTGTCAAAACTGATTCAATTTTCTTGGCGCACATCTCGAGGTGGATCACGAATAGTAGAATTGGCCCTCAAAAATACTTTTATTGCCCATATCTCCCTCGTTCAAACTCCGATTGATAAGTCGTAGAGTCAAGCATGGAGAGCATGTTTAGAACTAAAATAGGAAAGCGAGAAGGGAGGGTAATATAGGAACCAACCTGAAGGCAAGGTGGGGTTTGAGGCGAGGGGATGGGAGGCAATCGTGATGAGAGTAAGCAAGTGCTCGGGTGGTTTTCCTAGTTGGGGTACTTGTATTTGGGGTAGCTCGGATTGAAGGAGAGAAACTTGAACTTGGAAAGGATGAATTTTGGGAACTTGAACTTGGGGAAGGAGGGGTGCTTGTAGTAGGGGTCGGGCTTGACTTGTAGACAATGGGTTTGTACAAAGGTGGCTTCTGCAACAACAGGGTTTTGTACGTTGGGGGCTTCTCCATAACGCCTTTTCCACCATCGGTGGCTTCTCCATAGACGGCTTGAACATAGGGGCCTTCTCCTTGGCCATAGTGTTCGATGAAAATTAATTTCATAAAGATACAAAATTCCCTTCAGGATAGATTCAAAGATGAAATTTTACAAAATGATCGGTAATTTTTTCAATTTAACTCTATTTTCTGAAATTTTTCGAGCAGATTTCTCCCTCTCTTCAACAAACTCATTGGTTTTTGGACCCTGGCTCAAGGTTAAGCTGAGGCACACTTTTCTCAAACACGGCTTAGCCGCCTTGTACACTGACAACTTGGTCACAGCTCGATCCGCCACCGAAGTAGTTTGCCTACATGTTGCTTCGGCCATGAGAGCAGATCTTGCATGGGCTAGGAAGCCATATTTTCTATTGCAGCTCTTTTGCACTACTTTTCTCTCTCTCTCTCTCTCTCTCTAAAAGAGGTCAAAAACAATTCACGGCACCGCGGACTATTTTTAAGAAGTTTTGGAGTGCTCAAATTATAGCAAACCTAATATATTGAATCGTAGGCTCTACTATGTAGTAGACTGCATTGAATTTTCCTTGGAATCTCCTCCCATGTCTCCCCCTCTTGCCATGCCATCTACACCTCCCTCCTTCCTTCACCTCTTGATTGCGCCTATCGACCCCCAAACCCCTGGTTGGGCTGCGCGTGAGAGAGAGAGAGAGAGAGAGAGAGAGAGAGAGAGAGAGAGAGAGAGAGAGAGAGAGAGAGAGAGAGAGAGAGAGAGAGAGAGAGAGAGAGAGAGAGAGAGAGAGAGAGAGAGAGAGAGAGAGAGAGAGAGAGAGAGAGAGAGAGAGACCCTATGCCTTCAGCAATCCTTCATTTGCATCTCCACCTTGCAAGCACAACACCCTACACACACACACACACACACACACACACAGAGAGAAAGAGACTCTTTGCTTGGCTCCTACATCTCAACCAAAGCACCATGGTTTCTAGAGTCAATTTAAACTTGAATATGCACCAGTGTTCGATAAAAATTAATTTCACAAACATATAAAATTCCCTTTAGGCCCTAGGGTAGATTCAAATAGACATCACCAAGGTAGAGCAAGGTCCTCGTCGATAAAAATTAATTTCACAAACATATAAAATTCCCTTTAGGCCCTAGGGTAGATTCAAATAGACATCACCAAGGTAGAGCAAGGTCGAGGACCTGGGTAGTCCCTTGTGCACAAGGGTGCGCTATACATCGTATGTGCTTCACCAATATCTTTTAGGAGTTACATGCTGCACGGAGCAGCACAATTGAGACTCTCTCTCTCTCTCTCTCTCTCTCTCTCTCTCTCTCTCTCTCTCTCTCTCTCTCTCTCTCTCTCTCTCTCTCTCTCTCTCTCTCTCTCTCTACATGTGCACGCACCACACTACATTGCATGTCGCCATTTCTCTTGCAAGCAACATATGGATAACATTGTGCCAAGAAAAAGACATTTCTTGTCGCTTCTTCATGCGGTATGTAGAGCCTTTTGAGTCCTTGTACATATATGGGGATGGTCGCATCAGGCAAAGGAGCCTCGGAGGAGTGTCATATGGAAGATGTGCAACATTTTCCACTATTATGATCATCATGGCTACACAAAAAATCAAGAAGAGGAAGTGATGGTCAATGGTGTGCCTACACTTGGGCTAGTAGGATTTACATGCTCTATTTAGAGTGACCTATTGTCAACTCATATGGGAGAGTTTGAATAATGAGTTATCCAATTAGAACAATGACAGTTGTAAGGCATATAATGTGTTACAACCATGGATCCACACCCTCGACATGGACATAGGGGAGGATATCTTGCCTAAGACAAGAGTGTTCAGTTGCTTCAAGTGTACTCGTATGCCACTATGCAGTCTCATTCTACATGCCACAGTTCGAGGCTTAAGGTTTAATGTGAGTGATCTAAAGTTATCATTTGCAAGAGCTAGGACTTGGAACATTGGGTGGAAAACCCTTCGATCACTTGTGAATGTTCCACCTTATCAAGGATATTTATGCACATGTACATTTCTACATGTGTCATTTTTTATGTTTATCTTTTGGCATACGTTCTAGGTTTATGATCCTTGTATATTTAATAGGGACATATAGAAAATAGGAAGGTGGGTGGCCTTTCTTGGGGTAAAGCCCCATGTGGCTGGTTAGGCCAGGCGCTTGTCCACTATACTTATTCATTATGTACACAATAGAATAAGGAGGCTTTTACATGGTGATGGTGAGGTTTTTAACCCCTGTAAACACGAGTCTCCTCTCCTCCTCTCTTCTCCATTTTTTGCACACACTTACATTTTTGTTGGTTTGCATCCAGGTTTATGCTAGTATATGCCTTGCTTGTTGAGTGCGGTTGATGCACTTTATGTTTCAGATTACAGATTGTGTTCCAAATTTAAGGAGTTGAGACTTTGGGGCAGCTCATGTATGCTTGAGTGCAGATTTTATGCATGATTTGCTCATGGTTTTGAGCATGTTTATGGCATGTATGGATATTATGATTAGATAGCCACATACTACCAAAACTCTGTCGGATTTTTCTTACGAGTTTATTTGTTTATGCGCATGGTTTGCAGTCGTGTTTTGCTTGCATTTGGCACTCAGTGGTTGCTTTTCCATTGTGTTTTAACATTGCATCATGAGAGTATTTTCTCACCGGATTATGTCATTTGCCATTAATGCGGTAAGCTCTTTAGGAGAGAGATTGTTGATGATAGATTCATCAGTTACCACATAGTGCTCTTGGATTAGAGCGGGTTTTTTGGCATCATTTGAGTGGTCTTGCTCACTTGTTTCGTTATATTGATCACCATATTTTTGACAGTTCTCTTGGATAGCTTATGCTAGCTTTTGTTGTATTTTGATAGTGCTTGGCGTGTGAGTTAGCTAGGCTTTGGCTCTTGCCAACTGATCGATTTGTGCTTATTTGGCTATTGCCAACTGATCGATTTGTGCTTGATCTTGTCACAGAATATCACCATGGATTTGGCATGTACATCATTGTCAGGGTTTATGCTTTTCCATACGAAGTTTGATGGTTCAAGATTTGAGCATTAGAAATCAGGTATGCATGATGCACTGACTCATTTGGGCCGAGTTTTGCCACTGCATACCATGGATGCTAGGCCAGAGTCTATGATTGACGATGAGTGAGAGGACTTGGATGAGGTTTCAAGTTCAACGATCATGTTACACCTTGGTGAGTCTGTCTATCACATTGGTTTGGATGCATGTACAGCTAGAGATTTATGGCAAAGATTGTGCAATACTTTTGACACAAATGACTCTAGAGAGATGCCTACAGTCAAAGGATGATCTTATAGACATAGAGATGTTGTGTGTGGCATTGTGGTCATACAGTGTGTGTACATAGGCATTGTTTTTGGCGGATGAGACAACGTAGGAGACATCACAAGAGAGATGCTATCATTTTGGATGATGTGGGAGAAGATGTAGCATATGTGGATACCGCACAATGGAGATTTCTACTTTGCTTCCATGTTTACTCTTGACTTTCTTATGTCATGATCTTGTCATAGGTTTTGTACGATTTTATTTTCTCTCTCGTGGCCACATTTGGCCTTTACGTGGGAGGTTGTTGGGGTAAAGCCCCATGTGGCCAGTTAGACCAGGCACCCGCTCACTATACTTATTCATATAATAGAATAAGGGGGACTACATATTGATGGTGAGTTTTAGCCCTTGCAAGCACAAGTCTCCTCTTCTCCTCTCTTCTCCATTGCTGCACACACTCACACATGCTCCCGCTCGCACACTTCAGCCTTGGTGGATGCAACCTTGTAAAAGCAATGTGGGCAGTCAAGCATGACAATGACCACTGTGGGTAGTTTAAAAAAATGCAAGACTTGTCATCTAACATAGTATATTATTTTTTGTAGAGAGAGCACAAGCCCATACAAAACATCGTCATACAATATAGACTGTCTTACTAGTTTTGAAAAGTAGCTACTATGGGGAAGAGGTGGTCATTGTTGATACGTGATAAGCATGGGCCTAGGACCATTATTTGAGTATTTGTGGTAGAAATTAAGAAAGGTGTTGTGAGAATTACTAGAAGAATGGCTGAGAGCATGGTCCAAGACAATTGTCAACATGCCCCAAAACGGGCCTATACAATTTAGAGTCGCATGCATGAGGAGGATTATTACAAGACAACAACTACGCCAAAAAGGTCTTAAGTAAATATAGAGTCCTCACCTGCATCCATATAAACAAAACAACATATTTGTTAGCCTTGAATACATATTACAGGTGTCAACGAACCTATCACTTGTTATCCATGTCCTACTTAAAACCTTTTTAACTTATACCTACCATCCATGTCATTATCAGTAAGTATCCATTCTCAAAACAATAAGCCACATATGAAAGTGAAATGTGTGTGTGTGTGTGTGTGTGTGTGTGTGTGTGTGTGTGTGTGTGTGTGTGTGTGTGTGTGTGTGTGTGTGTTCGTCCTAACCCAGGCACCATACTCAATGAGTCAACAATAAGCACATTGAGTATGGGCCTACTGCCTCATCAAGTTGATGAGAATATAAAATCCATGAGTCTCATAGGAGCTATAAATGACAATGTTAATAGAGAGGATTATACTCCAATCTGAGATTTAAGGTTTTGTTAGCCAATAGAGAATAGTATCGATGCCATTCATAGTCATTCATAGAATTTTTCCATGCTTTAACCAGTTTCTATGCCTAGTCGTCAAACAAACCATCCATCCAAGAGTAGTTCGTTTATAGGTAAAATGTTCCTGAAATCATAAGAGTCAAAATAATTACACAAGGGTAAGTAATTTTGGATTAACCTGCAACCTTAAACCAGTAGAGTCAAAGACTAAAATAGTTGTGAGCAAGAATCTGATCTATAGACAAGGACACAGAAAGGGACCACCTAACACCTTTCAACCTAACAAGGAATTATAAATAGTGGGTCCATTAAAACTTATTGACAAAAATCTCCAAAGTCAACGTCTTGGTTTTTCAGCTTTGGAGAGAACCTTGTTTTTAAGAAATGTGCATTGCTGTTTTTAAACTTATACTTATACACAAAAGAACATAACAGTTCAAAAGTAGGTGGGTTTAAAAAAAGGACAATGATTAACACAAAAACAACTCAGTCTTTGATTCATATTGTACATGATAGTGAGAATGAGGTATCATTCTAGTGTTTTGTATATAAGATAGTCAAGGACAATTTATTCTGAAGTGAAAGAGGCCAAGTTTGATAGTGATGGACAACATTTAAGCCAAAAAATATCCTAAGTAAGGATAGAGTCCTCACTTGCATCCATATAAAGAAGACAACAGATTCAGTAGCCTTAAACACGTATTACAGGTGTCAATGGACCTATTAGTTGTTATCCATGTCCTACTTAAAGCCTTTTAAACTCATACCTAGTGTTCAATATCAACAAAAAACCATTCTCAGATGAGTAAGCCACAAATGAAAGTGACATGTGTGTGTGTGTGTGTGTGTGTGTGTGTGTGTGTGTGTGTGTGTGTGTGTGTGTGTGTGTGTGTGTGTGTGTAAACACATACATGTATATACATAAGTGCCTTTTTGGTTAATTGTCTCTTATTAGGTAAATAATAGTAATTGGAGGAATTTAGTGGAAAATTTCTTTAATTTTTTTACCAATTTACCTCTAGAATGTTTCATATATATGCTGCCAAGGTTTTGGACAAAATTTTGTAGCACTAGACACAATTTAACTAGACCTTGTTTGACATCTTCCTAGAGGTAGATAATTTAAAAAGCCTGTAAAAGAATATATTTTAGCACACACAATCATTTCAGTTTTAATGTCATTCATTTTAGCTCCTAGTTATTTTTGGCATGCTAGTGGCAAAGGACTTAGGGTTTGGTTGGTTTTTTAATCTTTGGAGATAAGGTAATGATGGTTGTATGTGAGTACCTTCAAATCATTGTTTGTTCTTATAGGTATATTATTCTTTATTTATTAAACATGAATTTTCTTTCTTTCCGAGGGAAGCATTTCTAAATTCGGGAACATTTCTTATACTTGTTTGAGATCAAGTAAATTTTCTCAAGTAGAGGATTCCATGCCCATTGATGAAATTATGTAGGTAGAGATGGTGCAGAATTTTGCCAAAAGCGATGAAGTGGCCTGGCCTATGTGAAGGTGCCACGGGAATCATGTGCGAGTGCAAGTGCGAGAGTAGAGAGAGAGAGAGAGAGAGAGAGAGAGAGAGAGAGAGAGAGAGAGAGAGAGAGAGAGAGAGAGAGAGAGAGAGAGAGAGAGAGAGAGAGAGAGAGAGAGACCTGCTTTGGGTGGAGCGCACAGAGCAACGTTATCCTGTTGCAGCTCCTTATTCTGTTGTATTAAAGAATAAGTGTATTATGGTTAAATTAGTAGATGGGTTAGTAGTAAGTGGGATGTCCGGCCAGTTGGCTTGAATCCCAACAAACTCCCACTTAAAGGCCAACGCAGCCCAAGTGACCTGCTATGTACAACCGTGAAGAAATCTAGTGGCTTCAACCTATACCCATCAACTCACTGCAATGTGTAAACCGCTCCAAAGCTAAGCCTTTCATCAAAGCATCTGCTGGGTTGTCGTCAGTGTGTACCTTAACCAAGCCAATGAGCTTTTTGGCTAAGAAATCTCTCATGAGATGATGCCTGACTTCAATGTGTTTTGATTTGGAGTGAAACACGGGATTCCTTGCCAATGCAAGAGCACTCTGACTATCACAATATATCACTGGAGTCTCATCAATGCCAAGATTTTTGACCAACCGAGATAGCCATGCAGCCTCTTTACTTGCATCCGACAATGCAACGTACTCTGCTTCCGTAGTGGAAGACGACGTACAATCTTGAAGACATGACCTCCAAGATATTGCTGCTCCAAAAAATATGAAAACATAGCCAGATGTCAATCTCCTATTGTCAACACAACCCGCATAGTCTACATCCTCATAACCCACGATGGATGCATCACTCTTCTTGAAGCGTAAACACCTGTCGACCATACCTTTGAGATACCTAAGAATGTGCTTCACTGCTTCCCAATGCTTGCTGCCAGGATTTGCCATATATAGGCTCACCACTCCCATTGCAAAAGCAATTTCTGGTCTTGTGGCCACCATAGCATACATGAGACTATCCACTGCGGAATAATATGGTACCTTAGCCATTTTAGCTCGCTCAGCATCAAATTTGGGTGCATTTTCCTTGCTGAGTTTCAAGAATGCCTGCATTGGGCTACTCAATGTTTTCCCCCCTGCATATTAAAACGCTGCAAAACTTTCTCAATGTATGTTTCCTGAGATAACTCAAGAATACGACGCATGCGATCTCTTTTGATTCGCATGCCAAGAAAGGGTGTAGCATCCCCCAAATCTTTCATTGCAAAATTTTTGCTAAGTGTTTTCTTCAAGTTGGCAATCTCCGCAATGGATTTCCCAGCTATAAGCATGTCATCAACATACAAAACTAGAATGATAATCGAGCCATCATCTAGCTTTCTTGTGTACAAGCATTGATCCTCTTCACTCCTTTTATACCCTTGAGACCTCATACATGCATCAAATTTATGATACTGCCTTGAACCCTGTTTTAAGCCATAAAGTGCCTTTTTGAGCTTACATACTAGCTCCTCACGAGATGCGTTCTCCTGAATAAACCCTTCAGGTTGCTACATGTAAACATCCTCATCAAGATCCCCGTGAAGAAATGTTGCCTTTACATCCATTTGGACAAGTTCCATGTCCGCAATTGCTACAAAACCAAGTACGATTCTAAGCATTGTCATCTTGACAACAGGCGAGAAGATTTCATCAAAATCAACTCCCTTTTGCTGTTTGAACCCTTTGGCTACAAGTCTAGCTTTGTACTTTGGATTTGGATCACCTGAGGTAAATTTCTTCTTGTAAACCCATTTGCAAGGTAAATCTTTTGCATGAGTTGGCAGTTCTACCAAGTCCCAAGTGTCATTAGCCAGAATCAAGCTATACTCAGATTCCATAGCCTGCTCCCACTTCACCACATCATCCATCAGCATGGCTTCTTGGTAGCATCCTGGCTCACCGCAATCGGTCAACATGATGTAATCAAGACCTGGCTCGAAACGTGCAAGTGGACGAGAGACTCTAGTAGACCATCTCACTCCTTGACCATTGCTATCCTCTCCCTCTGGAGCATTGCTAGTGGAAGTTACATCACTAGCCCACTGAGTTGATTTCACTGTCTCTGAGGCAACCTCTTCAAAAGTGCCTCTCCGAATCTCTATTTCCTTGATAGGTTGTTTATGCATCTTCGATTCATTGAAGATCACATTTGAACTACGGATGACTCGACGAGATTCCGGGGGCCAGAGACGATATCCCATCTCTCCATCTGCACCATATCCAAAGAAAATACATTTGTGTGACTTTGGCTCTAACTTCTGTCAAAGTTGTTTAGGCACATGAGCATAAGCTTCACAACCAAAAACACGTAGATAGTCATAATGGGGCTTACGTTTAGACCATAACTCTTCTAGAATCTCATAATTCAATGGCGTACTAGGCAAACGATTTATAATGTGCATTGCAGTCAAGACGGCTTCTGCCCAAAAGCCTTGTGTGAGATTTTCCCTAGAAATCATGGCTGTGACTCTTTCCTGAATCGTATGATTCATGCACTCAGCAACTCCATTCTGAGCTGGTGTGTATGGTGCTGTAAACTGTCTTTTAATCCCCCTTTTAGCACAGAAATTGTCAAACTCCTTGGAGACATACTCTCCACCGTTGTCAGTCCGCAACCTCTTGAGTTTCTTGCCAGACTGATTCTCAACAAGTGCTAAGAATTTCTGGAACATGGGAAGAACTTGATCCTTATGTTTCAAAGGATATGCCCACACCTTTCGAGTAGAGTCATCTATGAATGTCAAAAAATAGCTGGCCCCCCCTAGAGATTTGGTTGACATGGGACCACAAACATCATTATGTACTAAATCTAGAGGTTCAACTCGCTTTTGACCCAATGGTAAGTGCACGGACCTAGTCTGTTTGCCATAGATACGGTGCTCACAAACAGGAAACTCAACATAAGAAAAGACAGGTAAGTAGCCAAAATGAGTCAGAGTTCTCATTCCTTTTTGGCTAATATGACCTAGCCGGCAATGCCACAACTCAGTAGACGGCAGCTCGGCTATAGATATGTAATCATGACCAACATTTGACACATGCATGGAAGACCAGGTACCATGCTTCTGACCTCTAAGTACAACAAGATTACCTTTGTGTACTATCCACGAACCATTTCCAAATGTGGTGTTGTAGCCCAAATCATCAAGTTGACCAATAGAAATCAAGCTTTTAGTCAACTTGGGCACATGTCTGACATTACATAAAGTAAAGTGAGTTCCATTCCTTAGATGCGATTTGACGTTTCCGACACCATCAATGTCTAGTTCATAAGCATCACCAAGTCTCACTTTGCCACAAGAGTGAGAATAAGTAGAGAACCACTCTCTATGTGGTGTCACATGGAAACTCGCACCAGAATCTACTATCCAATTCTATGCATACTGCGCATCTTCTATAACAAGATCCTCGACAAGTAGATCTACTATGAAGACCAATACGTCACAGGTAAGTGGCATAACAACCGTTGGAAGAGTCTCTACAATAGGAGCATTTAAAGAATGTAGCACATTGATCTCCTCTAACTTTGCTTTGCCCTTGTTTGAATCATCAGAGTTAGAAGTTTCACCAGATTGTTTATCCTTCTTGCTTTGCTGCCATTTCCTGCAATCCTTCTTCACATGCCCTTTTTTATGGCAGTGATAGCACTCGACATTATGCATAGAATCCCGAGACTTACTGTGTGAGCCCCCACGTTCCTTGCTTTTGGCACGACTTTGAGTGCGACACCTCTATCTATCACTAGCAACATACGCATCACCATCCTTCTTGCCTTCGAGAGATTTCCTGTGAATCTCCTCGGTAAACAGACTCCCAAGGACTTCATTGTACACTAGACTGGTAACATGTGTTGAGTTGTTAATCGCAGTACAGAACGTATCCCAAGACGAGGGTAAACTGCATAGCAAGAAGATACATTTGATTTCCTCGTCGAAGACCAAACCCTGAGTGGTCAACTGAGTGAAAATGATATTGAACTCATTAATGTGAGTATAAATAGTGCCCTCTTCCTTCATACGAAGGTCAAACAGCTTCTTCATCAAGAAAACCTTATTAGTTGCACTTTTGTTCTCATAAAAGGAACACAACTTATCCCATACATCTCTAGTAGTCCTTTCTCCAACTATAGTAAAGTACACAGATTCAGCCAAATACAAACGGAGGGTAGATTTGGCCTTAGCATCAAGTTTCTCCCACTCAACATCTGTATACTCGCCCTCTGGTATTAGGCAAAATTTGGACTCACAAAGGGGCCCTTTAAGGAGTTTGACTTTACCTCTCTCTACCAAAATTGGCGCATGGATAAATTTTTGCAAACAAACTCCAAAGTTGGCGGAGGTTTGACAGTTAGAATGTCCTCTTCAGGCTCTATCTACTGATATATAGTACGCCATGAGATTCCTCATATTTTAGAAGATTCTTTTTTTGATTCTCTTAGATTCCGACAGAGTTGTCACATCATAGGTGAATAAAAAAAAGAATCTTCTAACATAGGAGGAATCTCATGGCGTGCTATATATCAGTAGACAGAGCTTGAAGAGGACATTCTAACTGTAAAACCTCCGCCAACTTTGGAGTTTGTTTGCAAAAATTTATCCATGCGCCCGTTTTGGTAGAGAGAGGTAAAGTCAAACTCCTTAAAGGGCCCCTTTGTGAGTCCAAATTTTGCCTAATGGCACTCCATGATAGGATCCAGCTGGCCTTTTTGTATAAGAACATCTTGAATCTACTCTTTTCAGATAGCAAAATTCGTCCCATCAAATTTACGAATATTGTAAATATCCTTTTCACCACTAGATGACATAGCTGTAAACTAACGATAATATGGAAATAAACACTGGTAATTCTGGGAAACATTCAGTAGAGTTTCCTCAGAAAAACTGACAGAATCTCAATCCAAAATTGTCACAAGAGATCAGTAACACATCAAAAGTAATGCTCTCAGAGCATAAGATAGGCGCATCAACCACTAACTGTGCATAAAAAGTCAAAAGTTGATTCAAGACTGCCAACACGGCGTCAAATACACCTAGCCCTCTCTATACATGTCCTATGGTGAGGCCACAAAAAAAGGGGTACTCAAGCAACTTGTATCACCGAAAGGATCTTAACATTTGAGAATCCCCCAGCTCAAGAAAACCTCACGCTATCGACCCTCACGAAAGGTTATGCAGACAAGAAACCAGCCCAGTCTCAGAAAGGGCCTCCGAACCGAGTCTCAGAAACGGTCGGGTTTGCCAGAAACAAGCCAAATCGGCTCCACAAAAGGTACATATGACAGTTTCCGCAACTCAATGTACATCCACTGTCAACAATAGTGCAAGGTGTAGTATACGCGCTCAAATAGGCGCCAAACAAAACGTGCAAGCAGTAAACGAAACCCTGTGGGGAGTAAAACCGCTCTCAAAAGAGCTCAAGCACTATCAAAAGTGCCAAAACAATGCATATGCGCATCAAGTACTCCCACTGAAATCTGTGCTAATACTAAACACTGCAACCTGTAAGAAACCTGGATGTCCTGTATGTATGCAAGAACCTGTGAGGAGATGGATGCCTGAAAAACCCGAAACAATGTCAATGCCAAAATGTGCTCCTAATCAGCCCATAAACACCATCTCAATAACACATAATAGCCATAAAACAGCTATATACCATCCCAAAATAGTCTCTGAACAACCTACACCTGTGTCCTGTACCTGTACATGTACCTGTTGTAGTTGTAGCAAAACTGGAGTTGAAAAATACAACTCCTGAAGCATAGCTCGGATGAAGCTTTTGATTGCACGAACGGCTTCGAAAGGGGGGTAAAACCCTAGGACAACTGATGGAAACGCTCTCGGAACGCTGAATTTGCCAATGCCAAAATCAGAAACCTGTTTGCACTTTTGAAAGTGCGAGCGCGGATGCAAAAAGGACAAGCACAAACCTTGCTCTGATAGTATTTGAAGGTGCCGCGGGAAACGTGTGCGAGTGCAAGTGCGAGAGAAGAGAGAGAGAGAGACCTGCTTTGGGTGGAGCGCACATAGCAACGTTATCCTGTTGGCAGCTCCTTATTCTGTTATATTAAAGAATAAGTGTATTATGGTTAAGTTAGTAGATGGGTTAGTAGTAAGTGGGATGTCCGGCCAGTTGGCCTGAATCCCAACACTATGGAAGAAGTCCAAGATGATGCAGTGTGGGGAGATTTTCTCTCTACTTTGGTAGAGCATGATGCAACCATAGAAGAGGTGGTTGAAGAGCGGTCAATTGAAGCTGGCAAGTAGGTAGTGATGATTGACCTTGAAGGGCAGGTGGTTGAAGAAAAAGGGCTTGATGATGTTGGGATCGAGTGCATTGTGAATGAAGAGGAGAGCATGGAGTCCAAGATGGTGGAGCTTCCAATGCAACATGCATGTCCAATGGTGAATGAAGGAGAACCCCAAACGGTGGCTTTGCTTCCCTTGAAGGTATGTGAGAATTGGTTGAAGAGTTGGATGGTAGATGCAGCTGTGTAATGGTTGGTCAAGCATGTACATGGTTTGCTTAAGGAGGATCTCGCTTTATATGGTTGGAAGGGTGGTTTAGATATGTCAGATATGTCGGGTATGTGCCATGGCCGGATAGGTATGTCCATTTTGAATGATGGTGTGTTTGAAAATGCTTGGAGTGATGAAGGCATGCCAAGGGTGTATGAGCATGATGGTCTATGTGCTGCGGTGGGGTGTAGTAATATAGAAATCTATTGTAGGCAAGTGGAAGGAATCAGTACCAGGTTTTTGACCTAGGTGGTAGCTATGATGTGATACAGGGGATGCGGCAGGTTTGGTAGTAGGCTGCAACAAGACTATACATGTTTCTTTTGGTTTTCTCATAGTGTTTACCAGGTTTTGCATTTGGTAGGTAAATAAAGCAATTTTGTGGTTGAACATAAATGTTCAATAAGGGGGTTGGGCAATGATGGTACAGCTAAAGTGTGTCGACCATAGGAGATGGAACTAGCAGGTATGAGTGAGGTGACCATGGTTTCCTTCTCCTTTGGAAACCCAATTGAATAAGAAATGGGTAGACAAGGAAGTTTTGCAACAAGCACAAGAGGCTAGAGCAAGATATGTTTATATTCTTACCAAGTGTCATTCCCAAGCTCACAAATATTGCAACACCTCAAGGATCAGATAGGACACCCATCCAACTTGCAACACCTCAAGGTCAAGATAAAAAATCAAGACCTTGATGGCCGTGTTCGCATTGAAGAGTCATCAGATTTAGCTCAAGAGCACAAAGCGCACCTGCATGCACATGGATGATCTATGAGCTTGATAGATGAATTTTGAGAAGATTATATGTGGTTTGAGTAGCAAGAGGAATACATAGGTATGGGTATGTGAGAGTGGTAGAGAGAAATTATGATAGGAAAGTAGAAGAGGGAAGCCAGCTATTGCTCTTCTCTAACTTGCATTCTCCAAAATTCCTCTTCACTAATCACGATGAGAAGAGGTCTATCATCTTGTGAGATGCATCCATGCCCAACCGGGTTATTCTCTTCACTAGATTGACATTGTAGAGTGTCTTTCAGGTGTATGTGATGTTGCTAGACTATGATTGCATAGATGGATTGTGTCCAAGTTTGAGCTGAATTATTGTTGGCATGATTGAGTGCATTCACATGGTGGGACTAGGCAACATTCACATGTTTGTGTATTCTCTGCTTTGGATCAAGATATCGGTACCTCACTGTTAAAGTTTTTCTTATTTAAAAGCTATGATAATAAGTTGACAATGTCAAGGGTAAACCTTCTTGGTAGGGAGCTTAGAAGGTCTACCAAATGTCGGACAAAGAATAAGGGTAATTGTCTGCATATCTTCATCCCATAGAGTAACCAATATCGATTTGGGAATCCATTGGAGTAACTACGTGAAGATCGGATCCAAATCCTAGGTAACGATGGGATCCCGAGCAAGGAGTACACATCGAAGCTAGGGGCTCAATGGTAAGTTCCGGTGGAGTGCAAGAGCTTACACTAGAGAACTAGCTCGTATTTCTCTCGTTTTCTCTAAGTCCCCACAAAATATATAACAGACCACGATGCATGTCATTTTCTCTTAAACCCAAGTTCCATGTGCCGAGCTAGGGTAACAAAATTGGGCTCCACAAATTAAGGCTTTGCTTTTGTATATCAAATCTGTGATTTCCAATAGAATGTATTGACAGATAATCTCTTACTTATTATGATAAATGCTTCTAAATGTATCAACTATAGCAAGATCAAAGAACGAGGGCTAAGGCATTAAGAAAATAAGCCACCCCAACAGACTACGTTTTGTATATTGAAGCTACTAACATAATATGGCAGAAGGGGGAGCCCTTTATACGTGTCACAATCTGCGACTTGAAGGTTAAAGTCCAAAACTAAAAAAAGCCCCTTTGCACGTGAAAGAGGGAGAGAGGAGGAGAGAGAGAGAGGCCGCCAAAGGTGACCGGCGTACTAGTAAATAAAAACCCTTGGTAGTTTCAAAACCTCAAGGATAGGTTTTCTCTTCCCAAAAAAGGGGGTAGTTAGATGACCGAAGGGCCTTCATAAGCTCCCTTTCCTCTCTCAAGGGATCCCAAAAATGTGATTTCGTCCCTACACTTATTTAGAATATCCCTTTCCTTTATTAAGTGACCACATGTCCTCAAACTACTAAACCACTGCATGGTTGCTGCCACTCTCCCTTATTTTCTAATTACATTGCATTATTTACAAAAGTATACCACCCAAGGCTAAAGATATACAAAAATAAAAGTGATCCACTACTTACATGGACATACATGCTATATAAAGAAAGATTATTCCTTGTAAAATCAACAACATAGTTTTGATTACCCCAAGTTTGTCGGGCATTCCCTAGCGGTTGCGTAACCATTGCCCTTGGCCTCCTAGATCAAAGGAAAGATTTTTTATTTGACACTTACCATTAGTGCTTATAGATAGAGATCGCTTGCATAAAATGGCCAATGATATGTTACCATATACATGTGGTAGTGATGTGTGTGAACACACTAGGACCGTCGGGGCATTTTTCCTCTTTAGGAGGTGTTTTCCCCCGTGCATTGTATATACGTCTCCATTGCACACTAAGTAAAACACTGTCAGTTGTATGCCTTGAGCTTCCTTCATCTTCTCCAAGCTGTGTGCGTTTCTCTGCAACCCTAATTCCAACAATTGGTATCAGAGCAGGTTACGTTCTCCCGGGCTTAGTCGCCAGCAGCTCTTAAACACGCCTGCCCACTTTCTCCGATTTTTGTGAGCTTTGGACAACGTTCCACTACAGTTAGGTCTGCGTAGGAAATTTTGTCATTTTGTACAAAATTTCTGTCAGCACCAATTACTCCATAACAGATCCCATACAGTCTGCTGCGGGTTGTGCTATATAGCACGTGCTGGTCTCGCTTAGTTTCTCCTCATTTCGAGCAGTTTTCACATCAAGTGCAGGCATTGTCCATGGCTGACGACAACACAGATGTGTTCAAGATGTTTATTGTTGAAGACAGATTGGATGGGGACAATTACCCTATGTGGGCTTACATGATGCAACATGTTATTGTGTCAAAGGGTGTCTGGAATATTGTGCAGGGCACTGATGTACGTCATGGTTCTGAGGATATAGGCAATGTTGAGGATGTTGCAGGTCTTGCTACAAGGATTGTTGCTATTAGAGTTGTTTTGCCTACGATAGAACAAGCTCGTTGGGATGTAAAGGATGCACAGGCTCATGCGTTGATTGTGTTGTCTGTGTAGCGCACCATTACTCCTCACATTCGTTCAGCGAAATCTGCAAAACAAGCTTGGGATATTCTAGCAGGTCTTTATGCAAGCCTCAATGAGGCTAAAATTGCCTTGCTGCGTAAAGAGCTGGAATCGAAGATTATGCATGAGGAAGATGATATGGACACTTTCCTTGTTGGTGTCAAGGATATCAATGAGCAACTTATTTCTGTAGGTGAAGTCATATCAAACAGTTCCCTTGTGCAGACTTTTCTTGATGCCTTACCAGATTCTTATCAGACTTTTGCTAGTACTTGGAGACTTATGACCCAAGGAAATCCTGAAGTTGTCAAGTTTGATGCATTATGCACATTGCTATTGCAAGAGTCACTTTCCAAAAAAAACAGGACTAGGTAGCGTGCAGTTGAACATGGTTTTATTGCTTCTCAAAGGGGTGGTAACAGCAATGCAGCCACTTCTTATGGTTCTGCTACAAGTGGCAAAACTTCTGTTCCTAATGCTTCTATCTACATCAATTCGTATGGAAATTCTAGTGATAAGGGAAAAAAGAAGATGCGTTGCCATTATTGTAAAGCTAATGATCACTTGATCAAGCAGTGTCCTAAGTTGAAGGCCAAAGAAGCTAAAAAGAAAGAAGGTGGTTCCATTGCAAATGCTAATTCCACTACAAATGCAACCATTGTTGAATCTTCTGTGAAAGGAGACTATGATACTCATGTTGATGCAGAATGGGCTTTTAGTGCAAAGTGCACTTACAATCGTGATGTCCATGATGCATGCATGTCACTTGCTGCAGATTCACATGTGTGGTATTTCGACAGTGGTGCTACAAAGCACATTACCTCACATCGTGAATTGTTCACTTCTCTTGAGTCTGTCCCTCATGGGAATTCAGTCACTTGTGCCAACAATGCCTCTTATCCGGTTCAGGGGGTTGGAAAGATTGTGCTTACTGCTGCAAATGGTAATTCTTTCACACTTGTTGATGCACTTTATGTACCTGGGATCAAGAAGAATCTTTTGTCTATATCTGCACTTGCTAGACTTGGACTTGTAGTCAAATTTGTGGATGACAGATGTACAGTTCATGATCGTAGTTTTGGTGATGAAATTGTTGCATCTGGCCTTTTGTGCCATGGATTGTATAAGCTCACTTTGTATGACAAGTGTGGAAAAAATTTACAAATACAGTTGTAGATTCAATTGTTTTTTCAGATGCAAAACTGTGGCATGCATGTTTTGGGCATCTGAATTTTGCCACTTTGTTGCGTTTGTAAAAATCTGATATGGTTGCTTCTTTGCCGCCTCTTGAAGCACCTATCAAACATTTTTGTGAAGGCTGTATTTTGGGTAAGATACAATGTTCGAAGTTTCCAAAGGATGGTTCAGTTAGAGCCACATGCAGGTTGCAGCTTATGCATAGTGATGTTTGTGGGCCCATGCAAACTCCGTCTTTGGGCAATTACCTTTACTTCGTGACTTTCATTGATGATTACTTCAAGCATGCATGGGTATTTTTGCTTAAAGCAAAGTCCGAAGTTTTTATATGCTTCAAACAATTCTGGCTATGGCTGAAAATGTATCGAAATGTACTATGGGCACACTCCGTTCCGATTCAGGGGGGAAGTATATGTCTCATGAATTTAATGCATTTTTTGCTAGTCGTGGGATAAAACACCAATGTATAGTACCTTATACACCTCAGCAAAATGGTGTTGCTGAGAGGAAAAACAGGTCGCTTACGAAAATGGCACGATGTATGGTCAAAAGTCGAGCTTTGCCGCGTTCTTTTTGGCTTGAGGCCATCATGTGTGTCACTTATGTACTTAACAGGTGTCCTACGAAAGCTTTACAATCTATTACTCAATATGAAGCATGGCATGATAGAAAGCCTTCTATTGAGCACATGCGTGTTTTTGGTTGTTTGGTATATGCTTTGGTGCCACAAACAAAGCACGGAAAATTGGATGATAAGACTGTCAAATGTGTTTTTGTTGATTATAGTGCGGAAAGAAAAGGTTACAAGTTGTATCATCCGCAAACAAAGCGTATTTTGGTTCCACGGGTTAGTGTTTGTGGAAGATTTTGTTCAACCCTTAATGTCATGTACTAGAGACAGTAATGTAGGCTCACAGGACATTATGACACTTTGTTGCCTCTTTTTAGTGGTGGAAGTTCGAATGTAAATTCCAATGAGGCAAATGTACAGCTTATGGGGGTTTTCCAAAATGTTATAGACCAACCTATTACTGATGCAGATGTACATGATGTACTTGATGAGGAAAGAGCTGGAAATGAGCAGGCTAGAGGTATGCCAAAATGGCTGGTGCAGACATTGCGTGACAGTAAATTGGATGCAAATTTGTCTAGTCATATTCATTCATGCTCTGGCCATGCATCTTATGCATCAGATTGTTATGCTTTGGCTGTGTCTAGCTTACATGATCTTGAGGAACCTCTGTCTTTTGATGAAGCACAAAATTCAAAAAATTGGATGGCTACCATGCAAACAGAATATGATGCACTTATAGAAAATGACATATGGAATACATGTGATTTGCCTCCTGGCAAAAAGGCCATTGGTACAAAGTGGGTTTACAAGTTGAAACGCAAGCCGGATGGTGAGATCGATCACCATAAGGCTCGACTTGTTGCAAAGGGTTATGCACAGCAAAAAGGCATAGATTATGAAGAGACTTTTTCTCCCACTTGTCGTATGACTACTGTGCGTTTTCTATGTGCATTGGCAGCTCATTTTGGTTGGGATTCACATCAATCCAACATTGTTACTGCTTTCTTGAATGGTGACATATTGAGGAAGTTTATGTAACGCAACCTCGCGTTTTTGTCAAGAAAGGACAAGAGGACAAAGTGTGCAGATGTAAGAATGCTTTGTATGGGTTGAAGCAATCTCCTTGTGCTTGGTATGAGAAAGCTGACACTCATTTGGTCAAACGAGGCTTTTGTAACAGTCCAACAGAAAGCACATTGTATGTAAAGCGTGAGGGTGATGTACTTCTCATTGTGGTTCTTTATGTGATGATTTGCTGATCACTGGACCAAATGAGAGACAAATTGCTGAATTTAAGGCTGATTTGAATACTACTTTCAAGATGAAAGATTTGGGATTGTTGCATCATTACTTGGGCATACAGTTTAAGCAGTGTGATGGTGGTATTGGCTTGTGTCAAAAAAGTTACATAGACACATTGCTATGCCAGTTTGGACTTGAGGATTGAAAACCTATTTCCACTCCCATGGAAACAGGTTTAAAATTGAGTTTTCATGATGCTGGTGATCCTGAAGACGTCACTCTTTACCAAACTGCAGTTGGATGTCTCATTTATGTATGCTACACGAGGCCAGATATTCAGTTTGCAGTCTCACAAGTCAGCATATTTATGCATAGCCGAGGGTCTAAGCATTGGCAGGCTGTCAAGAGGATTTTCCGCTACCTTAGTGGCACTTTACATCTTGGCTTGTTTTATCTTAAGGGGGGATCATTGCCGCCAAACTTGCATGCTTCTTCAGACTCAGATTGGGTTGGTTGTTTTGACACGCAAGTGTCCACAAGTGGTTTTTGTTTCATGCTTGGCAGTTCATATATATCATGGTTGAGCAAGAAGAAACCTACTGTGGCCAATTCTAGTTGTGAGGCTCAATACAAGGCAGTCTTTACAGCTACGGTTGAGTGTGTATGGCTCAGACTCCTTATGGCTGATTTGGGTGTTGGACAGGACACTGCCAATACTATCTACACTGACAGTCAGAGCGCATTGGCAGTTGTGAGGAACCCATTTTTTCATGCTCGCACAAAGCACATTGAGGTGCATTACCACTATGTCAGGGAGAGGCTCTTAGTAGGAGAGATCAGCTAGGCTTATGTGCCAACACAGAACAACCTTGCAGATCTTTTCACAAAGGCATTTTCTTGTGAGAAGCTCGAAGCTTTTCGCAAAGCTTTGGGCTTACTCCCCTTTGTGGACAGATCATGTCCTCAGGGCATGGCACTTCCCTTTACTCATGTGCCATAACTCTGCAAACTCTATACCCACTACACAAGTAGTGGGTAAAGCACTACAAATGGTTTCAAGGTATCCTCAATTGTGACTAGCAAGTACCCCCTAATTGAAACATGCAGGATCCAAATTGGATCCTATTCTTCGAATACCACTGATAAATGTACATGTGTGCATCCTTCATGCCTGTCTACAAATTCTTGACAAGTTACTGATGCTAATTACACTTGGAATATGGAGTTTGCAAAAAGAAGAGAAGAGTGTATACAAAAACTCGAATCTATTCTATCGAGCGTTGATCTACATGGGGGTGCAATTGAGCTATCAAAGGACAAGAAGGTGTCTGGAAGTACACATGATTACCCCAATAAAGTATGTATGGGTGGTCGTAAAGCTAGGAATTTTCTTTCAAACTATTCTAACTCCCAAATTCCCAATGAGTTTCAATTGTGGAAAAAGGTGTGTGACATTACCACCTACAAGTGTGCTTGTGTGTGGCAGTCTACTGATGATATTTTTCGTCTTCTTAAAAAGGCAAAGCTAATTGATGATGAGATATCCACCTTAAAGTTTGTTATTATCAATAGTTTTATGGCACAAATGGTGGATGCTTGGGGAGAGACACACATAACACATTACATGGTGTGTTGAAAACTTGATTTTTGCAATCAAAATATGCCTGTGTGCGAAACTAAAGTTTGGTTTTTTTTTACAGCACATTCTTTTTGCACATAATGCATTCTTTTGCAACATTTACAGTTCATTAGGCATCTAGAGCAACCCAAGAATGGAGCACTCACACAATCAAGCAGCAACGGTGTATTTTAAACCTACACAACATAGAGGTGGAAGGAAAAAGAGCAATGCCCTTCAAGAGATGTTCAATTAGTTCTACAGAGTTTTAGAAAGGAGAGAGAAAAAGAAGACTAGAGAACAAAGAAGTTTGAAATGTAGAATAGGGAAAGTGGTTAGCTTGAGGCAATCACAATCATATCATGCTTTGAGCACAAAAGATCGATTCTGGTGTTGGTTGGAGTCAAGGTAGCATGATGGCAGGTGTTGGGTGAATTTTAACTTTTTTTATTGTAAACATGCATTGTCATGCAAAGTGATTTGTTAAGGCCACAATTATTAGTCCCATGGGTCAAGTTTGGTCTATTTTGGAGTCTTTTTAAATTTGAGTGATTTTATTGTGTTTTTAACTTTTTAAAAAAAACTTTGAGTACTATCTAAGTCAAAAATCACAACTTAAAGTTCATTTCTTGTTTACACATTTGAGAATATCCTCTTGAGCCCAAACGTATACGCACTCATATCTTGCACAACATGGACGATACACAAGAGCACACCACTATGCACAACAATGACACCATTGCCATTGATACCACTGAAAATCTGCAACCAACACCTCAAAGAGAATCCACCGCTTCAAATCCGCTTCCTCAACCACAAGTGGATAATCCAACACAACAACCAGCTCCAAACCTTTGAATCCCCCAACCTTTGACTCCAGAGGATCATAACACCATGCAATATATTTTTGGTGATCTTCATCCACTATATCATGGAAATCGCACACCTCTGTCAAATATTGGACCAATTGTAGCTCTAGACAGACCACACAAGAAACAGGACATGGATCTCAAGCATCAGCATCACCTGCATATCAAGCAATGGCAGTACTTAGAGCTCAAGCAATGGTTGTACGTGAAGCTCGAGCAACGGCTGTACTTGAAGCTCGATCAACCGCAACTATGCCATAAAAATCCCCCCCCCCCCCCCCCCCCCCCCCCGGGTCAAACAAAGGGTGATCAAAGTAATACCAAGTGATCCTATTGCAAAAGCATGAGATGCCAAGAGGAGGAAGAATGAGAGAGATAGAAAAGAAACATGCAGATGATAGAGAAGCACAGAGATTGCATGAAGAACAAAGAATATAGAGAGAGCAAGAAGAATGGCAAAGAGCCGAGGTTGAGAGAGATCACTTGGCTAACTTACAAGCACGAGCATAGGGAGAGAGGAGAGTAAAAGAGGATAGAGCTCATGCCGCCCAACAAGCAAAGGCAGGGAGCTCCAGACCTTTAAAAATTCCTCAAAGAGAAAAACATGTGCAAAAAAGGAAAAGGACAAGCTCACACCCAAAGAGAAATAGGCCCAAGAGGAGAGGAGAAAAAAGTAACAAAATGATCCTCCTCAATGGGCTAGACAAGCGGCTCCTCCACCGCCAACAGTGCAAAAGAAACGATGATGGAAGCAAGGCATGGTTGCTTACGTGAGATCCAAAAATATCAAAAGAGCACCGAGCCAATAATACCAAAATCGGCCTTCTCTCGGGTGGTGAGAGAAATAATGGATGAATATTCAGATTTTATTACACGTATCCAGTGTGGAGCCTTATTGGCCTTACAAGATGCCGTAGAGGACGTTTTGGTGCAGTTGTTCCAAGATGGCATTTCATGTATGGTGCATGCTAAGCGAGTTACACCAAAAAATATAAATCTAGCTTTAGCAATCAATCTGAGGAATGAAGGCGCCTCCATAAGAATTAGTTTCCCCATGTAACATAGTTTATGAGATTTGTAATCTTTCCATATAATATGAATAAGTTGAATTTCTACTATTTGGTGTAACTGTAATAATTAATTGTGTACTTTCTATTCATGAAGTATTTGCATTAATCAAGTTGTTAGATTTCACACCTCCTCAACCATCCAAGCACCGACTGGACGTGGGACGCCTACCAAAACATTTTGCAAAACGGAGCCATTTTGGGTCCGCACAAAGGCCATGGGACCGCCAAATTCCAAGGCACCGCCGAGCGTCTTCATCCAACTTAGGAGTCCCACGACCTTCATGTGCACTCAAAATGGTTCCGTTTTGCAAAATGTTCACCAGTAGGCATCCCATGTCAGGTGGGTGCTTGGATGGTGGAGGAGGTGTGAACACGTTGCAAAAAACATTTCTATCGGCCAATATGTGCAATAGAAAAAAGAAAGTACAGGAAGTGACCAAAAAAAAATATAGAGGATAAAATTGTTGTATATTGCTTTGGATATTACATCATGAATGGCTGTTTTTCTTGTAAATTACATATGTGGGTATAGGGAAAATGGCAGACTTGACACCAAGGGTTTTTACAACATCCTCTAGGTTTGTCACCCCTTGACTTAGTCTTAAGTCACAATGGGAGAGGACTGACCAAGGGTGCTTTCCTATAAAGGCATACAATGCCGCCTCCTGGTCCACCAAGATACACTTATGAGCATTAAGGGCAAGGGAATCTTCAGCAAGGATGGAACTTAATGCTTTGCAGGAACTCTGTGTGAGAAACTCGAAGAATGAATGACCCCAGATGGCCAAGGTAGTGTCACAAGGATCTATCTCTACCCATAGGAAGGTTGCGTGAACCTCTAGTATGTATTGCAAACTTATCAACATGGTATATATGCGGTCTGCAAAACAGTTTAACCAACTTCAATACTTTTTGTAAGGTACAACAGACCATCGACAAGGTTAAAAAAATGCTTACCTCAGTTTCTTCATCCATCTCTTCAAGAGTTTTACTTGTAAGATTGATGCTAGAGTGATCTTCTCCACCCATAGTGATCAGCGATTTGTGTGGATGAAAAGCACTTTTTGGGATGCTTTCATAAAATGAGGCACATGATCTGATTTCTATAAGTGTATTTGCCATGGTCTATACAAAATTCTGTTCATTTTCACAGGGAGGAAAGAGAGGCTTGTTGGGAGACCTTGGTCCTCAAAGTCAATTTGAAATTTGACCTTCTCTTGCTTTCCACTGGGATCTTTCATGCCCACATGGATAGCAAGCACTGCAAGTGACTCATCTTCTCTGAATCCTAGTGTCTTTGCAATGTCATCAAGGAACAAAAAGTGATGACTATCCACCGCCACTGTATGCAAAGTGAGAATTTGGAGGTCAAGAACTTCCTCCAACACTTCATCTCCCTCTATCATCCGATCTTCCTCCCTAGTGGAACTGGGATCTTGCAAGAGGACGAGTGCCATAGATGATTCAACCTACTCATCAATCTCTTCAAATAACTTCATTTGATTCCTCCACAATGGTCATCACAGACGGTTTCTTCTTGGCCTTTTCCTTTGATTTTCCCTTCTCCACGCACTCAAGCACAAGCAAGACTAGAACCATGTCCCAAGAGATGAATTGGGTGCCTATGCACCCCATGCCCAAGTCTATGAGGTCATCTTCATCCTCTTTCCTGAAATCCCGCTCATTAAGCCCTTTAATAAACCTCAACAAGCAAGTGCAAACGTTTATGTCGACCGCATAGAGGTGTTTGAGAAAATCCACTAGCAACCGCACCATGTCGGATCCCTCAAATACTATTGCACATTCTTCCATGTGCTCCATTATGTAGTCAAGAAAGCTTTGGAATACCTCTACATGAATGTTAGTAGTGGCATGCATGTTGATCGTCCCCTCAAACAGACTGACTAGTTCATGTGCATGATTTGCAAATCCTATCGTTTGTAGTTGTGTGAGAAGTGCATCAGAAAATGTTGCCATGGTTTTGTTCGTGAAGAAGATGGGAAGAAAGCTGAAAGATAGTGTTTTGTGAATGTGAGAAATGAAGTTTAAAACCTAAAAAGTCACTCTTATACTCATTGTCACTTTTTAAAAGCACTTAAAATTAATGTCATATTAACTTAAAACTATAATTATGAACAAAATCACATGATAAGCCATTGAAAGACACTAGCATTGAAAGTATTCACACTCCAGATTAAAAAACTTGCACATTTCAATTAAAATCTTGAACAAATTAAAAATGAAAAAGAGATTCAAAACACCATACGTATTTGTCATAATAATCAATATCTAATTCTCCTAAATGATTTTCTCATATTAAACTGATCATTTAATGTGGGGAAGTGCCAAGGGAGAAAAAGCTAGAATATTGGTTAAGTTAGCAGACCGGCCACAGTAGGGATCCAAAGGAGGGAAAATAGGGATCCAAAGGGGGGGCCATCTGCAAAAGAGCCATGTGAAACAATGGGCTAAAAAGACCCTAAGGTTCAGCCCATTAAGACTTCCAAAATGCTAAGGTTCCAAAATTCAAAGGTTGTGTCCAAAGGTCAACCTTAGGGAAAATTGGATGCTTAGTGTGTGCCCAAAAAGTCTTTCTACATCCCTACATGGGAGGGGGCGAGCCCCAAAGCTAGGGGATGAGAGAGAAAGCCACACACACACACACAGGCTCCCTTTACACAAAGGGAATGAGGGACACATGTCAGCTCCCTAGGCCAGATGCCCACAAGGTGTGCCCAATTCCTATTGGAAGACCCTTGAAGTGGACCAATGAGAATTAGGCTAGAGTAAATCTAGTTTAATTAATTTAAAAACATTCAATAAAAGAAACCAATAAGAATTAAGTGTCCTAGAAGACTATTGGGCAGTCTCCCAAGGGGTCCAATGAGCATTCAGGAGCCCCATGGCTTGCCTGATTCCTATTGGCCAGGAGGCAAAGGGGTCCAATGAGAGTTTAGTTTAATTATTTAATTATCTAAAGCTCTCACAAAAGGGGAAAGGGGGACACATGTCAGAAAGCTATCACTTATGCTGCTTAATCCCTATTGGCTTGACCTGGGGAGGTCCAATGAGGCAAAAGCCAGACTAACTTAGCAGCTAGGGCTCGCCCAAGAGAGAGGGGGGGCTGATTTTTGCTTGGCATTGACACACACACTCTCACACTTGACCATGTGTGAAGGGAAAATACTCTATCTCCTCCCAAGCTTTAATGGAGAGCTCATCACCTACTCCAAGCTTGTGAGATAGAAGCCTACATCAACACTCTCTTGGCATGTGGATGCAAATCCAACCAAGAGCCAAGCTTCAATGCATGCTCATCTTCTCTACCAAGCTAATTACTAAGCTAAGCTATGCTAATATGAGTGATTATGTGAGGAGATGTACTTCTTTCTCGTAAGATACTTCTTTTTCCTCTCAATCTACTCTCATACCCTGCTAGCTCTCACCATCTTCGAAGGTGTGTGAGGTCTTGGGTCTGAGAACGGGGATAATTCAAGTTGTGTTTGATTAAGTGTTTTGCTTGGTGTATGAAGCTTCCATCTTCATTGCACTAGCTAGTCTTGAAGGAACACAAAGAATTGTATTGTACAATGTCTCTCTTGATGGGAGAAACCATAATACAAAGCCTTTTGGAGGGGGGACCGGCTCCATGCAAATCCGGTCCTCAACTGTTGTCAATAGCTTAATTGCTCTCTCTTTTGAAAGTATTGTCGATGCTATCTAACTAGGTGTTATGCTTTTTGTTGCTCTCTCCACCCAAGCACTCTTGTAATTCTTCTTAGGAATCTATTCTAATGAAATGCCCACTATGTTCATGCTAATTTCCGCTACAAATAAGATTTTAGGCCATTAAATGTTACATTGGTATCAGAGCTCAAGGTTTCTCTTTTCTTGCTCAAGAAGGGAGGTCCTCAAGCTAGCTACAAATGGTTGGTATTATTAATTGCCTGTGAGTAAGTAGAATAGGGATTTTTCAGCCTTGCAGTGCGCCTGCCTTTGTGCAGTTAACGGGGCATCACCGTCGAGAGCTATGGTCTTAATAGTGGAGTCCTACGGGGCTTGCCTACGGCTTAACCACTATTGAGCTATTAGAAGCTTGACAGGAGCCAGTGCTGTTTTGGTGTCGAAAGACCCTCTCTTCTATTCCTTGCAATTAATGGTATTCGAGCCGCGGGTACAGTAACTTGAGTGCTTTTTCTAAAGGGGTAAAGAGGAGTAGCAACTAGGGCTTGAAGTGCCAAAGTACACCTAAAAAGTTTACACCTAAAAGTTGTTAGAATGGCTGACAATATTAAAGAGAGTGAATTTAATGTTGATAACTTTGATTTTGCTCATGAGCAAGCTACTAATGATGCTTCAATGCTTGTTAATTATCTTGTTTCTAGGCTTCAACAAGCCATGGGCAATCCATCTCTCCAAAGTGAAGTGCAACGGCAGCTCCATGCTCACGGGATTCTCCAAGCTCATCACCATGACGAGAGAATACCTAGGAAGCCTCCTTGTGAGACTACCAAAAGAGGTCTCTCTCCGATTCGGGAAGAAGAAGAGAATCCATATGAAGGGCTCAAGAACTTACTTCTTGATGATGCATCTCCTTCCCAAAGGAGAACTCAAGAGCCTCCACCGAAGGAACGAGAAAGAAGCGAGTCTCCCACCACCTCGACGGAGATGGCTCCACGAAGACGGCGGGCTAAACGCTCTCCATCACCACCAAAGCGGAGAAGACCATCACACTCTTCTCCACGCCATAATTCAAAGAGGGATGATAAAAAGCAAGAGAAGAAAAAGGCGAGAAAGAGGACACCCTCTTCTCCATCTTCTTCATCCTCTTCCTCTTATGAAAGCTATGGTGAAGACGACAAAGATCAAGACAAGAAAAAGGCGAGAAAGAGGTCACCCTCTTCTCCACCTTCTTCAAATTCTTCATCTTCTGAAGAAAGTGATGGTGCAACTTTTGAACCATCAAAAAGAAGAGGCCATAGGAAATCCTATGCCTCATGGAAGAGGTCGTCCAAGCTGAAGAAATTCAAAGAGGGAGGGAAGAGCATCTCTTTCCTTACCTATGATGGCACCTTCGGTGCTACAGACAAAGTTTTGGCCTTTATCCAGCAATTCGATGCGGCGTTTGGAGATGAGGGCTTCACGGAGTCCTCTAAGCTACGCCATGTAGCTATGCACTTTCAAAAGTCCGCCAGACAATGGTGGTCTAGCCTACGAGCCAACAGTGAAGCTCCACGAACATGGAAGGCTTTAAGAGCTTCCATTATGAAGCAGTTTTTGGCCACCGATGCCAAAGACAAAGTACTCACCGAATGGCGAAGCTTAAAGCTCTCTCCCAATGAATCCATCCACAAATATGTAGACAAGTTTTGGGACCTACAACTCAAAGCCACTGTCTTCAAAAAGTTGGATTTTGGAGAGCAAAAGCAACAATTTTGTGCGGGCTTAACCGAAGAAATGGCGGAGTATGTCAACTCCCAAAGGCCACGTACCATATCGGCGGTAATACACCATACTATGGTGGCCTCGCGAATCAATTTCCAAACGGGGGGTAAAAGAAATAATAAGCCCCCGGAAAACAAGGGTTCCAATGAGCCTAAGGGGAAGGACAACGTCCAAAAGTCTCCTAAGGGCAATCCCAACAAAGCTAAAGAGAAGGGAGTTTACAAAGGAAAGAATAAACTCTCTCCTGAAGAGCTTGAGCGTTATCGTAAAGATAACCGGTGTTTCAATTGCGGCGAACAAGGGCATGCGTACCGCGCTTGTCCCCAAAAGAACAACCGCCAAGATCCTCCTAGAGCTTCTTTGGTTGAAATCCAAGAGGAGGAGATTCATCAAACTCACCACAAAGGATCTCCTCTATGCCATGCTTGGGGAAAGGTAAGAGAACATGATGTTTTTATTCTCTTTGACCCTGGTTCTACTCACAATTTCATATCTATGGAGTTAGCCACCAAGCTAGGCATACAATCCTACGAGATGGGAGATATTCTACCCGCAGACAGTGCCTTCAAGGGGCAAGAAGCTTCAGTCACTCCCTTAATCGGGAAATTGAGGCTTCATGTTCAAGGCTATGTGGACAAAGAGGACTTCTTTATCTCTCCTCTCAAGCATGAGGATGTAATCCTAGGGGCACCATGGTTTGACCGTCTGGCTGCCCATGTTAAATTTCCTGAAAGGAGAATCTCCTTTAAGTTCAGGGAAAAGGACATGTATATAGATGCTAGGGAGATGGGTAACACCATTCCCATTGTACATACACCAGCTTTCAACAAGTCAATAAAGAGCTCTATTTCCGTGTACATGATTTTTGTTAAAGATTCTCAAAATGAACCTAATGCTTTAGCAAAAGAAAATAAAAGCAACCAAAAGGAATTAGAGTTATCCAATTTTCTCAAGGGGTTTCAAGATGTCTTTATTGACGACATCCCTTGTGAGCTACCTCCTAAACGAGGTAATGACGACCATGCAATTGAACTTCTTCCAGGAAGTTCACCGCCTAACAAACCTCCTTATAGAGTTTCTCAAGCTCAACAAGAGGAGATTATGCGGCAAGTGCATGAGTTAGTTGAGAAGGGCATGGTTAGGCCTAGCTCATCTCCATTTTTCTCACCTGTGCTATTAGTGCAAAAGAAAGACGGCACATATCGTATGTGTGTCGACTATAGAGCACTAAATAGGATCACTATCAAAAATAGGTTTCCCGTTCCACGGGTAGAAGACCTATTTGATAAGCTACAAGGATCGACCTACTTCAGTAGGATTGACCTAAAAAGTGGCTATCATCAAATAAGGATAGTTGATCAAGACATTGTAAAGACCGCATTTCGTACTACATTTGGTCTTTACGAATACATTGTCATACCTTTTGGCTTGACTAATGCACCAGCCACATTTAACCGCTTGATGGAGAAGCTGTTCAGACCTCATCGAACCTTCACCGGAGTGTTCTTTGATGATATTATCATCTACTCTAATTCATTAGAGGAACACAAGCAACACCTCCATGTAATATTTCAAGTTTTAAGAGAGAATAAACTTTATGTTAATCGAAAGAAAAGTGAATTTTTCTTGCAAGAGATTCAATATTTAGGTCACATTATCTCTCAAGATGGAATCCAAATGGATCCATCCAAGTTAGAGGTAATAAAAGGATGGCCTAAACCAAGGAATCTTCATGAATTAAGAAGCTTTATAGGTATGTGTGCATACTATAGACGCTTCATAGAAAAGTTCTCACAAATTGCGGGACCATTACATGACCTAACAAAGAAAAATGTTAGGTATACGTGGTCTGCTAAGGAGAACAATGCTTTCGAAAAGCTTAAAGAAAAGCTTATCTCTCAACCTGTGCTTACACTACTGGATCTCTCAAAACCATTTGAGGTCCAATGTGATGCTTGTGGTATTGCCTTGGGGCTGTTTTGCTCCAAGAAGGGCACGCCATAGGCTATGAGAGTCGAAGGCTCGACCCTGTTGAGCAAGCTCTAGGCATATACGAAAAAGAACTCCTTGCAGTTCTACATGCCTTAGACTCATGGAAGCACTATTTATTGGGGACTCCTTTCATTCTGCGAACGGATCACCAAAGTCTTAAGTACTTCATGACGCAGACCAAGCTCTCCGACAAACAAATGAGGTGGGCAAATTTCCTTTCGCAATTTCATTTTCATATTGCTCACATTGCTGGCAAGCATAATCAAGTAGCCGATGCACTCTCAAGACGACCGAGAGTGAATGCGGTTTCCATAGCAACTCACAATGATCTATCTTCAATGATAGATGAGTATGCTATTGATCCCGATTTTAGAGATGTGATTTCAGCCCTTGCATTAGGGAAGAAATAAGAACCATTTACTTTACAAGATGGTTATCTTCTCTATGGAAATAGACTATGCGTTACTAACTCACTACGTGAGAAAGTAATGTATGAATCTCATGCTCCCCCATATGCGGGGCATAGAGGGATTCAGTCTACCCTAAAGGGAATTGAAACATATTTCTATTGGCCTACCATGAAAGTGAACATACATGAGTATGTTTCCAAATGTGTGGTATGTCAAAAGACAAAATTTGATAGAGGGAAGCAACTTGGATTGCTTCAACCCTTGCCAATCCCTAATTCACCGTGGGAGAGCATATCCATGGATTTTATCTTTGGATTGCCTAAGTCTATCCATGGGAATACGGGAATATGGACGATAGTAGACAGGTTCAGTAAACAAGCTCATTTTATACCTGTCAAAAAGACTATCAAAGCCCATCAAATGGCAACCCTCTTCATTTCACAAATTTTCAAGTACCATGGCTTGCCAATGTCCATAGTGTCGGATAGAGATCCTAGAATGACCAGTAATTTCTGGAAGGGTCTCTTTGAGAATTTAGGAACAAGGCTAAACTTCTCTTCGGCCTATCATCCACAAACTGATGGCCAAAGTGAAATAGCTAACCTAACTATTCTCGATCTACTAAAAGCCTATGTAACGGAAGTAGATCAAAGATCCCAATGGGAGAAGTACTTACCCTTAGTAGAGTATGCTTACAATAACACTGTACATACTTCTACAGGAAAAGCACCTTTCGAGGTAATTGAGGGAAGATCAAAAAGTCCCTTGCTACTTAAGGTACATGGGAAGATCTTCGCTGCAGATGAGTATAGCCGAGACCTACAAGAATCTTTCCAAAAGATTAAGGATGTTATCTCTATCTCACAGCAAAGGCAAAAGGCTGCTGCTGACAAGCACAGAAGAGCCCAAGCCTTTAAAGAAAACGATTGGGTCTTGTTAAAGTTTCCCAAGGCTCGATTAAGGCACACGACGGGCAAGAATCCTACGGGCCACCAAAAGTACTATGCTAAACTAGCAAAAAGGTACTATGGTCCCTTCCAGATTCTTAGGCCAATCAATGAGATGGCCTATCAACTTAAGTTGCCCAATCATTGGCTCATACACAATGCTTTTCATGTGAGCCTCTTGAAGCCTTACAAAGGAGAGCCACCTCAAGAACCAACTATTGAAGACCCACCGGAGATCGAGGACCACGAGGAGGTGCTGCAGCCCGAGTCCATTCTCCGACATGAAGACAAGGTATTAAGAGGCGGTAAGACTATCCGACGATATCTTATTAAGTTTAAGAATTATCCTTTTGAAGATGCTAGATGGATGCAAGGCATACAATTAAAGGATAACCTAAACCTTGTCAATGCTTACAATGTTTCCCAAGAGTAAGCAAATGTACAAAATGATAAAAATGAACAAAATTTTTTTGTCTTATAAGACTCTCTTTTTCTTTATTTGTGCACAAAAATGAAGTAGTATGCATGCTTAGATCAAGTTTGCGGAGACGACGTCTCCCGAACACCAAGTAGAGCTTGTCACTCTACTATGGAAGACTGATAGGACTAATGTGCAGACATGCTTGCGGCAGCCTCAGGCTCTCAAGCACCAAATGGACTAGTCATCCATTATGGAATGATGTCGTAGGGTAACATAGGGATCCTCTACCCGCTAAGAAAAGGACTCATGCATATGCTTTATCTTCTCTACACCATAGTCGAGGACGACTATGATTTCAAGAGAGAGGTAATGTCATAATAATCAATATCTAATTCTCCTAAATGATTTTCTCATATTAAACTGATCATTTAATGTGGGGAAGTGCCAAGGGAGAAAAAGCTAGAATATTGGTTAAGTTAGCAGACCGGCCACAGTAGGGATCCAAAGGAGGGAAAATAGGGATCCAAAGGGGGGGCCATCTGCAAAAGAGCCATGTGAAACAATGGGCTAAAAAGACCCTAAGGTTCAGCCCATTAAGACTTCCAAAATGCTAAGGTTCCAAAATTCAAAGGTTGTGTCCAAAGGTCAACCTTAGGGAAAATTGGATGCTTAGTGTGTGCCCAAAAAGTCTTTCTACATCCCTACATGGGAGGGGGCGAGCCCCAAAGCTAGGGGATGAGAGAGAAAGCCACACACACACACACAGGCTCCCTTTACACAAAGGGAATGAGGGACACATGTCAGCTCCCTAGGCCAGATGCCCACAAGGTGTGCCCAATTCCTATTGGAAGACCCTTGAAGTGGACCAATGAGAATTAGGCTAGAGTAAATCTAGTTTAATTAATTTAAAAACATTCAATAAAAGAAACCAATAAGAATTAAGTGTCCTAGAAGACTATTGGGCAGTCTCCCAAGGGGTCCAATGAGCATTCAGGAGCCCCATGGCTTGCCTGATTCCTATTGGCCAGGAGGCAAAGGGGTCCAATGAGAGTTTAGTTTAATTATTTAATTATCTAAAGCTCTCACAAAAGGGGAAAGGGGGACACATGTCAGAAAGCTATCACTTATGCTGCTTAATCCCTATTGGCTTGACCTGGGGAGGTCCAATGAGGCAAAAGCCAGACTAACTTAGCAGCTAGGGCTCGCCCAAGAGAGAGGGGGGGCTGATTTTTGCTTGGCATTGACACACACACTCTCACACTTGACCATGTGTGAAGGGAAAATACTCTATCTCCTCCCAAGCTTTAATGGAGAGCTCATCACCTACTCCAAGCTTGTGAGATAGAAGCCTACATCAACACTCTCTTGGCATGTGGATGCAAATCCAACCAAGAGCCAAGCTTCAATGCATGCTCATCTTCTCTACCAAGCTAATTACTAAGCTAAGCTATGCTAATATGAGTGATTATGTGAGGAGATGTACTTCTTTCTCGTAAGATACTTCTTTTTCCTCTCAATCTACTCTCATACCCTGCTAGCTCTCACCATCTTCGAAGGTGTGTGAGGTCTTGGGTCTGAGAACGGGGATAATTCAAGTTGTGTTTGATTAAGTGTTTTGCTTGGTGTATGAAGCTTCCATCTTCATTGCACTAGCTAGTCTTGAAGGAACACAAAGAATTGTATTGTACAATGTCTCTCTTGATGGGAGAAACCATAATACAAAGCCTTTTGGAGGGGGGACCGGCTCCATGCAAATCCGGTCCTCAACTGTTGTCAATAGCTTAATTGCTCTCTCTTTTGAAAGTATTGTCGATGCTATCTAACTAGGTGTTATGCTTTTTGTTGCTCTCTCCACCCAAGCACTCTTGTAATTCTTCTTAGGAATCTATTCTAATGAAATGCCCACTATGTTCATGCTAATTTCCGCTACAAATAAGATTTTAGGCCATTAAATGTTACATATTAATGGGAGTGAAATCACTTCAATTACAAGCTTTTACATTAATACATCAAAAAAACCAATGTTTTTGCACAAAAATCTCTTCTCTTTTCTGAAAAACCAACCTTTTCATTGATTACAAAAACATATTGATTGGGAAAGGTATATATAAGATTCATATATTTGTGAAGGTGACTAAGATTCTAGTTGTTATTCAGCGAGATGTTGTCTGCATTGTTGTAGAGACATATTTGTAGATCAATTGATTCTCTAGCAGCAACATTAGAGTCTAGTGCCTCCCATTCTCCCTTTGTCAGCTTCCATCTTATGTAGTGAAAGAAAATTGACAAGCTTTGCTTTGCAATATGGCATCTGCACAACACATTCTCAGCAACTATAGATCACTTGGTTGTATCTCCGTGGTGGCTAACCACCTTAGTCTTCCATCCAACTGCAAGGAAGTTATTGATCATACATTGTTGGTGTCCTGTGGACACTCTACATTCTCAAAAGATAAACACAAACACATGAAGTGACATAAACCAAGTTAGGAAAGCTTTGTGGAACCATAGGTGCACTTCATTGTTGAATGCACATCGGCCTCCATTCTCCTTTTGGTTCATGTGATCAAGGCACTATCTGGCTTAGGCCATTCCACCTTTGCAAGTTTGGTGGATGAACTAGAGAAAGATTACCATACACAGTTTGCCTAGGTGTTACATAAGTATGGTTATTAAAAAAAAAATTCATGTGAGACAAGCTCCACAGATGGGCAACTAGCATAGAGCAGCTTGCCAAGGTCAACGTGGATGGACTCAAAAGTTCCTGTGAAGGACTCTATTGGCTCCCACTCTACAAAATTGGATGGGAAAACATCTGCAAACATGAACAAGCAATGAAAAACTTATAGACATCAAAGCAATATATACCACAAAAATAAAAAATACACAATCTAAAAATCTGACAGAGGAGTGAAATTACAGTTTGCAAGAAACCTCAATGGAGCCATTGTTGTCTCTAGCTTTAGTTGTGAAGCAACATACACATGTTGCACCTTTGCAAGTCGCTTATCGTCATGGGTTTTCTTGAACTCCATGATCCTTCCCTTCCAATGGTGTGCTCAAGAAGCCATGTGTCTCCTTGAGACCTTGTGTGCATCTCTTGAGCTGGTTGCATTGTCACCCACATCAATCATTTGAACTCCATCGTCACCCAACATCCATTGTCGTCTTGTATATTGCTCCATGAAATAGAGTCAATGACACTCCTAGGTCGTTGAGTACATGATGATGCCATGGGGAATAGTGGTTCAACTTGCAGAAAAACACTTATGATTAGGAATTGCACATCCATGTTCTCAATTGTATACAGAGCAAGATTCTTGATGGTACACAAAGATGAAGGATGACACTTATTGCTATATTGCTCCACCTGCTTTTGCTGGCTTAATGGGGAAGATAATGTTGCAAAGCTTGAGAAATAAATAGATCCTCTGTAGAGAGCTTAATGGAGAAGCAATAGGAAACCTATTGAGGAAAGAAAGAATGATGATCTAGCAGAAGGATATGCTCCAGATCTTCAGTTTTAGGTAGAGGTGTTTAGTGAGGCTCATGGAGAAGTATTGAGAGGGTATTGTGTGATATTGGACTTTGTGGGGGGGAAATGTTGTGATTGAGTAAGACCCCAAAAGGTCATCTAGTGGAAATAATATCCCTAGGAAAGCTTCTATTGTTGGGATAAAGGCCATAACATTCTTGGGATTTCATGGAAAGCTGGGTAGGGGTTCATCTAAAGTCCATTACAACCAATGGAAGTCTCTACACAATGTTGTGAAGGACCGTGGAGTTGGAGGTAGAGCAAGAAATGAAAAGGCAGAAGTGTGGTAAGCCTTTAATGCAATATTTTCTTACTATGATAAAAGTCCTTGTCGAAAGAATGACCTCTCCAATTTTAAGAAAGAGTTGAATAGATTCAAGAAATCTATGACAAGTGCTTGGAGCTCAGAGCACTTCACACACTACATGGTAATAATTATGAATTTTGACTCTACCAATTTCCTTCAATACTTGCATAAGTTGCTACTAGAGCTCAAGCTAAGAAAACCACTAGAGAACCTGAGAATGGAAAGTTAGCGACTGAAATGGTTAGTCCAGGACCGCGGAGTCAGAAAAACACATGGAAAGCTAGAAAAGCACGCATGAAGTTGAGAAAAGAACGTGAAGACGCTATTTTAGCTGAGGAACTAAAGCGAACGAAAGATAGATTAGAAAAACTTGAGAGTCAAAACGGGAAACGAGAGATGAGCCCGGAAAGAACGAAACAAAAGAGTATCAAAGAAACAACGAGATTAAGCTCAGGGGGATCAGTGCTAGTTGACAAAGTACACGAACCATTGGATGCACTGATGAAAGCTTACGAAGCTAGGTTAAAGAACAACCAAACACAAAAACAGAGGTGGATGACATACCCAAACGCGGAATTGGAAAAGCAGAGACTTGAAATGTGCCAGAGAATGATCGAGACTGCACAAGCCTTATTAGAACCACCAAGAGAAACAATGAATGGTGGAACGGAAAACCCAATTCAGCAGGAGACTATCATTTCACGGGTAGCTGAAAAGACTCCCAGTGCACAAAAGCCTGAAAATACACACAAGGATGACCGCATAGTGTTGAACACAACCGATCAGGAGATAGAGAGTTTTCATCCAGTCATACAGAGGTCTTACGAAAGAGATGAGGATTACAATGAATTTTGGAAACAAGTGAGAGAGGCAAACTTTGCAAACGAGCTAAGTTGCCAAGCTAATTAGACAAATTGGGAAAAGGACATCAGGAACCCTCCCATAGTGGAATTTGAGGCAGGATCTCAAGTGGACTTGGATCTGCAATCTTATTGGGGAGATGGGGGCTCTGTGAGAACAATGGAGAGCAAACCTCACTCACTGAATACCTTACCTTCATACTTAGGAGAGTATGAAGCAAAATCTGAGACTAGAGCACTTCCCTCACGAAGAATCTCATCAGAAAAAGTCATGGACTCGCAAGGATTGATAGAGATCTTGTCAACACCAGTGACATGCACTATCACTCTAGTTGAGCTTTTGAGGCTAAGACCACATATGTGGACCACTGTAGGAAAATGCTTGGAGAAATTTGGGATAAAAGACCCAACATCGAGACTGCAAGAGGGTATACAAGAGCTGAGTAAACCACAAAAGAACGCTAAGCCTGTACCCTTAAACAAGGTCGGAGAGTATTGCGAAGGTGAAGAGGGGAATACAACCTTACCAGTTGAATTCCAAGGAGTGAACACGATGGCAATACTAGACAACGGAGCTGGGGTAGCCATTGCTACAAAAGAAATCTGGAAAAAATGGGGGAAACCAGCAATAAGGAAGACTAGGTTGAAACTCCAATTAGCAGATGGACACATGGAGAAACCTATGGGGTTATTAGAGAAAGTCGTAGTGACTTCTTGCGACATTGAATACGAACATACTTTTGCTATAGTCGATTTTGGCAAGGAGAATAACTATGATATCATATTGGGAAGACCATTCATGAGACAGTTGAAAATGGTCCAAGATTGGGGCTACGATCACATATACCTGAGAAATATGGAAACCACTACACGTGTGAACCTGAAAGACCATAGCTACAAAGATGTGAACTGAACACCGGTAGAGGAGTTTGATTCAGCTACTTTGGCGGGATCCGAATTTCCAGCTTGGTTAGGTAAACCCAAGGAGTTATGGATGTGTGGAGCTTCGAAATGTGGAAGTCTGAGGCGAGAAGAATGTGTTTTAGAAAGGGCTATCGAAGACGAAGCTTATATAGGAGAACCCTTTCCAGAGGACACGCTTGAACCATTAGAATGGACACACATTCTAGCAACCCTAGATGTTTGTGCAATTCCGGATGGTCCCACAACGAAATTTTGCGACAAGGACGGGTACGACGTGGTTCCGTACTTCATGTTGAGAACTATACTTGAAAAAGAAACTGATAGAATAGATGACCTGGAAAAGCTAGATGAGCTTCGCCTAAAAGCAGTAGCTTCTATCTACGCTCAAAAAAGGCGACAAAAGGAATTTTTTGATAAGCATGTGCGGACTAAAGAGTTTAAGGTTGGGGACTATGTCCTAGTTTACACTCTGAAACAACATGCTAAGAATCTTAAAAAGCGAGGGATGGGACCTCTGGTGATTAAAGATCTATCACCAAGTGGAGCCGTCAAGCTTGCTACATTAGACGGAGAAGAAATGCCCAATTGGATTAGTGGATGCAGAGTGAAAAAGTATCTTTTGCCGCTAACCCAAGACATGCTTCTCAAAATACATCAAGAAGAGCTGCGTGTCCACAAAAAGAAAAAGATTGTGGAGGAAGCACAAGCCGAGGCGAAGGAAAGAATGGAGAAAAGAAGACTACTGCATCAGAAACAGCGCAATGAAGGAGCAATACGAATAAACGCAGTCAGTATAACAGAAATGGATAATGACAAAGAAGAACCCATCATTGAATGCAAAGTAGGAACCAACCAAATCAAAGCTAGAGCACTATTGGATTCAGGAGCTCAAGCTAACCTACTTTCACTCAGTTTGTATAGACAATTGACAAATGACACTAAACTACAAACTGCCAAGCAAGAGTTAAAGAGTTACTCTGAGAATTCAATCAAAACTGTCGGATGCACAGGTTTACATATACAGATTAACCAATATGTGTATCCTCATATGTTTTACGTGGTTGAAGACCAAGCTACACAACATCCATTAATGCTAGGACAACCATGGCAGAAGCAATACAATGCAATGATTGACTGGAGTTCTAATTCAGTGCTTATCAAATACGAAGGTGAAAGTCAATCAGTTAAGTTCACCAAAGGAGAAGAGCCAACTCCAAAGGACGAATCCAAAGACAAAGATAAACAACAACTAGAGAAAAAGAAGAAGCAATGGCAACCAAAAGTTTCTATACAACCGGATTACTCTTCGACGAGGAATTCTCAACAGTGGATAAGGAAGACAAGCAATAATATAACAACTCAACCTTGGGAAAAAACGGAGTCAAAGTTGGTATGGAGACCAAAAAAGGTTGTGCGAGAGAACACAAAGGTGGAAAACAGAGTCTTCAATACCAGACAACAGAGTGATTCCAGACAATCAAGGACAGTGAAACAGATATGGATTCCAAAGAAGTTCATGATGGCACAAAGCTATAGCAAGAAAATTTGGATCCCAAAGATTTGTAAACAGGAACTCCCTTCAGTACAATCAACGGAAACTCCTAGGTATTTCAAGTCGAGGAAATCAACACAAATAACAAAGCAGGTTTGGGTCGCAAAGAGTTTGTGGCAAGCACAAGTGAAGCAGAAGCAGATTTGGATTGTAAAAAAGAACAACAAAGTAAAGAAGAATCCATCTACTGATCTACTACCGAAGTGCCAAAACCAACCCAAAACCCGACCACCAATCCTTCAATCAAACAAAGAGCAGCTTTATTGGAAAGACTGTTGTATCATCGCTCTACAATTGCATTGGGAACTTATGACCACAACAACTACAATGCTTCGCCCACAGACACTTCATAGTCGTCCGGGAGGACTCAGACTAGAAGGGGGGGAAGTATACAGGTATACAGGAGTTACAAAGCAGCTACAAGCGCCAAAAACAAAGAAAAACAAAAAATATATTACAAGGGCAGTGTCTTACATGATTTTGCAATTTTTATGTTTGATTGCGGATATTGATAATATTTATGCCCTTATATACCTTGTTTTGCAACAAGAAGAGATCAAATGATGAATTTGGGTCTCTAGACGTGTAAATATCACTAAATAATAGTGTTTTTGGAGCAAAAAAGTGAAAAAAAGTGGTAATCCAAGTCCAGAAATCACAAATAAGTGTATATTCATATACACAGGGTTACCAGCTATTTATCGTGTATGTTTGGAATTTTTTGGCTTCAATTTGCTATTTTCCTTTATTTTTTATGATTTTCTTGATAAAAGTAAAAGAAAAATAAAAAAGCAGGTGAAATGAGATCGAAAAAAAGAAAAGAATAGACGGTGATGGTCCTAATGACAAGGGCAACCCATGGTAAAAATTGGGTACAATTCTGAAAAAGTTGCGGAAAGCCCGAAATGACAGAATTTTGGCAAAGTGGACAGATTTCTCAGAAACAGGTCAAACGGAGTCCAAATTGAGAATTTTCAAATCCTAAAGTGCATTTCACGACGAGATAGGAGCACATGTCAAATTTGGTAACAAGTGATCCGGGAAGTCCGAAGTTAAGTATTTTTCACTTCACTTTCAAGCTCATTTCCACTATTACCTTCTTGGAGAGAGCAAAGAGCACACAGGAGCATCCGACCTTCTACCGCCTTCTACGACTGCTACGAGAGCTCAGAGGACACCAGACATGAGAGGTAGACTCGTTGCCATAAGCTTTTGATGCTTATCGTTAACTTTTGTCGCGAAAACTGACCAAAACCAAGAAATAAGAGCAGACGGGGAATGGGAAGGAACGCTAGGTAGGGGCACAACCGCCTAACCAAACCTTGCAAGAACTTAGAGGTGGGTTACCCTAACATAGAAGATGGGTTTCTAACACTCAAAGCTCGAGAAAGAACGACTTGAAAAACCCTAGGTCAACAGAGCCTGCAAGAGGCAAACAGAAAAAAATTGTCGAAACGACACAAAACTTCTCAGGAAGCTTAACAACATCGAGGGCAATGCAACCATGGAGTATCTCCGGGTTTGGATCACCAAAAGTAGGTCGGAACAACCGATTCGGCTGCGGACACACAAAGCATCATTTTGGCATAACGGCTAAAATTGACGACGAAATGACATGAAACTTCACAAGCAGCTTCAAATATACATGGATGACTTATGTTTGCAAGCAAAACCCAAAAGAAAGCTGATTCACTTACCGATGGTGAAAAAGACGCTTTCGGGCAACCAAATGGAGAAAGATGGAGAATGGGGAGCCAAAGTCAAGTTCAACCAAATAGGTGGCTTCACAACATATCCAATGAGCTGGAAATGCAACTCTCGAGAAGAAAAGTTGAAGAAATTCAACTCCAAGGCAAAAAGACGACTTCGGAGACTGAAATGCCTATAAGGGGGCTTTTTAGCTAAACTAATGACTTTTTAAGTTGAAAACTAGTTAGCAGGGCTTAGGGCACTAGCACAAAGCATTCTTTGCACAAAAAGACCAACATTTCAAGAAAAGACATCATACGCGTATGATGTCTCACAGCATGATTTTCACATCCATTTCAACATTTGAGTGCATAGCCTCATTCCACATGTTAATCACATCCTATGAACCAAGTATCATGAGAATTGGAGTTAGAAAACCCAAGGAAAACCAAAAAGACACAAAGTAGGCCATAAAATTGATTTTTGGTCCTAATTTTGTCAAAATAACTCCAAACTCATTGAAACTTTGTAGGATTGTTGATTAACACATCTACAAGCTATCTAGAACCAAAAAGCACCATTTTGACACAAAAGACATCATACGCGTATGATGTCTATTTGCACTTACAGAGCCAAAACTGCTCATTTGTCATCATACATCCATTATATATATCTAATACATGCTACATATGAAGTTTGGAACCATTTGGTCAAGTGGATCACCCCATTAGCCCAATTGAGGGAAAATCCTTCATCCAAAGCCTATTTTAGCCCAAATCCAACATACTCAAGTCCAAACCAAGATTTGAGTAGAGACAATCCTTCACTAGTACATGGGGAGTCCACAGAATCAATCCCATGAAAAATTGATGAAAAAGATATCATACGCGTATAATGTCTCCAGAGCCATTTTTAGCCCAAAATCTATCCAAAATTCATAAATCCACTGAATAAGCCTATCTAAAGCCATATCCAAGCTTATAGAGAAATTTGGTCCAAAAATACACTAAAAGACATCATACGCGTATGATGTCTCACTATGTGATTTTGGCACCTCAGGGCTTCAACCACCAAACAGAAGTGATCTACATGCCATTTGAAGGTGAACCACCAAGTTTTATCCAATTTGGATCATAAAATCCAATTCCCTTTCAAAATTTTGCAAAGAGCCTGATCTGGACTAAACTGGCCAAAACTTGACCAAATGGGATCCAAACTCAAATCCAAGCATATGATACTCATGTATACACTATCAGCTACAAGCACAACCAATATGAAGTCATTTTGACACAAAAGAAATCATACGCGTATGATGTCTCCAGCATGATTCTGAGCCCAGTTTGCATATTTTTTCACCTACCCTGCATCCTTAGGCCCTGAATAGCTCATGTTTCAATTTTCAAGTCATTTGAATAGTTAAAAGCTTCATTTCGGCTTTCAGTACTAAAAAGACGCTAACTTCTGAAATTGGAGTTACAGGATCCATGGATTTCACCAAGTTATCGGCAACGAAGAGAAAAAGACCGACAATCAAAGATGCTCTTGCAGAAGCGGAACCCTTTGACATTCCAGCAGAAACCCTCAAGCCAACCAAAACTTGGGTGGAGGAAGCAGTACTGGAACAAGAGGGAATAAAGATCTACCAGGGGACTTTCAGAGATCCTCAAGGGCAAGCGGTGGATATACCGATGATCCCACAAGATTTGGTGGATTATAGCAGGTCAGAGAACATCAGCAGGTACCTGGAAAGGGCAGACTTGCACAGATTCTTCACCTCGAGACCATCAGGTGTAGATACAAGAAGAGTGTATGAGTTGGCAACCTCCATTCAGAAGGATGGGAAAGCCACATTGACAGCAATAGATGGAGAGAAAGTAGAGGTACAGATCACTCCACATCTCATTGCAGATGCATTGAAGCTGAACAACAAAGGGAGCTCTGTCAGGGAAAGAAGGGAGGCTATAGAGGTTTATGGGTCCAAGAAACAGAATGCAACTTATGGAGATATGGCAGACCAAAGAGCGGCAACCCTTTGCCGACTGTACAACCAATTTCTCCATATTTGCAGTAAAAGACCGCAAAAGTATACAACACCGCCCCATGCCATTGCAACTACCATCACATGGGCATTGAAGAGCAATATGCCAAAAGAGGTGAATTACGCTCAACACATCCACGAGCAAGTAATTGACATGCACAACGAGAAGCCAAAGTATATAGGAGGAGCTGAAGTTCTGACAAGAATAGCTTATGAAGCTATTGGAGCCAGAGATCAATGGCCAAAGGTTCCCTCCCAGAATGAGTGGCTTAGAGAAGCCGATGAGGAGGAAGAACAGCCTGAAGTATCCAAGAGGGCGTCCACAAGAGCACGCAGGAAACTAGAAATAGTTTCAGAACCTGAAGAGAATGTGGATTAGCCGATTATGAAGAAAGCAAAGAAGAAGGTTGCTCCCAAGCAAACCAAAAGTCAGAAAGCGGCAAGAATGGAAAGACTGGTGGAGCAGTTTAGAGCGGAAAGAGCTCTAAAGGGGGACTTTGAAGAAAAGTGGGTTCCAGACCCCACTAAAGTCGGAACTAGCTCAGCCAGGCCACATGTTGATCAATATGATCAATATATTAGAGCTTATGAGGAGTCAGAGGCTATACTGGAGCAGCAACCTGTCGAGCCATACACTGAAGAGGAAGTACAACTTTTAAAAGCTGAGCTGAAAAAGGACGACAAGGGGAAGAAGAAAGTAGATGAGTCTACTGAACCTCAAGAGAAAGACGGGCAAGCAAACAAAGGGAAAGCCAAGATGACTGAGGACAATCAGCCCTCCTTTACTGATGTACCCAGCCCGAAGAAGACGGAAATCATTGTGGAAGAGACCACAGTAGAGATGGACACGGCTGGTATGGAAAAGCCGGAGGCTGGGACCAAGGAAAAGGAGATAGATCCAATTCAGCAAAAGAAAAACGATTATGAGGATCTGGTAGCGATAGGGTACACTGAAGAAGAGGCCCTTGAGGCAGTTTATGGGATCACCCTACAAAAACGAGATAATCGGAGAGGGACAGAGGAGAGTGATGAAAAACTGGACGAGCAGAACGTACTAGAAGAGCCGAAGCCAGTGGAGGTGGTGGCCAAAAAAGCTTTAGAGTTGACAGATGAAGATGAAAAAGACATGCACATGGTGCATGAACTGCTCAACAAGATCAAAGAAAGATCCAAGGCAAAGGAAGTGGAGATTGAGAAGGGAAGCCGAGTTGCAGAGGAAATTATAGGATGCTATGACTGAATCTGAAAGTCATAAAGCATCACTCTACGATGCGGAAAACGAGAGAGATGGCTTGATACTCCAGCTAGCCGAGGCTTCAAGAGAAGTAACAAGTGCACAGCAAGCAAGATGAGCTCATTGAGCTAAGGGAAAGAGTCGAGCTCTAAGAAAGAACAATCACTAGACTCAGGACTACCCCTAGAGCTAGCAGAGCATGAACCAAACAAGAGGGAGCTCTTGTACCAGCTCTGGAAGACCAGGTCCGAAGCTTACAAAGAGAGCTAAGATTAGAGCAAGTGCAAAGGTTGCACATTGCGGAGGGATCATTGGCAGCAGAGGAGAGGCTCACTTTAGAAAATCAAACACTAAGAATAGAGAATGAGACCCTCCGCAAACAGCTCCAAGATCTACAAGAGCAACAAAGAAGAGAGACAGAGACACCACAAGAAGGATCAGGTGGAGCAGCCATAGAGCTACCAGAAACTGGAGAGGCAACCACAATTGAAGATCCAGCCCCAGTTCAAGAGGTGGCCTCAACTTCAGGAATCTCTGAAGAAGAAGAACAAAGGCTCCATGAAGAGTGGATGCAACCCAGCTTGCCTTTCCCTTTGATGAAGTTTGAAGTGATAAAAACAAAAAAGAGAATAGAGGAGGAGCAATATGTCGCTCTTTACGAAGGCGACATCACAAAAGAGGAACAATCAAAGAAGATTGTAGATTCACAGCCTAGATGGAGGAAAGGTTGGCTGAACAAATACCCAGCCTACCTCATCTACTTGGTAGAGGCACCAAAGGAGATTCGGGAGGATGCAACCTTCTGCCCGGTGCCAAGAGTCAGAAGCTGGAAAGAGCATGGCAGGATTGCAGAAAAGAAGCCAATTTGGCTTAATTACCCAAGGATGCCAGGACCAAAGGCAGGAGAGAGAATAGGTAAAGCCTACATGGTGAAAACCCTAACGGGCACCATCAAGCTCTTTACTGGCTCTCCTGACCTTTCGTGTCAGATGCTCAAGAAAATTTGCAGGACTCTCTTAGCTTGCATTGAAGTGTTCGTGCCAGATAAAGCCACGACCTCGAGTCTACTATCGACGGCCGACACAGTTACTGATATGATGTATGACCTTTCATTGTAGCCTTCTCCAAAAGTGTTGCACCTCCTATACCAGAGGATTATGTTTTTGCCTAGCTTCCACATGCAAACATTCGAAGAAGCTTTCTACACCAGCTTTTTCACCCACGAAAGCAAAATATTCGGTCCAACCTTGACCATCGGCAACCTGCGATACGAATCACATTTGCAGATGCTCAAGACGACAGGACTTTATTGACCAAGCATAAAGGTCATGTCAGGGACGACATGAACGCGGAGGGGGGGAGTGTTGAGCGAGCCAGCAGAGGATCACACCCACATTTTTGCTCACACTCATCATTTTTGTAACCATTGATTGTAATAAATGTCTTTCCGACATTGATTTTGAATTGAGCCATTCATTAAGTAACGGGACTCAATTGAGTTTTCAGCTTGTAATCCCGAAGTAATTTCACTTGCTGATGTAATTAATTAGAGATGTTCTCACCTCCAAGGCTGAGGTATATAAGCCAAAGTTTTTGTAACCTAAGGGGATTCAGATTATTAATCAAAGTGAGTTTTTGAGCGCCGTGACTGTGTCTGAGAGAGAGTGAGTGAGAGAGAGAGTCTTATCTACTTGCTACGCGAGCTACGGAGCCGCCATTGGAGAAGCGACACCGCCACTGTGTTAGCAACGGCGAGAGCTACGCACTGATACCAAGAGTGCGCGCTATCGGCTTCTATGTGTGGTAAGTTCCTACGAGCTTCGGTGTGAGTTCTCTTCCAACTTGTGTGTCGGAATAGAGCATGCAGCATATCTATAGAACCACAACGAGTAGAGCTACGCATTAGTACCATCGGGGTCAAGTTTCGGTCACCTGTATTTTTCGGCCTGTCTTCATACGCGTTTACCGCACGGAGTGATTATAGGTTGATTTTGCAGTTCAAGTCTTTAGGGTGTTGTTCTTACCTAGTGCATAGACTTCCCCTTGAGTTTGAGATCGATTCAATGATTCTAGATCCTGTTTCGTATAGCATTCGTTCGTAGTACGGATTTCAGTCACTTGCATATTTTAGAACTTAGATTTGATTTCCTTAGTAGTGATTGTCATTAGAAGGTCGAGTAGGTGATTTGACACCCACCTAGTTGTTTCCATGCGCCTGCGGGTCAAGCTTCGTCCTCGTCTGACAAATTCTGTTGTTGGTTGAGTTCTCGCTATTTAGCTTCCGCTAGCGGCGTAACCGCCTTAACACCCAAAAAGATTGACACAATCTGAAACACCACCGGCAAACCAAGAGGGACCATCAGGTACGCAACCCTTGGTGGATACAAGTAAGCTACATCGGATGCTCTCCAGTGAGTTAACTGGTGAAGAGAGGAAAGAATATGTCTCTATGCTAGGTAACTTCACCACATTATTCATTGATGGTTATGACAAGATCACAGGCATCACAGTGGTACAACACCGCATAAGACTCAAGGAAGGAAGTAAGCCCATAGTGCAAAAGCTCAGAAGGCTTGGGGTAATTCAACAAGAAGCATTGCTCAAAGAGGTAAGAAATTTACTACAAGCAGGTTTCATTTACCCTGTCAAAGACTCGGAGTGGGTCTCTCGAGTGGTAGTCACATCAAAGAAGGATGGTAAGTGGAGAGTCTCTGTAGACTACAAACCTCTCAAGGCAGAAACAAAGGGGGATCATTTTCCCCTCCCATTCCAAGACGAAATTCTCAATGAGGTAGCAGGTCATGAGCGCTACACAGTATGTGATGGATACTCAGGCTACTTTCGGATTATCATTGTAGAAGAAGACAAAAAAAAGACAACTTTCATAACACCATGGGGATGTTTTGCTTACTAGGTGATTCCTTTTGGCCTCTCCAACGCTCTGGCCACATTCCAATGCTATGTAAGTTTTGCCTTCTAGCCATACTTTGGTAAGTCAATACGAGTTTTCATAGATGATTTTGCATCTACAGTTCTCGCTCCCTCCATTTGATCAAGGTCTATGATGGCTTGGCTAGGTTGCAAGCCTTGGGTGGGCAGTTGAACCTGGATAAGTGTCACATTGGTGAAAGCCATGTCACTCTTCTTGGCCATGTAATTTCAACAAAAGGGATTGAGTCTGACCCTAGCAAGATTCAGGCTTTAGTATCTCTGTCATCACCCACCACATCTAAGAAATTGGTCTCTTTCCTTCAGAAGGTAAGGTATTTGAGCAAGTTCATTCACTTGCTCTCCCAGGTGGTTCTCCCTTTACAACAAGTCACCCATAAAGATGTCTTCCTATGGAACAATTTATCGAGGTGAAACAAATCCTGGCTACACTTCCCACCATTGCAACCCCTAGATGGGACAATCTATTTTATGTAAACCCCAGTGTAGGAAGTGATACACTTGGAGCCGTACTAATGAAAAAGGACCCCCAAACCTCTTTCATGGGTTCTATCTACTTCTCTAGTCGTGTAATGACCCCATCAAAAAAAGGATTCACCACAGTAGAGCACATGGTGCTTGCATTGATGTTTGACACTACAAAGTTGCGCTCTTATCTATTGCCTAGACCCTTTGTAATTATGACAATGGAAGATGTTTTTCCGTATGTTGGATGTCTCATCTAGAATATCTAAGTGGCTTGTTAGATTACAAGAGTTTGATTACACCATGCAGGTAGAAAACTCCACCAAGGCTAGTCTAGCAGGTATTCTTACTCATCATCACTATGAGAAGAAGCTAAAGGTCAACACAGAAGTTAAAGAAGTGATGCCAATGGTAGAAATCCCTAATCTAAAAAGAGCTCATTCTCTTCTCTTTGATGGAGCATACAAAAGAACAATGGACTAGTCTGTATGGAATCATCATTTTCAATGAGAAAAAGGAGAAGGTATTCTCTATTGGGCCTCACTGAAGCTAAGGTTTCTGTAAATATTGCATTGAATCAAGTTTCCCTCACATGCCAAGGGGTTTTCATCACCTATGTCTCTCTCTCTCTCTCTCTCTCTCTCTCTCTTGTGTGTGTGTGTGTGTGTGTGTGTGTGTGTGTGTGTTAAGTGTTTGTGCTATTTTAAATCACCGTTGTTGGCGTCCTAGCCACTCAAAGCTAGGTGGTGCCCTTGTTCATTCACTGTAGCCAGCTCGGCATGCGTAGTCTTGGCATTGAGGCCGTGGGGTCTGTGTCGCTCTTTGTGCTCGTCAACATTTTCACGTACTTGTGATCACGTTAATGAATTCCCTGCCAATGGCCACCCTAAAACCAAGAGAGAAAGATCATGGAGTTTTCATGGCATGCATAAAATATTACCATGTCAAAGGTGCATGGTCTTGCACTTCTATCTCAAGATATTACACGCCTTACATCTTTTGCAGAACCTTCTACACCTTCGTTGTCCACGTACGTACATCAAGCTCCACACCCTCACCATCTTCACCCTCCATTGCTACACTTTTTTTCTCCAAACCCGACACACCAGATCCTTCTTGTTTTTCTTTCTCCACCTATATAGCCATGTATTTTTTCTTTCTCCACCTGTATAGCTATGTGTTGAAGTTTGTGGTCAACTTTGGTAGAGTGAAGGAGAGAGAAGGGCATTTATCCCACATGAAATGTAATGATGTATGACCAAGTATCAAAATGTCCTTTAGTTCAATCAAATAATCCAAGTTTGTGTACATGAAGTGCAATGCTTCTTATAAACTTGTGATCACTTGCACTTAACTCAACATTGTGTTTATTAATCCAAGCTAATCTATCTTGAAACCTAATTTTCTTGAGTCACATTTTGTGTGCACACACTCTCTCCCACTTATGCAATATGATTAGGCATCATCCACCATAGCTTTCCAAGATCCATGATATTAAACATGGTTAGAGCCCGGAATTGAGCTAGGGTTAGCATTGATAAAGTTTGGGGTTTTCTCAAACTAGTCTTTGATATCCTAATTGAGGTTATGTTCTTATGGGATCCACCTGCCTTATTAAAATAGTTGAATTCTAGTTAAATGCATGCTTAATTGACAGTTCCTTCTTCATCGTGTGAATAAGCGCCCGCATACCCCTCTTTTTCTTAATTAAGCTCTTGGGATAACCAATTCAGTGATTAGAAGAGGATCAAAAGCTGTCCACTTCACATTTTGTGTTGATTGCTTGATTGTGTTATGTATGTGGTTATCTCACATTAACTTGTTTATTAGACATTTATTACAAGAGCTATCATTAGAGATCAGGGATGCACTAGTTAGAGGAAAGTAACTCAATTGATAGAACCTGCTGAGTTTTTTTGTATGCAATGTGATTTATCTCTCTCTGTAATACTTGAGTATGTGTGTGTGTGTGTGTGTGTGTGTGTGTGTGTGTCTCCTTAACTGTAGATTTAGATCTTTGAAGAGGGAAAACCAACTACAAAATCCTATGACCTATGCCATAGCTTCAGCTTCCCCAAGAGGTACCTTCTACACCGGCACCAACAACTCTCTCTCTCTCTCTCTCTCTCTCTCTCTCTCTCTCTCTCTCTCTCTCTCTCTCTCTCTCTCTCTCTCTCTCTCTCTCTCTCTCTCTCTCTCTCTCTCTCTCTCTCTCTCTCTCACACACACACACACACACACACACTTGTTTTCTATCCGTTGGCACTTGTAGAGCTTCACCTGCTTGCCGCATCATCTGACCATAGTCTAATCGTCAAAAAATAAAATATTAAAAAAAAAACTTACTTTTTAAGTGGCTTTGGAGAGGGCCATTCCCACACTCAACAAAGTGACGAATAGTGGGGGCAGTTTCCACAAGACTGTGATCGGCCTTTATTGGCTAGGGTACACCAACATTGCAAACATTATCTTAAGTATTTTTTTGATCTTATCATCATAGTTATTAATTATTAAAAAAAGGATTTGTAAAAAAAAACCCTTAGAATATCCATCGAATTGTATAAAATTTGTTTCCTTTTATTAAGACTAATTGTTTATGGCATTGATCTTCTAACTCACTGCACAAAAATCTTCCTTCCTTTGGCCTTTTGAAGCACACATGCTCACTAGAGGTTAGACATTGCTTGTGTGAGTCTCTAAGTAAGACCACCTCATCATTCATGGAGCAAAAATTTTCCATCATTACCACTTTCAATGGGGATAATTTTTTCACTTGGGAGAGCAAAACAATGTATTTGATGATGTGCAAAGGGCTTTGGCACTTAATAGAGCCACATACGGATATATTTGCACCAGTCACTATGGCTGCAAATCAAAAGGCACTAGGACTTATTGCATAGTCACTTGGTGATGATGTTATTTAATATATTGCCAGCATTAAGGATGCTAAAGAAGATTGGGATGTTCTAAACAAAGAATTTGGCATTGCATCAAAAAGCTCAAAAACTAACTTGCTCATGCCATTCTCCAAATTGAAAAAAAGAGATGACAAGTCCCATGTAGCTCATTTCACTAGGTTCAAATCATGGCAAGTGTAGCGTTTAAAGGTCTAGTAGCTTGTGTGTAGTGGAAAATAGCATAGACATAGTGAGCATTTCATTAGAACGGATTCTTAATGAGCATAGCAAGAGTGTTTGGATGGAGAGAGCAACAAAAGAATAACATCTAGTTAGATAGGCATGAACAATACTTCAAAGAGAGAGAGAAACCAAGCTATTGACATCAGTTGAGGACCGGATTTACATGGAGTCGGTCCCCCCTCCAAAAGGCTTTGTATCATAGGTTTCCCCCATCAAGGGAGACATTTTACAATACAATACTTTGTGTTCCTTCAATAGATTTCTGGTACAATGAAGATGGAAGATTCAAGCACCAAGCTTACACATGAAAACACAACATCAATTCCCTCACGGTCTCAGACCCAAGACCTCACACACCTTTGAAGATGGCGAGAGCTAGCAGGGTATATATGAGAGTAGATCAAGAGGAAGAAGGAGTATTATTACGAGAAATAAGTATGTCTCATCACATAATTACTGATAATAGATTAGCATAGCTTATTAATTAGCATGGTAGAGGAGATGAGCATGCATTGAAGCTTGGCTCTTGGTTGGGTTTGAATCACAAAGCCAAGATTTGTTGGTGTAGGCCTCCCTTCTCACAAGCTTAGAGTAGATGATGAGCTTCCCATTAAAGCTTGATAAGGAGAGATAGTATTCTTTACTTCACACATGAGCTTGAGTGAGTGTGTAAGTGATAATGCCTTGCAAAAATCAGTCCCATCTCTCTCTTGGTCGAGACCCCTCTTGCATTTTACTCATGTTGGTATTTTATTGGCCCCTGCAAAAGCTTAGCCAATGACAATTAAGAAGTATAAGTGATAGCCTTATGACATGTGTCCCCCTTTCCCTTTTGTGAGAGCTTTAGGTATTCAAATAATGTAATTAAACTCTCATTGGACCCCTTAGTCTCCTGGCCAATAGGAATCAAGCAAGCCATTGGGCTGCTAAATGTCATTGGACCCCTTGGGAGACTGTCCAATAGTATTGTAGAGAGATTAATTTCTATTGGTTCTTTTATCAAGTGTTTTTAAAATAATTAAACTAGATTTACACTAGCCTAATTCTCATTAGTCCACCTCTATGGCCATCCAATAGGATTTGAATGCACCTTGGGGGCAACTGGCCTAAGGAGCTGACATGTGTCCAGTATGCCCTTTGTGTAAAGGAATCTTGCAAGAATGTATGTGTTTTTCTCTCGCATCCCATAGTAATAAGGGTTGCCCCCTCCAGGATAGGGATGTGGGAAGACTCTTCCCACAAGCATCCACTTTACCCTAAGGCTTTGGCCATTGGACATTACCTTTGGATTTTGGAGCCTTAGCATTTTGGAAGTCTTAATGGGCTGAACCTTAGGGTCTTTGAAGCCCATTGATGCACACTGATCTTTTGTAGATGGCCCCCCCTTTGGATACCTATTTTCCCTCCTTTGGATCCCTACTTTGATTGGTCTAATAGGCTAACCAATATTCTTGCTTTGTCTCACCTAGTACTTCCCCATATTAAATGATCAGTTTAACATGAGAAAATCATTTAGGAGAATTAGATGTTAGTTAATATGATAGCAAGTAACAACTACGAGGAGTCTAGAAGAATAAACCTAATGATGAAGCAATTGCAATATTGCTCAACAGTGAGGACAAGCCACCATTTGACACATTGGTATCCGCATTACAAAATCTACACAAGAAATTGTAAGAAGTTGAAGAAGAACTCCTAGAGTTTGATTCAAAGCATTGACTAGAGCCAAAAGAAGCACCAGCTAGAGAGAGAGAGAGAGAGAGAGAGAGAGAGAGAGAGAGAGAGAGAGAGAGAGAGAGAGAGAGAGAGAGAGAGAGAGAGAGAGAGAGAGAGAGAGAGAGAGAGAGAGAGAGAGATTGAGAGAGAGAGAGATACAGAGAGAGAGAATATTGTTCCACAGAGGAGGCTTCAAAGGAGTCCAAAGCAACAGAATTTGTGCACAAGGATGAGGAAAAGGTAGAGGAAGGGGTCACATCATTTGTCATCGATGTGGAAAAAGTGGACACTTTGCAAGGCATTGCTGGGAACAACAAGCAAATGTAGAAATTTTACAAGAAGAAGAAGAAAGTAATAGCCGTTTATTCTAGTTTGCTCCAATTGTATTTTGTGCATTTATTAATGCACGGGTTAGCCATTTTTGGGCTAAAGGAGTTTTGGGCACCATGTGCAAGCTATTCTACTAGGGAAGTAGGCATATAGGACATGGAAGTGCAAAGATTCTATCTTTGAGGGGGGATGTTGAAGTTTGTGGTCAAGTTTGATAGAGTGAAGGAGAGAAAAGGGCATTTATTCCACATGCAATGTAATGGTGTATGGCCAAGTAAAAAAAGGTCCTTTCAGTTCAATACAAATCATCCAAGTTTGTGTACATGAAGTGCAATGCTTCTTTAGTAAACTTGTAATCACTTGCACTTATCCCAAGATCGTGTTTATGAGTCCAAGCTAATCTATCTGGAACCTAATTTGCTTAGTCACATTTCCTATGCACACACTCTCTCCCACTTATGAAATAAGATTACACATCATCCACCATAGCTTTCCAAGACCCATGATATTTAACACTATGTCATCTTCCTCACAAGAGTACTCAAAAAGTGCAGACTAGAAAAGAAAAATAAAATATAAGAGAAAATGCAAGAAAGTGTGGACCAGGTCACACAATTCATGGAAGAGCAGGTAGAACACACACAACAAGATGGCTTTGTATCCCATACCAAGATAAAAAAGTATGCTTTCCATTTGAATGAATGCACATTATTAATAATATCACTAGAATGTGGTTCAATGTACAAATTCATTGTCACGAGGACATAAGTCTAAAGAACATCCCCACGTTTGTTGCTAAGAAGCTCTTTGGCATGCTGTTAACGAGAGTGAAGGACTCCAAAGCTGAAATTGATCTAACAACATTTCTACATAGCAGTCTCATTCAGTGAATTGCCAAGGTCAAAACTCATAACCAACATGTCTTCAAGGCCTCATATGCTTGGTAGTTCCCCTATTGGGAAACTTGTCTTCCACTGCACCCTCATGCCAATAAGTTGTGGGACAAAGCAACAAGTACTATGGTTGGCACCAATTAAGCCACTACGCAACAAGGCTCTGTTGCCCAACAAAATGACCAAGAGACTACTACTAAAGGTGTTGACTTAGTAATTGTCAAAATGGGTACAAAAAGAATAGTAGCAAGCCTAGCTGAATTGGAACACCAGGAGCCAACACTAGTGGCACCACAAAGCCACTAGAAAAAAAGCAAAAAACAGCCACCTTGATTACCACATTGAAACTCAAACGGACTATACCGGCTAAGCCAATCAAACAGATTGAAGGACAAGGAGCATCTATCAAACAAACCTACCAATTTGGTCCAGACTCCACAATACACTGACCAACAGAACATTGAAACACAACAAGCCCCACCATTGGACAAAGAAATATACATCTCATTCTTAGTTAGCTCTACCAGCATCCCCAATTCAGCAAAGGCAATTGGATCGCCTCCAACGCCCCTTTGGAAGAAGCTCCTACATGGTAGGATAGTGGTACAGCAAGAAGATAAGGCACTTATGCCTTACAAAACCCCTTTTTTGCATAGGAAACTTCACAGATAGACCCGGATGCCATAAATGATGGTTGTGTTTCCACCATGATGTCTAGGTGGGGCATAGTAGTCATGGGGCAGCTACTTGAAGCTCAATAGAAGACTCCTTGCTCAATAGTAGAAGCCCTTCAAAGAGAACTCCAAGAGACTAAGACTGAGCTGGAGAAGGCTAATTGTGAAATGGTTGAACTAAGTTCTAAGATTCTGGAGATAGCCATTGAGCACAACAACGATGTCAAAATCATGGATGCTCAGTAAAAAGATATAATAAAACTCAAGAATGAAAACCAACTGTTATTGAATGAAAAAACGTTTTTTGAAGAAGAGAAAGAGGAGTTTCAAAGTAGGCTAGAGGAGAAGAAAGCCGCTCTAAAGTCACCAGTGGCAAACCATCACAACCTTCCGCAAGTTGTAACTAAAAAAATATATCTATTAGTCTTTGGTAGATATTGTCGATCCTTAGGGAAACTTGACATTGAACATGGAAGATCTGTAAAAATTTATTGACTCCATGAAGTCTCACTTAGAGAAAACTTTTGAGGAATATATAGGAGCACTACACAATCAGGTCCTAGTTGAATACATCAAGAACTAGGATGCTATGGATGACGAAGAAGAACAAGAGGAGGACCAAGACCAAGGGGAGGATACCAGAGTTGATGATGATGATGATGGTGATGAGGATTGAGGACGGATCCTCCAAGGCTTGGAGTCTATTTTTGGGAGGACAATAATGTTACACGATTGATCTGGATTGCTCATAAACCAAGGCTGAAGGGGATCGGGGAGCACCACAAACGGAGAGTGAGCGAGAGAAGGAGACACACGACACACAGATATGGGTGGGGAGACTCAAAAGAGTGAGCAGCCCCCTATACACTTATGCTATGTATAAGGTATACAAGTCAGTGGGCGCCCAGAGTCTGGGCAGCCGGGCAAGGCACAGACGCCTATACCCCAACAACCTCCCACTTAAAGGCGACTGTGCCTTTAAGCAAGAGAACCTATTCTAAAGACTACAAAAGGCGAGAGAAAACCGCTCTCAACCGATGCCCACTGGCTGGCTGTGACCGTGTGCATCCGGCTATCCTGCTCCCTATCCTGCTCCCATGTAAGTCCATACACCACCAGACGTACCGCACACGTACTGCAAGTATGTACGCAATACCTGCATATCTCCCTCGTGCACTATGCCATCATCAGTCAACAAACGACTGACAACCCCAACTGCAAATGCTCCCATTGCAGCTGCGATATCCGGTCTCAAGATCAGCATCTCATACATGAGACCACCGAATGCCGATGCAATGCTAGCGGGACCTGCTAGCTCTACGGAGCATGCATCAACATATATATCCCTGGCAATAGGCATCTCTGACTGACAAGGCATGTCAGCCACATGCATCTCCTGACTGTCCGCAAAAGACGCATCAACCTGTCGTGCAACCTCAGAGCAAACCAGCTTCTCTAGGTGTCTGCTGGAAGACATATCCTGCACAACTATATCCCTATGCTCACTGTCGAGCATAGATAGGAATGACTGCATAATCGCTGACATCTCAGTCTCCTCTACAATCATCCACTGCAAACATGACCACTCAATCTGTTGTGACTCACTAGAGCTCTCATGCGCTAACTCCGTATGCATAGACTCTTGCACAACGTCCTCCTGTCGTGACTCACTAGAGCAAGACCGCTCTACCTGTCTATCCTGCATAGAAGTATCTCGCACAACTGACTCTTTTCTTTGCTCAGTCACTAGCAAATCATGCATGTCTGACTCTATCACCTCTCTATGTGACTGCTCAAGTCGTGCCCCAACTGTGTGCACAACGAGCTCACTACTCTGCACTCCATGCAAAGTACCCTGCAACCCATGAGCAAAAGAGACTCGCCTGCTCTCTCGCTCTCTACCTGGCTGCGGGATCACAGAGACAACACCGTCTCTCGCGTGATCCACATGAAATGGGTAACCTATACCACTCCTGGCACCTCTCACAATCACTAGCGAACCCAAATGCATCACAAAATCTCGCTCTCATAGCAAAATCTGACATCCACAATCTCTAAGCTGACCAATCGAGATCAAACTCACTGTCAAATCTGGTACATAGCGCACATGTCGTAACAAGTAAGATGCACCACTCGGTAATGACAGTCTCACATCTCTTGCACCTGCTATCGCATGCACCAATCCATCGGTCAAACGTACACTGAGAAGCATCCCGCTAGAATAGCTAAAAAACCATTCACAATGTGGTGTGACATGAAACATAGCATCTGCATCTAGCAACCACTACGAAGGGAGTGCACTATCCACATGTATAGCATCTCGTGCATAGCTCGAGGTAAAAGTGACATCCCCGTCACTAGTATACTCCGACACTACATCTGCCTCAACTGTCAAAGCAACTGAGTCCATGGCATCACTACATACATCTCTGAGACTGCCATGTCTCCTACGATGTCGCATACGACGAAAACAGCATCGTATAACGTGTCCAAAATGACCACAATACCAACATGTCACGTGTCGGCGTACTCGTGAATGTACATGTCTCACATGAGTCCGTGATGACTCATATCTATCATACATTTCATGTAATCTGCACCAAAGTGCGCTCGAAGTAGTCTCATACATAACAAGAGCATATACAGATTCCGCAAGGTGCAAAGAGAGTGTAGATAGTGCCATCTTCTCTAGCTCTTGCCATTGATCGTCAGACATGTTTGAAGGTCTACCTGCATCACCACTCAATGGTCGATGCAACCCTCGCTGTGTCAATGCGTCAAGCATACACTCTCTCCATGCCGCAAAGTCTGACCCATCAAACATGCGCATCTGTGAGAGGTCACAATCTGATCGATCACCTGTCTCTGCCATGAGCACAATGTAGCAAACTAGAAAGCAAAACCACCTCACCAACAACATCTGAAAACTGTCTACCAATATGGCCAGAAACACAATGTAAAACCTGTGAGACACACTCCAAAATAGAGCTCCCACAATGTCAATACAAGTCAGCCCTAAACTGGCTCGAATCGCATCAACAAAAGTATGCAAATATGGCTCAAAACCTGATGCAAATTTGCACCAATAACCGTGCAAAACCTTGCACAAAATCACAAGTCAATATGACTCAATCGCGCATAAATATCTGACAAAATTTTGGCAAAGTCTCCTTTGTAACTGGAGCAAAATCTCAACAGTAAACCTCAAAGAGAAAATCATATATGCCACAATGGCCAATCCGGGAATAAACTCGACCGGAATCACCTCACAAAGTCATACATATGAGCATACCCGCTCTTGCCGGAGTACCACTCAAATAATCTCAGCCATAAACAAATACACAAATCCATATATGGCATACATAAACTGCCAAGACCATGGCAACATAGCTCACTCTCACATGAGTGGCTCTCTGGACAAATGCATATCCAAAAACCTGTGTACACCTATGAATTTGCTAGTTGCTGCAGAAAATACTCCGTGTGTGTGAGATATACCAAAACCAGTGTTTTTGGGAGCCAAAAGTGCACAAATAAATCTGCTACTATACCTGCTATAATTTAACTATAAATATAAAAATAAAAGTGCACAAATAAACCTGCTGCTATACCTGCTATAATAGGTGGACATATAAATAGCTTGATAGATAGATTTAACTTTTCTCAGGTTACCAAACTCTACTTAAATCTTTTTTATTTTTATCTTCTCTTTGTTGCATTACTAAACAATTCTTGATTTTGTATTTTTAAGTTTCAACTTTTATGTTTAATTTTTAACCACATATAATATCGTTTAAAACTTTAATTTTTTTACTTTTTATTCTTTAAATTTTTGCTAGTATTTATATTTTCTTACTCATCTCTTGTTTACTTGAGAGATGCTATGTGATCACACAACATTGCTCTTATATAGAGGGTTTTCAAATCCAAAGATATTTTGATGTAAAGATCTTTAGATCATAAGCTCTTTAGATCAAAAGATCTTTAGATCAGAAGACCGTTACATCAAAAGATCTTTCGATCAGAAAAATAATACGGTTGCCCGTTTTTGCAAACATGGCACTGTATAATACGCTCATATAATATGGGGTATTGTATAATACGCCCGTATATTGTTTATATGTATCCTGTATAACATATAATGCAACTTAGGAAAGCACTATTAAGGATGCACAAAGTGAGCGGACCACACCTACCGTGCGAGCAGAAGTAGGAACATTTGTGGAAGCTCCTATCAATGCTATGGAGGACATGCTTAAGTTCATGAAAAACATGATGAACAACATGCAAAGGATGCATATGAGAGGGATGAAACAGGGACCACCATAGGGACAACCTATGAACAACATGGATTATTGAAATGGTATGCCATCGAAGGGAAATGGACAAACCATGAAATGAATGAGTGGTATTATAAGCCTAAATTTGATGGAAATGTCTAATATGTACCAATGATACAACAAGGATAACCCATGTATACATATCTATGAAACATGGAATCAGTTCAAAAACCACCTATGGCTATGGAAAGACCCACAACCCGTATTAGGCCAGCAACCACCATTACCAAGAAACAATGTTGTATTACTCAAGTACATGCTTCCTGAAGGGAAAGTGGAGGAACATGCTCTAGTACCAATCATGTGATCTCTACAATGGTGGGAAGAGAGGATGAGTGGTACACTCAGCCAACTCCTTTCACAATGGAAAAAGTTTATCAGACACCTCCGGATGCAGCACCGGTTTACATCATTGCAAACTAGGGGGATAGACCATCCATGATGAATTTAATGCGTAAACCAAAAACCAAATATTGCCATAATTGTGGATCATATGGTCACTAGAAAAATGATTGTCCTAAGCCACCTAAGAATGCTAGATTAATAGAGGAATATTTCTTGTAGTAAGGTCACAAGGACAGACATTTTCTAGACAATTTTCCATGAAATCTAGCTAACAAAGGGAAGGCAACCATAAATTTAGTTCAAGTCAAGCTGAGTAACTCATCAGATAGGAAACCAGCAATTTTGATCCAAGTAGCTATTAAGGATCAGGCTAAGGAGAATAGACAAAAAAATGCAAGCGAATCAGACACACCAAGCAAACCATCAAAAGAATCTAGGAAAGAACGGCGCAAACGATACGATCTTAGAAGATAGAAGCAACGAAGGAGATTGAAGAGAAAGTTCAAAAGACGATAGAGGAAATGATGCAGACATTTTCATCAAAATTTAAAGAATCAAAACCAAGATTGACAAGATCCTTATTGGTAAATAAAATATGTGAATCGATCAAATGACAAAACTACATAACACCTGACATGGAAACTGTCAAGCTTGAAGCTTACAAACACTTAGTGCAAATCACACAATCTATTCTTGAGAAACAAAAGACTCTGATGAAATTCATAGGAAAACCAGGAGAAGTTAAAACCATATTAATTAAGGGAAAATGCAAGATGATAAGGAGTTGAGAAAAACTCTAGAAGACGCTGATATGCCTGAACTAATAGTTCCAGATAGTGAGGAGAGGCTAGATGGAGTTCCCATAGCTGAGGAAAATTGACCAAATCACCTATGGGAACGAGTCCAGGAAGTGAAAGATGAGATCCTAGCTCTAAAATTGGCTCCAATCAAAAAAGTATGGCTAGATCGACCACCCATGGACCTAGATGAGCAATCTTTGTATGGAGATTGGGGATCAGAGCACTCAAGCTTATCAAAAGCTCAAACATTGCAGACACTACCTTCCTACCTAGGTGAAATGAAGAAAAATCATTGTTCTATAAAACAAAGAAATTGAATATACCAAAGCAAACCTTGGATGTGGTGAATTTGCAGTCAATTATGTCAACTCCTATCCAATGCACAATCACATTGGGTGAGTTGCTTAAGATAAGACTACATCTATGGAAGAATCTGCAACTTACCATGGAAAAGATGGGCTTAAAGGGGGTAACCCAAGAAAAAACCTAGAAGATTTGCAAGAAGAGAAATTGAGGGATAAAATTGTCAAGTATGTGCCCATGAATAAAGTTGTGGATTACTATGAGGGAAAATAAGGAAACAAAACCCTTTTGGTATAGTACAATGATGTAACAACCATGGCTATTTTGGATAGTGGGGTAGGCATTTTCATAGCAATGAAATATGTTTCAAAGGCCCGAGAAAAATCAACAATTAGATAAACATGCATGAAAATTCAATTGGCAAATGGGCATATTGAGAATCCAATGGGCTTACTGGAAAATGTGACAGTCAAATCATGTGGAATTGAGTACCAACACATTTTTTCCAGTTTAGATTTTGGAAAAAAAACTTAATTATGAATCATCTTGGGAAGACATTTCATGAGACAAATGCATTGATCTAGGATGGGGAAAACGATTATCTTTACTTGAAACAAGTTGGTTCAATTATTTGGGTAGTTTTGAAGGATCATTCTTACAAGGATATTTTGAGGACACCAATCCAGGAGTTGGATTCGAAAACCTCAATGGAAGCTAAACTTCTAACATGGATATGCAAAGAGACTCCAATTTGGATGTGTGGAGATTTTGAGTCTGGTACTTTACAGAGAGAAGATTGTATATTAAATCAAGAGGTAAACAATGTGGAATACGTACCTAAACCCTTTCTTGAACTTCTATTTGAACCATTTGAGTGGACTCAAATTCTGGCTAATATGGATGTTTGCATTAGTGATTCCACACTTACCCACTTTTGTGATGAGGAGGGCTATGAAATAGTTTCCATTTAGATAGTATCTATTGAATTGATCAAGGACCAACAAGTTTTCTCTGATCAGTATTATGAGGCCATGGATGATATAGAGGAGGTGACAATCATAATGGAGAAAACGGACTCTAAAAGAGAACATGTAACGACCAAACTGCTACAAAGTTTTTTGAGCTTTCAAACCAGCATCATAGATTCCCAAAAAGGTATTGCAAAAAATGAGAAAGTAAAATGAAGAGAAAACAATCAAAACCGGCGATAGAAAACAAAACTCAATTCTTGATGATGGTACATGCATCGGCTTGCATCAAGGACAAAATAAGAGGGAGATATCCAGCCATGAAAAACACCAATTGACGGACCAAAACAAAACAAAAATTGAGTAAGCATGATGAGACGAAGAGAAAACATTAGGGAAATTTTGGACTCTCAAATGGGCACCTATAAGGACTTTGACTTTCTCCCTCTTGTCCAAAACGGACGTACGGTAAAATTTTTACAAATGAAATCAAAACTTTGTCTCACTTTTTGGATTCATCAAGATCTATCCATTGATATATAGCATGCCATCAGATTCCTTATATTCTAGAAGATTCCATTTTTTGATGTGACAACTCCATCTTATAAACGGAATATCTCCCCACATTTTAGCTTCAATGAGGAGGCCATAACTTCTACAAATCAACTCTAAATTTGTCAAAGTTTGGGGATTTAAAACCTACTTTCTAAGATCTTTCCATTGATATGTTGGTTGATAGAGTTTCACAAAGTGTTTATGTACTTCACCGAGTTGCCCACTTTGGACAAGAGAGGCAAACTCAAACCTCCTTATAGAGCCTCTTTGAGAGTCCAAATTTTCTCTAATGGAACCTCCAATCATGACTAAAATTGAGTGCAAACAGCAGTACAAAGAGTTAAAAAGGACCTTAAAAGAGGACTGAACTACTGAAATGGAGTCAAAAGGTGATAAAATAGGGGCAATCAGTCTTCCTTTGCACTACAAAACATACACTTTGCACGATCGACGAATTGTAGTAGAGCAACCCTTGAGCCAGTCAAAAGAACTAGTAAAATCCTATGAGGGACCAGGAAACGCCAAAATAATTAACCTTGTAGAGTTGGGAGAAGACTCAAAGCATACATAGTCTCTAGAGGAGGAATAATTATCATTGAAGGAGTATAAAGATGCTTTTGCTTGGTCTTACAAAGATCTCAAAGGAGTGGACCCTGAAAGATGTCAGCATACTATCCCTATGAGAGATGATGCTAAACCAAGCAGACAACGACCATACACCTACAATGAGACATTTTCTAAGAAGATCAAGGGAGAGATCAAGAATCTCAAAGAAGCTAAATTCATCTATGAAATGGAACACATTGATTGGGTATCACCTATTGTGGCAGTGCCAAAAAAGAATGGCAAACTCAGAGTGTGTGTGAACATCAAGAAGGTATGCAGCTACCATATGAAATAACTATCCTCTTCCTATCATGGATCATGTTCTAGGATGAGTAGCTGGGAAAGAGACGTATAGCTTCTTGGATGGATTCTTGGGTTACAACTAGTTAGCCATAGATCCCAAAGATCTCAACACAAAACGTCTTTTATAGCAAAATGAAAAATTTGTGCTTAGAGGGTCATGACTTTTGTACTAACCAATGCACCATTAACATTCCAACGATTAATGAACCATGATTTTAAGAGATTCATTTTGAACACTTACAGTGTGTCTTTGAGAAATTTTGTCTATATAGGATTTGTATAAATATGAGAAATGCGTATTTATGGTTAGACAGGAAAAATTTCTCGGACATATTGTATCAAAAAATAGTATTGCTATAGCTATGGAAAAAGTATTAGTAATTGCTAAGATGTATATACTAACAAATGCCAAGGAAGTTCAGGCATTTATGGGACACTATGGCTATTATTGTAGATTTATCTACATGTATGCAGTCATTACAAAACCCTCTTATGGCCTTATTACTCATTTTGAATGGACAGATGAATGTGAGGAGTCATTCCAGAAGCTTAAACAAGCCTTGATATGAACACCAAGATTGAAGACTCCAAAATTTGAACAAAATTTTCCATGTGCATGTCAATGCTTTGAATTTTTCTATTGGTTTCATATTAGCTCAGCCAGGAGAGGGGACAATGGATTTTCCTATCTCATATGCCAGCAGATAGCTAAACTTAGCAGAAAAGAACTATACCACCACTGGAAAGAAAGGCCTTGGAATGGTGTATGCGGTTAAGAAATTTTGACACTACTTGTTAGCTAACAAGTTTGTATTTTTTGTAGATCATCAAGCATGCAATACTAGAAGAATAGTAAGATGGTTTATCATCCTACTCGAGTTTGACTTCACAGTGGTAGTCAAGAAGGGCACCACACACCAAAGAGTAAATCACCTGTCAAGGATCACTTCGGGAGAGGCACCAAAAGGTGTCGTCATTAGGGAAAATTTGGACTCTCAAAGGGGCCCTATAAGGATGTTAGGCTTTGTCTCTCTTGTCCAAAAAATGGACAACCCAGTGAAGTCCATGATCCCTTTCCCAAAACCCTATGAACCAACATATCATTAGAAAGATCTTAGAAAGTAGGTCCATAATACCCAAACTCTGACAAATTTGGAGTTGATTTGTGGAAGTTATGGCCTCCCCACTGAAGCTAAAATATGGGGAGAGATTCCACTTATAAGACGGAGTAGTCACATCAAAAAATGGAATCTTCTAGAGTATAAATAATTTGATGGCATGCTATATATCAATGGATAGATATCAATGAGTACATTCTAGTTCCAAAAGGTCTGACAAGTTTTGAATTTTTTTTACCATGTGCCCGTTTTGGACAAGAGAGATAAAGTCAAAGTCCTTATAGGGCCCCTTTGAGATCCAAATTTTTCCTAATGTGATGATTTTCCAAATGCTTATATGTCTCCATGGAAGTGGTTCCTAGATGGGCAAAAGACCTTGTATCTCTAATGACCATAACTCAAGTAGACTTCCAGATACCACTTCCCATCATTCCACGATTGATAGAGCAATTTTTCTTATATCAATTGCTAGCTGGAAGGGTGTATCGAAAAAACAAGGATGGGAATCTACTTTTGTGCATTGTCCTTGAGAAACATGCAAACTATTTGAGTCAAGAGCACATGATAGTTGTAGGACTCCACTTTTCGAAAGATCAAACCTTATGATAATTAACCTGCTTAGGGGTCTATTGGCCTACTATGAGGAAATACGTTCATGACTATGTGAACAAATGTTCTCGGTGTAAGGAAAAGGCCACCATACCCCATGCCATATTGTTCTAGATCTCTATGACACCACAATGGAGTAGATATCTAGAAGAATAATTGACCAATATAAAGTTCCCTAAAGATATGAGTAAAACAAAAATAGAGCGCAATCGAGAAAGAAGAAACCAGCTAGGTGATGATTGGACGTCAACTCTCTTAAAGAGGAAAGGACCAAAAGCTCAAACTATGTGCCAATAAAGATGAATACCTTCCTAACTTGGAACAAGAACACACTGGTCTTGTAGGAGGTCATTTCTCTCATGAAACTATAGCTAGAGATGTATTGATGGCTGGCATTTGGAGGTGAACTCTATTTGCTGATGCAAAATAATTTGTTTGACGATGTGACTCATGTCAATGAGCAAAGATTCCAACAAGAATTGACAGTATGCCATTGCAACCTATGATGGAGCACATGCATTTGCTAAGTGCCATAGATTTTCTGGTCCAATAAAACCACTAGCATATAATACTTAGATGCAATATATTATTGTGGCCACAGATTACTTGATCAAATGGGATGAGGCAAGAGACACAAGGAAGAACGATGCTCAAACCACTATATCATTCCTATATATGAGTGCATATTCACACGGTACATACCTCCTATTCAGCTTGTAAGTGATAGAGGAACACGTTTTTTCAATGAGGTGATGAACGATTGTTGAACAAGTTTATGGCGATCCATAACAAATTGGCACCCTATCATCATCAAGAAAATGGTCAAGCTAAACATACTATTGAGATCTTGAGCTCAATGCTTATCAAGATTGTTAACTCAAGAAGAAGTGATTGCAAGATGCACCTTCATTCAGCCTTATAGGCTTATAGAGTGTCATTTTTTCAAGTGGGGTTGTTAAACTAGCCACCTTAGATGGAGAGGTTCAAAAGAACTAGATTAGTGGATATCGTCTTCAGAAATATCATCTACCATTAACTCATAGCCTCTTGCAAAGAATGCAAGCAGCAAAAGCACGCAAGTTCAAACAACAACAGGGGATTAAAGAAGCTCAATAAGAGGCACGCATTCAAATCCTAAAGCAAAAAATGGCAATGTAACCAATTCTTGAAGTTTTTCCACTCAATACCCTTCAAATTCACCATCACTACTTTACTTAATCCCTAGTCCACGACGATGAAGTGGGATGGATGATGAATGGATGGATGGATTAGATATGAGAGTAACAATGACCCTAAAAGATAGATTTGGAGTCAAAGCACTAGCCAACATAAGTGCACAACTCAACATTGTCAACTATTCGACATACAAAAGTGACAACCCAATCGCCCAAATATTGCACAGCTAAAGTCAAGAGGTATCATAAATAATTCACACCAAAATTGATATTGATTAATCTAAGCATCTTTGCACATGTATTTATGTTCCACATACTTTTATTTGCATTCCTAATGAGCATATAAACAAAGATATGGTGCTAGGAGTCCCATGGATGCAGACATATAAAGCTGTCCAAGGTTGGGATAGAAAGGTTTTACCTTTAACACTCAAAGGTAAAGAGTTAAGAGTACTATTTTCTCATAGCCTTGAAGAGTGAAAAGATGATCTCAAAATTTTGATGCTACCAGACAACAATAAATAATGCAACTCCGATGTCCACTATTTGACACTAAATCCATCCTAATAATACGAGCATGCAAGGAACCACGCAATTTTGGGTACCCAAAACCCAACTCACCAACAATCCTCAGCAGATTTGGGTGCCTAGACAATTGTTGAACACTAAGAAGAAATCATCAATTACACCACCCTACCAACCGCAACAATAGACACCAAAGTCACAACCAGCTCAATGGGTATGGAAACCTAAGGAGGGACCTGAATCCAAGTCCCAACCAAAGACTGTTTGCCAATGGCAATTCAAAACAAAGCCACAGGTAGTTATGTGTAAATGGGTACCGAAGATTCAACCACTACTAGCAACACCATCTATCATGGTGCCCACCAGTTCCAAAACCACAGCTGTAGAATGTGCACATATCACCATCAAGGAACAAGTGCAGCTACTTCAAGATCTACTCTTTGAGAGAGTTTACCCAACAAGATACTTTACCATCAACAACCCTTGAGTATATAACTGAAGACCCACCTCTTGCACAACAAAGCGTTTTACATTGCATTGACTTCAATAGCATGGAAAATCCAACCACGGCTATGTATAAACATGACTTTGTCGCCCATGCACTGCACAAATCACACATCACTCTGTTACCAGAGGACTTAGACAAGTCCAATGGGGGAAGCATTTTTAATGTGGACCCAAAATTATGAGGCAGATTAGGAAAAGGGAAATGTTTAAAAGTTCTTGAATGTTAACGTTTAGATTTGGTATAAACTTAAAAAGAAAATTCCCTTATGAGTCAACGGAATGGGGAATATGTAATATGCTCGGGGGGTGCACTATGTAATCATGTTAATGTATAACGTGAGTTCAAAAGGAAGGGTTTTAAAATGCAAAACTTTTAGGCAATTTAATAGAGATACATCAAAATAAGGGGTTTTTATATTCAATTTTGAAAAAAATTCCTAAAATAAGAGGTCATTTTATTCATTCAGACATGTTAAAAGAGTGATTTTTTTAATAACCCATGAACACACGTTATATAGGGGAGTATTGAATGGTGAACCCCCTGAGGTAATATGTTAATCCCTAGGTGTGTGTATATAGTGTAAATATCACCAAAAAAGGCAAAAGATTGCATTTTTCACTCTTTTTTATTTGTTTTTTGGCCAATGAAGTGATCAAAAGGAAGCAATTCACAAAATATGATCAAGAATTACAATTAGGTGTGTTTTGTTATGTTTGGATTTGGAATGGAATTTTTTAGATTAAATTTGGATAATTTATTTCAATTTTGTTGATAAAAGCTAAAAGAACCTCAAAATAAATAAATAAATAGGCAAGAATTTTAGATTTGAAATTCGACTTGAAACGCCAAATCTTGAAGCCCAATGGAATAGCGAGAAAAATTTTGGGGAAATATTGATCAAATTGATCGGCGGCCACTCCGACGCACTAACCACTTTAGACAAGTTTTGGCAATAAGGTCTCCAGATGTCAGTTTTTTAAGATGGGGGTGTCTAAAAAGCCCAGATCTATATAGTCCACTAGGCCATTTCTACCCTGAATTGCATTGTAGTCGTTTGTGAGAGAGCTTTAGCTAGTGGATTTTGCAATCTTTTGCAATCTTCTACGCATGATCTGTCAGATCTTACTCACTCCATCCATGAGGAGAGTTCCTAGCTATAACATGAAGCATTTTTATTACCACTTTGTCCACCACCAAGGTCGTAGGGGGCACGATAACATAGGGCAATCTGGGAGTTTTTGAAGAGAACAGCACATGCATCAGCCACATTGTGCTTGTAAATCACACTACACTTGAACCATGGGCTCTTTTCAAGAAATGGGCTCAGAAGTGAAAATACAAGTAGATTTGTTGACCTAGTATCTTTGGTGCACCAAAGATAAAGAACTCCAAGTAGGACCATCTTTGTCCCACTTGAAATTGGCATCGTGTAGAAGGCTTGGAGAGATTTGGGGTTGTATTAGAGGTCTCCTCATTAGGTTATGCCAAAATGACCATATCTTTACCCCGCAAAATGACATTTTGCACTTTCGTGCAAAATATTGACCTGTTTGACTCCAAACTTTTGAGGGACACTCTAATAGGTATATGTGACCTACGTTAACCTCCTGGGGGTCAAAAACCACAAGATCGTAGCCTCAAATCAAACTCTACCTAGACTAGGGGCCAATCAACTTCCAGGGAATCAATACCAAGTGCAAAACACAGGACCAGGGCCACATTTAACCTTAACTAGTAGAAACTATACATGGCAAATTGGGGCAAAAAATGCTAATTTAAGCAAAATTTATCTTCAACGTGCCTAAGATAATGATTCTCATGTAACACACTTTTTGCACATTTGATTGCATAAGCATGGTCCCCATAGCCTTCACACACCTTGTATAAGCTTGGCACCCTGCATGCACTTCAACATATTGCACTTTTTTGCCAAAGCTATGCAATAATTAAAGTGCACACAAAGTAATTTTGGACCACAGTTGAAGCTCAACTTTCCACATATATAGCTTTGCTAGCACCTACTGGAGTTACCCAAAAGGCATCAAGCCAAAAAAGGTCCAATTTAGTGCAAGGTTATCTTCAGCGTGTTGAGACGGTCATCGCATATATGACACTAGAGCGACAAAGACCAAGAAAGTGAAGAAGAGGATCCTTTAGAGAGAAGAGAAAAGGGAAAGGCAAAGGCAAAGGTAGAAGAAATAGTTAGCAAGAAGTGGTCACACCCCACACTACAGATCAAGGAGCTGACACAAAGGGCGGCTAGAATTGAGAGAGAGACAACGGACTTTGATCTGGAAAGAGGGCTCAATGGAGATTTTGCAGATCCGCACAAAAACCCTATGTATCGACAACACGACGACCCATGGGATGGTTTGGAATCCCTCTATGAGGAAGAAGAAAATCAAAGAGAACAAGTCCAAGCACAAACCATTGAAGATACAGAACCAATGGAGGCAAAGTTAGAAGAAGTGCTTGATGAGAAGAAGGAAGTCACACCCACCACTGTTCCTACACATCTTGAAGAGAAGCCTCCACAAGAGGAGCCAAGAGGGAATTTTTTGAAGATCAAACAGATGTTCTAGAGGTGTCTGAAGTTTCCATACAGACTGAACAAAAACCGGCTGATCAGCCGCATGTAGAGCTATCAACAGAAGAGACGATTGGACCATCACACCACCACGAATCCAACGCTTCTCAAAATGTTGAGGACTTGGCGGAAATAGATGAATATGCTAGATATGTACACAAGGATTTCGATAGAATGAAAGATGAAGTCTATGCTCACCACCAACAGTTCCATCATCTCCATTCACAGTTAACACACTCGCAAGACTTGAGGTAGCGCAATCTTTCAACGAGGCATATACTGAGGCAATGGAGATCACCAACAAGAAATTGGAAGAATGACAACCAAGTCTGAAGAAAAGATATCATCCTTAAGGTTAACAACATAGCAACATCAAATTTCATTTGTCTCTGCTCCCATTGTTTCCTCTTTCTTACTCTCTCATATTCCCTGATTACAGAAAGAGATAGATCTTGGGAGTAGTAATTCATTGCCTGTAGTGGCTCTCTTCTGGTTTTTTGTGAGAACTGTAGACATGCATAATATGTTACTTACTTAAAATCACTTAAATGTATAGATGTCAATACTTGATGTTGTAATATACACATACTATGAACAAATACCCTCACAAAACTATAGATGTGACCAACAAAACCAAGGACTTCATTTGGAGTGGGTGGGCTACACATAAGATTTTCTTACCATCACATTACAATATGACTCCATTTTCAACATTGGAGCTAGTGGCAATAATGTTGGCTGCTGGTTCTCCATAACTGTAGGTTTGTGTCAGAATGAGAGAAAGAGCTCAGCTTTGACAACTCATCTTTGAGGAAGGATGCCCAACGTAAGGAACGAACAAACGAGAGAGAGAGAGAGAAAGAGGGGGGGGGGGGGGGGGGGGCAGAGAGAGACTCCCCACATCATCTTCAATAACTAAAAACAAAAGCACATGAGGAGGAAAAACAAATTATGGAAAATTTGAAATTCAAAGGACAGAGAGAGAGAGAGAGAGGGGGGGGGGGGGGGGGGGCAGAGAGAGACTCCCCACATCATCTTCAGTAACTAAAAACAAAAGCACATGAGGAGGAAAAACAAATTATGGAAAATTTGAAATTCAAAGGACTTGCCCATCCGTTTTCAGTATATGCTAACAAGCACAAGTAACTAGCACTGTCCGGGACAACATATTCAGTGACATGTTAACATGCTTCTACCCTTACACAAAATGGAAGAGATTTCACCTATGACTGTGTTGGTATGCTCGGATTTTCAATGCCACTCATGCAAGGTAGTCACAAATCATTGAAATAGAAGTGAGCTCATAGAATAGTACTGCAGTGTACCCTCAACTTTCATTGTCCAAAACTTAGGTCAAAAATTACAAAAATTGGCTTTTATACCTTAGCCAAGGTTTAAGAAATGAAACTCGAACTAAAGGGATCTATGATAAGGGTAGGAACTGCAAATATTTACAAATCAAGGAGCCCTTGGTCCCTTTACACTCTTTGGCAAATAAATGTGATGAAACAAGTTTGGACTTCAAATGAATATATGGGGTTTTGATACAATAAGTGGGGATAAAAAAGGATAGTGATGTTCCTATTAGTTGAGTAGTGAGCATTCCCCCTCTCCTTGCCTGTGTCATCCACGACACAACTACTTAGGGTGGTAAGTAGTGGTTGGAATTGTGAGCTTTAGTCTGCTTTAAGTGTTGCTCCAATCCTTGCTAATACTTGAGTCTTAGTTCTTTATCTCTTGTAGACATGAATTGGTCTTTATCTCCACAAATCAAGATTTTAAGTTGGTGATCGGGCCAAATATTTTTCTTTTGTAAGTGAAGAATCCCTTATAGAACACCTCCTTGAAGGTCTTCATATAGTGACCTAGGGCAAGAACACGACCCTGGCATAAAAATCGTAGAGCACCTCCTTTGACAGTTGCTCTGACAAATTTGTAGCACAAAACTTGATTACCTTTAAGAAAAGATATCCAAGCAGCATCTGGCTATTGAGCTCGATGGAATGACTGTAAACATGTAAGAATCATCTTTGAAATTTAGACTAGCATGATGCACACTAAGTCTGGTATCCTGAGGAAGAGATGTATTGTGGATGAGAGATTCTTCACCATAAAAACTTCACTTGGATTGTTGTTTGGTGGTGGTGGTAACCGCGGGTGATTGAGCTAGGTGGGTCGCTTTTGCTTGATGATGGCATGCTTTTGTCAGCTGTGAACGCTGGGGACTAGGCATTGCACTGGATCTTGCTTGATGTCTATTTGTGCATTGGTGTAGAGAATGAGATACATTGGGTGTGGGTTTAGCCAGATGTCGCGCCATTTAGGATGTACGATTTTTGCATTGGTGGAAATCTCCTTAAGTAGCCTTTATTTGATTTGAAAAACCTCAAACTTGATTAGTGGGCATGGCATCCTTCCACACTTGCTCTAATTCTTCTTCTACTTGCTTTTAATCAAGGTCTCCTCTTCAACTATCAAGAGTGGTTATAGGTGCAGAGGGACCGGCTACCTCTTGTGTAACGAGAATCTTGATGAGACTTGTTTCCATGGTCGGTGTGTCTTCAAAACTCATGATTGCAAAGTGTCTATATCACCCATTGCGGTTTCTAGTGGGTCCTCCCTTGAAGTAGATGCTTTAATTTTTATGGCCTCTTAAGCTTTCCTAAGATCTACCTTGAGATTTTCTATCTCCTTTTGATAGTTCTCTTCTCTTTGTATATATCCAATGAATAGCTCTCGTCATTCCATCTGCTCGAGCTTGATTTCCATTTCAAGTTCTTTAGTCTTTTGCTCAAGTTCTTTGTAGGCCTTATCAATATCTTGCAATGTGGCCACAATGGGATTTGTTCGCACATGATTAAGTGGTTGAATCTAACTTTGGCATCTAGATTTAGACTGTGCTAATTGAGAATTTGTTACATCAAGCTGGACTTGTACTTTCTGAGCAACACATCTTATGGTATTTTGTAGTGTCGTGGTTACCTCTTTCAAATTGAGCGACAACATCATGCCATCAATGATAAGGAGAAAAAGAAAATCTCCTCCGAGATTGTGAGAGCTTTCAAGAGTAGGACTGAAGGTTTTAGTACAGAAGCAAAGTGGGAAATATGGTATCTTGTTGCTCGACATCCGCATGTTCGGGCGATCCATGATGAGTCTTTCAACGAGGAGGTTGTTGTATAAACCACAATTGTCCCCAATGTTTGTAGCACACTGGCTACTGTCAAGCAGCCAGGTTCCAATGAGCAGTTTTTTTTGAAGAATGCAGCATTGTAGATGATGTCGAATTCAAAGGAAAACATGCCTATTGAAAAAATTGCCAGGGTCCTAAATGTCAATCGTCGCACCTTGCACAAGGCGAGATCACGACATGCGAAGCCTGATATTGATGGTCGATTGTTTTCATTGGTTGCATGTCACAAGCAACACCGTCATAGCCTTATCACAGATGAAATAAAGGAATTGGTCTACACATTTTGGAAAGTGGAGACTCGCATTTCATCGAACAAGAAGGATGTTTGTCGAAAGAGTATGGGGAGGAAAAGGTACATAGAACGCCCTATGCACCTCCTAGACGAGCCTCAAGTGATCAATCAAATACTTGTACCATACATTATGCATTTTATGCATTGCATCTTTAGTGCATAGTAACTTGTATATGCTTATCAATAGCATATTGATCTATAGACTTTTGCTAGTTAGCATATTGATTGTGCTAGTTAGCATATGAAGTATGCTAGTTAGCATGCATTGGGTTCTAAATAGCATACATAGCTAGTTGGTTAACACAATATGTATGCTAATTAACATACTTGGTATGCTAGTTAACATACCTAGTATGATAGTTACATACCTATTATGCTCAATTGCATGATAAGTACGTTGTCTAACAGAAAGTGATTATGCTAGCTAGCATATGGAGTTTGCTAGCTAGCATACGTAGTATGCTAGTTACCAGACCTTGATTTCTAAATACCATACAGAGTTAGTTTCCGAGTACAAGGTACATCATCCACCTCAAGGTTCGCATTCAATTCAACCAAAGTACATCCACCAAGCTCACAGAAGTTCTTTGATTTTCACCACTTCCCCTTGCTCCTGGTAATCCTCATTCATATCCACAGTCCACCGTGGTCTATCTTCTTCATACCTTTTGGATTGAATATTGCTAAGTAGCCTGTGATTGCAATATAGGTAAACCAATTTCTTGGCTTGGTTGCTGAGAAGCCAATTATGAATAGTCAAGTGTACATAGATGTACGTACTCTAGTTTCTCTCGGAACTTGAATTGGTAGCACATTGTACAAGAACCCTAATGGCCAATCAATGCAGGTGCCGAAGCACCATTCATGAGCCATCATCTCCATGCTGGTTGTTTTGATGCAAGGTTTTGCACAAACTACAAATTGAAAAGGCAATCCTTTACCCTGTACTTTGTCAGGTCAGTGACTGCTTGGGATTGATCATCTGGATTGCTGGAGAAATTACTTAGCACATCATAGAATTCGTTAATCACCTCCTCATCTAATTCATCATAATCCATGGTCCATTACTCTGGATCAAGCAAAAAAGAAATATTGTGTAGTGGGCTTTGTGCACTAACCCATCGAGCATGTACATGCTTATTTAAGATATCTCTTTTAGACTTATTAAAAGATGCTCTCCAGGGCTTGATCAAACAATTTTTTGGCTCTGAAGGAGATTTCAATCTCTCTTGAGAATTATAAAAACCCATGTACACCTTCCCTATATTTGGTAACTTAAGACCAAATTGATGCAAAGATATCATCACATGCCTCATCACCAAGTATGTGTCCCCAACATCATACCAAAAGTGTCTATCATCAATAAGCACTTTCACAAATCGAACGTTTGTTTTTACTCGTATTGTTTGCTCTGCTTTCCACTCATAGAAGACAGCACAAACAAATGTCTCCAAAACATCATTTTTATTTTGCAAAAGACTCTCCACAATGTAGAATTTAGTGCAAAATCTGGTTTTTCATGGAAGCTTCAATATTGTGGACATACGTTGCCGATACATGTCTAGCACACATTGTCTCTTCAAAATAAACTTCACCACCTTCCTTGCATTATCTATAATGATTTTGAACCATTCAGTGTCTTATTTATTATACCAATTCTACAACACAAGATTCAAGCTATGTTCATTGCAACCAAACGTGTACAAGCTAGGAAAGAGCTCCTCCAAGAGATGACCCACTACTCTGCAATTTTTGGCATTGTCCGTAATCACATGTACTACATTTTGGACACCAATTTGATGAATTGTTTCTATAATTATACTGGCTATATAACTCCTTGACTTTATCTCACCCGAGCTGTCAACCATTTTAATAAAACATCCCCTTGAGGTCTGAAGATCATCACATTAATTAGCGGCCTACATTGAACATTTGACCGTCCATCATTGACTATAGTGCATCCTTTTTGATCAGTTGATTTCAAGATCAATCTATCAACTTCTTTTTGGGTGTCTACAAAGCATTTACCCAAGAATGTTGTCTGCATTTGATGATATCATGGAGGGGAAAAACCAACCCCATACTCACCGATCTTCTTCCATGTATGCTTCCATGACTCTAGTGTGACCATCAACATAGGTTGGCCTGTAAGATAGATAGCTTGTGCAAGAGCAGATTGTGCCTCTTCAAGAGAAGTTGATCAACAGATTTGCTCTAGACTTACTTGCCTCAAATGCATTTCAAACTGGTACTCGGGCGATCCATATTGAGTGCTGCCTCTTTGTGTGTGTGTGTGTGTGTGTGTGTGTGTGTGTGTGTGTGTGTGTGTGTGTGTGTGTGTGTGTGTGTGTGTGTGTGTGTGTGTGTGTGTGTGTGTGTGTGTGTGTGTGTGTGTGTGTGTGTGTGTTGACTGACATGGAGGGCGCACCACTATTTTGTCTGCCTTGTGTTGAGGCAGCACTTTCTTGGTGCTCTAAAGCAAAACAGCTTGGAGTCGGTATTCTAGGTTGCCTTGCATTGTCTACACCTCCTAACAACTCTCTTAAGCGTTTTGTAGCACTCTCATGACCTACACCATTACATCTGCCTCCATTAGAGCTATTAGTTGTTCCATTCCCTGATCCAAGGAAGTGTTCCCTAATATGAGGTGCACCTCTTGATTTTTCTTTGCCACATAATTTGTAGTGCCAGTCTATAAATGATCTTACGTTCTCAAAAAATTTCCACTCAAGCCCTAACACCACCAATGGCCTTGCACTTCCCTTTATGGGAAGCTCCATTGTTTGATACTTCACCACCAGTCAATGGGCGACTAGAAGTAGCTGCATTGATGTTTTGAGAGCAAGCAGTGGCGTCCATGAAAACTTCACAAGCCACCTATACATTCATACAATCATAAAAATATTAGGTTTTTGAAAAAAAGTATTTAATTGAACAATTGTATACTAAAGTAAAAATAATATACATATAAACATAAAGCAAAAAGAAGTGAAAATTGTATTTGAGTAATAGAAATGGGCAGAAAGGATGTGGGTGTAGTGATCAAGAGCACTCCATTCCAACCATAGAAATGAGTCCCACACACTTGCACCATCTAAACCTTCACAAGGATGCTCCCTATCCAAACCTATTTCCAGACGGAAAGACACCCATGGAAGGTAACTAAACATAAAAAACAACTACGTAAGTGCAGTGATAAAAAGTGCTCCATTCCAACCATAGAATTGAGCTACAAATACTAAACCCTTCAAGAGGATGCTCACTACCCAAACCTATTTTCGGGCGGATAGACACCCAGGGGAGGTAACTAAACATGACAAACAATATATAGGTGTAGTGATAAGGAGCACTCTATTCCAGCCATAGAAATGAGTCCCAAGCACTTGTACCACCTATACCCTCCACAAGGATGCTTTCTACCCATACCTGCTTCCAAGCAGATAGAAACCCAAGGGAGGTAACTATACGTAACAAACAATATGTAGGTGTAGTGATAAGGAGTGATCCATTCCAACCATAGAAATGATCCCCAAGCATTTGCACCACCTATACCCTTCTCAAGGATTCTCCCTACCCAAACCTATTTCCAAGCGGATAGACACCCAAGGGAAAGTCAGCTGTAACTATTTGTGATGTTAAAAAATACAGGAATCAAAGCTACCTGAATGAAGACCAACACCTCGGCTAAGCCAACAAGTGTGCCAAAAATAGATGGATGCAAGGATGAGACATCATTTATATAGCCACCTCTAGAAATGGGGAGCGAGAGGAGGATATAGCCAACCCCACCGAGCTAGACAGAAAGACCACCAGGCTAGCAGGAAGGGATGGTTCTAGTAGGTGCTTGTGAATTTGATGTTATTAATATTGTCATGGAGTGTTAATAACATGAGTTGTTACCACTTTGCACTTCACGTGAAGACGTGAATGAAATCCTTGGATGTTGCTGGCTGATTGCTAAGTCTTACCATATCGATGCTAGCAAAGAAAAAAAAAAACAGATATAAAGTTTCAATCCGTGGGATGTAGCTAACCTGACTAGCACATGGAGGTTACAAGAGATATGTACTATCTCGAAAAACCCAAGTCTAGTGTGCTCTCACCCAAATTGGTCTCAGGTGTGTGTTAGACACCAAAAACTAACCTTCTTACCTCAAGTCTAATACAATGATTTTGTATAGCTACAATGCTCCATATGTGACAAAACTGGCTACCTAAAATATGCAAAGTATCCTCAACAACCTCATGTGCACAAAAGTCATTTCTGACACTTGCACAAAATCACATCAAAGGTAAACAATATATTTTGGGCACGTCGGTTTTGACCTCTAAAGAGCTTTCCTTATGACGTGATCTATTGTTCCTATGGTTAAAAACCAGTTTTGATAAATGTGTGGAGTATAAGGAGTGAAAAAAGCTCATAGACAGACACGTTAAAAAATACAACTTCATGTACGAGAGACTTACGGGTGAAATCATGTTAAAGTGTCGTGCTTTTTGTGCTAGTTAACATATGCCAACAAGCACATGTTGTAAAGCATAACACATGGATAGGACATTCATGTTTTTTCAAGTGTGTGGGCCACCATCATGAATTATACAAAGTGTATACTTGGACTTAAAAAAATTGAATCGTAATATTTTTGAAATCTCAAATAGTTAAGCTCAGTCATTATGTTGAGGTAGTGGTGTAGTCATGAAGCATGGAGGGAAGCACGACGCAGGGGCCACATGTCAAAGAGGGGGAGGAAAGTGATTGTGAGATACAAGCAGGTTTGCTGTCAGAGGCTAGCAGTCAGTCCAAGTGGAGGATAGCTCCCCATTGGAGCCAACCACCTCCGACAGCTCTCTTGACATAACTCCGTTGAGAAGGAAGTTGATGGGAAAATGTTTTGTTGCTTCTCCTCCGCCCTACAAAAGATTAAAGGCTTCTAATTCCCAAGGATTTCCGATGTCAAAGCACATGCATGCAGGGAAGGGGAAGGAGGACTCATGTACTCTCTCTCTCTTTCTGTGTGTGTGTGTGTGTGTGTGTGTGTGTGTGTGTGTGTGTGTGTGTGTGTGTGTGTGTGTGTGTGTGTGTGTCTTCAATGAGGGGGTCACATTTGGAAGGGGAAGGGGAAGAAGGACTCATGTACTCTCTCTCTCTCTTTCTGTGTGTGTGTGTGTGTGTGTGTGTCTTCAATGAGGGGGTCACATTTGGAAGTTGCAAATCAAGCAAAGCATTTCTCCAGGAGTCCCCGACTACTAATCTATTAGTGAATCCTCTCATCCATGAAAACTCTGTTGCTAAGCATATGCTGCAATCAACACAGAGGACTATGCATTCAGCTTATACGATTTTTTTTGCACTAGCCCCTAGCTACAATCTTGTTGATTATGGATTCTCTTACAGTGATCATGTGCTTGTGCATTGCCTTAGGCATTCAAGGTGCATTCTTAGATGATTGCATCTAAGGAGAGCCCGCGCAATTGCCTACGTAGAAATTACTTGACAGATCTATTCTAGTGGGGTTTTATAAGGTTTTAATCTTATAGTCCTATGTGGTGTGCAGGCCAATGGAAAGCTGCCAAGATGAACATCCCATAGCAAGAAAAGTTTTGTGTAACAACAGAAGAGTTTAATGTTGTCCATGGCCTCTCCATAGACGGTGTTGACCCCAAATTAGTGAAGTGGGAGCAGATTACAGATGTGGAGTGTTTCAACGTATTTAGAGAGGCGAAGGATCACATCAAATATCGCTTCAAATGTAGTAGCATTCGGAGCGACATGTACAAACAAGTACTTGAGTTGCACTACAGGGTGTACCAGAAGGCCCCCACCAACATGGAAATTGATTCGGCTTTTGTGAAGCGTTTTGTAAAACAATTCAGTCCAATGGCAATTGCAAGTGGCTCAATCATGCAGGACCTTCAAGAAAAAGGATATTACGATGCCCATGTTGAAAAGTGGAGGGTGCGTAATACCCACCCCTCAAGTCAAAAAAAAGAGGAGGGCTCCATGGAAACAAAGGACAATTGTGCTAGCCAAGTAGCTCCGAATGTTGTTTCTGCTACCAGGGAAACACTCCTCTCTATTAACAGCTCTCACAAAGTGACAGCAAGCCTCTCATATTTTAGGCTCTCTGTTTTGTAGCACATCGTGAGTGCAAGTGACCATCTTAGAAATTGACTGCAGGATGCTAAATGTCAGCTCAAGAATGTGGGTCAGGAGCTTGAATCTACGAGGGTTCTGAAAGCAAGCCATGATATGGTCAGCCCTATAGTACTTGCTATGAGATAGAAGCTTCATGATGCTGAGAATGGGTTGCAGTGTTTAGGCCTCACTGACAGTGTGGATGCAAGGAGAGAAATAGAGCTCAAGGTAAAGATCAAGACACTGAAAGAGACATTGGATGGTTTGGGGTCTCCTCACAATGAGGATACCCCCACTATTGTTGATATTGACATAACCTGTCTTCGTGTAAGTGCCGATGGTTTTTGTGATTGAACCTTATGTTTTGAATATGTGCACAACTATCCTATGTACTTACCATGCTTCTCTTTTGATTGGTTTGTAGATTAATGTGGAGGTGCAAGAAGCAAAAGTGCATGCCCGCGATAGTCAATTGCAACTGCTCATGTAGATAAGTAGGATGATACAAGGCTCCTTCATCCCCACTGCCCTATGCAAGATAGCTATACACACACACACACACACACGAAATTAGTGCAATGGTCAAAATTCCATGTGAGCATACCTATCACACCTAATCTGCTTTGTTGGCTGCATGCTCCCTGGGGATCGAATGTAGAGCTTCCACATGCCAACAGAGGATATCGGTTGAATGGTGTGGCAAGATCATAGGGCAAGGACCTCCAATCACACAGATTTTTGGTAAGATAATGTTAAGGAACAGTTATCTAGCCTTGATTCCTACACTAGCCATGTGTATGCTAGTTAGCATAGAAGGTATGCTAGGTAGCTTAGTGGGTATGGTGGCTAGCACATTGTGTATGGTAGTTGGAAAACCTAGTTATGCTAGTTAGCATACTATGAGATATAGCTAGCATACATTGTCATGGTGGTAAGCATTGTGTATGGTGGTTGGAAAACCTAGTTATGCTAGTTAGCATACTATGAGATATAGCTAGCATACATTGTCATGGTGGTAAGCATACTGTGTATGCTAGTTAGCACAGCTAGTTATCCTAGCTAACATATTGTGAATACTAGTTGGAATTTTTTGTATGCTAGTTAGCATATTGTGTATGCTAATAAGCATACCTTCTATGCTAGTTAACAAACTATGCATGCTAACTACAATAGAGAGTTTCCCAATTAGAAACAAAGTATGCTAATCAGCATATTAATTATGCTAATTAGTGCACAGTGTGCTAAGTAGAAAACAAGGTATGCTAATTAGCATATTTAATATGCTAATTAGCATACTTTTTATGCTAATTAGAACACTGTGTATGATGGGCCATGGCTAGCATTCAAGTATTCTAATTAGCATGCATAAGCATACCTTTTTTTCTAGTTATCATACTTGCATGCTATCCATCATACACAATGTTCTAATTAGCATATTAAATATGCTAATTAACATACCCTTTAACACACAGTGTGCTAACTAGCTAACAAGGTATGCTAATTATCATATATAATATTCTAATTGGCATAATTTTTATGCTAATTAGAACATTGTGTATGATGTCTAGCGTGCAAGTATGATAACTAGAAAATAAGATATGATAATTATCATACTCAGTATGCTAACTAGCATACCTTGTATGCTAGCTAGCATTTGGTGCATGCTAACAAGCATTCAAAGTTTAGTTAGCATACCTTCTTTGCTAGCTAGCATGATGTGTATGCTTGTTAGCATACCTCTTTGCTAGTTAGCATACATTCTGAGCTAGCTAGCATAATGTGTATGCTAGTTAGCATACCTCTTTCCTAGTTATCATAATGTGTATTTTAGTTAGCATGCATAATATGCTAACCAACAAAGATGGTATGCTAATTAGCAGAGACGTTATGTTAACTAGCATAACTTATCTTCTAGTTAGCATACCATCTATGCTAGCATACAGCTGTGTATGCTGATTAGCACACCATCAATAATAAGCATACCATTAGCATACACACAATTTTGCTAATTCACATTTTATGTATGCTAATTAGCATACATTCTCTCCTAGTTACCATACACACTATATTCACACTTCCTTGTTAGCATATTTCGTATGCTACCTAGCATATTGATCATGGTGGTTAGCACACTTTGTATACTAGTTAACATAGATAGCATAGACAATATGAATGTGTACAGGGTATAGATGCCTACCATACATGGAATGCTACTTGTCACACTATGCATACAAGAAATCATAATGCTATCGATGAAAATTTACGGGTGAATGGAATACGCAGGTATCAATGATGCAGGATGCGAACCTGACAAGACACCTGTCAATCAAAGGATGGAACAGAAGCTCTATAATGATGAATTTGATGGTTGGATAGACAACATGAAAGGATAGATGTAATGCCAGAGCATGCAACATCGTATGAGGCTGTTGCAGATGGTAAAGAAACAGATGATGATGATGAAGATTTTATCATGATTACTCATCCCAAACCCAAGCCCCCTACAGATGATCAAACAAGAGTCTCTGAGGAAACATTTAGGAGTGTGCAAGAGGAAGGTCGGAGTGCTCAAGAGGAAGGTTTCAGGACTGATAGTGGGCTGACTGTGCAAGACGCTCGTGATGACAGCCCCCTGCAGTAGGGTTTTGTAAACAAAGTGAAATTAAAGAGAAAAAGTGGCCTGGAACAAATTCTGGAAGATCTTGGGATGAGATATGTGCTGCCCCTCTGAGCACCTTGGATGACATAAACGAACGCAGTAGAGGTGAAAAGAAATCCATACGCTCACGTGCTTGCAAGAAATTATGTTGAATCTGTTCCCTGTTGTGTCCAAGTTATGTAGTGTTAGCAATCTCCACACCCTGTGTCATGTATCTCTTTGGGTATTTATAATGGAGAAACTCTTTTCAATGTTATTTTACTCTGAAACAGTTCAGTAGTTTTTGCTTGTCCTTTATGATATCTTTATTTGATACCATTTCTGTGTCACAGGGCAAGAGAAACTGCAGTTAGTTTCCTTGCATGATTTGAATTATGCCATTGTATGCAAAACCATACAAAAGCGGCCTATTGACAAGGAGAGACAACTACAAAAAGAAAAATCCGAGATTGAGAAGCGCCTCGCTAGCTATCTTAAATGCTTAACAAAAATTGTTGAGTACTTCAACTATGTTCATCCCTTGGGGGAAGTTATTTTTGCTGAGTGGTATGCACTGCCAGACCCAATATGCGTGCCAAAGCCGTTGCCAGACGAGGGGTGCACTTTGGTTCTTGATTTAAATGGACTTCTTGTTCAAGTTGTAGAGCCAATGCATGGTGACATTCCCCCTAAACATGCAAGGGAAATGATAAAGTACAATGTGCAAGATAGGAGGTATGTATTTTGTCGCAGAGACAACCACAAATTTCTGGATTGGTGCCTCCAATTTTTCCATGTGTATATATGGAGCACCCACATGGAACCTAAAGTGAATGAAATATTAGAAACAATATTTAAAGAGCTGCGGGCTAAGCTGAGAGGTGTTTTTTCATAGAATGATTGTAGTGGCCAGCCTTGGCAGATATATAATAAGTCTGTATTCTTGAAGGATTTGAGATTGTTTTGGAAGAATTGCAACTTTGGGCCCCAAAAGAGCCTAATTATTGATGATAGTATGTACAAAGTGTGCCAGAACCCTGAAGGAAGTTGTCTTGTTACTCCTAAGATACAGAACCAGACCAAAGAACAACAACAAAACTTCCTAATAGATACTTTGAGCAGCTGGCTGCTCCTATGGCTGCAATCAGAGGATCGTGCAGCGTATACAGGTGAAAATGCGTTTGATACTGCCCCAGACTTGTTTTCACAAGAAGTGATCAGGAAGCTAGAATCAGAAATGCAAAAGCGCAATGAGGCCCAGCATAAGGAAGCCTTGCGTAGGAGACAAAGGGAGGCTGATGAAGAAGCTGAAAGACATAAGAGAGAGAGGATACAGAGGGAAAAATTACAGAAGCAACAACGGCAAGAAGAAGAAAGAGAGTTGCAAGAACCAAAATCTCAGCAAGAAGAAGAAAGAGAGCAAGACCCAAAAGCTCAACAAACAAAGAAGCAAACAGACACTAGGCAAAATCAAGTGTACAAGCGTGCAAAACCAAAATCTTATCCAGAGTAGGAGGCTCTCTGCAGTTTTGTAACATTATGAGGGAAATTTGTAAATTGCCTTTCCAATGTTTGTAACTATTCTGACATTCACTTTAGATAGTAATGATCAGATCCTCTACTGTTCTTATTTTGAAGACAATACTATTGTGTACTATTGGCATTCTTTTTTGTCTTGTAGACATTGAATTTGTATACATTATCGTTGGAAATCGGCAAAGGTATGCTAATGAGCATAATGTTTATGCTAAATAGCAAAAACAGTATGCTAATTAGCATACTGCACATTTTTGTTTGTGCTAACTTCCACTCACAACATACCATAGCATGCTAATTAGCATATACAGTATACAGGAAGCTGCCATGTTTTCTCCTTGAAACAAGAAATGGTATGCTAGTTAGAATACTGTCTATGCCAACTGGCATAGAAAGTATGCTAATTAGCATACATGGTATGCTAATTAGCATTCCTTCAATTAGCATACTGTGGATTTTTGTTTTTGCTAACTTCCACTCATATCATAGTATGCTAATTAGCATACACAGTATATAGAAAGCTGCCATCCCTTCTTGAAACCAACAATCAGTATGCTAAGTAGTATACATGATATGCTTATTAACATACAAGTATACAGAGAGCTGTTATCTCTTCTCCTTAAAACCAGCAAAGGTATGCTAATTAGCATACTGTCTATGTCTATTGGCTAGACAGTATGCTAATTAACATACCTTCAATTGGCATATTGTACACTTTTGTTTGTGCTAACTTCCACTCAGTTTAGTATGCTAATTATCATACACAGTATACAAAAAGCTGCCATCCCTTCTACTTGAAACCGACAAAACTATGCTAGTTAGCATACTATTTATGCTAGTTAACTATGCTAATTAGCGTACCCATAGAACCAACTGGCATTAAAAGTATGCTAATTAGCATACACAGGATGCAAAGACCTGTCACATCTTCTCCTTGAAACCAGCAAAGATATGCTTATTAGCATACTGTTTATGCCAATTGGCATAAACAGTATGCTAATTAGCATACATAGCTAATTAGAACACATAGTATATAGAAAGCTGTCATCTCTCCTTAAGACTAGCAAAGGTATGCTAATTAGCATACTCTTTATGCCAACTAGCATAAACAATATGCTACTTAGAATACATAGTGAACTGAAAGCTGCCATCTCTTCTCCTTAAAACCAGCAAAGGTATGCTAATTAGTATACACAATATACAGAAAGCTACCATCTCTTCTCCCCTGAACCAGCAAGGGTATGTATATTAGCGTACTATTTATGCTAGTTGGCATAAACAATATGCTAATTAGCATTCCACTCACAACATAGTATACTAATCAGCATACACAATATACAGAAATTTGCCATCTCTTCTCCTTGAAAACCATCAAACTTATGCTAATTAGCATACTGTTTATGCTAACTAGCATATATAAGTTTATGCTAATCAGCATAAATAGTATGCTAATTAGCATTAGCATACACAATATACGGGAAGCTGCCATCTCTTCTCCTTGAAAACCAGCAAAAGGTATGCTAATTAGCACATTTTTTTATGTTAACTAGCATACCCACGGAACACAATTAGCATACCTTCTTATTAGCATAATGTGCAAGCTGTTGACCTTCTTTGTACATATGTTTCCAAACCTTGATGCCTTTCTTATAAGCTGGGTGTGCCTTCTTTTACAGTTTCCATTTATAATTGTGGGCTACCTGCCCAAACCATATGGAGTCCTGCTGTAAAAAGCATAAACTCTAAGACACCAAAGGAGGCGGACTTTGAGCTTGTTTGATCACCTCTCTAGAGTTCTACATTTTCTTGATGAGCTCCAATCCTCTAGGTTTAATGAGACAAGTTGTAGAAATGATCTCTCTTAAACTAAGACCCCTTTGTGATAGACACCAAATCCATGTAAACACAAAGCACACAAGAGACACAAGAGATAGAAGATACTCAAGTTTCTGATAAAACTGCATTATTTCTGAGCAAGAAGTATATTGAATATGCAGTGATTACAACTTAAAAGCTGAAGGGCATGCTATTATAGATTTCTTCATAGCTTTTTGGGCTAATTGTGTACACCTACCATCTCCTTGGGATGTGCTCCATGGGTATTTTGATACATCCTACCATATGTGAAAGTACGTGGGCAATTTGATGCTTGTGGTCTAGCTTGAAGGTGTATGCATCCAATTGCTCATAATATAGACCTTGCACAACATATGAGCCTCTATCAATTGCATTGCCCCACTCATCGAGGTACCTATTCTCCAACTTCTCCTTTGTTGCAACACACTTGACCAGGTAGAAATCCACATCCTCGACCGTTGGTCGAAGCATCTGGATTTACAGCAAATGTGTCGCCAGCACATAGAGTGCTACTCAACACATCATGATGATCTTCGTATGTGAAGTCATCGTAGGTGACTGCTTCATCTTTCATCTCAGAATCTGACATAGCCTCATCAAGTAATGACAGTAGAGTATGATTATCCCAAGGCTTCACATGAGCTTTATTGACATAATGATTCCATATTCCGTGCATGTATGCATCACAGAAGCATGCCAAGGCTCTTGTTGCAAGGGCAGTTGGATCCCAGGGTTGTGACCACAAAAAGCATGCAGAGAGCGAGTTTTTTCCACAGTGGCACAATTCTAATTCACCTCCTTGTTCACTTCCTCCTCTTTAGCCTCCTAGAACACATAGGCACACTTGCTTCCTTTTGAAGGATAGTGTGAAGGTGCTCCCTGCAATAGGTTGGCTTGGAAATAAGCAACCACATCAGCTGCACACCACAAAATAGATCCATTAAGTTTTAGTTGTTCATGGGTCAAGGTTCTTTTCACAACTACCCCTGCACCATCATGCTCTCCCTTGCCGTGCCCTAATCCAAAGAAGAACCAACTCATCCCCATCTTTGTGAGTCCACCATATCTTGCAACAAAGTAAAAAGGTATGTCTCCCTTGAACTACGAGTCCGCACCATCAGATCACACCATATGTTGCTTAGGAGTGACACCCTCTTGTTGTAACCAGTCACACTGTAGCATGAAGCAGTGTTTCATGAACAACGTGTCATGCACCTTGTCATCTGATATGAAGAAGTGGATGGTTTTGACTACCTCCCCTACCCTGTGGTAGTACGTTATATGTACAAAAATGGTTACTTGACTAGAGTGACAATGCATTGAGTGAATTTGATTTTGTTCCTTGAAGGCATAATTCTCTACAAAATCAACAAGTGACACGACGACATCGTCCAGAAACGGAAGAAGACAATCCTTGAGTTGTTGTCCTTGACATCGAGCCACATAGTTGTGAGTGATAAAGAGCTCCAACTTGGTCTTCAAGAGTTGGAAAAATATTTTTTCTTTTGTTACTATTTCCCAGCTTGTCTTGAGCTTGTACATATGAAAATACTTTCACATTAATACTATTACCTGGCTTTGTTGTCTCCAAGCAGTATATTTCCAACCTATTCACTCCACATGCCAAACACTCTCCCATCAGGCATTCCCTTCCATGGAAAACTACATCTGCGCGCTTGGACAGAGAACAGACTCCCAGATATGTGTGACACCTTTGAAACGTGTGATGTGAAGCCAAGAAACCCTTGCTAATGTTCTCACCAGGGGCACATATACTACATCTATAGTCACAACCTGCTGTATGCATCCCAAAAGCACGAGAGCGCATATGGTTCATTGTGTCCTTCAAAAAGGACATTTACACATGGTATTCGCAAGAGCATGTGTATCTATCCTTCAGCCGCCTACAAAATAATGGCTTCAACATCTCAAACATTCTCATGACAATCTTGCAATCTAGATGTTTTTCCTTGAATCTACGAAAGAACTCAACCTGCAACATCCAAATTATGATCAGTATTCAGATTGCTAACTAGGACATCCAAAATTTTCGTGAACTCATAGTGTTAAATAGCACATTCAACATCCTAATGTGCATGCAATAGTGTATGTTAACTAGCATTAAGAGTGTTAATTAGCATATATCTTGTGTTTACCAGGTAACTTTGTATGCTAGGTAGATAGCAAGGCATGCTAACTAGCACATACCATATGCTAACTAGAATACTCATTAGGACACCCATCATGCTGTTGAGCATACTAGGTGTTAACTAGCAAAAATTATGTTAATGAGCATACATCTTGTGCTAGCTAGCTAACTCTGTATGCTAGGTAGAACACAAGGCATGCTAACTAGCATACTCCATATGCTAACCAACATACTCCATATGCTAACTAGCATACCCATCCCAGCTACTAGTTCTAACTAGCATAACCTTTGTCTTGAATATCATACCCATCATGCTAGTGATCATACTAGGTGTTAACTAGCATAAGTGGTGTTAACTTGCATACTTTTTGTGTTGACCAACTAACTCTATATGCTCTTTAGAACTCAAGGCCTGGTAACTAGCATACTCCATATGCTACCTAGAAAACTCCATGTGCTAACTAGCATAATCACTTTCTGCTAGACAACGTACTTATCATGCAATTGAGCATACTAGGTATGTAACTACCATACTAGGTATGTTAACTAGCATACCAAGTATGTTAATTAGCATCCATCTTGTGTTAACCAACTAGCTATGTATGCTATTAAGAACCCAAGGAATGCTAACTAGAATAGTCCATATGCTAACTATCATACTCACTATGCTAACTAGTATACACATTAGGACACCCACAATGCTATTGAGCATACTAGGTGCTAACTAGCATAACATCTTACGCTGACTAGCTAACTCTGTATGCTAGATAAAACACAAGGCATGCTAACTAGCATAATCCATATGCTAACTAGCATACCTAGTGCATCTGCTAGTTCTAACTAGCATAACCCTTTTCTTAAATAGCATACCTATCATGCTAGTGAGCATACTAGGTGTTAATTAGCATAAGTGGTATTAACGGTGTAAACATAGATAGCATTGTAGGTTGACTCTTCATTGAGGTGCAAAATAATTGAATCTAATGCAAACCCTTTTTTTTGTTGCTTATGGCCCGTGAGCCAAGTGACATACCACAACTTTTTTTAAAGCCATTTAAAAAAAGTTGAATCTAATGCAAACCCTTTTTTTTGTTGCTTATGGCCCGTGAGCCAAGTGACATACCACAACTTTTTTTAAATCCATTTAACACGGGTATGAGTATTTTAATTTAAGAATTTAAAAGGTATCATAAATTTTGTTTGCAACATTGGAAGACTTTATACACTTTGAATTTATAACATTACTTTATGCACCAAGGAAGACTATCAAACCTTCAAGGATCAATTTACCAACATTCAAAAAGTCACAGCAAGTTTTACAAGGCTTCAATGTTCATTACAAGGGAGACATATACAAGGATCATAAGAGACTGCAATCCACCCAGGCTAAGATGTTTACGATTTACAAAGATAAATTCAAATTATCCAAAATAGACTCTCTCTTCCTTGCAGTTGCCCGCCAATAAGCGTTGATAGTTTTTCTCCATTTTGAACATGGAATACATGAGCTCGTAAAATCGAAGCTTTGCAAATGTGGAACTCTTTTTTATTTACCGTGCTTTGCATGAGACATGGCAAATGATACATGTGACCAAAAGCTATTATGTAGTGTCCACTCCAACTATGGAAAAAGTGTTTGCAAACCGGGCAAGGGTCCATTGCATCCTCAGTGTGAGCTGTAGGTGGCCGGAATGTGTTAGGATGAAGATCATTGTCATGATCAATTGTTGTTGAACATGTTTCTCCATTTCATGGCGTTCACACTTGAGCAGCTTGATATCTCTCTGTAACTCTTTGTTATTGCTTGAGTCTCATTCCCTCCTTGTCTATGTGGAGGTACAAAGCTGTGTTTGCAATTCCTCCATAGTGTCATGTGTTTGCATAGCAGAGCTAGCCAATGCATATCTTAGCTCCTCTCGTGATATTCTAACTGTCTCACTTTGGATATCCACTATGCTCTTATTGGGGGCTCTACTCTTGAAGTCCACTGTCTCATTTTGAGCAAATCGGACATATAGCATCTTTGCAAACCACAAGGACAATCTGTGTGTTTTAGTGTACTCCCTCTACCTGCAAGATATATAGCTTTGGTATACGTGCGTATGTCTGGCACAACACACTTATACAGCTTCCATCTTCCCTTGCGGATAGAGAAGTCAGACACATTTGGCCATGCTTCCTTGACCATCTCTATGGTGAGGTCTTTGTTCATGTCTTTCCATTGCTTGGCATTTTCTGGCGCCCACTCACTGGTCCTTGCAAAAACTCTCTCTTGGTCATTTGGGCTATTTGCATCTACAAGTGTACGCAAGCGATCGTATGCTTTTTTCGATTTCTCACACTCATCCATACTTGTCACAAACACATTTACACTATCTCAATGTGCGATAGAACTTAAGTTTGCATCACAGATACAATTGCAAATCTAGTGGTACACCTTGGTTTAAGTTATCACAACACACCACATTCTGTATTAATCACTTTGCACCAAGAGTCCATCATTCGAAAAAGACTTTATTTGCGAATATAGGGTCCAAATTTCAACTAAACTTATAACAACACACCACATGCTGTATTTATTGCTTTGCACCATGGCACCATTATTATAAGAAGAATTTAATTGCAAATAGATTTTCAAAAGGCAATAGAAAATATCACAATACATTCTCTATTTATCGCTTTGCTCCATCATTATAAAATGACTTTACTTTTGACTATAGATTCCAAAATTCAACAGAAAATATCACAACACACTACATTGTGTATTAATCATTTTGAACCATGACTGCATCATTATAAAATGGTACAATTTAAGTAAATGGTCCATGCATATACAAAAAGCTCCATTTACATATGTCACTAAAATCTAGAGCACTCTTGCCTCTAGAGCAAAAGATTGGCGGCTCTCTATTGCATCACCTTCAAAGTCTTTGACCACATACTGCACTTTTGGTGGAAATCAAGTGACTCTATCAATTGTGCACTCTGACACAACTCCATAGCATCCTTTCCCAAGCTTTTGACCACGTTTGATAGCTTTGGGTGTGAGGTAAACTCCAATGGTACACTGAGACATAAAACGGCTGTGTAGTAATAAATGCTCCATCCCAGCTTCTATATCTGATATTCCTACTCTTGCATCTTGTGAGGACGCTGTTGAATAAAATATGGATCTAGCTTTGTGGCTATGGATATCTTGAGCATCAATATTGCACACTCTTTTTTATTTTGAACTCTCTACACGCCATATATTAGTCCAATGTTGTAGCTTGGCTAGATCTGCATCCACTGGTATATCAACACCCAAGTCTCTTAAGCATTGTGTCATACTATCCACAATATTATCTATTAGCCTACAGATAGCCTTTGCACCTACAGCTGAGAAGTGTATCTGAACTGCTTTAGTTATTGTATCAAAGAAACGATCTCTTCGCATTTCACTCTCCAATAAAGAGGTGATCTCCTCCGTGGTCAAAGCACATATACAGAGACCTGATCTTGGTTTTCAACTCCTTCACTTCCACAGGATCCATATATGGTACAATCAACACATATTTTATGACTTTTAAAGACAACATAACTTTAAATTTTATAACAAATATATGCTTCATGCATTGAACTGATGATAACACTAGCTTAAAGAGTAGACAATCATTCAATGAGAGTGACGACACCTCCAACCCAGTAGTAGGGTTGATGCTGAGACCAACACTAGACTAGCCCAACAAGACAGGACATCATTCAATGAAACTAATGACACCTCCAACCCAATAGAAGGGTTGATGCCGATAGCAACACCGAACTAAGCCTAAAAACCAAGACATCATTTGATGAAACTAATGACACCTCCAGCCCAATGGCAGAGATGATGCCAAAAGAAACACCCAACTAGTCTAAAAGCAAGGGCATCACTCAATGCAACTAACAACACCTCCAACCCAATGATACAGTTGATGCCGATAGCAACACTAAAATTAACCTAAAAAACAAGGCATCATTCGATGAATCTAATGACACCTCCAACCCAATGGTAGAGCTGATGTCGAAAGAAACACCAAACTAGCCTAAAAAACAAGGGCATCATTCGATGAATCTAGCGACACCTCCAGTCCAGTAGTAGGACTGATGCCGAAAGAAACATCAAACTAGCCTACTATCAGCACATATATCACTCATAAATCATAGAAAGCGGTCTATTAGCTTGTACAACAACACTCCCAATCCAATAATAGAACTGATTTTGAAAACACGGTTAATAGAACTACCTATAAATTGAACATAACCAACCATGTTCAACAACGACACTTCCTGTCCAAAATAGAACCGTATCGAAGTGAACATGTGGGATGGGTGTCTAACCTCACTCCTATCTTATTGCAGACATAGCGAGAACCACTAATATAATTGTCAATCCATGGGATGAAGCTGACGTGACTAGTGCATAGAGGCTACAAGAGGTTGTCAATCTCTTGGAAAAACAACATACAACTCGCACCTAACTCAAGATACACTCAAATGACAGAAATCACCAAAAGCTAGTCGCTAATTGGCAAACAAATCATAACCGTTATAGCATCAAATGACATCCAAACGTTACAAAACTTATAGGACATGTTTATCAAACCTAAGCACACATGCTTATGGTCTCAATTCTCACTTTATGTCAAGTGCAAAAATTGCAATTATTAACAGCAACAGTGAGTTTTTGACCTAGTCGTTTTCGACCTAGAATGCATCTAAATGCTTAACAATGATGCCCCAATACCCTGCCTATACTTATTTAATGATTTTAAGGCTTAAATTCCTACTTATGATAAAATTGGGCCGCAGGTCGATGATGCCAAAAGCTACGGATTACCATGAAATGCTTCATCAACGCGTAGAGCATTTACCTACGGTTGCAACGCAACAGACAACACTGCAATATGATAACCCAGAAGTGAGTTCCGTTAGCGACGTTGTGTTCTATTATCCAAAAACTTACAAAATACTTACAAAAATTGGCTTTTATACCTTATTTAAGGTTTCTGTGGTCAAAACTAATAATCTGGGAGCTCTAACTAAAGATAGGTTGATACAATCTGAAAGCTTGTAGCCCCGGCTCATGAATAACACTGTTTATTTGGAAAGTAAAAGTTACAACATTCCCAATTTATCAAAATAGTAAGTGTTTTTACAATAAAAGCTCCGAAAAATGTTATTCGAGTTAGCTTATTGCTAACATTCCCCCCCTCCTCGACTGTGTCGTCTCTTGATACAGTTTCATTGACCATCTCTGTGGTGACATCTTTGTTGATGTCTTTCGATTGCTTGGCATTAGCCGGCGCCCATTCACTGGTCCTTGCAGAAACTCTTTGTTGGTCATTTGGGCTAGTTGCATCTGCAAGTGCATGCAAGCGATCGTATGATTTTTTAGATTTCTCATGCTCATCCATATTTGTCACAAACACATTTACACTATCTCAATGTGCGATAGAACTTAAGTTTGCATCAAAGATACAATTGCAAATCTAGTGTTACACCTCGGTTCAAGTTATCACAACACGCCACATTCTGTATTAATCACTTTGCACCATGAGTTCATCATTCCAAAAACACTTTATTTGTGAATATAGTGTCCAAATTTCAACTAAAACTATAAAAACACACCACATGCTGTATTGATCGCTTTGCACCATGATGCCATTATTATAAGAAGAATTTACTTGCGAATAGATATTCTGATTGCAATAGAAAATATCACAATACACCACATTTTGTATTAATCGCTTTGCTCCATCATTATAAAAAGACTGTGGGTATGTATTAATCGCTTTCCTCCATCATTATAAAATGACTTTACTTCTGACTATAGATTCCAAAATTCATCAGAAAATATCATGACACACTACATTGTGTATTAATCATTTTGCACCATGAATCCATCATTATAAAATGATACAATTTAGCTCAATGGTCCATGCATATACAAAAAGGTCCATTTACATATGTCACATAATCCAAGAAAGATCACTATTTACAAAAGTGACCAAAGGAAACTAAAATCTATGTATCATCTCACTAAGAGGATGCAAACACATCTCCAAGTTGAGCTCTAACATATCTTAATACTCACTCATATTCTACAATGTCTTTCTCTATTTAGGTGGTTGTTGTAAGATTTTTTTTTTTCAATCATGCCGCAATTAGTTTGCTTTTGCTTTTCCCATGGAACATGATTGTAATGCTCTAAAAATATAAGCACTAATCACATAGTTGCTCAATGCAGAAACAACTGTATAGGTGTCAATGGCTTTCAAATACAAACAAGCATCTTTTGGGTTGCAAAGCTCGCGGGCCCTCCAAGGGCATGCTCTATGGGGTCTTTGATGTTGGTTGATCGCTTCTCAATGCTCACTCGCAATGCCAACCCCCAATCAATGAGACCCACATGGGGCACACCCTCCTTAGTGAAGTCAGTCATGATGTTCCATGGATGCAAGTCATGAATCTAACGACACCTCCAATGGTAGAGCTGATATCGAAAGAAACACCAAACTAGCCTAAAAACAAGGGCATCGTTCGATGAATCTAATGACCCCTCCAGTCTAGTAGTAGGAATGATGCCTAAAGAAACACCGAACTAGGCTACTATCAACACATATATCACTCATGAATCATACAAAGCAGTCTATTAGCTTGTACAATGACACTCCCAGTCCAATAATAGAATTGATGTCGAGAACAAGGTTAATAGAACTACCTATAAATTGAACATAACCAACCATGTTCATGTTAAGTATGGAGCCTGATTTACCCCTTGTAATTTTTTGTGGTAAAAATGCACATTTGTAAGGCCCGCATTATGAGGAGAAGCCATCGTGCGTGAAGGAAAATCACTCGTTGGAAATAAAAATTTTCACGGCCAAAATTTAGGGGCAAATTTTTTTCCTTTGTCGCCAGAATATTCCTTTTCTTGAGAATATTATGGTCGGACGGCAACGGCCAAAAAGTGGTCGAAAAATGATCGGTCGGTTGGCCGATTGGCTGGTGGCCGGTAGTCAATGGCCAGTGGCCGGTGGCCGAATTCAAAAGCGGACTTGTCTTCTCAAGAGCGGCCACACATGGGCGGATTGAAGGGTCCGATTTGGACTTATCTACACAAGGACAGCCACACATGGCTGCCTCTCATGAGAGAGAGCAGCCCTTTTGGCCTATAAAAGGAGGCCATTTCTACACACATTTTATAGTGTGAAGTTGATGCAATAAGGTGGGTGTGAGGTGGTGAGAGTGAAGCAAGGCGGGAGCTCTATTAAGGGTATAATCCCTTTGTAAACTACTTCTTGTTTTGAAGTACTAAATCCATTGAGTGGTTGCTTTCCCGTGGACGTAGCCCACATTAGGTGAACCACGTATATCGTGTGTACTCTCCCTCTCTCTCTCTCTACTCTATAATCTCGTGTGTGTGAAATCTATCTCTCTTCATTAAGTAATCTACTCAAATATCTATTTAGCTACGTCATATTTCCTAACAGTTCAACAACTACAATTCCAGTCAAAAATAGAACCGATGCCGAAGTGAACATGTGGGACGGGTGTCTAACCTGACTCCTATCTTATTGTAGACATAGCGAGAACCACTATATAATTGTCAATCCATGGGACGAAGCTAATGAGACTAGTGTATTGAGGCTACAAGAAATTGTCAATCTCTTGGAAAAAAACAGACAACTCGCATCTAACTCAAGCTACACTGAAATGACAGAAAGTACCAAAAGCTAGTAGCTAATCGGCAAACAAATTATAACTATTACAGCATCAAATGACATCCAAACATTACAAAACTTCTAGGACATGCTTATAAGACCTAAGCACACATGCTTGTGGTCTCAATTCTCACTTTTGGTCAAGTGCAAAAATCACGATTATTAACAGAAGTGTGTTTTTGGCCTATTTGGTTTTGACCCAGAATGCATCTAAATGCTTAGCAATGATGCCCCAATATCCCGCCTATACTTATTTTATGATTTTTAAGCTTAAATTCCTACTTATGATGAGATTACTCCGTGGGTCAGCGACGCCAAAAGCTACGGATTACCATGAAATGCTTACGTCAACGCGTAGAGCTCTTACCTACGATTGCAACGCAAGAGACAGCACTGCAATCTGACAATCGAAAAGGAAGTAGGAAGCACAAGAAGGAGAGAAGTGAGCGCCATTAGCTCACGTTGTGTTCTATTATCTAAAAACTTACAAAAATTAGCTTTTATACCTTAGACAAGGTTTTTGTGGTCAAAACCAATAATCTGGGAGCTCTAACTAAAGATAGGTTGAACAATCTGGAATCTTGTAGCCCCGACTCATCAATTACACTGTTTATCTAGAAAGTAGAAGTTACAACATTCTCGATTTATCAAAATAATAAGTGTTTTTACTATAAAAGCTCCGAAAAATGTTATCTGAGTTAGCTTACTGCTAACATTCCCCCCCTCCTTGACTGTGTCGTCCCTTGACACAGCTTCATGGACTGAAGTAGTCTTTGGGTTGATGGCTGGTGAGGCGTTCTTTAAGGGCATGTAGGGCTTTTTCATATCGATGCGTCTTTCTTTGTCTGGGACTTGCAAAAACTGCATTGTGACTCTATTTTAAGTTCAATGGCTGAATAGCCAGCAAACCTTGATGTAAGGTTTCTTAGCATTGGCCGAAATATATTCGTTTTCCATGTGAAGAAACCTGTATAGAATGCCTCTTCAAATTCCAACATATTGCTAGATGGCAAAAACATACATCTGGCATAGAAGTCGTAGAGGATTCTTCTGAAGGTTGTCCACTTAAATCATAACATAGACCTTTGCTGCCTTCGAGGAAAGACATCCATGGTGCTCCTGTTTGCTCAGGCTCGTGAAAAGTTTGAATGCAGGTGAGTAGCATTCTGCAGATCTTATAAAGCATGGCACATGAGAGGTCTAGGAGGCTCTTGAAGAAGGTCATGGCGCTTGTTAGGGTTTTCACCATGTATTCTTCAGTTGTTGTCCCTGATCTGGAGCTGATAGTCATGGGTAATTTATCCATGTTGGCCTCTTTTTCTTCAGTGCATCGTGTGCCTACCATTTCCTTACCCTTGGTACAGGACAAAATGTTGGGTCCTTTTGTAGGGCTGCAAGTGCTCTTGTGAAGAGAATGAGGTATCTGGAGTTCTTGTTCAACTAGTTCTTTCTCCATTTTGGGAAGACATCATTTGAGACTTTCGCCTGCGCATCTTTGTAAAGTTTTTCTTTAACCTGTAGTAGCTCCACTTTTATCAATGGGTAGGGAAGTGATTGATGATGCCATTGAGCATTGATTTGGTTGGGAGTGAGCTGAGTTACATTTACTGAGTGGAGAACTCTCAACTCCCAATCCATTAATGCTTTCCATTCAGCATCTGCTTCTTGAACAATCTGCTCTTTTAGTGCATTTTCCTCAGCTTTAGAAAGCTGGACCACTGGCACTTTCTCGGATTCAGTGATTGGTACTTGAAAATCTAACTCTCCTACAAGCCCTTTTGACGGCTGTGTTCCCATATCATAAAAAGAGACTGAGGGTATATCGATGGTTGGTTGTTCAGAGGTTCCTGCGTCATCTTGAGTTTTTGTTTGTCCCTCTCTTAGTAGCTAATTGACTCTCTTCAATTCCTCTATTTCCTTGAGAAATTGCTCTTCTCTTTGGACCACATCAATGCAAGGTCTTGTCTTTGCGTTTGTTCCAGCTTCAGCTCAAGCTCAAGGTCCTTGTTTCTCTTTTATAAAGTCTTGTAGACTTCATTGAGGCTACATCTATGTTTTCTCTTATCTGTCTTAGAAATGCCGCTTGATCATTGACCCGCTTCTTGGCGTACTGCAAAGAAGCATTAGCTACATCAAGTTGCACCTCGATTTTTTGTGCTGACAGAGTAGTGGTTAAACGTTCATTGGTTACTTCTGTTCGTTGTTGATATTTGCTTTGCATCATGCTCAACTTGGGGTTGTTTGGAAGTTTGGGTTGTGTTGGTCTGTGGCTCTTTTGCTAGTGCATTGATTTTTGACTATGGCCGTGGAGATGGTTCTACTTCTTGTTCTTGAGGCTTTGTGGATGCCTCAATTGCTTCTGCTTGGGTTGTTGTATAGGAAGGTCCTACTTTAGCTATTTTTTCTTCCTTGGGTTGTTCAAAACTTGCTTCTTCCTGTTGTTTAGGCTCTTTATCCTTTGCTGCATCTTCTTCCTTGAATCTATTTGTTGGTGATAGCCTTGGGCTCGTTATGGGCTGATCTTCTTGTTCCGTGGTTGGTGATGAGGGCCGTGGAGACATCTCCTCGTGGTCATTATGTGACTCACTTTGTTTAGCAGCTTTTGCTTGTCTCTGCTGCTCAGCCGCTTCTTTCGTTGCTTTTCTTTGATCTTCTAGAGATTCCTTCAACTTTAAATCTTCAGCTTCCGCATATATCCGCTCAAGAAAATCTTTGGGATCCTCTAGTCCTTTCTTTGCAGGGTTCTTGGTTCTTGGTCCCCTTATATCTCTTGGACTCCATCTTTTGGGGTCTTTACCTGTAGCTTGGAAGCTCCTTTCATATGTTTGTTATTCTCTTTCAATTCTAGCCTTCTTTTGTTGCGGCTCCTCTTGGTGAGCTGCCACTACTTTCTTTTTCATTGCTTCTCTCCTTGCCTTGGCTTCGTTTGTCAGAGCTTTTACTGCTATGGACTTCATGGAAACTTTCTACAGATGCCTCATCTGACTTGTACACTCTCTTTGTTCCTTGAAGAAGGTTGAGCTGATGCGATCTAGTGTTCTGATCTCAAGCTAGCAACGAATTGTCGGACATTCCAATATCATGATATGCTATTCTTGTTAGAACTTCTGGAGCACCCAGTGTCCCGTGGTGGTCTCTTTGAGAGGAAGTAGAAATTTTGATGGTAGAGATGATCTGGTTCCTCCACTTGCCTTTGGGTGAGATCAAAAAACATGGCAGTAGCAGTATCTTTGGTAAATGTACCTGCTATCTTTCTATCTCTTGTCTGCATAGTCATCCCTTCTATTGGCAGCTTCAGTGCCACCACTATTTCTTTAGTGATCACCACTTCAAATTTTTTCCCTTGTTGATCAGTGATTTGGGCCGATCCATCTTCTTTAATCGTGGATAGCAGTTCAATTGCCTTTGGAAATCCACTCCGCATGGTTCTTGTTCGTAGAAATCTCTTAGCCCTAGCCTTGTGTTGGCTTCCTTGGTGTCTGGCTTTGCTTCTACATCATATACCTCCTTCGGTAGCATTTGAAATTCTACCTGGTGCTCTTCTTCACTCTTGAATCTGCCAGTGAAAACCGTTGTGTTGTTTTCTTTGAGTTGTTCTTTAGACAAGTAAGTTGCCTTTTCTGTCTTCACTGAGCTTGGATCTAATTGGTATGGTGGCAACTCTTGCGGATTTTCTTTCTGGGACACCCTTTTCTTTGCCTTCTTGGCCGCTTGCATTGCTCATGTTAAGTGAATACATTGTCAAAGTTAGAAAATTCTGTGAATTCCACTTTGAAATGCCCTGAGTCTGAATTGCCGACAAATGATGTCCATTTTGCTTCAATCAATTTTGGAGCATGCATAGATGAATAAAAACATGTAGGGATCAAAATCATGCAGTTCAAGCAAAAATTACTACAAAAGTAAATAATTGCGATTATTTACAGCTGGGGATTTTTTTCAACTTTTTGCATTTTTGACATCATAGGCTTAAAACATATGGCATTTAGGGACTCTGAGTGAAGTGTGCACTCATTTGAGTGCACTGGGTGAAAATGGTGTCAGATTTAGGCTTTTAGACTCTGAAACAGTATATATAAAGATATTTTGAGTTTTTAAAATCAAAAATTGCTCAAACTTGATTAGTGGACTTGGGACATCATGTTCTTTGGTCCCATAAGGTCAAAGTTGCAAATTGCACCCATTTTGGCAAAAAAATAAATACTCGCGATTATTAACTTTTTTATCAAATTGTACATTTTTTGTTGCAACATGGTTCTAGGCCTGATGTAGAGTCTATGTGTGAGATATGGGGCGATTTGGATCAAACAATGTGATAGGTAACTCAAAAATTGGATTGAAAAGACTTTGGTGCATTTTTTCTACAAATTCAGAGTTTTTCTTGATCATTTTGGCTCATACTTGACATGTGGCATGTAATAGATGTGTACAAGTGATAGGTCAAGTGAAGAGACCAAAATAATAGCGATTATTTACAGCAGTCACTTTTTTTGAAAGAATTTACAACTTGATGACCGAAACATATTTAATACATCTAAAACGAGTCCTAAAATGAATTCGATAAAGTTCGGTCATGTCGGATCACTTTGTGCTCTTTTGAAATCACCGATTTTTGTGACTAGATGGCCTGTAGAGTTGGTTAGTCACTTTTGAAGCTATAGACTTGTTCGCTACATAGTTCTGATGCTACCCATCCAGTCTTGGCCCATTTGGAGTCAGTTTGACTTCATATGTCAAATTTGACGCTTTATAGCCTTCAAGCTGTTTTCTACTATTTGAGAGCTTGCCTTGACTCTTTCCATGAAACCATTTAGGTACATTGGGTATAGACCCAGTCTATAGGCATACGGCAAAAACCTAGATTATTTACTTGGGACCCCCTCGACCCTAGCCAAATGGTCATCTGGTGATATGAAAGTATTCTATTATATTGGGGCATGCTACAATTCAAGTCTCATCCAATTCGGTTGAGCTGAATGGCCACTATGGTCAATTTTGTGTTGTAGGACTTCATGCATAGCTGGGTTTCTAGGGTTTTCTCCTGAGCCTACACTTGCTACCCGGCCATATAGAATTGCTCATTGATAAGTTTAGAACTTACCCCTCATGTATCGTGTGAGATGGTGCTGTAAATGGACGACTGTAGACTTCAAAAATCACGCACGAAGAAGGCAAAAAGCTCTCTCCTCCAAGAGTGACTAGTGGAAATGAGGTGATTTTGGGCTACCTTGGATATCTATACTCGGACTTCCCAAACTATTTTTCCCCAAATTTCCGTGTTAGTCCTACTAGGCCGTGAAATTTATGTTAGTCTAAAAAATTTCTTCAATCGGATTCCGTTAGCTCATTCTACAAGAATTTGCAAAAGTAGGCCTTGGTGGCCTAATTTATGCTTCCCGGTTCCATTTGTCGATTCGATTGAAATTTTTTTTGCATGTATGCCTTGTCCTTTCAATCATCAATGTATCTTTAGTTTCTCCATCTAAGCTCATTTGCTATTTATTATTAATTTTTAACCTGTTTATTAAAAAATCAAAAAAATAATAAAATGCGCTAAAAAAGCAACACAAAAAAACAATAATTAAGAAAATCTGTTGAGAAACACTGCTTTATTGTTTTTTGGTGGATTTCTTCATTTTTAAGTCCCAATATCAAGAAGAATGATAAAAATAAAAATAAAAATATCATTTTTTGATGATTTTTTGATAGTATATACACTATTTACACTCATCAAGGAGATGTTATCATTTAAATTTCCCTTGTTGATGATTTTGTAACATCCAACTTTTTCCTCCCTCTTCAACATTGCCCTTAATTTCTTAGTTCCCTTCCACCCCTCCTAGATGGCGTACTCCGGGACGACTGTGTGCATGGGTTGAACAATCGTGTCTGTGCATATCTTTGGTTGGCTCTACCATGCTTCAAAGATCAATGCAATTTAAACCATTATGATGTGCAAGAGTTGGGTCTCGAGTAATTAACTCAAGGGTTTCCGAGGTCAAGGTTTTCGGTTGAGGTTTCCGGTTGTTGTTTCCTAAAAAGTAAATCTTGTAGCTTGTGTGCTCTTTGCTTTATTGTACTGTCAGGATGCTTTGGCACGCTGATTTCAGTTGTCAGTATCAATGATGACGGTTGTTGAGCTTTAACTCGCCATTTATATCTTGGTTTTCTTTGATGAATTGTTGTGGTTGAGTGTTTTGAGTCTTAACTCTCCATTGCTTCATCGGCTGTACAATTTGCAGAGAAGATAAGTGCTCCTTTTTCCTCCAAATCCATCTTGTGTTAGGTTCCCTACTTGAAGATGCTCTTCTTTGTGTTTTTAACTTTGGAACCTTTTTTGGTCTAGTGGATGATGTTTTGGGCACCCAAATTTGAAACGGCTTGTCCTTGAGTTGTGCTTTTGGTACCAAGATATGCCAAACTCCTTGCATGCTACTTGTAGCATTTTCTTGTCTAGAGTATGAAGAAGATTGATTTGTTCATGGTTTCTTTTGCTGGTAACCTCTTTTCCATTCCTCTTTTCTTGGTGCAATTGGAATGATGAGTTGTCCACCTTTAGGTGATTGATTGAGTTGATTGGTATCCCATTCTAGTACTGCCTTATACGTCAACATCCATGAGATTTCAAGAATCGTTGTTTCATTCATGTGTTCATCTAGTAAGCATACAAACTGATGAGGGCATGAACATCCATGTACTATCACATTTAAGTTGACGACTCCCAATGCCGGTGTTGGGTTCTTGTTGCATCCTTCGATAGACGATATTTTTTCCTGATGTTAAAGACTGAATCGTTGCTTTCTTGTACGTGGAATAACTAACTGTATTTACTTGAGCTCCTGTATTGACCAATGCATTTGTGCTATGATTGTTCAGCTGTACATTGATGCGAAGCATTAGAAAATTTCAGAGGTCATTTGGAGGGCCTTGTAAGAAATTGTATTTCTCTCTCTAGAAACTTTTTTTAAAATGCACTTGCACCTTGTAAGTACGTACAAAAGGACAACCAGACACTCTAAAAAGTAGATTTATATTCCCAATCGTCCTTGAAAACGGTCACTTTTTTATTTAATGCGAGCGTCTTTTTCAGGAGGCAGGTGCGGCGCATTCAATGCAGCTTACGTCATCACTGAAAGTTGAAAAGTCACAAACTGTAAAATAGTGATAGATTTTGAGGATTTTGACACCACCAATGCATCCGGAACGCCAAAATACCTTAAAAACGAATGTCTACTTGTCTCATTCCGACATCCGGAGAGGCAAAAAATGTCAAAAAACCCCCAAAAATGGGCTTTTTACTTAAGGCGCGCGAGAAGGGATTCTAAAATTTTAGAATGCCCCTCTGCGCACCGTTAGTTCAAAGCTCCTTTTAGTGATTTTTGGACACTTATCTTTCCAAAAAGCCCCTTTTTAGAGGTTTTTGGACATTTTCCTCTCAAAAAGCTCCCTAAAAAAAAGAAAAAAGGGCCTTTTTACTAACGGCGCGCGAGGGAGCATTCCAAAATTTTGGAATGCCCCCTCGCGCGCCGTTAGTAAAAAGGCCCTTTTAGTGATTTTTGGACACTTATCTTTCCAAAAAGCCCCTTTTTAGAGGTTTTTGGACATTTTTCTCTCAAAAAGCTCCCTAAAAAGAGGGAAAAGGGGCCTTTTTACTAACAGAACGCGAGGAGGCATTCCAAAATTTTGGAATGCCCCCTTGCGCGCCGTTAGTAAAATGTTCTTTTAGGGGTGTTTGACATTTTTGGCCTCTTTGGATGTCTAAGCGAGGCAATTGGACATTGATTTCTAGGAGATATGTGCGTTCAGGACGCATTGGCAGTATCAAAAGTTTCAAAATCTTCCACCACTTGATAGTTTTGTGACTTTTTGAGTTCTAGAGATGACGTATCCCGTATCAAATGCACCGTATCTACCTTCTGAAAAAGGTGCTCGCATTAAATAAAAGAGAGTGCTCGTCTTCAAGGACCACTAGATTATTAAATGAGGAGAGGGACACCTTTTATATTTTTGTTAATATCAATCTATTTTTCTATGTAACGTAGGCTCTTCTCTCATTGGAGGAGCTTATTTTCCTCTCTCTACCAAAAGGCCCTCCAAAAGACCTCCAAAATCTCCTAATGGTCCATTCCACTTAACCATTCATCATCTGTTGACACTGCATCCTTTTGCAATTCCCATAGTCGTTCATCTAGTTCCGAAGTGTTAATGGGAATAGGTATTTGTTGATTTTTGAGAGCAGCTTTCCTTTTGAGTACTCAAAGTTGAGCTTCCTCTTGTGCTTCATCAATGACCTGCTATCATTTAATCTTTCTCTGCTTTGTTGCATGCATCTTTTCTAGAAATGCATTGGTTAGTGACAATTTGTACTTCTTTAAACGACATCCACTAATCCAATTAGCCATTGGTTCACCATCTAGAGTGGAAAACTTAACTGTTTCACTTGGGGATACATCTTCAATGATAAATGGTCCATTTTCCTTTTTCTTAAACTTGGGAATGTGTTGTTTAAGGGAGTAGACTAAAACTAAGTCCCCTTTTTGGAAGATTTTTGTTACTAAATGGGAATCAAAAACCTCTTTTTGCTTCTACTTTTGTGCATAGATGTGAGCTATAGATCTCTAAATTATGTCATGCTCACGGATTGCGGAGAACCATCTTATTACAAGGAGGCATTACAAGTGGTTGACTCAAAAAAATGGCAGTAGGCCATGCAATCAGAGATGACGGCTCTGCATAAGAATCAAACGTGGGATTTGGTTCAATTGCCAGAGGGCAAGAAAGCTCTACCTTGTAAGTGGGTTTACATGTATAAGCTTACTCCTCATGATGGACAGCCAAAATACAAAGCACGGTTGGTTGCTAAGGGTTTTAAGCAAGAACACGGTGTGAGCGGGATGAAAACACACACAGCGCCTCTATAACGACCCGACACACACTCTTGGGAAGATACACACACACACACACTATGGGGCACCACTCGGCTTACACAACTAGCCTGGCCGAGACAGGAAACACAAAGACGGAGTGAGAAGAGAGAGATTTTCTACTTGCCCACTCAACACTCACACATGCACACTCACACATACACTCTCAATTCAGCTCAAAGGAGGAAAATTGATGTTGTTTAGACTCAATGAATCTCATTCCAACACCAATGGGGCAAATAGTTTACACAGTATTGAGGAAATACACCAGATACAACCACAAAGTTAAGCAGAGGTTTCACTCACCGGAGAAGATTACACAGAAAAACAGCAGAAAAAGAGTGAGGAATTTGGAAAAATGGACAGAGCCATCGCATCCAGAACAGCCCAAAACCCCAGTCTACAATGTCAAAGTGCTCAAATCCGACCTCGGATGAGCAGTTTATGGCCAAAACAGGCTCCGAAAACCCCAAAAACACACCTGCGGCTGTTCCTCCTCTCTTCTCCATGTTTTTTCTGGTCTTCTCTCTGTTTCTTCAGTTCCCACACTTAGCTTTATTATTTGGTCACCCTTGGCCTTTTAGATGACCTCAAACAAACCCCGAACAGGCCAAAAACTGACCTCGCAATGCATAGTTCTCACCTTTTTGCATCATCCGCACACTTGGCACTCATTTCTTTTCAATAATGCGTCTCGCAACCACGTGAAGTGGCCCCAAAAAGTGGTCCTAATGATGACCTTTCTGCATAACTCTCAAGAAAACACCCACGTTGTGTCCGTCCTCATTCGCGTGCAAATATTGACCCCATTCGCCCTCCTGACGCCACTAGATGCCATCTGACACACCTGCTTACCTCATGTCGTCGGCCCGCGGATAGCTTCCTCGAGAAGTTTTACGCGCTATAAACTCCTCATTATTGTAGAAAAAACATACTGGTACTGGTAATAGTGAAAATCGATGCACTATGTACACCCTGTCCTACCTGTACACACGTGGGCCCCACGTAACCACCTGGCTATGAAAATTGGGTAATCCTTTATTCCATGCACCATGCATGTGTATGTACATATGCGCAATCCCTTGCTCCAAAAAACTCCTGACATAATTTGCCCATCCCCTAGCCTGCTAGATCATTCATGATCAGCAGCAGCAAAGAGAGATATGAGACTCGCCGCATCACAGGTCTCCTCATCCCTCACCAACACTGCTTTATCCATAGACAGCTCATCTTGCTCCACCATCATCAATCTAGCATGATACAATTTAAGACGCAATCCATTTACCCTTGACTTATGTAGAACACCATCCAGGTTAGCCAGCTGATATGTGCCATTTGAAAAACACTCCACTACCTTGAAAGGGCCTTCCCACTTAATTTGAAACTTCTTTTGGAAGGTGTTGTCCAGCTTACTGTTGTAGCGCAAAACCAAGTCATGTTTCTTGATACTCTTACTTTTGACCTTTTCATTTATCTTTGCCAAAGCCTTATCCTGCATCTGCCCATAATGCTCCAATGCGCTCATCCTATCCAACTGGACCTCTTGTAACTGCAAGAGCCTCTCTTTGAATGCATCACTAGGCGGCCCGAGCAACTTCTCTAACATCTTGACCGCAGGCAACTCTACCTCCACAGGCAATAGTGCTTCCTTTCCATACACCAAATGAAATGGAGTAAACCCTGTACCTGTCTTCACCGAAGTACGGTAAGCCCATAATGCACTAGGCAATTCCAAATCCCAATTCTTTCCTTGGTGCTTTGTCACTTTAGAAAGAATTTGTACCAACTCACCATTGAATCTTTCATTTAATCCATTACACTGCGGGTAATAAGGAGTGGTATGCTGGTGCCTAATCTTCATCTTTGTGCATAAGAAGTCTAGCAGTTTAGCTCTAAATCCTGGCCCCTTATCTGAAAGTAGCTCTAATGGCACCCCAAACTTGCAACATATTTCATCATACACAAATTTTGCCACATCCTTTGCAGTGATCTGTTTTACTGCTATAGCCTCTACCCATCTAGAGAGATAGTCCACTACCGTCAAGATATAGCTTTTGCCCCTGCTTGTGATAGGTAACGGGCCTATTGCATCAATCCCCCACTTTTCAAACACATCAAACGCCATAATGGTTTTTCGTAGCTTTGGCTTCAACACTCTCTTCCCAAATGCTTGACACCTATTGCAAGACCTACACCAATGGTGAACATCCTTGTGCAAACTAGGCCATACATACCCCTTTTGCAAAATCTTATGCAAGGTGATCTTTAGAGAAAAATGGCCACCACATGCGCCTTCATGATTCTCTTCCAACACTCTGTAAAGCTCCTCCCGCCAAGGTACACGTCTCAACACGAGATCAGCCCCTTTCATGTATAAGACATCACCAATCAATTTGTACCTGTATGCTCTACGCACAAAGCCATACTTCTTAGACTTCTGAATCTCCTTTGGAATGATTCCTGTTAGCAAAAACTCCTCTTCTTGAGCCAAACTTTCCCGGCCATGATAAAGAGGTAAAGTGGTCCTCAACACAAATAGCTCCCCAATCATGCCTTGAGCTGCTTCATGTGCCTCTCCATTTAGAGCATGTTCAATGTGTCTGATGCTCCATACTTCAAACTTTTTTAACAGGCCTTTAATTCTGAAGCGCATTTCCTTCAATGAGGTGTTCTTGCTCTTCCACACACCCAGCACTTGCTTCACCACTAATAAGGCATCCCCTTTTATGCTCAACCTCCGAACCCCATGCTTCAAACAAATGTGTAATCCGGCTTCCAGAGTAGCATATTCAGCCTCATTGTTACTATGAGCATCCAATTTGAACCCTCTCTTGCATACTAGCTTCCCCTCTGGATCATAAAGTGCTATACCCCCTGAAGCTGCATCATGGCTCTTTCTGTATGAACCATCAAAGAACAACACATGTGCATTGCTGATCTGTGGCACTTCTTCAACTACCTTTCTCACCACCTCTTCCTTAACAATAAGGGGATTCTCCTTGTAGGTCAACAAATCAGCTAGGGTAGCCCCTGTACTATCTTCCACTAGAAAAGAGAACTCAAACTCTTGCAGCTCAATTACCCATTTCTTCACCACATTTGACATGTTAGTACCATTAATTAACTGTGGCAAAAAGGCATAACTCGTCAAGAAAACAAAAGGCCGTGGTAGCAAGTAATGACGAAATCGTCGACAAGCAAATATTACACTGGCCATCACTAGCTCTACTTCCGAGAACTTTCTCTCTGCTACCAACTTCACTCGGCTTGCACAATACACTGGTCTCATATAATGGCTGCCCTTCCCCTTTTGCAATAGCATGGCTCCAATGGAATCATCCCCTACTGAGGGATTTACATAAAAAACTTTCTCCCAATCAGGAGCCTGCATGGCTGACAAACCCCCTAACACCTCTTTCACCTCTTGAAACACTTCTTCACACTTGTCATCCCATTGCAATGGATCATGCTTTGCCACTTGTTTTAATGGATAAAGAATATGAGAAGACAGTGGAATAAACCTTGCCATGTACTTCACTTTGTGTATAAAGGTTGCCAATTGCTTCGTACTCGTAGGTGATGGAAGAAGAATAATAAACTTAACCTTATCTGGATCAGCTTCAATGCCATTTTCTGACACCATATGGCCCAATAACTTCACCCTTGGCTGTGCTAGATGACATTTCTTTGGATTTAGTTGTCCTCCACATTCATCATATCGATCCAATACCATCTGCAGCTTCTCATGGTGTTCAACCCTACTGCTATAAACACAGAAGTCATCCATAAAAACTTTAACACAACTACCAATGAATGGTTCCAACACCTAATTTGCTCTCTCTTGATAGAAGGAAGGTCCATTTGACAACCCAAATGGCAATACTGTGTAGCAATAGCAGCCCCATGGCGTAATAAAAGTGGTCTTTGTGCGGTCTTTAAGAGCAATCTTCAATTGAAAATAGCCTGAAAAACCATCACACACACTGTACCTCTCATAACCTGCCACTGAATCCAAGATCTGATCGATGAATGGAAGAGGATATGGGTTCTTCTTAGTGGCTGCATTTAAGGGCTTAAAATCTACACAAATCCTCCACTTCCCATCCTTCTTTGGACTGACTACTACTGGACTCACCCATTCTGTGGTCTCCACAGGGACTATGAACCCTGCCTTCAACAACTTGTCCACCTCTTCTCGCAAGGCTTCCATTTGCTCTTGACCCATCCTTCTTAGCCTTTGCCGCACTGGCTTAGCACCTTCTTTCAACTCTATATGCATCTCTTCACCCTTGAACCCTCTGATCTCTTCATATGAAGTAATGAACAAATCAGGAAAACTAGCCAGCATATGCAAATATATATCCTTCTCCATAGCTGAGAGGTCTCCAATGATCATTTGTGTCATCAATTCCTTCTTCTTTGACAAGTCAACCTTGGTTTGCATCAGCCCTTCAATCACTTCATAAGGCCCTTCACTTTCATCTTCAACCTCATTTGCAAATGCAACTAAACCAAACTCCTGTATTTCTTTGTCCATCAAAAGAAATGCAACATCAGCATCCTCATCACTGCTGGTAGTGCTATCATTGTCCTCATCTGTCACCGTGGAAGAGTCTTCATCACTAGACTCATCCTCATCTTCATAAAGCTCCTCTAATCGTTTCCTTGTGTCCATATTATAAAGCTTCTTGGTACATGTCTTTCCATAGAGGCTAATCGTACCATGTCGCCAATCTTGAACAGCTATCACTACACGTAACCATGGTCTGCCCAGTATAATAGGATATGCTCCCAACCCTGCTGGCATCACATGAAAATCAACCACTGCCTTTGCATCATATGCCTCCACTTCTAAGCTCTTTATAACACCCAAGCATTTTACTTTTTGATGGTTTGCCAATCTGATCCGAAAACCTGACACCCCAGCCACTGTGAGACCCATCTTCTCAACGCATGAGTGTGTTATGACGCATATTTGGGCTCCGCCATCCACATAACCTTGTCCCAAATTTTTCCTTTTGTGCCACACATCTACTATTGGACAAATGTCTGGTAGCTCATCCATTGCCAACACCTTTATTGAACCTCTCTCTGGCTCTTTCTCCATTGGGTTAACCATCCTCTTCCGCTGTCGCTTTAGCTTAGGCACCATCTCTATAAGCTGCCCAAAAGTAACATCTGCCTTCCTGCTCGTCAGATCCTCCTTCAAGTCATAGCTTAATTGCCCATCCCCTAGTGGAAAATCTGAAACATGAAACTTTCGACGAGCTCTCCTTTTCCTCTAGGCCTTGACATCCTCGCCTTCATGGCTCTTTCCTTTCTTCTTACTAGGACCTGGGGCACTTCTTCCTTCCTTATCCTCTGTGGTCCTCTTCCCAATAGGCATTACTAATGTATCCTCTAGCTTTGATGCCTTCTCCAAGGTGACTACACTTAGCACTTTTGTCTTTCCCTTTTCCTCCTGGGTCAGTCTACTGGTTCCTTCGTCTCCCTTAATTTTGATGCCATAATCATTTGACCTAGTTAGCACCTGTCTTGGCAATGGATACATGTCTCCCCCCATCCTTGGTGGCTTATCACATTGTGGGCTGATGTGACCCAACTCTCCACAATTATAACATGTAGGCGTATGCCTCCAAAACCTACCATTGCTTTGTCCAACACCATTCCTAGGCCTTTCTTCACCTCCTGGCTAATTTGCAAACCTCCCTCGACCTCGATTATTTCCCACTTGACCTAGCATGTTTAGGCTGGGATTCTTCATCAAATCTACCATTTGCCTCATGTCTTGCCTTAGCCCATCATCTTGAACTGCTGTAGTGACCACTGCTGGCATAACCTGAGTAGTAACAGGAACCACTGGTTCGTGATGAACCCCTGACATGCGACCTTGTAAATACTCTATAGGCTGAAATTCATACCTCATGGGCAAAGACTCCACCCCTAACTGGCTCATTTTCCTCAACTTCCACTCTTTGTTCCTTGATACCTCTAGTGCATCTTCATATGTCCTAGGCTTCTTTAGCTCCACTCTCCAACGTATATTCTCCCAAAGACCAGCTAAGAACCTGTCCTTCTTCATCATGTCAGGCAGGGGTACCTGTGGTGCTAAGGCCTTGCACATTCGCTCCCATGCCAATGAAAACTTACATATGTACGCATCTACTAGCTCACCTTCCTTTTGCACCAAAGACTGTACTTCTTTCCACACTTTGTTAGGATCTTCTATCTTCACAAACTCCACTTCCAACCCATGTCGTAGATTGTCCCAACTCAACCTTACAGGTGGATCAGCCACATGCAACTCCTCTTCAAATGCTTTAGACCAAACTCGTGCATCACTCTTCAAACAAATTTGGAGAAGGCGTAACATCTGCGCAGGGTCATGAATCTAGTTGCTAATGCAGGCAACCTCCATCTTTTCCAAAAATTCTTCCACATCTTCATCACTTCTTCCATGAAACTCCAGATAAGAGAAAGCCATGGCTACCCAAGTTACAATGCTTTGAGAACCCCTTTGAACACACGTGCAAGAACCCAAAACTTTTGACTACCCAATCCCCAGAAACTTCAATGGAGCTCACTCAACTTTAGATAAGGACAAACACATGCACATCAAATGAGTTTTCATAGTTGATCATCGGAATTACAACAGGCAAAGGAAATTCCAAGATCTCTGGTAATCTTCTTGGCCCGAACATAAAGACTATGCGCTGTTGGAAAAAAATCTTCCTGGACACATGAACATTTAGCTGGATTCTTTGAGTTAAATGAAATGGAGTGAATTGAGGGCCATTTTGATCATCCATTAAAGCCAACCATGAAGCTCCCAAGAAGGCACACCTGACTTAACCTCTGATTTTGCCAAAATTTCAGCAGCATAACAGCATAAATGGCTCAAAAAACCAACCATCATAACTTGGAAAAATTTTGGCAGAGTTTCCCCAGAAATAGAGCAGTAGGAACCCAGAATATAGACTGTATATGTATGCATAAACTGTCAACAATAGAACCCAAGCATCAAGTAGGACTCACTAGTACATAGCCTATGGTGAGGTCACAAAAAGGGTGCTCCAGCTCAATAAAAACCTCACAGTATCGACCCTCACACGAAGGCTAATGCAAATCGCGTATAGTCAAGTCTCAGAAATGACTATCTTCCAGACCAAGTCTCAGAAATGGCTGGGACTGCCAAATACAACCAAGTATGGCTCCACAAATGCGTACAATGGAGTTTCCACAAGTAACGTACAATCCAGCAGACAATGCGCTCAAATAGGCGCCAAGTGATGCATACCCACAACATTTGTAAGTGACATCACTGCTACTATATCACTGTACTCCAGCTACCTGTACCTATGTGAATCACCTGTACCTGTACCTGTCCCTGTAACCTGTAATCTGCAACCTGTAATCCCGAATCTCGAAGATTGAAGCTCAAAGCAGAAGGTACTCGAAGAAGATCCTCAGTGGGGGCACCAAAAGAATGTGAGCGGGATGAAAACACACACAGCGCCTCTATAACAACCCGACACACACTCTTGGGAAGATACACACACACACTATGGGGCACCACTCGGCTTACACAACTAGCCTGGCCGAGACAGGAAACACACAGACGGAGTGAGAAGAGAGAGATTTCCCACTTGCCCACTCAACACTCACACATACACACTCACACACACACTCTCAATTCAGCTCAAAGGAGAAAAATTGCTGTTGTTTAGACTCAATGAAGCTCAGCCCAACACCAATGGGGCAAATAGTTTACACAGTATTAAGGAAATACACTAGATACAACCACAAAGTTAAGCAAAGGTTTCACTCATCGGAGAAGATTAAACAGAAAAACAGCAAAAAAAGAGTGAGGAATTTGGCAAAATGGACAGCGCTATCGCGTCCGGAACAGCCCAAAACCCCAGTCTACAATGTCAAAGTGCTCAAATCCGACCTCATATGAGCAGTTTACGGCCAAAACAGGCTCCGAAAACCCCAAAAACACACCTGCGGCTGTTCCTCCTCTCTTCTCTACGTTTTTTCTGGTCTTCTCTCTGTTTTTTCAGTTCCCACACTTAGCTTTATTAGTTGGGCACCCTTGGCCTTTTAGATGACCTCAAACGGACCCCGAACAGGCTAAAAACTGACCTCGCAATGCATAGTTGTCACCTTTTTGCATCATCCGCACACCTGGCACTCATTTCTTTTCAATAATGCGTCTCGCAACCACGTGAAGCGGCCCCAAAAATTGGTCCTAATGATGACCTTTTTGCATAACTCTCACAAGAAAACACCCACGTTGTGTCCGTCCTCATCCGCGTGCAAATATTGACCCCGTTCGCCCTCCTGACGCCACTAGATGCCATCTGACGCACCTGCTTACCTCATGTCGTCGGCCCGCGGATAGCTTCCTTGAGAAGTTTTACGCGCTATAAACTCCTCATTATTGTAGAAAAAACATATTGGTACTGGTGATAGTGAAAATCGATGCACTATGTACATGCTGTCCTACCTGTACACATGTGGACCCCACGTAACCACCTGGCTCTGGAAAATGGGAAATTCTTTATTTGATGCACCATGCATGTGTATGTACATATGCGCAATCCCTTGCTCCAAAAAACTCCTGACAACGGAATAGATTTTGATGAAGTCTTTTCACCAGATGTCAAGATGACAACATTGAGAAGTGTACTTGCTTTGGTTTCCAAACATGATCTACATTTACATCAGATGGATGTGAAAATGGTATTTCTTCATGGAGATTTGCATGAGGAGGTTTATATGTAGCAGCTAGAAGGGTATGTTGAAAAGGCAAAGAGAAATTGGTATGTCGATTGAGAAAGAGTCTCTATGGCTTGAAACAGGCACCAAGAGAATGGTACAAGAAGTTTCACCAATTTATGCTTTCTCAAGGATACAAGAGAAGTGAGACATATCATTACATGTATACTTGACAAGCTAAGGATGGTAGCTTGATAATCCTCATCTTGTATGTGGATGAGATGTTACTTGCTGGTAGACAAATGGCAGAAATTTCAGCTCTTAAGTCAAAAATGGCAAAGGTTTTTGACATGAAAGACATGGGTGAGGCAAGTCATATACTGGGTATGTGTATCCAGCGAGATAGGTCAAAGAAGATTCTTTACTTATCTCAGGAAGAGTATATTGACAAGGTGTTGCAACGTTTCCATATGGATAGGGCAAAGGCATTGATGACACCATTTCCGTCATCTTTGAAACTAAGCAACCAAGATTGCCCACAGTCTGAGGTGAAAAATCTTGAAATGGATACGGTGTCGTATGCGTCTGCATGTGGGAGTTTGATGTATGCAAATGATTGCTACACATCCGGATATTGCATTTGCAGTGGGAGTGGTTAGCAGATATATGTCAAATCCCGGCAAGAAACATTGGGAGGCAGTGAAAGGTATCATGAGATACTTAAAACATACAAAGAGTATGCACATATACTATGGTAGTCAGGATTTGAGTGTCAGAGGATACACTGACTCAGATTATGCAGGAGACTTGGATAAGAGGAGATCTACATCAGGCTATGTCTTTACATTGGCTGGAGGTGCCATATCATGGCGATCTCGATTACAAGATTGTATTACGCAGTATACTACAGAAGCTAAGTATGTTGCAGCAAATGAGGCATGCAAAGAAGCTATTTGGCTTGGTAGATTGGTAGCAGACTTGGGAATCAAAGTAGATATGCCAGAGTTATATTGTGATAGTCAAAGTGCTATACAATTGGCAAAGAATCCAGTGTTCCATTCGAAGACTAAGTATATTGATGTGAAATATCACTTCATTAGGGAACTACTTGAAGACAAGCAGATACAACTGCTCAAAATCCACACCAAGGACAATCCTGTTGATCTACTCACAAAGGGACTTCCAGGAGAGGGATTTGTGCATTGTCATGAGTTATTGGGCATTGGATAGATGGCAGCCATGTAAATCTTTGTACATTTATGTTCATAGATTTACAGTTACTTAAAGTGCCACATTGGACTTTAAGTGGGAGGTTGTTGGGATTAAATCCCAAGTGGCCTCTTATATGGATATGGCCGCCCGCCCACCTAACTCACTTATCATTAACTCTTTGTATATACTCACTTATACTTTTGTGGATAGTAAGGTTTTGGGAGATAACCCTTCAACGATTCTCTGCGTACTGTGTAAGCTCTCTGTGTATCTGTGTGTGTGTGAGTCGATCTACGCTCCGCTCCGTGACTTCACAATATACATGGATGGTTTCATGAAAACAGTCAAGTCAAGCTCTCAAAAAGCAGAAAACATCTCGAAGGCTACAAAGTGTCAAATTTGACATATGAAGTCAAACTGACTCCAAATGGGCCAAAAGTAGATGGGTAGCATCAAGACTATGTAACGGACAAGTCCATAGCTTCAAAAGTAACCAACCAACTCCACATGTCACCTAGTCACAAAAATCGGTGATTTCAAAATCAACAAGATCACGAAGTGATGCCGACACGACAAAACTTTACCAAATTCAATTTAGGACTTGTTTTAGATGTATTGAATATGTGTAGGTCATCAAATTGTCAAGTCTTGCAAAACAATCGACTGTTATAAATAATCACGATTATTTACTTTTTTGCTTTTTTGGCTTGAAAATGATCTCTTCACTTCACCTATCACTTGTACACATCTATTACATGCCACATTTCAAGTATGAGCCAAAATGATCAAGAAAAACTTGGAAATTGTCAAAAAAACGCACCAAAGTCTTTCAAATCCAAATTTTGAGTTATTTGTCACATTTTTTCATCCAAATCACCCCATATCTCATACACAGAGTCTACTTCATGCCTAGAACCAAGTTGCAACAAAAAATGCACATTTTGATGAGAAAGTTAACAATCACGATTATTTACTTTCTTGCCAAAATGGGTGAAATCTGCAACTTTGACCTTATGGGACCAAAGAACATCTATGTCCCAAGTCCACTAACCAAGTTCGAGCAAATTTGGATCTCAAAAACTCAAAATCTCTTTATATCTAATGTTTCAGAGACTGAAAGCCTAAATCTAGCACCATTCCCGACCAGTGCACTCAAATGAGCCCACACTTTACTCAGAGTACCTAAATGCTATATATTTCAAGCCTATGATGTCAAAAATGCAAAAAGTTGAAAAAAATCCTAGCTGTAAATAATCACGATTATTTTTTTTGTTGTAATTTTTGCTTGAACTGTATGATTTTGATCTTTACATGTTTTTATGTATCTATGCATGCTCCAAAATTGATTTGAAGCAAAATGGACATCAATTGTGAGCAATTCAGACTCAGGGCATTTCAGAGCGAAATTTGTAGAATTTTCTAACTTTGACACTGTATTCCCTTAGTAGGAGCAATGCAAGATGTTGAGAAGGCAATGAAAAGCGTGTCTCAGAAAGAAAAGTTGCAAGAGTTTCCACCCTACCAGTTATAGTGAAGATGGCCAAAGCAACTTACTTATCTAAGGAACAGCTTGAAGAAAACAACACCACCGTTTTCATTGGCAGGTTCAAGAGCGAAGAAGGACACCAAGTAGGACTACAAATGCTACCAAAGGAGATATATGATGTACCTGCAAAGTCAGACACCAAAGAAGCCGACAGAAGGCTAGGCCTAACGGACTTCTACAACCAGGAACCATGTGGTGTGGATTTCCAGAAGGCATATGAACTACTATCCATGATCAAAGAAGATGGGTCAGCCCAAATCACTGATCAACAAGGGAAAAAAGTAGAAGTGGTTATCACTAAAGAGATTGTGGCCGAGACACTAAAGCTGCCAACTGAAGGTATGCTGATGTGGGCGAGAGATAGAAAGACAGCAGGCACTTTTACCATAGAGACTGCTGCTGTCATCTTTTCAAATCTCATCCAAAGGCAAGTGGAAGAACTAGCTCGCCTCTACCATCAACACTTCCACTTCTGATCAAAGATACCGCCACGATACACCACCCCAAACCATGCGGTTGCCACCACCTTCACCCAAGTGTTGAAGTCGACAACCAGGCAGGCAATTGATCATGCACAGTATGTGCTGACAACACTGAAAGGCACAAAGAAAGAAAGCAAAATCACATATCTGGGTTCCCTTGAAGTGCTAACAAGAATAGCATATCATGCTATTGGAATGGCCGATAATTTGCCGCCAACCCCAAATCAAAACACCTGGATTGTATCCACGCAACCTTCTCCAAGAACCACACATTCATCAAAGAGAGTATATAAGTCAGACAAAGAATCTACCGAAAGCTCCTACGAAGCTCATAGTAGTGAGAGATCAGACAACGAATAAAGACGAGCAAGAATTGAAGAAATGAAGAAGAAAGCAGTAGCCACACACCAAGAAGAACCTCATCAGAAGAAGGAGAGGTTTGAAAGAGAAAAGCAGACTTATGAAAGGAGCCACCAAGTTGGAGGTGAGGACCCTAAAGATGGGTTCCAAGAGATATAAGGGGACCCAGAACCAACAAGAACCCTACAAGGAAAGGAGCAGATGATCCCAAGGATTTCCTTAAGCGCATGTATGCGGAAGCAGAAGCCTTGAAGCTGAAGGAAGCTCAAGAAGTTGAAAGAAAAGCAAACAAAGAAGTAGCCGAGAAACAAAGACAAGCAGAGGCTACTAAATAAGTTGAGTCACATCACAACCAGGCTAATGTGTCTCCAAAATCCACTTCACCCACTAGTGAGCAAGAAGACCAACCAATGCCAAGTCCAAAGCCTTCACCAACTGCTAAACCCAATGAGGGTGAGGAAGCCAAGGAAAAGGATCCTGAACAACAGGGAGAGTCCAGATTTGAACAACCAAAGGAAAAAAAATGAATGTAGCATGACCTTCTACAACAACCCGACCAAAAGCAGCTGAGGAATCTACGAAGCCTATAGCAGCTCAATCAGCTGAGGCAACCGCAACGCCTCAAGAAGGAGAAGTAGGACCCCTGCCACAACCACAAACTGAGATGGTCAAAACCTCTAGACAACCCCAAAAAGAGCCTGAAGAATGGGAAACAAATGACAAAGTCATCATGTAGGTCAATGAATATGTTAACCAGATGCAGCTGATGACAGAAAAAATGTGAACAGCAACACTTAGCCATAGTGCTAAGGCTAGGGAACTTGAGCTAGTCATTGATGCTCTGCACGGAGAGTTTGATGACCGAATGAACATCATTTCAGATCTCCAAAGGCAGATCAAAGAGCTAAAAGATGAAGCAGAACAACACCAGCTTACAAAAGATAAGGAGCAGAAAGAAATGGAAGAGCTGTGAGAGCTTCTAACTAAGTTATCCAATGCCTGCAAAAGCAAAGATCAACAGCTAATAGAAGTAACCAATGAACTTCTAACCACTACTTTGTCAGTACAAAAGATCTAAGTGCAACTTGATGTAGCAAATGCTTCTTTGCAGTACTCTGAGCAAAGGATCAATGATCAAGCATCATTTTTGAGACAGATAAGAGAAAATCCTGATGTCGCTTCAATCAAAGGTACAAATGAAGTCTATAAGACTTTGTAAAAGAGAAACAAGGATCTCGAGCTAGAGCTAAAGCTAAAACAATCACAAAGACAAGACCTTGCATTGATGCAGGTCCAAAGAGAAGACGAACTGCTCAAAGAGGTAGTTGAATTAAAGAAATTCAATCAACTACTGAGAGAGGGACAACCAAAACATCAAGAAGAAGCAGGAACATATGAACAACCAGCCATCGACATACCCTCAGTCTCATTTGTTCAGATGGAAACACAGCCATCAGAAGGACTATCAGGAGAATCAGACTTTCAGGTACCACTCACTGAAGCTGAGCAAGTGCCCACGGTCCAGCTTTCTAAAGCTAAGGAAGATGCATTAAAAGAGAATATTGCCCAAGAAACAAATGTTGAATGGAAAGTAGCAATGGATTCGGAGTTGAGAGTTCTCCACTCGGTAAATATAGCTCTACTCACTCCCAACCAAGTCAATGCTCAGTGGCATCAACAATCACTGCAGTACCCCTTTGATCAAAGTGGAGATATTATAGGTTAAAGAAAGTCTATACAAAGATATGTAGGCACAAGGCTTAGAGGATATCCACCCCAAGTAGAGAATAAGTTGGTTGAACAAGAATTCAAGATATCTAAATCTGTCCACAAGAGCACCTGCAGCCCTCTATAAAGACCCAACATTCTGTCATATACCAAGGGTAAGGACATGGCAAGCATACGAAGCACTAAAAAAGAAGAGGCCTACATGGCTAAATTACCCATGACTAGCAGCTCCAGAGCAGGGACCGTCCTATGCATGTACAAGAGTGGCGTCGCCGATGGGAGCAACATGAGGGGCAACGTGTTCCAGGAATGAAACGTTTGTCCATTCTCCATACGTTGCCGTACTGGGGTGATCTACTAATTAACCATTTGTTGGATCCAATGCATATATTCAAGAATGTGGGAGAGCTCCTCTGGAAGACAATCATGGGAATGAATGACAATCGAGCTTCACGAGATGATTTGCAGTCAGTTGGAAAGATGCCAGAGCTGTGGCCTTTCACCAATACAGATGGCCAAACAAAACCATCAAGAGCGCCATGGGTATTGCTAAAAAACGAAGAGCGACAAGTTAAAAGGGTGATTTCAGAGTTCAGGACGCCAACAGGATATATGCGATGTCTCAAGACAGCATTCACCCGTGACGATCAACTGTCAGGACTGAAATCGCACGACTAGCATAAGTTCTTGCAATTCATTCTTCCAATTGCGATCAAGGGGTGTTTAACAGAGGAAGTGCGGACCTGCATATACAAGATTTCAGAGCTAGTGCGGTGGATCTCTTCCAAGGAGATACAGGAGGAATCTATTGCAGTCGCAAGGGCTAACTCCATTGAGGCAGTTTGCATGATTGAGAAGTATCTACCCACGAGCTGCCTAACTATCCAAATGCACTTACTCGTCCATGTAGTAGATGAGATTGCAATAGCAGGTACAGTCCACAGCCGTTGGATGTTCTTTCTAGAGCGGTTCATGAAAACACTTAAGGGTTTTGTTCACCAAAAAGTGCGTCCAGAGGGGAGCATGGCAGAAGGATGGCTGGTGCAAGAGTCTCTTGTATTGACAACCGAATTTCTATCTGATTCTGACCCAGAAATGCCTCGACTGTGGAGCGATGAGGAGGATGCAAGACTGGTGGGAGAGGAGCCGCAAGGGCAAGGGGTGTCGAAGAAAATGAACCTGTCCATGGGAGAAAAGATCATGAAGTTCTGTATACTAAATTCAGCGTCGATGCAAAAATGGCTTGAAAGGTACGAAGAAGAGAAAGAGAGACGCAATCTAGAGCGACAGGATTTCATGCGAAGTCGAACGACTAGAGGCTTACCCTTGCCAAACTATCTTGCTCTTCTACCTAAATTCCCTACAATGGCATGGTTGGACAAGACAGTGAGAGCAGCTCGACAAATTGGAGAACCCATATCTCTAGAAGAGGAAGAGCTGGCTATTGGATGTGACTGGAAGTATCATACATACATGGCACTGTGGTCGCATGGAAAGCATTTCAGAACACAACAAATTGACAGCAGAAGAAACACGTTTGACAGTGGGGTAATGGTTAGTTTCATGCAAAAGAGCAGGGCTAGTGCCAAGGACACGAATGAGAGCACTAGCAACCTAGATTATTGTGGTCTGGTGTCAGATATCTTGAAAGTAAGCTTCAGGTGGTTTGAGATGTTTTTGTTGGATGTGAAGTGGTTCAAGGTGATTACTTCTGGTCGCAATGCAACGGTACGTAGAGATGGAAACAAACTTGTGCAAATAGATTCTAAAAAGGTTTGGATAGATGCGAGCGACACATTTGCTCTCCCCGAACATTGCGATCAAGTGGTCTTTGTACCGGACCCTCGAGAGCGACAGTGGTGGTTTGTGGTTTAGGTTGCTCTAAGAAATAAACAAGTATTTGAAGGGCAAGATCTTCTGGAGGAAAGTCAGTCAGACGACGTCCATACTACTATGACATTAGATGAGATGGACGAAGGTATGGCAGAGGAAGCTGACAGATATACGAGGGATGATGCAGACGAGCCAGAATTGACACTTGTAGATGAAGATGCAATGGATGAAGACAATTTGCCAGAACGAGTTGGGGCAGAGTTATGTTTGCAATTAGAGATAGACGATGAAACGGTGTAAGATCTTATCGATGATGCCTCACTCGTCGAGATCTAGGCCTATAAGTGTTTGTGTGAAGACGTTGATTTAAAATTAAGCTTAAAATTAATTTAAACAACTGTGTTCTGACGCTTTATTTTACTTTCTTTCTGCAGGACTTTAGTATGGCAGACCAGTTTCCAGATCCCACTTCTATGAGTGCAAATGCATTCATGGTCTTCATTACACGGATGATTCCTGCTCAGATGGCAGAGACTTCTCAGTACTGGGTAGCTAGAGGCACGGGTACTACGCCTCCGGGCTTCACACCCGAGGGTCCAAAGCCTAGGGGGGGGACACCTATGGGGGGGCGACGCCTGGGGGGGGGGATGCCTATGGGTACGACGCCTGATTCTCCCATCACGGCCGCTTCGACACCTAGGGGTGGGGCAGAGGCGGGTACGTCCTCATCTCCGCAGCACAGGCGCACTCGCCGATCTCGGCAATCGTTAGGTGGAGGTGGTGGTTGCTGTGGAGGAGGGTCCAAAGATGCTTCGACCCCTCCTCGCTCACGACCCCCATCCTACCCCAGGCACACCTCTTGACACACCTCTTGGCACACCTCGAACACCTTGGGGGGCACACGATCCTAGTGCCTCCAAGCTCTATACTGTACGGCCAGATGGTTCTGTTGACATGGATAGAGTCGAGACTCAGATGAGAGAGTGGATTCGCCAGCTCACAGAGCTACAGTTTTCCACCAGCATTCTGACGTCTTGGGATCAGCTGAAAAAGGACAAAGTCACTTACATAGTGGAGACCATCTTGAGAGAGTACCAGCCTACTCCGGGTTCTGACGTTGTTCCAAGGAGGTGGATCAAGGGTGTTGCATGGGACACCGTGAAACATCGACGAGATGCAGCTCGGAAGGCTTTCAAGACCGGCTCGTCAAAGCCTTCAGGCATCCCACACGAGACGTGGCTGCAGATCAGGGAGGATGAGCAGACAGCGGCCACGCGGTTCAGACAGCAGCGGAGGCCGCGTAGATACGACAGATGACCAGGGGGACATCTCATCTTGGCAGCGGAGGCTTCGACACCTTTCACTATGAGTTTGTGAGTTTCTAATCCAATCTTAACTATGGTGTTTTTTAAAACGCGATGAATCATGTATTCTTATTACTATGATTTTTGTATAAACGCAGAATCTTGCAATGCATCGAGCCCCGACACATCAGGAGGAGTCAGTTGGATATCGCAGAGGTATCTATGAAGTATTGAATGATCTTGATGCTTCAGGAGAGCCTGTAGACTGGGCGTCCTTACAGTCTCGTTGATCTCTTGAGGTGAGACGTTAATATGTGTGGGTTGATTTAATTAAGTAAGTATATGTGAAGTAATATCAGTACTAATTTTGTGAGTTGTCCTATGTGCAGGTTGTGATGCCTAGTCATCAGTGGACCGGATTTCATATATATGCTTTGTGAGACACAGACACGCTTCTGTGTCTCCTTTTGTATAGACATATATATATGGTTATGATTATTGTTCAGACAGTTATTGTTTTCCTTATGGTTATGGTTATTGTCATTGTCATTGTATAGACATGGTTATTTCTCCTATTCTTGTATAGACATAGTTATGGTTCAGGTTTTGTTTATGGTTATGTTTAACTTTTTGGTTATGCTTATGGTTATTGTTAATTTTGTTTCTGGTTATGATCAAAGTGGTTATATTGGTTGGTTATGGTTTTAAGTTATGGTTATGGTTCGTTATGGTTATGCTTTTAAGTTATGGTTCGTTATGGTCATTGGCCTTAAATCTCATGTGAGATCCTACATGGATAGCATGTAGGAGGCGTATACATGATTTATTTTTTTTGAAAAGTTTATGTAAAAACGAAGGGAACTCTGCCGAAATTTCTGCGGGAGCACGGTTGATTTTGGTGCTGCTCGCTTTCTTGTGCAGAGGGCAAGAAGTCTGGCTGTGGTGGCTGTGTCCATCTTTTCACTGGGCACAGGCCCGGCTACCTGCCCTCTGCCCAAGAAATTTTTTTTCTGTTATGGTCGTCGATATATGCGTCTATATATCCGTCCATATCTGCGTCGCTATCTGCATCTATAATTGCGTCCATATCTGCGTCGCTATCTACGTCTATAACTGCGTCCATATCTACGTCGCAAATAAAGCCTTTCCACGCAGATATCGACGCAAATAGCGACAGTTTCACAGGGCCGTAGATATCGATGCGGGGCGTCGATATCTGCGTCGATGACACCTTTTTTTGTTGTAGTGGAATTTACATTTCAAGACTACTATCTTTCAAAAGATAGACTTTGCCGTGCAAAAGAAACAATGCTGTGTGGGATTACCCAAAGAGAAGGGTGAGTATGTCAACTCTCAACGGCCTCGTTCTATCACCAAGGTAATCCACCAATTTCCAACAAGGGGCTAGAGGAATGTCAAGCCCATGGAAAATAAAACAAAAGTGATGCCAAGGGAAAATCCAATGCCCAAAATGCTTCCCAAGGCCATTCCAACAACAATAAAAACAATCGGTTCAAGGAGAAGGGAGTTTACAAAGGTAAATATAAACTCTCTCCTAAATATTTAGAAGCTTTTGTAAGGACCACAAATGTTTTAAGTGTGGGGAGCAAGGCCATGGTTATCGTCCTTGCCCCAAGAGAATTGCCCACAATGAGACTCCTAGAGCCTCTATGTTTGAAGCTCCAAAAGAGGATGCTCATTGCCAAGGGGTGCGTGTTATCTTTGCTTTTACAGAGCTAAACGTATTAGCCCTGTCAATAAGAACGATGCTGGGAAAAGAGATATAATTATAATCCATTTCTCCTGTCCTATGCTTGGGGAAAGATGCAAGAGTATGATTCTTTTATTTTGTTTGACCCTGGTTCAACTCACAACTTCATATCCACGGAGTTGACCACTAAGCTAGGCATAAAAGCTCACGAGATGGGAGATACATTGAAAGCCAATGGAGCTAGATCAAGGGACAAGACGTCTCAGTTCCTTCCTTAATTGGACAATAAAGGCTTCATGTCCAAAGCTATGTGGACAAAAATGATTTCTTCATCTTCCCTCTCAAACATGAGAATGTTATCGTTGGGGCACCATGGTTTAACCGCATGGCTTCCAACATGAAGTTCCTTGAAAGGAGAATCTACTTCACCTCAGGGAAAAGAGCATATACATAGATGCTAATGAGTTGGGGAACACCACATCCCTGCAATAAAGGGAATCAAGAGGAATTAGAGTTGTCTAATTTTCTAAATGGATTCCAAGATGTTTTCATTGATGACATCCCTTGTGAGCTATCTCTAAAATGAGGGATGATGACCATGCAATTGAGCTCCTATCAAGAAGCTCACCGCAAACACACACACAAACCCGCAACCTAACCCTACACAGCACCAATTTGAGGTGGTCCGGGGCGGACAACAAGAAGAGTGGCCTCTAAGCACTTTTCTAGGCTCCCATGCTGCTCAATTGGATTGGGGTTGGAAAAAACAACAAACACACACACAAACCCGCAACCTAACCCTACACAAATTTGGGGCACCACCTAGTTTTGGATGCGAACTAGGACATGTAGAGAGAGAGAGAGAGAGAGAGAGAGAGATAGTGTTCAGGCTTCTTTGAAATGTTCAACAGTGATCAAGAAAACACAATTATATATGTAAGAAAAAGAGGGAAGGGGGAGGGGATGCTTGTTTCATTATTACCTTCTTACAAATCTGTCACGACCAATCAAAGTGAGATTAGTATTTGTTCAACATAGCTTGAGTAAATTACACCACAACACATGACAAGAAAAGTCACCCCAATCACTGTCTTAAGGCCAGGGGAGTCCTCTCCACCCTGTTGCCTTCTTACAGTATGTGGAATTTAAAGCTGAATTGATGACAACACCCAGAGACAAGCTATCAAGAACTTAAAAAAACACCAAGACACTTACACATCATTGTTGTCCATTACTTTACGTTGGAAGAGAGACAAAGTATCCAAGCTTAGTCCAAATCCACCCTCCTTGATTCAACAAATGTTGGGCTTACACTAGTAGGAGAAATGATAGATTTCCTACTCTCAATTGAATGATCACTCTCTCTTACAATGGCATAGAGTTCCCTTGCTAGTCACCCCTAATACAACACATGCATATGCATAATACAATGAGCTTCCACTCAAGAGCTCCTTCTAGAGAGGTTGAGCTTGGCTTCTCAAGCTATAGCATAGTGCTCTTGCTTATGGCTCCCCCTTTTGCGCTAGCTACACCCTCCTTTTATAACAATTTTGGGGGCTAGGGTTACTACTCTAACCATGGTTGGATTAGCTTTTCAGCACTTATCTAATTTCTTTTGCTTGGAATTATCAAGAAGTTGGTGTGGATAGATGAAGAAGAGAGAGAGGAGAGAAGTGGAGGTGATAGGACTTCTCATAGTAGGTTAGTGTTAGTAAATTAGTAGAGTTAGTATTTTTATTAATTTACAAATGGAATGGGATATTTACAATGGAAGTATCCAAATAGGATACAAATAAGGAAGAAAAAACTCTTAATAGGTAAGAAGTTATGGATGTCTTACAATGTTGATGCTCCAAGTGTCTTGAGTAGGGTCAATTTTGACACTTGTTGACGGTCCACTAGCTTTGACGGTACGTTTTTTCTCCACTCTTGACCTTCCTTGGGAGCCAAGATAAGTGAACATGAGTAATCAATCACCATGATGCTGTCTTTCAAGAGAAGAGGCTGAATTTTTTGGTTTTTTTAATAGATATGGGTAATATGGAAGAGGAAAAATGAGACTAGGTGGTCAGCTTTGGAATGGAAGTGTGTGTAGGAGACATGAGTTCACCATGGTTTCTCTTATTCTTCAAGGTTGAGAAGAAGGTGAGTAGGGTGCAGAGAGCAGTGGTGAGAGAGGTAGGGATGATGAGTGGAGAAGTGTGTGTGAAAGAGGAAAATGATAAAGTGGAAAAGGGAGTGTGGCTGCATAGCATGGGCAAACTGGGGTCCACCAATAAAATCATAGCTCACAACTCGTAGCTCAAAAAAATATGAAAAAATTTGAGGTAAAATTTCAGCCGACGAGCTACAACTTTTTTTTGTATCACCTTTTCAAATTCGGGGAGCATGTGATCTTTAAAAATTTAGCAAAACCGACTGTTTTTTCCACTGCACAAAGTCCTTGTGAGGTCCTTCTTTGGATGATTCTTTTGAATACATCCAAGAGTGAGCTCCCCATGGTGCATGCATACATGCCACATACCCTTGATCTTATTTGGTAGGTCTATCATTGAAGATATTGTTGAGATCATGATATAAGTGAATAGTACAACTAAGAAAATAAAATATTGAGGGGTCTAAAAAAATATGTATATGTCAAATATAAATAATATAGGTGGAAAAAATATAAAGGGATCAAAATAAATCTCTCTCATTATAAGTCTACCATAAAAAGATGAATATTTTTGGTGGTCTAATTTATGAGAGTAATAGAGAATAGATGTAGGAAGGAAAAACTCACAATAGTGAAAAAATATACACATAAATAGAACTAGTTTTTTTGGATTTTTGTTGGGATGGAGTTACACCAAAAATAAGAGAAGCTTGCATGAAATTATTTTTATATGGAATAAAGAGTACGCAAAATGGTAAGAAAAAATATGGTAATGTTGAGTCAATGTACATAGCATAAATAACACACCATAGGTAGAAATATTTAAATAAATACCGAAATAATTATGAAAAATCCTTTTATTTAGGCCCTATATACAATGAAATATTTACACACAAATGGGCCATAATATACTTATATTTTTTATTTTTTTGGCTCAACTAGCCTAGTGACTAGCTAATTGAGGGTTTTTAAGAAGATATGGGAAAAGTCCCCTAACTCACACACACCTATATACAGTGAAATGGTAGGGATAACCAAAATGTTTGAGTGATTTGATAGGGTGAGGTAGCTTACTATGGCAATTATGGAAAGCCGAAAAACGGCTATCAATACCTTACAATTCCCAAACCCTAATGTTCCAATTTAACTATCTACTCAATCTAAGTGTCAAAACTGGGATACAATCTAGAAACTTTTGTAAGCCCGAATATTTACAAAGGTGAAATGTCGGGTTTTCTCAATAAATGAATAATTACAAAAAATAATAATCTGCCGAGAAGTCATTTTTCGTAGGGTGTATCCAGCTTCTAACACCATTAAAGCTTGAGAAGGAGAGAGGGTCTTCTTTGCTTCACACATGAGATTGTGTGAGTGTGTGTGTGTGTGTGTGTGTGTGTGTGATAATTCCTTGCCAAAATCAGCCCCCTCTCTCTCTCTCTTGGTCGATCCCTCATGATTTTTACTCATGCTGGCACCCCATTGGACCCTACAAAGCTTAGCCAATGATAATTAAGAAGCATAAGTGATAGCCTTGTGACATGTGTCCCCCTTTCCCCTTTTGTGAGAGGTATAGGTAATTAATTAATGCAATTAAACTCTCACTGGACCCCTTAGTCTTCTGGCCAATAGGAATCAGGCAAGCCATTGGGTTGTTGAATGTTCATTGGACCCCTTGGGAGACTGTCCTATAGTCTTCTAGAGAGATTAATTTCTATTGGTTCTTTTATCAAGTGTTTTTGAATGAATTAAACTAAATATACTCTAGCTTAATTCTCATTGGTACACCTCTATGGCCATCCAATAGGATTGAATGCATCTTGGGGGCAACTGGGCTAGGGAGATGACATGTGTCCCCTATTCCCTTTGTAAAAGGGAAGCCTTTGTGTGTGTGTGTGTGTGTGTGTGTGTGTGTGTATTCTCTCACCTCACTCTCTCACTTCCCCTACCTTTAGGGCTTGCCCCCTCCTCTTTAGGAGTCTTTGAAGACTTTGTGTACACTACCAAGCATCCAATTTTGTTAAGCAATACCATTGGACTTAACCTTTGAATTTTGGAACCTTAACATTATGGAAGTCTTAATGGACTGTTGAACCTTAGGTCTTTGAAGCCCATTGCTTGCACATTGCTCTTCTGCAGATGGTCCCCCTTTGGATCCCTATTGTGACCTGTCTGCTAGCCTTACCAATAATCTAGCCTTTTCTCCCATATCAGTTTAACATGAAAAAATCATTTAGGAGAATTAGATATTAGTTATTATGACATTACCTCTCTCTTGAAATCATAGTCATCCTCGACTATGGGGTAGGGAAGATAAAGCCTATTCATTAGCCCTTTTTCTAGCGGGTGGAGGATATGTATCTTACCCTACGACATTGTTCCAGAATGAATGAGTAATCCATTTGGTGCTTGAGAGCCTAAGCTGCAGCAAGCATGTCTCCGCATTAGTCCTATCAATCTTTCATAGAAGTGTGACAAGCTCTACTTGGTGTTTGGAAGACGTCGTCTCCGCAAACTCGATCCTAAGCATGCATACTACTTAACATTTATGCACAATAAAGAAAAAAAGAGTCTTTTAAGACAAAAACTTTGTTCATTTTAAACATTTGTACATTTGCTTACTCTAGGGAAGCATTGTAAGCATTGACAAGGTTTAGGTTATCCTTTAATTGTATGCCTTGCATCCATTTAGCATCTTCAAAAGGATAGTTTTAAACTTAATAAGATACCATCGGATAATTTTACCACCTCTCAATACCTTGTCTTCATGTCGAAAGAATGGACTCGGGCTGCAGCACCTCTTCTTGGTCCTTGATCTTCGGTGGGTCTTCAATAGTTGGTTCTTGAGGTGGCTCTCCTTTGTAAGGCTTTAGTAAGCTCACATGGAAAGCATTGTGTATGAGCCAATGATTGGGAAACTTAAATTGATAGTCTTTGGTGTCCCGTAGGATTCTTGCCCGTCGCGTGCCTTAATCGAGCCTTGGAAAATTTAAGCAAGACCCAATCATTTTCTTTAAAGGCTTGGGCTCTTCTATGATTATCAACAGCAGCCTCTTGCCTTTGCTGTGAGATAGAGATAACATCCTTAATCTTTTGGAAATATTCTAGTAGATCTCGGTTATACTCATCTATAGCAAAGATCTTCCCGTGTACCTTAAGTAGCAGGGGACTTTTGGATCTTCCCTCAATTACCTCAAAAGGTGCTTTTTCTGTGGAGGTATGTACAGTATTGTTGTAGGCATACTCGAGTAAGGGTAAGTACTTCTTCCATTGGGACCTTTGATCTATTTTCGTTATGTAGGCTTTTAGTACATCAAGAATTGTTAGGTTAGCTATTTCACTTTGGACATCCATTTGCGGGTGATAGGCCAAAGAGAAGTTTAGCCTTGTACCTAAATTCTCAAAGAGACCCTTCCAAAAATTACTGGTCATTCTAGGATCTCTATCCGACACTATGGACATCGGCAAGCCATGGTCCTTGAAGATTTGTGATATGAAGAGGGCTGGACATATCCCTTGGACATTTTGATGGGCTTTGATAGTCTTTTTGACAGGTTTAATATGAGCTTGTTTGTTGAACCTGTCTACTATCGCCCATATTCCCGTATTCCCATGGACAGACTTAGCCAATCCAAAGATGAAATCCATGGATATGCTCTCCCATGGTGAATTAGAGATTGGCAAAGGTTGAAGCAATCTAGGTTTCTTCCCTCTATCAAAGTTTGTATTTTGGCATACCACACATTTAGAAACATACTCTTGTATGTTTGCTTTCATGGCAGGCCAATAGAAATATGTTTCAATCCCTTTTAGGGTAGACTGAATCCCTCTATGCCCCGCATAAGGAGGAGCATGACATACATTACTTTCTCATGTAGTGAGTTAGTAACGCATACTCTATTGCCATAGAGAAGATAACGATCTTGTAAAGTAAATTGTTCCTCTTTCTTCCCTAATGCAAGGGTTGAAATCACATCTCTAAAATCGATATCAATAGCGTACTCATCTATCATAGAAGATAGACCATTGTGAGTTGCTATGGAAACCGCATTCACTCTTGGTCGTCTTGAGAGTGCATCGGCTACTTGATTATGCTTGCCAGCAATGTGAGCAATATGAAAATGAAATTGCAAAAGAAAATTTTCCCACCTCATTTGTTTGTTGGAGCTTGGTCTGTGTCATGAAGTACTTAAGGCTTTGGTGATCCGTCCGCAGAATGAAAGGAGTCCCTAATAAATAGTGCTTCCACGAGTCTAAGGCATGTAGAACTTCAAGGAGTTCCTTCTCATATATGCATAGATCTTGCTCAACAGGGTGAAGCCTTTGACTTTCATAGGCTATTGTGTGCCCGTCTTGGAGCAAAAGAGCTCCAAGGCAATCACCACAAGCATCACATTGGACCTCAAATGGCTTTGAGAGATCCGGCAGTGTAAGCATAGGTTGAGAGATAAGATTTTCTTTAATCTTTTCGAAAGCATTGTTCTCCTTGCCAGACCATGTATACCTAACATTTTTCTTTGTTAGGTCATGTAATGATCCCACGATTTGTGAGAACTTTTCTATGAAGCGTCTGTAGTATGCACACATACCTATAAAGCTTCTTAGGTCATGAAGATTCCTTGGATTAGGCCATCCTTTTATTACCTCTAGCTTTGATGGATCCATTTGGATGCCATCTTGAGAGATAATGTGACCTAAATACTGAATCTCTTGTAAGAAAAACTCATTTTTCTTTTGATTAATATAAAGTTGATTCTCTCATAAGACTTGAAATATTACTTGGAGGTGTTTCTTGTGTTCATCTAGTGAATTAGAGTAGATGATGATATCATCAAAGAACACTCGAGTAAAGGTTTGGTGAGGGCTGAATAGCTTCTTCATCAAGCGGTTGACTGTGGCTGGTACATTGGGCAAGCCAAAAGGCATGACAATGTATTTGTAAAGACCATACGTAGTGCAAAATGCGGTCTTTACAATGTCTTGATCAACTATCCTTATTTGATGGTAGCTACTTTTTAGGTCAATCCTACTGAAGTAGGTTGCGACCCTTGCAGCTTATCAAATAGGTTTTCTACCCGTGGAATGGAAAACCTATTTTTGATAGTGATCCTATTTAATGCTCTATAGTCAACACACATATGATATGTGTCGTCTCTCTTTTGCACTGATAGCACGGGTGAACAAAATGGAGATGAGCTAGGCCTAACCATGCCCTTCTCAACTAACTCATGCACTTGCTGCATAATCTCCTCTTGTTGAGCTTGAGAAACTCTATAAAGAGGTTTATTATTAGTAGGCGATGAACTTCCTGGACGAAGTTCAATTGCATGGTCATCATTGCCTTGTTTAGGAGGTAGTTCACAAGGGATGTCGTCAATAAAAACATCTTGAAATCCCTTGAGAAAATTGGATAACTCTAATTCCTTTAGTTTATATATAGTTTCTTTTGGTAAAGCATTAGGTTCATTTTGAGAATCTTTAAAAAAAATCATGTAGATGGAAATAGAGCTCCTTATTGACTTATTGAAAGCTTGCATATGTACAATGGGTATGGTGTTACCCAATTACTTAACATCTATGTACATATCTTTTTCCCTGAACCTAAAGTGAATTTTCCTTTCAGGGAATTTAACATTGGTAGCCATGTGATCAAACCATGGTGCCCCTTAGCTTTGGACATGGAGCCTCAATTTCCCAATTAAGGGAGTGACTGAAGCTTCTTGCCCCTTGAAAGCACCATCGGTGGGTAGAACATCTCCCATCTCATAGGCTTGGATGCCTAGCTTGGTGGCCAACTCTCTCGATCTGAAAGTGTGAGTAGAACCCGGGTCAAAGGGAATAAAAGCATCATGTTCTCTTACCTTTCCCCAAGCATGACATAGAGGAGATCCTTTGTGGTGAGCCTCGTCTTCTTGGATTTCGACCAAGGTAGCTCTAGGAGGTTCGTTTTGTGTATTATTTTGGGGGCAAGCATGATAAGCATGCCCTTTCTCCCCGCACTTGAAACAATGGTTATCTTTATGATAACGCTCAAGCTCTTCAAGAGAGAGTTTATTTTTGCCTTTATAAACTCCCTTCTCCTTAGCTTTGTTCTTGTTGGTGTTGCCTTTAGGAGACTTTTGGACATTTTCCTTCCCCTTAGGCTCATTGTTATGGTCCTTGTTCTCCACGGGCTTAAGATTTCTCTTAGTCCCTTGTTGGAAATTGATTCTTGAAGCCACCATGGTATGGTGTATGGCCGCAGATATTGTGCGTGGCCTTTGGGAGCTGACATACTCCGCCATATCTTCAATTAGACCCGCACAAAATAGTTGTTTTTTCTCTCCAAAATCCATCTTTTGAAGACAGTGGCTTTGAGATGTAAGTCCCAAAACTTGTTTACTTATTTGTGAATAGATTCGTAGGGAGAGATCTTTAAGCTTCGTCATTTGATGAATACTTTGTCTTTGGCATCGGTAGCCAAAAACTGCTTCATGATGGAAGCTCTTAAAGCTTTCCATGTTCGTGGAGCTTCACCGTTTGCCCGTAGGCTATACCACCTTTGCCTGGCAGACTTTTGAAAATGCATAGCTACATGGCATAGCTTAGAGAACTCCATGAGGCCCTCATCTCCAAACGCCGCATCAAATTGTTGGATGAAAGCCAAAACTTTGTCCATAGCACCAAAGGTTCCATCGTAAATAAGGAAAGAGATGTTCTTTCCTCCCTCTTTGAACTTCTTGAGCTTGGAAGACCTCTTCCACGCGGCATAGGATTTCTTATGGACTCTTCTTTTTGGTGGTTAAAAAGTTCCACCATCGCTAACTTCAGAAGAAGATTTGAGGAAGATGGAGAAGAGGGTGACCTCTTTCTCGCCTTTTTCTTTTCCTTGTTCCTCCTTGTCTGCACCATCACTTTCTTCATAAGAGGAAGAAGGTGAAGAATATGGAGAAGAGGGTGACCTCTTTCTTGCCTTTTTCTTCTCTTGTTTTTTGTCATCCCCTCTTTGAATTATGGTGTGGAGAAGTGTGCGATGGTCTTGTCCGTTTAGGAGGTGATGGAGAGTGTTTTGCCCGCCGTCTTTGTGGAGCCATCTCTGTCGAGGTGGCAGGAGACTCACTTCTTTCTTGTTATTTTGGTGGAGGCTCTTGAGTTCTCCTTTAGGAAGGAGATGCGTCGTCAAGTAGTAGAATTTTGAGCCCTTCGTACGGATCCTCTTCTTCTTCGCGAATTGGAGAGAGGCCTCTTTTGGAAGTCTCACAAGGAGGGTTCCTAGGTACTCTCTCTTCATGGTGAGGAGTTTGGAGAATCCCATGAGCATGTACCTGCCGTTGCACTTCACTTTGGAGGGATGGATTGACCATGGCTTGTTGAAGCCTAGAAACAAGGTAGTTAACAAGCATAGGGGCATCATTAGTAGCCTGCTCATTAGCAAAATCAAAGCTATCAACATTAATTTTACTCTCTTTATCAGCCATTCTCACAATTTTTAGGTGTACTTTCGGACTTCAAGCCCTAGTTGCTGCTCCTCTTAACCCCTTTAGAAAAGCAATCAAGCTCCTGTACCCGTGGCTCGAATATCATGAATTGAAAGGAATAGAAGAGAGGGTCTTCCAACACCAAAACAGTACCGGCTCCTATCAAGCTTCTAATAGCTCAATAGTGGTTAAGCCGTAGGCAAGCCCCGTAGGACTCCACTATTAAGACCATAGCTCTCGACGATGATATCCCATTGTCTACACGAAGCAGGCGCACTGCAAGGATAAAAAATCCCTATTCTACTTACTCAATTGCAATTAATAATACCAACCATTTATAGCTAGCTTGAGGAACCCCCTTCTTGAGCAAGAAAAGAGAAACCTTGTGCTCTGATATCAATGTAACATATAATGGCCTAGTAACTTGTGTGTAGCAGAAAATAGCATAAACATAGTGAGCATTTTATTAGAATAGATTCCAAATGAGCATAGCAAGAGTGCTTGGATGGAGAGAGCAACAAAAAGCAAAACACCTAGTTAGATAGGCATGAACAATACTTCAAAAGAGAGAGAAATTAAGCTATTGACAACAATTGAGGACCGGATTTACATGGAGCCGGCGGTCCCCCCTCCAAAAGGCTTTGTATTATTGGTTTTCCCCATCAAGGGAGACATTTTACAATACAATACTTGTGTTCCTTCAATAACTTGCTGGTTCCATGAAGATGGAAGCTTCAAGCACCAAGTTAACACTTGTAAAACACAACATCGATTCCCTCACAATCTCTCACCCAAGACCTCACACACCTTCGAAGATAGTGAGAGAAAAGAAGGAGTATTCTTACGAGAAAGAAGTATGTCTCCTCACATAATCACTCATAAAATCTTAGCATAGGTTAGTAATTAGCATGGTAGAGGAGATGAGCATGCATTGAAGCTTGGCTCTTGGTTGGATTTGCATCAAAAAGCCAAGAATTGTTGGTGTAGGCCTCCCTTATCACAAGCTTGGAGTAGATGATGAGCTTTCCATTAAAGCTTGAGAAGGAGAGAGAGTCTTATTTGCTTCACACATGAGATTGTGTGAGTGTGTGTGTGTGATAATGCCCTTCCAAAATCAGCTCCCTCTCTCTCTTGGTCGACCCCTCATGATTTTTACTCATGTTGGCACCCCATTGGACCCTGCAAAGCTTAGCCAATGATAATTAAGAATTATAAGTAATGGCTTTGTGACATATGTACCCCTTTCTTCTTTTGTGAGAGCTTTAGGTAATTATAATCTCATTGGACCCCTTAGTATTCTGGACAAAGAGAATCAAGCAAGCCATTGGGCTGCTGAATGCTCATTGGACCCCTTGGGAGACTGTCCAATATTTTTCTAGTGAGCTTAATTTCTATTGGTTCTTTTATCAAGTGTTTTTAAATGAATCTAAATATACTCTAGCTTAATTCTCATTGGCCCACCTCTATGGCCATCCAATAGAAATTGAATGCATCTGTGGGGCAACTGGGCTAGGGAGGTGACATGTGTCCCCTATTCCCTTTTTGTAAAGGGAAGCCTTTGTGTGTGTGTGTGTGTGTGTGTGTGTGTGTGTGTGTGTGTGTGTGTGTGTGTGTGTGTGTGTGTGTGTGTGTGTGTGTGTGTGTGTGTGTGTGTGTGTGTGTGTGTGTATTCTCTAACCTCACTCTCTCACTTCCCCTACCTTTAGGGCTCGCCCCCTCCTCTTTAGGAGTCTTTGAAGACTTTGTGTACACTACCAACAAGCATCCAATTTTCCTAAGAAATGACCATTGGACTTAACCTTTGAGTTTTGGAAGACTTAATGGGCTGAAACTTAGGTCTTAAAAGCCCATTGCTTTCACAATGTTTGTCTGCATCAGATGGTCTCCCTTTGGATCCCTAATGTGACCAGTCTGCTAGCCTTACCAATAATCTAGCTTTTTCTCCCATGGTATTACCCCATATTAAATGATTAGTTTAACATGACAAAATCATTTAGGATAATTAGATATTAGTTATTATGACAGGTCACTTGATCAAGCAGTGTCCTAAGTTGAAGGCCAAAGAAGCTAAGAAGAAAGAGGTTGACTCCACTAAAAATGTAGCTATTGTTGAGTCTTATGTGAAAGAAGACAGTAATGTTGGTGTTGATGCAGAATGGGATTTTAGTGCAGAGTGCACTTATGATCCTTCTATCCATGATGCATGCATGTTAGTTGTTGTAGATTCACATGTGTGGTATTTTGACAGTGGTGCTACAAAGCACATTACCTCACATCGTGAGGTAATGTGTGGTATTTCGACAGTGGTGCTACAAAGCACATTACCTCACATCATGATTTGTTTATCTCTCTTGAGTCTGTCCCTCATGGGAATTCCATCAATGCCTCTTATCCGGTTCAAGGAGTTGGAAGGATTGTGCTTACTGCTGCAAATGGATGTTCTTTCACACCTGTTGATGCATTGTATGTACCTCGGATCATGAAAAATCTTTGGTCTGTATCTGCATTTGATAAACATAGTCTTGTAGTCAAAATGTGAATGATAGATGTATAGTACATGATCTCAATTTTGATGAATGAAATTGTTGCATCTCGCATTTTATGTCGTGGGCTGTATAAGCTCACCTTTTAAGATAAGTGTAGGTAGAATTTTGCAAATGCAATGGTGGATTCTAAGGCTATTTCACATGCAAAACTTTGGCATGCACGTTTTGGGCATCTAGCTTTTGCCAGTTTGCTGCGTTTGCAAAAATTTGATATGGTTTCTTCTTTGCCGCCTCTTCAAGCACCTGTCCAACATGTTTGTGAAGGCTATATATTGGGTAAGATGCATCATTCAAAGCTTCCAAAGGATGGTTCAGTTAGGGACACATGAGGTTGCAATTTGTGCATAGTGATGTTCGTGGGACCATGCAAACTCCCTACTTGGGAAATTGCCTTCACTTCGTGACTTTCATTGATGATTACTCCAAGCATGAATGGGTTCATCTGCTTAAGGCGAATTCCAAAGTGTTCTTGTGCTTCAAGCAATTTTTGGCTATGGCTGAAAATGTCTCAAAATGTACTATGGGAACCCTCCGTTTCGATCGAGGGGGGGAAGTATATATCTCATGAATTTAATGCATTTCTGGTGATTCATGGGATAAAACACCAATGTATAGTGCCATATACACCTCAAAAAAATGGTGTTGCTAAGAAGAAAAATAGGTATCTTACGGAAATGGCATGATGTATGGTCAAAAGTCAAGCTTCACCACTTTTTTTTGGCTTGAGGCCATCATGTGTGCCACTTATGTACTTAAGAGGTTTCCTATAAAAGCTTTGGCATGATAGAAAGCCTTCTATTGAGCACATGCGTGTTTTTGGTTGTTTGGCATATGATTTGGTGCCACAAACACAACGCAAAAAAATGGATGATAAGGCTGTCAAATGTATTCTTGTTGGTTATAGTGCTGAAAAAAAGGTTACAGGTTGTATCATCCAAAAACAAAGTGTATTCTATTTTCACGAGATATTGTCTTTGTGGAAGATTCTGTTCAGCCCTTGCTATCATGTACTAGATTGTATGGGTTGTAACAATCTCCTTGTGCTTGGTATGATAAGGCTACCACTCATTTGGTCAAACAAGGCTTTCGTAATAGTCCAACAGAAATTACATTGTATGTAAAGAGTGAGGGCAATGTAGTTCTCATTGTGGTTCTCTATGTGGATGATTTGCTGATCACTAGACCAAATGAGAGACATATTTTTGGATTTAAGACTGATTTGCATGCTACTTTCAAGATGAAAGATTTGGGTCTATTGCATCATTACTTGGGTATACAGTTTAAGCGGTGTGATGGTGGAATTTCCTTGTGTCAGACAAGCTACATAGAGACATTGCTATGTAAGTCTGGACTTGAGGATTGCAAACCTATTGCCACTCCCATGGAAACAGGTTTGAAACTGAGTCTTCATTATGCTGATGATCATGTCGATGTCACTTTATACCAAGTTGTTGTTGGATGCCTCATTTATGTATGCAACATGAGGCCGGATATTCAGTTTGCAGTCTCACAGGTCAACAAATTTATGCATAGGTCTAATATCATTGGCAAGCTATCAAGAGGATTTTTTGCTACTTGAGTCACACTTTAAATCTTGGCTTGTTTTATCCCAAATGGGGATCATTGCTGCTAGATTTACATACTTTTTTGGACTCAGATTGGGCTGGTTGTTTTGACATGCGAGTGTCCACAAGTGGTTTTTGTTTCATGCTCAGCAGCTCATGTATCTCATGGTTGAGCAAGAAGCAACCTACTGTGGCCCCTTCTAGTTGTGAGGCTTAGTACAGGGTAGTCTTCATAGCTATAGGTGAGTGTGTATAGCTCAAACGCCTTATGGCTGATTTGGGTGTTGGACAGGACACTGCTAACACTATCTACACTAATAGTCAGAACGCATTGGCAGTTGCGAGGAACCCAATTTTTTCATGCTCACACAAAGAACATTGAGGTGCATTACCACTATGTCAGGAAGAGGCTCTCAGCAGGAAAGATTAGCTTGGCTTATGTGCCAACACAAGACAACTTGCATATCTTTTCACAAAGGCAATGTCTCGTGATAATTTCAAAGCTTTGAGCTTACTCCCCTTTGTGGATTTATCATGTCCTCAAAAAGCATGGAACTTCCCTATACTCTATGTGCCAGCTCGAATTCACCGCATCACTCCCAGGAAGGATTTGTTACCATATACATGTGGTAGTGATGTGTCTGAACACACTTAGGAATGCCGGGGCATTTTTTCTCTCACTAGGAGGCTTTTCCCTCTGCGCATTGTATATATGCCCATCACTCTAGGGGAATCTATCTTTCCATTTGCACACTAAGTAATACAGTCTCTGTTGTGTGCCTTGCACTTCCTTCGTTTTTGCCAAGCTATGTGTGTTTCCCTGCAACCCTTGTAACATTTAATGGCCTAAAAACTTGTGTGTAGCGGAAATTAGCATGAACATAGTGGGCATTTCATTAGAATAGATTCCTAATGAGAATTACAAGAGTGCTTGGGTGGAGAGAGCAACAAAAAGTATAACACCTAGTTAGATAGCATGAACAATACTTTCAAAAGAGAGAGAAATTAAGTTATTCACAGCAATTGAGGACCAGATTTACATGGAGCCGGTCCCCCCTCCAAAAGGCTTTGTATTATGGTTTCTCCCATCAAGAGAGATTGTACAATACAATTCTTTGTGTTCCTTCAAGGCTAGCTAGTGCAATGAATATGAAAGCTTCATGCACTAAGCAAAACACTTATCAAACACAACATCAATTATCCCCGGTCTCAGACCCAAGACCTCACACACCTTCGAAGATGGTGAGAGCTAGCAGGGTATGAGAGTAGATTGAGAGGAAGAAGGAGTAGTCTTACGAGAAATATGTACATCTCCTCACATAATCACTCATATTAGCATAGCTTAGCTTAGTAATTAGCATGGTAGATGAGATGAGCATGCATTGAAGCTTGGTTCTTGGTTGGATTTGCATCACAAAGCCAAGAGTTGTTGGTGTAGGCCTCCCTTCTCACAAGTTTGGAGTAGGTGGTAAGCTTTCCATTAAAGTTTGAGAAGGAGAGAGAGTCTTCTTTACTTCACACATGAGATTGTGTGAGTGTGTGAGTGATAATGCCTTGAAAAAATCAGCCCCCTCTCTCTCTTGGGCGACCCCTCTTGCTATTTGCTCTTGCCACCCTCTCATTGGACCTCCCTAGGGCTAGCCAATGACAATTAAGCAGCATAAGTGATAGCCTTCTGACATGTGTCCCCCTTTCCCCCTTTGTGAGAGCTTTAGGTAATTTAATAATTCAACTAAACTCTCATTGGACCCCTTTGCCTCTTCGCCAATAGGAATCAGGAAAGCCATTGGGCTACTGAATGCTCATTGGACCCCTTGGGAGACTGTCCAATAGTCTTGTAGAGGACTTAATTTTCATTGGTTCTTTTATTAAGTTTTTTTAAATTAATTAAACTAGATTTACTATAGCCTAATTCTCATTGGTCCACCTCCATGGCCATCCAATAGGAATTGGGTACAGCTTGTGGGCATCTGGGCTAGGGAGCTGACATGTGTCCCTCATTCCCTTTGTGTAAAGGGAGTTTGTGTGTGTGTGTGTGTGTGTGTGTGTGTGTGTTACTTTCTCTCTCATCCCCTACAAGCTAGGCTCGCCCTCTCCTAAGTAGGTATTTGTAAAGACTTTTTTGACACACACAAAGCATCCAATTCCCCCATGGTTGACCTTTGGACACAACCTTTGAATTTTGGAACCTTAGCATTTTGGAAGTCTTAATGGGCTTAACCTTAGGGTCTTTTTAGCCCATTTTTGCACATGGCTCTTTTACAGATGCCCCCCCCTTTGGATCCCTATTGTGGCCGGTCTGCTAGCTTAACCAATATTCTAGGTTTTTCTCCCCTGGCACTTTCTCATATTAAATGATCAATTTAACATGAGAAAATCATTTAGGAGAATTAGATATTGGTTATTATGACATTACCTCTCTGTTGAAATCATAGTCGTCCTCGACTATGGTGTAGAGAAGATAAAGCATATTCATGAGTCCTTATCTTAGCGGGTAGAGGATCCCTATGTTACCCTATGACATCATTCCACAATGGATGACTAGTCCATTTGGCGCTTGAGAGCCTGAGGCTGCCGCAAGCATGTCTGCCCATTAGTCCTATCAATCTTCCATAGTAGAGTGACAAGCTCTACTTGGTGTTTGGGAGACGTCGTCTCCGCAAACTTGATCTAAGCATGCATACTACTTCATTTTTGTGCACAATAAAGAAAAAGAGAGTCTTATAAGACAAAAACTTTGTTTATTTTTAACATTTTGTACATTTGCTTACTCTTGGGAAGCATTGTAAGCATTGACAAGGTTTAGGTTATCCTTTAATTGTATGCCTTGCATCCATCTAGCATCTTCAAAAGGATAATTATTAAACCTAATAAGATATCAGCGGATAGTCTTACCACCTCTTAGTACCTTGTCTTCATGTCGGAGAATGGACTCGGGCTGCAGTACTTCCTCTTGGTCCTCGATCTCCGGTGGGTCTTCAGTAGTTGGTTCTTGAGGTGGCTCTCCTTTGTAAGGCTTTAATAGGCTCACATGGAAAGCATTGTGTATGAGCCAATGATTGGGCAACTTGAGTTGATAGGCCATCTCATTGATTGGCCTAAGAATCTGGAAGGGACCATAGTACCTTTTTGCTAGTTTAGCATAGTACTTTTGGTGTCCCGTAGAATTCTTGCCCATCGTGTGTCTTAATCGAGCCTTGGGGAATTTTTATAAGACCCAATCATTTTTTTAAAAGGCTTGGGCTCTTCTGTGCTTGTCAGCAGCAGCCTTTTGCCTTTGCTGTGAGATAGAGATAACATCCTTAATCTTTTGAAAAGATTCTTGTAGGTCTCGGCTATACTCATCTGCAGCGAAGATCTTCCCATGTACCTTAAGTAGCAAGGGACTTTTTTATCTTCCCTCAATTACCTCAAAAGGTGCTTTTCCCGTGGAAGTATGTACAATGTTATTGTAAGCATACTCCACTAAGGGTAAGTACTTCTCCCATTGGGATCTTTGATCTACTTTTGTTACATAGGCTTTTAGTAGATCGAGAATTGTTAGGTTAGCTATTTCGCTTTGGCCATCCGTTTGTGGATGATAGGCCGAAGAGAAGTTTACCCTTGTCCCTAAATTCTCAAAGAGACCCTTCCAGAAATTACTGGTCATTCTAGGATCTCTATCCGACACTATGGACATTGGCAAGCCAGGGTACTTGAAAATTTGTGAAATGAATAGGGTTGCCATTTGATGGGCTTTGATAGTCTTTTTGACAAGCATAAAATGAGCTTGTTTACTGAACCTGTCTACTATCGTCCATATTCCTGTATTCCCATGGTAGACTTAGGAAATCCAAAGATAAAATCCATGGATATGCTCTCCCATGGTGAATTAGGGATTGGCAAGGGTTGAATAAATCCAAGTTGCTTCCCTCTATCAAATTTTGTCTTTTGGCATACCACACATTTAGAAACATACTCTTGTATGTTCACTTTCATGGTAGGCCAATAGAAATATGTTTCAATTCCCTTTAAGGGAGACTGAATCCCTCTATGCCCCGCATAAGGTGGAGCATGAGATTCATACATTACTTTCTCACGTAGTGAGTTAGTAACGTATAGTCTAATGCCATAGAGAAGATAACCATCTTGTAAAGTAAATGGTTCTTCTTTCTTCCCTAATGCAAGGGCTGAAATCACATCTCTAAAATCGGGATCAATAGCATAATCATCTATCATTGAAGATAGATCATTGTGAGTTGCTATGGAAACCGCATTCACTCTCGGCCGTCTTGAGAGTGCATCAGCTACTTGATTAATGCTTGCCAGCAATGTGAGCAATATGAAAATGAAATTGCGAAAGGAAATTTGCCCACCTCATTTGTTTGTCGGAGAGCTTGGTCTGCGTCATGAAGTACTTAAGACTTTGGTAATCCGTTCGCAGAATGAAAAGAGTCCCCAATAAATAGTGCTTCCATGAGTCTAAGGCATGTAGAACTGCAAGGAGCTCCTTTTCATATTTGCCTAGAGCTTTCTCAACAGGGTCGAGCCTTCAACTTTCATAGCCTATGGCGTGCCCTTCTTGGAGCAAAACAGCTCCAAGGCAGTCACCACAACCATCACATTGAACCTCAAATGGTTTTGAGAGATCCGATAGTGTAAGCACAGGTTGAGAGATAAGCTTTTCTTTAAGCTTTTCGAAAGCATTGTTCTCCTTATCAGACCAGTGTATACCTAACGCTTTTCTTTGTTAGTTCATGTAATGGTCCCGCAATTTGTGAGAACTTTTCTATGAAGCGTCTATAGTATGCACACATACCTATAAAGCTTCTTAGTTCATGAAGATTCTTTGGTTTAGGCCATCCTTTTATTACCTCTAACTTTGATGGATCCATTTGGATGCCATCTTGAGAGATAATGTGACCTAAATACTGAATCTCTTGCAAGAAAAATTCACTTTTCTTTCGATTCACATAAAGTTTATTCTCTCTTAAAACTTGAAATATTACCTGGAGGTGTTGCTTGTGTTCGTCTAATGAATTAGAGTAGATGATAATATCATCAAATAACACTCCAATGAAGGTTCGATGAGGCCTAAACAACTTCTCCATCAAGTGGTTGAATGTGGCTGGTGCATTGGTCAAGTCAAAAGGCATGACAATGTATTCATAAAGACCAAATGTGGTGCGAAATGCGGTCTTTACAATGTCTTGATCAACTATCCTTATTTGATGATAGCCACTTTTTAGGTCAATCCTACTGAAGTAGATCGATCCTTGTAGCTTATCAAATAGTTCTTTTACCCGTGGAACGGGAAACCTATTCTTTATAGTTATCCTATTTAGTGCTCTATAGTCGACACACATACGATATGTGCCGTCTTTCTTTTGCACTAATAGCACAGGTGAGCAAAATGGAGATGAGCTAGGCCTAACCATGCCCTTCTCAACTAACTCATGCACTTGCCGCATAATCTCCTCTTGTTGAGCTTGAGAAACTCTATAAGGAGGTTTGTTAGGTGGTGAACTTCCTGGAAGAAGTTCAATTGCATGGTCATCATTACCTCGTTTAGGAGGTAGCTCACAAGGGATGTCGTCAATAAAAACATCTTGAAACCCTTTGGGAAAATTGGATAACTCTAATTCCTTTTGGTTGCTTTAATTTTCTTTTGCTAAAGCATTAGGTTCATTTTGAGAATCTTTAACAAAAATCATGTACACGAAAATAGAGCTCTTTATTGACTTGTTGAAAGCTGGTGTATGTACAATGGGGATAGTGTTACCCATTTCGTTAGCATCTATATATATGTCTTTTTCCCTGAACTTAAAGGAGATTCTCCTTTCAGGGAATTTAACATTGGCAGCCAGGCCATCAAACCATGGTGCCCCTAGGATTACATCCTCATGCTTGAGAGGAGAGATAAAGAAGTCCTCTTTGTCCACATAGCTTTGGACATGAAGCCTCAATTTCCCAATTAAGGGAGTGACTAAATCTTCTTGCCCCTTGAAAGCACTGTCTACAGGTAGGAAATCTCCCATCTCGTAGGCTTGTATGCCTAGCTTGGTGGCCAACTCTATAGATATAAAATTGTGAGTAGAACCAGGGTCAAAGAGAATAAAAGCATCATGTTCTCTTACCTTTCCCCAAGCATGGCATAGAGGAGATCCTTTGTGGTGAGTTTGGTGAGTCTCCTCCTCTTGGATTTCAACCAAGGTAGCTCTAGGAGGATCTTGGCGGTTATTCTTTTGGGGACAAGCGCGGTACGCATGCCCTTGTTCGCCGCACTTGAAACACTGATTATCCTTGCAATAACGCTCAAGCTCTTCAAGAGAGAGTTTGTTTTTACCTTTGTAAACTCCCTTCTCTTTAGCTTTGTTGGAGTTGCCCTTAGGAGACTTCTGGACATTGTCCTTCCCCTTAGGCTCGTTGGAACCCTTGTTTTCCGTGGGCTTATTATTTCTTTTAGCCCCCATTTGGAAATTAATTCGAGAGGCCACCATAGTATGGTGCATTACCGCCGATATGGTATGTGGCCTTTGGGAGTTGACATACTCCGCCATTTCTTCGGTTAAGCCCGCACAAAATTGTTGCTTTTGCTCTCCAAAATCCAACTTTTTGAAGACAGTGGCTTTGAGTTGTAGGTCCCAAAACTTGTCTACATATATATTTGTGGATGGATTCATAGGGAGAGAGCTCTAAGCTTCGCCTTTTGGTGAGTACTTTGTCTTTGGCATCGGTGGCCAAAAACTGCTTCATAATGGAAGCTCTTAAAGCTTTCCATGTTCGTGGAGCTTCACCGTTGGCTCGTAGGCTAGACCACCATTGCCTGGCGGTCTTTTGAAAGTGCATAGCTACATGGCATAGCTTAGAGGACTCCGTGAAGCCCTCATCTCCAAACGCCGCATCAAACTGTTGGATAAAGGCCAAGACTTTGTCCGTAGCACCAAAGGTGCCAGCATAGGTAAGGAAAGAGATGCTCTTCCCTCCCTCTTTGAAATTCTTCAGCTTGGATGACCTCTTCCATGTGGCATAGGATTTCCTATGGCCTCTTCTTTTTGATGGTTCAAAGGTTGCACCATCACTTTCTTCAGAAGGTGAAGAATTTGAAGAAGGTGGAGAAGAGGGTGACCTCTTTCTCGCCTTTTTCTTGTCTTGATCTTCGTCGTCTTCACCATCAATTTCATAAGAGGAAGAGGATGAAGAATATGGAGAAGAGGGTGTCCTCTCTCGCCTTTTTCTTCTCTTGCTTTTTATCATCCCTCTTTGAATTATGGTGTGGAGAAGGGTGCGATGGTCTTCTCCGCTTTGGTGGTGATGGAGAGCGTTTAGCCCACCGTCTTCGTGGAGCCATCTCCGTCGAGGTGGTGGGAGACTCACTTCTTTCTTGTTCCTTTGGTGGAGGCTCTTGAGTTCTCCTTTGGAAAGGAGATGCATCATCAAGAAGTAAATTCTTGAGCCCTTCATATGGATTCTCTTCTTCTTCTCGAATCGGAAAGAGACCTCTTTTGGAAGTCTCACAAGGAGGCTTCCTAGGTGTTCTCTCGTCATGGTGGTGAGCTTGGAGAATCCTGTGAGCACGGAGTTGCCGTTGCACTTCACTTTGGAGAGGTGGATTGCCCATGGCTTGTTGAATCCTAGAAACAAGATAGTTAACAAGCATCAGAGCATCATTAGTAGCTTGCTCATTAGCAAAATCAAAGCTATCAACATTAATTTCACTCTCTTTACTACTGTCAACCATATGAACAACTTTTAGGTGTAAACTTTTTAGGTGTACTTTGGCACTTCAAGCCGTAGTTGCTACTCCTATTTACCCCTTTAGAAAAAGCACTCAAGCTACTGTACCCGTGGCTCGAATACCATTAATTGCAAGGAATAGAAGAGAGGGTCGTTCAACACCAAAACAACACCGGCTCCTATCAAGCTTCTAATAGCTCAATACTGGTGTCAAGCCCCATAGGACTCCACTATTAAGACCATAGCTCTTGACGGTGATTCCCCGTTAACTGCACGATGGTAGGCGCACTGCAAGGCTGAAAAATCCATATTCTACTTACTCACGGGCAATTAATAATACCAACCATTTATAGCTATCTTGAGGACCTCCCTTCTTGAGCAAGAAAAGAGAAACCTTGTGCTCTGATACCAATGTAACATTCAATGGCCTAAAAACTTGTGTGTAGCGGAAATTAGCATGAACATAATGGGCATTTCATTAGAATAGATTCCTAATGAGAATTACAAGAGTAATTGGGTGGAGAGAGCAACAAAAAGCATAACACCTAGTTAGATAGCATGAACAATACTTTTAAAAGAGAGATAAATTAAGCTATTGACAACAGTTGAGGACTGGATTTACATGGATCCGGTCCCCCCTCCAAAAGGCTTTGTATTATGGTTTCTCCCATCTAGAGAGACATTGTACAATACAATTCTTTGTGTTCCTTCAAGGCTAGCTAGTGCAATGAAGATGAAAGCTTCATGCACTAAGCAAAACACTTATCAAACACAACATCAATTATCCCCGGTCTCAGACCCAAGACCTCACACACCTTCGAAGATGGTGAGAGCTAGCAGGGTATGAGAGTAGATTGAGAGGAACAAGGAGTAGTCTTACGAGAAGATGTACATCTCCTCACATAATCACTCATATTAGCATAGTTTAGCTTAGTAATTAGCATGGTAGATGAGATGAGCATGCATTGAAGCTTGGCTCTTGGTTGGATTTGCATCACAAAGACAAGAGTTGTTGGTGTAGGCCTCCCTTCTCACAAGTTTGGAGTAGGTGGTAAGCTTTCCATTAAACCTTGACAAGGAGAGAGAGTCTTCTTTACTTCACACATGAGATTGTGTGAGTGTGTGAGTGATAATGTCTTGCAAAAATCAGCCCCCTCTCTCTCTCTTGGGCAACCCCTCTTGCTATTTGCTCTTGCCACCCTCTCATTGGACCTCCCTAGGGCTAGCCAATGACAATTAAGCAGCATAAGTGATAGCCTTCTGACATGTGTCCCCCTTTCCCCCTTTGTGAGAGCTTTAGGTAATTTAATAATTCAACTAAACTCTCATTGGACCCCTTTGCCTCCTAGCCAATAGGAATCAGGCAAGCTATTGGTCTGTTGAATGCTCATTGGACCCCTTGGGAGACTGTCCAATAGTCTTCTAGAGGACTTAATTCTCATTGGTTCTTTTATTAAGTGTTTTTAAGTTAATTCAACTAGATTTACTATAGCCTAATTCTCATTGGTCCACCTCCATGGCCATCCAATAGGAATTGGGTACACCTTGTGGGCATCTGGGCTAGGGAGTTGACATGTGTCCCTCATTCCTTTTGTGTAAAGGGAGCTTGTGTGTGTGTGTGTGTGTGACTTTCTCTCTCATCCCCTACAAGCAAGGCTCGCCCCCTCCTAAGTAGGGATTTGTAAAGACTTTTTTGACACACACAAAGCATCCAATTCCCCCATGGTTGACCTTTGGACACAACCTTTGAATTTTGGAACCTTAGCATTTTGGAAGTCTTAGTGGACTGAACCTTAGGGTCTTTTTAGCCCATTGTTGCACATGGCTCTTTTACAGATGGCCCCCCCTTTGGATCCCTATTTTCCCTCCTTTGGATCCCTACTGTGGCCGGTTTGCTAGCTTAACCAATATTCTAGCTTTTTCTCCCCTAGCACTTCCCCATATTAAATGATGAGTTTAACATGAGAAAATCATTTAGGAGAATTAGATATTGATTATTATGACAACCCTAATTAACATTCAATAGAGGTTCATACCTTTATATGTTCTATAAATTATTCCATATATATCAATGGGATCAAGGTTTCCCTAACAGACCTTTTAAGGTTAATTTTTAGGGAAAATTGCCAAAATACCCCTCTAATTTGTGGAAATTCCCAAAATACCCCTCAAATTTCAAAAATTCCCAAAATACCCTTGTATCTATTTTAGCTGGATTGGTCGATTTCCTAATCTTTATTCTTTTTTGACAATGTATATCTGTTTTTTAGTGCTTAGCATGTAATTTGTCACAAATTACCTCCCAAAAAAAGACAATTATGTCTAAAAATCATGAAGCAATTCATCTCCAAAGCCTACATAACCAACTCAAATTCTAGTTTTAGTATCTTGTATTCATAGACAATCGGTCTTCTTATGAAAAGCTACAATTTTTTTAATTTTTGGATAAATTTACTCTCACAACCAGGGGTATTTTGGGAATTTTGAAAAATTTGAAGGGCATTTTGGGAATTTTTGACAAAATATGAGGGGTATTTTGGAAATTTTTGAAATTTGAAGGGTATTTTGGGAATTTCCACAAATTAGAGGAGTATTTTGGTAATTTTCCCTAATTTTTAGTGGGCATCCGTTTTCATATAAACTCCAAATTTGTCAGGATATGGTACATTTGGATCCTCTTGAGAGATATTTCCATTGATATGTTACATGGTAGATTTATTAGAAACATAAAGGGAAATTATCCCCAATCCAAGGTATTTTTTACAAGCCCAAATTTGAGTCCAAATTTTTTCTTATGCTACCGTGTGTTTGATTCTATGAGGCCACCAGTTAGGGTTTTCTCTCATTAAATAAGCATGTCAAATTTTCTAAAGAAGATTCCAAGCTTCCATGAAATGGTCTCAATGAAGAATTCGAGTGGAAAGTTAAGGTTTTCTACGAGTTTCCATCATGAAGCAATTCCTTGCAAGCGATGGAGAAAAGGACAAAGTGCTTACCGAATGGTGGAGTTTTCTCTCCCATGAGTCTATCCACAAATATGTAAACAAGTTTTGGGATTTACATCTCAAGGCTACTCTCTTTCAAAAGATAGACTTCGTTGAGCAAACGCAACAATTTGTGCGGGATTACTTGAAGAGATGGAAAAGTATGTCAATTCTCAACAACCTGGTTCTATCCTCGGGGGGTTCACTATGTGTAAAACTACCATATCACGTGCGTTCAAGGCATGTTTGTAAAACCCCTTATCTGTGAATCTTTTAAGGAATATAATATACCCTTTTCTTTTAAAATCTGTAAGTTTTTTTCAAATTTGAAAAATTAATGCCCTTCTGTATATATATTTCTGTAAGTCTCAAGAACTTTAAATACCCTTCTGTTGAACTCACGTGATAGGTTACATTTTTATTAGGTGACCTCCCCGGGGTTCTATCCACCGAAGTAATCCACCACACCATGGTTGCTTCGTGCACCAATTTCCAACAAGGGGCTCGAAGGAATGTCAAGCCCATGGAAAGCAAAGACAAAAGTGATGCAAAGGGGAAAACCAATTGTTAAGCTTGGAGAGGAGGGCATTTTGAATCCTTGTCGGGAGCCATGCCTACTCGATTGTATGCTTGAGCTAGCTCTAAGACAAATTCGCCAAGGCATACTCTCTCTCTATATATATATCTATACACACACACACACACAAACACACACACACACATATATACACACACACAGACACATATATACATATGTATATACATTTGTACAAGTCTACATTGATGCTCAATAGATGATTCCTTTTCTTGATTTTCCAAGAGAAAATATTGAAAAATAGAGCGAATTTGTCCTGTTTTTACACTATTTGTTTGAAAATCTAAGGGTGGTTTTTCCTTTTCCTCTTCCTCTCAACAAGCATTTTTTAATTTTAAAGCGGCACGATTGTAAGATGAGACACACTTTTGCCAAACACTGGGTCACTACTGGACTCTTAGGCCGCGTTTAGACGACATAGAGGAAAACAACAAGGAAAACTTGTGCCGCTAGTTATGGATGTTCACACATTGCGGTCGAAGGAGCAGCAATACTGACGCACACATAATTACACAGACAATGCGTTTTTGCTATTGGTTGTGACTGCGCTCGAATCCCTGCTGTCAACGTTATGTCATTTTTGAGGAGGGAGGTCCCGAAGAGCTTGGAGGTGGACGGAAAATTTTGTGTCCGTTTGAGAGTAGCCATGTGGCACAAACGTCAGTCTTTGCTTGCTTGCGCCGTCCGTCTGAGTCCGCCCTTATTATGGGGGAACCCTTTACGTAGGGAAAACTGTAGATGGTAGTCTAGTAGGAGGGAAAAGGACTAGAGGAATGGCGGCAGTTGCGTTTGAATGGCAACAACTAGTCCAAGAAGTGACCTTGACTGTGGACTTTTGATGGAAACTGTAGCCTGTAGGGGCCAAGGCGAAGCCGCAAGCGGAAGCGGTCTGATGAGGTGGCGCCCACACGGCGGTCACTGGTGGCCCTTTGCCACACGAGCTGCCACATTCAGCTCCTGCTCTCGAGAGACGCGTGGTCGCTCTCCACGTGTCCTTGTGTCCGCGTAGTCCAGAAATTGCTCCTTGCCGCCATCCTTGCGTGGCGCGCTTGTCTCTTGTCAAAATCTGCGTTATTTAGAGCTGTGTCCCGCGCATGTTTTTAAGTTTGTGAAGGAAGCGTGACTGCCCTTACATATAGAAATGATACTTTGTGTCCATTCCAAAAGGCCACTGTCACACATGACCGCCGTCCATAGGTGAGCTAGCATGGTGTGTTCGTGCACCTTGTGCACATAAATTCTAACAGAGTGAAGGACATTCGTGGTGCTTGTCACAAAAGGTAGGCATTTGTATCATAGGCTGAAAGCCCACATCCAATCAGCCTATAAGAAATCCGCTTAGACAAGGACGGACGGGGTTTACATCAACTCTCCTCGCCATGTCCACAGCCTTGTCTGACAAGATCTATGCAGGGCGGAAGCAACTATTGGAACACATCAGCAAATCGTTTGTTCCTCCAAACATGTGTGACATAGGCCTGAGTTACCATGTTTTTTCAGAGCCTCCTCGCACATTAACATGCGTGCGCATTGTGCATCTCAAGGGGGGTTCCAAGTTACTCTGTATTAGTTAAGACTCCTGTTGTTCCGTGCACATGAAGAAACTTCACGGTGCCATAATCTACATGTGTGTCATTGCTGCTCTAGCATTGAGTTGGTAGACCAGTTAAGCATACACGAGGGAATTCAACTTTAAAGTCTCTTAGTTGAGCTAAAAATTCCTAGTATTATGAGCATGTCTTGAGCTAGAGAGGAGCAAGAGAAGGAAGCACTCACAATATACAAGATCTTGGAACTTTATAAGACTTAATACGTGATTAAGAGAACTTGATACAAGACTTAGATTACAAGACTAAAGTACAAGGCAAGACTTGATTACAAGAACATGGTTGGATAATAAGACAAGAACTAAAAAAGGACTTACCTCCCATGAGCCTCACAATTGGTTTGGCAAGGCCTAGGGGCTTGTAACCCAAGACCTCCTTTTATATTGGTGCTTAGGGAGGTTAAGAGGGATACATGTCAATATAAGAGTGTGCCACATAGATGACATGCATGTCAACACATGGTGCACATGCATTGTGACACATGATGTGGCACATAGATGTTGACATAAGCAATGATGCAAACAATTCTCTAGAATCTTCTAGTACAAGCTACTACAATCTTCTAGGATCTTCCTTCTAGAACCTTCCATAAATTTTTGGGAGCTCGCATCCATGACAATACCCCCTCCTCCACGAAGAGAGCACTATAGGTCTTTGTCACGCATGACAGCCGCGTCAGGATGAGAAAAAGTAGAGAGAAGAGGCGTGGGGGAAGACAGAGATTGCAAATTCTATTTTGCCGCAATTTTTTCCTCCTTGATTGTTGTGCAGATATCTGCAATCATTGCCATGCAGATAGCTTTACAATCTGTCTCGGTTATAGCCTCTTAGGTACCTCATGAATATAATATACTCCTACTGATATACCCATCCACATCTCTCCTTTATATTGTACAAAATTATAATAAAAATTACTTTCATTTTGTATGCTCTCTATATACTATAGTAGTTACTTACTGGCTCTTCTCAAAAGAAATCCATTAAATTTTAGGATTCCCTTAGAATATTCTATCCCCCCTCCTCCCCTCCTACCCTAAAATTTCACATTAGCAAAGACTGCTCGCCCTGCTGTCCTCACCAGTTATCTATCGCGCATGTCCGAATGTAGAAAATCCTATTGGTAGTACATTATATTCATAATTAGTATGGTGACCTTTGGTAGACAATAACCAATAATTGAGGGCTACATGTGTGGTTACCTGAGAGACCTCCAAGACTCGAAAAGTCATGCATAGTCCACATAAGTATGCCTCGAGTATGGGTTTGATGCTACGTTGGTGGTAGAGACACATCATGGACAGGGATACCGATCCATAGCTCCTTTCACTCGTCAATAAGAGGGGCTAGATACACATCCAAGTTTTTGACTTTGTACTTTTCAAGGATCAGTAAAGATAGCATGATGTAGCCTTTCTTGGCGCTCTTCCAAGGGGGGATGTTGTAATTGATCAAGACAACTGGTCATGTACTCCATGACGTATTGTTGGTGTCGAAAGGGTTGACACTGTCACTTGCAAGGCCCAAACAAAGATATCGTGGGTCTCCTTTTAATGCGGTCCATTTTTCCTCAATATATTTCCATGCTTGTGAATCCGTTGGGACACACATTATACCATCCACGGAGCGACTATCGGCATGACATGTAAGGAGTTTGTTGAAGGTCATGGGGAAATGTTGTAAAAATTTCCTTGGTACTAGGTGAGTCTTCTTTCATTCCCGTAGATCAATGGGAAGGTCTTTCTATCTCTCTTCACCACACTTTGGACATTTCTCCAACCGATCATACTCGTTGCAGAAGAGAATGCAATCATTAACACATGCATGTATCTTTTTTTACTCCATACCTAGCACATTAACAAATTTACGAGCACTGTCTCTATCTGGTGACATCCTTTGACACTTTGGAAATAGCTTTGATAACAGGCTGCAAAAATCGAAGTTTATTTAACTATTCGTTGCAAAGTTTATTTATCAATTAGCTTTGAAAACAGGCTGTACAAATATAAGTTTACTTAACCTTAAAAGGCGATCAATGCTTGTATTTCTCATTGCGCACATGACCTGTAGATTTAAAATATCTAACAAAGCACAGAGAATAAAGAATGAAGCTCTGGATATATATGTGTCTTGCTTGCAGCCAAAAGTCCTTTTGTGTAGTCTCTTTGCATCCACAATCGTCGTCGTCAAGCGAACTCTCCTCGTGAATGAGAAGCTCAACAACCAAATTGTCCATAATTTTATCCTCCTCCATCTGGTGTGTTAGATCTGTCATCTCCTCCTCCTCATAATCACCTACACTGGATCTCGAACTCTCGCCCATTGTTGGTGGAGAGACAAACCTATTTTCTTGCAATTGTCTCTTTGACTTTCTTGCTTGAGAGCCTCCTCCTACAACACTCCAGTGAGGAGCGGTATCCATGTGCAAAAGTTTGCGTAGATCGGTTATTCGCGTTCCTGGATCGTCCCACATTCCATAGTCCTCAACATGCTTCAAATAGACTCATTGGAGCCTAGGAATGGCCCTTTTGCAACACTCGCACAGACACAACAACTTGTCGTTCAACCATCGATCGTGTTCCACCGCATTGTCTGGTCCATCTTCGTCCCATGTTGGCGCTTGCATCTCAAAATGCGAGATGGGAGGTAGGGAAGGTGAACAAGAGCTTAAAATGAGAAGGCAAAAGAAGGGGGAAGTGATCAATTTATAATAAAAAAACGTGTACTAGGGTATAATCGCGGCAATCAGCGCGGCAAATAACACGAAAATCAACGTAGCAAATATTCATTAAAAATTTTATAAAAATGCCAGCGGATTGGCTGGGCTTTTTTACCCTAACCCACTGCAAAATGTCCACGCTAGTCTATGTTTTTTCTCTTCTTCTTCTCTTCTTAGAACTCTCTCTCTCTCTCTCTCTCTCTCTCTCTCACACACACACACACACACACACACACACACACACACACACACACACACACACACACACACACACACACACGGAGGAGGAGGCAAGCAAATGTTGGCGGAAAGTATATGTTGGTGGCAAGAGAGTGACAAAGGAGAGTTGGTGGTGGTTGCAACTCTTTTGTTGCTGGCAAGAGAGTGGCAAAGGAGCGTTGGCGGCAAGGAGACACACAAATACAACGGGTGCAACACATTTCCGATGTAAGTGCACTTATTTTCCTTTTTTGGCATGCATTTGGCGTTTGGCCCCTCTCTTAGAGGGGTTTTGGCATGTCTATTTGCATGCAATGGGCTCCCCAAACGGGCTACCCATTGCATGCAAATAAGCATGTCAAAACCTCTCTAATGCAGGGGCCAAATGGTAGCCCAAAACCCCTCTAATAGAGGGACCAAACTCATCCCAAAACCTCTAGTTTTTGGGATGAGTTTGGCCTCTCTATTAGAAGGGTTTTGACAAGTCTATTTGACCCTAGCCCAAAACCCTATGTTTATTGCCCTAATTGATTGAGGTAAAGGCTTATGTGAGCCCATGGGTTGTCCCCCATGCTCATGTTTTTTTGGCCCTATTTTGCCTCCCCCCTTCAATGTCCAAAACTCCTAGCAAACGGCACGAGTTTGGCCCCTCAAAGGGGTTTTGGCATGCCTATTTGCATGCAATGGACAGCCCGTTTGAGGAGCCCATTGCATGCAAATAAACATGCCAAAACCCCTCTAATAGAGGTGTTTGGCCCCTCTATTAGAGGGGTTTTGGCATGTTTATTTGCATGCAATGTGCTCCTCAAACGGGCTATCCATTGCATGAAAATAAGCATTCCAAAACCTCTCTAATGGAGGGGTCAAACGGTAGCCCAAAACCCCTCTAATAGAGGGGCCAAACTCATGATCCCAAAACCTTTGTTTTTGGGATGAGTTTGGACCCTCTATTAGAGGGGTTTTGGAAAGTCTATTTGACCCCAGCCCAAAACCCTACGTTTATTGCCCTAATTGGTTGAGGTAAAGGCTCATGTGAGCCCGTGGGTTGTCCCCCCTGCTCATGTTTTCTTTGAACCTATATTGGCTCCCCCTTTCAATGTCCAAAACCCCTAGAAAATGGCATGAGTTTGGCCCTCTATTATAGGGGTTTTGGCATGCCTATTTGCATGCAATGGTTAGTTCATTTGGGGATCCCATTGCATGCAAATAAACAGGTCAAAACCCCTCTAATAGAGAACCCTGAATGGCATGAGTTTAGCCCCTCTATTAGAGGGGTTTTGGCATGTCTATTTGCATGAAATGGGCTCCCCAAACGGGCAACCCATTGCATCCAAATAGGCATGTCAAAACCTCTCTAATAGAGGGGCCAAACTCATGCCAAACAACATGAGTTTATGGCATGAGTTTGGCCCCTCCATTAGAGGGGTTTTGGCATGTCTATTTGCATGTAATGGGCTCTCCAAACGGGCAGCCCATTGCATGAAAATAGGCATGCCAAACCTCTCTAATAGAGGGGCCAAATGGCATGAGTCTGAACCCTCTATTAGAGGGGTTTTGGCATGTCTATTTTCATGTAATGGGCTACCTGTTTAGTATGTTTAGGTTTTATTTGATTTCTTTTATCTCTCTTTTCTAGTTGTGACATGGCCGGGCAAGACGAAGATTTCTTGTGCTCTTTTAAGAAAACCGTGGGTTCCTCTTTTGGGAATCCTTTTGGGGGCTCCGGTCCCTATGACCACTCCCCTCCTTGTCCTCCTCCTTATTTGGTCCGTATGGATCCCGAGATAGTCTCATTCTTGCGCATGCGGCAAGAGTATGAGTGAGCTTCGCAAAGGATCTTCTTTTCATATACGCCACATTTGCTGTCCCAATGTGGGATTTCCCCCTCACCCTCGTCCATGCCCTCGCATGCCCCCACTACCTTTCCTTCACCCTTTCCCTCGGCACCTCCCACTACAATTTCTTCACCCTATCCCTCGATCCCCGCTACTAATTTCCTTCACCATTTCCCTTGGCACCCTCTTCTACATTTCCCTCGCATCAACCCTCCCCACTTCAACCATCAAGCCATCCTAGCCCTTGTGGTCATTGCTCTTCTTTAGGGCAGAGTGAGCAATGTAGTTCACGTGGCTCTAGGGATCGACGAGAGTCCGCTGACAGCTAGCGTAGACGAGGATCAGGGGGAGGCTCTTGTTTTGACGCTTGATTTGGAGGAGGTGGGGGAGGATCGTCCACTGACTTGCCAGATCCGGGGTACACTTCTGATGTGGACGTTCTAGATGCAGATGATGATGGCCTATACTATAGGTGTCATCAAGATGACGCCCCTGACCTTAGCACAAACAATGGCAAGCGCTTCCACAATCACTTGAAGAGATTGATCCACTCTACCTACACTAATTGCTTCATCGACTGGGAGCAACAAGATCCTCAGTACCTGCAGTATATTGTTGATACAATGCGGCTGCGGTTTCCTAATCCCCAGGGCCAGTCTTTTACCACACAGTGGATGGAAGGTTTTATCAAGACCTTCCTTCATAATAAACAATTCAATGTTAGTAAGGCCGCTAAACAACAACGCCAACAGCCCAATCTCCAAAAAAGGGGTGCCAATATGCATGATGCAAAGTGGGAGTTTGCCCTCCACGAGAGGGATAGTGGAGTCGACCAGCCTCAATGGAGGGAAGCAAGGGCATAACAACAAGCTCACTGTTACCATATACATGTGGTAGTGATGTGTGTGAACACACTTAGGATCGTCGGGGCATTTTTCCCTCACTAGGAGGTTTTTTCCCCCGTGCATTGTATATACGCCCTTTCATTCTAGGGCTATCTATCTTTTCATTACACAATAAGTAATACACTCTCTGTTGTGTGTCTTGAGCTTCTTTCACCTTCTCCAAGGTGTGTGTGTTTTCCTCCAACCCTAATTCCAACAATTGGTATCAGAGCAGGTTGCATCCTCCCGGGCTTAGTCGCTAGCAGCTCCAACACACACCTACTCACTTTCTCCGATTTCTGTGAGCTTTGGATCTTTGGATGATGCAAAGTCTTCACATACGGCGAGTTGAATCATCCAAGATCCTCGGATACTTTTTTTTAATAAATTTAGTGGAGGGTATAATTAGCGAGGCTATCATTGTGGGTATATACACGACAATCAACACAGCAATTACTGAACACATACTTGTGCTGATACCGCAAGCATTGCCGCGAGCTGACAGTCATGCTACCAGTTGCAGTGATACCCGTGTGCCTAATCCTTTCTTTCTCTTGAAATGCTTGTTGATAGGTGGCTATTCCAGCGGCATTCAACCCCCTTTCTTATAGTGGCGGTTTTGCCTCTTGAGGCAGTGGCAAGCTTTGATGGATGTTGTTGATAAAACTCACGAACTTTGGCCTTTGCTCTATATGGCTTAGATGCAAGCTCCCATGTTTGTTTGCTTGCATTATAACGGGATTATAACCTTTCCAATGTACAAGGTATGGAAGTCTTCCATGAAAGATTTTGGAATCAAGAATTTTATTGACTTCATACTCTTCATGACCATCAATATCTATCAATAGTGGTGGTTGTGAGCATCTCTCTAGAATCTTGGACTGATGAGAGGGCTCCAACATTGAAATATGGAAGATTGGATGAACCTTCATTGATTGCGATAGCTAGTGGAGATGATATATGACTAGATTTACTCGGCCAATCATCTTGAATGGTCTAAGTCTTTGATGATCTAGACTTTAAGAAAGGCAAGATGAACGTAGGTCATGGGGGAGAAACCAGCTAATCTTGGGCGACCTATCTAGACTGTTCTATTTCAATTTCCATGACTTGGTCCATGATGGATCGAGATTTTGGTACCTTGTCATATGCACACCATACTTTGTAGAATTGTACCCTTAGACCTAATATAGCTTTCCTTAAAGTTCCGTGATGATCCGAGTACATTTCGTCGACAAAATGGCTTGTTAACCTGGAGAGGCGAGATAGGATATAGACAGATTTTCAAATCAGAGAGTGATGGTTTTCTTGTTGGGTTGATGTGGTTGCTTGCTAGGTTGACAGCCTCAAAGAGTCTCCATGCTGCATTCGAGTCACTTCCTTGAGTATTGACATATTATGTTAGTGTCAGATAGCTATGCTACATGCACGTCATGCCACAACCATATTTTTTCATATGAGTTATGTACTAAGCTAGCTCAAAACCATATTTCTTTGGAGAAATTAGCTTTCAAAACAATCACATCTTGCTAGAGACATTATCTTGGAGTTTAGTATAAAGACATATTCTTCTTTAAAAAATGTAGTCTCTAAACCATGCTTTATTGAATACATTCAACTTTGAATTCCTTATTTAAACCATGCTTTGTTGAAGATATTCAAGTTTCAATTCCTTTTAATTGTCCAGCCATACTATCCACTACATCTATCATGTGAAACTTAGAATTTTACTTGTTGCAAATAATGAGAAATAATTTCCAAAGATATTTTATCTTCAAAATATGGTTTGCCACCTTTGATATATTTTACAAATATCAAATAAAGTGCACATATACTTTGACTCCTAGCTCATTAGCTCATGGGTTTTAGCTCGAAAAATGGCAACCCTCGTGCTAGTCATAATAATGTCGTATCAGGAACAATTTTAGTGGCCAATTTTTTTGGATACCTAGTAAGACTTGTTAAGGTTACAAGTACTATTAAACAACCTTAATGGAGGATTTTTTATGCATATAGCAAGACTATGTATTGTTAATGAAAATCTTTTGTTGTTTCTGTCTAGATGTGATTTATTTTTCACATTTTGTTATGGTTCAACGTTTTAGCAAGGCTTTTAACTGATTTCAGTGGGAAGTATCTAGTTTCTTTCATAGATCTTCTCACCATTCTATTTTATGTGTGCTATGAGCATAACGTGGTCACGAAAGTATAGGTTCGGATCCCTTTTTGCTAAATGCATGAACACTAGGTGTTGTGGGCCCTGGTGTTTAGCAAAGGTAGATTTGTGCATGCAAGTTCATGAAACTGATAGCCTATGAAGAATTTTGTACTATATATGCAGTCTCTCTATGAGATTTATTTTAGGTCTACCAATCACCATAAAGAGGTCAGGGCTCGGTTTGGGTGCTTGTAGACAAGTTCACTAAACTTTGTAAGTTTCTTTAGTTCCCTATTCCATCTCTAAAGTTAACCAAGTTTGTTGTCCATGATCGTTTGCTGACTACTTGCTGATTACTCAACAATGTTCTAAGGAATTGCGACCCTTGTTTACAAGTCATTTTTGGTGGAGTGTTTGTAAATGGTTGGGAGACACACCTAAGCACTGCTCATCCAGAGATGGATAGGCAATTCACAAGTGTTAATCTCATGCTAGAGGATATGCTAGGATCATACGTTAGCAAGAAGCAATCCAATTGGAAAGGTTATCTCTCTAGTTTGGAGTTGCTATCTAGACGCAATGCCATGTTGCACAATCCCTTCATGTTTAGGTCAAGTTCTGATCAACCTTTGATCACCAGCTATTTGCTACGTATCACCTTACATGCAAAGAAAAGTCCCGTGCTTGAATGATGAGAGGTGATCCTCGCAAATCAATGTTCAAGTGGGGAATGCTCAACCCATGAAAGGAAACCACACTTCAATTAGTATAACTTGAACTGCAAGATAGTATGTGGAAGAGAGACAACAATCATGGTGTGACCATCACTTGGGATAAGGTCATGGCCATAAACATCAGACTCATGTAAGGTAGAGAGTTAGCATTGGAAAAGTGACTCTGGGGGAAGAAAGCGAAGGAACATAGAGACAAGAGAGGTAAATGTGTGATGGGGTAACAAGGGGGGGAGATGAAAAGGTGCGTAGGAAGGGGCTCTAGGCTGGGTAAGCATGACGGCAGCAGGGAAATATCGGCACCGTCTGGGTGCCACGTCGTCCGCGGCCCGCCGCCTTGAGAATCATGCAGGGACGCGTTACAAGCGGACGGCTCCTTTTATTATTGGAGTGTTGGATCTGCGGCCTACACCTACACCCGCAGCCTCTTCTCTACGTCTAGCCGCTACCTGTTATTAGCAGCCAGGCCCAGCACTCCTCATTAAAAGCGTGTGCGAGACGCAGCCGGCCAGCCTTCGCTGCTCGCGTTCACATCGTGCCCGCCATCGCCCGCTAGGTGCTAGCTCTACATTGCTTCTTCCAACACTATCCATTAAAGCTGGCTATGGCGATCTCGTAAGAATGCGCTGATTCATCTTTCTTCTCTACCGTCATCACCACCACCATATGCATTACACACATACCCTTTGCAGCCTCACCTAAATGGCGGTCGCTGCAGCCGAATCAAGCTCTGGCTATGGCTATGGTAGCTTCTTGACAAGGTGCAAGGTAGAGGGCCCTGCTGCATTAAGCTTGCCAACAGATCAATTGGAGGCAGCTGGAGAGCCTCCACATTATCGAGGTGTGCGGCGGCGGCCGTGGGGCCGGTTTGCTGCGGAGATTCGTGATCCAACCAGAAAGGGCCGTATCTGGCTCGGCACGTTCAACACAGCGGAGGAGGCTGCACTGGCCTATGACGCAGCTGCCAGATCCATCAAAGGGGAGAAGGCGAAGACCAATTTCGACAAAAGTTTGCCTCCGTCGATCAAAGAGACGTATCTTGCAGTAGATAGAGCTTCCAAGATTGAACGGGATAACAGTACTAAGTGTGGCAGATTTGGAGGTGTAAGATCCCTCAAATTAGGCAGGGCAAGAGGCCCAAAAGCAGCCTATAGCTCACCGGCAATGGGAGATTTATGGATGTCAGGAACATTGGGGCCCCTTGACATCAAAGAGCAGCAGAATCCTGAGGACCATATGTTCAGTAATTTGTATGGAACATCTTCATCTACGTCGTCGATGGAATATCTGCCGCATGCAACAATCAAGCTGCCCCGGACACCAAAGAAAAGAATGCTTAAGGATTGCATCAACTCAAGTGACAGAGGCTGTTTGGAGGCAATGGGGATTAATGACAGTGAATTAATTGAAGATGATAATCAGACGAAAGGAGATTTCAAGAGCTCTATCCCTTTTACGCCTCTCCGGCCGCCGCCCAACTCACTACCCTCAGAATTGGCCTGCACATTTATCCCTTTCCTAGACCTCAATGTGCCTTGTTGTGCCAAAGGAGATGCATGTTGAAGAGATACAATTGGTCAATCCTGAGTACAGCAGCTTTCTCTTCCCATGCTTGTCACATGGAAAGGAAAGCAGCTGTATTTAAGTGATGGTCATCAGTATAGGGCTGTTTTATTTCTGTGTTTTTGCTAGTTGTAGTATAAGATACAGCAATGTGAGGCATGTGCAGATGATGCCCCTTGCTACTGATCTCTGCTGATATCAAGCAATCATGTATGATTGACATGAGATATCCCTTCCTATAAATACGGTGCTGATTTGCAATATTTACATTCGTTTAAATTATGGTGCCACATTCGTTTTTTTACATTCTCATGTAGGAAAAGGGAGCCTTTTTAAGTGTTCTTCATACAATGCATAACATCATGAGCTTCTGCTCGGGAGGCACCGCATACCTAGCTCAGTACGATTGGGGGCAGGGGACCACCGGCCCCGATCGGTACCCTGCCCCCAATCGTACCTAGCTAGTTATGCCGTGCCTCATCCCTCACAGAAGCTCATGATGTTGAGGTAAGGCAATGGTCACGTGAGGCATAGTTATCAAGTATTTGAACAAATAACTAAGCCTCATTCATGGTCACACTCACAAAGCGGCATTAAATGAGTTACTAAGCCTACTTTTGTAACTATGCCAATTTTGGCATAAGTTGTAAAGTTCAAGGCATAGTTGGGAGAATGGATGAATAACTAAGCCTCGCGTAACCCTTCAAGATGCTTAGTTATTCATTTTATGCTTTGTCTGGGCATAGTTGGCATAGTTATCAATAACTGATAACTAAGCCTTGCGTGACCATGTCCTAAGTCATATATTAATGTGGAAATTATTGTGAGAATCTTCCCAAAACTTCGTGAACAAGTATGTGTGTATTCACATCAAATTATTTCTTCAATCAAGTCTTACCTCTTACCCCCTCTCGTGTGGAGTCCCCCTTAGACAAAGCAAAAAGATACAGAGCTACTCCCCAAAGAGTTGTAGTAACGAGAGGCAGATGTACAACCCGAGCTAGATCTTGAATTTACAAAATGTTTTACCACCCTCTTAAGGAGACATCCACTAACTGCACTAACTAATATACTAGGCCTTTTATTTAGTTTGCTTTTCATCTCCTTTGCATTTAATTTGCTTTAGATTATAGCAAGAGCTTGCATTGTCATCATGAGCACTATCCTTGGTGACATTTGGTGCACATATTCTATTTTTCTTTTGGTAATTTTGGTCCCTAAACATAATATGGTTCACTTTCATGATATCATTTTCTTCGAAATTTTGTTCATTAATAATAGAATTTTTTTTCCTTAAGAAAAGACTCATTTTCTTGAACATGGAGTGCTTTTTTTTTCTTAACGAGCCTAATTGACACAAGGCCTCAGCTACTTGAAGTTTTGTAGTAGCCCGAACATTTTACTTCTTGCATCCCATCAATTATGGAGTCTAGAATGCGATCTTTCTAGTTACCCTCTTCATATTGTGATTGTTTCGTATAACAAGCAATTTTAGTAGCTTATTCAAGAAACTCATGTCTCCTAGGCGATGTGAATTGACTAGTTTCACTTTAAGTAGTGTGTATCGGTTGGTGTTTATTTGTAAAACATGCATAATCTTTGAAGATGCGTCAACGCGACAAGAGCTTGCGAACTTGCATTGCGAGGACGCTTGTGCGGACAAGGGTCGCTAGGTGTTGGGACTGAAGGTGATGATGGAGTGATGACAATAGCAACGCTGTCTCGTTGCTTTTTTTAAAAAAAGATTGCAAGAGAAAGCTTGTGCATCATATGAGCTTATATATTTGTTGGTCTAGTTGGGAAATGGATTTTGTACGTGAATATAAGTGGGGCAAGACTTCGAAACTGGACACAATGCCTTTTATTATGAGTTGTTGTCAAGGATTTCAAATTCACGTGATCACGTGTTTTTTTTTCATGATCACACTGTTAATTAACAAAATTCTCAATTCACAAGTCTTCACATTCATAGAAATTGGCGTGGTGACTTGAAGGGGATCGGGAGGCGTAGTGAGATTTGCCCGCCGGTATAGCTCTGTAGCTCGTCGAGACCCGATGGGATACAAAGGACACTCGAAGGGTTGCGGCCTCGATGGTCTTGCTTCGTAGCTTGACGGGCTCCTAGGGTACCTATAAATAGGACCTCTTATAGGGGTCCTGTCATAATAATCAATATCTAATTCTCCTAAATGATTTTCTCATATTAAACTGATCATTTAATGTGGGGAAGTGCCAAGGGAGAAAAAGCTAGAATATTGGTTAAGTTAGCAGACCGGCCACAGTAGGGATCCAAAGGAGGGAAAATAGGGATCCAAAGGGGGGGCCATCTGCAAAAGAGCCATGTGAAACAATGGGCCAAAAAGACCCTAAGGTTCAGCCCATTAAGACTTCCAAAATGCTAAGGTTCCAAAATTCAAAGGTTGTGTCCAAAGGTTAACCCTAGGGAAAATTGAATGCTTAGTGTGAGCTCAAAAAGTCTTTGCATATCCCTACATGGGAGGGGGCGAGCCCCAAAGCTAGGGGATGAGAGAGAAAGCTACACACACACACACACAGGCTCCCTTTACACAAAAGGAATGAGGGACACATGTCAGCTCCCTAGGCCAGATGCCCACAAGGTGTGTCCAATTCCTATTGGAAGACCCTTGAAGTGGACCAATGAGAATTAAGCTAGAGTAAATCTAGTTTAATTAATTTAAAAACATTTAATAAAAGAAACCAATAAGAATTAAGTGTCCTAGAAGACTATTGGGCAGTCTCCCAAGGGGTCCAATGAGCATTCAGGAGCCCCATGGCTTGCCTGATTCCTATTGGCCAGGAGGCAAAGGGGTCCAATGAGAGTTTAGTTTAATTATTTAATTATCTAAAGCTCTCACAAAAGGGGAAAGGGGGACACATGTCAGAAGGCTATCACTTATGCTGCTTAATCCCTATTGGCTTGACCTGGGGAGGTCCAATGAGGCAAAAGCCAGCCTAACTTAGCAGCTAGGGCTCGCCCAAGAGAGAGAGAGGGCTGATTTTTGCTTGGCATTGACACACACACTCTCACACTTGACCATGTGTGAAGGGAAAATACTCTATCTCCTCCCAAGCTTTAATGGAGAGCTCATCACCTACTCCAAGCTTGTGAGATAGAAGCCTACATCAACTCTCTCTTGGCATGTGGATGCAAATCCGACCAAGAGCCAAGCTTCAATGCATGCTCATCTTCTCTACCAAGCTAATTACTAAGCTAAGCTATGCTAATATGAGTGATTATGTGAGGAGATGTACTTCTTTCTCGTAAGATACTTCTTTTTCCTCTCAATCTACTCTCATACCCTGCTAGCTCTCACCATCTTCGAAGGTGTGTGAGGTCTTGGGTCTGAGAACGGGGATAATTCAAGTTGTGTTTGATTAAGTGTTTTGTTTGGTGTATGAAGCTTCCATCTTCATTGCACTAGCTAGTCTTGAAGGAACACAAAAAATTGTATTGTACAATGTCTATCTTGATGGGAGAAACCATAATACAAAGCCTTTTGGAGGGGGGACCGGCTCCATGCAAATCCGGTCCTCAACTGTTGTCAATAGCTTAATTGCTCTCTCTTTTGAAAGTATTGTCGATGCTATCTAACTAGGTGTTATGCTTTTTGTTGCTCTCTCCACCCAAGCACTCTTGTAATTCTCATTAGGAATCAACTCTAATGAAATGCCCACTATGTTCATGTTAAATTCCGCTACACAAAAGATTTTAGGTCATTAAATGTTATAGGTCCCATTTTCTTCACAATTCTCACTTCCGAGTCTTGACTTGCACAGGTATGCAACCAAAGAGTCATCACAAGAAACACAGAAAACTACGATATAAATTTTTAGCTTAATTTTATAAGCTCTAGTTTTACTATTTTGTTTTTAAGTTGGTTTACTTTTTTTAATAATTATTTTTTAGTTTTAAAAGTATGTTGATCTTGCTTTTCACGTCGGCATTGGTTCTAATATTGGATCGGAAGTGTCGCTGTGAAACGCTAGACCATCCAGCAATGTTTTATAACGTGTCGCTTGTGTTCTGTTAGCACCAAGCTAACTCGGATAACATTTTTCAGAGCTTTTATTGTAAAAACACTTATTATTTTAATAAATCGAGAATGTTGTAACTCCTACTTTCCAGATAAATAGTGTAATTGATGAGTCGGGGTTACAAGCTTCCAGATTGTATCAACCTATCTCTAGTTAGAGCTCCATATTATTAGTTTTGACCACAGAAACATTGGTTAAGGTATAAAAGCCATTTTTTGTAAGTTTTTGGATAATAGAATACAGCGTGAGCTAAAGGCGCTCACTTCTCTCCTTCTCGCACTTCCTACTCTCTTCTCGGTTGTCACATTGCAGTGCCGTTTGTTGCGTTGCAACCGCAGGTAAGAGCTCTATACGTTGACGTAAATATTTCATGGTAATCCATAGCTTTTGGCGTCGTCGATCGACGCTCTAATTTCATCATAAGTAATAATTTAAGCTTAAAAATCATATAATAAGTATAGGTGAGATATTGGAACATCATTGCTAAGCATTTAGATGTATTCTGGATCGAAAACGATTAGGTCACAAACTTACTACTGTTAATAATCGTGATTTTTGCACTTACTTAAAAGTGAGAATTGAAACCATAAGTATGTGTGCTTAGGTCTTATAAACATGTCCTAGAAGTTTCGTAACGTTTGGATGTCATTTGATGTTGTAACAGTTATGATTTATTTGCCGATTAGCGACTAGCTTTTGATGATTTCTGTCATTTGAGTGTAGCTTGAGTTAGATGCGAGTTGTCTGTTGTTTTTCAAGAGATTGAAAACCTCTTGTAGCCTCTATGCACTATGAGTCAGCTTTGTCCCATGGATTGACAATTATATTCGTGGTTCTCGCTATGTCTACAATAAGATAGGAGTGAGGTTAGACATCCGTCCCACATTTGGCGCCGCTGTCCGGGAATGAAGAGACTTAAACTAGGAAAAAACACGAGCGTTTTGTGTAGTTGTCCTTTAACTTTCTTTAGGATCATCTAGAGTCAAAACTTTCTTTTGAAAACCGCATAGCTTAAGATTGTCATCTTTTGCTGTGTAGAGATAGCTTGGAAGTAAGCGTCCTTGCTAGGTACCTTTTAGGATTGTAGGACTGTAAGATTAGATTACGATTTTGAGAATGATTGATGGACAAGACAAGTGTTAAGATCAAAGCTCAGAAAACCATAAAAAAACAAGAAAACGGATATTTGTGGACACTTTCCACAACCCTATTGCAATAGAATCTAGGAGTAGGGTAAGTAGAATCCGAGGTGAGATCTTAGAATATTGCTCACTCGAGAAGAATCAATTGTAAGTTGTTTATGTGAAGTTACAGAAATTCAGGTCTACGGCTTGAAACAACACCAAAAGACTGTCAACCGCTGAATCCGGGTGGAGATTATGCTTTAGAAGTTGTATGAACCAGTGGGTAAGCTTAAGGACGCATTTGAGGTAAATTTTTAAGAGTTTGTAAATATCTTTTTCTTGACATTTTAGGCCAAATTCAATTTTGACTTGAACTTAGAGGCTTAAAATAGATCATAAAAAGACTGTCCAATTGAAAAAGTTAAAAAAGTGCTCATTTTAGGCCAAAAGTAAATAATCGTGATTATTTACTTTTAGCTCAAAAGTTAGTAAGGTTGATACCAGAGATTCTATGCATGTGCACTACAACACTACATGGAGATATCGACGCGCGTATATCGACGAAATTAGCGGGCGTCGATATACGCGTCGTAATGTGCGTCGATATACACGTGGAAAGGTTTTATTTTCCACGCGTATATCGACGCGTATAGCGACGCAAAAAAATTTGGGGGAAAAAAAACGAAACCCGTGAGCAGCAGGGGCCATTTTCGCCTGCGCTCTGCTCAAATCTTGACCTCCACCTGCTGCGCAGGTATTATGCCCCCCCCCCCCCCCTCTCTCTACATCGTGTGTGTGTGTGTGTGTAGGAAAGAGAGAGAGAGAGAGAGAGAGAGAGAGAGAGAGAGAGAGAGAGAGAGAGAGAGAGAGAGAGCGGTGTGTGTGTGTAGGAGAGAGAGAGAGAGAGAGAGAGAGAGAGAGAGAGGTGTGTGTGTAGGAAAGAGAGAGAGAGAGAGAGAGAGAGAGAGAGAGAGAGAGGTGTGTGTGTGTGTGCGCAGTAGGAAATAGAGAGAGAGAGAGAGAGAGAGAGAGAGAGAGAGAGAGAGAGCGGTATGTGTGTAGGAAAGAGAGAGAGAGAGATGTGTGTGTGTGTGTAGGAAAGAGAGAGAGAGAGAGGGGGAGAGAGAGAGAGAGAAGTATGTGTGTGTGTAGGAAAGAGAGAGAGAGAGAGAGAGAGAGAGAGAGAAATGTGTGTGTGTGTGTGTGTGTAGGTAATCAAAGAGAGAGAGAGAGAGAGAGAGAGAGAGAGAGAGAGAGAGAGAGAGAGAGAGAGAATTAATGTGCTTAGGAAATTAAAATTTAAAAAAAAAAATTAAAGAGAGAAATGAAATGAAATGTTATATTAACATCTTCGAAAGGCCAAAGTGACCTATGAAACATGAGACAAGAAAGTTACAATGTGATGGATCTGATACAAAGTCAGAGTAAGAAGATGACAAAATAAAATATTATGGAATCCTAAACTGCTGGGTATGGACTAAACGGCTAAACCAGCTAGCTGGGATAGGTAGATCATAGGAGATCCAACAGCTGTCGCTAGCGGATCTCATCAATCTTCTCCATGGTCAGTAGTCTGACCGGGCGTTATGCATGTCGAGCCAAAGTGACCTAGCTAGATCCTCTGATGCAGCCTCTGTCGATGTTGTGTAGTCCTCCGCAGTCGTGGACGTCTAGATCTCCCTAGCTCAGTCGCTCGTTCGATCAATAGAGAGATAGGGAAGTAGAGAGAGAGAGAGAGAGAGAGAGAGAGAGAGAGAGAGAGAGAGAGAGAGAGAGAGAGAGAGGTAAGTAGAGAGAGAGGTAAGTAGAGAGAGAGAGAGAGATAGGAAATAGCTAGAGAGATAGAGAAAGAGATTTATATATATATATATATATATATATATATATATATATATATATATATATAGAGAGAGAGAGAGAGAGAGAGAGAGAGAGAGAGAGAGAGAGAGAGAGATAAGAAATAGAGAGATAGAGAAAGAGAGTTATATATATATATATATATATATATATAGAGAGAGAGAGAGAGAGAGAGAGAGAGAGAGAGAGAGAGAGAGAGAGAGAGAGAGAGAGAGAGAGAGAAGAGAGATAGCGAGAGTGAGATCGAGAGAGAAAGAGAGATCGAGATCGATTTTTTGAGCAAGAACCATGCAAGGCTTCTAAATCTTTCTCAAGTTGCTCATCCATCTCCACATTATCTTCTGGCTTGGACATGGAGGCCCCGTCCGGTTTACAATCAGGTAGAAAACTTTCATTGGGCTGAGAACTTCCATGGCTTGTGCATGTGGTGAAAAAAACACCAGGATGGGCATAATATCCTTGGAAAAACCTGTGCAAAAAATTGCAAACAGACGGAACATTACAAAAATGACAAAAATGGTCATGCTGTAATATATGATTCATCAAGTGCGGCATTGGAAAGCTTTCTCTGATAGGCTACCTCGGAATGGAGGCAGGTGGGTTCGTAGACAGAGAAGAAACTATGGAACTAAAAGAGGCAAAGGGGTTTTGCCTGCCACATGCATTGCCATGTACACCTGGGAGTGCACGTATGTGTCTACCCATATAGGATTTGACCAATAAAGACGAGATTTTGACCCGGTGGTCCTGATCTCCGTACACCTCTGGACCGAGGTGTACGGAGATTGGGCAAGACTAGAGAATGCGAGGTAGTTTACATTGTGAGGAGTATATATATATATATATATATATATATATATATATATATATATATATATATATATATATTAAAAAAACATTCATAATCATTGTAGATGGCAACGTCATCATCTAACATGGAGGAAAAAGATTGCATGCTCGTGCACGCTCTGCAAGTATCAAATCCTGCGCAAGCGTAGGATATGTAATGAGCATGTGTACAAGTACGAAGAGTTTGCTAGAGAAACTGTACAGAATCTGAGATATGACTCCTACGGAATGGGCATTGATTTTCGCGACATAGCACCTACATCTGAGAGAGAGAGAGAGAGAGAGAGAGAGAGAGAGAGAGAGAGAGAGAGAGAGAGAGAGAGAGAGAGAGAGAGAGAGAGAGAGAGAGAGAGAGAGAGAGAAAAGATTATGCGTGAAGGTCCGACCAATATAGAGCCACGGATGGAAGCAGAAAAGGGCTTACAGACAGAAGACGACGGCATGGAGGAGATGCTGGATGCCTTCTTCCAGACAAGCGAGGAGAGCGCGAACGAAGCAACACCAGAAGCCGTGCGCCTATCTCCAGAAGACATGTTGAGGAAGTTGGCACGTCAACCAATCTATGAAGGCGCCAAAATATCTGTGCTTCGTACCTGTCAGGGTTGAAATCGCACGACTGGCATAAGTTCTTGCAATTCATTCTTCCAATTGCGATCAAGGGGTGTTTAACGGAGGAAGTGCGGACCTGCATATACAAGATTTCAGAGCTAGTGCGGTGGATCTCTTCCAAGGAGATACGGGAGGAATCTATTGCAGTCGCAAGGGCTAACTCCATTGAGGCAGTTTGCATGATTGAGAAGTATCTACCCACGAGCTGCCTAACTATCCAAATGCACTTACTCGTCCATGTAGTAGATGAGGTTGCAGTGGCAGGTACAGTCCACAGCCGTTGGATGTTCTTTCTAGAGTGGTTCATGAAAACACTTAAGGGTTTTGTTCGCCAAAAAGCGCGTCCAGAGGGGAGCATGGCAGAAGGATGGCTGGTGCAAGAGTCTCTTGTATTGACGACCGAATTTCTATCCGTTTCTGACCCAGAAATGCCTCGACTGTGGAGCGATGAGGAGGATGCAAGACTGGTGGGAGAGGAGCTGCAAGGGCAAGGGGTGCCGAAGAAAATGAACCAGGCCATGCGAGAAAAGATCATGAAGTTCTGTATACTAAATTCAGCGCCGATGCAAAAATGGCTTGAAAGGTACGAAGAAGAGAAAGAGAGACGCAATCTAGAGCGACAGGATTTCAGGCGAAGTCGAACGACTAGAGGCTTACCCTTGCCAGACTATCTCGCTCCTCTACCTGAATTCCCTACAATGGCATGGTTGGACAAGACAGTGAGAGCAACTCGACAGATCGGAGAACCCATATCTCTAGAAGAGGAAGAGTTGGCTATTGGATGTGACTGGAAGTATCATACATACATGGCACTATGGTCGCATGGAAAGCATTTCAAAACACAACAAATTGACAGCAGAAGAAACACGTTTGAAAGTGGGGTAATGGTTAGTTTCATGCAAAAGAGCAGGGCCAGTGCTAGAGACACGAATGAGAGTACTAGCAACCTGGATTACTGTGGTCTAGTGTCAGATATCCTGAAAGTAAGCTTCAGGTGGTTTGAGATGTTTTTGTTGGATGTGAAGTGGTTCAAGGTGATTACTTCTGGTCGCAATGCAACGGTACGCAGAGATGGAAACAAACTTGTGCAAATAGACTCTACAAAGACTTGGACAGATGCGAGCGACACATTTGCTCTCCCCGAACATTGCAAGCAAGTGTTCTTTGTACCGGACCCTCGAGAGCGACAATGGTGGTTTGTGATTCAGGTTGCTCCAAGAAATAAACAAGTATTTGAAGGGCAAGATCTCCTGGAGGAAAGTCAGTCAGACGACTTCTATACTACTGTGACATTAGATGAGATGGACGAAGGTATGGCAGAGGAAGCTGACAGATATACGAGGGATGACGTAGACGAGCCAGAATTGATAGTTGTAGATGAAGATGCAATGGATGAAGACAATCTGCCAGAACGAGTTGGGGCAGAGTTATGTTTGCAATTAGAGATAGACGATGATACGGTGCAAGATCTTATCGATGATGCCTCACTCGTCGAGGACTAGGCCTGTAAGTGTTTGTGTGAAGACTTTGATTTAAAATTAAGCTTAAAGTTAATTTAAACAACTGTGTTCTGACGCTTTATTTTACTTTCTTTGTGTAGGACTTTAGTATGGCAGACGAGATTCCAGATCCCGCTTCCATGAGTGCAGATGCATTCATGGGCTTCGTTACACGGATGACGCCTGCTCAGATGGCAGAGGCTTCTCAGTACTGGGTAGCCAAAGGCACGGGTACTACGCCTCCGAGCTTCACACCCGAGGGACCGACGCCTAGGGGGGGACGCCTACGGGGTTCAGGACGCCTATGGGTACGACGCCTTCTTCTCCCATCACGACCGCTTCGACACCTAGGGGTGGGGCAGAGGCGGGTACGTTCTCATCTCCGCAGCACAGGCGCACTCGCCGATCTCGGCGATCGTCAGGTGGAGGTGGTGGTTGCTGTGGAGGAGGGTCCACAGATGCTTCGACCCCTCCTCCCTCACGAACCCCGTCTTACCCAGGCACACCTCTCGACACACCTCTTGGCACACCTCGGACACCTTGGGGGGCACACGATCCGAGTGCCTCCAAGCTCTATACTGTACGGGGAGATGGTTCTGTTGACATGGATAGAGTCGCGACTGAGATGCGACAGCGGATTCGCCAGCTCGTGGAGCTGCAGTTTTCGACCAGCATTCTGACGTCTTGGGATCAGCAAGAAAAGGAAAAAGTCACTTACATAGTGGAGACCATCCTGAGAGAGTATTAGCCTGCTCCGGGCTCTTTCGTTGTTTCGGCGCGGTGGATCAAGGGTGTTGCACGGGACACCATCAAACATCGACGAGATACATCTCGGAAGGCTTTCAGGACCGGCTCGCCGAAGCCTTTGGGCATCCCACACGAGACGTGGCTGTAGATCAGGGAGGATGAGCGGACAGCAGCCACGCGGTTTAGATAGCAGCGTGAGGCTGCGCAGGTACGACAGATGACTAGGGGGACATCTCATCTTGGCAGCGGAGGCTTCAACACCTTTCGCTATGAGTTTGTGAGTTTCTAATCCAATCTTAACTATGGCGTTTTTTAAAACGCGATGAATCATGTATTCTTATTACTTTGATTTTTGTATAAACGCAGAATCTTGCGATGCATCGAGCTCCATCACGCGAGGAGGAGTCAGATGGATATCGCAGAGGTATCTATGAAGTACTGAATGATCTTGAAGCTTCAGGAGAGCCTGTAGAGTGGGAGGCCTTACAGTCTCGCTGATCGCTCGAGGTGAGACGTTAATATGTGTGAGTTGATTTAATTAAGTCAGTATATGTGAAGTAATATCAATACTAATTTTGTGAGTTGTCCTATGTGCAGGTTGCGACGCCTAGTCATTAGTGGACCAGATTTCATCTATATGCTTTGTGAGACACAGACACGCTTCTGTGTCTCTTTTTTGTACAAACAGTTACTGTTTAGACAGTTATTGTTTCCCTTATGGTTATGATTATTGTCATTGTCATTGTATAGACAGTTATTGTTTCTCTTTCTGGTTATGCTTATGGTTATTGTTAATTTTGTTTATGGTTATGGTTATCTACATTATGGTTTTGATCAAAGTGATTATAGCCGGTTATGGTTTTAAGTTATGGTTATGCTTCGTTATGGTTATGCTTTTAAGTTATGGCTATGCTTTTCAGTTGGTACGGTTGTCTTTCATTGGCTTTAAATCTCATGTGAGATCCTACATGGATAGTATGTAGGAGGCGTATACATGATATGGTTTTTTTTTAAAATTTTATGTACAAACAAAGGGAACTCTGCCGAAATTTCTGCGCGCGGGAGCATGGTTGATATTTTGGTGCTGCTCGCTTTCTTGGGCAGAGGGCAGGAAGTCTGGCTATGGCTGTGTCCATCTTTTAACTGGGAACAGGCCAGGCTACCTGCCCTCTGTCCAAGAAATTTTTTTTCTGCTATGGTCGTCGCTATATGCATTGCTATATGCGTCGCTATGCGCATCGCTATACGCGTGGCTATCAGCGTCGCTAATAGCGACTGGTTTCACAACGACGCGTATAGCGACGCTCATAGCGACGGGCAGCGTCGATATATGCGTCGATAACACCTTCTTTTGTTGTAGTGGTGTACAAATAACTTTTGTAAAGGTCCATAGAATATAGATCACCAAACTGACCAAATTAACCTTGGTAAAAACTGAAATCTGTACTGATTGTTGAGAACTTGAGTGTGAATTGAAAAAATCTTATTCAAACTTAGTGAAACTTGACTCAGAGGATTATATTGAAGTGTTAAACAAGTGTATATACTCTGTTGACAAAAAAGATGCAAAAATTTATCAGAAGTAAATAATTGTAATTATTTACTTTTGTTTCTTTTTTGACAATCCCAACATACCACTAGTTTTAGCATATTATATTAAGCCCACAAATCAAATTTGGCAAGATTTGGATCATTGAAGTAAACATTGTGGCCAAATTTGTAAAGCCAGTCTCTGCAGACACAAAATTATTGACCGTTTGAACAGGGATTATCCAAACTTGATGAAACTGGGCTAGGGGGCTTAAGTTGAGCCGCTTAACCATTCTGTGTCAACATTGTGGTAGAAAGTTGCATAAAAATATAAGGAGTAAATAATTGCGATTATTTATATCTGTTACAGAATTGGACATTTTCGCACATTTAAGTATACCACAAGGTCAAGCATATCAAGTAGACCACATAAATCAAATTTGGTGAAATTTGGATCACAAAAGTGAGACATAAGCCAGATTCTTGAAAACTGAGTCTGCGGACATGAAACAGTTAATAACTTGGACAAATTTTGTTTAAACTCAGTGAAACCTGTCCATGGACTATAACAAGTTGATTACTTGGAAAAACAAGCCAAAAAATGCAAAAAATTGAGAATAATAAATAATTGCGATTATTTACTTATGATACACAAAGTCAAAATTTTGGACTTTTGAGCTTGTACAGTGTTAGAACAACATAAAAAAAGACCATTGGACAATTTTGGGTTCAATCGGATCCAAATTAGTACATATTCACTAAGTTTCCAGGTTGCAGATTAGTCCTTTGGCTTTTTGCAAAAGTAGGATCTGAAAGTCTGAATTGCTGACTCACTTAGCTCAAATTGAAGTGGTATACATAGACCAGTCACAATAGTTAGCAAAAAAATGGTACTGGCGTTGTGAAAGAATAGCTAACTTGATTAACAATGATACAGGAATCAAGTTGTAGACAAGGAATTGAAAGCTTGACAAGAGTTGCAATCAAGTTAAGCGGAAGAAACTGATAGTAACAAGTCAATCTGACGGTAAGTACTCTATCCAGGGCTTCACCAATCGATATGAACCTTAGATCTGGTCCTATACTAGCAAACCAAGGCATATTTAGAGAGACCGCTACTAGAGTATCCATCGAAGAGACTGTGAATCAAGATGATCACTTGGACACTATCTTTGAAGAACTCTCAGACACTTTTTCATAATCAACATATGATCTTCATATTCGAATCATCCGGAACGACAATGCGATATCAACACATACTCACCTTTTATAAGACTAATGTCCATGGGTGAAAGCATGTTAACCTGTCATGCTTTTGCATGTCCAGGACAATGCTAACTAGCACAATTTTGACATATGCTAACTAGTACAATAACTTGAGCTACATCTCCAAGATCTATGACATATGATATATCAATAGAAAGCACTTGAAACAAGGAATCCAAATGTACAACCTCCGACAAATTTTGATATTATTTGTAAAAAATTTACCGGACGCCCAACTTTTTGAAGATGTGCTAACTTGAAACTGCTAACTAGCACAAAAAGCGGGACAGGTTAACATGCTTTCACCCCCATGGAGTTCAGGTTTACCTAGATCATAATGAAGAGTATGCCATTTGCATTGATGACCATGACATAGAGTTTGAAGAGAAAATTTAAAAAAACAAACAAGGAAAAATGTATATGGATAAAAACGGAACTCAGTATTTACAAGTTGAAAACCCTAATGTGATAGACAAATGGGGGTTAGAAGTAAATACCATAATTCCAGATATGGAAACAAAAGAAGGACCACCGACTTTAGAATTCGAGGGATACGATCAAGTTGATTTGAAGCCTTTGAAACGGCTTAGCACGGATAATCCTAGAATCGGAGTCTGTTGTTGGGAGGATAGAAACGTCAAAGATCTTCTATGAACTTCTCACGCCAAATAAGGATAGTTAACACCAATGAAGATCATCTAAATTGTAATGGAAATGGTCTATGAACTTTGAGAGTAGCGGAATTAGGAAATTAGATGAAGCACTTTTGTGAGATTACTTTGTGAGCATAGCGGCGGGTGAACTTAATTGATGGTAGCAACATAAACATGGTACTTAGTTAACTTGGCATGAATAATACTTTTGCAAGAGAGAGAGTTTAGAGAACATAACAATAGTTGAGGACTGGATTCATATGGATCCGGTTCCCCCCTCCAATAGGCATTTGTATTATAGTTTCTCCCATAAAGAGAGACTTGGTACAATACAATCTTTGTGTTCCTTGTGACCGAGGTGATGCAATGAAGATGGAAAGCTTTATGCATCACAAGAATAACATAAAACTTGTTGAAAGCATTAACTATCCCAAGCCTCAGTCCCAAGGCCTCAAACACCTTCGAAGGTGGAGAGAGCTAGCAGGGAATGAGGGTAGGGAAGAGGAAGAAGAAACATTCCATAGAAGAAGAAATAGTTCCTCACTTATCATCACTCTTCTTGCTATCATACGTAATAGCATAGTAATGAAGATGGAGAAGATGGCAAGCTTAAGCATTGAAGCATGGATCTTCCTTGGATTTGCATTCCATAACCAAGAGTATTGGTGTAGGATCTTACTTCTCACAAGCTCGGAGAAGGAGGTGGAGTTCCTCAACTTTCACCAAGTGAGAATGGATCCACAAAATGAATGTGTGTGTCTGGTGTATATCCCCCTAGCACCCCCTTGCTTGCTTGGGGCGAGTTACAAATTTTCCACATGTTGCAAGCTCATTGGACCCCTCTCTCCCTAGCCAATCCCATGCAGCATGAAGTCAAGTACATGGTTAGTCTTTTGACAAGTGTCCTCTTTACCCCTTAGAGACAGAGAGAGCTTGAAAATATCTAGATATTTGTTGGATGGAACTAGAAGCTCACTGGACCCCTCTTTAACTGAACCAATAGCATTCAAGCACACCATGTGGTTAGGCTGAAGTGAGAGTCTGACATGTGTCCCATGTGCCCTTTTAGAAAAGGGGTGCCCCTTGGGTGAGTGGAAGGTTAGGTCAAAGATTCCCCTAACTTTGAGACTTTTATGCATAGGAAGCTTCTCAAGCAACTTCCTCATTAAGTGTGCAGGGTCTCTTTTTGACTCAAGCATCTTACCCCCCATGCATAGGAAGCTTCTCAAGAAACTTCCTCATTAAGTATGACAAGTACCTCAAGTACCTTAGTCATCAAGCATGACAAGAACCTTAGGTGGAGTTCCCACCTCAAGCTCAGCCCTAGCTTGCCTAAGGTCAAAGGTAAGTTTAGGTCGGGCTACCACCTCAAGCACACTCTTAGATTGCTTAAGGTCAAAGGCAAGTTTAGGTCGGGGCTCCCACCTCAAGCTCATCCCTAGCTTGCTTAAGGTCAAAGGAATTTTAACACTAACCATTGGAGGTCTCTAATGAAGCTAACCCTAAGGTCTTTTAAGCTCCATTAGATGCACATTGCTCTTTGATAGACTACCTCCTTTTGGACCCGTATTGAGATGTAACCATCTCTCGTCTTGGTCCCCTGCTGAGGTAAGTCTAGAAGCACTTATTGCACATTGCTCTTTGATACACCATCTCCTTTTGGACCCCTATTGAGATGCAATCATCTCTCCTTTTGGTCCCGTGTTGAGATAGGTCTAGAAGCACATGTCTCTATTCTAACTTTTGTTCTTGTTTATTCTCCCACATTAAATGATCAGTTCAAATATGAGAAAATCATTTGGTAAAGTTAGATATTATTTTTTTATGACATTACCTCTCTCTTGAAATCATAGTCGTCCTCGACTATGAGGTAGAGAAGATAAAGCGTAGTCATTAGTCCATGTTTCTTAGTGGGTAGAGGATCCCTTTTTACCCTACGACATCATTCCAAGATGGATGACTAGTTCATTTGGTGCTTGGGAGACGTAGCTGTCGCAAGCATGTCTGCTCTTTAGTCCATATCATACTTCGAAAGTAGAGTGACAAGTTCTACTTGGTGTTTGGGAGACTTCATCACCACAAACATAATTCTAAGCATGTATACTTTTAAATTGTGCACAATAAAAAGAGAACTAGTCTTATAAGACAAAAAATATTTTTCATTTCAAATGCATTTTCATATGCTTACTCTAGTGCAGCATTGTAAGCATTGACAAGGTTCATATTATCCTTAAGCTAGGTTCCTTGCATCCATTTAGCATCTTTAAAAGGAAAATTCTTTAACTTAATAAGATATCGTCATATAATCTTACCGTTTCTTAATACCTTGTCTTCATGCCATAGGATGGACTTAGATTGAAGTACTTCTTCTTGCTCTTTGATTTTTGGAGGGTCTGCAACTATTGCTTCTTTTGATGAGGCTCCTTTGTAAGGCTTATGTAGGTTCTCATGGAAAACATTGTGCATGAGCCAATGGTTGGGCAACTTCAATTGATAAGACATCTCATTGACTGGCTTAAGAATTTTAAGGACCATAGTATCTTTTTGCTAGTTTAGCATCATACTCTTGGTGGTCTGTAGGAATCTTGTCCGTAGTATGCCTCATATGATCCTTGAGAAACTGTAGCAAGACCCAATCATTTTTCTTAAAGGCTAAGGCTCTTTTGTGCTTATTATCGCAGCAACCCTTTTTGCCTTTCCTGTGAGATGGATATAACCCCTTTAATCTTTGGAAAAGATTCTTGGAGGTCTCAACTATATTCATCAACAACGAAGATCCTCCATGTACTTGAAGTAGTAAGGGACTTTTGAATCTTCCCTCTTTAACCTCGAAAGGTGCTTTCCCCATAAAATTATGTACAATGTCATTGTACGCATACTCTATAAGAGGTAGGTCCTTCTATAATCAAGAACGTTGATCTACTTCCATGACATAGGCTTTCAATAGATTCAAGAATCATTAGATTAGTTATTTCACTTTTGTCATCTGTTTGTGGATGATAGGCCAAAGGAGAAATTTAATCTACTTCTCAGATTCCAAAAGAGACTATTATAGACATTACTGGTCATTTTAGGATCTTTGTCCGACCCACTATGGATGTTGGAAATCCATGATGCTTGAAAATTTGAGATCTGAAGAGGGTTGCCATTTGATGTGCCTTAATAGTCTTTTGGACAGGCATAGAGTGTTTTTTCTTGTTAATCCTGTCGACTGAAACAATCCAAGTTGCTTCCCTCGATCAATTTTCAACTTTTGGTATACCACGCACTTTGAAACATACTCTTGTATGTTTACTTTCCATGGTAAACCAACAAAAATACATTTCTACTCCTCGAAGAGTAGACTATGGAATCCCTCTTTGCCCCGCATAAGGAGAAGTATGGGATTCATACATGACTATCGTATTGTATGGGTGATTAACACATAGCCTATTGCCGTTTGGAAGATAACCATCCTTCAAGGTGAATGGTTCTTGTTTCTCCCTATTGCAAAGGCTGTAATTACATACTTAAAGTCTTGGTCAGTAGCATACTCATCTATCATAAAAGATAGATCATTGTGAGTTGCTAGACACTACATTTACCCTTGGTCATTGTGAAAGTGCATCGACCACTTGATTGAGTTTTCCAACAATGTGAGCAATATGAAATTTAAATTGCAAAAGAAAATTTTCCCACCTCATTTGTTTGTCGGAGAGCTTGGTTTGCGTCATGAAGTTCTTGAGGCTTTGTGATCCATTCGTAGGATGAATGGAGTCCCCGAGAGTGTTTCCACGTGTTTAGGGCATATAGAATAGCTAGTAGCTCTTTTTCTTATTTTCCCAATACTCACTTATCGAAGTTGAGTCTTTGACTCTCATATGCTATGGTATGCCCTTCTTGAAGAAAAATAGCTCCAAGGCAATTACCACAAGCATCACATTGGACCTCAAATGGCTTTGAGAGATCTAATAATGTGAGCACATATTGAGAGATAAGATTCTCCTTAAGCTTCGCATAAGCTTCTTGCACTTTTGCAGTCCATGAATACTTAACGTTTCTTTCTGTTAAGTCATGTAATGGGCCTGCTATTAGAGAGAATTTTTTCTATGAAGCATCTATAGTATGCACACATACCTATGAAGCTTCGTACCTCATGTAGATTCCTTGGATTAGGCCATTCTTTTATTATCTCTAACTTTGTTGGATCCATACGGGTGCCATCATTAGAGATAATGTGACCTAAATATTGAATTTCTTGTAGAAAACATTCACTTTTCTTTTGATTAATGAAAAAATTATTCTCTCTCACAACTTGAAAGGTTACCTGGAAAGTGTCGCTTGTACTCTTCAAGAGAATTTGGATGGCCTGAAGATTTTTGTCCATCATGAGTTTGAATGCGAGGGGTATCATTCTCTCCAATGGTGTTTTAGTGAGTGGCTCTTCATTCATGGGACAATCTCTTAGCAAGAAAATCCAAGCTTTTGAAGCCCAAATCATCTTCACATTGGGTTTCACCTCTTCAAAGTCAACTTCTCCTCTCTTCACATATACCTTTCATCCGGGGCACCATACCTTCTTAAGTGGAAGAGGACATGAATACTTGGTGATGAACGGATGTTTCCAAACCTTCTTCATTTGGTTCTTTGGTGTATGGAGGTCGCACATTGTGATGCTTCTGGTCTTCATCATAGATGAAAAACTTTTTGATTGCTACATGTGGATAATTCATGAATCAGTACCAAAATCTATTCTCTTCCAATGTGTTGGAAGCAATAGAAACCTTCGTCTATTATCTATTTATGTGGTAAACTATTTGCAATATCTTCCAATAGCAGTTGGAAGCATGGATCAAGCTTTCCTAAATCATGAAGGTCATAGAATTTTTGACTTGATGAGCCTACCCAGGTTGAATGAATTTTATGAGCTACAGTTTAGGAATTTGCTCATACAAGCTCTTGAAGATCGTAGCAGATACATCAACTTTACATAGGAGGAAGAGCAACCAATCTTTTATATCACATTCATAGGGATAGATGCAATGATGGACAACAATAAAATCTACAAGTTTCTTCAACCGAAATCAGTAAGTGATTACATACCATACATCTCTCTTTGGGAAAGATATTTCAAGATCTTTGATCCTAGGGGGTGCTTATGGAAACTTTCTCAATGGAGGAGGTTTACTCAGTCACTTCATTACATCCTGCTATTGGCTCTGAGAACCTTTCATATCACACAAGGTTTTTTAATCATACAACAAAGGTTCTTCAAAGACGAGAGTAGACAAAGACAGACGTTACATAATCTACATGTTATATGGTCGGATAAATGGTACATGAATGTACCATTATCTAAGGGGGGGGCTAATGATAGCCGTTTTTCGGCTTTCCATAATTGCCATAGTAAGCTACCTCACCCTATCAAATCACTCAAACATTTTGGTTATCCCTACCATTTCACTGTATATAGGTGTGTGTGAGTTAGGGGACTTTTCCCATATCTTCTTAAAAACCCTCAATTAGCTAGTCACTAGGCTAGTTGAGCCAAAAAAATAAAAATAATAAAAAAATAAAAAATATAAGTATATTATGGCCCATTTGTGTGTAAATATTTCATTGTATATAAGACCTAAATAAAAGGATATTTCATAATTATTTTGGTATTTATTTAAATATTTCTACCTATGGTGTGTTATTTATGCTATGTACATTGACTCAACATTACCATATTTTTTCTTACCATTTTGCGTACTCTTTATTCCATATAAAAATAATTTCATGCAAGCTTCTCTTATTTCTGGTGTAACTCCATCCCAAAAAAAATCCAAAAAAACTAGTTCTATTTATGTGTATATTTTTTCATTATTGTGATTTTTTCCTTCCTACATCTATTCTCTATTACTCTCATAAATTAGACCACCAAAAATATTCATCTTTTTATGGTAGACTTATAATGAGAGAGATTTATTTTGACCCCTTTATATTTTTTCCACCTATATTATTTATATTTGACATATACATATTTTTTTAGACCCCTCAATATTTGATTTTCTTAGTTGTACTATTCACTTATATCATGATCTCAACAATATCTCCAATGATAGACCTACCAAATAAGGTCAAGGGTATGTGGCATGCATGCATGCACCATGGGGAGCTCACTCTTGGAGGTATTCAAAAGAATCATCCAAAGAAGGACCTCACAAGGACTTTGTGCAGTGGAAAAAACAGTCGGTTTTGCTGAATTTTTAAAGATCACATGCTCCCCGAATTTGAAAAGGTGATATAAACAAAAGTTGTAGCTCGTGAGCTGAAATTTTACCTCAAATTTTTTCATTTTTTTTTGAGCTACGAGCTGTGAGCTATGATTTTATTGGTGGACCCCAGTTTGCCCATGCTATGCAGCAACACTCGCTCTTCCACTTTATCATTTTTCTCTTTCACACACACTTCTCCACTCATCATCCCTACCTCTCTCACCACTCCTCTCTGCACCCTACTCACCTTCTTCTCAACCTTGAAGAATAAGAGAAACCATGGTGAACTCATGTCTCCTACACATACTTCCATTCCAAAATTGACCACCTAGTCTCATTTTTCCTCTTCCATATTACCCATATCTATAAAAAAAACCACAAAATTCAGCCTCTTCTCTTGAAAGACAGCATCATGGTGATTGATTACTCATGTTCACTTATCTTGGCTCCCAAGGAAGGTCAAGAGTGGAGAAAAAACGTACTGTCAAAGCTAGTGGACTGTCAACAAGCGTCAAAATTGACCCTACTCAAGACACTTGGAGCATCAACATTGTAAGAAATCCATAATTTCTTACCTATTAAGAGTTTTTTCTTCCTTATATGTATCCTATTTGGATACTTCCGTTGTAAATATCCCATTCCATTTGTAAATTAATAACAATACTAACTCTACTAATTTACTAACACTAACCTACTATGAGAAGTCCTATCACCTCCACTTCTCTCCTCTCTCTCTTCTTCATCTATCCACACCAACTTCTTGATAATTCCAAGCAAAAGAAATTAGATAAGTGCTGAAAATATAAGCCAACCATGGTTAGAGTAGTAACCCTAGCCCCCAAAATTGCTATAAAAGGAGGGTGTAGCTAGCACAAAAGGGGGAGCAATAAGTAAGAGCACTATGCTATAGCTTGAGAAACCAAGCTCAACCTCTCTAGAAGGAGATCTTGAGTGGAAGCTCATTGTCTTATGCATATGCATGTGTTGTATTAGGGGTGACTAGCAAGGGAACTCTATGCCATTGTAAGAGAGAGTGATCATTCAATTGAGAGTAGGAAATCTATCATTTCTACTACTAGTGTAAGGCCAACATTTGCTGAATCAAGGAGGGTGGATTTGGACTAAGCTTGGATACTTTATCTCTCTTCCAACGTAAAGTAATGGAAAACAATGATGTGTAAGTGTCTTGGTGTTTTTTTAAGTTCTTGATAGCTTTTGTCTCTGGGTGTTGTCATCAATTCAGCCTTAAATTCCATATACTGTAAGAAGGCAACAGGGTGGAGAGGACTCCCTTGGCCTTAAGACAGGCCTTAAGATAGTGATTGGGGTGGCTTTTCTTGTGATGTGTTGTGGTGTAATTTACTCAAGCTATGTTGAACAAATACTAATCTCACTTTGATTGGTCGTGACAGATTTATAAGAAGGTAATAATGCAACAAGCATCCCCTCCCCCTTCCCTCTTTTTCTTACATATATAATTGTGTTTTCTTGATCACTGTTGAACATTTCAAAGCAGTCCGAGCTCTCTCTCTCTCTCTCTCTCTCTCTCTCTCTCTCTCTCTCTCTCTCTCTCTCTCTCTCTCTCTCTCTCTCTTTCTTTACGCGTCCTAGTTCGCATCCAAAACTAGGTGGTGCCCCAAATTTGTGTAGGGTTAGGTTGCGGGTTTGTGTGTGTGTTTGCTGTTTTTTCCAACCCCAACCCAATTGAGCAGCACAGGAGCCTAGAAAAGTGCTTAGAGGGCACTCTTCTTGTTGCCCGCCCCGGACCGCCTCAATATTTATACCACTTTTTGACCTTAATGAAAAACCTTTTTTCATTTTAAAAATACTGAAGTCTGTGAGTGAGCGTACTGTGTACGAGAGAGAGTGAGAGCTTCATCTTGACGCTATGCGCACACCGGAGGTCGGAATCAAGTGCGGAGAAGTGCAGCGTGTTGCCGCCGACGAGAGCTACACGCCAATACCTACATTGCCTGCGTAAGGTCCTGTTTTGCGAGCTCCATCTACAAGCTTCATCTGGTGATTCGATGAGCATACGTTGTTCTATTTTTCATTGCAACATATCCATGCGTTCGCATTGAGTAGATCTACACATTAGGCACTTTAGATTTTTGAAACGACGACCCGCAAATTTCGGCCAAACATCCTACGTGATTTTGCACCAGGTGTTTTGGGTTGGGATTTTGGTTCATAGACCTTAGGAAGAGCGACCTATTGGTGTTAGTAGGGTCTCCTTCAAGTTCTATAGCGTTTCGATATTGTTTGATGGGTATTCGGCTCTAGAAAGCGTTGTAGGAAGTTTCCTCTTATGCACTCTTGAAGGCTGTAGCTTAGACATTGGGTAGAGACCTCTGTAGGAATTAGTTAGGAGTCGGTCGAGTGTAGGTTGACACCCTATGCTTGCTTCCACGCGTCTGCGGGTCGAGCTTTGTCCTTAGTTGAAAAATCTTGTTAGGTGAGTTCTCGATGTACTGACATCCGTCGCGGCGTATCCGTCCAACATTGGCACCGTTGCCGGGGACGAAAACCCTAGGTAGGTGACCGAGACTAGTCCTTGAGGATAGGGATTCTTTGGCTTGCAAAGAGTCTCGTTTTACATTTAGATAAGATCAGAGGGTGGAGGACTCTCTAGGTCTTAGAGGGCGTCTGGGGAGCGTGTGTCTGGCCTAGATCCTTCGACTTAGGTAGACTTAGGTAGTTTTGAGTTAAGTTGTGGTGTAGAGAGTAGGAGTTGGAGTGGTAGAAGCGGTGAGAGGAGAGATTGAGAGTCCGGAGAGGCCAGGAAGCAACCAAAACACCATTATCACCATTTCACATGAGGAGTAGGAGTAGAGTAAATAGGACATCATGATTCAGGATCTAGAGCACTTCATGCATGTATACTTGCTTGTTAGATTCATCACAAGGTTGTAAAAGACGCAAAAGTGTGTTTGAAAGCTGAAGTAAAGTCCAAAAGTTACTGTGAGTGTTTTTGATAGAGCTACAAAGCATCAAGAGCATTTGTGTAAGGAAAAATTTTAATTTTAAGCCAGGAGACATCCTACGCGTAGGATGTCTACAGGCTAATTTGGTGGGAATTTTGGAATTTTGAGTTGACCGGTGTGTCCAGAAGGTAGGTTTTACCCTATTTTCACTTGGAAATTGGAAATTTGACCATATCTTGACAGGATAAGGCCAGATAGATAGAAATTGCCAGACATCCTATCCAAATTGTGCCAAGGCATTATTTTAAGACCAAAACCATAGGATGGCTGCATGAGCATGATCTGCATGATATATTGAGTGACTGAGAGAGGTTTCATCTCATTTGGGTGTGAAATTTGAGTTCTAACCAGACTTTAGCACTTCACCTTCAAGTCACGCATTCCCTTCACAAGCTCATCTAGCATGGACTCATCAAACTTAGGAGCGATAAAAGTAGGCTTTACCATTTTGTCAGAAGTTGAGGTGGAAGGACTTGTAGTGTTTACTACCATCTTATCCCTTCTTCTTTGTCATTTGGCAAGCAGTGAGACAGCACCTTCAACCTCATTCCAGTCGGTCTTTAGTCCTTGCTTAGCATCTTTATCTTCAAGAAGAAGCTCCAAATTTTCTTGAAACTCTTTACTTGCAGCTTGTAAGAAAAGATCTGTCTTCTCTGCATCTAGTGTGGCCCTTTCTGTCCTAGTGAGTTGTGCATAGCGCCGCTCAAATTCCCTAAGTAGCTCTGTTATTGATAGTCCTTGCTTTGGCTTGACTACCCATTCTAAGAATGTCCTTTTGGTCACTCTCTCCGAGTCCTCCATGAAATATTCCTCCTTTAAAGCTACTTTGAGTTCTTCCCAATTTCTCCCATGCCCATCTTTAATTTCCCTAACATGCTCCCTAATTTCTGGAGCAACAACTAGCTCAAATCTTTGAATCATCTCACCTTCTGACACGCGATGTAGCTCCATCTCCTTCACATACTCGCGTAAGTACTTGGTTACATCTTTGCCATTGAACTGATCCATTCTGTTGACGACCGCTTGTATGGCCTTCGTTGCTGAAATCTCCCTTCTTTCAGTAGCATGTTGTTGTTGCATGAACACTGCAAATGCTTGAAACATTTGCATTGTTGCTGGGTCAAAATGCATACCCTGTTGCTCAACATGATCACCCATGGTTACCCACAAACTCTCACCCTAGCAGATTCGTGTCGGGTGCACCAAAAATATGTCGAGAAATTTGCGGTCTTGCCAGGAAAGCACCGGGCTTATGGCTGTGAGAGTTTGTGAGAGAACTCAACAAAAACTATATGAAGGAGTTAAACCATAGATTCCATGAAGACTAGGGTTTGGAAAGAAGTGCAATCAAAGAAGACTCACTCTTTCTCTCTTGCACTCACACACACAAAGAAAGAACGCAAAAGAGAATGTCAAAACAATACGAAGATGAAAACATCAAGGCTATGGTCATATCGTATCATGGGTAATATGAAAGGGTTAATGGATGAGTTAATGGAATTCAATCTTGGCTGACCAAATAGGCTACGAATTGTTCTTTGGAATGGTAGTTTTGTGCTTACCATAATATATATATTTTGTCTAGTGATTGGGATTAATTGTGTGTACAAATCCTCTTGGTTCATAGCAAGATAACTACGCTTACATCAAAAGAAAAATTATAGTCTATGAGAGGTAGTATGATGGGATCCGGTGATAGAAGTATTTCATTGAGCCTTTCAGGGCCGAAGAGAAACACTATACGTTGTTGAAAGTGTATTTTACAGCTAATCCATACGTTAATTCTAATAGATCGTACAGAGTGAAAGCGATAGAAATGATCATCATGTGGGTTATTCATCTAGGATAGTATGTGAGAAATGTAGATATGAGAGAAGTGAAGAGATGAGAAGTTTCCCTCCCAAACCCTATTCTTGTCCGTAGACAATAAGGATACTGCGGGGAGAGATGTACCTGTAGCAAAGAGAACCTAAAATTTGTAGAGAGGATGAATTACTAAGAGTGAGAGAGATAGGTTTGGTTAAGGAGATGAGATTAGATATATATATATATATGTTGGATTAGAGATGAAAAAGAAAACAACAAGAAATCAAGAAAACATCAATGTAGAACACATCTTACTTGACAAACCCTTTGGCACCATTATTGATGGAGAGAGAAGAAGAGGGGAGAAATCCACTTTGATTGATACGCCAAGTGCAAGACCTTCTTTGATTAGAGTTGATCTTCCAAGGATAGCATACAAGAATGGCTAGTCTTCCTCTAGGAGAAAGTGTAGGCTTGGGCTTATGTTAATGGCTAAGTACAATTAGGCATTACTACTCACTCCCTCAAGAATTCTTCTCATCAATAGCTTGAATGCTTGAGTTCTTTCCAAGGAAGAAGAGGTCCCCTTTTATAGGTGAAGGGAACCCACAAGGGTTTACACAAGAAGAGAGGAGCCAGTGTGAACAGGAATTGGAAAAGTTGGAAATGAGCTGTCCATGCATGATGTGGGCAGACTGGGTCCCAGTATTTTGATCATATCTTCTCAACCGTGGCTCCAAATAAAAAAGTAAAAATATGGGCAAAAAACTTCAGCTCATTACCTACGATTTTCATTTTAAAATCATTCTCCAATTCGGATTGGAACATTGTGTAAAAAATTCATCAAAATAGGGTCCATTTTTGGCAGCAAAAGTCTTCCCGTGGTCCCCTTAGCTTAGACTTTCATTTAATTCCAAAGGACACCTCATGCCATATGAAAGCATGACATTGCTCCTTGACAAATTTTTGTAATCATGCTTACAATAATGCATTAAAATAAGTGTATCTTTGAAATCATGCCACCTAGTGTCCCACTAGGATTTGATTCTCTCCTAGTAGCTATTTAAAAACAAATATAAGAAAAGTATAAAAAATACATAGAATATATATATATTAGAGTTTACCCTAGATATAGGATCTAGCTAGGGTGTGAGATGATAATGAAATAGTAGAAATAAATAATCAATGCTTTTTGCCCCAAGTTAAAGAGATGGAGCTATTGATGCTTTTCCCATAGTATTTTCTGATGGTAAAGTAAGGATATGTTACCCTTGAGAAAAATAATAGGATGAGATAGAATGCTTATTATTATACTTAAATATGCATATGTACACTATAGGAAATATAATTATGTATCTAAAAAAATACAAGATAGATCTTGTAGCATGCGTTCCCACTATGTACGTGTCACAGCACGACATCCACCCCCTCTAAACCTGCACATCCTCCGGTATGTGCCACATTGTCTCTTTGTAAGATAATTAGACCTCTTGTACATCTTCCTTGTCTTCTTCTTCACTGGATGATTCCAGAGTTTCATGTTCACTTTGATCTTCACCTGTGTTTTTCTCTTCTTCCTCATCAATATCGTCTAGATCATTATCTCCTCTTCTCTTAAACATTTTAATCCTTTTTCCTGCAATGGGAATCTTTACTTCTGTACCATCTAGTTTAGACAAGCTGTAAGTAGCATTTTCATGCACATGCTTTACAACATACGGTCCAAACCATCTTTTTGAGAACTTACGCATGACTGTGTGCTGGTTATCAAGGCTACTATCATATACTAAAACCCAGTCACCTTTGTCAATTGCTTTGCTCTTGAGTCGATGTCTCTTATCAAAATAGTCCTTGTTTTTCAACCTTGCATTTTTGAGTCGTTCTTTTGCAGCTTCAATGTCTCCAGGTCTTCTCTCTAGCTGCCTTATACGCAGTGCAAGGAGATCTTCCCTACTAAGCCCCTCTTGCCAAGGTAGTACATTCCATGTGGGAATTGTATCCTCAATCGGAATCACTGGCTTTTGACCATGCATTAGCTCCACAGGCATGTAGCCAGTTACTGAGCTATGTGTTGTACGATCAGCCCATAAAGTATATGGTAACAATTTTGGCCACTCACCAACTCTTCCTTCGCAAGCCTTGGCCAAAGCTTTGATGATAGGAGGATGCCCTCTTTCACTCTTTCCATTGCCTTCAGGGTTGTAAGCTGTAGTAAGAGAAAGCTTGATCCCTAATCTAGAAAAGAACTCCCTTGCTTCTTCGGCATCCAGTTCACCTCGATCTGCAGTGATTTTTCCCACGCAACCATAACGGCAAATCACCTCATCAAGAAGGAATTTGCACATAGCTTCTGTGGTCTTAGCTCTTAATGCTCTTCCTTCAACCTGGTTAGTTAGGTCCTCTCGTGCAAGAACCAAGTATCTCATCTGCCAGAGTCCTAAAGGCATCGTGACTAGATCCACAACCCATTTATAGTGCATGGCTAGTGGATATGTAGGGTGCAATCTATCACGATGTCGAACATTTGAATACATTTGACAAGTTACACATGACTCTACAAACTGAGATACATCTTTATACATACCCTTCCACCATTATTTTTCTTTCAACTTGGAGAAGGTTGCCCACACACCCCTATGTCCAGCCCATAGACTCTCATGAAACTCTTGCATGAGCTTTACTTGAGTCTCTTTTTTACATATAACCCGTTGTGGTGTAGCACCCTTTTGTTTAGGATGCTTCCACAAGTAACCATCCCTTAAAGTACCCATATGCTTTCCTGCGTATCCTCTTGAATTCTTGTTCAGACCAATCATCTTGTTTTGTTAGAGTACTCAAGTACCTTCCAATAGAAATCCAATCACCTTCATAAAGATCTTTCAAGAACAATTCAAGTGAATTAGTCATGCAGACATTGTTACCTTTGACATGAGAGATAGAATAGAATTTTGTGCCTACATCATCTCCCTCATCAATCATTTGTGACTCATCTTCATACCTTGCCCTTGATAGCATAACTGCCACTGTATTGTCTTTACCTGCAATGTGCTTAAACTCGGGATTTAAGGACTTAATGTAGGAAATCCACCGCAACATAGCAATGTCTGGTGTTGAGCAGCTTGTAATCATCCCAAGAAGTGGTAGACAATCTGTTTCTACAACCACACATGCACCAATTAGGTACTCTTTCCCACTTTTCAAGGTTGTAACCATACCCCATAACTCTCTCTTTATCTGTGGATAGTTTCTTTGGAGAGCACTTAGTACCTTTGCTCCAAATCTTACCACATACCTGTGTCCTTCTTTGTCATCTTGCCCTATTGCCCATCCAATCCCTGTAGGACTGGTATCTACTGTCACAATCACTGGCCTTTGACACTCATAGTCTACCTTTCTCAAAGTCGTTGCTGACTGGAGTAACTCCTTTAGCTTTTTCATGGATTTTACATGTGCTTCTGTCCATTTAAAATTTTGATTCTTTCTAAGCAGCTGATAAAGAGGATCAGCTACATGTGCATAATGTGGAATCCAAATAACATAGAAGACACATGCTCCCAGAAACCTTCTAACCTCAGTGATGCTAGCGCATGTTTCTTTCATTCTTTGGATGGCATCTACCTTTGATGGACAACGTTTCCTACCATATGGCCCGCACATGTGCCCCACAATGAGCGCTTCTTTGACACCAAACATAGACTTTTTCCCTGACAATGTAAGATTCACTTCTTCCAACCTAGACAAAATTTTATCACAATCATTTATGTGATTTACCACAAACCTGCGACATCCCTTGAGATCTAAAGCTTCATCTTTCTCACTTTCTTCACATCCTTTGATAGGCAAATCATCAATGAAAGGCATTGTGATTTGAGGAATAAAGTCACGTAAGACCTTATCCATCCCATTCATCATATGTGCAACCGAGTTGGTTGCTCCCTATGGCAAGGTACACATCCTTACCAAACCCAAAGGTGTCCTCATGGTTGTCAAGTCTCTGCTTTCGATTGCAAGCTGAAATTGATCATACCCTGAGTAGAGATCCCCCATTGAGTAGATTGCCCTCCCTGCAAACGCCTCTGCAAATTCATCCACAATTGGACCTATACCTACATTTCTAATTGTCACCTTGTTCACTGGTTGCATATCTTGGATGAAGCATAGAGAACCATTCTTCTTTGGAACTGTGAACCACCTGTTTGAGTATGGAGCACAAGAAGGCTCCAAGATTCCCATTTTGATTTTCTCATTCAGTAGCTCTACTAACTTTGGCAAATGAGCCTTTGGAACCGGAATAGGCCGCAGATTCCAAGGCACATGAGGTATTGTGAAAATTACCATAGGAGCTACAATATAAGGATCAACACATCCTATCTCATGTGGCTCAAATGCAAAAGCCTTACCATGCTTTGAAAGCATTTCTTTGAAGCACTTTGTCTCCTCCTGTGCTAGAAACTCCTCGCAACCAATCTGCAACTCTTGAAAAGACTCCTTTGTGAAGGTATGCCCGATCTTTTTAGGATTCCGAAAACTTGGTTGTAAAGAAGCCTGTTCAATCTTTTCCCTGTTGTTGGGTGGTAAGGGTGAAGCTACTGGTTTCACCTTCTTTGCTACACTCTTGTATTTAGTTTCAACATGGACTTCTGGGCCAAACTATTTGGCTTTCTTTAAAGGCTTCTATTACTTGATACATTTCCATAGAGCAAACTTCCACAACTTCATTTTCAAGATGCAAACTAGACCTCATTATAGCATCAAGCTCACCCATAGTATCTACAAAAGAAACTTGTTCACACAAACCCAAAACATTTTCAGTAGGCTTTAGCAACCCACTCTTTTTCATGCCTATTTGTACATTATGCACATATTGCCTCTCATATCTCTTCAAATCTTCAAGTTTTGTAAAACATACTGATCCATTCCTTGTTACCAAGGAGCTCATCGAGAAAGTTTCACCTATTTTTTGATCAAGCGAGACCCTTTTTCTTTCTGTACCACTGCAATCCCGCTTTACAATGGTACTTGGCCAAAACCCATCATTTCTCTATGATCATGAAACTCTTTGCTTACCTTTGGTAGAGGATGTTCTCTGAGGTTGTCACGATTTCTTTCATGGTTTACACAGACTGTGAGAAATTCGGCAGCTCGTTTACCATCTTTGCTATGTATTCTAGCATATGCTGAACCATCGTCCATTACCTTTGTTTCCATTCGAACTCCCACAATGTAGGGTTGTCCAAGGATGAGATGATATGAAGACGTATCCTGTACAAAGAATTTTTGGTCAATCTTTACATCACCTATTGTTACCTTCACACCTGGACATGCTGCATACAATTCACTGGATGAATTGTTTGCCACTTTTACCATCCAGCCATGATCTGTGTCCATCGGCCATTTTCACTTGTTGTAGAGACTCTTTGACATTATGTTTATTTCTGAACCATGGTCAATCAAGGCAACAAATGGCTCTTCAAGATCACCTACCTTGACCAAAGTTTCTGTAGTAGCCCTTGCCCAATGACTTCGTGAATAGTAACTCCTAGGAATATCTTCAACTTCTTCATCATCATTTGAGAAATACACTTGCTTCACTCTCCCACTAGATTGGTAGCATCCTACCACAGCTCCATCATTCTCCTTATTTTGCAGTTGCATCCCTTGTGTCTTTGAGGTTTCCCCTTCAACCTGTGGATGAGAAACTTCAGCAAGGGTTTGCCTCTTTCTCTTGATGATGTCAACCATACCCAAAGGAGTTAAGCAAAGACAAGGTCCTTTACTTATTCTCTTATGAAATTGCTATGAGGTAGGATATCGTTTTTGTTGATAGGTACGGGCGAGAATACCAACGTATTCTCCTAGAGGAGGTAGAAAATGCAACAGCTCCAGGAGCATCAACATATGCCCCCGATGAAGTGCCAAGAGCCACCTACACCCTTAGCAAGTCGAAAAATCCCTTTTCAGAGGAGTATGACGCGACCGCACATTCTACCCGACCGCAGACATTCAACAACCAAAACCAACCAGCAGCTCAGCCATCATTGCAGGCATGGCTTCGACAGACTGCAACATTAGAACAAGACCAAAACCAAGATGGTTATCAAGCCGCACGAGGGCTAAGGGATTTACAAGAACCACCACTCTATTCACGGTATCAAGGAGAGAATAAGCCAAAAACTCAAGGGTCAACAGAGCCTGGAAGACCACCCATAGAACGAGTTCGAAGAGATGAACCATCTCTTGCAAGAACTGTTAGAAATTATGGCTTAGGAGCACCACTGGGAGAGGAACCAACCCACTACCGAAGGCCAGAGGAGGTATATAGATTGGGACGAGGAGATCCAATGATGAGATTTGTAGACCATCGTAGAATTAGACCTTCCCAGGTGCAAAAAAGGGTAAACAAGAAATACACGAGAAACAGGGATCCGAGAGATCATGTAGTAGCCTTTGTGCGTGTAATTAGAGCGGAAGATTTGTTAAACTTCTCTACCCAATTTGCAGGGTTTGGACTAACCCTAGAGGATGACGCTGCTACTTGGGACCCATTATGTGGTCTCCACAGGGACTATGAACCCTGCCTTCAACAACTTGTCCACCTCGTCTCGCAAGGCTTCCATTTGCTCTTGACCCATCCTTCTTAGCCTTTGCCGCACTGGCTTTGCACCTTCTTTTAGCTCTATATGCATCTCTTCGCCCTTGAACCCTCTGATCTCTTCATATGCACTAATGAACAAATCAGGAAAACTAGCCAGCATGTGCAAATAAATATCCTTCTCCATAGCTGAGAGGTCTCCACTGATCATTTGTGTCATCAATTCTTGCTTCTTTGACAACTCAACCTTGGTTTGCATCAGCCCTTCAATCACTTCATAAGGCCCTTCACTTTCATCTTCAACCTCATTCGCAAATGCAACTAAACCAAACTCCTGGATTTCTTTGTCCATCAAAAGAAATGCAACATCAGCATCCTCATCACTGTTGGTAGTGCTATCACTGTCCTCATCTGTCACCGTGGAAGAGTCTTCATCACTAGACTCATCCTCATCTTCATAAATCTCCTCTAATCGTTTCCTTGTGTCCATATTATAAAGCTTCTTGGTACCTGTCTTTCCATAGAGGCTAATCGTACCATGTCGCCAATCTTGAACAGCTCCCACTGCACGTAACCATGGTCTGCCCAGTATAATAGGATATGCTCCCAACCCTGCTAGCATCACATGAAAATCAACCACTTCCTTTGCATAATATGCCTCCACTTCTAAGCTCTTTACAACACCCAAGAATTTTACTTTTTGATGGTTTGCCAATCTGATCCGAAAACCTGACACCCCAGCCACTGTGAGACCCATCTTCTCAACGCATGAGTGTGTTATGACGCATATTTGGGCTCCGCCATCCACATAACCTTGTCCCAAATTTTTCCTTTTATGCCACACATCTACTATTGGAAAAATGTGTGGTAGCTCATCCATTGCCAACACCTTTACTGAACCTCTCTCTGGCTCTTTCTCCATTGGGTTAACCATCCTCTTCCACTGTCGCTTTAGCTTAGGCACCATCTCTATAAGCTGCCCAAAAGTAACATCTGCCTTCGTGCTCGTCAGATCCTCCTTCAAGTCATAGATTAATTGCCCATCCCCTAGTGGAAAATCTGAAACATGAAACTTTCGACGAGCTCTCCTTTTACTCTCGGCCTTGACATCCTCACCTTCATGGCTCTTTCCTTTCTTCTTACTAGGACCTGGGGCACTTCTTCCTTCCTTATCCTCTGTGGTCCTCTTCCCAATAGGCATCACTAATGTATCCTCTAGCTTTGATGCCTTCTCCAAGGTGACTACACTTAGCACTTTTGTCTTTCCCTTTTCCTCCTGGGTCAGTCCACTGGTTCCTTCGTCTCCCTTAATTTCGATGCCATAATCATTTGACCTAGTTAGCACCTGTCTTGGCAATGGATACATGTCTCCCCCCATCCTTGGTGGCTTATCACATTGCGGGCTGATGTGACCCAACTCTCCACAATTATAACATGTGAGCGTCTGCCTCCAAAACCTACCATTGCTTTGTCCAACACCATTCCTAGGCCTTTCTTCACCTCTTGGCTGATTTGCAAACCTCCCTCGACCTCGATTATTTCCCACTTGACCTAGCATGTTTAGGCTGAGATTCTTCATCAAATCTACCATTTGCCTCATGTGTTGCCTTAGCCCATCATCTTGCACTGCTGTAGTGACCACTACTGGCATAACCTGAGTAGTAACAGGAACCAGTGGTTCGTGATGAACCCCTGACATGCGACCTTGTAAAGACTCTATAGGCTGAAATTGAGACCTCATGGGCAAAGTCTCCACCCCTAACTGGCTCATTTTCCTCAACTTCCACTCTTTGTTCCTTGATACCTCTAGTGCATCTTCATATGTCCTAGGCTTCTTTAGCTCCACTCTCCAACGTATATTCTCCGAAAGACCAGCTAAGAACCTGTCCTTCTTCATCATGTCAGGCGGGGGTACCTGTGGTGCTAAGGCCTTGCACATTCGCTCCCATGCCAATGAAAACTTACGTATGTACGCATCTACTGGCTCACCTTCCTTTTGCACCAAAGCTTGTACTTCTTGCCACACTTTGTCAGGATCTTCTAACTTCACAAACTCCACTTCCAACCGATGTCGTAGATTGTCCCAACTCAATCTTACAGGTGGATCCGCTACACGCAACTCCTCTTCAAATGCTTTGGACCAAGCTCGTGCATCACTCTTTAAACAAATTTGGAGAACACGTAACATCTGCGCAGGGTCATGAATCTGGTTGCTAATGCAGGCAACCTCCATATTTTCCAGAAAGTCTTCCACATCTTCATCACTTCTTCCATGAAACTCCGGATAAGAGAAAGCCATGGCTACCCAAGTTTCAATGTTTTGGGAACCCCTTTGAATACACGTTGTGAGCGGGATGAAAACACACACAGCGCCTCTATAACGACCCGACACACACTCTTGGGAAGATACACACACACACTATGGGGCACCACTCGGCTTACACAACACACCTGGCCGAGACAGGGAACACACCTCTGGAGTGAGAGGAGAGAGACTATCCACTTGCCCACTCCACACAGACACACACACACACACACACACCCCCAAAAAACTCAGCTCAAAAGAGGAGAATTTCTTATGTTTAGATCCAAATGAGCTTGGGCCAACACCAATGGGGCAAACAACTCACACAATATGGGTAAAAGATACCATATACAATCACAAATTGGAGAAGAAGCTTCACTCACCGGAGAAGATTACACAGAAAAACAACAGAAAAAGAGTGAGGAATTTGGCAAAATGGATAGCGCCATCGCGTCCGGAACGGCCCAAAACCCCAGTCTACAATGTCAAAGTGCTCAAATCCGACCTCGGATGAGCAGTTTACGGCCAAAACAGGCTCCAAAATGAGCAAAAACACACCTGCGGCTGTTCCTCCTCTCTTCTCCACGTTTTTTCTGGTCTTCTCTCTGTTTTTTCAGTTCCCACACTTAGATTTTTTATTTGGGCACCCTTGGCCTTTTAGATGACCTCAAACGGACCCCGAACAGGCCAAAAACTGACCTCGCAGTGCATAGTTGTCACCTTTTTGCATCATTCGCACACCTGGCACTCAGATTTTTTCCAATAATGCATCTCGCCACCACGTGAAGTGGCCCCAAAAAAAGGTCCTCATGATGACCTTTCTGCATAATTCTCACAAGCAAACACCCACGTTGTGTCCGTCCTCATCCGCGTGCAAATATTGACCTCGTTCGCCCTCCTGACGCCACTAGATGCCTTCTGACGTACCTGCTGACCTCACGTCGTCGGCCCGCGGATAGCTTCCTCGAGAAGTTTTACGCGCTACCAACTCCTCCTTATTGTAGAAAAAACACACTAATACTGATAATAGAGAAAATCGTTGCACTATGTACATGCTGTCCTACCTGTACACATGTGGGCCCCACGTAACCACCTGGCTTTTGAAAATGGGCAATCCTTTATTTGATGCACCATGCATGTATATGTACATATGCACAATCCCTTGCTCCAAAAAACTCCTGACATAATTTGCCCATCCCCTAGCCTGCTAGATCATTCATGATCAGCAGTAGCAAAGAGAGATATGAGACTCGCCGCATCACAGGTCTCCTCATCCCTCACCAACACTGCTTGATCCACAGACAGCTCATCTTGCTCTACCATCATCAATATAGCATGATACAATTTAAGACGCAACCCATTTACCCTTGACTTATGTAGAACACCATCCAGGTTAGCCAGCTGATATGTGCCATTTGGAAAACACTCCACTACCTTGAAAGGGCCTTCCCACTTAATTTGAAACTTCTTTTGGAAGGTGTTGTCTAGTTTACTGTTGTAACGCAAAACCAAGTCATGTTTCTTGATACCCTTACTTTTAACCTTTTCATTTATCTTTGCCAAAGCCTTATCCTGCATCTGCCCATAATGCTCCAATGCGCTCATCCTATCCAACTGGACCTCTTGTAACTGCAAGAGCCTCTCTTTGAATGCATCACTAGGCGACCCAAGCAACTTCTCTAACATCTTGACCGCAGGCAACTCTACCTCCACAGGCAATAGTGCTTCCTTTCCATACACCAAATGAAATGGAGTAAACCCTGTACCTGTCTTCACCGAAGTACGGTAAGCCCATAATGCACTAGGCAATTCCAAATCCCAATTCTTTCCTTGGTGCTCCGTCACTTTCGAAAGAATCTGTACCAACTCACCATTGAATCTTTCATTTAAGCCATTACACTGTGGGTAATAAGGAGTGGTATGCTGGTGCCTAATCTTCATCTTTGTGCATAAGAAGTCTAGCAGTTTAGCTCTAAATCCTGGCCCCTTATCTGAAAGTAGATCTAATGGCACCCCAAACTTGCAACATATTTCATCATACACAAATTTTGCCACATCCTTTGCAATGATTTGTTTTACTGCTATAGCCTCTGTCCATCTAGAGAGATAGTCCACTGCCGTCAAGATATAGCTTTTGCCCCTGCTTGTGATAGGTAACGGGCCTATTGCATCAATCCCCCACTTTTCAAACACATCAAACGACATAATGGTTTTTCGTAGCTATGGCTTCAACACTCTCTTCCCAAACGCTTGACACCTATTGCAAGACCTACACCAATGGTGAACATCCTTGTGCAAACTAGGCCATACATACCCCTCTTGCAAAATCTTATGCAAGGTGATCTTTAGAGCAAAATGGCCACCACATGCGCCTTCATGATTCTCTTCCAACACTCTGTAAAGCTCCTCCCGCCAAGGTACACGTCTCAACACGAGATCAGCCCCTTTCATGTATAAGACATCACCAATCAATTTGTACCTGTATGCTCTACGCACAAAACCATACTTCTTAGACTTCTGAATCTCCTTTGGAATGATTCCTGTTAGCAAAAAATCCTCTTCTTGAGCCAAAATTTCCCGGCCATGATAAAGAGGTAAATTGGTCCTCAACACGAATAGCTCCCCAATCATGCCTTGAGCTGCTTCATGTGCCTCTCCATTTAGAGCACGTTCAATGTGTCTGATGCTCCATGCTTCGAACTTTTTTAGCAGGCCTTTAATTCTGAAGCACATTTCCTTCAATGAGGTGTTCTTGCTCTTCCACACACCCAGTACTTGCTTCACCACTAACAAGGCATCACCTTTTATGCTCAACCTTCGAACCCCATGCTTCAAACAAATGTGTAATCCCGCTTCCAATGTAGCATATTCAAGCTCATTGTTACTATGCGCATCCAATTTGAACCCTCTCTTGCATACTAGCTTCCCCTCTGGATCATAAAGTGCTATACCCCCTGAAGCTGCATCGTGGCTCTTTCTGTATGAACCATCAAAGAACAACACATGTGCATTGCTGATCTGTGGAACTTCTTCAACTACCTTTCTCACCACCTCTTCCTTAACAATAAGGGGATTCTCCTTGTAGGTCAACAAATCAGCTAGGGTAGCCCTTGTACTATCTTCCACTAGAAAAGAGAACTCAAACTCTTGCAGCTCAATTACCCATTTCTTCACCACATTTGACATGTTAATACCATTAATTAACTGTGGCAAAAAGGCATAACTCGTCAAGAAAACAAAAGGCCGTGGTAGCAAGTAATGACGAAATCGTCGACAAGCAAATATTACACTGGCCATCACTAGCTCTACTTCCGATAACTTTCTCTCCGCTACCAACTTCACTCGGCTTGCACAATACACTGGCCTCATATAATGGCTGCCCTTCCCCTTTTGCAATAGCATGGCTCCAATGGCATCATCCCCTACTGATGGATTTACATAAAAAACTTTCTCCCAATCAGGAGCCTGCATGGCTGACAACCCCCCTAACACCTCTTTCACCTCTTGAAACACTTCTTCACACTTGTCATCCCATTGCAATGGATCATGCTTCGCCACTTGCTGTAATGGATAAAGAAGCTGCGAAGACAATGGAATAAACCGTGCCATGTACTTCACTTTGTGTATAAAGGTTGCCAATTGCTTCGTACTCATAGGTGATGGAAGAAGAATAATAGACTTCACCTTATCTGGATCAGCCTCAATGCCATTTGTTGACACCATATGGCCCAATAACTTCACCCTTGGCTGTGCTAGATGACATTTCTTTGGATTTAGTTGTCCTCCACATTCATCATATCGAGACAATACCATCTGCAGCTTCTCATGGTGATCAGCCCTACTGCTATAGACACAGAAGTCATCCATAAAAGCTTTAACACAACTACCAATGAATGGTTCCAACACCCAATTTGCTCTCTCTTGATAGAAGGAAGGTCCATTTGACAACCCAAATGGCAATACTGTGTAGCAATAGCAGCCCCATGGCGTAATAAAAGTTGTCTTTGTGCGGTCTTTAAGAGCAATCTTCAATTGAAAATAGCCTGAAAAACCATCACACACACTGTACCTCTCATAACCTGCCACTGAATCCAAGATCTGATCAATGAATGGAAGAGGATATGGGTTCTTCTTAGTGGCTGCATTTAAGGGTTTAAAATCTACACAAATCCTCCACTTCCCATCCTTCTTTGGACTGACTACTACTGGACTCACCCATTCTGTGGTCTCCACAGGGACTATGAACCCTGCCTTCAATAACTTGTCCACTTCTACCCGCAAGGCTTCAATTTGCTCTTGACCCATCCTTCTTAGCCTTTGCCGCACTGGCTTAGCACCTTCTTTAAGCTCTATATGCATCTCTTCACCCTTGAACCCTCTGATCTCTTCATATGAAGTAATGAACAAATCAGGAAAACTAGCCAGCATATGCAAAAATATATCCTTCTCCATAGCTGAGAGGTCTCCACTAATCATTTGCGTCATTAATTCCTGCTTCTTTGACAACTCAACCTTGGTTTGCATCAGCCCTTCAATCACTTCATAAGGCCCTTCACTTTCATCTTCAACCTCATTCGCAAATGAAACTAAGCCAATCTCTTGGATTTCTTTGTCCATCAAAAGAAATGCAACATCAACATCCTCATCACTGCTGGTAGTGCTATCACTGTCCTCATCTGTCACCGTGGAAGAGTCTTCATCACTAGACTCATCCTCATCTTCATAAAGCTCCTCTAATCGTTTCCTTGTGTCCATATTATAAAGCTTCTTGGTACCTGTCTTTCCATAGAGGCTAATCGTACCATGTCGCCAATCTTGAACAGCTCCCACTGCACGTAACCATGGTCTTCCCAGTATAATAGGATATGCTCCCAACCCTGCTGGAATCACATGAAAATCAACCACTGCCTTTGCATCATATGCCTCCACTTCTAAGCTCTTTACAACACCCAAGCATTTTACTTTTTGATGGTTTGCCAATCTGATCCGAAAACCTGACACCCCAGCCACTGTGAGACCCATCTTCTCAACACATGAGTGTGTTATGACGCATATTTGGGCTCCGCCATCCACATAACCTTGTCCCAAATTTTTCCTTTTATGCCACACATCTACTATTGGACAAATGTCTGGTAGCTCGTCCATTGCCAACACCTTCACTGAACCTCTCTCTGGCTCTTTCTCCATTGGGTTAACCATCCTCTTCCACTGTCGCTTTAGCTTAGGCACCATCTCTATAAGCTGCCCAAAAGTAACATCTGCCTTCATGCTCGTCAGATCCTCCCTCAAGTCATAGCTTAATTGCCCATCCCCTAGTGGAAAATCTGAAACATGAAACTTTCGACGAGCTCTCCTTTTCCTCTTGGCCTTGACATCCTCGCCTTCATGGCTCTTTCCTTTCTTCTTACTAGGACCTGGGGCACTTCTTCCTTCCTTATCCTCTGTGGTCCTCTTCCCAATAGGCATCACTAATGTATCCTCTAGCTTTGATGCCTTCTCCAAGGTGACTACACTTAGCACTTTTGTCTTTCCCTTTTCCTCCTGGGTCAGTCCACTGGTTCCTTCGTCTCCCTTAATTTCGATGCCATAATCATTTGACCTAGTTAGCACCTGTCTTGGCAATGGATACATGTCTCCCCCCATCCTTGGTGGCTTATCACATTGTGGGCTGATGTGACCCAACTCTCCACAATTATAACATGTGGGCGTCTGCCTCCAAAACCTACCATTGCTTTGTCCAACACCATTCCTAGGCCTTTCTTCACCTCTTGGCTGATTTGCAAACCTCCCTTGACCTCAATTATTTCCCACCTGACCTAGCATGTTTAGGCTGAGATTCTTCATCAAATCTACCATTTGCCTCATGTCTTGCCTTAGCCCATCATCTTGCACTGCTGTAGTGACCATTGTTGGCATAACCTGAGTAGTAACATGAACTACTGGTTCATGATGAACCCCTGACATACGACCTTGTAAAGAGTCCATAGGCTGAAATTCAGACCTCATTGGCAAAGACTCCACCCCTAATTGGCTCATTTTCCTCAGCTTCCACTCTTTGTTCCTTGCTACCTCTAGTGCATCCTCATATGTCCTAGGCTTCTTTAGCTCCACTCTCCAACGTATATTCTCCCAAAGACCAGCCAAGAACCTGTCCTTCTTCATCATGTCAGGCGGGGGTACCTGTGGTGCTAAAGCCTTGCACATTCGCTCCCATGCCAATGAAAACTTACGTATGTACGCATCTACTGGCTCACCTTCCTTTTGCACCAAACCTTGTACTTCTTGCCACACTTTGTCAGGATCTTCTATCTTCACAAACTCCACTTCCAATCCATGCCTTAGATTGTCCCAACTCAATCTTATAGGTGGATCTGCTGCACGCAACTCCTCTTCAACTGCCTTGGACCAAACTCATGCATCACTCTTCAAACAAATTTGGAGAAGGCGTAACATTTGTGTAGGGTCATGAATCTGGTTGTTAATGCAGGCAACCTCCATCTTTTCCAAAAATTCTTCCACATCTTCATCACTTCTTCCATGAAACTCCGGATAAGAGAAAGCCATGGCTAGAGGACCCCTTCAAACACACGTGCAAGAACCCAAAACTTTTTACTACCCAATCCCCAGAAACTTCAATGGAGCTCAGCTTTAGATGAGAACAAACACATGCACATCAAATGAGTTTTCATAGTTGATCATCGGAATTACAACAGGCAAAGGACATTCCAGGATCTCTCTCAATCTTCTTGGCCCAAACATAAAGACTATGCGCTGCTGGAAAAAGATCTTCCTGGACACATGAACATTAATCTGAATTCTTTGAGTTAAATGAAAAGGAGTGAACTGAGGGACATTTTGATCATCCATTAAAGCCAACCATGAAGCTCCCAAGAAAGCACAGCTGTCTTATCCTCTGATTTTGCCAAAATTTCAGCAGCATAACAGCGTAAATGGCTCAAAATACCAAAAAACCAGCCATCATAACTTGGGAAAATTTCGACAGAGTTTCCCCAGAAGTAGAGCAGTAGGAACCCAAAATATAGACTGTCTGTGTATGCATAAACTGTCAACAATAGAACCCGAGCATCAAATAGGACTCACTAGTACATAGCCTATGGCGAGGTCACAAAAAGGGTGCTTCAGCTACCTGTATCACCGAAAGGATCTCTACACTTGAGAATCCCCCAGCTCAATAAAAACCTCACGCTATCGACCCTCACACGAAGGCTAATGCAAATCGCATATAGTCAAGTCTCAGAAATGACTATCTTCCAGACCAAGTCTCAGAAATGGCTGGGACTGCCAAATACAACCAAGTATGGCTCCACAAATGCGTACAATGGCAGTTTCCACAAGTAACGTACAATCCAGCAGACAATGCGCTCAAATAGGCGCCAAGTGATGCATTCCCACAACAATTGCAAGTGACATCATTACTAGTATATCACTGTACTCCAGCTACCAGTACCTGTGTGAATCACCTATACCTGTACCTGTACCTGTCCTTGTCCCTGTAACCTGTAACCTGTAACCCCGAAGCTCGAAGCAGAAGGTACTCAAAGAAGATCCTCAGTGGGGGCACCAAAAGAATGTGAGCGGGATGAAAACACACACAGCGCCTCTATAACGACCCGACACACACTCTTGGGAAGATACACACACACACTATGGGGCACCACTCGGCTTACACAACACACCTGGCCGAGACAGGGAACACACCTCTGGAGTGAGAGGAGAGAGACTATCCACTTGCCCACTCCACACAGACACACACACACACACACACACACACGCAAAAAACTCAGCTCAAAAGAGGAGAATTTCTTATGTTTAGATACAAATGAGCTTGGGCCAACACCAATGGGGCAAACAACTCACACAATATGGGTAAAAGATACCATATACAATCACAAATTGGAGAAGAAGCTTCACTCACCGGAGAAGATTACACAGAAAAACAACAGAAAAAGAGTGAGGAATTTGGCAAAATGGATAGCGCCATCGCGTCCGGAACGGCCCAAAACCCAGTCTACAATGTCAAAGTGCTCAAATCCGACCTCGGATGAGCAGTTTACGGCCAAAACAGGCTCCAAAATGAGCAAAAACACACTTGCGGCTGTTCCTCCTCTCTTCTCCACGTTTTTTCTGGTCTTCTCTCTGTTTTTTCAATTCCCACACTTAGATTTTTTATTTGGGCACCCTTGGCCTTTTAGATGACCTCAAACGGACCCCGAACAGGCCAAAAACTGACCTCGCAGTGCATAGTTGTCACCTTTTTGCATCATTCGCACACCTGGCACTCATTTCTTTTCAATAATGCGTCTCGTAACCACGTGAAGTGGCCCGAAAAAGTGGTCCTAATGATGACCTTTCTGCATAACTCTCACAAGAACAAACACATGCACATCAAATGAGTTTTTATAGTTGATCATCGGAATTACAACAGGCAAAGGACATTCCAAGATCTCTCGTAATCTTCTTGGCCCGAACATAAAGACTATGCGCTGCTGGAAAAAAATCTTCCTGGACACATGAACATTTATCTGGATTCTTTGAGTTAAATGAAATGGAGTGAATTGAGGGCCATTTTGATCATCCATTAAAGCCAACCATGAAGCTCCCAAGAAGGCACACTTGACTTAACCTCTGATTTTGCCAAAATTTCAGCAGCATAACACCATAAATGGCTCAAAAGACCAAAAAACCAGCCATCATAACTTGGAAAAATTTTGGCAGAGTTTCCCTAGAAATAGAGCGGTAGGAACCCAAAATATAGACTGTATATGTATGCATAAACTGTCAACAATAGAACCCGAGCATCAAGTAGGACTCACTAGTACATAGCATATGGCGAGGTCACAAAAAGGGTGCTCCAACTACCTGTATCACCGAAAGGATCTCTACATTTGAGAATCCCCCAGCTCAATAAAAACCTCACGCTATCGACCCTCACACGAAAGCTAATGCAAATCGCGTATAGTCAAGTCTCAGAAATGACTATCTTCCAGACCAAGTCTCAGAAATGGCTGGGACTGCCAAATACAACCAAGTATGGCTCCACAAATGCGTACAATGGCAGTTTCCACAAGTAACGTACAATCCAGCAAACAATGCGCTCAAATAGGCGCCAAGTGATACATACCCACAACAACTGCAAGTGACATCACTGCTAGTATATCGTTGTATTCCAGCTACCTGTACTTGTGTGAATCACTTGTACCTGTACCTGTCCCTGTAACCTGTAACCTGTAACTTGTAACCTGTAACCTGTAATCCCGAATCTCTAAGCTTGAAGCTCGAAGCAGAAGGTACTCGAAGAAGATCCTTCGTGGGGGCACCAAAAGAATGTGAGCGGGATGGAAACACACACAACACCTCTATCATGACCCGACACACACTCTTGGAAGGATACACACACACATTATGGGGCACCACTCGGCTTACACAACCAGCTTGGCCGAGACAGAAAACACACAGACGGAGTGAGAAGAGAGAGATTTCCCACTTGCCCACTCAACACTCACACACACACACTCCCACACACACTCTCAATTCAGCTCAAAGGAGGCAAATTGCTTTTGTTCAGACTCAATGAAGCTCAGCCCAACACCAATGGGGCAAATAGTTTACACAGTATTGAGGAAATACACCAGATACAACCACAAAGTTAAGCGGAGGCTTCACTCACCGGAGAAGATTACACAAAAAAATAGCAGAAAATCTGTTAGGAATTTGGAAAAATGGACAGCGCCATTGCGTCCGGAACGCCCAAAAACCCCACCCTACAATGTCACAGTGCTCAAATCTGACCTCGGATGAGCAGTTTAGGGCCAAAAAATGCTCCAAAAACAGCAAAAACACACTTGCGGCTGTTCCTCCTCTCTTCTCCACGTTTTTTCTGGTCTTCTCTTTCTTTTTTCAGTTCCCACACTAAGCTTTATTAGTTGGGCACCCGTGGCCTTTTAGACAACCTCAAACGGACCCCGAACAGGCCAAAAACTGACCTCGCAGTGCATAGTTGTCACCTTTTTGCATCATCCGCACACCTGGCACTCAGTTTTTCCAAATAATGCATCCCGCAGCCACGTGAAGTGGCCCCAAAAAGTGGTCCTCATGATGACCTTTCTGCATAAGTATCACAAGAAAACACCCACGTCATGTCCATACTTCTCCGCGTGCAAGTATTGACCCCGTTCGACCTCCTGACGCCACTCGATGCCATCTGAGGCACCTGCTTACCTCATGTCGTCGGCCCGTGGATAGCTTCCTCGAGAAGTTTTACACGCTATTAACTCCTCCTTATTGTAGAAAAAACAGACTGGTACTAATAATAGTGAAAATGCTGCACTATGTACACCCTGTCCTACCTGTACACACGTGGGCCCACGTAACCACCTGGCTATGGAAATTGGGTAATCCTTTATTCGATGCACCATGCATGTGTATGTACATATGCGCAATCCCTTGCTCCAAAAAACTCCTGACAACGTGTAGTCGCGAACCTCAACAAAATTGACAATTCTTACACTTGACTGAAAGAGCAAAGAGAGAAGAACACAATGCAACTTTCAAAACTGAAAATGGATTACCCAATCAATAGCTGCGATGATTACAAGTTGGAGCTTCGTAGTCGCTTGAACGTACATACAACAAAGCTCTTTCTTCTCTAAAGACAAGTCTTCTTTTCACATTAAAGTTATTGACCTTTATACCTAGGGCATTATAAATGGCCAATGGCCAATTCACATGGACCTTTACAAATATCATGACAAAATTACAACTCAGAGAATTGAGTTGCTACTCTAGAATTAGGATTTACATAGAGTATCACTACACTAGCTCGGAAAAATGATAAACTACAAATGTCGTGTCCAGCTACGTGTCCGGTCAGGTGGGCACTCGTTCGATCTGTCTCTATGTCTTCAAATTCATGTAGTTTTGCCTCTTTAGAAGTACGAGGTAGTTCTACAGGGGGAGGGTCCATGCTTATGTGCTCTATACTCATTGTTTGAGGGGCTTGTATTGTTGTTTGATGATTCCTTACAACACTAATGGCTGGATCTTTCTGTTGTAGGGCCAAGGCGTGTGTTGTGCTTTGTTATGTCAACTCCTCAATTTCTTTAGCTAACTGCTCTCGCAAAAGTCTAATCACATCATCTTTTTGGCTTTGAATGGTCTTGTGCCCAGCAGTCCTGCCCTATTTGTCATATTTCTCTAGAGCTAGAGCCTCCTTGAGATCTTTGAGCTCTTGGACAACTCAGACCGGTGTTGATGTGGTAGAAGCAGGGGCTAGGGTGTATTGCATGGCTAGTAGCTGGGTAAGTGTTTTTTTACGATCCCATATGATTCCCCTAGCTTAGCACTCTTTTGTCGTTCTTTTTCAAGCTTGTCCTCTAGTTGTTGTTCCTCAAACTGTAGATTTGTATTTCCTTCATTGAAGGCTTGAGCTTTTTTTTGTAGTGAGCAGCATATTGCTTGTCCTCATTGAAATTTTGACTGGAGCTCGAGCTGTACTCTTTGTAACTCTTCAATTTTGATTTGTACTTGGCGGCTTACCTCAATTGATCTTGTGGTTTTTGCTTTACTACTCTCTAACTCTATTCCTCTTAAGTTATGGAGTGCTCTTTGACATTGGAATTGAAGTTTTCTCTACTCCAAATGCTCATCAATGTCAAAGGTGCTCACCAACCGCTTGCCTTCTTCTATAACTACTTGAGAGTGGGTACAAATTTTCTTTGTCTTGATAGCCTATGGTTGTGTAGAGGTACCATCTTCCTCTTTGCTTGTTGCAACCTCCTTTCTGTGTTTCTCTTTTTGCTCGGGAGATGCCGATGGAGCTTGATTCTTCCCTTCCTTGTTTTCACACATGCCCACCGCTTGATATGTGGGTGGTGGTGTTGACACTTGATCTATTGTTTCTTTTGTTATATTTGTAGTTAGGTCATCCTTCTCTTTGTTCGCTAGAGGGACCACTAAGTCTTGAGTAGGAGGAGGAGTGGCGGGTAGATTTGAGCTCAATGGGACATTTTCTGTGTAGAATTCCAAAGAATCAACACCACCCTCCTCTCCGATTTTCTCATCTTCCTTTGTTTCTTTTTCTTCATTTCCTTCTTGGTGCTCTTGTTGAGTTTCTTTTTGTTTAGCTACTTCTTTACCTGAGTGATTTGAATCATCAGATGATTCTAGGCCATCTATAAATTGTCTCTTAGATTCTTGTTGCTCCCTTTGAGCAGGTTTTCTTTTGAGCTCATTATGAATCCTTAGCCGCATGTCATCAAAATTTTCCAAATTCTCCTTGGCCGCTCTTCTTTTGTATTGTTTTATCTTTTCTAACACTTTCACTTTGTGTTGTTCTAGTCGCTTGTTTTCATCCTCCTCCCCTTCATCATCCGCTTCAGCTCTTCTCTTTGGCTCTCTTTACTTGGAGCTCTGCCCTTTGGGCTTGGGCCTCTTCCATAGATCTTTGAGTTTGAGAAATAGGTATTGGGTCTGTATGCGCAGTCAATCTTCTTTTCAAGCGTACCCATTGGAGTATTCTTCTTCTTCTACCTCATCTTCTTCGTCATCATCTGAGCACTGATACTCCAAATGAGTATCCCTATTTTTGGGCTTGATTTCTCCAATGAGTTGGATATTAGACTTTATTTCTTCACTGTTGGTCTTTTTTCTCCTTGAGCTTTGTCCAACAGCTTTCTTAGATTGTGACATTCTTGAAGGCCCAGCCCCACTGTTTTCACTGCATTCTTGGATATGTGGTAGCTGCAGATGGGTTTCTTTTGGGGGTAGCTTGTCGATCATACCCACTTCTTGGTAGGAAATTCTTGTAAGCAATGGTCCCCCATTCATGTAGGTCTTGTTTCTGGCACTATTCTTCAGGTTCGTTTCTACCAAAATATACGTACCAAGATCATACCTGACCAATCTCCACTATGATAGCCAAATATCCATCACCACATCAATATGAAGATTTGGCTCATTATACCTGGGTGGCTTTTGGACCTTTAGGTGTTGGGCAATCAGACGCAAGGGCAATTCTCTTTCTAAATATACAAGGTCATTGTATGTGAACTTATGCCCTTGTTGCTTGACAAAGGCCCTGTCGTTATCAACAACTTTGGTTTTTAGTAGAAGGTTGTGGTTTCTAGGTGGCAGATGAAAGGCATGGTTAATCATGTCCTTTGTAATTTTGACCTTCACTTTTTCTCCATCTTTATCCGTCAAATGTAGCTACCCCATTGTACTAAATTGATCACATCAATTTGTGGGCTCTTTGGAAGTTTGTGCCCTAGGGTTGGAGCCAAAAGAATGTGTCCATCTAGAGGCATCTTGAGCGTGCAATGGCCTCTTTTTGTTGATGCAAACTCCAAGCCCTTGTGGAAATATTGTTGTCTTTACTTTGGTGCTATCAGCGGCTGCAAACTTGCCAATGAATATATTTTCAGGTATTTGTGTGATCTCTTCATCTAATACATGTGCTTTCTTATTGGATGAAATGTATATGACTTGATAAGGATTGTGCTTCCCATTGCTTTCTCGATCATCTGTTAGGCATCCTGTGAGCAAACATCCTAGAAATGAGATCCCAAAATTGATCCACAAGTTATTGATAAAAGTAAAAAAAACACAAATTTTGATCATAAAATGAAAAATGAGTATAACTGACTCAAAACAAGCCCAAATTTGACCAAACTTCACCAGCGCATCTAGGGTACCTGCACACACTAGGTCAAACTACTACATGTGGACTAAGAATATTTTGAAGAAGTGTCAAGCAAGGAAATGTGGGCCAAGTTTGGTGGTATTAAAGGAGGTTGGTGCGGTGGAAAGAAAGGAGAAGCCGATGGAGGAGAGTCTGTCTATTGAAGGAAAGCCAAGGGTCCTTTGGCTGTAGAGGGATGGAGCTATTTCTATGCCCAACATGTCGGTTAGAGAGGTTCCAACTATGGAAGAAGTGTTGGTGGCTCCAGATTAGATAGAGGATATACGATCAAGCTTTCTTCCATAGTTTCAAGACCAGAGCATAGGAAGCTTTTTTCCTAGCTATACCTGACTCAATTTGGAGTTTTCTATCAAAAGTTAAAGCAATTTTAGTGAATTGCACTTGAAACAGCACTCAAAGTAGTTTCAAGACCAGAACACTGGAACTTTCACTTGTATCTTGGTCTCAAGAAGATATTTTAAGCTCAAACTTGAGATTTGAGATGTTCTCAAGTATTCTACAAGATCATCAAGTTAGATAACCCCACTATGGTGAGGTACATGGATCGCGATCCATGTTCCTCTAACAAATGTTTTTCTCCAAATTTGGACAGTGTATAGACAAGGTCATGTGCAAGCTCTATACCAATTTTTATGATATTCTAAGGTTGAGGTACATGGATCGTGCTCCATGTTCAACCACATCTAGACTTGATCTCTTGGCAGCTTGTTACACTCTATATCCACAAGCTAAATCTCAAATCTTTTTGGATTTGGACTTGGTTTCATAGGTCAGATAGCCAGTACAAGGTGTACACTAAGGTTTTCATTCTATCACCTATTTTGCTCCCTTTTGACCCAAATTTGCTCAATTTTTTTCACAACTAGGCTTGGGGATATGTTTCCTAGTGTATGCTCTACTGATCTCGAAACTTTTCGGTCAAGTTGTCACTATGGGTGCATGGATCATGATCAATGTTTTGGGGCCAAATTGACTTCTCTTGATACCATCAGATCAGCTTGATTAGGAGGTCCTATGGTATCAATGTTTTTGAAAACAAACCTTTAGATTGGAAGCTAGGTCAATTCTGGCACTTTGTCAGAGTATTTGACAGTTCAAGGCTTTTGGTTTGGTTTTTGGTATCCAAATTCAGTTTTGAAAAGACCAATAGACTCCTTGTGATGTTCTCTACCTATGCTGCAAGTTTAGTATCATTCCGTGACAAAGAAACATGGATTGTGATCCATGTACCTATGTGTCAGATTGTGATCCATGTACCTATGTGTCAGATTGGCACACAGCTTTCTATTGGTTTCCTGATACAAGTCAATCGCTAGGTCTATTTTAGGGTTTATACCTTGAACAAGTTTTGGCACTTTTGATGAGTTTTTTGGACTTTTTTTACAAAACTCCTTTGGGGACTTTTGTTCACAATTATCACTACTATAGGCTGGAAAAGTTCCTGTCCAAAAATTTCTCAGGGGTACATGGATCGCGATCCATGTTTGACCTCATTTTAACATGAAACTTGGTCATCTTATAGTCCATGTTATGGTAATACTCTTCCCCAAATCTTTTTGAATTTGGAAAACTTTTTCTTAGTGAAAAGTAAGTTTTCTTATTTGCTTTGCATTTTTTGACTAGTTTTTGTATTTCGTTTTTGACCGGTGGCCGAATTCAAAAGCGGACTTGTCTTCTCAAGGGCGGCCACACATGGGCGGATTGGAGGGTCCGATTTGGACTTATTCACACAAGGGAGGCTACACATGGATGTCTCTCATAAGAGAGGGCAACCCTTTTGGCCTATAAAAAGAGGCCATTTCTACACACATTTCATAGTGTGAAGTTGATGCAACAAGGTGAGTGTGAGGTGGTGAGAGTGAAGCAAGGCGGGAGCTCCATTAAGGGTATAATCCCTTTGTAAACTACTTCTTGTTTTGAAGTACTAAAGCCATTGAGTGGCTGCTTTCCCATGGACGTAGCCCACATTGGGTGAACCACGTATATCGTGTGTACTCTCTCTCTCTCTCTCTCTCTCTCTCTCTCTACTCTATAATCTCGTGTATATAAATCTGTCTCTCTCCATTAAGTAATCTACTCAATTATCTATTTAGCTACGTCTTATTTCCTAACAACTGGTATCAGAGCAAGGTTTGCTCGTAGCTAAATTATCTCAAGGAAAGGATTCCTTGAATTGAGTGGGAGTTATGGCAGAGGAAGGGAAGCTCAAGATTGAGAAGCTCCATGGCAAAAACTACCAACATTGGAAGATGCAGATTGAAGACTATCTCTTCCAGAAGGACCTCTATTTCATGCACATAGGTAGAAGCCTAAGATCAAAGTTAGATGCAAAGTCCAAAAAGTGTTTCTTCATTGGCTATGGAGAAGGAGACTTTGGGTATTGCCTATGGAATCCTGAAGATGGTAAAATCTTAAGGAGTAGGGATGTAATTTTTAACGAACAAAATATGTACAAAGATTACTTGGAAAGAAAACAAACAAAAGAAACAGGTGATGAGTACATGGAGCTTGAGGATGGTGAAGACTCAAGGACTGCAAACGGTGACAATGTGCAACAACGTCAACCAAATGAGGAGCCTCAACCTATTCCCCGAAGATCTACAAGAGCAAGTAGACCTCCAGAAAGGTTTGTTCCTTCCTTCAACCATCTCTTGATCTCAGATTCTGGAGAGCCGGAATCATATGAAGAAGCTATGCAACATGAATCCAAAGAAGAATGGATGAAGAGCATGCAAGTGGAGATGGACTCACTACATCGCAACCAAACATGGGAGTTGGTTGAGTTGCCTAAAGGTAAGCGGGCACTTCAAAACAAATGGGTGTACAAGCTAAAGGAAGAAGAAGGTGGGAAGAAAAGGTACAAGTCTAGGCTTGTGGTAAAAGGTTTTTCTCAAAAGAAAGGTATTGACTTCAATGAAATATTTTCTTCTGTTGTAAAAATGAACTCAATTAGGCTTGTCTTAAGCCTTGTGGCTGCTCATGATCTAAATCTCGAGCAAATGGGTATGGAGCCTGATTTACCCTTGTAATTTTCTGTGGTAAAAGTGCACATTTGTAAGGCCCCCATTATGAGGAGAAGCCATCGTGCGTGAAGGAAAATCATGCACCGGAAACCAAAATTTTCACGGATCTAAATCTCGAGCAATTTGGTTGTAAATACGGCATTCCCTCACGGTGACTTAGAGGAGGAAATCTACATGCTTCAACCAAATGGGTGTGAAGTAAAAGGTAAGGAGAAAATAGTTTACAGATTAAAGAAGAGCTTGTATGGTTTAAAGCAAGCATCAAGACAATGGTACTTGAAGTTTGATCGATGGATGTTGGATCATGGATTCACAAGATACAACTCGGATCACTGCGTCTACACGAAGAATTTGGGAGAGATGGGAAAATTCATCATCTAATGTTGTATGTTGATGACATGTTGGATTGCTAGTGCTAACATGACAGGACATCAAAGACCTAAAAGAGGAGCTGTCCAAATCTTTTTCAATGAAAGATTTAGGTGCTGCAAAGAGGATACTTTGGTATGAAATATCAAGGAGACAGGACGAAGAAGACAGTAAAGCAATCTCAAAGAGAATTGAATATTTAACCCAATCAAGAAGGTACTTGAAATGTTGCTCATGAAAATGCAAAAACCACTTTCTACACCTTTGGCTGGTATTTTTAAACTAACGAAGGAGATGTGTCCAAAGACACAAGAGGAGATAGAATGCTTTGTATTTTGGAGGAACTGATATTTTTTCTAGAAGGGTATGCTGATGCAGATATGACAGGTGACAAAGATACTCGAAGGAGCACTACTGGCTATGTGTTCACGGTTGGAGGCACAGCAGTAAGCTGGGCTTAAAGCTGCAGAAAGTGGTTTCACTTTCTACCACGGAAGCAGAGTATGTAGCAATGACGGAGGCAAAGAAAGAATTTATGTGGCTTCACAGATTCTTAGAAGGCTTGGATTCAAACAAGACAATTGTGTCTTGTATAGTGATAGCCAAAGCGTATCCATCTTGCGAAAAACCCAGCCTTTCATTCAAGGACAAAGCACATTGAGGTGAGATATCACTTCATACGAACTCTTTTGGAAGAGGGACAGCTAAAGCTAGGAAAGGTGCATACAAGTGAAATCTTGCAGACATGTTTACAAAGGTGGTCAACAAGGAGAAGTTGAGCTTTTGCTCATCTTCAATCAGCATTCAAGGATAAGAAGCCAAAATGGAAAGCAGTCACAGGTTTGGTTTGGAGATCAGTTCCATGTGGGAGATTGTTAAGTATGGAGCCTGATTTACCCTTGTAATTTTTGTGGTAAAAGCGCACATTTGTAAGGCCCCATTATGAGGAGAAGCCATCGTGCGTGAAGGAAAATCACTCACCGGAAACCAAAATTTTCACGGACAAGAATCAGGGGCAACTTTAAAGGTCGGGGAGGAGGCCTCAGAGGACTTTATTTGCGGAATATTATGGCCGGACGGGGCGGAAAGTGGTCGGAAACAACCGTCAGTTGGGCGGTGGCCAGTAGTTAATGGCGATGGGGTGGTGGTCGGAAGTCAATGGCCGGTGGCCGGTGGTCGGAAGTCAATGGCCGGTGGCCGGTGGCCGAATTCAAAAGCGGACTTGTCTTCTCAAGGGCGGCCACACATGGGCGGATTGGAGGGTCCGATTTGGACTTATTCGCAACAACCGGTCAGTTGGCCGGTGGCCAGTAGTTAATGGCCGATGGCCGGTGGTCGGAAGTCAATGGCCGGTGGCCGGTGGTCGGAAGTCAATGGCCGGTGGCCGGTGGCCGAATTCAAAAGCGGACTTGTCTTCTCAAGGGCGGCCACACATGGGCGGATTGGAGGGTCCGATTTGGACTTATTCGCACAAGGGCGGCTACACATGGCTGTCTCTCATAAGAGAGGGCAACCCTTTTGGCCTATAAAAGGAGGCCATTTCTACACACATTTCATAGTGTGAAGTTGATGCAACAAGGTGAGTGTGAGGTGGTGAGAGTGAAGCAAGGCGGGAGCTCCATTAAGGGTATAATCCCTTTGTAAACTACTTCTTGTTTTGAAGTACTAAAGCCATTGAGTGGTTGCTTTCCTGTGGACGTAGCCCACATTGGGTGAACCACGTATATCGTGTGTACTCTCTCTCTCTCTCTCTCTCTCTCTCTCCTCTCTCTCCTCTATAATCTCGTGTATATAAATCTGTCTCTCTCCATTAAGTAATCTACTCAATTATCTATTTAGCTACGTCTTATTTCCTAACAGTGGGAGTTTGAGGATATTTGGGGACGGTTTATCAAGTAACTGTTGCAGGAAATGCTCGGTTTTAAAAGTTGAGAAAATTTATGGATTTCCTAATGATTATGTATGAGATAATGCTGACGTAGATGGGTATATGTGATATGCAAAAGAGATGGATTTTGCAAGAGGATGGACTAAGAATATTTTAAAGAAGTGTCAAGCAAGGCAAGGTGGGCCAAGTCTGGTGCTTTTAAAGGAGGTTGGTGCAATGGAAAGAAAGGAGAAGCCGTTGCAGGAGAGTCTATCTATGCAAGGAAATCCAAGGGTCTTTTGGTTGCAGAGGGATGGAGCTATTTCTATGCCCAAGATGTCGGTTAGAGAGGTTCCAAATATGGAAGAAGTGTTGGTGGTTCCAGATCAAACAGAGGATGTATGATCAAGCTCAGAAACGTTGGTCAAATTCCATTGGTTTGTGCTAGAGATTAGATTGTGAAGTTTGCAAATGAAGTTGAGGTGGTGGAGATACAAGAGTTTCAAGATCTTGAGACATATTAAGAGATGAATGTCATGGTGCATTAGATGCAAGGTGATGCTTGGAGTAGTGTGAGGTTCTTGTGTGTCTTTTATATGCATGGATGGCTATGTGCTTGGGTGTAGAACTATGTGAATTTGCTTCAAGTGAATGGATGTGCTTAGTGCAAGGTATTTGATCCAGGTGGTAGCTATGTTGTGATGCAGGGGGTTTGGAAACCCTCTTGAAGAGGAGATTTGGGTGAATAAATGGTTGCATGTTTTGTGTGTGCTCTATTTATTTTTGTTGTTTCTAGGTCCAGGGCAAGCAAGGATATCTAGGGATGCATGCTTGAGGTGGTTTTTTAGGCCATAAAGACGCCATGATGGGATAAATAGGTTGAGGTCTTGAAGTGTTCCAAGTTCTAGAATGTGATACTTATGGCGAATATGATGCTCATGGCACACACAAAAGAGGAGTGCAAATATCTCTGTACTAAAACTAAATACTTTATATTACTGCAATGTTTGAACCATAATAGACTGTGGAACATAAGTCAATTCTAGGTACAAATAATGAAACATTTTCATTGTTAATGCATAGCCTTGCTGTAACATAAACAACCATCCATTAATGTTGTTTAGTAGCACTTGTACCATAGCAAGTTAGACTAGTTATCCGACATTTTTTGGCCACTGAAATTGTTCCCGATACCACGTGCTCAAAATGGTTTATGAAACAAATTGGACCAACACCTAGGGACTTTGTTGCAACACATAATTAAAATAGCGAGTGCCAGTGTTAGTCCCAGAGACTCATATTCTCCACATGTGGAATATGTGCGAGATAAGGATGTCCATAAGAAAAACATACGAGGTGTACTTGGGTTTGGAGGTAATTGCAAAATCTTTGTGATGAGAGTGAGAAGATCTATTGTGCTATCGGCCGAGCTATAGAGATGAAAATTGATCACCTTGGCTTTGCGCTCCCAACAAGCCCAAGATCGTACTATTTTGTTGTGGTTGACTTTTAACCTTCCCTGCTCCAAGAGCGCCTAGGCGCACACGATTGTTCTTCTTCTCAATGGTGTCCCTTGCAAGGTGTTGCATGCTTCATGCATAGATGCAAAGCAAAGCTTCTCTGCCATGAAATCCTTCACAAGAGAGAGAAAACAAACAACCATCAAGAGAGGTAATCCATGCCTCCATGATTTCATGATTCATGGAGAGGGAGAGTGAGAGAGAGATCAAGTGTCCCTTCCCCTCCTCCATAGCTACCTGCTCTCCGAACTCTGATACCAATGTGGAATTGAGCGGATTGGAGCATGCAACTCTCCACTTGACCATGCCCTATATAGGCCCCACCTTGCTAATAATAGGGTCCCCTTGACCGCATGTCTGTCTTGGCCCTTGGCCTGCCGCCCAGTCTTACCCAGGCTGGACATTTTTAGGTTCTAATTTAGGTTGTGGATTTAGGTTTATGACTTAGGTTCAGGTTGTAGGTTTGCATTTTTCAATTTAGGTTATGGTTTGCATTTTATAACAAAGTTTTGTATAGCAAAGTTTGAGATCGTTAAGTTTTGTGCCTACAAGCATTATGAGTAGCGATGACAATGTTGGACCATTCGATCAAGATGCCTATCTCATGGCTAAGATATTATGTGCTTGTAATCAATTTTATAAATGGGTTGTACATCAAACATGGCGTGTTTCATAGCAATATGTTTATGAATATGGTGATCTCAATCCATCAATCATAAATTGAGTTATTGCCAATTACAATTCATTGATATAAATGAACTATAGTAGTAGAACAATTTCATTTTAATTATTGTACTTACCTCGTACTCAAAAACCCTAAGTACTCAATTTAGCAAGACTCCAAGAGTGGATATCATGAAACAATTGTCCAACCCACAAAGCATGTTTGTAGACAATCCACTCAACGAGAAAACATGGTAGCTATGCCTAAAGCATCTTCAAGCTCAAAGGGTGATAGCATGGAGAACCACCCCAACCAAGAGATGTTTGAGCTAGAGATGGACAAAATGATTGAAACAATCATACACTCAGAGAGACCTATCTATGATAATATTAAACCTGAGGTGGTTGACACACCAATATATGAGGGAGCAAAAGCCTTTAGATTGAAGATGCTTTTGGTCCTTTCAATATGCAGGAAATTTTTAGATGGAGTAACACCAATGTCTTAGAGATTTTCATTTGATTATGTATGTTGTGTTTACTTAAATTATGCAATGACTAATTTTGGAAATCTTGTTAATGCTTTTCTATATGTAGGCTACTTAAGGAGCACATATTGCCAGCTAATAATGTGATGCCAACCTTGATAGATGATGCAAGAAAGGTCCTATGAAGTTTAGGGATGGATTATACTTCCATTCATGTTTTCTATAATGATTGCATTTCGTTTAGAGGGGAGTATGTAGAATGGAAATTTCCAGCTGAGCATTTTCAGGACCATTATCCACACTTTTGGGAGCATCATGAACAATTTGCTCCTTACCATTGGGCATACACTGTTGTCTAAAGGTACATCTTCCCAAAAAACAACTCTTCTAACTTCTTCAGTCCTTTGAGGTTGTTTTTGCATGCAATCCTCCCGAAAGATTACATTATGGCCGTGGAAAATTCTCCTCTTTTTGAGATCCCATAATCTATACCCCATTTCACCATCATCAGCATATCCTAGGAATACACACTTACAGGACTTTGGCTCCAACTTGTTGTGGTCTTCCTTTTGGATGTGCACAAAATCTTCATAACCAAACACTCTCAAATGAGCATACAATGGTGACTTGCCCGACCACGCTTCTTGGAACTCCCCCACCCAAAGACCTGTGTGGTGATTGATTAATCAAATGTACGGCTATCATAATAACCTCTGGCCAAAAACCATGGGGTAACGCAACATGAGAAATCATACATTGGACTTTTTCTTGAATATTCTAATTCACTCGCTGTGCAACACCAATCTACGGTGGATTATAAGGTGTAGTCAGCTTCCTCTTTATCGCTTTACTGTCATAGAAGTCTTGGAAAGAGTTTGACACATAATCCCTCCATTGTGAGAGCGCATACACTTTACCTTACTACTGACTTGATTTTCATCAAGTGCCACAAATTGTTTGAACTTATCCGAGGCCTCATCCCTATGCTGGATTGGATATACCCACACCTTGCGGGTAGCATCATTCACAAAGGTAACAAAATACTTCTTTCCCCCTAGAGACGAGCTAGAGATAGCCCTGCAATCTGACATATATCATAATTACCAACTCGAAGGGAGAATCTTTCGATGAAAGAGATTTCTTGTGAGGCGTTTGATCATTCTTTCCATAGATACAATGATCACAATGGTCAAAATCAGCATACCCCAAACATAATAAATACCCCAGAAAGCACCTTCATTCTTGTTTGACTCATGTGTCCCAACCTACCATGCCACAAGGAAACACTTAGCTGCTCAGTTATGGTGACTACATGGTTCTGCACACTAGATATATGAAGTGGATACAGAGTGACACTTTTAGGACCTCTAGCAACGATCATGGATCCCTTGCTGATGTTTCACTTGTTATCTCCAAAGGTAGTGTGATAGCCATCAATATCTAGCTGCCTTGTACTTGTCAGGCTCTTCTTGAGCTTGGGTACATGCCTCACATGATGCAATGTAAAATTTGATCCATTATGAAATTTCAATTTCACACTACCAATTTTGTTAATATCACATGCATGGTTGTCCCCCAAATGAACAACATCCTATCTACCAGCATTGTAGCTAGAGAACCATTCTTGATGTGGTATCACATGGAATGAAACACCTGAATCTAAGATCCAGGTGTGCATGTCATCATCAAAATTAGCAGCCAAAGATTGTGCACTAAAAGAAGAAGCAAAAATAAATTCATTGCCATTGTCCACATGACTGACTACATTAATTTTCTCAATCTTAATCGTGCTCTTCTTTTTAGGTTGACCATCGTTTTTGTCATCCCTGCTATCATCAGAATTTTTACCCTTGCATTTCTCTTTATTCCACTTAAAACAATCAAGCTTAAAGTGTCCTTTCTTGCCACAATGATGGCGCTCAACATATTTCCCACGAGACTTGCTACTACCTCTATTTTTTTATTTCCCCCTTTGTTGAGATCTATCTCTGGTATGCAATTGTACTAGAAGACTTATTAGCTGCAATATTCTATCTATTCAACTCTTCCATTAGCAAATATCTCTCCTCGTTAGAATACATCATCATGGTATTGGAGTTGCTCATGGTTGTCCTGAATGTATCCCAACTTTTAGATAAAGTGCATAGTAGGAAAGTAGCTTCAAATTCATCATCAATGCTGAATTTCAAAGCAACCAGCTGGTAAAAAACTGAGTTGAACTCATTAAGATGTATAGTCATGGATGTACCTTACTTCATCCAAAGCCCATCCAAAGGTCCATCAACTTCTTGAACAAGTAAACCTTACTAGCAGCATTTTTCTGAGCATACAACTCCTCAAGTCTAGTCCACATAGCATAGACAAAATTCAACTTCTCTATGTTGAATAGCAAAGATTTAGAAACTGAAAGCTCTATCGTAGATCGTGCAAGCTCATCCAAATTTTCCCAATCCAATAACTCTAGGTATGTTGGTTGTACCCCCTTTGTCTTGATAGGCTTCACCTGTTTCTTCTGCACCAACATTGTAGCATTGTTTATGTCATATGGAAAAATTGTGTACAACCTCAATCTTCTTGATGTGCAAAAGGTTGCTATTGTCATTGTTGCTTTCCATGACTTCATCCAGAAATAGGAAATCAAATCCTCTATTGATTGAAATATCAAACTTGTTCGGCAGCAATGATAACCAATGACAAAGAAGAACAAGATCAGCTGTATATACTATTCTGAGCTAGTCTCAAAAAATCTGTAGAATTCAAATTAACCAAAAATTTGATTTAGTTGCAGCAATCTGATTCACCTTTAAAAATTTTGATTCAACTTTAGCGACTCAAATTAAAATCTTCTACACTTTTGGAATCTAAACTTTAAAAAAAATTTGAATATTTCAGAAATCAGATCCACCCATCACTAAAAAAAGGTCCAAGCACACTTTGGGAAACCCTTGCTAACTTGTTGCTTTTATAACTCAAAACTGAGTTACCAAGCTTACAAATCTGAGAGCTCAAAGCTCCTAAGCACCTCATGCCTGTGTACACTCTTTGTAGGTTTGTTGCTCCACCTAAATCTTGCACAATGCTACAGTGACAAAGACTGTCTACACACTGATACTGAACTAGAGTGTTGATGCTGAACCAGAACTCTATTGTTGAAACAATGCTCTGATACTGATCCACGCTCACTGCATCAACTTGTGAAACCAACAGCTCTGATACCAATTCATAAGAATTGAGTGAAGTGAGGGACGTGAGAGCTCCATAGCTTCCCTCTCTCCTCTCCTTTGACACCCACATAATGGTCCTTATCTTATATATATATATACCTCACGTGACTGGGTCATGCCCTCACTTATGGGTTTATTGCCTACACTATGTGGCATTGCTAGGGTGTAAAGCCGAGGGTGGGACTGCCTAGGAATGATCCTCCCAACCTCCCTTTAAATAGCCCCTTGGACCTCATTCCCTATCCACACGTGCAGCTGGTCCCTTGGGCCTAGTTTTTGACCACCGGGCTTTGCCCTTGGCATGACATTACTCCCCCCTTGGAGAATCGTTTTCGTCCTCGAAAGCAAGAGTGAGGATACACTAATGTTTTCCACAGGAGCGTCCTTCATGGATCCAACTGTTTGCTTGATCGGAACACAGTTCACTAGGAGGTTCAATGAAACCAAGAGTAACATCTTGATTTTCCACCTTGTTGTCCATTTGCAACCATCTTGTGTTACCGTTGCCTATCCAATCATAGTGTGTAGACTCCATTTAGAACGCACATAAGCATGCTAAACGAGTTGTCACAACAAAGAAGTACCTCTTTTCACTTTCTATGAAAGTAACTTGCTGACATAACTCATCAGCCAAGTCTAAGTCCTTGACTGGTTCTCAAATTTCCATCAGTAAACAACCCCACCATAGCTAGTCTTCAAGGTTGAGAACCTGACTTATACATGAAGAGACTAAACCTAGTCACAAACATGTTGTAACTTATGGTAAACAAACTCCAACTAGAGCAATAAATTCTTACTAGTTGGATTGTCGAGTGCTAATGTATGCACTTTGCATATCCTTTAGCACAAGATTATACTTGTAATATGTCTATCCCCTTGGATAACTGACAGTACTAAGGTGTTTTTCTCCCACAGTTTACAGACAGTCATCCCAGATGACTGGTAAACGAGGATCACAAGATCATAAAACATTGCTGAGAAAACAACAATGTCCTGAATAACCATCTAGGTTAACTTGAAACACATGCACCCAAACCAAGCCATGACCTCTACTGGTGATTGGTAGACCCAAAAGTAATCTCATAGAGATACTGCACATAGAGTGCAAAATTCTTCATAGCACTAATGTGATGAATATGCATTCCACTCCAAATCAGTCTTTGTTAAACACTAGGGCCCATAGCACCTAGTGTGCATGCATTTAGCAAAAAAACGGATCCAAACCTGTATATCCATGATCCTCCTCGCCAAGGGTTATGGCGAATGTGATGCTTCTAGCACATATTAAAGAGGAATTGAAATAGTTCTGAAAAGAAACTAAATACTGTCTGTTGTAATCATTTGCAAGCCGTGCTGAAACGTTTGATCTATAATAGAAGGTGAAACATTAATCACAAACAATGAAACCTTTTCAACACTCATAGCCTTGCTATATGGATAAACAACCATCTATAATGTTGCCTAGCTGAACTTGTACCTTAACAAGGCATTCTAAGTATCCGACAATTTTTTGCCACCAAAATTGCTCCTGATACGACGTACTGAAAATGGTCTAGAAAACAGATTTGACCAGCACCTAGGGACTTTGTCGTGACACATACTTGAAATAGGGGCGCGAGTGCCAGTACCAGAGACTCATATTCTCCACATGTGGAATATGTCTCATGTAAGAATGCATGAAAAAAAAACATCCTTCAAATACAAAATGTACTTGTGTGTGGAGGTAACTGCAAACACTCTATGACGGGAGTGAGAGGGGCCCTCATTAGCCTTGCTCCACACTGGCTAAACCGAAATCCGTGAGTTCCTAGACCATGTTGCATCCCATGTGACAACATGTGCCAAATACAAGTGGGTCTATAACTGCATAATGCAGAAACCTATGTTGGAAACTACAGCCCAAATTTCTTGGCTCTTACATGACCTTGTCAGGTCTCTTAAGAGCAAAAATGGATGATAACATAGTTTGTGCATCCTATGTGGAAAAAGAAAACAAAAAGAAACAAAACCAAATGACATGCGTACCTGAAGGTTGAACATAGTGTTCACTAATCCGTAGTGAAAAAGTACCTGCCCAATTTTCTCGCTTACAAAGGCCGAGGAACACTAATTGAAAATTAGTGAAATGCAAGTAGTATGTCACATGTAACCTTGGGTGTTTCCGTTGCAATCCAGACCCCTTGGTTAAACATTGCAGGAAAACTGCTCAATTAGCAGCTAGCCCTTGGCCTATGTCTGTGACCCCTCTTGGGTTTGCCCAAGGAGTCGGTGGACTTATTTCCTTGAAAACGTAGTGTAAAGGTTTCAAGAATGGACCATCCACTCTTACTAAGTGACTTAGTAATCACAAGTTGGGTCTTATCCCAAAACTGTACTCATATAGGCACTCTTAGTGCTAAGAGGAGCTCCACTGAAGTTAGAGTCATATTTACAACTAGATCTTTGTCACACCCAAAAATCCATAATCTAGGGTTTGTGTGAACAACCATGCGGTTGGAAATGCTGGCTTCATCCATACACAGTGGTAGAGATCATTTTAAGACGTTCAAAATCTCAACTTGACGATGTAAATTGTGGAGTGCTAAAATAATGTCTAAAAAATCACTAATGACAAGACTCTTGCTTGTCCATTATAATTGATGGGTACTCAACTGAGTAGAATTGTTTGATCTTGAAAGGAATCACTTATGGGTTACTAACAAATGGCTCTTAGCCTTTCCAAAATAGGTTGCAATAGATGGCTCTTAGCCCTTCCTATTACCATATTGACCTAGAAAGAAAATCATGCCTCGTTTTTCCTTTCTCGCATAGAAGTTGGAGGGAGAGAGAGAGAGAGAGAGAGAGAGAGAGAGAGAGAGAGAGAGAGAGAGAGAGAGAGAGAATGCTGGGCAGGGGAAATACTCTTATTTGAATGTGTTTTATGCCCTTTGCAAATGCTCCAGTGCAGACCATGTCTATGTTATAACTTATCCTGAAAGCATACATCAGTGTTATTGTACCATGCCCTCGTAGAGAGAGAGGTACCAGAAGTCACATCTTGACCCTCTTACCTTGTAAGTGATCGTGAGTGTATTACGGTGCAGATGTATGGCACGCATTAGGAAATTTTGGAGTTCATTTGGAGGGCCATATGAAAGAGAGAGAAAATAGAGCGCGTCCAATGAGCGGGAGGGCTACGTTACGTAGGAAAATACGTGGAAAGACTCAAGAAATAGGAAAATGTTTTAAAATCTTTCACAAATATAGGATTGTGGCATCGTAATTTCTTTGCTTTTGCCGAGTTGTTAGGTGCATGTGTGGTCCCACTGCTGATATTCTCTTATGGTCATTAACGTACTAGAGGGTGACCATTAAGCCCGCACAAGATATTGGAATTGTAAAACACTTTCCCTCCATTAGGATGCTTTCAAAGTGAATCCGGCTCCATTCTTCACATCTCAACTACATTAGATTTGTCATTTTCACTTATTGATACTCTTAGTTTTAACTCTTGTTATATATTTTGCAAATGTTTATCCCTCTTCTTATGAGCAATGGGAGCCTGTGGAGTGCATAATAGGCCTCTTCCTTGTCGTTCATGCCCACATTGGTTCTCTACAGTATTCAGGGAGAACCAGAAAAATCTTGGCTGATGAAGGAATATTTTTCTATGACCACTTCTACCAGAGTCTACCCAGGGAATAAGAACGGCATATTGGTGAAAGTGCCTCTACCAGCCGACTGGAACACTGTGGACTGGTCAATTCCTGAGGAAACAATGGTGGAGGCAATGCGAAGTAAGCTCTACAAGGATATACAGAGGTCTCTACGTAGCTCTATTCCCACCAAACTGGTTAGAATTGCAAACTTTTGTCCTGTTGCACTGTTCATAGAGTTGTTTCATAACTACAATATACGTGTTACGAAAACTATGTTCATCTGCAAGTCATTTCAGCAGTCATCCTGTGACAAACTTCTTGACAGAGGATGGTATGTAAAGGAAGAGATTGGCATACGTTGCAAGGTCACTCTTGACACTCTAGTTGTCAAGTACATGATTACAAGCCAATCAACTGTTAGTCTCCTTTTGGTATATGCGATCACAAATGCTCAAAGGTAAGTACATTCCTAATGGACCAGGTTTCTGCAGGTTTGGAAGATAATCCTGTTGTGGATGTGGATGTGGAAGTGTTTGATAAAGAGCATGGCCTAATGTTGGTGGTTACAATAAGGGAGCTATGCAGTCTTCTGCAGTTGCGGCACGACATAATTGAAGAGTCAATGGAGAGGGACCTTTCAGATTTTTCCTTTTTCCTAGCTGGCCGTAAGCTGATGCGGCGTAGGGAAAAAGATATTTTGTGCAAAGAGTTGGATGGTCGGGTTGAAATAGTGTCAATGTAACAGAGATTTTTGTGAACCCAAGTGTATACGAATGACTTTCAATACATGAAGTTTTCTTGAGCTCATTTGTCAATTGTGGTCTGTGAATATAAGTGTCCTTGAAATACATTTCTTTAGCCATTGCCACATCTCTCTCTCTCTCTCTCTCTCTCTCTCTCTCTCTCTCTCTCTCTCTCTCTCTCTCTCTCTCAATGTTAGGCAAGACAAAGACATGATAGAAGAGTCATCTTAATTCATTAGAAAGTACAAACTCGTCCGTGAACAATGGACTGAGATACAATTTTTGTAAGTATGGAATCAAAATGTCTTCAAGGTAAAAATCAAAGGTATGCCCCTCAAAAGAGGGTGGTGAGATAGTTTTTCCTGGTGGATTTAGGTCTCCCTTGGAGTATCATCAATCAGTAGTGTATTATTTGTATCAAAGGGTACACCGATTTGGCTGAACGATTTGTACAAAAGAGGTAAGTGTGGTTTTTTAGGGTGGTAGTGGCCCTCGACGGTAATGCATTTTCTCTGATCATACAAAAAGGCAAAATCTGACGTATCAGCACCGCATACACCACAAACTATTGTAACTACTGGCGACAAGTTTTTCCTTTGCATTGAAGACCATACGGCAACTCTGAAGCATGGAAGAAGAAACTGAATAAATTCTTTGGTTCCTGGACGAATCACGACTCGACAAGTACCCATCCGAAATGTTTGCAAATCCTCGAAGGGGTCTGCTATACCTAGAGGCACGCGCATTAGCAACAATACATTGATGTCCAAGATAATCAACCTCTGTAAAAGTTGACAAGTACATATAAGTAGTTAGAAGTATAAGCTGAACATATTTTGCCATACTTGAATAGACATTACCGGAACAACCGTATCTACAGGTAGCAAGGGTCCATACTAGGTCTCTATAGTGTTGTTTTCGTTGTTGCTATCCTCTGCTTTAGCTCCATCGTCATAGTCATCGTTCTCATCTTCATCAAGGGTCTCCCCCATGGCTCTTTCTGCCTCATTCAGGGTTTCCTCCAAGGTCTTTTCCTCTCCCTCCATTGGCCGGCTTGCATCATCCATATCCTTTTGGGGCTCCTCCATTGGCTGGATTGCCTCATCGATAGGCCTCCTTTCCTCATCTATCCTTGCCTCATCCAAGGTTTCCTCCATGGGCTCTTTTGGCTCCTCCCCTGGCTCCTCCACTGGCCTACTTGCCTCTTTCATGGGCTCTTTCATTGTCTCCTCCATAAGCCCCTCTGCTTGTACACTACCACCTTGCATAGCCTCATTTGACCTTTCTTCATCCTCGGCTCTTTCATCTTCATTTGGTATGACCCCCTCGGCCCATTGTGATTCCACTGTATCTGATGGAGGGGCTTGTCGTGGTGTCTCATCATGTATTGTCATATCAATTGTGCGATCGTCCAAGCCGCTATCTTCAGCTTCTCTAGGGTTCGACATAGTGAGCAGGTGTTGTATTAGACTTGCCCAATATCTTTGCAAATAATCATATGTGTAGTTTAGCACAACACTCTGCAAAATTGAAAAACCACATGGTGAGAAGTCTTGTATAAAGAAAACCAAAACTGACTGAATGCATTGCCAAATGGTTACCTTAGTCATGAAAGGTTTTAATGCAAAGTAGCTTTGTAGGACATATTCTGTATGGAGAAGACATCTCCAGCCGCAAGAATTTGCATCGGTTTGATTTGGTACAGGCACATCTTTGATTGGGGCCTTGTATAGTTCATACCTTCCACATAGCTTGCCATAAGCAAGCAATAATCTCTTTATACAACTTCACAAAGGAGTATCAAGATGTTAGCTTGAGGCTTACATGGATATCTATAAGAAACACTTTCTGATACATAACACTTACAGCCTAATTTCAGGGTGGGTTCCTTTTATTGAATGAACACCCACACTGTTGGCTGCTCAACATCAAGGCATATGAGACTCCAGTGATGGTTTTTCTCATATGGAAAGATGATAACAGTTACTTCCAGCATAGCACAGTGGAGAAACCAACTCTCGAATGTGCCAGATGGACTGTTCTTCTATCTAATAATCACTGACATTTGTGGATCAAGAAGAAACACCTCCGTGTGGGTGTGCGGTGGAAGTTGACTTTTGATCAAACTGTAGGGAGTGTACCTGAGTTAGTACACCTATCATTTGAGTTTTCAAAGTTAGCAAAATATTAAAACTTACTTAAGACAAGCATAGATAATTGTATCTGAGATCTGAGCATCTGGATCCAGCAATATATTAATGTCCATTGTATCCAGAGCCAACTTTCTGGCTCCATCTATAAATGGTATCTCTGCAAGCAAACCATCCTTCATTGAAAGTAGAGTATCTTTGTTGCTTGCATCTATGGATAGGGTCACATTGCATTCTCTTTGCCTCTGGGACTCCACCGCTACTTTTGTTTTCTCCTTAAGCTCTGCTTCCCTTATGTCTTCTGTTTGGCAAGCAACCGTCTCTGCCTTTGCCCTTGTGTTAACATCATGTGTGACATCTACAACTGTGACTTGTGGAAATATCTCAGGGTGGTATAACAAAATTTCCCTCATTTTCTTATCCCTGCAGACATTTGGGACCATAAGTTTGTCATACCTCCACCTTACCCTTTTTAGTGTCTCACTGTCTTTGTCCATTACAGTCACCCTGTGGGCATGGGCTGCTACAATGGTCATGTCACTAAAGTACTCAAGCAGGAAGTCCTCTGTTGCTTCCTGTAGAGCCATCAATGCAACCACTTTCCACCTTTTAGTGCCCCAGGTAGCTTCTTCACAAATGGACCTCACCATCCCCTGAAAGGGCAGCTTTGGTATGCACAAATAAACACATTTCTGTACCTTCCTGATTTCTTTGAAAAGTCCCATGCAGCTCTGTAACTTCTTCACCCTTGGACCTTTCAAAATTTTATTTGGTTTTTCAGGTCCCTTCTTTGGGGTTGCAGATCTGCTACTTGCCTTAGCTGCTAACCCTGGTCCCTTGCCCACCTTCCTTGCAGTGGCCTTTGTTCTAGCCATTCCACTATATAAAAATAGAAGAGTGTCTCTCTCTCTCTCTCTCTCTCTCTCTCTCTCTCTCTCTCTCTCTCTCTCTCTCTCTCTCAAAGCAGACCAAACCACACACACGCACACACACATATACACTCCCTCTCTCTCACTCGTTGTCCTTGCCTCTCCACAGTACTAAAGGCGCGCTTACAAACATCCAAATCGTAGGTGACTGTCTCCACGCGCCTTTATTACAGAGAGAGACAGAGAGAGAGGTTCTGTGTGTGAGTGAGTGTGTGTGTGTGTGTGTTGTATTTGTGTCTGTGTGTGTGTGTGTTGTATGTGTATCTGTGTGTGTGTGTAAAAGAGAGAGAGAGAGATATGAAATTTCCTGTGAGAGAAAGAGAGAGAGAGAAAAAGAAACAGAGCAAGAGAGAGAGAGACCTTTGAGAAAGAGAGACGGTGATAGAGAGAGAGAGAGGCACAGCGCGACCTTTTGGAAAGAGAGAGAGAGAGAGAGAGAGAGAGAGAGAGAGAGAGAGAGAGAGAGAGAGAGGGCCAAACCTTCGTAGGAGAAGCGAAGCCCACTCTCTTTTTCACGTTCTTTCCGTCGAAAACGCTGACGAAGGCTTAGTTTCTCTTTCTCTCACTCTCTTTGACTCTCTCGGTGTCTCTCTTTCTCTCTCATGCCTTTTATATGTCACGTACTAAAGTATCCGAGCCCATTAAATGGCCGCACGTGTGGCATCATGCACACTAGATTCTATTTTTTAATCACCACGTGGGGCATCGCCGGGGGTAACCGTTATAAGTGTCTAGAGAGAGAGAGAGAGAGAGAGAGAGAGAGAGAGAGAGAGAGAGAGAGAGAGAGAGAGAGAGAGAGAGAGAGAGAGAGAACCATAGAAAGAGAGTGAAACCTCAGAAATTGAGCGAGAGAGAGATAGAGAGGGAAGGAGACCCATTACTGTCACACACACACACACACACACACACACACAGAGAGAGAGAGGGATAGAGAGAAAGTGAAGAGAGCGCAATGGAGCAGACGGCTCCCATGGAGTTTCTGCAAACTCCACCAACAAAAGGTCATCTCTCACTCTCTCTCTCTCTCTCTCTCTCTCTCTCTCTCTCTCTCTCTCTCTCTCTCTCCCTCTCCCTCTCCCTCTCCCTCTCTCTCTCCCTCCCTCTCTCTCTCTCTCTCTCTCTCTCTCTCTCTCCCTCCCTCTCTCTCTCTCTCTCTCTCTCTCTCTCTCTCTCTCTCTCTCACTCAAAAAACGCAGCCGTTTTTTTGACCTAGTAGATAGCAGTCCACTCTTTTGATCATAACTTCTTCATCCGAACTCCGATTTGGGTGATCTATAGCCTCAATTGAAGAGCACGAAGTCCTCTACGCATTGATGTAAAGACATAAATTTTCAGAGTTATGGAAGTTGTTTTTGTAGCAGCATTTCTGAAGTGAACAGGTTCAACAAAATTGATTCTCATCTCCTATTTTACATACAATGTCTTCCGGTACTCGCAAGGGTTCTTCTTCTTCAACAAGGTCCACAACCATTGTGAAAAATGATCCAAAATCTCCTAAGTGTGGAGATAGCAACACAATCACCCAAACAACGACATCGGAAACCATGATCATGGCGTACTTGGTATCATTGCAAGAGACCGTAAACAAACAAGGCAAAGACTTATGAGCACTTGCAATGGAGAATGGCACACTAAGGGTACTTGTGGTTGAGAATGAGAATCTCAAGAGAACACTTGAGATGCAAACAACACGTTTGATGCAACTTGAAGAGGAAGTCAAGGAATGTAAATGCTCTCTTGTGGACTTAAATGCTTTGAAGGAGCGGATGAGCAAAGTAGGGCATGACCATGTATTGAAAGAGGAGAAATTTGACACTATGAGTCGGGATGTATGTGACATGAAAAATGTATGCACAAACAAGTCTTGGGCTGATGTATGTGGTAGCAATGTGGTTTCTAATTCCTCACTCATGCAAGCTATGGTTCAAACAAAGAATGTTGAGAATGTGGATGTGGAGGAGTTGAAGGAACGGGAGCGACGTTCCAAGAACATTGTTATTCGTGGAATTCCCGAAGAGAAGTTAGAGACACCTCCTTCTCTTGCCATTGTTATTGAAGATTTCTTCAAAACCCACTTTGGCATGTCCGGAGTTATGGTCTATGGAGCACATAGAGTGGGGAAGCACGGAGCTCCTCGTTCGGGAGAACGGCCAATTGTATGCACCATGCCGGATGAGACCAAGTGGAAGATTATCCTTGATAATAGTTGGATCTATTTGAGGGATACAAAATGTTTTGTATGTGAAGATCACACTATTAAGCAACAAAATATGCGTCGCAAGGCATATGAGGAAAAGAATAATAAAAACAAGGAGATCTCTCATGAAGAAAATGTGCCCAAGGAGGAGGCAAGTCTCTCAAGCAAATAGGGATGCGTGACCTATGAGACCGAGTTACAATTGAAAATATGCTTTTGGAATTGTAATGGATACCCATGGAATGCGGGGGTTGGCATTGATGAACTAACAAGCAAAGCCGATGTTGTACTTCTTGTTGAAACTTGGGAGCATGATACACAAAGGATTAACGGCTTGGAGGATTACAATGTACATTCATTGATGTGGTCAAAGAATCTCAAGCAAAGAAGAGGACAAGGAGGGGTAGCATGTATGGTTAAGAAAGGATTGGAAGATTTTGTATCAATTGTGAAAGATGACAAGTACAAACGTTATGTATGGCTGAAAATTATGACACCAAAAAGAGAACCCATTTTTGTAGCCGGTTGCTACATTCCTCATCATGATTCTCCCTTTTATACTTGCATGGATAGAGATCAACCATTTTCTGATTTGGAAGAGGACATTGCTTATTTCAAAGGTGAAGGTGATGTTATTGTATTTGGGGATATGAATGCTCGCACAAAAACATTGCAACATGATACTCAACAATTTGATATGCCATACATTTCAAGGGAGTTGGAGGAAGTTCACTTGTATGATCATACTTCAATGGATGAGAAAGAGACGGATCACTATGGAAAGTTACTTTTACACATGTGTAATAGCACGGGTATGCTCATTGCCAATGGTGTATCTTTGTGGAGTGGAACCAATGGATTTACATGTAGGAGACATAATGGGGATAGTGTGATTGACTATATGCTACTCTCTGAAGACATCATGTATCGCATAAAGAGTTTTATGTTTGGTCAATGGACCCCGAAATCCGACCATCGCACCTTATGTATTGACCTTTCATGTGGAGAAGCAACTAAGCATGATAATCTCAGTCAAAGGAAAGAGAAGTTATCACTATGTATGGATTTCAAACGGGCACCAATGTACATTGAAATGGTCGAGAAAAAACTATGGATGACAAAGCTTCAATGTGATGCACCATTGGAAACTAAATGGGAAGCTTTCAAGAAAGCTATTTGTTCTTGTGCGGAAGAATGCTTTGCCATAAAGCATCTCCATGGTATCAACAAAGATAGATCACGCAAAAGGTGGTTTGATAAAGAATGTCAAGATGCTCGAAAGTCCTTGATAAAGCTTGATGCAACTATGGACAAAGACAACTATCAAAGTCATTTGCATACATACAAGGCATTGATTCAAAAGAAGAGAAGAAGATGGAAAGTAAAGCAACAAGAATTTCAAGTCCAAGAAAAGGCACATGCATGTGGAAGATTTAGGAGAAACTTGAGGGGCAAGCGGGTTGATAATTTTGGTAACTTGAGTCTAGTGGATATGTACACACATTGTAGGCAATTATATGAGCAAGCAAATGCTGAAAAAATGTCATTTTATGGTTCACTCCCATGTATGCCCTCTTTTTTTACTATTGAGGATGTATGCGGTGGGCTTGAAAAGTTGGCCTGTCGCAAAGCGGGAGATCTTCAAGGTATCAAGCCGGAGATGATCAAATGGACGCGAGATTTTACCCATGAGTGGATATGTGATATGTTCAACCTTGCACTTCAACATGGTATGCCTTATGATTGGAGTACTAATTGGGTTAAGCCTTTGCATAAAGGAGGGGATGTAAAGAATGTAAGAAACTACCGGACTATAATGATTGGGTCTCTTATGGCAAAGTTGTTTGGGTGCATAATGGAGATGAAATTGAGTGATTGGGCTGAAGAGAATGACAAGCGTGCAAAGGGACAAGCGAGTTTTTGTCGATGCCATAGCACCATTGATCATCTTGTCACTCTTCATGTTCTCATGGAGGAAAGTCAGTTGAAAGGCAAGCGATTGTATTGTTGTTTTGTGGACTTTAAGAAAGCCTTTGATATGATTCCACGTAACAATTTGTGGAGAAGGATGGAAGAACTCCAAGTGCCAAGTGAGTTTATGCTTGCGGTTTCTCAAATCTATGAGAAGGTGATTTGTCAATTGCGCATGGGAAGAGAAATTTCAGAAATTTTTGTAAGCACTATTGGGGTTAAACAAGGATGTCCATTGTCACCAACTCTCTTTGGTCTATGCATCAATCAATTGGAACAAATGGTACTTGATTTTATGCAAGAAGAAGGCATTGAAGAAGTCACTATTTGCAATGAGGTAATCATGCTTTTGTTGTTTGCGGATGATGTAGTGCTTCTAGCACACACTTTAGAAGATGCACAAAAGCTTATGGTTGTCCTTGAGAACTTTTGCTTGCATAGTGGGCTTATTGTAAATGAATCCAAAACAAAGGTTATGCTTGTGAAAACCAACCATAAGGAGAAGCCATGCATTGTGTACAACAATGAGACACTTGAAGTTGTTGAGAGCTTTAAGTACCTTGGCCTTGAGGTTCCATCCAATCACAAGTGGCATGAATGTGCTATGCGTCGTTTGGAAGCGGGAAAGAGAGCATATTATGCATTTGAGAACATGTGTAATGCGGGAAACATCAAGTGTTGGGTTCTCAAGAAGTATCTTTTTGATGCATTGGTGACACCGATTCTTCTTTATGGAGTTGAAGTGTGGGGCGGGAGCATCTCAAAGTCTACTTGGAAAGAGTTTGAGAATGTCCAAAAGCGTTTTCTTACAAACTTTCTCCAAGTTAAGACACAAACACCATATATGCTCCTACTTCTTGAGTCGGGATCTCTTCCAATTGAGGTTATGGGCATGGAAAGGGTTGTGGAGTACATGATAAAGATGCGTCAAAACCCCTCACATCGACTTCCTACAATTGCATGGGAAGCAAGCAAAAAAGTTCAAAAGATGCATAAAAGCAAGATCTTGAGCACGGGATGGATGCAAGACATAAAGAAGTGGTTTGGGAGATGGGATGCATTACACTTGCTACATGATGCTTCAATTGACTCTCAAGTGAATGAAGCTTTTCTACAACGCCAATGTATTACGGCTTGGGAGAATTCCGGTGGGTCACGTTTCATACATTACACCACCTATATTGCCCCCAACTACAAAACCATGTTCTTCGCTGAGAGAGGAAACCGTACTCACACTTACATGCTTGAGCCTATTCCCTTGTCCGCGATACGCACTATTGCAGCGATTCGGCTTAGCTCCCATTTCCTTCGATGCGAGATAGGGCGTTGGGACAATGGAGAAGAGTCATATCGATTGTGCACATTATGCTCACTGCAAGTTCAAGAGTCTGAGTACCACACACTACTAGAGTGCTCAGCTTTTGGTCACATCCGAACTTGCTTCTCTCACATTTTCAGCCATAACTTAGACCTACACACTTTCCTCTCCCAGCCAAAGTGTGGGCTCTCCATTGCGACTCTCATCACTACAATTTTGGAGCATCGAGAGTCACTCATCAGCCATACACATACTACATCACATGTAACTTTGGTCCCATAGGTCATATTTGACCTCCGAGGACGATAATAAAATCTCTCTCTCTCTCTCTCTCTCTCTCTCTCTGTGTGTGTGTGTGTGTGTGTGTGTGTGTGTGTGTGTGTGTGTGTGTGTGTGTGTGTGTGTGTGTGTGTGTGTGTACTAAAGGCGCGCAGAGACAACCAAGTACCCTTTGCAACTCTCTCCGCGCGCCTTTAGTTCTATTGAGAGGCAGCTCTCTCTCTCTCTCTCTCTCTCTCTCTCTCTCTATCTATCTATCTATCTATCTATCTATCTATCTGTCTCTGTGTACTAAAGGCGCGCAGAGACAACCAAGGCAACTCTCTACGCGCGCCTTTAGTACTGTTGAGAGGCACAGAGAGAGAGAGAGAGAGAGAGAGAGAGAGAGAGAGAGAGAGAGAGAGAGAGAGAGATTTTGTGTGTGTGTGTTTTGGAGACACACACACACACACACACATAGAGTGTGTGTGTCTATGCGTGTTTTTTGGTGTGCTTTGGAGAGAGAGAGAGAGAGAGAGAGAGAGAGAGAGAGAGAGAGAGATCAAAGACTTGACATGTTTCCTGATGGTGAATAGGATTAACGTCCAGTAGGCAGAAGAGACTAAAACCGGACCCAGAGCTTGTGCTAGGATTCCAACCTTCACACTAGGCTCAGTTGCTTAGCGTTTCTACGAAAAGAACTGTTGACTTTTGTCAGGACTTTGATCAAGAAGAGTCAATTTGTGAAGATGAGGCAGAGGGGTCGGCAGGCCAAGAGTATCCCTCACCCTACAAGGGTCCCTCACCCTCTACAGTACTTGTCAAGAAAAATACAAGAAAGAGGAATATAGACTTCTCAGATGATGCAGATCTCCCAGCAAGCAGTCCTTGTGCAAGTAAAGGTAAAGCCAAAGAGGATGTGCCTTCTCTGGAAGAGCCAACTGTAACTGATGAGAGGCTGTTCAATTTTGCAGCATCATGTGGTGTTGGGGACAAATATGATCTAGTTCATTCTATGTTTAACCCAAAATTTGATATTGAAGACCTTTTAGCTCAGCACAGTGAATTCTTGCAGCCCTACAGAGATCAATTTGAACTGATGGTGTAGGTAGGGAGGGTTGTTCTGCCTAGTATGACTGTCGTTCATTTAAATGACTGCGGTGGAAAAGGACAGGGACTGAAGAAGTATAGGGAATTACCACCTGCTTGCCGACATTCAACTTGCCCTTTGCACCAAAAAGAGTGCAAACTTATTCAGGAATCCTTTGGCTTTATGGTTTACCTGAACAGCCTGTTTGGATTCCTCATGCAGAATCCTGATGAGGTGATAGAGGAGCAGGATGTAGCACCAGACGAAGAATGCGAGGAGACAACACATATACAAGAAGTCGAGGAGGTTGAAGATACAGTCGACCTTGAGGTTGAGGCAATTGAAGTTCAAAGAAGTAAGATGCTGTCTATGAAAACAACAAAAATCAAAACTACCCTTGGATGTTAGTAACTTCACTAAGAAGCATGCTCAATGATGTTGCATGTTGTGCCTGAGTTCAGGATTGGAGACAGGACCTATATCTTTTTACATGATGTGCAAAGCATCTTTTATTTAAGGGAGGACTTCTCCCTAGCTATCATTTCCAGAGTCCAAGAGGAGAGGAGTGGATTTGTTTCACAGGATAGTAGTGATGATGAGGCAATGGAAACATCTAGCAATCCAATGAAATGCCTCCGAAGTTGCTTTGAGAAAGCTGAAAAATACAAGGACACACTACCGGATGAAGCCACATTCCCAGCACAATAAGACAAAGCCTAAGACCATCAACAAGTCACAAAGAAGTGGAGGATTGGCTTAACCATTCAGGTCAGGAGTCAACTACATCTGTGGACCTGTGGGCAGGAAAACCTCTTTTTGCAAGATGAGATCTTCATGGTAACTCTCTCTCTCTCTCTCTCTCTCTCTCTCTCTCTCTCTCTCTCTCTCTCTCTCTCTCTCTCTCTCTCTCTCTCTCTCTCAGTGACACTTACTCAGACATGATATGTGCAGTCTTGGATTGCTGACAAGGATGACTTCCTTCGACGGCGGACTTGAGAGTATCGTGGAAGGGATGCGGCCCTAGCCAGTACCTTTCAAAGCTTTGCGAGTTGCCGATAATAGTTTTTCACAATGGAATGTCACAAGAGGGTACAATAGCAACTTACACATTAAAGACACTATCACGCTTCTTGGGTGGACCCGTGCTGCCCAAAAGTGAAAGTGAAGATAGAGTCATTCTTGTGGACAAAGTGTTTGCCAGAGATTGTTTTGGTTACTGCCCGGGCTATACAAGTGGTCGAGCAGCGTATTACTACACTTACACAGGAATGGCAGTAACTCTTGGCAGACAAAACCCGGATGAACTTTGAGAGTATGGCAAACATCTCATGATTCGTTACAAGGGTGATATGCCAAAAAACAAAATTGAACCTTCAAAATCTTGATACAGTTCAAGTAGCAATTGTATAAGATCATGTATTACATAAATTTTGTACAATGTCATCCACTCAGAGTATCTTTCTCCACTTGTGGTTCACATACACCATTGTCTCTCTCCACCTTCGTTGACCTTCACTTGCAATTGATCTTTAAATTAATTTTTTTTGTAAATGTCTGATGGCTTGTGCTATTGCTGAAGAGGCCAAGACTTCTTTTGCCTGCATTCGATGAATGATTCTACGATAGCCATTCAAATAGTTCTCTCAAACTGTTAGCCTTGATTCCAGAGCCACCATGTCGTGTGTGCCTGAAATACGCATTTCTCGCCATGTAATGAGACTTTTCCATCCCTTGGGTATTCCATATTTCCGGGTTGCCATACTTTTGTATAAAATATGGTATATGATTGAAAATGATGTGCTGGATATGAAAACAGATTACCTAGAATGTTTTACGCTCACATAGTTACACATAAAAGAGAATCAAATACACAATAATACAATGTAGTGAGTAATCTGGGTGTCTGTCCATGCTGTCTTGAATGATTTCTTGAGAAGGTTGAGATTCTCCTTGAACTTGTTCATATCACCTTGTGACCAGTCATCTTTGTCGCACATCAAAAATAGCATGTCTATTGATCGCCAAACCTCAGCCTTCGTGTTACGAGTAGTTGGTTCTTGATCTTTGACTGCAATATGTAGCTTTTTCCAGCTCTGATACTCTACATTGCTAACATAAGATGTGTTATATATTTTTCCCTGTTCTGTTAGCTTCGGATCTCGTATTCCTTAGGGTTTAGATAAAAACCTCTGTTCCTTCACCCCACCGATGGATGGTTTGCATGGGACATCCTTCTCAGCAGTTGATCTCTTTTCATCCCGCTGGATTTTCACATTGTCACCATGAAGCCCCATATCCGACACTACCAATTCTAAGCATTGCAGGGCCACTTGTCGCTCTGTTGAGTTCTTGATTTTCCAAGAAAACCCGATATATAAGTAGACCAATTTCTCCACAATTCTACAAAGGGCATGCATTGTACAGATGTGGACATTCACAAGTGGTATTTTCAAAACCGGTCGAAAAGCAGGGTCCTCAATGTGACGTGTTGGATCTTTTCTCCACCACTTTGGGTCCATGACCTTTGCAGGCTCCATGTAGAACAAACACGGCGACTTTGCCATTGCACCCATTCCACAATTATACATGCACTTTAATGTTTTGAGGTCACCTGCAAGATGCCACTGAACTTAAAAGTCTCCCCTTCCATCTAGACATAGTACCTCTCCCTGGTTAGTCTATCGATCAATCACCTCCGGAACATTAGTTTGACGGAACACCCAATATAGAATGTCATGATCTTCTTTCTTTACCTGCAACACAAAATAAATGAGAGTTAAGTAGATGTGAACATTTGAGCTTAGCTGAGAATCTCGCTTACCTCAAAAGCACCAAGCCACCATATGTTAGATTCTGATTGAAAATACAAAGGATCATCATCGGGACACTTTGAGAGGGCTCTATTCATTAAAGTAATAGTAACACGCTCTAGCTTTTTGTCTTTAACAAGCTCACACTCATCCAGTTTCAACACAAAATGTAATACCCCTCGTGACTCTTCAAATGTGATGTTGTAAAACTCCACCATTCTCTTCTGCAACATCTGCAGGTCCATAAAAATATTATTGAACTCATTGTATGCCATGTTTGCTCCATGGCCACTGTAAGTTGCTTTAATATGAAAGGGTTGTCCAAGATATTCTCCCTGTGCATCATTAAGTTGAAGCCTCTCTTTCTAAACACTTGAAGCTGATGGTAAAAGTTTGGATTTTATTCCCTTCTTAACAAAGATGGATGAGACAGATTTCTGTATAGCCAAATTTTACTCTTTTGCTTACACCAAGTGAATCAAGTGTGCCTTGTATCTCTTTTGCAGGAACTGAGTTCTCTAAAATAAAGCGGTCCACTACATTTCGTTGTAGGACCTTAAACTTCTTGTCATGTACTATATCTGCTACAAGGCTTCTACTTATAAGTGGCTTCAATCTCTTTCCTATATTAGCTTTGGGATCAATGTTTTCCTTGTCAGGATAGATTGAATCTCTACATGAAGACAATGCATAATTTTTTAACAAAAAATTTACTTAACTAACACTATTTAGGCACATGAAAACAATGCATAACAAGAAGAAACAAAAAATTTACCAATAAGCATCACCTTAATGCTCGGATTCTTTTCTTGAGACCTTCGGATGCAACCTGCAATGTTTCAAGATTGCGCAATTTCTTCTTTCGGATACGACCACCCAAGATGGTGTCCTTCATTTGACAACTTCGTACCTTTCCTTTCAGTTCCTGTACCTCTGTTTTGTGTTGCAAAATGGTAACCTGATCTGTAGAATGCAAATGTGAAAGACGAACAATCTCACATTGTTGAGCTTGGAGAATGCCCTTAAAAGTTTCAGCTTCCCTTGTAAGAGATTTACAATAACCGAGAAGGCCCTTTCCTCCATCACCAGCAAAGGTCAATAAGCTTGTAGGATTGACAAATGATGGAGACGCATTAGTCATTCAATTCTTAGGATAGAGAGAGCCTCTCATCCAGATATCTATGTGTTTAGCTCCCTGAGCTCTGAGCGTGTCTATGGATGCAGGAGGTATATGTGTGTTTGCTTTACTACGCTTAATCAATGGTTGGTACTCATTGTCCAAATCAATGTGAAGGTGATATTTGGCTCGTTTCTGCGTAACATTTGTGCCATTTGAGGAGTGCGCCATTAGCCAAAGGTGCAGGTTTAATGAAAAGTGAATAGGCGGCTGCGGCTTCGTCCCTCCATGTTAGCCTCATTCCCTCCATGTTGACGAGGTTCATTCAATGCAACTGAAAAGAAGATTATCCCTCAATCATTAAGGACGAATGTTCATAAGAGTAAAGAATCTACTTAAAGTACACTTTTTGAACTTTTACCATGAAAGATCCACCTCTATTCTTCGCCATATTTTCTAGAGAGAGAGTGCGAAAAATACATTTTCTTAGAAGGCCCTCCAAATGACCTTCAAAATTTCCTAATGTTGCCTGTGAAGAAACATAAAAATAAAATGTTTGAAAATAGCAACAACTGAGCTTGTCCTTGACAGAGTAGCTAGTGCGATAGCAGAAACATATGCAATGATGGGTGTTGTACATCCATTAGACTAGTATGCCATGCATACATATCAAAAAATAGAATGATAAGCCCTTGGCTTCAATGACAATCTCAACCATGTGAGACGCTGGGGGGCCTTGCACGATGACACTGGCATGGATACATCACAGCGCACCGTTGCGTACTATGAGCTTATATCCACATAGTGCCAAAGATGTTTTGCCATTATTGTTGATCTAGAGTCAAGTGATAATACCTTTGCACATAAGAGAAGCCTTGCTTCGCATGAAATCTGGCAAAGCACTTTGCTTTGTACAGCGGCTTCGTATGGAGTTTGTCCAAGCACTTTCCTTTGCAGAGCAGAGAGATCTTTTGCAAAGTGAAAAGTAAAAAATAGAACGAAACTAAGTTATTAACCTTGTCCCCTACTTGTCGTCAGGTTTTTGGTAATGCACTGGAATCTGGCTCATATCCATATGTACTGCTTGAGTGAGTTAGCGTATGTATCATATACACCCTCGTGGGAAGTAAAAACCTGCAAACATCACGACAAATTTTCCCACGTTCGTATGCTAAGAGCATATTCCAAATTGTGGAAACCGTGATGCCAAATACCAAAGGGAAGCCTTGCTTCACATAAGTACTCATGGAGTTCTGGTGCGCATAGCTGCTTGGCTTGATTATGGTTGTCCTTGACCATATAGATTTGTCTCATTGACATAATTTTTGTAAAAACTCACCTAGGAGTCATGGCCTAGCAAAAAGACAAAGCCGAAATGCAACCTAGAGGAACCCCCGTCGGCTTCTCAAGCTGACGAGTGAGTCGTACCCACTAACCGTATTGTCATAAAACTCGAATGAAGTTCAATAAGAAAAGATCCTTGTAGAACCGTAGGTAATGGTTGGCCTTGCCAATGTACCTGTGTCACCTTCATCAAGGGTAGCAACAGGCTGTGCCAATCTCTATGAGATTCTCATGCAACACCATGTCGTGACCTTGTCGTACTAGCTTGGTTCGGTGTGCCAATCTTCTAAAGAACTCACATCGACTTGCCTTGTCGTACTGTCTTGGTTAAATTTGATGCATGCTTTTGTTGAATGCCCTTTGAGCATTGCTCCACTATTGACAAGTTTTCATGTTTACATCGAGTTCAAGAAAGCCTTGCTTCTCCACCACCATGCTATGCATTGGTTCTGCATAAGTTTCATACTTTGTGTTGATCGTAAGTTGAAATATTTGCTAAAATATTTTCTTGCTTCAAGTATCTCCCTCCTTGAGAGCTCGAATACACATGGTGATACTTTTTGAACACGGCTGCAAGCCATTGTTACCGCAAATGAAGCCGAAATCTAGTCCATGCCGTTCCATGGTCTCAGAGTAATGTATGAGATAGTGGTGGATGTTTGCAATTTCTGAAATTGCAACGGTTTGTTCAAATTCTGCACTACAACACATGCTGTTACTTATTGTCGCTCGGGCTCCGTAGTCGAGGATAGGAGGAAAATACTTCCATATGCACAAGGTGAGAAAGACCCCTTAGCCAAGAAATTCTTTGGGTCTAAATTTTTGGGTCTAAGCATATCGGGCTCTTCCCTGTGTAAAACCAAAAGCTCGAATGAGCTATGGCGCAGCAAACAGTGGCGCGCCACGTAGATTGCATCGAGAGAGAGAGAGAGAGAGAGAGAGAGAGAGAGAGAGAGAGAGAGAGAGAGAGAGAGAGAGAGAGAGAGAGATCGGTTGCAAATCTTGCCATGGTGCAGAACCAAAACCTCCCCAGAAGGTCTGCGCGATGCCATCAAGACTGAACTCGTTCAATTTGTTGTTGGCCAACTTCTTCTCCCCCCTCGATGCTAGGGTCATTGCACGCGGGCCTTCCCCGTCCTCCTTCTCTGTCACCTCTCAAGGACTACTACCCATGGCCCTGCTTCCTTGGTGCATGAGCATGCAAAAGTGGTTGGCTTCACGGCCCCCTTGCCCAAAATAGAACTGCTCCGATACCAATGTAAAGCCCAGGGTGGGACTGCCTAGGAATGATCCTCCCAACCTCCCTTTAAATAGCCCCTTGGGCCTCATTCCCTATCCACACTTGCAGTCGGTCCCTTGGGCCTGGTCCTTGACCACCGGGCTTTGCCCTTGGCATGACATAGGGACTCCCGCCCCTTTTGTGTGATGAAAAAATGCCTCATGAAATTCCACCAAAAAAAAATTCCCCCAACTCTAGGGCACCCTCATTCTCTACTCACTAATCCAATGCCCAAGTTGCAAAGTGCTAAAGAAAGCTAGTAAGCTAGGTTTTGCCTCCACCCCTTTTCTTTTCATTCTATCTCTTCCAGGGTCTCAAACGATGCACCCAAATTTCACAAAAAATCATATGCTACTATCTCCTCGATAACTGCTCCCAGCTTTGATTGGGTATATCTTGGTGCCCACGATCTCTATCAAAGAACCATCACTTCCTGTCAATCCCACATGATGCCTACTACCCTTGCAAACCCTAGCAGGGCTAATGAAACCTCTGATGGCATGCCTACCAAGGCGGTCAAACTTGCACACACCTAACCCTTGGCAAAACTTTGACTGGCCATATCTCGGGCATCTAGACTTTGATTTTCAATCCAAAAATATAGACGCATTCCAAAAATTTGGAGTGGCATGCACACTCATGCCATAGATGTAACAATCACCAATAGAGTTCATGGCTCGGTTTGGGTGCTTGTGGATCTTTCAAGTTAACTTATAACATTGTTGACTCCTCAGCCATGTTATAAGGCATTGTGATCCATGTTTACTAGTTATTTTGGAAGACGGTTGATAAATGGTGAGGAAACACACCTCAGTACTATCACTTATCCAAATAGGAGAGACGGGTTACAAATGTAATCTTGTGCTAAAGGATATGCAAAGTGCGTACATTAGCACCAAACGATCCAATTAGAAAGCATGTATTGCTCTAGTTGGAGTTTTCTTACCATAAGGTAAAGCATGGTTGCAACCAGGTTTAGTCTCTTCATGCTTAAGTTGGGTTCTCAACCTTGAACAGTAGTTATGGTGGGGTTGTTTACTTATGAAAATTGATAACAATTCAAGGACTTATACTTTGTTGATGTGTTATGTCAGTTAGTTACTTTCATGGAAAGTGAAAAGAGGTTACTATTTTTGGTACATCTTAGTTGTGATAATTCGTTTAGCATACTCAAGTGAGTTCTAAATGTAGTCTACACGCTATGTTGGATATGGGCCGATTACACAAGACGGTTGCAAAGGGACACTGATGTGGAAAATCAAGATGTTATTCTTGATTTCATTGAACCTCCTACTGAATCGTGTCCCGGTTAAACGAATAGTTGGATCCATGCAGGATGCCACTGTGGAAAATTTTAATGTTCTGATGAAGATACAACGACTTTTGTTTTCGAAGATGAAAACGAGGGGGGAGTAATCTCATGCCTAGGGTAAGACCAGTGGTGGCAGGCCAAGGGACAGGACAGACATGCAGTCAAGGGGGCCCTATTATTAGCAAGGCAGGTCCTATATAGGGCATGGTCGGGTGGAGAGTTGCATGCTCCAGTCCTCTCCGTCTCACAAAAAATGTAAACCTAAAAATAAAACTCTACAACCTAAACCTAAATTAGAACTTAAAAATACATAAATCTGACCGAAAATTAAATTGGAAAACACAAATCGGAAACCTAAACCTAATCTTGCACTTAAATTGAAAACGCAGATTATAGCTCTAAACTTACAACATTAAACTTAAATTTAAATCTACAAGTAAAATATGCCAACCTAAATCTAAACCTACAATTGAAATACAGCAATCTAAACCTAAACCATAAACTATGACACTAAACTTAAATTTAACTAAAACTCCAAAACGCAAACCATAAACTTAAACCTACACTTAAAATTGATGTAAATTGACACTAAAATAAACTTGAAAATTCAATCTAAACAATAAAATTTGGCCAAACTTTAATATAATAAAATAATATAAAGCGAGAGAATTTGAAATACCTTTCTAAAATGTTTAAAAACTAAATTAATTTCTCTCATTTAATTTTTAAACAAATGTTTTTCAAAAAATCTTTAGATTTGTATGTAAGCTTGCTTTTGTATATATGTGTATGTATGAAGATCTTCATAATATCGTGTATGTGTGTGTGTACATGTGCACACAATACATGAGAGAGAGAGAGAGAGAGAGAGAGAGAGAGAGAGATGAGGCTTACATATAGCACATCTTCGAGCACAAAAAGTCCTTTCTTGCCATGAATAACCCAAAATGACCTCATGGTATGCTTCAAAAAAAAATTCCATTTTGTTGTGTTGATATTTGTGTCACTATCATTGTTGACTTTCATGTCAATTTCATAGTCAATATTTTTAACACACATATCAATGCTAAGAGCGACACAAATATCCGCTCTGACTTCTGACCAAAAAGTGTCAGATGCTTAGCATCACAAGCTAGAAGAGCTCGTAGTGGTGTTAAAAATCCTTCGCAAGCACAAGGTTAAAGGTGGAATCTATAGGTCAAAAAAAATCCAAATTTTTTTTCAAGTCATAAGAAAACTCCGTATATACTAAACACTTCAAATATTTTTGAATAATTTTAGAAAGTTGCTTGGTTAAGAGGACACAAAAGTTTCCCATCATCAATCTAGTGTTAAATTAATTAAAGTGGTGGAGATTTCTCATCTATTCAATTTGAGTCCTCTTGTATGTTGGCAGCATTCGTCAAACATTCCCCCTTGGTGCCAATTTGTCCAACATTGTTAGAAAGGACAGAACACACGTGGCCACTTTGCTAGCCAGCAAGTCTTAGAACCTGCGAGTGCTAGCCACTTTTCTAATATCGTGTAAAGAATAATACATGAAATTTAGGGGGAAAAACTTTTCGAGAGGTCATGTACCTAGGTACTATCGCCGCACATGCATGCTTAGCTAAATTTTTTCCCAAATTGGGGTAGCTATTTGGACAAACTTCTTGGGAGGTCGTGTATTTGAGTACTATCATCACACATGCGTTTTTAACTGAAATATTTTTTCAAACTAGACTAACCATCTGACGATGGGGAACTCTAGCTTATTCAATTTGAGTACCTGTACATGTTGGCAATATTTAGCCATTAGATAGAATGTGATTGGTTGTAAATGGGTTTCAAAGGTTCAACACAATGCAAAGGGCTCAATGAGATGAGCATTGTCTATTTTTAGAAAGCCGAAGGGGTTTGCTAACTTTTTTGATTTCGACGGAGTTGGGAATTGGAATGCAAAGGATTGCTTACATAAGTGGGCAGAGGATATACCAAGCCCGTGTGTGAAAGTGCTCCTAGTGGAGAGCAATGTTGCCCATGTCGAAACAAGGTGGAAGCAACTCGGATGGGAAATGGAAAGCGAATGGAGGGCTAGTAGAAGTAAGGAGGGGAATGATAAAGTGATAATGGGCGATAGCAAAAAGTCCTCTTGGAGGTTGACTCGGGCACTCTGATTTTGTGAGGGGAATCGTGACGACGGGACTCCGTGTGGACTGTGCGGGGACCCGCTGCAAGGCGCCGCCCCCTTTTGCGAGCTGCGAGTCACGACAATCTTCCAGGGGCTGACGAGGACATGCTTGAAGCTCAAGCTAATGCCTCGCCCCGCTTCTCTTCTTACATAATCCCCCCCTGCTCCTCCTTTGCTCCCTTCTACACGCTTGTCGATATGGTGCTGCGCATTGCTTGCTCCTGCAACCTAGAGTAAGGGTGAGTGGGTGGGGTGAGTGTGTGTGTGTGTGTGCGCGCATTCTCTAATTATGGCAGTGGGCTCTCATCAGAGCAAGCTTCGCCTCCGACCTATAAAGCATCAGCTCCCAAGCTCAGCCTCAACCTCGTCGTCGAGAAGGAAGCCTGCCAATAAAGCTCTCTATACAGATGCAGGCGCCCACCAAGTTTCTGCAGATATTGCAGGCAATTTAGAGCAGCCACGCTATCGAGGAGTCCGCAGGCGCCCCTGGGGCAAGTTTGCAGCAGAAATCCGCGATCCCCATAAGAAACGCAGGGTGTGGCTCGGCACCTTCGACACCGCTGAGGAAGCGGCGCTCGCCTACGATGCAGCCGCTCGCGGGCTGCGCGGCCAGAAAGCCCTCACTAACTTCCCTACAAGCTGCAGCTGCTCCGTCCTGCAGAATATGCAATTATATGGGGGACAGGCACTATTAGAAAATGAGCCACAAAGTAACATAGGGTACTTACACGGCGCTGATCACTCACTCATGGGTACACAAACCCACTATCCCTCACCTCACGACATTCGCGGATCTCCTCAATTTGATTTTGAAGCAGGCGCTTTCTTCAATCCAAGCAGCTTCTCTTCCTCAACATCACCTCAGCTGCCATCGCTAGTCACTCTGCAAAACCCGGCAAAGCGCTCGCCGCTTGTGGACGAGATTGCAAATTTCACTGCTGCAACAACGCGTGAGGAGGGCAATGTCGCAGATGACTCTTTTACTGGCTTGCCTGCTCTGATAAGTGCAGAATCTTCCTTGCCCTTCACTCTTCTTTCCCGTCCCTCTCCCCAAAAGCCCACTTCATTGATACATTTCTTCACTAAATGAGATAAATTAGGTTAAGGTATGCATTTGTATGCATCTTTTGAGGCTACAACACCACTACAATTTGTAATTAATTAACGAGCTGAAGAGCTTCTTTGCCATCATCCTTCCTTTTTCCACCCAACTGTATATTACTTGTGAAGCTCATGCTTTTCGCATAAGCTGTTGTTTATAAGTTTTCTGGCTAATGTCTGACCTTAGTGTTGTTTGTTTTCATATGAGAGAGTCATTATGTTGCTAAGTTACACCTCATAATTTATTGAGATACACAAGAAGATTTAGAAATTTTCTCATGTAGGAAGTCAATGTTTTTCATACAATGCATAACATAGTGAGCTTCTGCTCGAGCTGAGGCACCGCATACCTAGCTAGGTACGATTGGGGGTAGGGGACCACCGTACCTAGCTAGGTATGCAGTGCCTCCCTCACAGAAGCTGATGATGTTGAGGTAAGTCACAATGTGGGAATTATTGTGAGAATTTGTCAAAAACTTCTTGTGGTACTTCCAGTCTAGTTCCACGTTCCAGATGCTAAGTTCATATGGTTGCAGAAATGAATAATTCTTGTATATGATATCATTTTTTTGTCTCCTTCTATGGCAGTAACTTCTTCACTTGGGTCATGATCATCAAAGCCTATTCAAGTGCAAGCCCATAGACATCATGACAAGCCCATAGATATCATAGATTGGGGTGTATAATTTGTAGCATGGAACCGCTAGCTTAGTCACATTAAGCATAAATTCATGGCCTTAGCTTGCAATGTAAACACTTCAAATAAGTATGAATATTGGTTTAAACTCATTTAGTGACTAAATCAGAAGGGTAAAAACGGTTAGAAAAGGGTTGTTTGTTAATGTAAGGATTAAAGAATAATCCAATAGTCATTTGACACATGTACAAAACTATGGCACTTTTGTCTCCTCTATCTTCGGTTTTGGTGGTCCTATTTTGATGGAGAGCGGTTAAATGTCTTGATCATAAAGCTGAAAGTGCTATTTTTAGGTGCTTTTGGCGAGTAAGCTCATTAAATTTGTGGCCCAAAGTAATGAAGTCTTATCTTTTATTCTGTTTTATATTTCACAAAATCATTGTCAAAAGATACAAAATCTATGTGAGAAGGCTCTAAAAACAAGGTCATTAATGACAAATCATCTACTTTTTTCAAACGTATACCTTTTTCACTTTCCCTCTATTTTGTGAGAGGTTTAAGTCTTTCCATCTCTATATTTTTTCTTCTTTTCTAATCTCTGAGTTTCCATGGCGTCTTCTGCACTCGCCCTTCACACTACATAACTTCTAATGAATTTCATAACGTTAGAAAGGATGATCTTTGGAAACCCATATCTTTTCGTGTAAATGATTCGGTAACAATGCTTCCTTCATGCAAAGGTGTACACAAAGTGAAGAGAACTTAACGTGATAAAGTGAAAAAACATTGGAAAGGTTGTGTTCTTGCTTTCAAAGTGACTGACAATGGCTGGCTAGCTAAGGTTAACTTCTATTTGATACAATGAATTTTTTATTTTCCCATTGTTTTTTCTCATTTTTTGATTCCATTCCAGATATATTTTCTTCAACAGTTGTGGAATGGCAGCCTGTGGAGAGTCTAAGTGGGACGTTCAAAGCAATGCATAAAGGGATTGCAAATGCTATGTATGTTGACAAGCCACCTTCTTTTTACAAAACAATGGATTTGTTTGTCTATTTTGCAGAATACAAGGTTCCATCACGTACATATGGAGAACTACATCAGTTACCCATTCCCACCGTAAGTTCACTTGACTGGAAATCGATCTCCTGATGCATGTACTATATCAAGCTTCAAATCCACGATCAAAGAAGACATCCTTAAGGCTATGTCTCCGGGCAGGATATTCAGCAGGATTAAAGTTCAATGGTTCTTGTCTATACATGTCATTGTGGCATGTTTCAAAGCAATGGACTTGCAGAGGACAAAGACGATGTGGCTTAATAGAAGACTTTCTATGACTAAACTGGATAATGTACTTGGAGACGGATGGAGTACCAAAGAAACTTTTCATATTAGCAATAATATTAGTTGTAGAGTAAGCCCAAATTCAATGTCTATCTCATATCAACTGTGTTGTCAACCATTAGTTATGGGCTATGACTATAGGAGATGGAGAAGCAAATTAGGTAGTTGGGTTCCTCTCAACTCTAAGGAAAATTGTCCACAGTTTGAACTAAAGGTCACAATCCATCCACACCCTAAGCATAGAAGCCTTATAGTAACAACAAATTGTAGACTACAAGATATTAGAGAATCTCTTGAGTTTCTTGATGAAACATCTCCTGAGTATAGATTCAAAGTGGATGGAATTCTGGTGAGCACAAGGATGGAGAATTCAACCTCTTGCATCACATGCCTTCCCCCAAAAAGAGTTGTATTTGAGCCACTTGCAAGGACTTGAAAAAAAAAGTTCAATATTGTAATCATTGCATTTTGCAAATATATTTGTCTTTTCTACCTTATTGTGATCATTATTTATGTTGTTTTAAACTGACATGACACCATGATACACATTTAAGAATCGAATAGTTGGTATTAAGTATTTGAAGTACAAATTTATGAACTACCAAAGGGTATATGTTCATATGGACAAAATGAACAAAAAGTGCACATAACTTCTGTGGAGTAATCAATCATGAAACTCCGCTTTTCTTTTTGCCTGAGAGGATTTTGCATCCTCAGAGAATGTCATAATAATCAATATCTAATTCTCCTAAATGATTTTCTCATATTAAACTGATCATTTAATGTGGGGAAGTGCCAAGGGAGAAAAAGCTAGAATATTGGTTAAGCTAGCAGACCGGCCACAGTAGGGATCCAAAGGAGGGAAAATAGGGATCCAAAGGGGGGGGGGGGGCATCTCATAAGAGCCATGTGCAACAATGGGCTAAAAAGACCCTAAGGTTCAGCCCATTAAGACTTCCAAAATGCTAAGGTTCCAAAATTCAAAGGTTGTGTCCAAAGGTCAACCCTAGGGAAAATTGGATGCTTTGTGTGTGCCCTAAAAGTCTTTGCACATCCCTACATGGGAGGGGGCGAGCCCCAAAGGTAGGGGATGAGAGAGAAAGCCACACACACACACGCAGGCTCCCTTTACACAAAGGGAATGAGGGACACATGTCAGCTCCCTAGGCCAGATGCCCACAAGGTGTGCCCAATTCCTATTGGAAGACCCTTGAAGTGGACCAATGAGAATTAAGCTAGAGTAAATGTAGTTTAATTAATTTAAAAACATTTAATAAAGGAAACCAATGAGAATTAAGTCTCCTAGAAGACTATTGGGCAGTCTCCCAAAGGGTCCAATGAGCATTCAGAAGCCCCATGGCTTGCCTGATTTCTATTGGCCAGGAGACAAAGGGGTCCAATGAGAGTTTAGTTTAATTATTTAATTACCTAAAGCTCTCACAAAAGGGGAAAGGGGGACACATGTCAGAAGGCTATCACTTATGCTGCTTAATACCTATTGGCTTGGCTTGGGGAGGTCCAATGAGGCAAAAGCCAGACCAAATTAGCAGCTAGGGCTCGCCCAAGAGAGAGAGGGGGCTGATTTTTGCTTGGCATGGACACACACACACTCACACTTGACCATGTGTGAAGGAAGAATACTCTATCTCCTCCCAAGCTTTAATGGAGAGCTCATCACCTACTCCAAGCTTATGAGATAGAAGCCTACATCAACACTCTCTTGGCATGTGGATGCAAATCCAACCAAGAGCCAAGCTTCAATGCATGCTCATCTCCTCTACCAAGCTAATTACTAAGCTAAGCTATGCTAATATGAGTGATTATGTGAGGAGATGTACCTCTTTCTCGTAAGATACTCCTTCTTCCTCTCAATCTACTCTCATACCCTGCTAGCTCTCACCATCTTCGAAGGTGTGTGAGGTCTTGGGTCTGAGAACGGGGATAATTCAAGTTGTGTTTGATTAAGTGTTTTGCTTGGTGTATGAAGCTTCCATCTTCATTGCACTAGCTAGTCTTGAAGGAACACAAAGAATTGTATTGTACAATGTCTCTCTTGATGGGAGAAACCATAATACAAAGCCTTTTGGAGGAGGGACCGGCTCCATGCAAATCCGGTCCTCAACTGTTGTCAATAGCTTAATTTCTCTCTCTTTTGAAAGTATTGTCGATGCTATCTAACTAGGTGTTATGCTTTTTGTTGCTCTCTCCACCCAAGCACTCTTGTAATTCTCATTAGGAATCTATTCTAATGAAATGCCCACTATGTTCATGCTAATTTCCGCTCCACATAAGTTATTAGGCCATTAAATGTTACATTGGTATCAGAGCTCAAGGTTTCTCTTTTCTTGCTCAAGAAGGGAGGTCCTCAAGCTAGCTACAAATGGTTGGTATTATTAATTGCCTGTGAGTAAGTAGAATAGGGATTTTTCAGCCTTGCAGTGCGCCTGCCTTTGTGCAGTTAACGGGGCATCACCGTCGAGAGCTATGGTCTTAATAGTGGAGTCCTACGTGGCTTGCCTACGGCTTAACCACTATTGAGCTATTAGAAGCTTGACAGGAGCCGGTGTTGTTTTGGTGTCGAAAGACCCTCTCTTCTATTCCTTGCAATTAATGGTATTCGAGCCGCGGGTACAGTAGCTTGAGTGCTTTTTCTAAAGGGGTAAAGAGGAGTAGCAACTAGGGCTTGAAGTGCCAAAGTATACCTAAAAAGTTTACACCTAAAAGTTGTTAGAATGGCTGACAATAGTAAAGAGAGTGAAATTAATGTTGATAACTTTGATTTTGCTCATGAGCAAGCTACTAATGATGCTTCAATGCTTGTTAACTATCTTGTTTCTAGGCTTCAACAAGCCATGGGCAATCCATCTCTCCAAAGTGAAGTGCAACGGCAGCTCCGTGCTCACGGGATTCTCCAAGCTCATCACCATGACGAGAGAACACCTAGGAAGCCTCCTTGTGAGACTACCAAAAGAGGTCTCTCTCCGATTCGGGAAGAAGAAGAGAATCCATATGAAGGGCTCAAGAATTTACTTCTTGATGATGCATCTCCTTCCCAAAGGAGAACTCAAGAGCCTCCACCGAAGGAACGAGAAAGAAGCGAGTCTCCCGCCACCTCGGCGGAGATGGCTCCACGAAGACGGCGGGCTAAACGCTCTCCATCACCACCAAAGCGGAGAAGACCATCGTATTCTTCTCCTCACCACAATTCAAAGAGGGATGATAAAAAGCAAGAGAAGAAAAAGGCGAGAAAGAGGACACCCTCTTCTCCATCTTCTTCATCCTCTTCCTCTTATGAAAGCTATGGTGAAGACGACAAAGATCAAGACAAGAAAAAGGCGAGAAAGAGGTCACCCTCTTCTCCACCTTCTTCAAATTCTTCACTTTTTGAAGAAAGTGATGGTGCAACTTTTGAACCATCAAAAAGAAGAGGCCATAGGAAATCCTATGCCGCATGGAAGAGGTCGTCCAAGCTGAAGAAATTCAAAGAGGGAGGGAAGAGCATCTCTTTCCTTACCTATGATGGCACCTTCGGTGCTACGGACAAAGTCTTGGCCTTTATCCAGCAATTAGATGCGGCGTTTGGAGATGAGGGCTTCACGGAGTCCTCTAAGCTACGCCATGTAGCTATGCACTTTCAAAAGTCCGCCAGACAATGGTGGTCTAGCCTACGAGCCAACGGTGAAGCTCCACGAACATGGAAGGCTTTAAGAGCTTCCATTATGAAGCAGTTTTTGGCCACCGATGCCAAAGACAAGGTACTCACCGAATGGCGAAGCTTAAAGCTCTCTCCCAATGAATCCATCCACAAATATGTAGACAAGTTTTGGGACCTACAACTCAAAGACACTGTCTTCAAAAAGTTGGATTTTGGAGAGCAAAAGCAACAATTTTGTGCGGGCTTAACCGAAGAAATGGCGGAGTATGTCAACTCCCAAAGGCCACGTACCATATCGGCGGTAATACACCATACTATGGTGGCCTCTCGAATCAATTTCCAAACGGGGGGTTAAAAGAAATAATAAGCCCCCAGAAAACAAGGGTTCCAATGAGCATAAGGGGAAGGACAATGTCCAAAAGTCTCCTAAGGGCAATTCCAACGAAGCTAAAGAGAAGGGAGTTTACAAAGGAAAGAATAAACTCTCTCCTGAAGAGCTTGAGCGTTATCGTAAGGATAACCGGTGTTTCAAGTGCGGTGAACAAGGGCATGCGTACCGCGCCTGTCCCCAAAAGAACAACCGCCAAGATCCTCCTAGAGCTTCTTTGGTTGAAATCCAAGAGGAGGAGGTTCACCAAACTCACCACAAAGGATCTCCTCTATGCCATGCTTGAGGAAAGGTAAGAGAACATGATGCTTTTATTCTCTTTGACCCTGGTTCGACTCACAATTTCATATCTATGGAGTTAGCCACCAAGCTAGGCATACAATCCTACGAGATGGGAGATATCCTACCCGCAGACAGTGCCTTCAAGGGGCAAGAAGCTTCAGTCACTCCCTTAATCGGGAAATTGAGGCTTCATGTCCAAGGCTATGTGGACAAAGAGGACTTCTTTATCTCTCCTCTCAAGCATGAGGATGTAATCCTAGGGGCACCATGGTTTGACCGCCTGGCTGCCGATGTTAAATTTCCTGAAAGGAGAATCTCCTTTAAGTTCAGGGAAAAAGACATGTATATAGATGCTAAGGAGATGGGTAACACCATCCCCATTGTACATACACCAGCTTTCAACAATTCAATAAAGAGCTCTATTTCCGTGTACATGATTTTTGTTAAAGATTCTCAAAATGAACCTAATGCTTTAGCAAAAGAAAATAAAAGCAACCAAAAGGAATTAGAGTTATCCAATTTTCTCAAGGGGTTTCAAGATGTTTTTATTGATGACATCCCTTGTGAGCTACCTCCTGAACGAGGTAATGATGACCATGCAATTGAACTTCTTCCAGGAAGTTCACCGCCTAACAAACCTCCTTATAGAGTTTCTCAAGCTCAACAAGAGGAGATTATGCGGCAAGTGCATGAGTTACTTGAGAAGGGCATGGTTAGGCCTAGCTCATCTCCATTTTTCTCACCTGTGCCATTAGTGCAAAAGAAAGACGGCACATATCGTATGTGTGTCGACTATAGAGCACTAAATAGGATCACTATCAAGAATAGGTTTCCCGTTCCACGGGTAGAAGACCTATTTGATAAGCTACAAGGATCGACCTACTTCAGTAGGATTGACCTAAAAATGTGCTATCATCAAATAAGGATAGTTGATCAAGACATTGTAAAGACCGCATTGCGTACTATATTTGGTCTTTACGAATACATTGTCATGCCTTTTGGCTTGACCAATGCACCAGCCACATTCAACCGCTTGATGGAGAAGCTGTTCAGGCCTCATCGAACCTTCACTGGAGTGTTCTTTGATGATATTATCATCTACTCTAATTCATTGGAGGAACACAAGCAACACCTCCAGGTAATATTTCAAGTTTTAAGAGAGAATAAACTTTATGTTAATCGAAAGAAAAGTGAATTTTTCTTGCAAGAGATTCAGTATTTAGGTCACATTATCTCTCAAGATGGCATCCAAATGGATCCATCCAAGTTAGAGGTAATAAAAGGATGGCCTAAACCAAGGAATCTTCATGAACTAAGAAGCTTTATAGGTATGTTTGCATACTATAGACGCTTCATAGAAAAGTTCTCACAAATTGCGGGACCATTACATGACCTAACAAAGAAAAGTGTTAGGTATACATGGTCTGCTAAGGAGAACAATGCTTTCGAAAAGCTTAAAGAAAAGCTTATCTCTCAACCTGTGCTTACACTACCGGATCTCTCAAAACCATTTGAGGTCCAATGTGATGCTTGTGGTGATTGCCTTGGGGCTGTTTTGCTCCAAGAAGGGCACGCCATAGGCTATGAGAGTCGAAGGCTCGACCCTGTTGAGCAAGCTCTAGGCATATACGAAAAAGAACTCCTTGCAGTTCTACATGCCTTAGACTCATGGAAGCACTATTTATTGGGGACTCCTTTCATTCTGCGAACGGATCACCAAAGTCTTAAGTACTTCATGACGCAGACCAAGCTCTCCGACAAACAAATGAGGTGGGCAAATTTCCTTTCGCAATTTCATTTCCATATTGCTCACATTGCTGGCAAGCATAATCAAGTAGCCGATGCACTCTCAAGAAGACCGAGAGTGAATGCGGTTTCCATAGCAACTCACAATGATCTATCTTCAATGATAGATGAGTATGCTATTGATCCCAATTTTAGAGATGTGATTTCAGCCCTTGCATTAGGGAAGAAAGAAGAACCATTTACTTTACAAGATGGTTATCTTCTCTATGGCAATAGACTATGTGTTACTAACTCACTACGTGAGAAAGTAATGTATGAATCTCATGTTCCCCCATATGCGGGGCATAGAGGGATTCAGTCTACCTTAAAGGGAATTGAAACATATTTCTATTGGCCTACCATGAAAGTGAACATACAAAGGTATGTTTCCAAATGTGTGGTATGTCAAAAGACAAAATTTGATACAGGGAAGCAACCTGGATTGCTTCAACCCTTGCCAATCCCTAATTCACCTTGGGAGATCATATCCATGGATTTTATCTTTGGATTGCCTAAGTCTATCCATGGGAATACGGGGATATGGACGATAGTAGACAGGTTCAGTAAACAAGCTCATTTTATACCTGTCAAAAAGACTATCAAAGCCCATCAAATGGCAACCCTCTTCATTTCACAAATTTTCAAGTACCATGGCTTGCCAATGTCCATAGTGTCGGATAGAGATCCTAGAATGACCAGTAATTTCTGGAAGGGTCTCTTTGAGAATTTAGAAACAAGGCTAAACTTCTCTTCGGCCTATCATCCACAAACTGATGGCCAAAGTGAAATAGCTAACCTAACCATTCTCGATCTACTAAAAGCCTATGTAACGGAAGTAGATCAAAGATCCCAATGGGAGAAGTACTTACCCTTAGTAGAGTATGCTTACAATAACACTGTACATACTTCCACAGGAAAAGCACCTTTCGAGGTAATTGAGGGAAGATCAAAAAGTCCCTTGCTACTTAAGGTACATGGGAAGATGTTCGCTACAGATTAGTATAGTCGAGACCTACAAGAATCTTTCCAAAAGATTAAGGATGGTATCTCTATCTCACAGCAAAGGCAAAAGGCTGCTGCTGACAAGCACAGAAGAGCCCAAGCCTTTAAAGAAAACGATGGGGTCTTGTTAAAGTTTCCCAAGGCTCGATTAAGGCACACGACGGGCAAGAATCCTACGGGCCACCAAAAGTACTATGCTAAACTAGCAAAAAGGTACTATGGTCCCTTCCAGATTCTTAGACCAATCAATGAGATGGCCTATCAACTTAAGTTGCCCAATCATTGGCTCATACACAATGCTTTTCATGTGAGCCTACTAAAGCCTTACAAAGGAGAGCCACCTCAAGAACCAACTACTGAAGACCCACCGGAGATCGAGGACCAAGAGGAGGTGTTGCAACCCGAGTCCATTCTCCGACATGAAGACAAGGTATTAAGAGGCGGTAAGACTATCCGACGATATCTTATTAAGTTTAAGAATTATCCTTTTGAAGATGCTAGATGGATGCAAGGCATACAATTAAAGGATAACCTAAACCTTGTCAATGCTTACAATGCTTCCCAAGAGTAAGCAAATGTACAAAATGTTAAAAATGAACAAAATTTTTGTCTTATAAGACTCTCTTTTTCTTTATTTGTGCACAAAAATGAACTAGTATGCATGCTTAGATCAAGTTTGCGGAGACGACGTCTCCCAAACACCAAGTAGAGCTTGTCACTCTACTATGGAAGACTGATAGGACTAATGTGCAGACATGCTTTCGGCAGCCTCAGGCTCTCAAGCGCCAAATGGACTAGTCATCCATTATGGAATGATGTCGTAGGGTAACATAGGGATCCTCTACCCGCTAAGAAAAGGACTCATGAATATGCTTTATCTTCTCTACACCATAGTCGAGGACGACTATGATTTCAAGAGCGAGGTAATGTCATAATAATCAATATCTAATTCTCCTAAATGATTTTCTCATATTAAACTGATCATTTAATGTGGGGAAGTGCCAAGGGAGAAAAAGCTAGAATATTGGTTAAGCTAGCAGACCGGCCACAGTAGGGATCCAAAGGAGGGAAAATAGGGATCCAAAGGGGGGGGGCCATATCATAAGAGCCATGTGCAACAATGGGCTAAAAAGACCCTAAGGTTTAGCCCATTAAGACTTCCAAAATGCTAAGGTTCCAAAATTCAAAGGTTGTGTCCAAAGGTCAACCCTAGGGAAAATTGGATGCTTTGTGTGTGCCCTAAAAGTCTTTGCACATCCCTACATGGGAGGGGGCGAGCCCCAAAGGTAGGGGATGAGAGAGAAAGCCACACACACACACGCAGGCTCCCTTTACACAAAGGGAATGAGGGACACATGTCAGCTCCCTAGGCCAGATGCCCACAAGGTGTGCCCAATTCCTATTGGAAGACCCTTGAAGTGGACCAATGAGAATTAAGCTAGAGTAAATGTAGTTTAATTAATTTAAAAACATTTAATAAAGGAAACCAATGAGAATTAAGTCTCCTAGAAGACTATTGGGCAGTCTCCCAAAGGGTCCAATGAGCATTCAGAAGCCCCATGGCTTGCCTGATTTCTATTGGCCAGGAGACAAAGGGGTCCAATGAGAGTTTAGTTTAATTATTTAATTACCTAAAGCTCTCACAAAAGGGGAAAGGGGGACACATGTCAGAAGGCTATCACTTATGCTGCTTAATACCTATTGGCTTGGCTTGGGGAGGTCCAATGAGGCAAAAGCCAGACCAAATTAGCAGCTAGGGCTCGCCCAAGAGAGAGAGGGGGCTGATTTTTGCTTGGCATGGACACACACACACTCACACTTGACCATGTGTGAAGGAAGAATACTCTATCTCCTCCCAAGCTTTAATGGAGAGCTCATCACCTACTCCAAGCTTATGAGATAGAAGCCTACATCAACACTCTCTTGGCATGTGGATGCAAATCCAACCAAGAGCCAAGCTTCAATGCATGCTCATCTCCTCTACCAAGCTAATTACTAAGCTAAGCTATGCTAATATGAGTGATTATGTGAGGAGATGTACCTCTTTCTCGTAAGATACTCCTTCTTCCTCTCAATCTACTCTCATACCCTGCTAGCTCTCACCATCTTCGAAGGTGTGTGAGGTCTTGGGTCTGAGAACGGGGATAATTCAAGTTGTGTTTGATTAAGTGTTTTGCTTGGTGTATGAAGCTTCCATCTTCATTGCACTAGCTAGTCTTGAAGGAACACAAAGAATTGTATTGTACAATGTCTCTCTTGATGGGAGAAACCATAATACAAAGCCTTTTGGAGGGGGGACCGGCTCCATGCAAATCTGGTCCTCAACTGTTGTCAATAGCTTAATTTCTCTCTCTTTTGAAAGTATTGTCGATGCTATCTAACTAGGTGTTATGCTTTTTGTTGCTCTCTCCACCCAAGCACTCTTGTAATTCTCATTAGGAATCTATTCTAATGAAATGCCCACTATGTTCATGCTAATTTCCGCTACGCATAAGTTATTAGGCCATTAAATGTTACAGAGAACCTTTTTCTTTTGAGTTCAGGAGGGGGTGGTGGTGACTTGGGCTCCTCAGGGCTTGGCACAGGGGGACTTGGCAGGGGTTGGTGCTTTGGGCTCCTGAGAAGTGGTTGGCTTGGGTGACTCGGCAACCTTCTTTGGCAACATGAATGGTAGCTTGAAAGGTGAGCTGGGTGCCTCCCCCTTACTATTCTTAGCTGAACAACACTTTTGAACCTTGAATTTCAATGGTGAGTGTAATGAATGGCCCTTTGTGTCTGCTAGTATTTTTGCACGGCTCTTCTTCTTGGTGAGGCTCTTCCTCTTGGCAGGACTCTTCTTGGCATGGTTCTTCTTTGTATGGCTTCTCTTTGAAGGTCTCGTACTTGTATGTCTCCTCTTTGAAGGGCTTTTCTTTGTATGGATCTTCTTTGCAGGACTCTTCTTCTTGTGATCCCTTTTCTTTGCATCCAAACCCTTGGTGACTCTACCTTTCTTTGGTGGCAAAGGAGACTCTATTTCATCTGTAATTGGTGCCATAGGAGGGTTTGGATCATTTGGGTTTATTGATCTTTCCAAAACCATAGAAATAGCCTTTTCTCTCACCCACATGACCCAAGACTCTGGATATTCATGCAACTGCAACAAATAGAAAAAGAAAATAAAGGTACATGAGTACATACATAGTTAAGAAGTCAAAACAAATCAATGGCACACATGAGATACACACTTTCACTGAGTGTAGTCATCCTGCACCTTGACTCAAGATATCTCCATGCATTGGCAAGCACCCTCCATCCATAAGATGTTGAGTCTGTTTGTAAAGGCACTTCTTGATTGTAGTATTGAAACCTTCTATATTGTAATCCTTATTTGTGGTACTCAGGTGACCAACGATAAGTTTGGCACCACTGCAAGAAGACATCAATCAAAAATCTACTAACAGAAAACAATCGGCCATCAAGCATAGATCATACTCTATACTTACAACTTACTTCTCCCATGGATACTTGACAATGAATTCATAAGTTTAATATCTTTCTCCAAAATATTGAAGATAATAAGACTCCAATGTCCTCTACAAAAAAATAACAATTAGCTAGGAATACCACAGAATATTATAAATTGTTAGGTGTTAAGATTTACCCTTCTACATAGGGGTATATTATGTAATTGCAGGTCAGCATGTCGAAATCTTCAAAAAAACTTGAAAGTCTTCCTTGCTTGTTAAATACACATTGTGTCACTAGAGGATCAAGTATGGAAATTTTCATAGCTATAGCCTCTGGAAGATCTCTCATAAATATACACCTAAAGTCAAAGAAAACACATCCCCCCTTGTAGGCTCACATGCACTAATAATTAGCAAAGGGGAAACACATACCTGAGATAGATAAAGAGCACAGTATCACCAAGCTCAATGTTGGGGTTTACAAGCATACTTGTGTCTTGAGGGAATATGTCATAGTACACCTCATCATCCCCACACATGGAGACATCCACAACCATTTGGTATGTAACTTTTTCATAAAGGAGAGAGTTGAATGCTCTTAAAGTTTTTGTTTGCTCTATAAGGATAGCATCCTTTGACATCATGTCTTGCTCCCTCTCAACCTCCTTGCCTGCTTTGATATCCTAGGCCTTTCTTGTCTCATACTGATGTGTAACATCTTCAATGACAACCCATGAATTCTTTTGTTGCCTAGAAGGGGGGATATTTAAAATTTGAAAGGCCCTAAGATCCTCACTAGGAATAAGCTCAAGAAGGCTTATCAAACTTGTACCTCAGCCTTGACACAAGCAAAAAATCTTTGCTCATCAGTGTGGCCATGTGAGCAAATGCAGTTGCAATGTAGCTATCATTCATAAAGTCTATAAGGAAATCCTTAGCAGCCCCCTGAAGGCACATCAAGGCTTGAGATTGTCACCTTACTGAAACAAAGGTTTTGATACTCATCATGCTCAAAAGTCTATCTGATCTCTCTTTGACAACTCTCATGAAGGGTAGCTTTGGAATAAGCCTGAAGACAAGTAGACTTCTATGCTTTCTTTATCTCCCTTAGAGATTTGACCTGATAATTCAATCTCTTCCTAGCAGTAGGCCTTTGGTCAGGTTGTGTAGGTGGTTTCTCTTCTTTCTTCCCAACTAATTCTTCTTGGTTGTCATCATCATCTTTCTTTGAATCTTTTGGAGCTTGGTAAACTTTTCTTGTAGTTTTCTTTGTCCTTGCCATTTGATAGTCGGAAAGTGCTTTGTCCTTTGCCACAAAATTAGCCAAAACAAGGCCCGCGGGAGGTTCAAGAGAGTCCTAAAATATCCCGAACAATGCGATAAGAGGTCCTCCACAGTCTGGAAGTGCTCGCTATCGCATCATGCGGGAAGTTGAAGAAACGCAGGACACAATCAGAGGTACTCCCAAAGTCTGGAAGTGCTCGTTATCGCGTCGTGCGGGAAGTTAAAGAAATACCGCAGGGCGCAATAAGAGGTACTCCCCAAAGTTTGGAAGTGCTTGCTATCACATCGTGCGGGAAGTTGAAAGCAATGCGGAAATTGGAGAGCAAATCCCACACAACTCGATAATTGGTAAATATATTCAAAGGTTGAAACTACCCGCTATCGCGTCGCTTAGGTAGATTAGATAAAATATCGCAAAAGGGGGTGTGCGGGTTGATGAGAAAAATGCAACATAAGATTAAAGAAGAGATGGCGGAGGATGCTGGAAGTACGAAACGACGCAAATGTGTTGTTTGGGGGAGGTGGAAAATGAACACATGACATGAGCTTTTTATACATCCAACCATCCGTACACTGTCCGTTGAAATTATGCCACGTCGCACGTGTGCATGAGTGACACGTGTCAATAATGGTCAATATAGCCACACTTATAAGGATGATATATAAGACAAGGATGGACAATCCAATGGTCTCAAAACAACCAAACAATAGTCAGGTACAAAGATGATTCTTGACTTCACCTCCTGATTTTTCCTAGCCAAAATTGGCATTTAACATACCCTATGGCTTAGAAATGCTGAGGTCTACCTAATTCAACTAATGGTTCATCAAATAGCTACCTAAATCATAGGATACAACATCAAATAGCTTGTAGGGTGTAGTAAGGCCAAGGGCCAGTCTTGTATGAAACCAAGCTCAAGGGTTGCCTATAGAAGAGGCATATGGATGGGTGGAGAGCATGGTTTCATAGCCCTAGGCCTTAGATTGGTATCAAATATATTATTAGAAAAGATAAGCATGGTCTCTCCTTGCATGCATAGGGGACTCATGCCGGAAGAGATTGATCTTGCAAAAGAAAATAAACAAAAAATAGTGGAGAAAGAGGAGAACTATTGACAAGGATAAGTGTAGCCATGAGCTCTTAATCAAAGGGGGAGAGAGGAGTCAACCACCACAAGACTATGTGCTCTCTCTCTCTCTCTCTCTCTCTCTCTCTCTCTCTCTCTCTCTCTCTCTCTCTCTCTCTCTCTCTCTCTCTCTCTCTCTCTCTCTCTCTCTCTCTCTCTCTCTCTCTCTCTCTCTCTCCCCCCCAAATGTAGCTTGCATCGATGTCATGGCTCAATTGTTTTGAGCTTTAGTTCACATGATGAGGGCACCCGAATTGTGGTTAAAGTCAATTCTTCAACCCTAAAAAACCACAAAATTTTTGTGAAGAAATTTTTGGAGTGCTTTGCAAAAAGATGGATCTCAAGCTAAAGATAGCCGGTATTGACCCTCCGTACTATAGAAAATGGCAAAGTTTATTGAAGACAAGTTTCTATATACTGGGATGATATTTGTATAAGTTATTGACAAGAAAACAAGCAAAGCCTTCTTGTCAAGATTATTGAAGGACCTTTTTGGATTGGAATTGGCATGGTAAAGTGTTACATCTTTTCAAGGTTATTCGGAAAGTTTTTTGGCAAAAAAAGGTTTTCTTGGCATTCGTCCATCGGCATCAGTAGATTACTTTGAATTTACAGCTTTGATTTAGCATGGCGCTATTTGATCTTTCTCTTGTGATTTCTCACTAGCAATTCATTTAATAGTAGGATTCCTAAGGTGGCTTTGGTCCAAGGCAATTTTTGGCTAGTACTATGTTGCACAATGTGATTTTTAGAATTTTGAACACAAATTTTGTAAGTTGGCAGTACGTATCCAATTACTATCCACTCATGTGGAGACACTTACTGAGTTATAACACTCTTTTACCTCAAGGAGGTACCAGATACTCTATTGCCTATCATCCAAGGGATCGTGTTTTCCAACGCACAATCCACTCTAGTGATGAATTAGGAAAAACAAGTAGAAACGGTCTTTGCCAATGTGGCCAAGAAGAGACTCTTGACCACCAATTTTCAAAGAGCAAAGGTGCACAAATTATGTTTTAGCTATTTGGGACAGCACTAGAAAAAAAAACTTCCCATGCCCTTGATCAATAGGGCTTTAGCAGATGTCGTTAATAAGTTGCAGCTATGATCAATAAGTCACACATTAGGCATCTAATGTTTTGGTTATTTGCATATGATGCAACAAGCTGATAGATACAACATGTAGTTAGGAATTTTTCAAATTTTCTTTGCTTTTTATTCTTTGAAGGCTTGTTTTGCTTATGAAACTCTTCATGCTACTTGAATTTCCTTTGTCAAGCACTTCTCTTGTGAAAATATTGCATGGTGTGCCTTGGACCACTCTAAACTTTCTTTTTGGAGGGCACGGCCCATTGAAAGACATACATTTTTTTCTAAAATTGCATGGCATGAATTAAAGTTGCTTAAGGAGCCACTTTCTCATCGGAGCTAGTTACTCAAGGAGGTATTTACTATGTTCATTTCTATTGGATTCAATTTATGTTAAAGGCAACCAAAATGAAAGCAACATAATCATGGACCCTTTAATTATCTATAAGCAATGGTTGCAAGTAAGACAATTTTTTTCTTTAGGATTCAATTGTATGGTAGGGCGACCAAAATGCAAGCAACATAATCATGGGCCATGTAACTATCAATAAGCAAAGGTTGCAACTAAGACAGATTTTTGATTTAGGAAAATGGTACAGTTACCCGTTGGAATGGGGAGCAAGGCTTTGTAAGAACCCTAGGTAATGCAAGTTGTTATTTTCTTCATGCATATTTCTTTCTATAGCTACACAAGGCTTAGAGGCATAGACTAATTTGAGGCAAGGCTTCCTATTATATGTCTCTAGCATCGTCGCTTCCAAAGTTTGTGCTATGTCATCAACATACAAACTTGGAGGACAAGTATATATGATAGATTATCCAAGAAGTTCTAGCATATACCATGCCAAGGGGCTTATACTAGTACATAGACCAAGCTCTAGGTATATCACATTCAATAGCTATCACCAAGGTTACAGTAAGATCTTGTGGTGAATAAGACTCACAAAGCATAGACACTTGTTGACTATTTAAACCCACCCTTTCAGATTTGGCAAGAAGTCAAAATTACATAGAGATTCTTAGCTATAGAGACAAGGATTCTCATCTACAAGCTAGTTACCTATACAAGCTATATAGTCTTGGTTTGTCTACAACGATTACAAGCTAGTTTAAGTAATCTATCAATGTTTCTCAGCCTATACTTTTTATTTAGTGTACAAGTAACCAAAAAGGGAGGATTAATAGAAGCAAGAATTGTGAGTGATGCACCTTTACCTTCTTTGTTTCCAAGAGCCCTTTCAATGCAGTAAGTATATGGGAGCTCTTCCATAGCAATAAGTCTAGGTACGTTTCGTAGGCATATCACTTAGTTTTTAATGTTGCAATTAAGTTGTCTGAGTGGGATGCATATTTGCTAATGCTTTCGTTCTCTTAGCTTGGTATGTCCATAACCAAGTCATGTTTTTCTGGTTTGCCACCAATTTTTAGTGTCATGAATTCTATCGACTCGGATACATCTGTACACCTTAGGTGTATTGACCCTAATGTTTGCCAGTGGCTTGTCTAAGGTAGCATGGTAATGCATTGGCACAGATTGTGTACAACATGGACAACATTGACCAAGGGGTTCAAGTTGCCAAGGCAATACCAAGGGTTTTGGACCCAAGAAAACCAAGGGTTTTTTCTAGTGGTGAAACATTGTTGCCCAAATGGTTTTTGATGCAAGTGATATGGTCTTACTTTGCTACATGGTAGCAATTATGGGGAAATTGAAGACGTTAGCAGATATTCCTTCTTTATGGAATATAAGGTTACACTCTAGGTGGCTCTATAAAACATATTTTTTATATTCATTTGAAGAGACTCTTTGCAATTTTTCAAATCCAACCAGTGGGTCTATTTGGAGCCAAAGCCGAGGTTTTTTGAAGCCCGTTCCCACGAAGGGGTGTGCTTGCAAAGTCGGATGTGTTGTAAAGCTACTAGAGCAGCATGGATCTAGCCCCCATGTTTTTTTTTTGAAGGAAATCTTTGGATGGTGTGGTTTTTTGAAGATCCGGGTGTAAATATTAAAAAATCATATAGGTTTATGGTTTCATGAATTAGGATAGTAAATTTTGATTATCTTTGTGGATTAGGGTAGAAAGTTAGTTAAGCCCATGAGAATATTTTTGTAATAGCAATGTAGTAATTGGTCTTTTGGCTGTTTCAGTGCTTGCTCTTACTTCTAAGATTGGCTTGGTATGGGGTGTTCTCTTGGTTGTTATGAACCTTTGTTCTTACTTCCAAGTGGCCAAGAGAAGCACAACAAACAAACCTCTTGGTTGTTAAGAAATGATACTCTTACCTCCAAACAGGCTCTATTTGTAGTTAGGACATACAATAGAGCTTTCTTAGTCGTTTTAAAGCACTTCTAAGTTAGCATAGATGGTATTTTACTTAAAAGTCAATAGTGATGTTTGAGAAAACGACTCTTACCTTCTAGGGAAGATAAAGGTATTGGTGAATTTAGGTGTAACCTGGTTGTGTTTAAGCTTTGGTTCTTACCTCCATGTGTATGTAGAATTCTGTTTTTAGGGTCTCTTGGTGCTCAAAACTTACACTCTTACTTCCAAGAGACATAGATAGTAGCTTGTCAATTGTTGTAACTTTGGTTGTTTATGAGTTAGCCCTTTTTACCTCCAGCCCTTTTTACCTCCAGGTAGGTCAATAGCATTATATGTCGATGTCCACTAGTGAGCATTATTTAGATTATGCACTTAAGTATCCCAAATTTTCATTGCAACTTTACAAAAATTACATGTACTTGGCTAGTTATAGCATTTTTATGGATCAAAAATCTTACCATACCCATGAACTCTGTAGAAATCTCAAAGAAGTAGTAAAGCTCAAAGAATATGATGTGAAGAAAGGAGGGGATATGTGCAAGAGCTTCACTGTGGAGAAATTGTATCCAAGCTCCAATGCAACACCTGTGTTCGTGTCTTCAATGGCAATGCAACTCGCATCAAGGAGCACTAGTTTGATGTTGGCATATATGTGTTGGATTGTTCAGCACTGCTTGCCGATATTTGGGTCCACTTTGTAGACTATGTATAGCAATGCAAAGAGAAAGGATGGCTTCCTAAAAGATGCAAGGTTGGTCAGATATAGTTGGACCCTCTAACCAAGCCTCAATGGAAGTATGTGAGCATGTCAAAGACGATAGCATAAGTATGTCAAGGCAAAGAGGGTAGTGTTTGAGGTTCCTTTGTCAAGTGTTTTAGGCTCAACACAAGCGATCCCAAGTGCAAGGAGTAGCCCACACCCCGTAAACATTGTAAGAATCTTTTAAATACAAGATATGTACACATTGCACCTAAATTGTATGAAAGATTTCATGGCATGTGATATTTCATTCGACATGATTGGAAATCCCCTTTTTAGGGAGTATTTGATGTCCATTACAAAAAAGGACTTGTCTTACCTGATTATAACAAAATGTGCACAAAATATATTGATAAAGTTAAGGGCACCATGGAGTAGAAAGTCAAGCAAACAATGCTTGATTTTGTGCCAATTTTTGGTTGTACCATAGGGTTGGATGGGTCACACTTCCTATTAAAAAACATTGATCAACATAATGGTGATTTAATCCAAGGGTTCAATGTTTTTGGATCGTACCTCTCTAAAACAGACGATAGTCAACCTTTTAACACAAGTGTACGAGCATGCCATCAACTACATAAGGGGCCCCCAAAATGTTATAGCACCTACAATTGACAATGTTTCCAACCACAAGGGTGCATGCTTGTCCATTCAAGAGAAGTAACCCTGGACTCTCATGGGTACCATGTGCAGACTATACATTGAACCTACTTTTGAAAGACATTGAAAAAATTCCATTTATAAATCAAGCTTTGTTAAATGCCAACCATGTGGAGAAATTTATTAGGAAGCATCAGTTCACCTATGCCCTATATTGGGCCTACTCACCTAATAACGCCCTCCAAATCTTCTATGAAACCTACTTTACAATCGTGTACTATGCTTTGGATGATCTACAAGCTATTAAAGAAATTGTGTACTATGTTTTGGATGGCCTAGGCTATTAAAGCATCATTTGATTAAATATGGGAGGGATGCCTCTAAAAGTATCCAGGTTATCAAGCTGCTACACAAAGATGTATGTCTCTTGTCCAATCGTTGGTTTTTTGGTGCAATAAAGAGAAGATATGTGGCATTAGATAGCCTTATGTGGAGCTTCCAAGGATTTTTGACACCATAAAATTTGCAATTGGCAAGGTGTATTGGTTGATGTTTGAAGTTATCAGATAAACAAAATATTTTAACCAATTTACACTACTACAGAGAAAGTACAAGTAGAGGGTGCTATAGAAAGATGTTAGGCCCAAATGCATACATTTTGCATATGGCAGCATTTGTTGTGGACCCCAAATTTTAACTTCATGTTAAGGTCTCTAACAGAGAGGTCAAGGGAGACTGCAAAAAGTTATGTGAATAGTTGCTCCTAGGCAACAAGGGTAGAGAGACTTTTTACCAACCTGTTGATTATGTCTACAAAGAAGGTAGCTTTGGATATTTATGGCACACTGAAGCAATCAAGAAGCACTCTTTGACTTGCTAAATCTGCAAATTGGTAAGTGTACACATATACAAATTCATAGAGCAATAATTAAGAGTAAAAGACTCGTTAAATTTATTTCTCCATTTACATAAATACTTGCATTTACAAAAGAGGGGATCATTGTTGATGATCATGATTCATACCATATAGTGGTTCATATGCCTCGGCATGCACACCCATTAGCAGCACATAGCTCACAAAATTTAAAGACATTGTTCTCTGCTATTACATATCTAGCCATGGTGACATTGAGAAACAATGTTTGCCTCAGTATCTACTATTTGTGCAAGTTTCTTAGCAAATTAATTTGTAGAAATGTTGCACTCTCCGCTTGACTTTTCAGTGTGGCCCCTTGGGTGGCCAATTCCATCATCTGATTAGATCCTCTAGCAAGATCGAAATAGACCTCTTTATTTGTAGGGGGTGCCTCTTCTCTTTGTTGTTGGGACCTTTGCTTTGCCCTTCCCAAGCTCACAGCTCCATTGTGTGGGCGGTCTGCCTTGTTCACCCTTCGCTCCAAGATACCTTTTACTGAAAAACCTATTGCATGAAGTAAATTTCAATATGATTCTTGTTTGGAATTGTGCACTCCTTTTGGATGAAGTGCACAAAAAATCACCTTGCGAAACCCTTGTGATGCAGGTCTAAAATCTTCTGCAGTGAGCTGCTCTTTGCTTGTCGAGACAAAAACTTTAAAGAGAGTGGCCCTGACCCACCATCTTGGGAAAATCTCCTTACACTCTTTGTATTAAAGAGGCTCACCCTGGAGCCCCTTGGGCTCTATGTCTTGCCCAAAAAAGAATGATAGTCCATCCATACCAAACTTGTTAGACTTTTGTTGTAGGATGTGCTACGTTTGATCATAGTCAATCTCGGCCAACATCCAAGATCGCCTTTATAGCTAGTTCTTGTCAAGGAACACTTTATCAAACATAAGTTCATGATTCAATGACTCCAAATTTTCAATAAAAAAACAAAATCTACACCATTAAGTACTTAACCCAAGCAACAAATATGTGTACACGAACGAGGTTGAAACGTTTAACAATGGATCACATTGCTAAGTATGCCTTAGCCATTGTTTGTAGCTATTAGTTAATAAAAACAGCTTAAACCATTCTAGAATCTTCATTAAGATTGAAAACAATAAAAAATATGCATGATAGATTTGTATTCATTAATGGTAGCGGAGGGTTACAAAAATAGATTTTGTGGTGTGATAAATCCATAATGGCTATCATATGGTCATAACCCTGCTAAAGTTGATAATCCACAGCCTATCCACTTTAGGTCATCTAAGCTTGGCAAGAGGGTGTATGTATCTTTGCAGCTTTCCCCCAATTGCAGAAGCCAATATAATCACCATGCCATCCAAAGTGGAGCATAATGTTACTTCCATGAATGTCATTGTGTGTACAATTATTTGCATGCAAACAGAAGATGGTGTGCAGCCAACAATGCACAATTGTCTAGATGTTGGCTTTGACTTGCTCAATACTACCCTCCACATATTTCAAGGAATTGTTGTATTGAAGATCCATTCCCTCCTTCTATAATATCTCTAGCCAACCATTAAGGGTGCCTCCATTCCATAGGTAAAATACCACAATATGTTGGAGGAGTGGGGGACAATCCATACTAGAAAAATGATTCTTGCATGTGTGACATGCACAATATTTTCCTCATGGCATGCCATAAGCTCAATTGCATCATTTGAGTGCCCTTTCACAAATATTTTCACATAGATTTTGTCTATTAATCTATCTTCAAGAACCTTCACTTTAACAAGGATATCAAATCTACCCTTGCTAACATTGACATCTTGACATCTAGCAAGAACTCAATGTAGGCATGGTGAAAAATGTGGAGCACACATGACCACCACATGGCATAATGCTACTTGTATTTGGTGGTGATGGGGTTAAGAGTGCCCCCACCACTGGTGCTTGGGCCTCTCCAATGGCATGACGCTCCTTATCCGTGCATGAATGTATACCCTTGCATCTAGCAACTTTATGCAATCCAAGCACAATCCATAAAGCCTGGTCAACTCTTTACTTTTGGTTCAAGAGAGTAGGCACATTAAAGCAAGAATAATCGTATATAGAACTTGAAAGCATTTAAAAACTTTATATTTTTATGGTTTAAGAAGTAATTAATTACCTATGTGTAGGTAAAGAGAGGGTGTGTGATTGCAAGCTAGAGAGAGTGTGTTATTGCAACCTAGAGAGAGTGTGTTATTGCAACCTAGAGAGAGAATGTTTCACTAACTAGAGAGAGGGAGTGTTTACAACCTAGAGAGGTTGTGTAGGTAGAGAGAGGGTGTTTTTTCAAGCTAGAGAGAGGGTGTGTAGGTAGAGAGAGTGTTTGTCAAGTAGCTAGTAGGAGAGAGAGAGAGAGAGAGAGAGAGAGAGGGGGGGGGGTGTAGGTAGAGATAGTGTTTGTCAAGTAGAGAGAGAGAGAGAGAGAGAGAGAGAGAGAGAGAGAGAGAGAGAGAGAGAGAGAGAGAGAGAGAGAGAGAGAGAGTGGTGAGAGTGAGAGAGAGAGAGAGAGAGAGAGAGAGAGAGAGAGAGAACTATTGATTGAATAACTAGTTGAATAGGCTTTTTTGGTGCTTATATACCTCCAGGTTTTTTATCAATACGCTTGTCAATTGATAAAAATTCACGATTAGAGAACCTTCAAATAAAGGTAGGAATGAAAATTGTTTTTTCATGGATGTACAAGGAGCCTATAGAATGATGGTAGAAGACGTTGGCTAAGGAATGCTACAGCCTTTTATTACTATGCATGCTAGACATTTACAATACAAGGACCACATCAAAGAATTTAGATCCATACCAATAATACCAAAACTTGGAAAAAGACTATGAGACCTCAAGAGTCGTGAAAAAAATATAGAATAAAAAAAATAGAGAGAATTCTTATTTCAATGAATATCTTTTCAATAGAAAAAATAGCCATACATAGAGAAATTTTGGATCAAAAGAGTGTTCCAGAACAACAACAACAACAATATCTTGAAAGTTTTACAAAAATGAACCAAGGGATGCTTTTAGATCATCGACCTGATCCTCCTCCCTTTGCTTGGATCTTTTAACTTTAGTCTTTCTTCTTGTAAGATCCTTCAATAGCTTTTCTTTGACTCCCAAACATTCACGCTTCATGAATGGGAATAAGACTCTATTTTCTTGGGAGTGATCATGCTGATATTTCTAGAGCCTAACACTCTATACTCCCACTCCATAGTGTCATCTGATTTCTCATCTTCTTCACAAATGATTGTGCGTTGGATTTATTTCTCTACTTCAATGCTTAGAGTAGTATCCATGACCATTGTACTAGTCTCAGCCCATGTAAGTGGCTCTACTTGTGTCTATGCTTGTGTCTCCATTGCATCTTCAAGAGTTCGAGCATTGAGCTCCAAAAAATCCAATCCAATTCTATCTACTGGTATGCTTTCTATTGGTTAATCTCTCAAGAAGGTCACTATGTGTAAAGCCTCTACATTGCGTGTTGTTGGAGCCCCATTGGTCCAACTGTTGTAATAAGCCCATTTGTAAAGCATATCAAATTCCATTTTTTATGTCAAAGACGTCTTATCAGTTTGATCCATTCGCCTGGATTATGTAAATATTAGTCAGTTAGTCAGGACTCAGATTTATTCCCACCTTGTAATCATGAGCAAGAGAACCCCATGTACATTTTTGAGCTAAGGTGACTAAAGTATAAAAGTCACCTTAGAACCATTTTTGAGAAACAACATTTGAATTAATCATGTGTCGTACGAGTCGGAGAGAGAGAGAGAGTGTGTGTCTTATCCTCTTCGCTACGCGCTTCTCCCTCACCGGATTCACGACGCGACCACACCACCGCAATAGTCTCTCCGAGATCTACGCGCCCACGCCACGCATTCGCCGTTTCGAATTGATCGCGATCGATTCTTCCACGAGCTTGTTTTGCTTGTAAGTAGCACAAACGGTGTCTGTTTTCAATAATCAAGTGCTTCATGGAATGAGAAAGAGATTAGCTACACATAGATACTGATAAACTTAAGTTTCGCCCACTTTTGGATTATGACCTGTTGGTCTATCGCGCCCGCATTCGAGATAGCTAGGGTTCAAATCTGGTGAGATTAGACTTATAGGTAAGTATGTCCTAGTGAGAGGATGATTCCTAGTAAGTTTGATGTGATTCCGAGTTCATTGGACGTGTAAACTGTGTTGTAAGCGTTAAGGGATAGAGTGGGTTGCATTTTATCAGGGTTAATGAGTGATGCATCATAAAAGTGTGTATGTGTAGATTAGTCTCAGCCTGACAAGCTAACGAGATTGCCTACGTGCACCTACGGGTTAGTCGTGTCATCGGATGATAAGTATGTTGTCTGTGTCGTACTCGTGAGTATGAACAAGGGAGTAGTTTTGCCCTAAAACATTGGCGCCGTTTCCAGGGACACAAGACCTTAAGTAGGGAGATCTATGTCACTCGTGTGATGGTTAGCTTACTTTAGTTTTGACTAGAGAGAGCTTAAACTTTTAGAACAAGATCCAGGATAGAGTATCCTCAGGTCTAGTGGATAGCCAAGAAGCTTGTGTCTTGCCGAGGGTCTGCGACTAGTTAGATTTAGTTAAATAGGATAATGAGGAGTTATGGTTTTTGGTTTTGAGTGCTTGTTATACTTGTGAAGAAATAGAGTAGAAAAACGATGTAAAACCGCAAAAAACAAACAAAAAGAAGAAACAATAAGGCTGTTTGCTTGCCTTGAAAGAAAAACCCACCTCATATACCCTTGAAAAGGGTGAAAAGAGTCGACATTGAAATTTATGATTCAACACTCGAGAAAACATAAAAACTGTGACCAAAACCAACAAAAGGAAAAAAGAAACAGATGATTGTCATAAGGAAACACTAAAGTGAACCTAAAAGAGGCCAAGATGAGATATAACCATTAGCCAAGGGTAAACTGACTGTGCCATGAGGAATGACTGAAGTGCACAAGTTTAAGATGCAGTGTCATCAAATTTGCATCACTTCAACTGCAATGGAGTTGTGAATAGTCAAAGAAAAGTGAAATTTTTGAAGTGCTTCAGTTTTGAGGTCAAAATAATTCCAAACTTCACAAAACTTGAGGGATAGACTTGTATGGGCACAGGGAACAAGACTATGCAAAAACAGACAAAAACTTAAGTCCCCACTGCTCACTGCCTGGTCTATCGCGATAGACTGGTGAAAGTGGTGTTTGTCTAGCAACAAGCAAAAAACCCTGATACCACAAGCTTAACACATCAATACAAGGGTACTCACAAAAATTGAGTGAATTTGAACACCAAATTTTGACCCCAAAACTTCAAAACTAGTGTTGGGAGTCTGAATTCAGAGACAAGGGCAAGAAATCTTTGACCCAATGTCCAAACAGTGCCAAAATTGGTCAATGCACTACACAAGGGGAGACTAAACTAACTGTGGGGAAAACTTTGGAAAAAAGCTGAAAATGAAGAAAGTGCTCAGTCTATCGCGGTAGACCAAGGAACTTTCTGCTGGGGAACTTTTCTTTCAAATTTTCCCTAAGGAGAGCTTTATCAGGGCCTAAATAGCACACACACCAAAATTCAAGGCATTTAGATCACTAAAGGTCAAGCTGAGGGTCAGATACAGAATCAAGCTCTGACTGAAATACTAAAAGGGGACCAAAACCCAACCCAAGTGTCCAAACTTCACAAAACTGGAGGGATAGGCTATAGAGGGTAACTGGAACCCAAGGGTAAAGTCACAATTTTGAATTGACTTGTGCTGAGCAAACTGTCAGTCTATCGCGATAGACTAAGGAAGTAGTGAGTTAGACATTTTTTGTAATTGGTGACTATACTGCTAGGACATACTCTCTATATAGATCCTAGCCATCATTTCAGAATTGAAATTGGACCACCAGAAGACTGACTAAGTGGTTACTGTATATACTTGAAAGATTTTTTGGTAATGCAGGGAAAACACTTGTGAACAGACTAACCATCTTTGTGTAGATCCCAGAAGGAGGTCATCACAAAGCTATACAGGAAGAAGGAGTCCAGGTGAGCTTTAAGTTTGCAACAAAACTTTCATTCATATGTATTTGAGGTCAGGAGCCTTTGTTAAGTCGGGAGCTAAAAGTGTCAAAAGTAAAATTAGCACCACGTCAACAGAAGAGAGTGTAACTCAAACGAGACTAGACCCATTGGCACCAATCATTGAAGAGGGTAGTGATACTGACACTTCGTCAGAAAAGTCCTTCTTCATGATGGGGAGTCAACAGCCAATAGGGTTCAACGGTGAAGGATCAATGCCAGGGGGGAGCACCTCCCTACATCCTTTAAACGAAACCCAATGCACTATGATCTTCTTGGAAGGAACTAACTCGAGGGGAGCCCTAGTCTATTCTGACTATCGGGGATGCCAGTGTATCTGTATTGAAGAAAGACTGGCTCAGAGACTAGAGATAATTCGAGTCTACGATGATGGAGACAGATTCAGAGACAAAAAGGGAAACCACTATCTGATAGTGAGTAACCCTGAGGATTACAACAGATATGGGGATAACGTGGCCAAAGGGAAAATGGTTTCAGAAACCCAAGAACCGCCTCCTAACATTGATCTACCTGGAGCGCTTTTTATGTATGATAAGAAAACAACCAGAGTCCCAACCTATAATGAGAATGTAGGGATTTACAAGCATGAAAGCGAAGGAATAGTCTCTTACTTTCAATGCAAAGAACCCTACCCGAATGAATTAAGCAAAGACAAGGTTCTTTACTTATTTTCATATGAAACTGCTATGGGGAAGGATATTGTTTTTGTTGACAGATACGGGCGTGAATACAAACGTATTCTCCCAGAAGAGGTTGAAAAGGCAACAGTTTCGGGAGCATCGACCTATGGCCCCGACAAGGTACCAAGAGCCACCTACTCCCCTAGCAAGTCGACTAATCCCTTTTCAGAAGAGTATGATGCTACCTCACATTCTACCCGACCACCGACGTCCAACTACCAGGACCAACCAGCTACTTAGCCATCACTGCAGGCATGGCTTTGATAGAGTGCTACCTTAGAACAAGACCGAACCCGAGAGGGTTATCAAACCGCACGAGGGTTAAGGGATTTACAAGAACCACCACTTTATGCATAGTATCAAGGAGAGAGTAAGCCAAAGACTCAGGGGTCAACTGAGCTTGGAAGAACACCCCGAGAACGAGTTCGGAGAGATGAACCATCTCTCCCGAGAGCTGTTAGAAATTATGGATTAGGAGAACCATTGGGAGAAGAACCTGGCCACTACAAAAGACCAGAGGAGGTATATCGACTAGGAAGGGGAGATCCCATGATGAGATTTGGAGACCATCGTAGAATTAGACCTTCTCAAGTGCAAAAATGGGTAAACTAGAAATATACGAGAAGCAAGGATCCAAGAGATCATGTAGCAGCCATTGTGCGTGTAATTAGAGTTGAAGAGGTGCTAGACTTTCCTACCCAATTTGCAGGATTCGGTTTAACCTTAGAGGATGATGCGGCTACATGGTTTGACTCGGTGGAGTGAAGAGACTTTGAGTCTATGGAGGAAGTGTTTGACGAGTTTATCGAGGAATTCTTACAAAGGGGGATAGCTCATAATACCGTCTCGCAAATCCATAAATTCGAACAGAAAGATGGAGAGTCCGTGCGAAAGGCCTCCCTCCGATTAAAAAGATATGTTAAGTTCTGTCCCATGGAAGAACTGTCAACTCAGTCCAGACTCATGCTTATATTTATACAAGGACTAAGGAATGCAGATCTTCAAAAGGACTTACATATGAAAAGGAGCACTACGTTGAATGATTTGACCAAAGAAGCACTATACCTTGTGGACAATTGTGCGGTCTACAAAGAGGGTGAGTTCAAGGATCTTGACGATGATTCTTCCTCACAACAAAGCGGGAGCAAGTCTACTAAGACAACACTGAAGGGGGAAGTAGCGGTAAGCCAAGAGCAGCTTGTAGAGGAAGTGCTTAAAAAGATTAACTTGTATTCCAAACCACAAGCTAAACAACCAAAATGGCGTGCGATTGAACAAAAATGGACAAACCATGGAACTGAGGAGTGTTATTATAACAAGGGATATGTGAGAAAACGACCCTATGCTCCACAAGCTCAGGCGACATCTCCTCAAGTCCAACTGATGCTTAGATATCAGACTGGCAACCTACCAGGACCTGTAGGTGCAGAAAGACCACAACCAGTGTTGGGGCAGCAACCACCCCTACCAGGATTACAACCAGTCGGCATAAGATACACACCCACAGTAACCGAGTAGAACGAGAAGGCTTTGGTACCTATGCATGCATACTACGACGAGCCCAATGGATATGCGGCGAGCTCTGTCTATTATCCACAGGACCAACCCTCTACACCAGAACCATGGAGCATGATAGGAAATACAGGACCACCAACTGCTGCACAGGCAGCGGGGGAAGGACGATATAGCCTGGATGAAAGAACACTGTTGTTCATAGCCAACGGAGGCATGAGCGGGCAAAGGAGTGCACACAAACAAAGAGGAGCTCCAGGAGCACCTCAACGGCCTAAAGGACCATGCTACAAGTGTGGAGGAGACCATTGGCTAAGGGACTACCCTCATGACGAAATCATTAGGGTCAACGCATATTGCACGGAGTGTGGAATTACTCACTTGATCCCTGATTGCACTAAAAACCCGAGTTGAAAGGAGCAAAAACTACCTTGAATATGCTGGGAGCGCTACCGTCCAGTGGAGGGTCAGAAAACGAAACTCTGATTCCGGTTAAGGTCTTGACTAGAGCCCAAGCAAGGAAAAATGACAATCATCCCAAGAGTAACGATGAAAATCAAGAAGAAATCAAGACTAACAAGTCTAGTGTCAGTCGTGATAATCCATGGAAAGAACGAAGAGCAAAAATGAAAGCTAGACGTGAGCAAAAACAAAAAGATGTAGAAGGTGAGCTAACGATAGCTCGAGAACAACTTGAACAGCAAAGAGAGTCCGACTCTCTAAAATCAACGGAAGGACCAAGAAGTGCAAGCTCAGGAGGGTCGGTATTGGTAGATAAGATCAATGAACCCTTAGATGCAATCTTGCAAGCATATGAAGCAAGATTGAAGAACAGACAGACTCTAGAGCAAAGGTGGATGACATATCCATATCCAGAGATAGAAAAACAGAGACTAGAGATGTGTAAACAGCTGATTGAAACTGCACAAGCTTTACTGGAGCCTCCACTTATGGAAGCAGGAGATAGAATAATCAAACCACCAAACAATGAAACACCTCACAAAACCAAACAAAGGATACCTGACAAGATAGAAAACATTAAGTCCTTGCCGGATATAGAGGATACAAAAGACGTACCTAATAGCACTGATGAATCACTGAAAGATTTTCCACCATATTCTCCTATTGTGGAAGAAAAGTGGCCTGAAGAGCTATGGGAAACGGTGCGAAAAGCTCAAGAAAAATATGAGACAAAAACAGTCGAGTCAGCGCCTTTCTCGGAGCTGAACTTGAATAAGACTCCATGGGATTTGGACGTTAAATCATTTCAAGGGGATAATGGTTCAGTTGCATCTGAAGATAGTAGACCCCAATCTCTCCGAACTTTGCCATCATATATGGGGGACTATGAGGCAAGGTCAGAAATTCGAAGAGTACCTTCTCAGAGAATAGGCGGTTCAAATCAATTGGACACTAAAATCCTGACAGACTTGTTGACCATTCCGGTCAAGTGTACAATCACATTGGCAGAATTGTTAAAAATTAGGCCAAGAATGTGGTCGGAAGTGGACAAATGTCTTGAAAAATTTGGCATAAGGACGCCTCTTAAGTTCTTTGAAACCGAGCTTAATGACACAGAACCGAAGAAAGTCAACACTAGACCAGTGCCACTCAACAAAGTAGGAGAGTATTGTGAGGGGAAAGACGGCAACACGACCCTACCAATTGAGTATAATGGCATAGAGACTAAGGCAATACTTGATAGTGGAGCTGGCATTGCCATTTCGACCAAATTGCTATGGGAAAAATGGGGAAAACCAGCAATACGAACAACTAGAATGAAATTGCAACTGGCGGATGGGCACATAGAAAGGCCTATAGGATTTCTTGAGGCAATCGTGGTATCTTCCTGTGGCATAGAGTACGAACATACCTTTGCCATAGTAGATTTCGGCAAGAAGAACAACTATGAAATTATCCTTGGTAGGCCGTTCATGAGGCAACTCAAAATGGTGCAGGACTGGGGGTATAATTATTTGTATCTAAGACATGCTGAAACTACTACACACGTAAACATGAAAAACCATAGCTACCATGATGTCACGAGAACCCCAGGGGAAGAATTTGACTCAGCCACCATTAGTGGATCAGAAGTCCCAGCGTGGCTTTGTAAGAAAAAGGAGATATGGATGTGTGGGGCATCTCAATGTAGTGAATTTGACCACGATGAAAGGACACTAGAGAGGGTCTTGGAAGACGACACCTATATACGAGAACCTTTTCCTGAAGAGAAGCTCGAACCCCTAGAATGGTCTCAAATTTTGGCTACCTTGGATGTATGCGTCAATGAAGTCACTCCCACCAAATTTTGTGATGAGAATGGCTACGATATCATACCATACTACATGTTGAGCAAAATTGTGGAGGAGGACGAGGACGAGGTAGATGCTGAGAATACGAGGATCCATAAAACGGAAACAAAACTTGAGATTAAAATAGTGGGCTATGTGGACATCCCCACTGAAGAAATCAAGCAGGAAGGAGAACCATTTTATGATTCTTCTGATCAAAGTGAAAACAGGCATAACGCGGATGACGAGAAGTCGGAAATACAGAAGGAGACGACAATCAAGATCAAGACAATGACGTCTTCTACAATTTCCCAAACCAAAGCCCGAGATGCCAAAAAAGATACAAGAGTAAACGACACCACATCAGTACACCAACCAGGTTGAGACCTATGCCGGAGTTTGAAGGTAAGACACATTTCCTTATGAACATTCACGCTGTTGATTGTGCTAAGGATAAAGTGTCAAGAAGATTTCTTAAGGTTGTTGAAGACTCAAGATTTAAGTCCAGACTGTTGAAACCTAAGAAAACCAGCAAACCAAAAAAAAGAGTCGCAACAAAAAAACTGAATGTCTATGGTAGTCCAATTATGACGAAAATTGAACGAAAAACGAGATACAATGAGTGGAAGCAAAAAATTAAAAATGTGTGGACAACTGAAATGGAAAGTAGTGATGGAGTGAACGCTAGTGATGGGAGTAAAAAGATAGATGTACCTCCTCACTATTGTAAGTACACCATTCAGGAAAGAAGATTGGTGGTTCAGCAACCAATGAGGGAGCCTAAATCAAACGAGTCCTACGATGGGCCAGAGAACGCCAAGAAAATAGACTTAGCAGAGCCAGGAGAAAATCCTCGACCTGCTTATATTGCCACAGATCTAGGTCGAGAAGAAGAGGACTTACTAATTAAAACACTTAAGGAATTTCGAGATGTATTTGCCTGGTCGTACAAAGATTTGAAGGGAGTGGATCCTAACATTTGTGAACACTCAATCCCTCTGAAGTCTGATGCAAAGCCAAGCAAACAACGTCCATACACGTATAATGAGACATTCGCCAAAAGGATAAAAGAGGAGATAGACAAACTTATGGAGGCTGAATTTATTTATGAGATAGAACACACGGACTGGGTGTCCTCGATAGTGGTGGTACCCAAGAAAAATGGGAAATAACGAGTGTGTGTAAATCTCAAGAAGGTAAACGCAGCAACAATAAGAGACAACTACCCTCTTCCTATCACTGAACACGTCCTAGAACGAGTGGCAGGCAGGCAAGCCTATAGCTTTATGGACGGGTTCTCTGGTTATAACCAATTGGGGGTTAAACTAGAAGATGACTACAAAACAGCATTTGCAACAAAATGGGGCATATATGCGTTTAGGGTAATGCCATTTGGCTTGACCAATGCTCCAGCCACATTTCAGAGATTAATGACACACGCGTTTAAAGAATACTTGCGAAAATTCTTGGATATTTACATGGACGACTTGTGTGTCTATTCTCTATTGAGAGAAGACCATATAGATCATCTGAGAAAGGTATTCGAAAAATGCAGAACGTATAGGATTTGCCTCAACCCAAAAAAATGCGTATTCATGGTACGGCAAGGTAAAATCTTAGGCCACATAGTGTCGGCTAATGGAATTACCACTGATAAAGACAAGGTGAAGGTGATCATAGAATTGCCAAGACCAAACACTGTACGAGAGGTACAATCATTTATGGGACATTGTGGATACTACCGACGTTTTATCTACATGTACGCTGTAATAGCAAAACCCTTGTATAGTCTAATCACGCTCTTCATTTGGACAAATGAATGTGAGGAGTCATTCCAAAAATTAAAAGATGCATTGGTATCTGCACCAATTCTAAATGCACCAGATTGGTCAAAGATCTTCCATGTACATGTAGATGCTTCGGCATTTGCAATAGGCTGTATACTAGCACAACCAGATGAGGGAAAGACAGATTTTCCAATCAGTTATGCTAGTAGACAACTCAACAGTGCAGAGAAGAATTATACTACCACTGAAAGAGAAGGATTGGGTATGATATATGCTGAAAAGAAATTTCGGCATTACTTACTCGCGAACAAATTCACATTCTTTGTGGATCATCAGGCACTCTTGTACTTGGTAAACAAACCTTGCAACACGGGATGAATTGTAAGATGGTTCATCGTGTTGCTGGAGTTTGATTTTACAGTAGTAGTTAAGAAAGGAAAAACTCATCAAAGAGCAGACCACCTTTCTCGATTACTACATGGCGAAAAAGCTACAGGAGTAGATGATGATCTCCCAAATGCATACCTAATTAATATAGAGATGGTACCGAAATGGTCAGAGCAAATTATTCCGTTGTTGACATATGGAATGAATCTTGACGACAAACACACGGTGGAAGACATTAGACAAGCACGAAATTACACAATGCTTGCGGGAAGAATGTACCATCATGCAAAAGATGGGATTCTAAGATTGTGTATAGGCCCAGAGGAGTACGAAGCGTATCTAGAGGAGGCCCACACACCAACAGGGGTATTCCATCGAGGAAATCAAATGATGTATGCACAATTAAGAAGACTTGGAGTGTATTGGCCAGGAATGGCAGGCGATGTAGCAAATTACATCAAGAAATGCGACTTTTGCACATCCAATACCACTGTGGATTATGCCACATTATACCAAGTGATAGTAGCACCCTCATGGAGTCATGCTATTGCGGATTATTTGACTAATAAGGAGCTTCCAGGAGATTGGTCTAAAGCCAGACAAAAGGCTTTACAAATCGAAGCGAATAGGTATACCATCATTAGTGACCAATTGTATAAAAGAGGAATTGATGACCATTAGTTCCACATGAAAATGACTACTTTCCATTATTGGAACAGGCTCATGCAGGCATAGCAGGTGGTCATTTTTCAGCAGAGAGAACCGTGAAAATCATTATGGTTGCAGGTATATGGTGGCCGACCATGATTCAGGACGCAGCAGAATTTGTGAAAAGGTGTGATGAATGTCAACGCACTAAGGTACCAGTTAAAAGAGACGAAATGCCCTTAAGACCAATGATGAGTGCTCGAGCATTCGCTAAATGGGGATTGGATTTTGTTGGTCCCATCACTCCACCAGCGTATCGTTCACACGCACAATATATCATAGTGGCCACGGACTACATGACCAAATGGGTGGAAGCAAAAGCCACACAGACGCGAGAACCACGGCACAATTCTTATATGAACATGTGTTTACACGTTATGGCCTTCCAATCGAGCTAGTGAGTGATAGAGGGACACACTTTGTAAATGAAGTTATCCAACATCTCTTAAATGAGTTTATGGTAATTCATCACAAGTCTGCACCCTATCATCCTCAAGCCAATGGCCAAGCGGAAGCGACCAACAAAATATTGTGCACGGTTCTTACGAAACTGGTTAGTGAAACAAGAACAGATTGGGATCAGAAGCTCTATTCGGCATTGTGGGCTTATCGAGTTGCATACAAAACAACACTCAATGCTACACCATTTAATATGGTATATGGGTTAAATGCACTATTGCCTATTGACTTTTTGATCCCCACACTAAGGGTAGCAAAACAATTGGACTGGACGGGGCATGAACGTTCAGAACGGTTAGAGGACCTTGAAAAATTAGATGAGTTACGACTCAATGCTATAGCGGCAATCTATGCAAAAAAAAGACAACAGAAAGAGTTTTTTGACAAACATGTCAAGAACAAGGACTTTAAAACGGGCGACTATGTCTTAGTGTACACCCTTAAACAGCATGCCAAAAAGCTAAAGAAAAGGGGCATGGGGCCTTACGTGATCCAAGAAATATCATCCAGTGGAGCAATAAAATTGTCGACACTAGATGGAAAAGAAATGACGAACTGGATTAATGGGTGTCGTTTAAAAAAATATCATCTACCTTTAACACCGGAAATGTTGTTTCAACTCCATTATGGAAAAACCTATAGACAGGAACAACAACGAATTCAAGACCAGGCACAACAAGAAGCAAAGGAACGGATTGCTAAACGAAAGCAGTTTCTTAGAACAATAAACATGGTCACCCCAATGATGACTGACGAATATCCTCTTTCAACAGCCCATACAATCGAAGCGGATATACAAAGCGACGAATTAGAAAAGACCATGACAAACCTTAGGGCTCAGGACAATAACATCATCAACGACTTGGAAGATACATGGTGTAGTCCTTACATAAAAGCTTATGCAGGCACAAAACAAGTTGAAATCTATGCATTGCTTGATACTGGAGCAAAAATGAGTGTCATCAGCTTTGAGCTCTTTCAGAAACTTGGACCAATGAAGACAATTCCAGAAACACACAGGTTGAAAGTAGCTTCAGGTGATGAGGTGACCACGATGTGTTCTATTATAATACCAATCACACTGCAAGCACACACGTACACTACAAAATTCCATGTACTGCCACCAAGAAAATCAGCAACTCCGTGTATCTTAGCAGTGTCATGGATGAAAGCTAACAGGGTATTCATTGATTTGGATACGAATGAGGCATTGTTCAGAAAGGAAAACTTTTCAGAACCCTTCTTATCATATAACCAATTCATGTCAAGGGGGAAACAAAATTCAATACAACCACAAAGATCTGAGAAACAACAAACAAAGTTTACAAGTCCAGCAACGTCTTATAAAAAAGCAGCAACCATGCAGGGAACCAGGCAAGTTTGGGTACGGCGTACAGATCTGACCGAGGCACAATTACATCAAAAACGGCAATACAAAGTGTGGATACGACGCGACAGCCTAATCCCTATAAAAAAGGAGTTTGAAGAACATACAAAACACCGAAAGCCAGCAGAACTTCAAAGAAACATAGTCAATCTGTCAAATACTCAACGCACTATATTGATATGGCGACCAAAAGTGCGAATTCAAAACGATCCAACAACACAAGAAGGGCAGACCAAGATGACAATCGTACAGATATCTACAACTGTGAAGGTCAAGCAACATCATACAAACAGCATGAGAAAACAAACAGAATCAACAACAAAAACTACAATGTCTAAGACCCGAGTCATCAAGGAAGAAGGAGAGAATGTTGCACCAGATACGACAATATTGACTTCAAAGGAACCACAGACGTCAATTCAAAATCAGTGGAAAACAATCAAACAACGAGCGGCGGAGTTACAACTACTACTTGCAAAGAAAATCTGCCAGCCAATTCAAGATACCACAGGAAACCTCAACGACAAATGCCAATAAGCGAATCGCTTATACCTTCCTCTTGCACTGCATAAATTGTTTCTACATGCATTGACCGTACATGCATATAGGGCTATATTACAAGGCCTTCATTAGCACGAGTTCAAACCCATGCACAACACATACCCTTGACGATACCCTGTCGTCCAGGAGGACTCCGACTAGGAGGGGGGGAGGCATTCCAAATGGGGACTCATCATGTCATATATTAGAGGGCAATGTTTGCGAGCAATTTTTCAACCATTTTTGCGTTTTATTGTGTGATTTTGGGAAAAAGAATATGCCCTCGTAATTAAGCAGAATCGGGGACCAAATCATCATTCATGAGCCCCTAGGGATGTGTATAGGCTATAAAGAGAGTCAACTCTGGCCAAAAACTGTCTAAAAACAACAAAAAATAGGCCAAGGTTGATGATAGTGAGCGAGATTGTACATAGACGAGAGAAAAGTGAGCTACAAAGTGTTTAGCTTCTCATTGGTATTTTTCTAGGTTGGAATTGCTATTTTCGGGTTATTTTGGGATTTATTTGCTTTATTTTAGCCATTTTCTAGCAAAAATTCTAGAAAAAAATCCGTAATCCATATGGAAACACAAAAGAAGAGACGCTTGATCAGAGCAAGGTAAAGAAGACACAGAAAAAATAAGGACTGCAAAGGTGACAGAGCAAAATGACCACCGCCATGAAGGGACCTCCAACAGGGGAAATCTACAAAACTGGTAAAACTGGAGCAACCGAAGTCCAAATCAGGAAATTTGCGAGCCTAAACCGCATCTCGCAAAAAGTTATGACCACAGGTAAAAGATGGGAAAATTTGGTGTCGGAGTCTCGATTACATATAGAGAGGTTAGGCTAGAAATCCCTCATTTGAGTCATTTTCCATAAGAGAGAGAGAGCTCCCTACAGCAGTTGAGACTTCCAGGAGCTCATCCATCGCGCACGGTCGCCAGATCGACATCAGATATGAGAGGTATGCTCGTCAACACTGACTCTAAGTGTTGTTTACTTCAGTTAGTCGCAAAACCTCGCCGGCATCACAATCACAACCTGTGCACACATACGGTAGAATGATTGTTAGGGAGACCTAGAGGCCACCGAATGGGACCAAAAGTGAAAGGCACAATGCCTATAGCTTAGGGATTGAGCCTATGACCTCGGTAAGCATGAAGGAAGCCGCTCAGAAAACCCTAATTTAGCAGGACCTGCAAAGAGGCGACAAAACCAAGGTGATCGGAAATGAGCCAAAATTCATAGACAGCAAGCCAATGACCTCGACAAACCGACTGAAAGATTAGATTATGAAAAAGTTCATCAAAACAAAGCCTAAAGTCCCTATCTGACAAAAACCGCACAAAGCGTCACGATACTCTAACGGGCTGACCAAGTGACAACATTACACCAAATTCAACTAGGAACATCCAAAGGAGATCAACTACGAGATGGAATGTCTCCACTCAGGAAAAAAGTTTTGCCAGTAGGGCAAATGCCGGCAACAGGCCAGAAAGACGTCCAAATGGTCGTTCTTGGTGTTTCAAACACCAAAACAACAACCGACTGCTTGGATGGAAGGTCAAAAGGAAGTAAAAGAAAGCCGGAATCATACAAAGACCAAAAGGAACCGCGACTATCACCTAAGTGGTCTACTTCGACTTCAGGACCAGCTAAGTGCTGCAAACAGAGAATACATTCTGCTAAATTGATTAAAACTTGATGTGTGTGTCTAGGAGGGCCTATTAAAACCATGATTGTCAACTAACATCAAAAAACTGGAAAAAATGACAAACTACCCAGTCTATCACGATAGACTAGGACTTACATTTAGACAAGGAAATCTTTGACTTTGGCTTCATGGAAAATACTAACAAGGGAGGTTAACCACCAATATCAAGTCAAAGTGCAGGAAAAATCTATTTTGGCCAAAAGAAAAACCAGTCTATCGCGATAGACTTGCTACAACAATTAAGGGGGAGAAGGCTTTTCAAATTTTTACAAGCTAGACTTGGGGGAGCAAATGAAGGCAGTACACCAAATTTGGTGCCAAGAGGGACTCATATGGCAAGCTGAGAAAGACATGGAGACAACTCAGAGTCAGAACAGAACATCTCATGGGCAGGCAAGTAAAATTTACATGTGAAGGGTCAAGAAACCTTGCATCAACTGGGAGAAGATAGACAGATGGTCACAAAACCAAAAAACATGACACTGGCACCAAACCTCAGTCTATCGCGATAGACCAAGCAGATGGATACTGGACCACCTTTTCAAAAATTTGAATTAGCAATTGTCTTCCAACATGAGTCAAGGTAACCACCCACTAAGTTTGAGCCCAAAACAACGCAAAATGAAGGAGATAGACCAACATCTCCTTGAAGGGAATCTAGAAAAATGAGAGTTGATCCAAACAGGGGTCACTTGACATTCATTTGAGGTAAAATTGGGGTCAGACCATGTGCAAGATATGGGAAACCCATTGGTGGAGTCACAACTACAAAAAAGGAGCCAGATCAAAAAAATGCCAGTCTATTGCGATAGACTAAGAAAAAGTAGCAAAATGACAGATTTTGAGCTTTGGCCTATAGAGTGACTTTACATGCCATGAGAGCATACACCACACAAAATTTCAAGGCATTTGGACTTATTCTCCTTCACCAACAACATCAATTTGAAGCCGCCAAAGTCGCACAATGGAAGAGCTTGTCTATCTGCTAACATTTTATATTAACTAATCTTGGGATTAAAAAGGCTCATCTAGATGCATGATTAAGTGGTAATCAATTTAGGAGAGTAGTACTATGTTTGTGCATTAACTGCTCATTGTGATGACAGGATCTATGGAGGCTTCTCCGGGAAAAAGAAAAGGCAAGAATCTGGAAACGGAAGGTGCAGTACCCTATGCACTTCTACCCAATTCTTTAAAGCCAGTAGCCACATGGATACCTGCAGATGTGCAACAGGAAGCGGCCTTTCAGATATATCAAGGGTCATATGTGGATGACAAAAGAAACTTAGTGGATACAGTGATGATTCCCAAGGAGGCAAAGAATTACTTGAAAAGATCACCGCAAAGGTCATGGCTCAAAAAAGTCGGTTTGTGGAACTTTGTGTCACTACCACCAGTAGGGATAGATTTCAAGAGGGTACAGCATCTAATAGAGACTATCCAAGAAGATGGTAATTGCAGAGTGGCAGGCATGGATAATGAAGTGATGGAGATCCAGATCACCAAAGAGATCATCAAAGAAGCATTGAAACTGTCAGATCAAGGGGCAAACATGAGAGAAAGAAGGAAAAACCTCACAGTTTACTTGCAAAAGTCCAAGCTACCTTCTTTCGAACTCATAGCAAACCCAGAAGTAAGAGAACTAACACAGATCTATAGTTAGTGTTTGTTGAGCTACAACAAAAGGCCGCCAAGATACACTACACCGCATGGGAGCATCTCAACCACATTGACATGGGCTATGGGAATGACCCGTGAATTCTACATAGATCACGTGTCATATCTGTTTGAAGAAATGACAAAGCTAAGGCATAACAGACCCAATTACATTGCAGGAGGAGAAGTCCTAACCATAGTGATAAATGCCATAGGAGCGGCAGATCAGTTTCCACCTGCCCCTCATCAGAACGACTGGCTGGTATTAAGGGAAAATAGCGAAGACAGATCACAAAGGAAAGTACCGGCATCTATTAATACCATTGGAGGACGCAAGCTGGAAAGAGTGACAAGAAGTACACAAGAAAAGATGGAAGAAGACAAAAGAACTGAAAGGGAAGATGGCCGAATAAAGAAGCGGAAAGCTGAATTGGAAAAGAACACCAGGTTGCAGAAGATAGGAAAGATGGAAAGAATGCTAGAAGGGTTTGCTCTAGAAAGATCTATACGAGGCGATGTAGGCGCCACTTGGAAACCTTCTAGTAGCACTTTCACACTGAGAACGAAGAATAGAAACAACCCAGCCTTTGAGCTGGACTGGCTCGAGAAATACATACAAGAAAGAAATGCGAGGGATGAGCCAGAACTGCTACTAGAAGAGAAGGATCTCCAAATTTTGCGAGATCAGCTGAGGCCGACTTCACGTGATCAGGAGACACCGCCGCCATCTCCAAGGCCAGATTCAAGTGAGAGGAACTCTAGCCCACCTACTGAATCTACTTCGCATTCAAAAATCTCACCTCGAGATGACAGAGTTCACACACCGCCCAGTGAACACAAAGAAGAGGAAGAAGAAGAAGAAGGAACAGATAGACGCCAAAACACTGGAGCCATATCACAAAGTGATAAAGGCAAGCAAAAGGTGGTGGATCAGTCTAAAGATAAAGCTTCCTCCTCTCAGGAAATTGAGCTGGAAGCTACTATAGATGAAGATTTGCAGTCAATGGCGATAATACTAAGCCGAACAAGACTGCACAGTCAATGGTTAGCTGATTAGAACCGATCCAACAAAATGAAGCTACAAAAAACTGATGAAGAAGTCATGAGACTGCAAGAGCAAAGGGAGGACACTTTAAAGCTGATCAGCATCAGAGATGCTAAAATATTGGGACTCAAAGGCACAGTAGATCTTCTCAGGGACAATTTACAGGAATCAGAAGACTTCAATGCCGTATGTGAAGATACAATAAACGTGTTACTTGAGGATTTCAGTGAAAGAGACGAACACATCCAACAGTTGGAAAAGGAAAAGCAAGATGCGTTGGAGGCCATCACAAGTTTGCAAGTCGTCATTGATGACTTACAAGTTGAAGTCAAAGATTTGAGAGCAGTAACAGATATCCAAGCAAGAGAAATCGAACGCGCTAAAAAGCAAAAAACGTCGCTACCAACAACATCAGTAGTCCATCCAGAAGAAGAAGTGGCTGCACTAAAGAGGGAGCTGGAGTTAGAGAGAAAACAGTGTTTAATGATTGCCGAAAGTGCGCTTAGAGCAGAACGTGAACTACAAAGACAAATTTCAGATTTGCAAAGTGAACGACAGCAAGGACCATCTCCTGACAGTGAAATGGAAAGCATTGTTTCCAAATCACTCAGGGAAGAAAATGAAAACCTACACATCAAGATAAAACAGTTAGAGGAGTCGGCCGCTAAAAAAGACATGGAATTTCAAGCTCTACAAATCAATAGTAGAACAATGGCCGCACAAATCGCAAGTCTACAAAGTACAGGGCAGCACCAGGGACAGGTACGAGTGCACATGGAGCCAGCTACAACAAATTTGGCTGGACTCGCCAAAGTATATGGGGGTCAAGATGAGTACGGGGATGATTCAGATGAACTGGAGGCACCAGATACACAGAAGGATCACCCGACTCCAAAGACCAAGAGACAAAAGAAGATTCAGTAACGAAGATGGAAGAGCAAAGGCTAGCCGAGCAGATGGAAAAGCAAACAGAAATGATATGGTACAAGGCTATGCAACTCGAGAAGGAGTTGCTACAAGGACTTTCCAGATCGGGCAAAACCGCAGCAGAGCTACGAAAGGAATGGAATGCACCCATGTTGCCCTATGCTCTGCTGAAGTACGAAACTCTAACACATCAACGGCAGCTCGAAAAAGAAGAACAAGTGTCGGTGTTTGAAGGAGAAGTACAAGATAGGGAACAACAAAACAGAATAGTGGACAGCCAGCCAAAGTGGAGGCGTCAATGGCTATTGGATCATCCTCATAACCTGATCCACTTAGTCAACGCACCGCCTGAGCTGAGGAATGATAGAACGTTTTGCCCAACTCCACGAACATACACCTACAGCCAACATAAAGCACTACAGAGCAGAAATCCGACATGGCTGAATTATCCAGTAATGCCAGGGCCAGCAGAGGGAGAGAGAATATCCGGTTCTTACATGTTGAAAACCCTGCAGGGCACCATAGCAGAATTCAGAGGCTCTCTTGACCTATCCTACAAGATGCTATGTAAAATAGCTCGCACATTTTTGGCCTGTCTCACAGCCTTCTCGAAAAGCTAGACATCAGAGTATATGAATACTGAAAGAAGCATCTCAGAATTGTCATACGATCTAAGCGGGCCATCGACAAAGCCAGTATTGTATGCTTATTTCAAACGGCTAATGTTTCTGCCAAGCTACCATCTCCAGACATTTGAAGAAGCATTTTACACGGGCTTCTTCATGTATAAGTCAAAAAAATTTGGCCCATTAATGGCAAGTGACTCCATGCGCTATGATGCGTTTCTACAGCAAATCACTCAAGAAAGGCGACAACGACAATAAAGACAAAGACGATCATGTCGTGGTAGACATGAACTAGGAGGGGGGGAGTGTTGGAGCCCCATTGGTCCAACTGTTGTAATGAGCCCATTTGTAAAACATATCAAATTCCATTTTTTATGTCAAAGACGTCTTATCAGTTTGATCCATTCGTCTGGATTATGTAAATATTAGTCAGTAAGTCAGGACTCAGATTAATTTCCACTTTGTAATCATGAGCAAGAGAACCCCATGTATATTTTTGAGCTAAGGTGACTAAAGTATAAAAGTCACCTTAGAACCATTTTTGAGAAACAACATTTGAATTAATCCTGTGTCGTACGAGTCGGAGAGAGAGAGAGTATGTGTGTCTTATCCTCTTCACTACGCCCTTCTCCCTCACCAGATTCACGACGCGACCACACCACCACGATAGTCTCTCCGAGAGCTACGCGCCCACGCCACGCATTTGCCGTTTCGAGTTGATCGCGATCGATTCTTCCACGAGCTTGTTTTGCTTGTAAGTAGCACAAACGGTGTTTGTTTTCAATAATCAAGTGCTTCATGGAATGAGAAAGAGATTAGCTACACATAGATACTGATAAACCTAAGTTTCGCCCACTTTTGGATTATGACCTGTTGGTCTATCGCGATAGCATTCGAGATAGCTAGGGTTCAAATCTGGTGAGATTAGACTTATACGTAACTATGTCCTAGTGAGAGGATGATGCCTAGTAAGTTTGATGCGATTCCGAGTTCATTGGACGTGTAAACTGTGTTGTAAGCGTTAAGGGATAGAGTGGGTTGCATTTTATCAGGGTTAATGAGTGATGCATCATAAAAGTGCGTATGTGTAGTGTTAAGGCGGTTACGCCGCTAGCGGAAGCTAAATAGTGAGAACTCAACCAACAACAGAATTTGTCAGACGAGGACGGAGCTTGACCCGCAGGCGCATGGAAACAACTAGGTGGGTGTCAAATCACCTACTCGACCTTCTAATGACAATCACTACTAAGGAAATCAAATCTAAGTTCTAAAATACGCGTGACTGAAATCCGTACTACGAACGAATGCTATACAAAACAGGATCTAGAATCATCGAATCGATCTCAAACTCAAGGGGAAGTCTATACACTAGGTAAGAGCAACACCCTAAAGACTTGAACTGCAAAATCAACCTATAACCACTCCGTGCGGTAAACGCGTATGAAGACAGGCCGAAAAATACAGGTGACCGAAACTTGACCCCGATGGTACTAATGTGTAGCTCTACTCGTTGTGGTTCTATAGATATGCTGCACGCTCTATTCCGACACACGAGTTGGAAGAAAACTCACACCGAAGCTCGTAGGAACTTACCACACGTAGAAGCCGATAGCGCGCACTCTTGGTATCTGTGCGTAGCTCTCACCGTTGCTAACACAATGGTGGTGTCGCTTCTCCAATGGCGGCCCCGTAGCTCGTGTAGCAAGAAGATAAGACTCTCTCTCTCTCTCTCTCTCTCTCTCTCTCTCTCTCTCTCTCTCTCTCTCTCTCTCTCTCTCTCTCTCTCTCTCTCTCTCTCTCTCTCTCTCTCAGACACAGTCACGGCGCTCAAAAACTCACTTTGATTAATAATTGAATCTTCCTTAGGTTACAAAACTTTGGCTTATATACCTCAGCCTTGGAGGTGAGAACATCTCTAATTATTTACATCAGCAGGTGAAATTACGTCGGGATTTCATGCTGGAAATTCAATTGAGTCCCGTTACTTAATGAATGGCTCAAATCAAAATTAATGTCGGAAAGACATTTATTACAATCAATGGTTACAAAATGATGGGTGTGAGCAAAAATGCGGGTGTGATCCTCTGCTGGCTCAACACTCCCCCCCTCCGCGTTCATGTCGTCCCTGACATGACTTTTAGGCTTGATCAATAGAGTCCTGTCGTCTTGAGCATCTGCAAATGTGATTCGTAGCGTAGGTTGCCCATGGTCAAGGTTGGGCCGAATATTTTGCTTTCGTGAGTGAAAAAGCCAGTGTAGAAAGCTTCTTCGAATGTTTGCATGTGGAAGCTAGGCAAAAACATAATTCTTTGGTATAAGAGATGTAACACCTTTGGTGATGGCTGCAATGAAAGATCATACATCATATCCATCACTGTGTCGGCCGTCGATAGTAGACTCGAGGTCGTGGCTTTATCTGGCGCGAACACTTCAATGCATGCTAAGAGAGTCCTGCAGATTTTCTTTAGTATCTGACACGAAAGGTCAGGAGAGCCAGTAAAGAGTTTGATGGTGCCCGTTAGGGTTTTCACCATGTAGGCTTTACCTATTCTCTGTCCTGCCTTTGGTCCTGGCATCCTTGGGTAATTAAGCCAATTTGGCTTCTTTTCTGCAATCCTGCCATGCTCTTTCCAGCTTCTGACTCTTGGCACCGGGCAGAAGGTTGCATCCTCCCGAATCTCCTTTGGAGCCTCTACCAAGTAGATGAGGTAGGCTGGGTATTTGTTCAGCCAACCTTTCCTCCATCTAGGTTGAGAATCTACAATCTTCTTTGATTGTTCATCCTTTGTGATGTCGCCTTCGTAAAGAGCGACATACTGCTCCTCCTCTATTCTCTTTTTCGTCTTTATCACTTCAAATTTCATCAGAGGGAAAGGCAGGCTGGGTTGCATCCACTCTTCATGGAGCACTTTTGTGTCTAAACCTTGAAGTCTAATGGAGATGAGGAGTCTCCTTTCCCATTCCATTTCCGCCTTGGCACTTTCCTCTGTTGACTTTTCTATTTGGTCCTGGAGCCTTTGTTCTTCTTCTTCAGAGATTCCTGAAGTCGAGGCCACTTCTTGAACTAGGGCTGGATCTTCAATTGTGGTTGCCTCTCCAGTTTCTGGTAGCTCTATGGCTGCTCCCCCTGCTTCTTCTTGTGGTGTCTCTGTTTCTCTTCTTTGTTGCTCTTGGAGGTCTTGGAGCTGTTTGCGGAGGGCCTCATTTTCTGTCCTTAGTGTTTGGTTTTTTGATGTGAGCCTCTCCTCTGCAGCCAATGATCCCTCCGCCATGTGCAATCTTTGCACTTGCTCTAACCTCAGCTCTCTTTGCAGACTTCTGACCTGATCTTCCAGAGCTGGTACGAGGGCTCCCTCTTGTTCTGTTCCTGCTCTGCTAGCTCTAGGGGTGGTCCTGAGTCTCATGATTGTCCTTTCTTGAAGTTCGACTCTTTCCCTTAGCTCAATGAGCTCATCCTTGGCTGCCTCCAGCTCATCTTCTATTCGCTCCTTTGCTTCCTGTGAACTTGTTACCTCTCTTGAAGCTTCGGCTAGTTGGAGTATCAAGCCGTCTCTCTCGTTTTCTGCATCGTAGAGTGATGCTTTATGACTTTCAGATTCAGTCATAGCATTCTCTAACTTCTTCTGCAACTCTGCTTCCTTTTGTTTTGCTGTCTCCAGTGCTACTTCCTTTGCTCTGGATCTTTCTTTAATCTTGCTGAGCAGTTCATGCACCATGTGCATGTCTTTGTCATCTTCATCTGTCAACTTGACAGCTCTTTCTGCCACCACCTCCAATGGCTTCGGCTCTTCTAGTATGTTCTGCTCGTCCATTTTCTCTTCACTCTCCATTGTACCCTTTGTCTTTTCCTTCGTCCCTTTCCGATCATCTTGTGTCCGTAGGGATATCCCATAAACTGCCTCCAGGGCCTCCTCTTCACTGTATCCGACCGCTACCAGATCCTCATAATCATCTTTCTTTTGCTGAACTGGATCTATCTCCTTTTCCTTGGTCCCGGCCTCCGGCTTTTCCATAACTTCTATTTCTATTTCTATTGTGGTCTCCTCCACAATAATTTCCATCTTCTTCGGGCTTGGTACAACAGTAAAAGAGGGCTGATTGTCCTCAGTCATCTTGGCTTTCCCTTTGTTTTCTTGCCCGTCTTTCTCTTGAGGTTCAGTAGACTCATCTACTTTCTTCTTCCCCTTGTCGTCCTTTTGCAGCTCAGCTTTTAAAAGGTGTATTTCCTCTTCAGTATAAGGCTCGACAGGTTGCTGCTCCAGTATGGCCTCCGACTCCTCATAAGCTCTAATATATTGATCATATTGATCAACATGTGGCCTGGCTGAGCTGGTTCCGACTTTACTGGGGTTCGGCACCCACATTTCTTCAAAGTCCCCCTTTAGAGCTCTTTCCGCTCTAAACTGCTCCACCAGCCTTTCCATTCTTGCGGCTTTTTGACTTTTGGTTTGCTTGGGATCGGCCTTCTTCTTCACTTTCTTCTTGAGCGGCTCGTCCACGGCCTCTTCAGGTTCTGAAACTATTTCTAGTTTTCGGCGTGCTCTTGTGGACGCCCTCTTGGATACTTCTTGCTGTTCTTCCTCCTCATCGGCTTCTCTAAGCCACTCATTCTGGGAGGGAATCTGTGGACCTTGATCCCTAGCTCCAATAGCTTCATAAGCTATTCTTGTTAGGATTTCTCCTCCTCCTATGTACTTTGGTTTCTGGTTGTGCATGGCGATTACTTGCTCGTGGATGTATTGAGCATAATTCACCTCTTTTGGCATGTTGCTCTTCAGTGCCCATGTGATGGTTGTCGCAATGGCATGGGGTGGTGTAGTATACTTCTACGGTCTTTTGCTGCACACATGGAAAAACTGGTTGTATAATCGGCAAAGGGTTGCCGCTCGTTGATCTGCCATATCTCCGTAGGTTGTATTTTGTTTCTTTGATCCATAGACCTCTATGGCCTCCCTTCTTTCTCTGACAGAACTCCCTTTGTTGTGCAGCTTCAGTGCATCTGCAATGAGCTGTGGAGTGATCTGTACTTCAACTGTTTCTCCATCCATGGCTGTCAACGTGGCTTTCCCATCCTTCTGAATGGATGTTGCCAACTCATACACTCTTCTTGTGTCTACACCTGATGGTCTCGAGGTGAAGAACCTGTGTAAGTCAGCCTTTTCCAGGTATCTGCTTATGTTCTCTGATCTGCTATAATCCACTAATTCTCGTGGGATCATAGGTACATCGACCGATTGCCCTTGAGGATCTCTGAAAGTCCCCTGGTAGACCTTTATTCCCTCTTTTTCTAGTACTGCTTCCTCCACCCAAGTCTTGGTTGGCTTGAGGGTTTCTGTTGGAATATCAAAAGGTTCTGCTTCTGCAAGAGCATCCTTGATGGTTGGTCTTTTTCTCTTAGTTGCCGATGACTTAGCGGAATCCATGGATCTTGTAACTCCAATTTCAGAAGTTAGCGTCTTTTTAGTACTGAAAGCCGAAATGAAGCTTTTAACTATTCAAATGACTTGAAAATTGAAACATGAGCTATTCAGGGCCTAAGGATGCAATGTAGGTGAAAAAATATGCAAACTGGGCTCAAAAACATGCTTGAGACATCATACGCGTATGATGTCTTTTGTGTCAGAATGACTTCATATTGGTTGTGCTTGTAGCTGATAGTGTATACATGAGTATCATATGCTTGGATATGAGTTTGGATACCATTTGGTCAAGTTTTGGTCAGTTCAGTCCAGTTCAAGCTCTTGGCAAAATTTTGAAAGGGAAATGGATTTTATGATCCAAATTGGGTAAAACTTGGTGGATTACTTTCAAATGGCATGTAGAACACTTCTGTTTGGTGGTTGAAGCCTTGGGGTGCCAAAATCACATAGTGAGACATCATACGCGTATGATGTCTTTTAGTGCATTTTTGGACCAATTTTCTCTATAAGCTTGGTTTTGGCTTTAGATAGGCTTATTCAGTGGATTTATCAAGTTTGGATAGAATTTGGACTTAAAATGGCTCTGGAGACATCATACGCGTATGATGTCTTTTTTCATCAATTTTTCATGGGATTGGTTCTGTGGACTCTCCATGTGCTAGTGAAGGACTGTTTATACTCAAATCTTGGTTTGGACTTGAATATGTTGGATTTGGGACAAAAATAGGCTTTGTATGAAGGATTTTCTCTTAATTGGGCTAATGGGGTGATCCACCTGACCAAATGGTTCCAAACTTCATATGTAGCATGTATTATATATATATAATGGATATATGATGACAAATGAGCATTTTTTGCTCTGTAAGTGCAAATAGACATTATACGCGTATGATGTCTTTTGTGTCAAAATGGTGCTTTTTGGTTCCAGATAGCTTGTAGTTTTGTTAATCAACAATCCTACAAAGTTTCCATGAGTTTGGAGTTATTTTGACAAAATTAGGACCAAAAATCAATTTTATAGCCTACTTTGCGTCTTTTTGGTTTTCCTTGGGTTTTCTAACTCCAATTCTCATGATACTTGGTTCATAGGATGTGATTAACATGTGGAATGAGGCTATGCACTCAAATGTTGAAATGGATGTGAAAATCATGCTGTGAGACATCATACGCGTATGATGTCTTTTCTTGAAATGTTGGTCTTTTTGTGCAAAGAATGCTTTGTGCTAGTGCCCTAAGCCCTGCTAACTAGTTTTCAACTTAAAAAGTCATCAGTTTAGCTAAAAAGCCCCCTTATAGGCATTTCAGTCTCCGAAGTCGTCGTTTTGCCTTGGAGTTGAATTTCTTCAACTTTTCTTCTTGAGAGTTGCATTTCCAGCTCATTGGATATGTTGTGAAGCCATCCAGTTGGTTGGACTTGACTTTGGCTCCCCGTTCTCCATCTTTATCCATTTGGTTGCTCGAAAGCGTCTTTTTCACCATCGGTAAGTGAATCAGCTTTCTTTTGGGTTTTGCTTGCAAACATAAGTCATCCATGTATAGTTGAAACTGCTCGTGAAGTTTCATGTCATTAGGTCGTCAATTTTAGCCGTTATGCCAAAATGACGCCTTGTGTGTCCGCAGCCGAATCGGTTGTTCCGACCTACTTTTGGTGATCCAAACCCGGAGATACTCCATGGTTGCATTGCCCTCGATGTTGTTAAGCTTCCTGAGAAGTTTTGTGTCGTTCCGACAACTTTTTTCTGTTTGCCTCTTGCAGGCTCTGTTGACCTAGGGTTTTTTCAGTCGTTCTTTCTCGAGCTTTGAGTGCTAGAAACTCATCTCCTATACTAAGGTAACCCACCTCTAAGTTCTTGTAAGGTTTGGTTAGGCGGTTGTGCCCCTACCTAGCGTTCCTCCCCATTCCCCATCTGCTCTTGTTTCTTGGTTTTGGTGAGTTTTCGCGACAAAAGTTAACGATAAGCATCAAAAGCTTATGGCAACGAGTCTACCTCTCATGTCTGGTGTCCTCTGAGCTCTCGTAGCAGTCGTAGAAGGTGGTAGAAGGTCGGATGCTCCTGTGTGCTCTTTGCTCTCTCCAAGAAGGTAATACTGGAAATGAGCTTGATAGTGAAGTGAAAAATACTTAACTTCGGGCTTCCCGGATCACTTGTTACCAAATTTGACATGTGCTCCTATCTCGTCGTGAAATGCACTTTAGGATTTGAAATTTCTCAATTTGGACTCCGTTTGACCTGTTTCTGAGAAATCTGTCCACTTTGCCAAAATTCTGTCATTTCGGGCTTTCCGCAACTTTTTCAGAATTGTACCCAATTTTTACCATGGTTTGCCCTTGTCATTAGGATCATCGCCGTCTATTCTTTTCTTTTTTCCGATCTCATTTTACCTGCTTTTTTATTTTTCTTTTACTTTTATTAAGAAAATCATAAAAAACAAAGGAAAATAGCAAATTGAAGCCAAAAAATTCCAAACATACACGATAAATAGCTGGTAACCCTGTGTATATGAATATACACTTCTTTGTGATTTCTGGACTTGGATTACCACTTTTTTCCACTTTTTAGCTCCAAAAACACTCTTATTTAGTGATATTTACACATCTAGAGACCCAAATTCGTCATTTGATCTCTTCTTGTTGCAAAACAAGGTATATAAGGGCATAAATATTATCAATATCCGCAATCAAACATAAAAAATTGCAAAATCATGTAAGACACTGCCCTTGTAATATAATTTTTTGTTTTTCTTTGTTTTTCCCGCTTGTAGCTGCTTTGTAGCTCCTGTATACCTCCCCCCCTCCTAGTCTGAGTCCTCCCGGACGACTATGAAGTGTCTGTGGGTGAAGCATTGTAGTTGTTTTGGTCATCAGTTCCCAATGCAATTGTAGAGCGATGATACAACAGTCTTTCCAATAAAGCTGCTCTTTGTTTGATTGAAGGATTGGTGGTCGGGTTTTGGGTTGGTTTTGGCACTTCGGTAGTAGAATCAGTAGATGGATTCTTCGTTATCTTGTTGTCTTTTTTTACAATCCAAATCTGCTTCCGCTTTGCTTGTGCTTGCCACAAACTCTTTGCGACCCAAACCTGCTTTGTTCTGTGTGTTGATTTCCTCGCCTTGAAATACCTACGAGTTTCCGTTGATTGTATCGAAGGGAGTTCCTGTTTACAAATCTTTGGGATCCAAATTTGCTGGCTGTAGCTTTGTGCCGTCATGAACTTCTTTGGAGTCCAGATCTGTTTCACTGTCCTTGATTGTCGGGGATCACTCTGTTGTCTGGTATTGAAGACTCTGTTTTCCACCTTTGTGTTCTCTGGCACAGCCTTTTTTGGTCTCCATACCAACTCTGACTCCGTTTTTTTCCAAGGTTGAGCTGTTATATTATTGCTTGTCTTCCTTATCCACTGTTGAGAATTCCTCGTCGAAGAGTAATCTGGTTGTATAGAAACTTTTGGTTGCCATATCTTCTTCTTTTTCTCTGGTTGTTGTTTGCCCTTGTCCGTGGATTCTTCCTTTGGAGTTGGATCTGCTCCTTTGGTGAACTTAATTGATTGACTTTCACCTTCGTATTTGATAAGCACTGATTTAGAACTCCAGTCAATCATTGCATTGTATTGCTTCTGCCATGGTTGTCCTAGCAATAATGGATGTTGTGTAGCTTGGTCTTCAACCACGTAAAACATATGAGGATACACATATTGGTTAATCTGTATATGTAAAACTGTGCATCCGACAGTTTTGATTGCATTCTCAGAGTAAATTTTTAACTCTTGCTTGGCAGTTTGTAGTTTAGTGTCATTTGTCAATTGTCTATACAAACTGAGTGAAAGTAGGTTAGCTTGAGCTCCTGAATCCAATAGTGCTCTGGCTTTGATTTGGTTGGTTCCTACTTTGCATTCAATGATGGGTTCTTCTTTGTCATTATCCATTTCTGTTATATTGACTGCGTTTATTCGTATTGCTCCTTCATTGCGCTGTTTCTGACGCATTAGTCTTCTTTTCTCCATTCTTTCCTTCGCCTCAGCTTGCGCTTCCTCCTCAATCTTTTTCTTTTTCTGGACACGCAGCTTTTCTTTATGTATTTTGAGAAGCATGTCTTGTGTTAGCGGCAACAGATACTTTTTCACTCTGCATCCACTAATCCAATTGGGCATTTCTTCTCCGTCTAATGTAGCAAGCTTGACGGCTCCACTTGGTGATAGATCTTTAATCACCAGAGGTCCCATCCCTCGCTTTTTAAGCTTCTTAGCATGCTGTTTCAGAGTGTAAACTAGGACATAGTCCCCAACTTTAAACTCTTTAGTCCGCACATGCTTATCAAAAAATTCCTTTTGTCGCCTTTTTTGAGCGTAGATGGAAGCTACCGCTTTTAGGCGAAGCTCATCTAGCTTTTCTAGGTCATCTATTCTATCAGAGAGCTCGTGCCCTGTCCATTCTAGATCCTTAGCCACCCTTAAGGTTGAAATCAAGAATTCTATTGGCAAGATAGCATTTAGCCCAAAAACCATGTTATATGGGATCGTTCCTATTGATGTTTTATATGCTACCCTATATGCCCATAATGTTGAATGCAACTTCTGGTCCCAGTCAGTTCTCGACTCAGATACAATCTTCGTGAGGACCGTACATATGGTTTTGTTTGTTGCTTCAGCTTGTCCGTTTGCTTGTGGATGATACGGGGCTGATTTCCTATGGATTACCATGAATTCATCTAGAAGGATCTTTATCACTTCATTTATGAAATGTGTGCCTCGATCACTCACAATTTCTATTGGCAATCCATATCGTACAAAGACGTATTCATACAGAAATTGTGCCGTGGTCCTGGCATCTGCTTTTTGAGTTGCCTTTGCTTCGACCCACTTTGTTAGATAGTCTGTAGCCACAATGATGTATTGTGTATGAGTCTTATATGCAGGAGGTGAAATGGGTCCGACATAATCAATCCCCCATTTTGCAAAAACCCTTGCCCCCATCATTGGTCTAAGCGGCATATCATCTCTATTAAGTGGTACTTTGGTCCGCTGACAGTCATCACACCGTTTAACGTATTCCTCAGCGTCCATATGTAATGTTGGCCACCATATTCCTGCGGCTAAGACAAGTTTTGTTGTCTTATCACCTGAGAAATGGCCTCCACCTACTCCTCCATGAGCTTGCTCCAGGATTATCACATACTCAGACTCTGATGCGCAAATCCTAAGCTGGTTGTCTTTACCTCTCTTATAGAGTTGATCTCCTATTAAAGCGTAATCTCTAGCTTCTGTCTCTACAGATTTCTGACGAGCTTTTGACGTTCCTTCTAGGAAAGTTCTATTTGTGAGATATTCAACAATATACTGACTCCATTCTGGAGCGATCATTATCTGATATAATGTTGAATACTCGGCTGGCGGTTTTGATGAACATACAATACATATAGTGACATATTCATGTACGCTTTCTTTCATTCCTGACCAATAGACTCCCAATTGTAACAAATTCCTATATGTGTTCCCTCTTGAACAATGAAATGCACATTCCTGAACATGTGCTTCGAGTAGATATATACTATATTCCTCAGGATTGATGCATAGTCGTAAAACATGATCATTTCCCAATTGATACAACCTTCCTGCAACCAATTGAAGATTCTTGGATTGCTGAATAGCAATATGTTTCAGGTTGCATTCTCTTCTATCTAACTCTCCTCCATAGGTTAATAGGTTAACGACATTTTGAGACCACTTAGGTATCATTTCTATGTTGAACAAGTACGCGTCTGGCATCTCGTCATCTACTCCTTTAGGGTCTTCTCCATTCGTCAATCGCGAAAGATGATCGGCTCTAAGATGTGTTTTTCCTTTCTTTACTACTACCGTGAAGTCGAATTCCAGTAAGATGATGAACCATCTCACTATTCTCCCGGTATTGCATGGTTTATTCACTAGGTAGAGCAAGGCTTGGTGATCCGTAAAAAACACAAACTTGTTGGCTAGAAGATAATGCCGAAATTTCTTCACAGCATAGATCATTCCTAATCCCTCTCGCTCTGTTGTGGTGTAATTCTTCTCTGCATGGTTGAGCTGTCGACTGGCGTAACAGATAGGAAAATCCATGTTTCCTTCTTCTGGCTGAGCCAGAATGCATCCTATTGCATATGCCGAAGCATCTATATGCACATGGAATATCTTCTCCCAATCTGGTGATTTCAAGACTGGAGCGGTAATGAGTGCCTCTTTCAATTTCTTGAATGATTCCTCACATTCCTCTGTCCATTCAAAGTTCACTATTAGCCTGTAAAGTGGTTGGCCTATTATAGCGTACATGTAAATGAATCGTCTATAATATCCACAATGTCCCATAAAGCTCTGTACTTGTTTCGCATTGGTTGGTCTAGGCATATCCACTATAACTTTTATCTTCTCTAAATCCGTGGATATTCCGTTTTGTGAGACAATATGTCCCAGAATTCTGCCCTGTCGGACCATAAACACACATTTCTCAGGATTGAGACAAATGCGATATGTCCTACATTTCTCAAATACTTTTCTTAGGTGTTCTAGATGCTCATCTCTCAGTAGAGAATGTACACATAAGTCATCCATGTAGATTTCTAGAAACAGCCTTAAGTATGCTTTGAAAGCATGCGTCATCAGCCTCTGGAAGGTTGCGGGAGCATTGGTTAGACCAAAAGGCATAACTCGATAAGCATAAATTCCCCACTCCGTTGCAAAAGCTGTTTTATGTTGATCTTCCAGTGCTATGGCTAGCTGGTTATATCCTGAAAAACCATCAAGAAAGGAGTATGCTGTTTTCCCTGATACACGCTCTAGAACATGATCAGTTATCGGCAGGGGATAATTGTCCCTGATTGTTGCAGCATTCACTTTCTTTAAGTTGACACACACTCGGAGTTTTCCGTTCTTCTTAGGTACTACCACAATCGGAGATACCCAATCGGTGTGTTCAATCTCGTATATGAATTCAGCTTCCATTAGCTTATCTATCTCTTCCTTGATTCGCTTAGCAAAAGTATCATTATATGTGTATGGTCTCTGTCTGCTAGGCTTTGCGTCTTGTTTCAGTGGGATTGAGTGTTGGCATATCGATGGGTCAACTCCCTTTAAGTCCTTATAAGACCATGCAAACACATCCCTATACTCTCTGAGAAGACTCAAAAGTCTCTCTTCCTCGCTTGGGGACAAATCTGTGGCTATGTACACCGGTCTAGGCGTCTCACCTGGAGCTGCTAAATCAATTTTTTTTGCATCCTCCGGTCCGTCGTAAGATTCGTTCTCCTTCCTCTCTCGAATAGGTGGGGTTAATATCACCTTCCTATCCTCTATTGTGAATTTCCTATAGTGAGAGGGAACATCCATGTTTTCCTTGATTTTGGCGTTTTTGTCCTCTCCACTCTCAATTTCTGTCGTCCAAACTTCCTTCAGAGTTTTCTTGAGCTCTTGGTACTTGTTTCTACGTTCTAACTTGGACTCCGTGTATTCTCTGTTGCGCTTGTTCTTTTCTGATTTTTCTGTTTCAGTTTTCGTTCCATTATTTTGAACTTGATTTCTTGAGCCTCTTTTGTCTTTTCGTAAGCTCTTTTGATCACTGCCTCTCATTCTTCCAGAAATCTTATCCTTAACACAATCTTCAGCCTTTACTAGCATTAGGAATTGATTTTTTCCTCTTATTCTAGGCATCGGATTGGTTCTAACCCCTTTTGTTTTTTTCTTTGCTCTATAGTGTTTCTGGCGTTGTTTAGTTTGGTTCGGAAAATCATAAAATCGGACATCCATTATAGTTTCTTCGTTTCCGCTTGAATTGTCCGTTGACTCGTTGTCTGCTTCATTTCCCCACTCTGGATGATTGGGAATGTCGTGAAACACCTCTTCTTCATCTTCTTTTCCAGTGTATCGTTCTTTTCAGTTTCTTTTTCGAGTACAGTTCTCAACATGAAATACGGAACCACGTCGTACCCGTCCTTGTCGCAAAATTTCGTTGTGGGACCATCCGGAATTGCACAAACATCTAGGGTTGCTAGAATGTGTGTCCATTCTAATGGTTCAAACGTGTCCTCTGGAAAGGGTTCTCCTATATAAGTTTCGTCTTCGATAGCCCTTTCTAAAACACATTCTTCTCGTTTCAGACTTCCACATTTCGAAGCTCCACACATCCATAACTCCTTGGGTTTACCTAACCAAGCTGGAAATTCGGATCCCGCCAAAGTAGCTGAATCAAATCCTCTACCGGTGTTCGGTTCACATCTTTGTAGCTATGGTCTTTCAGGTTCACACGTGTAGTGGTTTCCATATTTCTCAGGTATATGTGATTGTAGCCCCAATCCTGGACCATTTTCAACTGTCTCATGAATGGTCTTCCCAGTATGATATCATAGTTATTCTCCTTGCCAAAATCGACAATAGCGAAAGTATGTTCGTATTCAATGCCGCAAGAAGTCACTACAACTTTCTCTAATAACCCCATAGGTTTCTCCATGTGTCCATCTGCTAATTGGAGTTTCAACCTAGTCTTCCTTATTGCTGGTTTCCCCCATTTTTTCCAGATTTCTTTTGTAGCAATGGCTACCCCTGCTCCGCTGTCTAGTATTGCCATCGTCTTCACTCCTTGGAATTCAACTGGTAAGGTTGTATTCCCCTCTTCACCTTCGCAATACTGTCCGACCTTGTTTAAGGGTACAGGCTTAGCGTTCTTTTGTGGTTTGCTCAGCTCCTCTATGCTCTCTTGCAATCTCGATGTTGGATCTTTTATCCCGAATTTCTCCAAGCATTTTCCTACAGTGGTCCACATATTTGGTCTTAGCCTCAAAAGCTCAGCTAGAGTGATAGTGCATGTCACTGGTGTTGACAAAATCTCTATCAATCCTTGCGAGTCCATGACTTTTTCTGATGAGATTTTTTGTGAGGGAAGTGCTCTAATCTCGGATTTTGCTTCATACTCTCCTAAGTATGAAGGTAAGGTTTTCAGTGAATGAGGTTTGCTCTCCATTGTTATAACAGAGCCCCCATCTCCCCAGTAAGATTGCAGATCCAAGTCCACTTGAGATCCTGCCTCAAATTCCACTATGGGAGGATTCCTGATGTCCTTTTCCCAATTTGTCTGATTAGCTTGGCAACTTAGCTCGTTTGCAAAGTTTGCCTCTCTCACTTGTTTCCAAAATTCATTGTAATCCTCATCTTTTCCGTAAATTCTCTGTATGACTGGATGAAAACTCTCTATCTCCTGATCGGTTGTGTTCAATACTATGCGGTCATCCTCTTGTGTATTTTCAGGCTTTTGTGCACTGGGAGTCTTTTCAGCTACCCGTGAAACGATAGTCTCTTGCTGAATTGGGTTTTCCTTCTCACAATTCATTGTTTCTTTTGGTGGTTCTAATAAGGCTTGTGCAGTCTCGATCATTCTCTGGCACATTTCAAGTCTCTGCTTTTCCAATTCCGCGTTTGGGTATGTCATCCACCTCTGTTCTTGTGTTTGGTTGTTCTTTAACCTAGCTTCGTAAGCTCTCATCAGTGCGTCCAATGGTTCGTGTACTTTGTCGATTAGCACTGATCCCCCTGAGCTTAAGCTCGTTGTTTCTTTGATACTCTTTTGTTTCGTTATTTCCGGGATCATCTCTCGTTTCCCGTTTTGACTCTCAAGTTTTTCTAATCTAGCTTTAGTTTGCTTTAGTTCCTCAGCTAGAATAGCGTCTTCACGTTGTTTTCTCAACTTCATGCGTGCTTTTCTAGCTTTCCATGTGTTTTTCTGACTCCGCGGTCCTTGACTAACCCCTTCAGTCGCTAACTTTCCATTCTCAGGTTCTCTAGTGGTTTTCTTAGCTTGAGCTCTAGTAACAACTTGCGTTGGTATCAGAGTTTCATTTTCAGACCCACTGCTGGTAGGAATAGTTTCTAGCATATTCAATGTCGTCTTTTGCACTTTGTTTGGATTCTTTGAACAATCCTCAATGAAGTGAGTAACCCCACACTCAGTGCAATAAGCATTGATTCTAATGATTTCCGTATGTGGGCAAACATTCATCAGATGGTCACCTCCACACTTGTAACAGGGTCCTAGTGCTGGTCTTGGTCCCATTTGATTCGTCCTTTGTGGATAGGATGGTCTTTGTCCTGTTAACCCTCCATGATCTATGAACATCAAGGTTCTTGCGTCCAAATTGTATCTCTCTTCATCAGAAGCACTTGTAATTGTTGGTATTCCAACATTCCCCATCATGCCCCATGGTTCTGGTTGTTTTGGTTCTTCTGGTGGGTAATAAACTGTCGGAGACATGTGTGCACCCGATTCTTCGTAATAGGCTTGAACAGGCACTAAGGCTTGTTCTTCCTGATTCTCTAAGGTTGGTGCATATCTAATGCCCACTGGTCTTGCTCCTGGTAAAGGTGGTTGTTGTCCCAATACCGGTTGCGGTCCTTCTATCCCCATAGGTCCTGGTACATTTCCCGTTGGGTATCGAGGTACTGGATGTATCTGAGGTGGTTCTAATTGAGCAGGAGGTGCATACTGGCGCTCCCTTACATACCCTTTGTTGTAATAGCACTCCTCTGTTGGATGATTTGTCCATTTTTGTTCAATAGCACACCATTTCAGTGTTTTTGGCAATGGTTTTTGGTATGGTGCCATCCTTTTTAGAGCATCTTCTATCATTTGCTCTACATTTGGCATGGTTGTTGTTTGAACATTCCTTTTAGTGGTAGTCTCGCTCGCTACGGAGGAGGAGCTACTGGATGCAAAATCTGTATCCGCTGACACCTCTCCATAAACCGTACAGTTATCCACTAAGTACAATGCCTCTCTCGTTACTTGCTCGAAACTTGTACAAGCTTTCAAGTGCAAGTCCTTCTTGAGAGTGTCGTTCCTCAGTCCCTCAATAAAGAGAACAGATAGTCTGTCATCTTGTGGTCGTTCACGTACTGGACATCTCTCAATGTATTGTTTGAAGCGAAGTGAAGCTTCCTTCACTTTTTCGTGTTCTCTCTGTTTAAAAGCATATATTTGTGAGACCGTATTGTGCTTAATCCCTCGTTTTGAGAATTCCTCAGCAAACTCTCTTAGCAAATGGTCAATGTCATGGAATCCCCCTATGTTCATTGGTTGAAACCATGTCAATGCAGTACCTTCTAGAGTAAGACCAAATCCCTCGTATTGTGTATGGAAATCTGTTATCTGCTCAGCTCTTAAGACTTGCTTAAAGAGTGACACATGTGCATACGGATCTCCTGAACCACCATACTTCTTTGGCATACACTTGGCTACTTGAGATGGTCTCATACGTCTATGATCTGCTACCAATCTCATTGCTCCTGTGTCCCGGCTAAAGCTTTCTCTAGCATCATGGACTTCATGGGTTACCCTTGTCGGTTCCTCTGCCCTGAATCTACTACTGGGAGGTAAATGTGATGGTTCCGCTTCAAACCTTGGACCTGGAGTGGTATAGGTGGGGATTGGAACTGCACTACCTCGATTCGTCTCCATTGACTCTCTGGAATGTAATGATCCCATTGGTCCGAGCTTCGAGTCCCAAGGTTGACTGAAAGAGTCAGCAACCTGAGTTCTTTGTCCTCCTGTTGTCATTGAGTTTTGCACTCCAGTTGTTGGTGCTGGTCTATGTGAGCTAGAAGTAACATAATACTGATGTAGTGGTCCCCCAAAGTATGTATATCCTTCTAATTCTTTCTTGCCCATTGTTGAGTATTGCCTGCCATACTTATCGTAAGCGGCAATTTTCACTTCCGATCCCTCTGTGTAGGTAAAGACATAGAGTCTTTTTTTGTCTGTCAACTCTCCGGTGTAGGGTTCTTCACATCTATAATAGAGATCTTGCTCCCCATTATTATATTTGTATAGCCCCACATAGATGTTATCAGTGTTGATCCTTGTAGTTTCATTCTCTCTTCTTAACCTCGCATTAGGGAAGTTCATTATTGGTGCTTTCTCCTCGAGTTCTTCATCTATTTTGGCTTTGGTGCCCATCAATCCCCACTTGTCCACAATGTTAGGGTTTAGGACTACCAAGTACATGGTACCCTCGTCATCTAGATATCTATCTCCGCTATAGCTCACAGGCACTAAGTCCTTGAACTCACTAGGTCTATCTTCTATCTTTACACAATAGCGGTCCATTCCATCTTTGTAGATCTTGGCACCTTGCTCATTGTCGTACTGGTATTTTATGAACAATAGCTTCATGGTGGCGGAAGGGTTTGATGATCCTGCTGCCATATTTTCTCTGTTGTTCAGGTTCAAGTGTTCGGTGAAAATCTCGTAAGATCTCTCCGAAGAAGTATCAGAAACACTTCCTTCAAAGATCGGCTCTAATGGTTGCACCCAACTTTGGTTTACACTCCCCTCGGTTGATATGACACTTGCTGGTTCCCCTTGTTTTGGTTGATTATTCCGGAGATTCCTGCCCGATCTCAAATTCATCAATTCCCCTAAAGGACTGTAACTTTTCCGTCTCGGCAATTTGTTTTCCCCAAGTTTTTGTGGTCAGAATTGATCCAAACTGACTGATACTTGGTCAACTGTTTAATCTTGTCAGTTGGACAACTTCTGTTTCATCAAGTGAGAATTTTGTTGCAGTTATGCTGAAAAAGATATTATACGCGTATGATGTCTTTTTTCACAGATTTTGACTATTTTCGTTATGCTCACTCTCAGTGACCCCTTTATGCTCTGTTCACTCACAAAATTCAGTTTGAACTCTGTTTGAGCTAGTTATGGCTAGTTCAGGCTTTTCTTGGCAATTTTCCGCTTTTGACTTGTTTTTTGGGTCAATTGTGATCCAAATGGGATGAAACTTGAAATATAACCTCTAGACAGCTATTACAATATATGGATCTGTGTTAGCAAAGTATCAGAATATGTCCAAAATTAGGTCAAAGACATCATACGTGTATGATGTCTTTTTCATCAATTTGGGTCCAAACTTGATATTTATGCTTCCTACAGTGCCTGTAACAATCTTGTCAGGTCAGATATCAAAAATAAGCAGTGGATGTGCCAAAAGACATTATACGCGTATGATGTCTTTTGTCCCAGATTTTGACTATTTTTGGTTTTAAGCCTTCTCCAATGTTTATAATTGAGTTTCAAGTGTTTTTGTCAGGTCTGAATGTAAAAACAAGATTTGAATCCAAAATTTCCTATTCTTTGCGTTTCTTGGACTCCGACTTGTCTTTTTTGGGTTTCTTTGAGTGTTAATGTTCTTGTTTTAAGTTGATCTTAGGGTAAAACCCCCCTTCTAAACACTCTGGCAATGTCAAATTTTCAATTTTAGTCTCTGTTTAGGTCCTAAGACATCATACGCGTATGATGTCTAAAGTTGCAGATTTCCAGTTTTTTAGCACAGAACTCTTCCAATAGCTCTTTTAAGTGCTCAGCAACAATCAGTTACACAGAAAAAAAATTTGAACTTTGTTTATTGCATATTTCACTACCAAAGCGACTTTTTCAGTGATCTAACATGCAATCCAACACATCAAGCAAATAGAACACCAATTGATAGCTCTAGATCAGGATCAAATCAGGCCCTACCTAAGCTACTTCTAATCATAAAATGGATTTTTTGCAATTGAAAATATAAAGAGATTTACTACCTCACAAGGAGTAGCAAATGCTTTTTATGTCAACAACCACTTAAACACCATCAAAAACAATCTAATCTAAGCTAAACTAAAAATACTGTCAACACGGAAGACCCAGGAATACCCCACTTCCTAGTATCTCTCGAGACCTTCGGAGTCCACCACTCCTAGATCTTTTCTAACTAAAGTATACAAAGTAGTTTATACAACTCACCTCGTAGGATTAGTCTAAGGTCACCTACTTAGGGCTCTCGTCCCCGGCAACGGCGCCAAATGTTAAGGCGGTTACGCCGCTAGCGGAAGCTAAATAGCGAGAACTCAACCAACAACAGAATTTGTCAGACGAGGACGGAGCTTGACCCGCAGGCGCATGGAAACAACTAGGTGGGTGTCAAATCACCTACTCGACCTTCTAATGACAATCACTACTAAGGAAATCAAATCTAAGTTCTAAAATACGCAAGTGACTGAAATCCGTACTACGAACGAATGCTATACGAAACAGGAACTAGAATCATCGAATCGATCTCAAACTCAAGGGGAAGTCTATACACTAGGTAAGAGCAACACCCTAAAGACTTGAACTGCAAAATCAACCTATAACCACTCCGTGCGGTAAATGCGTATGAAGACAGGCCGAAAAATACAGGTGACCGAAACTTGACCCTGATGGTACTAATGTGTAGCTCTACTCGTTATGGTTCTATAGATATGCTGCACGCTCTATTCCGACACACGAGTTGGAAGAAAACTCACAGCGAAGCTCGTAGGAACTTACCACACGTAGAAGCCGATAGCGCGCACTCTTGGTATCTGTGCGTAGCTCTCACCGTTGCTAACACAATGGTGGTGTCGCTTCTCCAATGGCGGCCCCGTAGCTCGCGTAGCAAGAAGATAAGACTCTCTCTCTCTCTCTCTCTCTCTCTCTCTCTCTCTCTCTCTCTCTCTCTCTCACAGACACAGTCACGGCGCTCAAAAACTCACTTTGATTAATAATTGAATCCCCTTTAGGTTACAAAACTTTGGCTTATATACCTCATCCTTGGAGGTGAGAACATCTCTAATTATTTACATCAGCAGGTGAAATTACGTCGGGATTACAAGCTGGAAACTCAATTGAGTCCCGTTACTTAATGAATGGCTCAAATCAAAATTAATGTCGGAAAGACATTTATTACAATCAATGGTTACAAAATGATGGGTGTGAGCAAAAATGTGGGTGTGATCCTTTGCTGGCTCAACATGTAGATTGATCTCAGCCTGACAAGCTAACGAGATTGCCTACGTGCACCTACGGGTTAGTCGTGTCATCGGATGATAAATATGTTGCCTGTGTCGTACTTGTGAGTATGAACAGGGGAGTAGTTTTTCCCTAAAACACGTGCATTCAAATCCTATTTTTAAAACCTCTTACCATTAGATTTTTCATGAGTAAAACATACCCTTTCCTATTCAGTCTGTGTAGACCTCCTTTGTTTGCTATACTTTTGTATGGTAAATAAGGGTTAAAAACTATAGTTTTAAAACCCATTATGTTTGAACTAATGTTCTATATTATGGGTGTCCTCCCAAGGATCATCATTTGTGGCTAGTCCTTTTTCTTTGAGATCTTTAGTTGCTTCCTATAATGGTGCCTTAAGATCTACGTTCTCTTCCTACATTTGTTTCTTCAAATATTTTTCTGGAGGGTTAAATCCCTTATGATCCTTTCTTCAAGCTTTGGTTTTATGTTCATTACATGCATCTTGCTTTTAACCATTTTGATACTGCCACAACTTCCACTTCTTGCTCTTCTAATAAGTAATGTAGTGTAAGGTACCCACTTTCTTTTCCACCCAAGTTAGCATTATTTCATTAAATGGCTAAGGTAAACTTCAAATTGGGTGAAGTATGGTACTTTAAGAATATTAATCGGGCCATTGCTTCACACAAAATTTTTTTACTCTGAAATCGAACAAATCTAGACCTGTGAAACCAAGACTGAAACTTAAATGAAACCTTAGACTTTTGCATCTCTTTTGGGAAATGTAAGGGCTAAAAAATATGTAATCCTATTGGTTAGAATGGATAAGAAATCACATGGGATGCACATGGAGTCACATGGGAGGCAATGTGGCTCTGAGATGAAGCATGGGACCTACTTCAAGGCTTAGGAGCCCTAGAGCTTGACCAATTGGGTAGTGTAGAAGCATTGGGTCATCTATAGGACCTCACTAGGCCTAAAATAGCATACTAGGGCAAGCTACCAAGCTAGGGACTTGCTCCTACAACAAGGGATCGCTTTTAGTAGGTTCCCCTACTTGAAAAATGCTATAAACAAGCATTGAGTTCTCATATATTTACACATTGTTGCGCTAGAAATACTCTGCTTCACTTGAGATGTTTAATTCTCCCAAGAGAAGGACACATTAGGGCCAAAAACAGCTAAAAAAGGGTTGTTTGTTAATCTAAGAATTAGGAAATAGTCCAATAGTCAATTGACACATTGGTGCAACTAAAGTTGGTTGGTGCTATGAAGTGCCCCATGTGATGCTATGGGTGTCCCCCACAAGTGTAAGTTGGAGAGATAAAGCAGGTATGAAGGCCCTAGGCAAGCAAATAATGAGGGAAATGTATGCCTGATGTGGTTTTTCAGGCCAAGTGGGCTCCAAAAAGGCCCAATTGGGTTGATAGGTAATGGTGGCCAAAGAGCTAGAGTTAGTGGATAGGATTGAAGTTTTTGAATTCTGGAGAATTCCGGTCTTTCAAGATTGTTAATTGGGTCTTGGATAAGCAAGTTATGGCTAATGGAAGATTTGTCGAGGGTCAAGTGTGGGCCAGGTTGGTTGGATTGGTAGACGTGCCATCTGGCATTCTTTAGCCTACCTCTTCATTGCAATATGCGTGGAGAGAGAGGGGAGCTCCCTTCTCCTATGGTGATGACAACAAGCCCTTGAGCATTGCACACTGGCAGGGGTGGTGGCCCATCGATGGTTTTGCCCAGTTGACATTGTAGGGTGTTGTAAATGGAAGCTGATGGTGGTTGCTATCACTGTAAGATCGCCACATGGTACAGTGATCATGTGGTTGCCAATGGGCGAGTTCACACGGCCGTTGGCCCTCAAAACTTTCAAGGCAAGTGCATGAGGCACTAGCACTAGCCCTAGTGGCCCCCCCTCCTTGAGGTCAGAGAATGAGAAGGATGTCAACCAAGCTTGTCAAGAAAATGATAAATGGGATGCAAAAGAGATTCAATCGAATGCAAGATTCTAAAAAGTGATGGGGGCCTCTATTTTTAAAAAATTAGTTATTCATTTCAAGAGTCTTTTGGGTAGGCCAGTGGGTCTTTTGACAGACCAAAACAGGGTGTTTTTAGAGGCTCTTCCCACGATTGTATGTGTCTCCAAAGTTGAGCTTGTTGTGGAGCCATTGGAGCAGTGGGCGCTCACCCCCATGGGTTTTTTGTGAAGTGAAGCTTGGGATGTTTTTTTTTGCCAAGCCCGGCCATGGTTTTGGGACTCGTCCCTGTGTAAAGGTATTCTTTGATAAAATGAAGCCTACATTGCTCCATCCTGGTGCCCATTCTCCCCTTCCCCCCTTCTCTTTCTCCTGCTCTTGTCTTTGCCCACGGTGACGGTTTTGTGGAACTCTATGCCCACCCAAATCGGTGGTTCTTATTTGTTGAGAAAGTGAGTTAGAGTGTTGTTGTGTGTGTTGAGAGGGTTGAGATGGACATCTATGAAATGTGTTGGAATTAGGGTTGCGGAGAAACACATTTAGCTTGGAGAAGACGAAGGAAGCTCAAGGCACACAATAGAGAGTGTGTTACTTGGTGTGCAATGGAAAGATAGATAGCCCTAGAGTGATGGGCATATATACAATACTCGGGGGGGAAAACCTCCTAAAGAGGGAAAAAATGCCCCGGTGGTCCTAGTGTGTTCACACACATCACTACCACATGTATATGGTAACAAATCTGCATAATGCATCAAACTTGACAACTTCTGGATTTCCTTGGGTCATCAGTCTCCAAGTACTAGCAAAAGTCTGGTATGAATCTGGTAAGGCATCAAGAACAGTCTGCACAAGGGAACTGTCTGAAATGACTTTACCTGCAGAAATAAGTTGTTCATTGATATCCTTGACACCAGCAAGGGAAGTGTCCATATCATCTTCCTCATGCATAATCTTCGACTTCAACTCTTTACGCAACAAAGCAATTTTAGCCTCATTGCGACTTGCATAAAGACCAGCCAAAATATCTCAAGGCTGTTTTGCAAATTTTGTTGAACGGATGTGAGGAACAATGGTGCGCTTCACAGACAACTCAATCAATGCATGAGCCTGCGCATCCTTTACATCCCAACGAGCTTGTTCTATCGTAGGCAAACAACTCTAATAATAGCAATCCTTGCAGCAAGACCTGCAACATCCTCAACATCGCCTACATCCTCAGAACCAGGATGTACATCAATGCCCTGCACAATATTCCAGACGCCCTTTGACACAAGAACGTGTTGCATCATATAATCCCACATAGGGTAATTGTCCCCATCCAACCTGTCCTCAACAGCAAACATCTTGAACACATCTGTGTTGTTCTCAGCCATGGTAAATGCTGCACCTGATGTGAAAACTGCCTAAAAATAGGAGAAACAGAGCAGGAACAACACGCGCTATGTAGCACAAACCGCAGAAGACTGTAAGGCACCTGTTATGCAAAAAATGTCACTAACAAAAATTCTGCACAAAATGACGAAATTGCATGTGCAGACCTGCCTGTAGTGGAAACGGAGGCCGAAATTAGCCCAAATCAGAAATTTGAGCAGACTAAGCTCTACAAGCACTCCCAAAATATTTGTCAACCTGCGAACGCTCGCCAAACCTCACTGGGATCGGAGAAAGTGAGCAGGTGTGTGCTGGAGCAGCTGGCGACTAAGCCCGGGAGAACGTAACCTGCTCTAATACCAATTGTTGGAATTAGGGTTGCAGAGAAATGCACACAGCTTGGAGAAGACGAAGGAAGCTCAAGGGCCACAATAGAGAGTGTGTTACTTGGTGTGCAATGGAAAGATAGATGGCCCTAGAGTGATGGGCGCATATACAATGCTTAGGGGAAAAAACCTCCTAACGAGGGAAAAAATGCCCCGACGGTCCTAGTGTGTTCACACACATCACTACCACATGTATATGGTAACAAAATGTGAGTGCGGTGTGGTGTTTTGTCAGAGCACATGTGTGTCAATTTGTGTGCAAATTAAGGTTTGCTTGTGTGAGTGTGTCGAGTTTTGAAGGTGAAGTCTAGTGGATTGGGGTGCGGTGCATATCCTCGGCTATAGAGAGGCATTTGTTTGTGTGTCCGGTGTGTTCCCCATTCCCCCTCTCCAACGTATACAAAGTTATAGCACTCCTATCTACTCTACCTTGGGTCTTTATGGTCCTATTTTGATGAACGATGGCTAAATGTCCCGTTTGTTTGGCTAAAACCGCTATATCAGGGTGTTTTTGATGGCTAACATAAAAGTTTGGGTCCAAAGTATACTGGCCTTTTGTTACATTTTATCTTTCACAAAATCAAGCTAGAAAATATGAAATCTCACTTTTTAGGCTTTGAAAACAACTCCATGAAAGACAAATCTCCTCGGTTTTTTAAACATCTACTTTTTCACCTTCCCTCCATTTTGTGAGGTTTTTTTCTCTTTTCATTGCATTTTCAACTTGCACACTCTTCCTCTCCAATCTCTGAGCTTCCATGGCATCAACTAAACGTCATCCTTCTCATAGTATAACTTCTTGTAATTTTCATAACATCAAATAAATGATCTTTGAAAACACATGTCTTTTTCTAAGAAGGATTGGATAACAATGCTCCCTTCATGCAAAGGTGCCCATAGAGTGAAAATAACCAAGAGAAATGAAGTGTGAACCCATTGGAAAGGTTTTGTTCTTGCCTTCAAAGTGACCAACAGTGGCTATGGCCAAAGACATGGTTCTAAACTCGGATGAACATTCCATTCTCCATTCTCCATTCTCAGTGTAAGGAACACAAAAGCTTATGTATTTGATACAACCAATCTTTATCTCATTGTTCTCTCATTTTATTTGTTTATTTTCTTTAATTTCAATTATCTTTCCATCAACATCTATGCAGTAGTAGCCTATTGAGATCTTAAGTGGTGCATTCGAAGCTATTCATAAAGGGATTGTAGATGTTGTGAATTTGACAAGCCACCCTCTCTTTACAAAACAATTGCTATGTTCCTGTATTTTGCAGAATACAGGTTCCATCAAGATAAGATGCACATGAAGCCCCTGATCCAAGTACCTTCAAATCCAAAATTAAACAAAGTATCCTCAAAGCTATGTCTCTGAGTATGATTTCAAGAAGGATTAAGATTCAAAGGTTCTTGCCTATACATGTCTTTGTGGCACGTTTCAAATCAATGGATTTGTAGAGGACAAGAATGATGTGTCTTAATAGAAGACTGTATATGACTGAACTGGACACTGTACTTGGAGAAGGCTGGGGTACCAAGAGACTTTCCATATTGGCAACAATATCACTTGTAGAAGAAAACTCTATGTCTATCCCATACGAGCTATGCCGTCAGTCATTGCTTTTGGGCAATGACTAGAGGAGATGGAGAAGCAAGCTTAGGTAGTTGGGTTCCTCGACTCTAAGTAGAGGAAAGTTTAATGTCCATAGTTTGAATTTAAAATCATACTCCATCCATTCAGTGAGCTTAGAAACCTTATAGTAGCATCAAACTAGAGACTACAAGATGTCAAAGAATCTCTCAAGTTTCTAGATGAAACATCCAGAAACATCCCATGAGTATACATTCAAAGTTGACGACATTGTTGTGAGTACAAGGATGGAGAATGCAACGTCATGCATCACATGTCTCTCGGGGGGTGCACCTTTGAGAAATTATTCATATAACGTGTGACGATATTTTTGTGCGTACAAGGATGGAGAATGCAACCTCATGCATCACATATCTCTCGGGGGGTGCACCTTTGAGAAACTATTCATATACCATGTGTTCAAAGGGTATTACAAAAACCCGTTTACTTACATGATTAAAGTAATAAAATGACCCCTTAGAAATTACGGGTATTTCTCTAAAATTAATTTAAAAACCCGTTTTGTTAATATAATTTTGTCATAATTTTGAGATTTTGGAATTAAAAGAACCCATTTATGTGAACTCACGTGGTAACTTACATATCTAAGAGGTGAACCCCTGGAGACATGTCTTCCCTCCAAAAGAGTTTCATTTGAGCCACTTGCAAGGACTTGATAAGCTGAAGTGGATTTCTCTAATATTGTAATCACTACATTTTGCAATAATACATGTATTTTCTAATTTGTTGATGTGACCACTATTTTACGTACATTTAAATCTAAATGACACCATGATACACAGTTAAGAATTGAATTGTTGATATAAAATATTTAAGTAAAAAAATATCATCTCAAAAACTACAGCTCAGAATATTACAACACCCCAATCCTCTCAGTAACACCTCTAGGACAGCACAGTTTTCACTAGACACACCTGATGCTGCACACAAATAAGCGTATACACATCTCAAGAAATCAACACTTGCACAATACTCACAATACTTCACAAACAAACCACCATCACACAACAAACTTCTCTCCCTTTGTGCACTACCAAACACAGTCCAAAAACCACACACCCATACAGACCAACACAAAGCGTAAAAACGATGACGAAGAGAAAGGTGTGTGGGGAGATTGACAAGAGGAAGCACTCAGCAATTTATTTTTGAGCAAAATTATGTGTATAATGTTTCATCTCTTCTCCCTCCGAATTTATGCAGGTGTTGTCCAAAAATAGCAAAAGGGGGGACCCCTGTTAGGGGCAAAAGTTTCCTTTTTAGCACACTTCTTCTCCTCCAAACATGCATCCCATTCCTTGCCTCCTTTTGAATCTCTCCCAATCTTTGCAGCTTTTGTGCTCTTGGCTTGTATCCCTCTTTGAGTAGAATCGGATGCTCCACCCCTTTAGCTCCCCACAAGTATTTGTACTCCATGACAAACCGATTGGGAAATGATGAATGCAACTTCACGTATCTCTTCTCTTCCTACTTGGTTAGATCTTCACCCAACATGTCCTCTATTTCTACCACATTTAAACCACCAATTAGAGCTTGCATACCTTTATTAGAACTGGGAGGATCCACTGGAACAAATGTGTTTCCAACTTCAGCAGATCCTCATCACTCTCCTTATCCTCTCCAATGCTATTAGAGCCCACATCATAGGTTGATTCTATCTCGTACTCATAGTTGGTGCTCTAATAACCTTTATCATCTTCTGCCATAGGATGGAAATGACTCTCCGGTCTGGTCGTCAAATCAAGCACCACCTGCCCGCCATTCTCTCAATCCGGAAATGTGAAAACCCCCTTCTCCCAATCCTGTTTAGCTCCAATTTCAAACAACCATGGCCTCCCTTAAATGACAGGGTAAGCATGCATTCTCAATTTCTTTCATCACAAAGAAATCAATGAGGCATTCGATTACCATAAACTTTACCTTCACATCTTGAGCCACTCCCAAACAATCCCCATTTGCACATTGGACCTAGCCATAGCTTAAATACCTATCGCCTTTGTAGAAAGCTTGTTTAGGACACAAATCTCTGCAGCACCATCAATATATTCCTACATCTGCTTCTTCCTTTCAATGGTAAAAATATGTCAAGCGTGTGTAGCACTTAAATTTAAGCATAAGGTAAAGGGGTTTAGGATGGGGTTAGGTTAAGGGTTGAGAGAGGAACCAAACGCGTTTCGCTCCATGAGGAGCTGATCAGTGGTAGGAGGTGGTAGTAGGTTTTAAAAGGAGTTCAAAAGGGGAGGGGGGTTATATAGGAGGTGGGTTGGGGAAAAGAGGGAGGGGGAGTTTATATAGGAGGTGGGTTGGGGAATGACAAGAGAAGGGAAGGCGGGGGGGGGGGGGGGGGGGGGGTGGGGGGGGAGTTTGTTTGGGAAATTGTGTCTAAAGGTGTTTGTAATTTTGAAGATTTGTAGAGAGGTTTAGGGGAAGGGGATGAGGGTAGAGGCTACTATTTAGGGAGAGGTCTCCCCCCAAAAAAGGGAAAGGGGGGGGGGGGGGGGGGGGGGGGGGGGGGCGGGGGTGGTGTTCCAAGAAGGTTTATCAAGGGGTATAAAGGGGAAGGAGAGGTTAGTAAAAGGTAACCTGGTTTTAAACGGTTCAAGGGTAAAAACTTGGAGAGTAACAAAATTTTTTAGGGTAAAAAAAAAATTTACCGTTAACTTTAAGGCAGCTTGGTTTGAGTGTATTGCAACTAGAGCGAGTGAGAGAGTGTATTGCAACTAAAGCAAGTGAGAGAGGGAGATCGCTTAGTTAAAGGCAGCGTGGTTTTTAAAGGGTTCAAGTGTATTGCAACTAGAGTGAAGGAGAGAGAGGGAGAAACTGCGAGGGTGGGGGTTAGTGTGTGCAATATAGGGAGGATGGGGATGGATGGGGGTTTGCGAGAGAGAGAGAGAGAGAGAGAGAGAGAGAGAGAGAGAGAGAGAGAGAGAGAGAGAGAGAGAGAGAGAGAGAGAGAGGTGGGATAATATTACCATAACAAATGTTTGGGTAGAAGAAACTTTTAGTGGAATGTAGGTAGGGGGTAAGGATTTCAACATCAAGAGAGGGTTAGGGGTTTTCTTACATCAACAAGTTATGGCAAAAAACTTTTAATGGTAAAGGGTAAAGGGTAGTTGGTGGTATGGGGGTTTTCTTTACATCATGAGATCAATGCAAAGAAGGGAGTACAATGAACCGAGGTATGTCGAGGTACCTTGTCGGGGGAGGCTGAAAAAAAAAACTATGGAAAAAAGGAAATGGCTAGGGGTGGCCCAAGCATGTGAAGTTTTGGGCGTATTCCTGCAAAACACAAAAATGGGTGTTAGGGTAGGGTAAAATAAAAAGGGAAAGAGATGTCCTTCAATGTGGTTCTAAGGCTCTAGTTAGGATAGAGCTTAAATTAGGGCCATTAGTCCAACAAAGGGTGGGTTTGTCGAGATGTGCAAGGGTGGGGGAAAGGCTACATGCTAGCTGGAGAGGTTTTCCAATGGTTAAGGTACGATTAAGTTTCCGAATTTTTGGTGAAAAAGGAAGTTTAAAGATAATAGGGAGAACTTTTTTGGTTTTTGGAGTTTTGCTTAAAAGAGAAGGTCTCTCCTGGTAAGTGATTGAGAAAAAGACTTTTATTAAAAATCCTCTAGGATATCCCCTCAAAGGAGCCTTTGGAAGAAGAGGTTTCGTAGGCTTGAGAAGCCCTTTGAGGTGCTCTCTCTAATGATATATCATCTGAGTTTTGCTTTAGTAAAAGCCAACTTCTGGTGGAGAGGGTGCCAAGATATCCAAGGTATGTATTGGTAAGAGTTTAGTGGCTTTTGGTGGCAGTTAGAGTCTAGAATTCCACATTGGCTAAGTCAATGTCCTTTATGAAAATGGACATCCAAGATAGTGGCTTCAAAGGTGAAGATGACATGGGTGATCACTATCTGTCTTTGTAGAGGGGAGGCATAGGAGTCTAGTGTTTTGGAAAGTGTGCTAAGCGTGCCTGTCCAGATTCCAAACGCATCATCTATGAATCTTTTATAATAAGGCAGGTTGGGGTTGTGGATAAGAGGGGAGTGATTTTCTAAGTGACAGGGAACTAGGCAAGCATAAACCACTACAAAGTTTGACCCCATAGCCGTGCCTTTTATTTGTTTCCACACTTTATCTTTGAAGCAAAGATAATGGTGTGAGAGGATTAGGGTGGCAAGTGAGATGATGAACTCCGTTTTTGGATTATCAAAATGGTTAGCGATAGAAATTCTAAGGGCTAGAAGACCTTGGGATATGGGAATGCTAGGGTAGAGAGAGGTCACGTCAAATGTGAAAAGGAGACTGTGCGGAGGGAAGGGTTTTTCTTGGAGATCTATGATCAGGGATAGTGAGTCTTTGAGGTGTTGTTTTTGTATAAGGAGGATAGGGTAAAGTTGGTAGTGTAGCCATTTGGAGGCATTTTCTAATAGGTATCCTCGATAGGAGCAAAGAGGGCACAGGTATGGGGTCAAACTTTGCAGTGGTTTATGCTTGCCTATTTCTCTGTCACTTAGAAAACCACTCCCCTCTTATCCACAACCCCAACCTGCCTTATTATAAAAGATTCATAGATGATGCGTTTGGAATCTGGACAGGCACGCTTAGCACACTCTCCAAAACACTAGACTCCTATGCCACCCCTCTACAAAGACATATAGTGATCACCCATGTCATCTCCACCTTCGAAGCCACTATCCTGGATGTCCATTTTCATTAAGGACATCGATTTAGCCAATGTGGCATTCTAGACTCTAACTGCCACCAAAAGCCACTAAACTCTTACCAATACATACCTTGGATCTCTTGGCACCCTCTCCACCAGAAGTTGGCTTTTATTAAAGCAGAACCCAGATGATATATCATTAGAGAGAGCACCTCAAAGGGCTTCTCAAGCCTAAGAAACCTCTTCTTCCAAAGGCTCCTTTGAGGGGATATCCTAGAGGATTTTTAATAAAAGTCTTTTGCTCAATCTCTTACCAGGAGAGACCTTCTCTTTTAAGCAAAACTCCAAAAACCAAAAAAGTTCTCCCCATTATCTTTAAACTTCCTTTTTCACCAAAAACTCGGAAACTTAATCCTACCTTAACCATTGGAAAACCTCTCCAGCTAGCATGCAGCCTTTCCCCCACCCTTGCACATCTCACAAACCCACCCTTTGTTGGACTAATGGCCCTAATTTAAGCTCTATCCTAACTACAGCCTTAGAGCCGCATTGAAGGACATCTCTTTCCCTTTTTATTTTACCCTACCCTAACACCCATTTTTGTGTTTTGCAGGAATACACCCAAAACTTCACATGCTTGGGCCCCATCCTAAACCCCTTTACCTTATGCTTAAATTTAAGTGCTACGCACGCTTGACATATTTTTACCATTGACACCCATCAAGACCAACACAAAGCGTAAAAATGATGACGAAGAGAAAGGTGGGTGGGGAGATTGACAACAGGAAGCACTCAGCAATTGATTTTTGAGCAAAAGTATATATACAATGCTTCTTCTCTTCTCCCTCCGAATTTATGCAGTTGTTGTCCAAAAATAGCAAAAAGGGGGACCCCTTTTAGGGGCAAAACTTTCCTTTTTAGCACACTTCTTCGCCTCCAAACATGCATCCCATTCCTTGCCTCCTTTTGAATCTCTCCCAATATTTGCATCTTTTGTGCTCTTGGCTTGTATCCCTCTTTGAGTAGAATCGGATGCTCCACCCCTTTAGCTCCCCACAAGTCTTTGTACTCCATGACAAACCGATTGGGAAATTATGAATGCAACTTCACGTATCTCTTCTCTTCCTACTTGGTTAGATCTTCACCCAACATGTCCTCTATTTCTACCACATTTAAACTGCCAACTAGAGCTTGCATACCTTTGTTAGAAATGGGAGGATTCATTGTAACTCTGAACAAATGTGTTTCTTACTTCAGCAGATTCTCATCACTCTCCTCCTCCTCTCCAATGCTATTAGAGCCCGCATCATAGGTTGATTCTATCTCATACTCATAGTTGGTGCTCTAATAACCTTTATCATCTTCTGCCATACGATGGAAATGAATCTCTGGTCTGGTCCTCAAATCAAGCACCACCTGCCCGCCATTCTCTCAATCTGGAAATGTGAAAACCCCCTTCTCCCAATCTTGTTTAGCTCCAATTTCAAACAACCATGGCCTCCCTAAAATGACAGGGTAAGCATGCATTCTCAATTGCTTTCATCACAAAGAAATCAATGAGGCATTCAATTACCATAAACTTTACCTTCACATCTTGAGCCACTCCCAAACAATCCCCATTTGCACATTGGACCTAGCCATAGCTTAAATACCTATGGCCTTCGTAGAAAGCTTGTTTAGGACACAAATCTATGCAACACCATCAATATATTCCTACATATGCTTCTTCCTTTCAATCAAAACATCCACCACTAGAAGCCCATCATTTGGACTCCCTACCCTTAGAGCCAGATTCTCCACCGCATGCACATCACCTCTAGCTCGTGGAAGACTCGTGTTAACACTAGTAGACCATTTCCTCTTCAACTTGGGATTCAATGCAAGCAATTTAACAAATATAAGGTTAACTTTTTATTTTGGACATCACTCACCAAGTCGTACTCCAAATGATACCGCCCCAGCCGAATTCGATCTTCTTGACCTTTTGAGGATGCCTTCTTTTGCTTGACTCTGGCTACTCTTTTCCTTTGTTCACCTTCACTTTTTCCTTACAAACCCTAGTTTCTTGTTCATTCTGTATCTCCCTTTCACTTTGTGCTCTTTTATTTGCCAAAATATCCACGTCTTGCTTATCCACTCCAATGATATTAACTCTAGGAACTTCATCGTTATTTGGCGGAGCTGACGATACCAGATTTTCAATTGCTTGCTGCTCCCTTTGACCATTGAATTGTGTCTGACCCCTATCTCTTTGAAATAACATGTTCATATCTCCTCTTTCCCATGGATGCACGCAATCTAGAGCATAGTAGTCTTCTTCCCCGCAATTGTAGCACCTGGCAAGCAACAACCTAGCCCTGCCTCTCCCAGCCCCTTGGTTGCCCTCTATCCATAACACTTAAACAGTGAAGCTCTTGCATTTGATCAATCAAATCTTGCACAAAATGTATCCAATGTTGAGGGATGGTTGTGACTCCTTGATTTGCTTGGTTCTTCAATGGGACTTGTTCTTTTGGACTCTAGAGCAGGCTGGGAGTCATAGCTTCATATCCCAATGGACCTTTCTTGATCTTCTTTTTATTTTCTTGGTCTTCGCTCCTGCAATTGCAACCGCACCGTTGTAATTCTTTGGAATCTCAAAATCTACCTTCTCCCAAACTTTGGGACGCAGACATACCGTGAATTTCTTCACTTTGAAGTACTCGCCATTGGCCAACTATGTAGTGCCTACAAACTCTACCCAACACTCTTCAAAATGGTGAAGACAAACATTGAACTCTTCATTCATATCTTGCCTCATAGAAACCTCCTTACAAATATCCGGCAAGAAGCGACCCCGCATCGCTGTCCATATCAATGTGGGTTCTCTTTCCAGAGCATCAAACCATACCTTTTTTTTGCCCCACATTAGCAGTGGAAGTGTCTACATCTTGATATCTTCATTTGGCATATGCAACGACAACGTGTACAACTCAAAATCGGTCATCCACTCCTCCAAATACTCCTCGTCGGTGAAGATCGGCCCATAATTTTGTGTTTTCATCACTTCTGTGTAGAAGAAATTGCCTTTCTTGATCAAATCAATGAGCAATCAGATGCTCCTTAGTGGGGGCACCAGAAGATAGAGAGGGGGAATGAAATCACACCCAGAAACTCTCACATATTGCTTATTTACAACACCCCAATCCTCTCATAAATACCTCTAAAACAACACAATTTTCATCACATACACCTTATGCTACACACAAATAAGCATATACACACCTCAAGAAATCAACACCTACTGAATCCTCACAATACTTCAATTGGACTCACCACCATCGCACAACATACAAGACCATATTAGGTAAAGTGGGAAAATCCCAATTCCCAGGTTGGACAACTTTCAATATATCATGTATAAAATATAGAGATTTTGTCAAAAATTTGAGTTTTCTTAAGGTCTCATTCCACTTTATGCACATACAATACACAATGAAAACAACTAAAATATCATGGTTTCAATCAATTGGATTATTAGGAGAGGAGTATATTGCATCCATTATCGTTGTCTATGTTCTACTGTCCTACCTACAACTTATCTCAACATGGAGAGCTTGGTTTCTAGGTCCACCACTTGTTCAAGTTAATGTAAAAGTGACTCAAGTTTCACAACTTGTGAAAGCAAGGATCCATTGAGGAATACAATCCACTTGGCTATTTTTCCTTAATTTATTGCATGTGACATTTAAGCAAGGTCCACTTCTAATCTATAACTTCTTAATTTGAGGCATGGGGCATACATAAAATATGTAGCATATGCTCTATTGCCTCATAGGAAGGTTGGTTTCAAGGTGCACTTATCCATGCTAGCCTATCTTGGAGAAATGATGGAGCTTGCTTCTCTCCTTGTTTCAATGGAGAGTGGACAAGTGGTGGACCTTTGCTTCTCTCTATGTTTCAATAGAGTTATCTTGGACAAGTGGTGATCTTGGAACAAAACCCCCATGTAAAACATATCATGGGTATTCCAAGTGATTAGAAAGATTACCATTTAAGATATAACCTTATAGGTTGGACAACTAGATCTTGGCTTGGAGAAATGGTGGACCTTTGATTCTCTCCATGTTTCAATGGAGTCTATCTTGGAGAAATGGTGGAGCTTGCTTCTGTCCATGTTTCAATGGAGCCTAGCTTGAACAGTTGGTGGACCTTTGCTTCTCTCTATGTTTCAATAGAGTTAGCTTAGACACGTGGTGGATCTTCAAAATAAACCAACTACTATCAATGTTGCCTAGCTTGGACAAGTGGTGGAGTGTTTCTCTACTCCATGTTTCAATGGATCTTAGCTTGGACAAGTGTTGGACCTTAAAACAAAAACCCCATGTACAACATAGAATGGATTTTCTAGATTTCAATGGAGTCTAGCTTTAACAAATGGTGGAGCTTGTCTTCATCCATGTTTCAATGAAACTAGCTTGGACAAGTGGTGGACCTTGTAACAAACCCCCATGTACAACATATCATTGGTTTTCTAAGTGATGGGAAGGAATACCATTCAAGATATAAACTTATAGCTTGGATAAGTAGTTGACTTTAAAACCAAATTCATCATAATACAATGAAATACAGGTCAGCCAATTCCTAAATCTTGAGACCAAACCTCCCATGCTATTAGAGATAATATATTGGATAAGTGGTGGACCTTCTATTATTTTCCCATGCCTAGTTTAGACAACCGGTACACTTCGCAGCTATAAAGGTTGGACGAGTTGTGGAGCCTTGTTTCTATCCATGTTTTAATGGATCCTAGCTTGGACAAGTGGTGGACCTTGGAAAAAAGCTTCCATGTACAACATATATGAGGTTTTCCATGTTTTAATGGAACCTATCTTGGACAAATGGTGAAGCTTTCTTCTCTCCATGTTGATTTTGGAACTACCTTAGACAAGTGGTGGAGCTTTTCTTTTCTACTCTTCATAATACAATGAAGTATATGTTGGTTACATGGTGAATCTTAAGGCCAAACCTCCCATTTTACTAGAGATGATAGGTTGGACAAGTGGATCAACCTTCTATCATTTCTCCATGACTATATTGGACAATTAGTAGACATAACATCTCTCTATGTTGTCTAGAGATGAGCTTGGACAAGTGATGGACCCTGCTTCTCTTCCCTTGGTTTACTAGTTTGAAGACTCAGTATATATACTTTCTTAGATCTAGCTTGAACAAGTGGTGGACCTTGCATCCACAATCTTAATTCAGTACAAAAAAGTATATGAAAAAATAACATAGGAATCTTGGTTTGAAGGTCAAGCAATTAGGTTCCAAATGCACATAATAATATATTTTCCACCCATATTAAAAGAAAGTTAAATATGTTATTACCAAATTGACAAAGGTAACGTCCAAGAATTATATCTTTCCATCTTGTCAGATCTAAATCTTCATCAAGGCGACATGCATGTATACATCAACTTTCAAGCCATTCAAGAATACATGCACTTAGATTCCATAGTTTTGTTTTCAAAGTCTTTTAGGTTCTAAAACTCTTTCACATAAAGTATGTAATGACAAAATTCTTGAAGCAAACATTTGTGCCCAAGAAAAAGATCCCTCTCACATATTTAAAGTCCATGAATTCTCTGATCCACACTTACAAGTTTTATTTTGACATCAAACATCAATTCTTTCATAGTTCCAAATAAATGCAACCTCGATATGAATTGACAAAAAATGAATTTCTTTTACTATATGACCCAACATAGGCCCCAATCAAATAAAAAATGAGTCCCCAAAAATTTGGGTGCACTCTAGCAATACATCAGAGTCCCCTTACAATAGGATGCACTCCAATAGTACATTGAAGTCCCCTTAGAGTAGGGTGCACTCCATTCAAGTGTTCATAAAATTGACACACCTTTTAAAAAAAAAAAGACTATATCAAATTATACAAATGTTGAAAGATACACACTAGAATAAAAAAAGCATCTTATAGCCATATTTATTCAATGCTTTCGTGTTGACAAGTACACACCAAGGACATAATTTGTCTCAGAATCACTATACTGATTTACAATTGTGTTGTATGTATAGACTCTCTTATCTCTTGCATACAACCATCCTACCAACCATGGAATTATGGTTCTCTGCAAGAAGTTTTGAAGTTGCTCGGAAGTTTGCCTCCACATCTTTGGAAATATAAGATATGTCCCTGGCATGTTCCACATCACCCTATATGGAGTGTCATCAAAAATTAAGGTATTGTTTGCATCCAAATCCTCAAATATCTTCCAAATATCACTCAGATTTTTGTGATAAACCCTTGTAAATCCTAACATGATATTTGGATTTTGGCAATTTTTGTTACTCATAAACACCTTGAACTTGGTATACTGCTCAGGAAAACATTTTTGTGTGATGCGTTGCACCCTTGTTAAGTTATAGCAACTCCATATCCATAGCTCAAAGTATTCAGCACAAAAAATCCAAAAAACTTTGTGCGTCTGGTCGCACCACATGATAAACTTCATCTTTGTCCTCCACAAGTCGCATGTGTTGAGCCCAAGATGGCATAGAATCTCCATGTTTCATTTCAACTGTCTTGAGAAGTAACCCCTCTAGATCCAAGATAAGTACTCTTTTGATGTCCTTGAAAGCAAGTGGTAGGTGATAAGGAGGTGATTCATTCCTTGGACAAGGTCTTGGAGGAGGTTGGATGGGTAATTCAATAGTTTTCTTCAATTTATGCCAGCATATAGCCAATCCATTTTTCTGTAATGGTTCTGAAATTAAAGAACAAGAACACTTAATGCAAACACAACAATAGACATGAGTTTTACATTGTCTACCCTAAGGTTTTATTAGATACCAAAATCCATCTATGATCTACTCATTAATAGAAAGAAAGTCAAATTAAAATCCTGACTCTTTTTTATGCTACACTCTCTCTTAGTCTCAATACCATGGAGTTCAACTAGACTTAAGTCAACTAATAACTACTACTTGTTGTTAAAGGTATGCTTGAAGTGTATAAGGCTTAACCAATGCTCTAGTGTAGAATGGGTATTTAGGTCTCAAGGTCTACCACTTATCCAAGCAAAGATCCATTTAGATATGGAAACCCAATTTTTCTTAATATAATGATATAGAGTGGACAAGTGGTGAATCCTGAGACCAAGCCACTCATGCTACTAGGGATAATAGGTTGGACAAGTGGTGGACCTTGAATGTAAACCCCCCATGTACAAAGTATCAGGGGTTTTGGGTATTTCAATGGACTCTAGCATCTTGGAAACATGGTGGAGCTTACTTCTCTCCATGTTTCAATGGAGTCTATCTTGGATAAATGGTGGAGCATCATTCTCTCCATGTTTCAATGGAGCCTACCTTGGACAAGTGGTGCACGTTTGTTTCTCTCTATGTTTGAACAGATTTAGCTTGGACAAGTGGTGGACCTTGGAACAAAATCCCCATGTAAAACATATCATGGACATTACAAGTGGTGAGAAAAAATACCATTCAATATATAACCTTATAGGTTGGAAAAGTGGTGGACCTTAACACCCAATTATTATTAATATAATGACATAGAGTGGACAAGTGGTGAATCTTGCGACCAAACCTACTAGGAAAAGTACGTTGGACAAGTGGTGGACCTTGAATGCAAACCCCCCATGTACAAAATATTACTCATGCTACTAGGAATAATTTGGTATTAAGGTCCATGTTTCAATGGAGCCTAGCTTGGAAAAGTGGTGGACCTTTGTTTCTCTCTATGTTTCAATAGAATTTGCTTGGACAAGTGGTGAACCTTGGAACAAAACCCCCATGTAAAGCATGTCATGGGCATTACAAGTGGTGAGAAAAAATACCATTCAAGGTATAACCTTATAGGCTGGACAAGTGGTGGACCTTAGCACCCAATTCCTCTTATTATAATGACATATAGTGGAAAAGTGGTGAATTGTGAGACCAAACCTACTAGGGATAATAGGTTGGAGAAATGGTTGACCTTGAATGTAAATCACCCATGTACAAAATATCATGGGTTTTGCGTATTTCAATGGAGCCTAGCATCTTGGAGACATGGTGGAACTTACTTCTCTCCATGTTTTAATGGAGCCTATCTAGGAGAAATGGTGGAGGTTCCTTCTCTCCATGTTTCAATGGAGCCTAGCTTGGACAAGTCGTGGACCTTTGTTTCTCTCTATGTTTGAATATGGTTAGCTTGGACAAGTGGTGGATCTTGGAATGAAACTCCCATGTAAAACATATCATGGGCATTTCAAGTGGCGAGAAAGGATACCATTTAAGATATAACCTTATAGGTTGGACAAGTGGTGGACCTTAACACAATATAATGACATAGAGTGTACAAGTGGTGAATCTTGAAACCAAACCACTCATGCTACTAGGGATAATAGGTTAAAACAAGTGGTGGGCCTTGAAATAAAACCCCCTAGAGTGTGTTTCAATGGAGCCTAGCTTGGAAACATGGTAAAGCTTGCTTCTCTCCATGTTTCAATGCAGCCTATCTTGGATAAATGGTGCAGCATCATTCTCTCCATGTTTCAATGGAGCCTAGCTTGGACAAGTGGTGGACCTTTGTTTCTCTCTATGTTTGAATAGAGTTATCTTGGAAAAGTGGTGGACCTTGGAACAAAAACCCCATGTAAAACATATCATGGGCATTACAAGTGGTGAGAAAAAATACCATTCAATATATAACCTTATAGGTTGGACAAGTGGTGGACCTTAACACCCAATTATTCTTAATATAATGACATAGAGTGGATAAGTGGTGAAATTGGGACCAAACCTACTAGGGAAATAGGTTGGACAAGTGGTGGACCTTGAATGTAAACGCCCCATGTACAAAATATCACTCATGCTACTAGAAATAATTTGGTATTAAGGTCCATGTTTCAATGCAGCCTAGCTTGGAAAAGTGGTGGACCTTTGTTTCTCTCTATGTTTCAATAGATTTTATCTTGGACAAGTGGTGTACCTTGGAACAAAACCCCCATGTAAATCATGTCATGGGCATTACAAGTGGTGAGAAAAAATACCATTCAAGCTATAAACATTATAGGTTGGACAAGTGGTGGACCTTAACACCTAATTCCTCTTAATATAATGACATAGAGTGGACAAGTGGTGAATCATGAGACCAAACCTACTAGGGATAATAGGTTGGACAAGTGGTGAACCTTGAATGTAAACCCCCCATGTACAAAAAATTATGGGTATTGGGTATTTCAATGGAGCCTAGCAACTTGGAGACATGGTGGAGCTTATTTCTCTCCATGTTTCAATGGAGCCTATCTAGGAGAAACAGTGGAGGTTCCTTCTCTCCATGTTTCAATGAGCCTAGCTTGGACAAGTGGTGGACCTTTCTTTCTCTATATGTTTTAATAGAGTTAGCTTGGACAAGTGGTGGACCTTGGAATGAAACCCCCATGTAAAACATATCATGGGCATTTCAAGTGGTGAGAAAGGATACTATTTAAAATATAACCTTATAGGCTGGACAAGTGGTGGACTTTAACACATATTTCTTCTTAATATAATGACATAGAGTGTACAAGTGGTGAATCTTGAGACCAAACCACTCTTGCTACTAGGGATAATAGGTTGGACAAGTGGTGGACCTTGAATGTAAACCCCTCATGTACAAAATTATGGGTTTAGGGTATTTCAATGGAGCCTAGCTTGGAGACATGGTGGAGATTGCTTCTCTCAATGTTTCAATGGAACCTATCTTGGAGAAATGGTGGATCATCCTTCTCTCCATGTTTCAATGGAGCCTATCTTGGACAAGTGGTGGACCTTTGCTTCTCTCTATGTTTTAATGGAGTTAGCTTGGACAAGTGGTGGGTCTTGGAACAAAACCCCTTTGTAAAACATAGCATGGACATTACAAGTGATGAGGAAAAATATCATTCAAGATATAACCTTATAGGTTGGAAAAGTGGTGATGGACCTTGACAAGTGGTGAAGGATACCATTTAAGATATACCCTTATAGGTTGGACAAGTGGTGGACCTTAACACCCAGTTATTCTTAATATAATGACATAGAGTGGATAAGTGGTGAATCTTAAGACCAAATCACTCATGCTACTAGGTATAATACGTTAGAGAAGTGGTAGACCTTGAATGTAAACACCCCATGTACAAAATATCATGGTTTTAGGGTGTTTCAATGGAGCCTAGAATCTCGGAGACATGGTAGATCTTGATTCTTTCCATGTTTGAATGGCACCTATCTTGGAAAAATGATGGAGGTTACTTCTCTCCATACTTCAACGGAGCCTAGCTTTGACAAGTGGTGAACCTTTGCTTCTCTCTATGTTTGAATAGAGTTAGCTTGGACAAGTGGTGGACCTTTGCTTCTCTCTATGTTTGAATAGAGTTAGCTTGGACAAGTGGTGGACCTTGGAATGAAACCCCCGTGTAAAACATATCATGGGCATTTCAAGTGGTGAGAAAGGATACCATTTAAGATATAACCTTATAGGTTGGACAAGTGGTGGACCTTAATACATAGTTCTTCTTAATATAATGACATAGAGTGTACAAGTGGTGTATCTTGAGACCAAACCACTCGTGCTACTAGGGATCCTAGCTTGGACAAGTGGTGGACCTTGGAAAAAAGTCCCCCTGTACAACATAGATGAGTTTTTTCATGTTTTAATGGAAGAGAGATTCGACAAATGGTGGAGCTTGCTTATCTCCATGTGGATTTTAGAACTAGCTTGGACAAGTGGTGGAGCTTTGCTTTTTTACTCTTCATAATACAATGATGTATAGGTTGGTTACATGGTGAATCTTAAGGCCAAACCTCCCATCTTACTAGAGATGATAGGTTGGACAAGTGGTCAACCTTCTATCATTTCTCCATGCCTATAATTAGACAATTAGTAGAACTAGCATCTTTCTATGTTGTCTAGAGCTGAGCTTGGACAAGTAGTGGACCTTGCTACTCTCTTCCCTTGGATTATTAGTTTGAAGACTCATTATATATACTTGCTTAGATCTATATAATTACTCATTAGTTAGGTTACAAGTGGGTATGTAATTTGTTAGCCTCAAGGGACTTTGAATATTGAATAGTAAGAAAGTCAAGTGCTGGTTTGAAGATCTTTTGCTTATCTAAACTAGACTCTAACTCAATAATAAGTTTCATAAGTTCCACGAATTGTCCTATCTAGGCTCCAAAAGAGTCTTAATTGGTTTGTGCTAGATTCTAACTTCCTTGATGGGGTAGAATCCTAGAAAAATGAGGCACTATAAGTTTTACCTTAGCTCAAATGGATTTTTCACTTAAACTCGACTGCAATTTGGCTATCTAGTCTTTGTCTCGATGGAGTTTAACACTAGATACATAGTAGTGATATTTAAGCTTCATGTCTCTTCACTTGATCGAGATATGAGACCATACTTTCAAGGTCACCACTTGTCTTACCTAAAGACCAATGTGAGACATGGGAGCAAGAAAGCCATCCGATATTGTTTTAAGGACTATTACATAGGCAATCAATAACTTAAGTAAAGCAAAAAGACTTGGATCTTTCACAATTAATAACTTAAGTAAAGCCAAAAAGACTTGGATCTTTGACAGTTTTTTTCAAACTAAAAAAGCACAATCTCATGCTAACAAAACTATAAATCACAATTGAAAGGTTTGAACAAGAAAAAGATCAACAATCTTAATAAGAAGGATACTTTTCATTTCATTTGATGATTACAAACTAAAATAAAGTCTCTCAAGAAATTGATAAACAAAAAATGTAGGTGACTGCTTCATTATTTTGAGCAAAAATATCAAAATCTCTATTGATTGAGCTCCATCTAGTAGTATCCTTTGTAAGATCCTGCAAGAAGGAATAAAAAGAAAGATTTGTTAGATACCATGCACATGAGTGTTCAAGCATGTGTATCAAGAATATATGACATGTCACTAGTACCTTAGGGTTGCTTTCTATCCAGCCTTAGAAGATTGTTCTCAGCTTTCACCTTATTTATATAAGCCTTTGCTGTGGTTGCCTTCAAAACTCCTTTTGTGTTACAACCCAATTGCCTAGCTAAAGTGGTCAATTGTGACGCCTTCATGCTTTCAATGGGTGTACGCTCCTTTGCCAAGATCTCTTGTATTTGGGCTCTTCTCATTTCATTGCGGTGGCTTGTGTCACTTGCATCTTCAATGCTCACCTTTTGCAGGTGGTATTCTTCTTGTAAAGAACACCTTAGCTGACCAAACATCATTTTTCTGCTTCCAATACTCCATGATTTGTTTGTATTCACTATCATTTGTCACTATAGGTTGTCCATAACGATTAGAATCAATTAAATCACGCACATCCCTTCTCTCATCAAGCTGAATCAAGTATGGCAGTAGCTCCTCCAAGAGCATATTGTCAACCATCTTCTCAGCATCAAATTGTGGTGGAAAAATGAAATTGTTTGCTGGTGAAATACATCCCTTGTAAGGAGAGTCATCAATAAGCACTGTTCTTTGTGGATCACATTCAAACCCCATGGAAATTTTGGCTAGAGGCTTGAACATTGCCTCAACGTTTGGATTGTCGGGTCTAAACAATTTTTGAGTTTGAGCGGTGTAGCAAATATCTTGCGACCAAATTGCAAAGAAAGGCAATGTATCCTCAGCTAAGTTGTTTAGTGCTGCAAGGATTTGATACACATTATTCCTAGTAGCTGTCGACCAAATTGCAACATTAAACCTTTGTAAAATAGTCTTCAAGAATTGGATGCAACCTGGCCTGAGTATAATATATCTTTTTGAATCCATTTGCACTGAGTTGTGGTGTGAGGATGGTTGAGGGGAACGTTTCAACAATAGACCATTTAAATCCAATATAATTGTAAGCATGGATTTCTCAACATCTACGCTACATGACGTAGTACCAATTGGCAATAGCTCGTGAGTGGACTTTTCAGTCTCTTTTGATGTATGTTGCATTTTTGAAGCATCGATTTCTTGGTTCTCATTATTGGAAGCTTGCTCAAGTTGCACAACACTAGACTCTAGTATAGAAATATCATCCATCTTGGGCACTTTAGAAACCATAGAATCTATGGATTCTATAGTTGTTGACTGAACCATAGGAGCATTATCCATCCCAGTTTGTGAATCTAAGAAAACACACACACAAATGGTATCTCAAAACCACTAGAATTTTATTCACCATATTTATATGTAGAACTCCTAGTAAGAAATTTATTTAAGGTAAAGTCGTTGTTAGAATCCTTGCAACCATTTTCAGCATTCGTACACCAAACACCACTTGTCTAAAATACAATCTACTAACTCAACATTTTCCATCCTACACTTTATTAAAGATGAGTACTTAAAGTGAAAACTAAAAGCCACCCTTGTTGAGGAAACATGGATACAAGGTCCACCAAATGTCCAACCTAGACTACAAGAAAATAATTAGAGATTTGGCTTAGATTTGGATTCAAAGGCCACCACTTATTCAAGTAAGATAACTCCACTTGTTTAAGACAGTAATGTTTGAAGCCCCACCACTTGTCCAACCTAGACATTGATTAAATTTTGGTAAGATTTATCACAAATCTAGAGTAGAATCAAGATTCTATGGCCAAGGTAGTCAAATATGTTAGACAACACACAAAGCATAAGAGCACTCTAGATTCTCGTTGAGCATAAACTAAACAATAATCAAATGTTATATTCACTTGAGATTTCATCCATGAAAAATGAAAATGATGCATGTACTTGAGATTTCCATCCATGTACAATACTTTACAATGTCAAGTAAAGTTATAGTCAGCAAACAACTCTTCTCCTGCTTCAACTTGACAAATAGTCTCAATGCATACATGGCCATATTCTTCTGACTTGATGTGTGAAGAGGTGCATTTATGCCAAGGTGGCAAATTTGGATCAAATGTATAGCGTACGTTGGGACAGACATTTGTACTGTGAGAACTATTTATATAGCCCGACACGTTTCCTTCTTCTACACAACCAATAATGTATGATTGATCTTCCTCTTCTTCTATGTTTGGATCCTCTAGAAGAGAATATTTATAAGCTCTTGGAAATATTTTGCATATCTTTTTCCAGTCTTGAAATCTATACTTATGCCCTCCATAGTTTAGAATAGTCAAACCACTTTCCAGGGTAGTATGCACAAATAGCCCATAACCAGCTCCTTCAATACATGAAAGTCGCACTTCAAAATCCACACCGTTAATATGGAAAATTACATCTTTGGGAATAGGAAAAGTTGGTGTCCCAAAAGGATCTTCATGCCAATCATAGTGTGAAATACATCTAGTTTTTATATCACTTAACTCCTTTGTGTCTGCAAAAAGAAGAAAATATTATGCATAAAATAATGACAATATCAAAGAAAGATATCATTATTTTATAGTCCAATAGGTCCATTGTATGGAAGACTTAGAGTGCCTCTTACATGGTGCCTCCAAGGTTTCCAAAAAATAAAATCATTGGAAAAAAAAGGCCACTGTGTCTCCAATCTATTGCCCATTTGAAGCATAGAGAGAACCAAGGTCCACCACTTGTCCAAGCTAGACATGGAGCATTGACACAAGATCCAACACTTATCCAAGAACCCTATAGTATATGTGGTAACATGGGATGCATTGATGCAACAAAAGTAGTCTAGCCTCCTCATCCATCTCTTTTTTCTTGTAGCCTAGAGGGATTAGTTTCAAGGTCTATCACTAGTCAAAAACTACACATAGAACATTGATACAAGGTTCCACCACATGTGAAACCTATCATCTCTAGTAGCATGGATGGTTTGATATCAAGGTTCATCGCGTGTCCTACCTATACTCTATTGTAGCATATAGATTCTGGTTTGGTGGTACTACACTTGTCCAAACTTGGCTTGTTGTTGATATCTGGAGGTAATCAAGGGTCCTCCACTTGTCCAAGTTAGGCATATAAAACAATTGCAAGGTCCACCATGTGTACAACATATGATTGATTATAGCATGCATGGTCTTATTTCATGGGCAACCATCTTCTCTCCAACATGTGTCCAACCTCGGCTCCATTGAAGCATGGAGAGAAGCAAGGTCCACCACTTATCAAAGCTATTATTTTCTCCCAGTGCTTTCAAAACCCATAATACGTTGTACATGGGGGGGGGGGGATTCTTGTTTCAAGGTCCACCCCTTGGCTAAGATTGGATCCATTGAAACATAAAGAGAAGCAAGCTCTACCATTTGTCCAAGCTAGGAGCCATTGAAACATGAAAACCCCATAATATGTTGTATACGGGGGGTGTTTTTCAAGGTCTACCACTTGTCTAAGCTATGGTCCATTGGAACATGGAGAGAAGCAAAGCTCCACCACTTTTCTAAGCTAGGATCCATTGAAACATGGAGAGAAGCAAGCTCCATTGTTTGTCTAAGCTAGGCTCCATTAGAACATGGAGAAAACAAGCTCCACCACTTGCCTATTATTGCATAGAGATTCTGGTTTGAAGGTCCACCACTTGTCCAACCTTGCCTTCATGTATGGAGATAATCAAGAGTGCAATGCTTCTCTAAGCTAGGGACATAAAAGAGTTTCAAGGTCCACTACATATACGATCTATGATGGGTTGTAGCATGGGAGGTTTCATTTTAAGGTTGACCACTTCTCCAGCTCTGCTTGTCCAACCTCAGATCCATTGAAGAATGGAGAATAAAGGTGTACCAACTCTCCAAAATAGGCAAGACAATCTCTATAAAACCCATGAATTGTTAATATATCCTATGCTGTGGAGTTTTGTTTGAAGTTCCACTCCTTATCCAATCTACAATCCATTGAAGCATGGAACTAAGAAGCATGGAGAGAAACAAGGTCTACCACCTGTCCAAAATATGCTCCATTGAAACATAAAAGCAAGGTCCACCACTTGTCCAAGCTAATATAACAAATGGGTGTTGGTTACAAGGTGTACCACACTTGTCTAAACTAGTCTTCATGCAAGGTCTACCACATGTCCAAGCTATATGAGCTTGTTTTGAAGGTCTACCACACCTCTTGAAATTAGGATCCATGTAAGGTCCACCTTTTGTCAAGCTATGCATTTAATGAGTACTAAAACTAAGTAAATTGCAGTACTTAAATACCTTTCCAAGCTCATTAAGATTTTGGTCTCTAAGGCCAGCCACCACCACATGTCTAATCTATGCTCTAATTGATTACTTATGTTAGTTCTCAAAGTCCAAACATAAGCTCCCTTCTAGCAAGGTTAGTTTAAATTTAGGCTCCAGCACCTGTCTAAGCTAGGTTCAATTTATGAAGCATCACCATTTAACCATGCTACGATCTAATGTATCATATCAAGGGGGTATTGATAAAAGGTCCAAAACTTATTGAGTTCAAGCTCTTAAGTAATTAAGTCTTTGTGAGTATTAAATGTTATAGTTTTAGTCTACAGATCCACCATTCAAAAACTCAAGTAATTTACTATTTACATTCAAACCTTGAATGCTTGAGATAAAAAATACAAACTCAATCAATACTATATAAAGCAAAATCTAACATTAAGAGTATCAAATCAAGAAACACTAACATGCACAAGAAACTCAAAACATACGTGTCTCCATTTCCAAAAAGTCCTCCATTGACAGAGGATGGTGTTGTTGTTCTTCTTCTTCTCTTTGTGGAGAGCACTCCTCTATAACAGGCACAATGTCGCCTGATTGCGAAGTGGATTGTTGAAGTCCAGCCCATTTTTCTATATCTTCATGAGACTTAACAAAGTCTAGCAGCATGGTCTCCACGCTTTTTGCCTCCTCCATACTATCAATTAAGCAGATAACTTCTTTTTTCTGTTGTATTCCTTCTTGTGCAACCAAGGAGCCATCACCAAAAACATCAACAAGCTTGCGGTCTTCAAAACAATATGTACGAATGTAGTGCTTGACCAAAGCTCTTTTTTTGGCCTCCAAATATTGCAAATCTGACATATCGTTATCTGCTACTTGAAGAAGAGAACAATCAATTGGCATGGGATGTTCCTCTGATCTTCTTCTCAGGTCTTCAAATGCATTGCCTTGTCCCAAGAAGGCAATAACTGTTAGGAATTGAATTGCTCCTTTGCAAGGAGCTGATGGAAAGTGATGCAATGCACCACAACAATGGTAGCTCAGATTATCTCCCATGGCGTGAAAGGCACATTGCAATTTTGTGAAGTTAGTGAAATCCACAAATGCAAGAAAGACAAATCCAGGATCTGTTGACCCTCCAGCAATAGCCAAGATCCCATCCAAAGCATTGTTAAATGTCTCCTCACTCCACTTCAAATTGCCTCCAACGTTTTTTGTCATATCTAAAACACATAAGCCAATAGGCACTTTATTATTGAAGTGGCGCATCAAGTAGAGATTGCCTTCCATTTGTAGGCTCACCACATAGATTGACCATGGCAAATCTCTAGGCTCAGTTTTCTCCTTTTGAAGGTGAATTGCCCATTGCATGTATTTTATTGCTCCATCTGGAAAAGCCATTTTCTTTGTTCCACGCGTCAAACTAGATCTGATCCATTCCTCGCATAGCATTAAAATTGTTTTATAAACAACATCATTGATGTTATACATTTTGACCACCTCCTCCCAGTCTTTACATGGTGAAGACTCATTCAAATTGTTGAAGCCTTCAAGAAGTGCATCTTGAATCAATTTGTCTTGCTTCAACTGCTTGATTCGATCATACATGTCAGTTGCATCACCATCCTTTGCACTCTTTGACAGTAAAATCTTCTCATCTCTAATCTCTTCTTGAATAGTCTTTACCTCTGATTCCTCAAGGCCACAAAGGTATCTAAATACAGTTGTTGGGGGTTTCTTATTCTCCTCTTCTAGATTTTCAATGATTTCTATCCAGCAATCATAAACTAAATCAGAGTACGTGACCATGTGTGCCTGTTTAGCAATCCAACTTGCTGCTGCACTCATTCTTGCCAATCGAAGAAAAGCCTAAAAAGAAATAGAGAAATAATTAAACTATTGAGCAAGATTTGTTAATTAAACACTATCAAAAAGACAAAGAAAATAACTTACATCCCATCCGGCACGAGATGCATGTCCCTCTGCAATTCCACTTGCTGCCTTTGGTGGTCGTCCTGAGAAGATCCATTGACTCCGTAAATGTCTCAATATTTGGCTGTAAGGTTGCTTGACATACAATGCCTGAGCCTCCTCATTTGCAATGGCAGATATAGCAGTTGCAACAAATGGAGGAGCATTCACAACAATGCGAGCCTTTCTAAATTTATACACGCTAATCAGTCTTTCAAAGATCTCTTTGTTGTTTTGTTCATTGTGAAGCAAAACTTTTGCAGCATAGATTGAATGCTGCCCATCAAGAATCCAATAATGATAATCTTTAATTTTTTGCTCCTCTACCTCTTCTACTGCCAAAGGAGTCCCCTTCTTTGATTTTGCATTTCGAACAGGCATCAAATATGCACATGCTGCAGGCTTGGTCGTACTCCGTGAAAATCCAAATAACACACTTTCAGCGTGTTTTTTATCCATAATACGTGCATTATAGTGATCAGGAGCAAGCCAACAATTTTGAATAGGGATATCAAATTCCCTATATTGGAAAGGAAAATAATTTATGTACTTATTCATTCCACCTGTATCTTTTTCTTGTCCTTTCATGGCCTCAGCTTCTAAAACATCTGGATCCACAATTCTCATCTTTGACATTGAACCCTCTGTTGATGAGGATGCCAAAGATGCCTTGTCTACATCCAAAATGGAACTAGTTCGCTTAGCTTCTACTTTCTGCACTTTTGCTTGCTTCTTTGTGGATGGTGGTCGTGAAGCTTTCACCTTTTTTCGTTGTAGTGTGGCAATGATGGAGCTTTGAAGTTGATCTGCTGTGATATTTGGATTTGATTCTGCAAACTTCCATCCTCGAGAAAACATTGTCTCTTCTTTGTTTCTAGACATGCGCTCCAATGCATATGCTCCTGGAGATAGTTGAAATTCTAGATTCATTGGAACTAGAATGTCAATGCATTCCACCTCTGGATGACTATCAACTACAGAGACAGATGCTTCCACAACTTGTCCAACATCTTCAAACAAGCTGTCATTCTCCTTTTTGGCAATAAATAGATGCACCTTATGAAATTGTGCACCCTCTATACCATGTATGTCCAAATACCATTTCCTAAGATCATTGCAAGTATAGTCAACTGAGACAGCAACCCTTGCAACCTGTTTTTTTGGAGCCATCTTTCCTGAAACAAAAAAAACCAAATGTTATTTTAACATATACTTTTTTGTAATGGATTAAGTTTGTGTGAATACAAGTTCCACCACTTGTTCAAGCTAGATCTAAGCAAGTATACATAGTGATCATTTAAGCTAGTAAACTAAGGGAAGGGAGAAGTAAGGTCCACCACTTGTCCAAGCTCAGCTCTAGACAACATGGAGAGATTCGAGGTCTACTAATTGTCTAATATAGGCTAACTATATTGAAACATAGAGAGAAGCAAAGGTCCACCACTTGTCCAATCTAGGGTCCATTGAAACATGGAGAGAAGGATGCTCCACCATTTGTCCAAAATAGGCTCCATTGAAACATGAAGAGAAGCAAGATGCACCATGTCTTTGAGATGCTAGGCTCCATTGAAATACCTTAAACCCATGATATTTTGTATATGTGGGGTTTAAATTCAAGGTCCACCACTTGTCCAACCTATTATCCCTAGTAGCATGAGTGGTTTGGTCTCAAGATTCACCACTTTTCCACTCTATGTCATTATATTAAGAAGATCTGGGTGTTAAGGTCCACCACTTGTCCAACCTATAAGGCTATATCTTAAATGGTATTATTTACCACCACTTGGAATGCACATGATGGGTTTTACATAGGGGTATGGTTCCAAGGTCCACCACTTGTCCAAGCTAACTCTATTGAAACATAGAGAGAATCAAAGGTCCACCACTTGTCCAAGCTAGGCTCCATTGAAACATGGAGAGAAGGATGCTCCACCATTTGTCCAAGCCAGGTTTGATTGAAACATGAAGAGAAGCAAGCTGCACCATGTCTCCAAAATGCTAGGCTCCATTGAAATATCTTAAACCCATGATATTTCGTACATGGGGGGTTTACATTCAAGGTCCACCACTTGTCCAACCTATTATCACTAGTAGCATGAGTGGTTTGATGTCAAGATTCACCACTTTTCCACTCTATGTCATTATATTAAGAAGATCTGGGTGTTAAGGTCCACCACTTGTCCAACCTATAAGGCTATATCTTAAAGGGTATTCTTTCTCACCACTTGGAATGACCATGATAGGTTTTACATGGGGGTTTGGTTCCAAGTTCCACCACTTGTCCAAGCTAACTCTATTGAAACATAGAGAGAAGCAAAGGTCCACCACTTGTCTAAGCTAGGGTCCATTGAAACATGGAGAGAAGGATGCTCCACCATTTGTCCAAGATAGGCTCCATTGAAACATGAAGAGAAGCAAGCTGCACCATGTCTCCAAGATGCTAAGATCCATTGAAATACCTTAAACCCACGATATTTTGTACATGGGGAGTTTACATTCAAGGTCCACCACTTGTCCAACCTATTATCTCTAGTAGCATGAGTGGTTTGGTCTCAAGATTCACCACTTTTCCACTCTATGTCATTACGTTAAGAAGATCTGGGTGTTAAGGTCGACCACTTGTCCAACCTATAAGGGTATATCTTAAAGGGTATTCTTTCTCACCACTTGAAATGTCCATGATATGTTTTACATGGGGGTTTGGCTCCAAGGTCCACCACTTGTCCAAGCTAACTCTATTGAAACATAGAGAGAAACAAAGGTCCACCACTTGTCCAAGCTAGGCTCCATTGAAACATGGAGAGAAGGATCCTCTACCATTTGTCGAAGCTAACTCTATTGAAACATGGGGGGTTTACATTCAAGGTCCACCACTTGTCCAACCTATTAACGCTAGTAGCATGAGTGGTTTGGTCTCAAGATTCACCACTTTTTCACTCTGTCATTATATTAAGAATATTTGGGTGTTAAGGTCCACCACTTGTCCAACCTATAAGGCTATATCTTAAGGGTTATTCTTTCTCACCACTTGGAGTGACCAGCATAGGTTTTACATGGGGGTTTTGTTTCAAGGTCCACCACTTGTCCAAGCTAACTCTATTGAAACATAGAGAGAATCAAAGGTCCACCACTTGTCCAAGCTAGGGTCCATTGAAACATGGAGAGAAGGATGCTCCACCATTTGTCCAAGATACGCTCCATTGAAACATGAAGAGAAGCAAGCTACACCATGTCTCCAAGATGCTAGGCTCCATTGAAATACCTCAAACCCATGATATTTTGTACATGGGGGGTTTACATTCAAGGTCCACCACTTGTCCAACCTATTATCTCTAGTAGCATGAGTGGTTTGGTCTCAAGATTCACCATTTTTCCACTCTATGTCATTCTATTAAGAATATCTGGGTGCTAAGGTCCACCACTTGTCCAACCTATAAGGCTATATCTTAAACTTTATTCTTTCTCACCACTTGGAGTTACCAAGATAGGTTTTACATGGGAGTTTGGTTCCAAGGCCCACCACTTGTCCAAGCTAACTCTATTGAAACATAGAGAGAAGCAAAGGTCCACCACTTGTCCAAGCTAGGCTCCATTGAAACATGGAGAGAAGGATGCTCCACCATTTGTCCAAGATAGGCTCCATTGAAACATGAAGGGAAGCAATCTGCACCATGTCTCCAAGATGCTAGGCTCCATTGAAATACCTTAAACCCATGATATTTCGTTACATGGGGGGTTTACATTCAAGGTCCACCACTTGTCCAACCTATTATTCTAGTAGCATGAGTGGTTTGGTCTCAAGATTTACCACTTTTCCACTCTATGTCGTTATATTATGAAGATCTAGGTTTTAAGGTCGACCACTTGTCCAACCTATAAGGCTAGATCTTAAAGGGTATTATTTCTCACCACTTGGAATGACCATGATATGTTTTACATGGGGTTTGGTTTCAAGGTCCACCACTTGTCCAAGCTAACTCTATGGAAACATAGAGAGAAGCAAAGGTCACCACTTGTCCAAGCTAGGCTCCACTGAGACATTTAGAGAAGGATGATCCCCCATTGGTGGAAGATAGGCTTCATTGAAACATGAAAAGAAGCAAGTTGCACCATGTCTCCAAGATTCTAGGATCCATTGAAATACCTTAAACCCACGATATTGTTTACATGTGGGGTTTAACGTCAAGGTCAGTCACTTTTCCAAGCTATTATCCCTAGTAGCATGAGTGGTTTGGTCTCAAGATTCACCACTTTTCCACTCTATGTCATTATATAAAGAAGATCTAGGTGTTAAGGTCGACCACTTGTCCAACCTATAAGGTATATCTTAAAGGGTATTCTTTCTCACCACTTGAAATGTCCATGATATGTTTTACATAGGGGTTTGGTTCCAAGGTCCGCCACTTATCCAAGCTAACTTTGTTCTTCTCATAGAGAGAAGCAAAGGTCCACCACTTGTCCAAGCTAGGCTCCATTGAAACATGGAGAAAAGGATGCTCCACCATTTGTCGAAGCTAACTCTATTGAAACATGGAAGGTTTACATTCAAGGTCCACCAGTTGTCCAACCTATTAACGCTAGTAGCATGAGGGGTTTGGTCTCAAGATTCACCACTTTTTCACTTTGTGTCATTATATTAAGAATATTTGGGTATTAAGGTCCACCACTTGTCCAACCTATAATACTATATCTTAATGGTTACTCTTTCTGACCACTTGGAGTGACCATGAAAGGTTTTACATGGGGGTTTGGTTCCAAGGTCCACCACTTGTCCAAGCTAACTCTATTGAAACATAGAGAGAAGCAAAGGTCCACCACTTGTCTAACCTAGGGTCTATTGAAACATGGAGAGAAGGATGCTCCACCATTTGTCCAAGATAGACTCCATTGAAACATGAAGAGAAGAAAGCTGCACCATGTCTCCAAGATGCTAGCCTCCATCGAAATACCTTAAACCCACGTTATTTTGTACATGGGGAGTTTACATTCAAGATCAACAATTAGTCCAAGCTATTATCGCTAGTAGCCTGAGTGGTTTGGTCTAAAGATTCACCACTTTTATTAAGAATATGTGGGTGTTAAGGTCCACCACTTGTCCAACCTATAAGGCTACATCTTAAAGGTTATTCTTTCTTACTACTTGGAGTGACCATGATAGGTTTTACATGGGGGTTTGGTTCCAAGGTCCACCACTTGTCCAAGCTAACTCTATTGAAACATAGAGAGAAGCAAAGGTCCACCCCTTGTCTAATCTAGGGTCCATTGAAACATGGACAGAAGGATGCTCCACCATTTGTCCAAGGTAGGCTCCATTGAAACATGAGGAGAATCAAGGTGCACCATGTTTCCAAGATGCTAGGCTCCATCGAAAAACATTAAACCCACGATATGTCGTAGATGAGGGGTTTACATTCAAGGTCCAACACTTGTCCAAGCTATTATTGGTAGTAGCCTGAGTGGTTTGGTCTCAAGATTCACCACTTTTCCACTCTATGTCATTATATTAAGAATATGCGCGTGTTAAGGTCCACCACTTGTCCAACCTATAAGGCTACATCTTAAAGGTTATTCTTTATTACCACTTGGAGTGACCATGATAGGTTTTACATGGGGGTTTGGTTCCAAGGTCCACCACTTGTCCAAGCTAACTCTATTGAAACATAGAGAGAAACAAAGGTCCACCACTTGTCCAAGCTAGGGTCCATTGAAACATGGAGAGAAGGATGCTCCACCATTTGTCCAAGATAGGCTCCATTGAAACATGACGAGAAGCAAGCTGCACCATGTCTCCAAGATGCTAGGCTCCATCGAAATACATTAAACCCACGATATTTCGTAGATGAGGGGTTTACATTCAAGGTCCACCACTTGTCCAAGCTATTATTTCTAGTAGCCTGAGTGGTTTGGTCTCAAGATTCACCACTTTTATTAAGAATATGTGGGTGTTAAGGTCCACCACTTGTCCAACCTATAAAGCTACATCTTAAAGGTTATTCTTTCTTACTACTTGGAGTGACCATGATAGGTTTTACATGGGGGTTTGGTTCCAAGGTCCACCACTTGTCCAAGCTAACTCTATTGAAACATAGAGAGAAGCAAAGGTCCACCCCTTGTCTAAGCTAGGGTCTATTGAAACATGGAGAGAAGGACGCTCCACCATTTGTGCAAGGTAGGCTCCATTGAAACATGAGGAGAAGCAAGGTGCACCATGTCTCCAAGATGCTAGGCTCCATCGAAAAACATTAAACCCACGATATGTCGTAGATGAGGGGTTTACATTCAAGGTCCACACTTGTCCAAGCTATTATTGCTAGTAGCCTGAGTGGTTTGGTCTCAAGATTCACCACTTTTCCACTCTATGTCATTATATTAAGAATATGGCGTGTTAAGGTCCACCACTTGTCCAACCTATAAGGCTACATCTTAAAGGTTATTCTTTATTACCACTTGGAGTGACCATGATAGGTTTTACATGGGGGTTTGGTTCCAAGGTCCACCACTTGTCCAAGCTAACTCTATTGAAACATAGAGAGAAACAAAGGTCCACCACTTGTCCAAGCTAGGGTCCATTGAAACATGGAGAGAAGGATGCTCCACCATTTGTCCAAGATAGGCTCCATTGAAACATGACGAGAAGCAAGCTGCACCATGTCTCCAAGATGCTAGGCTCCATCGAAATACATTAAACCCACGATATTTCGTAGATGAGGGTTTACATTCAAGGTCCACCACTTGTCCAAGCTATTATTGCTAGTAGCCTGAGTGGTTTGGTCTCAAGATTCACCACTTTTATTAAGAATATGTGGGTGTTAAGGTCCACCACTTGTCCAACTATAAGGCTACATCTTAAAGGTTATTCTTTCTTACACTTGGAGTGACCATGATAGGTTTTACATGGGGTTTGGTTCCAAGGTCCACCACTTGTCCAAGCTAACTCTATTGAAACATAGAGAGAAGCAAAGGTCCACCCCTTGTCTAAGCTAGGGTCCATTGAAACATTGAGAGAGGAAGCTCCACCATGACCATTTGTCCAAGGTAGGCTCCATTGAAACATGAGGAGAATCAAGGTGCACCATGTCTCCAAGATGCTAGGCTCCATCGAAAAACATTAAACCCACGATATGTCGTAGATGAGGGTTTACATTCAAGGTCCACACTTGTCCAAGCTATTATTGTAGTAGCCTGAGTGGTTTGGTCTCAAGATTCACCACTTTTCCACTCTATGTCATTATATTAAGAATATGCGCGGTTTAAGGTCCACCACTTGTCCAACCTATAAGGCTACATCTTAAAGGTTATTCTTTTATTACCACTTGGAGTGACCATGATAGGTTTTTACATGGGGGTTGGTTCCAAGGTCCACCACTTGTCCAAATCTAACTCTATTGAAACATAGAGAGAAACAAAGGTCCACCACTTGTCCAAGCTAGGGTCCATTGAAACATGGAGAGAAGGATGCTCCACCATTTGTCCAAGATAGGCTCCATTGAAACATGACGAGAAGCAAGCTGCACCATGTCTCCAAGATGCTAGGCTCCATCGAAATACATTAAACCCACGATATTTTGTAGATGAGGGTTTACATTCAAGGTCCACCACTTGTCCAAGCTATTATTGCTAGTAGCCTGAGTGGTTTGGTCTCAAGATTCACCACTTTTATTAAGAATATGTGGTGTTTAAGGTCCACCACTTGTCCAACCTATAAGGTCTACATCTTAAAGGTTATTCTTTCTTACTACTTGGAGTGACCATGATAGGTTTTTGGGGGGTTTGGTTCCAAGGTCCACCACTTGTCCAAGCTAACTCTATTGAAACATAGAGAGAAGCAAAGGTCCACCCCTTGTCTAAGCTAGGGTCCATTGAAACATGGAGAGAAGGATGCTCCACCATTTGTCCAAGGTAGGCTCCATTGAAACATGAGGAGAATCAAGGTGCACCATGTCTCCAAGATGCTAGGCTCCATCGAAAAACATTAAACCCACGATATGTCGTAGATGAGGGGTTTACATTCAAGGTCCAACACTTGTCCAAGCTATTATTGGTAGTAGCCTGAGTGGTTTGGTCTCAAGATTCACCACTTTTCCACTCTATGTCATTATATTAAGAATATGCGCGTGTTAAGGTCCACCACTTGTCCAACCTATAAGGCTACATCTTAAAGGTTATTCTTTATTACCACTTGGAGTGACCATGATAGGTTTTACATGGGGGTTTGGTTCCAAGGTCCACCACTTGTCCAAGCTAACTCTATTGAAACATAAAGAGAAACAAAGGTCCACCACTTATCCAAGCTAGGCTCCATTGAAACATGGAGAGAAGGATGCTCCACCATTTGTCCAAGATAGGCTCCATTGAAACATGACGAGAAGCAAGCTGCACCATGTCTCCAAGATGCTAGGCTCCATCAAAATACATTAAACCCACGATATTTCGTAGATGAGGGGTTTACATTCAAGGTCCACCACTTGTCCAAGCTATTATTGCTAGTAGCCTGAGTGGTTTAAGCTCAAGATTCACCACTTTTATTAAGAATATGTGGGTGTTAAGATCCACCGCTTGTCCAACCTATAAGGCTACATCTTAAAGGTTATTCTTTCTTACTACTTGGAGTGACCATGATAGGTTTTACATGGGGGTTTGGTTCCAAGGTCCACCACTTGTCCAACCTAACTCTATTGAAACAAAGAGAGAAGCAAAGGTCCACCCCTTGTCTAAGCTAGGGTCCATTGAAACATGGAGAGAAGGATGCTCCACCATTTGTCCAAGGTAGGCTCCATTGAAACATAAGGAGAAGCAAGGTGCACCATGTCTCCAAGATGCTAGGCTCCATCGAAAAACATTAAACCCACGATATGTCGTAGATGAGGGGTTAACATTCAAGGTCCAACACTTGTCCAAGCTATTATTGGTAGTTGCGTGAGTGGTTTGGTCTCAAGATTCACCACTTTTCCACTCTATGTAATTATATTAAGAATATGCTCGTGTTAAGGTCCACCACTTGTCCAACCTATAAGGCTACATCTTAAAGGTTATTCTTTATTACCACTTGGAGTGACCATGATAGGTTTTACATGGGGGTTTGGTTCCAAGGTCCACCACTTGTCCAAGCTAACTCTATTGAAACATAGAGAGAAACAAAGGTCCACCACTTGTCCAAGCTAGGCTCCATTGAAACATGGAGAGAAGAATGCTCCACCATTTGTCCAAGATAGGCTCCATTGAAACATGACGAGAAGCAAGCTGCACCATGTCTCCAACATGCTAGGCTCCATCGAAATACATTAAACCCACGATATTTCGTAGATGAGGGGTTTACATTCAAGGTCCACCACTTGTCCAAGCTATTATTACTAGTAGCCTGAGTGGTTTGGTCTCAAGATTCACCACTTTTATTAAGAATATGTGGGTGTTAAGGTCCACCACTTGTCCAACCTATAAGGCTACATCTTAAAGGTTATTCTTTCTTACTACTTGGAGTGACCATGATAGGTTTTACATGGGGGTTTGGTTCCAAGTTCCACCACTTGTCCAAGCTAACTCTATTGAAACATAGAGAGAAGCAAAGGTCCACCCCTTGTTTAAGCTAGGGTCCATTGAAACATGGAGAGAAGGATGCTCCACCATTTGTCCAAGGTAGGCTCCATTGAAACATGAGGAGAATCAATGTGCACCATGTCTCCAAGATGCTAGGCTCCATCGAAAAACATTAAACCCACGATATGTCGTAGATGAGGGGTTTACATTCAGGGTCCAACACTTGTCTAAGCTATTATTGGTAGTAGCCTGAGTGGTTTGGTCTCAAGAGTCACCACTTTTCCACTCTATGTCATTATATTAAGAATATGCACGTGTTAAGGTCCACCACTTGTCCAACCTATAAGGCTACATCTTAAAGGTTATTCTTTATTACCACTTGGAGTGACCATGATAGGTTTTACATGGGGGTTTGGTTCCAAGGTCCACCACTTGTCCAAGATAACTCTATTGAAACATAGAGAGAAACAAAGGTCCACCACTTGTCCAAGCTAGGGTCCATTGAAACATGGAGAGAAGGATGCTCCACCATTTGTCCAAGATAGGCTCCATTGAAACATGACGAGAAGCAAGCTGCACCATGTCTCCTAGATGCTAGGCTCCATCGAAATACATTAAACCCATGATATTTTGTAGATGAGGGGTTTACATTCAAGGTCCACCACTTGTCCAAGCTATTATTGCTAGTAGCCTGAGTGGTTTGGTCTCAAGATTCACCACTTTTGTTAAGAATATGTGGGTGTTAAGGTCCACCACTTGTCCAACCTATAAGGCTACATCTTAAAGGTTATTCTTTCTTACTACTTGGAGTGACCATGATAGGTTTTACATGGGGGTTTGGTTCCAATGTCCACCACTTGTCCAAGCTAACTCTATTGAAACATAGAGAGAAGCAAAGGTCCACCCCTTGTCTAATCTAGGGTCCATTGAAACATGGACAGAAGGATGCTCCACCATTTGTCCAAGGTAGGCTCCATTGAAACATGAGGAGAATCAAGGTGCACCATGTCTCCAAGATGCTAGGCTCCATCGAAAAACATTAAACCCACGATATGTCGTAGATGAGGGGTTTACATTCAAGGTCCAACACTTGTCCAAGCTATTATTGGTAGTAGCCTGAGTGGTTTGGTCTCAAGATTCACCACTTTTCCACTCTATGTCATTATATTAAGAATATGCGCGTGTTAAGGTCCACCACTTGTCCAACCTATAAGGCTACATCTTAAAGGTTATTCTTTATTACCACTTGGAGTGACCATGATAGGTTTTACATGGGGGTTTGGTTCCAAGGTCCACCACTTGTCCAAGCTAACTCTATTGAAACATAAAGAGAAACAAAGGTCCACCACTTGTCCAAGCTAGGCGCCATTGAAACATGGAGAGAAGGATGCTCCACCATTTGTCCAAGATAGGCTCCATTGAAACATGACGAGTAGCAAGCTACACCATGTCTCCAAGATGCTTAGCTCCATCAAAATACATTAAACCCACGATATTTCGTAGATGAGGGGTTTACATTCAAGGTCCACCACTTGTCCCAGCTATTATTGCTAGTAGCCTGAGTGGTTTAAGCTCAAGATTCACCACTTTTATTAAGAATATGTGGGTGTTAAGGTCCACCACTTGTCCAACCTATAAGGCTACATATTAAAGGTTATTCTTTCTTACTACTTGGAGTGACCATGGTAGGTTTTACATGGGGGTTTGGTTCCAAGGTCCACCACTTGTCCAAGCTAACTCTATTGAAACATAGAGAGAAGCAAAGGTCCACCCCTTGTCTAAGCTAGGGTCCATTGAAACATGTAGAAAAGGATGCTCCACCATTTGTCCAAGGTAGGCTCCATTGAAACATGAGGAGAAGCAAGGTACACCATGTCTCCAAGATGCTAGGCTCCATCGAAAAACATTAAACCCACGATATGTCGTAGATGAGGGGCTTACATTCAAGGTCCAACACTTGTCCAAGCTATTATTGGTAGTAGCGTGAGTGGTTTGGTCTCAAGATTCACCACTTTTCCACTCTATGTCATTATATTAAGAATATGCGCGTGTTAAGGTCCACCACTTGTCCAACCTATAAGGCTACATCTTAAAGGTTATTCTTTATTACCACTTGGAGTGACCATGATAGGTTTTACATGGGGGTTTGGTTCCAAGGTCCACCACTTGTCCAAGCTAACTCAATTGAAACATAGAGAGAAACAAAGGTCCACCACTTGTCCAAGCTAGGCTCCATTGAAACATGGAGAGAAGGATGCTCCACCATTTGTCCAAGATAGGCTCCATTGAAACATGACGAGAAGCAAGCTGCACCATGTCTCCAAGATGCTAGCCTCCATCGAAATACATTAAACCCACGATATTTCGTAGATGAGGGGTTTACATTCAAGGTCCACCACTTGTCCAAGCTATTATTGCTAGTAGCCTGAGTGGTTTGGTCTCAAGATTCACCACTTTTATTAAGAATATGTGGGTGTTAAGGTCCACCACTTGTCCAACCTATAAGGCTACATCTTAAAGGTTATTCTTTCTTACTACTTGGAGTGACCATGATAGGTTTTACATGGGGGTTTGGTTCCAAGGTCCACCACTTGTCCAAGCTAACTCTATTGAAACATAGAGAGAAGCAAAGGTCCACCCCTTGTCTAAGCTAGGGTCCATTGAAACATGGAGAGGAGGATGCTCCACCATTTGTCCAAGGTAGGCTCCATTGAAACATGAGGAGAAGCAAGGCGCACCATGTCTACAAGATGCTAGGCTCCATTGAAAAACATTAAACCCACGATATGTCGTAGATGAGGGGTTTACATTCAAGGTCCACCACTTGTCCAAGCTATTATCACTAGTAGCATGAGTGGTTTTGACTCAAGATTCACCATTTTTCCACTCTATGTCATTATATTAAGAATATGCGCGTGTTAAGGTCCACCACTTGTCCAACCTATAAGGCTACATCTTAAAGGTTATTCTTTATTACCACTTGGAGTGACCATGATAGGTTTTACATGGGGCTTTGGTTCCAAGGTCTACCACTTGTCCAAGCTAACTCTATTGAATCATAGAGAGAAGCAAAGGTCCACCACTTGTTGTTGAGCCAGCAGAGGATCACACCCGCATTTTTGCTCACACCCATCATTTTGTAACCATTGATTGAAATGAATGTCTTTCCGACATTAATTTTGATTTGAGCCATTCATTAAGTAACGGGACTCAATTAAGTCTCCAGCCTGTAATCCCGACGTAATTTCACCTGCTGATGTAAATAATTAGAGATGTTCTCACCTCCAAGGCTGAGGTATATAAGCCAAAGTTTTGTAACCTAAGGAAGATTCAATTATTAATCAAAGTGAGTTTTTGAGCGCCGTGACTGTGTCTGAGAGAGAGAGAGAGAGAGTCTTATCTCCTTGCTACGCGAGCTACGGGGCCGCCATTGGAGAAGCGACACCACCATTGTGTTAGCAACGGTGAGAGCTACGCATAGATACCAAGAGTGCGCGCTATCGGCTTCTACGTGTGGTAAGTTCCTACGAGCTTCGGTGTGAGTTTTCTTCCAACTCGTGTGTCGGAATAGAGCGTGCATCATATCTATAGAACCACAACGAGTAGAGCTACACATTAGTACCATCGGGGTCAAGTTTCGGTCACCTGTATTTTTCGACCTGTCTTCATACGCGTTTATCGCACGGAGTGGTTATAGGTTGATTTTGCAGTTCAAGTCTTTAGAGTGCGCGCTATCGGCTTCTACGTGTGGTAAGTTCCTACGAGCTTCGGTGTGAGTTTTCTTCCAACTCGTGTGTCGGAATAGAGCGTGCAGCATATCTATAGAACCACAACGAGTAGAGCTACACATTAGTACCATCGGGGTCAAGTTTCGGTCACCTGTATTTTTCGGCCTATCTTTATACGCGTTTACTGCACGGAGTGGTTATAGGTTGATTTTGCAGTTCAAGTCTTTAGGGTGTTGTTCTTACCTAGTGTATAGACTTCCCCTTGAGTTTGAGATCGATTGGATGATTCTAGATCCTGTTTCGTATAGCATTCGTTCGTAGTACGGATTTCAGTCACTTGCGTATTTTAGAACTTAGATTTGATTTCCTTAGTAGTGATTGTCATTAGAAGGGCGAGTTGGTGATTTGACACCCACCTAGTTGTTTCCATGCGCCTGCGGGTCAAGCTCCGTCCTCGTCTGACAAATTCTGTTGCTGGTTGAGTTCTCGCTATTTAGCTTCCGCTAGCGGCGTAACCGCCTTAACATTTGGCGCCGCTGCCGGGGACGAGAGCCCTAAGTAGGTGACCTTAGACTAATCCTACGAAGTGAGTCGTATAAACTACTTTGTATACTTTAGTTAGAAAAGATCTAGGAGTGGTGGACTCCGAAGGTCTCGAGAGATACTAGGAAGTGGGGTATTCCTGGGTCTTCCGTGTTGACAGTATTTTTAGTTTAGCTTAGATTAGATTGTTTTTTATGGTGTTTAAGTGGTTGTTGACATAAAAAGCATTTGCTACTCCTTGTGTGGTAGTAAATCTCTTTATATTTTCAATTGCAAAAAATCCATTTTATGATTAGAAGTAGCTTAGGTAGGGCCTGATTTGATCCTGATCTAGAGCTATCAATTGGTGTTCTATTTGCTTGATGTGTTGGATTGCATGTTAGATCACTGAAAAAGTTGCTTTGGTAGTGAAATATGCAATACACAAAGTTCAAAAAAAATTTCTGTGTAACTGATTATTGCTGAGCACTTAAAAGAGCTATTGGAAGAGTTCTGTGCTAAAAAATTGGAAATCTGCAACTTTAGACATCATACGCGTATGATGTCATAGGACCTAAACAGAGACTAAAATTAAAAATTTGACATTGCCAGAGTGATTAGAAGGGGGGTTTTACCCTAAGATCAACTTAAAACAAGAACACTAACACTCAAAGAAACCCAAAAAGACAAGTCGGAGTCCAAGAAACGCAAAGAATAGGAAATTTTGGATTCAAATCTTGGTTTTACATTCAAACCTGACAAAAACACTTGAAACTCAATTATAAACATTGGAGAAGGCTTAAAACCAAAAATAGTCAAAATCTGGGACAAAAGACATCATACGCGTATAATGTCTTTTGGCACTTCCACTGCTTATTTTTTATATCTGACCTGACAAGATTGTTACAGGCACTGTAGGAGGCATAAATATCAAGTTTGGACCCAAATTGATGAAAAAGACATCATACGCGTATGATGTCTTTGACCTAATTTTGGACATATTCTGATACTTTGCTAACACAGATCCATTGTAATAGCTGTCTAGAGGTTATATTTCAAGTTTCATCCCATTTGGATCACAATTGACCCAAAAAACAAGTCAAAAGCGGAAAATTGCCAAGAAAAGCCTAAATTAGCCATAACTTGCTCAAACAGAGTTCAAACTGAATTTTGTGAGTGAACAGAGCATAAAGGGGTCACAGAGAGTGAGCATAACCAAAATAGTCAAAATCTGTGAAAAAAGACATCATACGCGTATAATGTCTTTTTCAGCATAACAGTAACAAAATTCTCACCTGATGAAACAGAAGTTGTCCCATTGACAAGATTAAACAATTGACAAAGAATCAATCAGTTTGGATCAATTCTTACCACAAAAACCTGGGAAAACAAATTGCCGAGACGGAAAAGTTAAAGTCCTTCAGGGGAATTGATGAATTTGAGATCGGGCAGGAATCTCCGGAATAATCAACCAAAACAAGGGGAACCAGCAAGTGTCATATCAACCGAGGGAAGTGTAAACCAAAGTTGGGTGCAACCATTAGAGCCGATCTTTGAAGGAAGTGTCTCTGATACTTCTTCGGAGAGATCTTACGAGATTTTCACCGAAAACTTGGAACACTTGAACCTGAACAACAGAGAAAATATGGCAACAGGATCATCAAACCCTTCCGCCACCATGAAGCTATTGTTCATAAAATACCAGTACGACAATGAGCAAGGTGCCAAGATCTACAAAGATGGAATGGACCGCTATTGTGTAAAGATAGAAGATAGACCTAGTGAGTTCAAGGACTTAGTGCCTGTGAGCTATAGCGGAGATAGATATCTAGATAACGAGGGTACCATGTACTTGGTAGTCCTAAACCCTAACATTGTGGACAAGTGGGGATTGATGGGCACCAAAGCCAAAATAGATGAAGAACTTGAGGAGAAAGCACCAATAATGAACTTCCCTAATGCGAGGTTAAGAAGAGAGAATGAAACTACAAGGATCAACACTGATAACATCTATGTGGGGCTGTACAAATATAATAATGGGGAGCAAGATCTCTATTATAGATGTGAAGAACCCTACACCGGAGAGTTGACAGACCAAAAAAGACTTTATGTCTTTACCTACACAGAGGGATCGGAAGTGAAAATTGCCGCTTATGATAAGTATGGCAGGCAATACTCAACAATGGGCAAGAAAGAATTAGAAGGATATACATACTTTGGGGGACCACTACATCAGTATTATGTTACTTCTAGCTCACATAGACCAGCACCAACAAATGGAGTGCAAAACTCAATGACAACAGGAGGACAAAGAACTCAGGTTGCTGACTCTTTCAGTCAACCTTGGGACTCGAAGCTCGGACCAATGGGATCATTACATTCCAGAGAGTCAATGGAGACGAATCGAGGTAGTGCAGTTCCAATCCCCACCTATACCACGCCAGGTCCAAGGTTTGAAGCGAAACCATCACATTTACCTCCCAGTAGTAGATTCAGGGCAGGGGAACCGACAAGGGTAACCCATGAAGTCCATGATGCTAGAGAAAGCTTTAGCCGAGACACAGGAGCAATGAGATTGGTAGCAGATCATAGACGTATGAGACCATCTCAAGTAGCCAAGTGTATGCCAAAGAAGTATGGTGGTTCAGGAGATCCGTATGCACATGTGTCACTCTTTAAGCAAGTCTTAAGATCTGAGCAGATAACAGATTTCCATACACAATACGAGGGATTTGGTCTTACTCTAGAAGGTACTGCATTGACATGGTTTCAACCAATGAACATAGGGGGATTCCATGACATTGACCATTTGCTAAGAGAGTTTGCTGAGGAATTCTCAAAACGAGGGATTAAGCACAATACGGTCTCACAAATATATGCTTTTAAACAGAGAGAACACGAAAAGGTGAAGGAAGCTTAACTTCGCTTCAAACAATACATTGAGAGATGTCCAGTACGTGAACGACCACAAGATGACAGACTATCTGTTCTCTTTATTGAGGGACTGAGGAACGACACTCTCAAGAAGGACTTGCACTTGAAAGCTTGTACAAGTTTCGAGCAAGTAACGAGAGAGGCATTGTACTTAGTGGATAATTGTACGGTTTATGGAGAGGTGTCAGCGGATACAGATTTTGCATCCAGTAGCTCCTCCTCTGTAGCGAGCGAGACTACCACTAAAAAGAATGTTCAAACAACAACCATGCCAAATGTAGAGCAAATGATAGAAGATGCTCTAAAAAGGATGGCACCATACCAAAAACCATTGCCAAAAACACTGAAATGGTGTGCTATTGAACAAAAATGGACAAATCATCCAACAGAGGAGTGTTATTACAACAAAGGGTATGTAAGGGAGCGCCAGTACGCACCTACTGTTCAATTAGCACCACCTCAAGTACATCCAGTACCTCGATACCCAACGGGAAATGTACCTGGACCTATGGGGATAGAAAGACCGCAACCGGTATTGGGACAACAACCACCTTTACCAGGAGCAAGACCAGTGGGCATTAGATATGCACCAACCTTAGAGAATCAGGAAGAACAAGCCTTAGTGCCTGTTCAAGCCTATTACGAAGAATCGGGTGCACACATGTCTCCGACAGTTTATTACCCACCAGAAGAACCAAAACAACCAGAACCATGGGGCATGATGGGGAATGTTGGAATACCAACAATTACAAGTGCTTCTGATGAAGAGAGATACAATTTGGACGCAAGAACCTTGATGTTCATAGCTCATGGAGGGTTAACAGGACAAAGACCATCCTACCCACAAAGGACGAATCAAGCGGGACCAAGACCAGCACTAGGACCCTGTTACAAGTGTGGAGGTGACCATCTGATGAATGTTTTCCCACATACGGAAATCATTAGAATTAACGCTTATTGCACTGAGTGTGGGGTTACTCACTTCATTGAGGATTGTTCAAAGAATCCAAACAAAGTGCAAAAGACGACATTGAATATGCTAGAAACTATTCCTACCAGCAGTGGGTCTGAAAATGAAACTCTGATACCAACGCAAGTTGTTACTAGAGCTCAAGCTAAGAAAACCACTAGAGAACCTGAGAATGGAAAGTTAGCGACTGACGTAGTTAGCCAAGGACCGCGGAGTCAGAAAAACACATGGAAAGCTAGAAAAGCACGCATGAAGTTGAGAAAAGAACGTGAAGACGCTATTCTAGCTGAGGAACTAAAGCAAACTAAAGCTAGATTAGAAAAACTTGAGAGTCAAAACGGGAAACGAGAGATGAGCCCGGAAAGAACGAAACAAACAGAGTCTTCAATACCAGACAACAGAGTGATCCCCGACAATCAAGGACAGTGAAACAGATCTGGATTCCAAAGAAGTTCATGACGGCACAAAGCTACAGCCAGCAAATTTGGATCCCAAAGATTTGTAAAAAGGAACTCACTTCAATACAATCAACGGAAACTCCTAGGTATTTCAAGGCGAGGGAATCAACACACAGAACAAAGCAGGTTTGGGTCGCAAAGAGTTTGTGGCAAGCACAAGCAAAGCGGAAGCAGATTTGGATTGTAAAAAAAGACAACAAGGTAACGAAGAATCCATCTACTGATTCTACTACCGAAGTGCCAAAACCAACCCAAAACCCGACCACCAATCCTTCAATCAAACAAAGAGCAGCTTTATTGGAAAGACTGTTGTATCATCGCTCTACAATTGCATTGGGAACTTATGACCAAAACAACTACAATTCTTCACCCACAGACACTTCATAGTCGTTCGGGAGGACTCAAACTAGGAGGGGGGGAGGTATACAGGAGCTACAAAGCAGCTACAAGCGGAAAAAACAAAGAAAAACAAAAATTATATTACAAGGGCAGTGTCTTACATGATTTTGCAATTTTTTATGTTTGATTGCGGATATTGATAATATTTATGCCCTTATATACCTTGTTTTGCAACAAGAAGAGATCAAATGATTAATTTGGGTCTCTAGATGTGTAAATATCACTAAATAAGAGTGTTTTTGGAGCTAAAAAGTGAAAAAAAGTGGTAATCCAAGTCCAAAAATCACAAAGAAGTGTATATTCATATACACAGGGTTACCAGCTATTTATCATGTATGTTTGTAATTTTTTGGCTTCAATTTGCTATTTTCCTTTATTTTTTATGATTTTCTTAATAAAAATATAAAATAAAATAAAAAGCAGGTGAAATGAGATCGGAAAAAAGAAAAGAATAGACGGTGATGGTCCTAATGACAAGGGCAACCCATGGTAAAAATGGGGTACAATTCTGAAAAAGTTGCGGAAAGCCCGAAATGACAGAATTTTGGCAAAGTGGACAGATTTCTCAGAAACAGGTCAAACGGAGTCCAAATTGAGAAATTTCAAATCCTAAAGTGCATTTCACGACGAGATAGGAGCACATGTCAAATTTGGTAACAAGTGATCCGGGAAGCCCGAAGTTAAGTATTTTTCACTTCACTATCAAGCTCATTTCCACTATTACCTTCTTGGAGAGAGCAAAGAGCACACAGGAGCATCCGACCTTCTACCGCCTTCTACGACTGCTACGAGAGCTCAGAGGACACCAGACATGAGAGGTAGACTCGTTGCCATAAGCTTTTGATGCTTATCGTTAACTTTTGTCGCGAAAACTCACCAAAACCAAGAAACAAGAGCAGACGGGGAATGGGGAAGAACGCTAGGTAGGGGCACAACCGCCTAACCAAACCTTGCAAGAACTTAGAGGTAGGTTACCCTAACATAGAAGATGAGTTTCTAGCACTCAAAGCTCGAGAAAGAACGACTGGAAAAACCCTAGGTCAACAGAGCCTGCAAGAGGCAAACAGAAAAAAGTTGTCGGAACGACACAAAACTTCTCAGGAAGCTTAACAACATCGAGGGCAATGCAACCATGGAGTATCTCCAGGTTTGGACCACCAAAAGTAGGTCGGAACAACCGATTCGGCTGTGGACACACAAAGCGTCATTTTGGCATAACGGCTAAAATTGACGACCAAATGACATGAAACATCACAAGCAGCTTAAAATATACATGGATGACTTATGTTTGCAAGCAAAACCCAAAAGAAAGCTGATTCACTTACCGATGGTGAAAAAGACGCTTTCGGGCAACCAAATGGAGAAAGATGGAGAACGGGGAGCCAAAGTCAAGTTCAACCGAATAGGTGGCTTCACAACATATCCAATGAGCTGGAAATGCAACTCTCAAGAAGAAAAGTTGAAGAAATTCAACTCCAAGGCAAAAAGACGACTTCGGAGACTGAAATGCCTATAAGGGGGCTTTTTAGCTAAACTGATGACTTTTTAAGTTAAAAACTAGTTAGCAGGGCTTAGGGCACTAGCACAAAGCATTCTTTGCACAAAAAGACCAACATTTCAAGAAAAGACATCATACGCGTATGATGTCTCACAGCATGATTTTCACATCCATTTCAACTTTTGAGTGCATAGCCTCATTCCACATGTTAATCACATCCTATGAACCAAGTATCATGAGAATTGGAGTTAGAAAACTCAAGGAAAACCAAAAAGACGCAAAGTAGGCCATAAAATTGATTTTTGGTCCTAATTTTGTCAAAATAACTCCAAACTCATTGAAACTTTGTAGGATTGTTGATTAACACATCTACAAGCTATCTGGAACCAAAAGCACCATTTTGACACAAAAGACATCATACGCGTATGATGTCTATTTGCACTTACAGAGCCAAAAATGCTCATTTGTCATCATACATCCATTATATATATCTAATACATGCTACATATGAAGTTTGGAACCATTTGGTCAAGTGGATCACCCCATTAGCCCAATTAAGAGAAAATCCTTCATACAAAGCCTATTTTTGTCCCAAATCCAACATATTCAAGTCCAAACCAAGATTTGAGTATAAACAGTCCTTCACTAGCACATGGAGAGTCCACAGAACCAATCCCATGAAAAATTGATGAAAAAGACATCATACGCGTATGATGTCTCCAGAGCCATTTTTAGTTCAAATTCTATCCAAACTTGATAAATCCACTGAATAAGCCTATCTAAAGCCAAAACCAAGCTTATAGAGAAAATTGGTCCAAAAATGCACTAAAAGACATCATACGCGTATGATGTCTCACTATGTGATTTTGGCATCTAAGGGCTTCAACCACCAAACAGAAGTGTTCTACATGCCATTTGAAGGTAATCCACCAAGTTTTACCCAATTTGGATCATAAAATCCATTTCCCTTTCAAAATTTTGCCAAGAGCCTGAACTGGACTGAACTGGCCAAAACTTGACCAAATGGGATCCAAACTCAAATCCAAGCATATGATACTCATATATACACTATCAGCTACAAGCACAACCAATATGAAGTCATTCTGACACAAAAGATATCATACGCGTATGATGTCTCAAGCATGTTTTTGAGCCCAGTTTGCATATTTTTTCACCTACATTGCATCCTTAGGCCCTGAATAGCTCATGTTTCAATTTTCAAGTCATTTGAATAGTTAAAAGCTTCATTTCGGCTTTCAGTACTAAAAAGACGCTAACTTCTGAAATTTGAGTTACAGGATCCATGGATTCCGCTAAGTCATCGGCAACTAAGAGAAAAAGACCAACCATCAAGGATGCTCTTGTAGAGGCAGAACCTTTTGATATTCCAACAGAAACCCTCAAGCCAACCAAGACTTGGGTGGAGGAAGCAGTACTAGAAAAAGAGGGAATAAAGATCTACCAGGGGACTTTCAGAGATCCTCAAGGGCAATCGGTCGATGTACCTATGATCCCACGAGAATTAGTCGATTATAGCAGATCAGAGAACATAAGCAGATACCTGGAAAAGGCTGACTTACACAGGTTCTTCACCTCGAGACCATCAGGTGTAGACACAAGAAGAGTGTATGAGTTGGCAACATCCATTCAGAAGGATGGGAAAGCCACGTTGACAGCCATGGATGGAGAAACAGTTGAAGTACAGATCACTCCACAGCTCATTGCAGATGCATTGAAGCTGCACAACAAAGGGAGTTCTGTCAGAGAAAGAAGGGAGGCCATAGAGGTCTATGGATCAAAGAAACAAAATACAACCTACGGAGATATGGCAGATCAACGAGCGGCAACCCTTTGCCGGTTATACAACCAGTTTTTCCATGTGTGCAGTAAAAGACCGCAGAAGTATACTACACCACCCCATGCCATTGCGACAACCATCACATGGGCACTGAAGAGCAACGTGCCAAAAGAGGTGAATTATGCTCAATACATCCACGAGCAAGTAATCGCCATGCACAACCAGAAACCAAAGTACATAGGAGGAGGAGAAATCCTAACAAGAATAGCTTATGAAGCTATTGGAGCTAGAGATCAAGGGCCACGGATTCCCTCCCAGAATGAGTGGCTTAGAGAAGCCGATGAGGAGGAAGAACAGCAAGAAGTATCCAAAAGGGCGTCCACAAGAGCACGCCGAAAACTAGAAATAGTTTCAGAACCTGAAGAGGCCGTGGACGAGCCGCTCAAGAAGAAAGTGAAGAAGAAGGCCGATCCCAAGCAAACCAAAAGTCAAAAAGCCGCAAGAATGGAAAGGCTGGTGGAGCAGTTTAGAGCGGAAAGAGCTCTAAAGGGGGACTTTGAAGAAATGTGGGTGCCGGACCCCAGTAAAGTCGGAACCAGCTCAGCCAGGCCACATGTTGATCAATATGATCAATATATTAGAGCTTATGAGGAGTCGGAGGCCATACTGGAGCAGCAACCTGTCGAGCCTTATACTGAAGAGGAAGTACAGCTTTTAAAAGCTGAGCTGCAAAAGGACGACAAGGGGAAGAAGAAAGTAGATGAGTCTACTGAACCTCAAGAGAAAGACGGGCAAGCAAACAAAGGGAAATCCAAGATGACTGAGGACAATCAGCCCTCTTTTATTGTTGTACCAAGCCCGAAGAAGATGGAAATTATTGTGGAGGAAACCACAATAGAAATGGAAACAGAAATTATGGAAAAGCCGGAGGCCGGGACCAAGGAAAAGGAGATAGATCCAGTTCAGCAAAAGAAAGATGATTATGAGGATCTGGTAGCGATCGGATACAGTGAAGAAGAGGCCCTGGAGGCAGTTTATGGGATATCCCTACGGAAACAAGATGATCGGAAAGGGACGAAGGAAAAGACAAAGGGTACAATGGAGAGTGAAGGGAAAATGGACGGGCCGAAGCCATTGGAGGTGGTGGCAGAAAGAGCTGTCAAGTTGACAGATGAAGATGAAAAAGACATGCACATGGTGCATGAACTGCTCAGCAAGATTAAAGAAAGATCCAGAGCAAAGGAAGTAGCACTTGAGACAGCAAAACAAAAGGAAGCAGAGTTGCAGAAGAAGTTAGAGAATGCTATGACTGAATCTGAAAGTCATAAAGCATCACTCTACGACGCAAAAAACGAGAGGGACGGCTTGATACTCCAACTAGCCGAAGCTTCAAGAGAGGTAACAAGTTCACAGGAAGCAAAGGAGCGAATAGAAGATGAGCTGGAGGCAGCCAAGGATGAGCTCATTGAGCTAAGGGAAAGAGTCGAACTTCAAGAAAGGACAATCATGAGACTCAGGACCACCCCTAGAGCTAGCAGAGCAGGAACAGAACAAGAGGGAGCCCTCGTACCAGCTCTAGAAGAGCAGGTCAGAAGTTTGCAAAGAGAGCTGAGGTTAGAGCAAGTACAAAGATTGCACATGGCGGAGGGATCATTGGCTGCAGAGGAGAGGCTCACATCAGAAAACCAAACACTAAGGACAGAAAATGAGACCCTCTGCAAACAGCTCCAAGACCTCCAAGAGCAACAAAGAAGAGAAACAGAGACACCACAAGAAGAAGCAGGGGGAGCAGCCATAGAGCTACCAGAAACTGGAGAGGCAACCACAATCGAAGATCCAGCCCCAGTTCAAGAAGTGGCCTCGACTTCAGGAATTTCTGAAGGAGAAGAACAAAGGCTCCAGGACCAAATAGAAAAGTCAACAGAGGAAAGTGCCAAGGCGGAAATGGAATGGGAAAGGAGACTCCTCATCTCCATTAGACTTCAAGGTTTAGACACAAAAGTGCTCCACGAAGAGTGGATGCAACCCAGCCTGCCTTTCCCTCTGATGAAATTTGAAGTGATAAAGACGAAAAAGAGAATAGAGGAGGAGCAGTATGTCACTCTTTATGAAGGCGACATCACAAAGGATGAACAATCAAAGAAGATTGTAGATTCTCAACCTAGATGGAGGAAAGGTTGGCTGAACAAATACCCAGCCTACCTCATCTACTTGGTAGAGGCTCCAAAGGAGATTCGGGAGGATGCAACCTTCTGCCCAGTGCCAAGAGTCAGAAACTGGAAAGAGCATGGCAGGATTGCAGAAAAGCAGCCAAATTGGCTTAATTATCCCAGGATGCCAGGACCAAAGGAAGGAGAGAGAATAGGTAAAGCCTACATGGTGAAAACCCTAACGGGCACCATCAAACTCTTTACTGGCTCTCCTGACCTTTCGTGTCAGATGCTAAAGAAAATCTGCAGGACTCTCTTAGCATGCATTGAAGTGTTCGCGCCAGATAAATCCACGACCTCGAGTCTACTATCGACGGCCGACACAGTGACGGATATGATGTATGATCTTTCATTGCAACCATCACCAAAGGTGTTACATCTCTTGTACCAAAGAATTATGTTTTTACCTAGCTTCCACATGCAAACATTCGAAGAAGCTTTCTACACCGGCTTTTTCACTCACGAAAGCAAAATATTCGGCCCAACCTTGACCATCGGCAACCTACGCTACGAATCACATTTGCAGATGCTCAAGACGACAGGACTCTATTGATCAAGCCTAAAAGTCATGTCAGGGACGACATGAACGCGGAGGGGGGGAGTGTTGAGCCAGCAGAGGATCACACCCGCATTTTTGCTCACACCCATCATTTTGTAACCATTGATTGTAATAAATGTCTTTCCGACATTAATTTTGATTTGAGCCATTCATTAAGTAACGGGACTCAATTGAGTTTCCAACCTGTAATCCCGACGTAATTTCACCTGCTGATGTAAATAATTAGAGATGTTCTCACCTCCAAGGCTGAGGTATATAAGCCAAAGTTTTGTAACCTAAGGAAGATTCAATTATTAATCAAAGTGAGTTTTTGAGCGCCGTGACTGTGTCTGAGAGAGAGAGAGAGAGAGAGAGAGAGAGTCTTATCTCCTTGCTACGCGAGCTACGGGGCCGCCATTGGAGAAGCGACACCACCATTGTGTTAGCAACGGTGAGAGCTACGCACAGATACCAAGAGTGCGCGCTATCGGCTTCTACGTGTGGTAAGTTCCTACGAGCTTCGGTGTGAGTTTTCTTCCAACTCGTGTCTCGGAATAGAGCGTGCAGCATATCTATAGAACCACAACGAGTAGAGCTACACATTAGTACCATCGGGGTCAAGTTTTGGTCACCTGTATTTTTCGGCCTGTCTTCATACGCGTTTACTGCACGGAGTGGTTATAGGTTGATTTTGCAGTTCAAGTCTTTAGGGTGTTGTTCTTACCTAGTGTATAGACTTCCCCTTGAGTTTGAGATCGATTCGATGATTCTAGATTCTGTTTCGTATAGCATTCGTTCGTAGTACGGATTTCAGTCACTTGCGTATTTTAGAACTTAGATTTGATTTCCTTAGTAGTGATTGTCATTAGAAGGTCGAGTAGGTGATTTGACACCCACCTAGTTGTTTCCATGCGCCTGCGGGTCAAGCTCCGTCCTCGTCTGACAAATTCTGTTGTTGGTTGAGTTTTCGCTATTTAGCTTCCGCTAGCGGCGTAACCGCCTTAACACTTGTTTAAACTAGGCTCCATTGAAACATGGAGAGAAGGGTGCTCCACCATTTGTCGAAGCTAACTCTATTGAAACATGGGGGGTTTACGTTCAAGGTCCACCACTTGTCCAAGCTATTAGTGCTAGTAGCATGAGTGGTTTTGTCTCAAGATTCACCACTTTTTCACTCTATGTCATTATATTAAGAATATTAGGGTGTTAAGGTCCACCACTTGTCCAACCTATAAGGCTATATCTTAAAGATTATTCTTTCTCACCACTTGGAGTGACCATGATAGGTTTTACATGGGGGTTTGGTTCCAAGGTCCACCACTTGTCCAAGCTAACTCTATTGAATAATAGAGAGAAGCAAAGGTCCACCACTTGTCCAAGCTAGGGTCCATTGAAACATGGAGAGAAGGATGCTCCACCATTTGTCCAAGATAGGCGCCATTGAAACATGAAGAGAAGCAAGATGCACGATGTCTCCAAGATGCTAGGCTCCATCGAAATACCTTAAACCCACGATATTTTGTAGATGGGGGGTTTACTTTCAAGGTCCACCACTTGTCCAAGCTATTATCGCTAGTAGCATGGTTTGGTCTCAAGATTCACCAGTTTTTCACTCTATGTCATTATATGAAGAATATCTGGGTGTTAAGGTCCACCACTTGTCCAACCTATAAGGCTATATCTTAAATGATATTTTTTTTGACCACTTGGAATGTGCATGATATGTTTTACATGGGGTTTTGTTCGAAGGTCCACCACTTGTCCAAGCTAGATCTATTACATATATATTATACATACAATATTCAACTAGATTCCCTACCTATCATGTCCAGTAGCATGGATGCTCTAGCTTGAAGGTCCACCACTTGTCCAACCTATACTCTCTTATGTAAGGGAGATCTCGCTTTAAATTCAAAACCTTCCCGCCTAAATTTAAAATATCCCTCCCAAATCTTAAATATCCCGCCTAAATTTTAAAATATCCCGCCCAAATTTTAAAATTCAAACTTTTTTATAAAAATTTAAATTTTACTACTTAAATTTAAAATATTCCACGGGAAATTGATTTTAAATTCAAGTTTACCACAAAAAGATATCATTATACCACCTAAATTCAAATATGCAAACCTCAAATCATTATATTGTACATAAATTCAAACAAATTCAAATTAACAAGCCTAAACTGATATTAGTTTGCATAGATATGAATTTATCACACCTAAATTATGTCACCGTGCTAGAGAGAGTGGTTAGAGAATTTGAACAAGGTACACCACTTGTCCAACCTAGATACCAAGAAGGATTGAGTGTACAAGGTATTGTTTGGAGGTCCTTATAGTCCACTGGTCTCAAGGTCCACCACTTGTGGTAAGGGTCACCAAAAAGTGTATATATTCATCCAAAGAAATACACGTATTTTTGGTCTACATGTCCTAGTTTAAACCATTTATGTCCATTAGGTGTATCACTAAACAACACTACTATTTTTGAGAAACAGAAGTTACAATCATATCTACAAATGGATTAGAGGAAAATCAGCTCAGCATACATCCAGAACTCGCTACAAGAATCGACTTTAACAGATCACGCAAGTAAGTCTTCCATTCAATTTTACTAGTATTACAATGTGTTAGTTATTTGTGATATTTATGTATGTATATATACTATGTGTGCATATCGTAATTAAGTGTAATTGTGTATCTGCATTATGTATGAGTATTACAATGAAATAACACAAATATACATACATACACATAGATAACACAGACGCACACATACATGAGCATGTATTTTCAAGAGAGAGATAGCAAGAAACAGAGATAGATAGATAGAGAGAGAGAGAGAGATAAATACCTGTTTTTTAGAGAGAGGAGAGAGAAAGATAACAGATTTTACTGTGTTTATGTATGTGGAAGAGAGGAAGACGATGTATGGGAATATGTGCACGTATTTTCAAGAGAGAGACAACAAGATAACAGATTTCATTGTGGTTATGTATGTGGAAGTGAGGAAGACGATGTGTGGGAATATGTGCATGTATTTTCAAGAGAGAGATAGCAAGATAACAGATTTCACTGTGGTTATGTATGTGGAAGAGAGGAAGAAGATGTGTGGGAATATGTGTATGTGTGCAGGGATACTTTTAAACTATGTATCTCTGTCTTTTGACGAGAGAGTGTGTGTGCAAGAAGAGTTACAGAGAACCATCTTCTCTATATGGAGAAAAACAGAGAGTGAGAGAGAGAGAAATACCTGTTTTTTCTCTATTCGTGAGGTGTGCAATGGCTCCTGAGAAGACTGTCCGATCCTGCCCTTCTGGAAAGCGTTGTGTACGCTGCTGTTTCTTTATCTTGTGCGCGAACTTTCAATCCTGTGCACTCCACCTGTGTGTTGTGTACAATGTCGAGCTTGCTCCTCTACGCGCACGTATACTCCAATTGTGTGCGATCCGTGTGCGCTTTCTGTGTGTTTGCTGCTCGCCTGCTTTCTCTGTGTGCGTTGCTCGTGCGCTCTCTGTGTGCCTAATCTTGATAGGGTTTATTAGAATGCCACGTATGCTACAAGTCCATGTTTTATCATAGGATTAAAAAAAACAAAAGAAATATAAAAAATTAACCAATTCACACGGCCAAAATTAAAGAAATCATGGTTGAAAATATGAAAAACATGCGTAACTCTATACTAGGAATTCACTTTTTTTTAAAAAAAATCTTTGGGCGCTGCCCCTAGCCCCGCCGGGGCGCTGCCCCTCGACCCCGCCCGGGGCGCTGCCCCAGGACCCCGCCCAGAACAATATCCCAAAATCAACCTCCCAAGCCCCGCCATCTAGAGCGCTATATTCCACATCCCCATCAAGAGCGCTACCCCCAAACCTCACGTGGAAGCACTGCCTTGTCACCCCATTGTGGCATTGCCCTAAGACCCCGCATCTGGAGTGCTAAATGGGAACATTCTTCATTAGTGAAATTTTGAACATAAATTATATTAGCATATACTTAAATATAATACAAATATTAACATATTAGCTATACTACTAATTTACTATAGCAGTTCTAGATTATGTCCCATACTATATTTAAGGTGCCAAAGGTTTGGCCTTATGGTCCTAGATTTAGCCAAGTGGTCAACACATATAGGACCAAGTGCACACTGTGCCACAAAACTTGGCCACCACTTCACTTGCCAAAGTTTAGGCCACATGGTCAATCCTAAGTTTCCAATGTTCTTATTATGTCACCTTTTGCCTCGTGGAAAACCTAGGCTTGTTTTCACATACTCAGGCACTTCAAGCCACAATAAATTGTCATTACTCTTCGGCAACCCTTTTGTTCAAGTCTTTGAAAAAACATTGTTTAAGGCCACCCTAAACCATTTTCATTTAGGGGTGTCTAAAACTAGCTTTTTGGCAATTCGAGAAGAAAATGGTCAAAGTTTTATACTTAGTTTTAACCACTTGACCAATTCAAATATTGGAAAGCAAGGTCTTGTAATACTTTTCTTTGGACATCACACATTAAAACTAGGTCCCTCACTTGTCCAAGCTATGCTCTAATACAATAAAGGGCTTTTGGTTTCAAGATGCACCACTTTCCCAACCTTGATTCCATTAAAGAAGCTAGCTCTACTTAGACATTTAATAGCAAGGTCCTGCAGCAGTTCAGATTGAACATTTTCCATGGCAGCTAGGTCCACCACTTATCTAAGCTATGCTCTAATAGAGTAAGGGGGTTTTGGTTTCAAGATCCACCACTTGTCCAAACTTGATTTGGGAAGCAAGGTCCTATAATAGTTTGCTTTGGACATTCACCATTACAACTAAGTCCACCACTTCTCCAAGCTATGTTCTAATACACTAAGGAGGTTTTGGTTTCAAGGAGAACCACTTGTACGACTTTGTTTTTGGAAGTAAGGTCTTTACATAGTTCACCTTGGACCTTGGACATTGGATACTACAACTAAGCCCACCACTTGTCCAAGATATCCTCTATATATAGCCAAAGGGTTTGGGTTTCAAGATTCACCACTTTTCCAACCTTTCTTCCATTAAAGAAAGGAGGGGCATTATAACTAGGTCCACCACTTGTCCAAGCTATGCTCTGATATAGAAAGGGGATTTTGGTTTCAAGGTCCACCACGTGTTCAACCTTGCAAGACTCAAGGGATACTCGGACATTGGAAAGCATAGTCCTATAGTAGTTGATAGGTGGCAGTGGGTATTACAACTAGGTCCAACCTATGCTTTCATATAGCAAAGAGGCTTTGCTTTCAAGGTCCACCACTTGTCCAACCTTGCTTCCATTAAAGAAATGAGGGGCTACGTAAACATTGGCAAGCAAGGTAGCAAGGTCCTAAGGTGTTTCACCTTGGATATTGGGCATTATAACTAGGTCCACCACTTGTCCAAGCTATGCTCTAATAAAGAAAGGGGATTTTCGTTTCAAGGTCCACCATGTGTTCAACCTTTCTAATATAGAAAGGGGATTTTCGTTTCAAGGTCCACCACGTGTTCAACCTTGAAAGACTCAAGGGATACTTGGACATTGGAAAGCATAGTCCTATAGTAGTTGATAGGTGGCAGTGGGTATTAAAACTAGGTCCAACCTATGCTCTAATATAGCAAAGAGGCTTTGGTTTCAAGGTCCACCACTTGTCCAACCTTACTTCCATTAAAGAAATGAGGGGCTATGTAAACATTGGCAAGCAAGGTAGCAAAGTCCTAAGGTATTTCACCTTGGATATTGGGCATTATAACTAGGTCCACCACTTGTCCAAGCTATGCTCTGATATAGAAAGGGGATTTTTGTTTCAAGGTCCACCACGTGTTCAACCTTGAAAGACTCAAGGGATACTTGGACATTGGAAAGCATAGTCCTATAGTAGTTGATAGGTGGCAGTGGGTATTACAACTAGGTCCACCACTTGTCCAACCTATGCTCTCATATAGCAAAGAGGCTTTGGTTTCAAGGTCCACCACTTGTCCAACCTTGCTTCCATTAATATAGCAAGGAGGATTTGGTCTCAAGGTTCACCACTTGTCCAACCTATGCAAACCTTTTTCATGTTGTAGCATGATTTTTTGTTTGAAGAGTATTTTTCTATAACTATGGATTTAACAATGTAATCTTTTTACTTACAGGATGGACTTCGAATCTGGGGAGAAAGTACATATGATACTTGACAATGAAATCGTTGGTATTGGTTGTGTGTGTAGAACAGATCCACATTCCACTTGTGGTGGTACAAAGATAGGGTTGGGAAATGTCTCCATACTAGTGGAGGAATGCTTGAAGGATGTGGTCCTACCTTTTCCTACAATGGATACTTCATCTCTCCAAGGCTCATTATGGAGTGCTGTTCGATGGTCAAAGCTTCTTTTGCAATCTTTTGTATTAAATGGGAACTTAATTGATCCACACGAAAGCTACAATGGTGATGAAGAACATGATCATTCTGATCCTCTAGTTACAGATGCAATACCTATGACAAGCCCAGAATTTGAAGCAATGATTCGAGAGTCTTGGAGAAATCAGAGGGTCCTTTTAAAAGATGACACAATGATGCAAACCATGAATGAAGGGACCATCTTATATGTATTTCCACATGATTATGTCAACTTTCAGGAACTTGGTCCTGATTGTGTGGGTGTGGGTATTGAAAGAGAAAATGCAAGCATTGATGATGTGGTTGAAGTGGGTAGCATCACTTTGCTAAAGTGGCCCATCAAGCAGACAACAATGTTGAATGGGATCCCATTACAACGCTTTGTTCCTGTTGATGGCATGCATGCTACATATGAGGATGTATCCAACGATGGCAATGTTGGAAAAAAACTTGATGGGAGTAATGTTGTCCAGTTGTCAAGGAAGAGACGATACACTTTCATGAACAGGACTCAAAAATCAAAAGCAGCACCAGCTTTGACTTTTTACCTTTCAAACAAATCAATTCAAAGGGTATCATGCATTGATTGTTGTGCACAAAAATGCTGCCAATTTGCAGATCGTGATATGGTGACAAGGTTACGACAACAATTTTGGGGAGAGTCTCAAAAATCACGCACTAATTATGTTTATGATGTTCTTTCTATATGTTATCAGAAAGATGAGAAGTCACGATACCAATTCAGGCTAAATGGCTCTATTGTTTGTTGTAGAGCATGGTATGAGCTACATGGAATACCAAAGACATCATTTTATCGATACAAGGAGAACTTTGAAAATGGTGTGTGCCAATATGTACATGGGAACACATGTACATTGAGAAGGGGACTTCAACATACTAGTTTAGCAAGAGCACTACTAAATGAGTTTGTGGAAAACAACTCTGAGAAGATGCCACATAGAAGTAGAACACTGCTAGATGGCTCAAGAGAGACTCAATTGGTGATTCCATCAACATACAAACAAGTGGATATTTTATGTGAAATCAACACGACACTTGACCAAATGGGCTATGAGAAGAAGCTATCCCAATCTTCTTTTGGTAGAATTTGGAACAAAGAGTACCCACATGTCACTTTAACAAAGACGAGTGAGTTCTCTAAGTGCAATATTTGTAGCTCAATCAAGGCAAGGTTAGAAGCTAAACCTTCTCTTGAAGAGAGAGCTCTTCTCTTGAGGGAGAGAGAAGTTCACATGGCACAACAAAAGAGTTGCAGAAGCCTATATTATGCATGGCGCACGTATTCAGAAACTCAACCACAAAAATATGTATGCATAATCCATGATAAGATGGATCAAAAGAAGACTGCCATTCCTAGATTACGCATTGTTCCCAAGGGTGTGGATTCAGGATATAATCTGCAGGTGGCATTGATTGGCATGATCACTCATGGACATGGAGAAGGTCATTACGGACACTTTGTCTTGAATGGTTTGTGGCCAGCTGATCCAAATCTTACAATTGGCTCAATTGCTAATTGTTTACATAACCTCGAGAGGATAGATAAGCATCCTCTTGGTGATCTAGTAACAAATGGACTTTCAAGGAGCAATATTTCACTACTACATGCTTTGAACTCAAGGGATGCTTTGGACTACCATAACTTGAGTGATGGAAAAGAGCCCATTGTGCAGTCGTCAGAAATTGCAGAAGAGGAATTGGGGTCAACATTTCGCAGATTGCCAGAGAACTTGTTGCTACAATTGGATAATTGTGCAGGGGAAAACAAAAATCGATACTTATTTGCCTATTTGTCAATGCTTGTTGCAAGGGGTGTTTTCAAAACCATCCAGCTGGGATTTTTAATGGTTGGGCATACACATGAGGACATAGACGCCATGTTTAGTAGGTTTTCAGAGAAGTTGAGAGTTACACAAACCTATACTTTGCCACATTTGATGGATACATTACGAAACAGCTCATCTTCATCTCCAGCTCCATTTTTTCTCACAAAGATCCCCGATTTCAAGCAATATTGTGATGGCTATCTTTGTGATGGACAAGACATACTTGTTGGACATTCCAAACCGCTTCAGTTCAGGTTCTTTATGCAGGATGAGACACCAATGATGCAATATAAGGCACATGTAGGTGTATCAAGTTGGAGTGGAAGTATTCGCCTTTGGAAAACAGACACAGAAGGCAAGCCAATGTTACCACATGGAGATCCACCTCTAGTACAAATGGCGGAGTATGTCAAGGCCCACGAAGAAGTCATTTTGGGGCTAAAGAACTATATAAAATTTTGGAAAAATTTAGGGAATGGTTCAAGTATTCCGCGATATTATAGACCCGTGATAGATTATTGGAGTAAGGTAATTGAAGAGATTGGAAAAGCAATCATATCAGAGGGAGTCTTGTATGAAATGTTTTGGCCAAAAACTCAAGAATATTCTCACCTACAAAGCACTACAATGAATTTGCAACAAGGAGCAGAAAGATTCGTAGGCCTTGAAGAGTTGAACGATCATTTTTGTGGGCCTCAACGAGATAGGCCAAGGGAAGAGTTTGACCCTATTTCTGATGTGCACCAAGGTGACTTTCTTATGCTTGTTCCGAGTGACACAGAAATCTATCTAGTGTGGCTTGCAATGGCTTTATCTGACATTGATAATGAGCCTACATCACCAAACTACAGAAAACTCTTGATTCAATATTGGGCACCTTGCGAGAGAAAAAGTGGGATGACAGATACTCAAGCTTACAGTAATTGTTGGAAGGGTTATTGGGTTGTCAACTATAAGGACCCACAAGTGTGGGAAACTATAGATGCAATTGTTTGGTCCTGGAGACCCAACAAAGAAGGACCATTTTCTAGAATAAAGATTCCAGAAAGACATGCTCTAAAAGCCAAAGAAGGCCTCACTCGTGCACATCAGCCACACTTGGATCAAAGTTCAGATATGGTATCAAATGTGGAGTAGAATTATGTGGAGCTTCTATTGTGACTATACTAGTCAATTTGTAAACAAAATCTTTTTTGTATCTTCCTTTGTTTTATGTAATTTATAGTTATTATTCAAATCCATGTGTTGTACATCCTCTTGACTTTTGGTGTTTATCAACACCACAATCCTATGAGATTTTCACTTTATTTACTAGCCACACACCTCAATTTTTCCCACTTTAAGTGGAAAATTCCCAAATTACATGAATTCGGTCGATTTGGAGATTCCCAGAATGTGAGATTTTTACCAAAATACCTAATATGGTCTTATACTTCTCTCCCTCTCTGCACCACCAAGCACGGTCTAGAAACCACACACCCATTCGTACAAACACAAAGCACAGAAACAATCAAGGAGAGAAAGGGGGGGTGGGGAGATTGATAATAGGGAGAAATCGGCAATTGATTTATGAACAAAAGGATGTATACAATGCTTCTTCTCCTCTCCCTCTAACCTTACACAGCTACTGTTTTTAGCCCCTTATAGGGGCAAAAATTTCCTTTTTTAGCACACTTCTTCTCCTTCGAACACGCATCCCATTCCCTACATGCTTGCACATGAATCATTGCTTTTAGATCCCTTCTTTACTTATTTTCGCATGTAGGTAAGGCCCCCTATTTATGGAGGGTGTCTTATGGTGACTTGGGGCCCAAGTAAGTGCCCGATCACCTCTAATAAAAAGGGGAGGGGCCCGTGGCAACCCCATATGAGCTAGCTTCAAGGCCACATCATCAGCACCATTGCGCAACATCACACGGCATTAAGGCACCACGGTTCACCAACAATAGCGCACGCCCACCACCGCTCACGAACAACCTCTTAGCACCTCATGTACCCGCACGAGGGAGATGGCATCGCCATAGCCATATGCTCTGAAAGCTCTCTCTCTCTCTCTCTCTCTCTCTCTCTCTCTCTCTCTCTCTCTCTCTCTCTCTCTCTCTCTCTCTCTCTCTCTCTCTCATTTGATGCACCACATTATGGGACCTCTTTGGCCCATATATCCTTCACCCGCAGGCCCTCCCTTTGCATTTAGGAGGATTGTGCAACCACATGGCAGTCCCAGATACCCTCACCCCTTTGAAGTTTTTTTTTTTGAAAAAACACAATTATATATTAAAAACTCCTTTTCTAGCCATCTCCCATCCACTACTCACTGATCCAATTGACTTTCTGTAAAAACACATTTCAAGCTTGGGTTCTTGACTCTCACTTGCATCACTAGATTCACATTTTGAGCTCATTCACACCTCTGCCCAAATGTGGTAAAAAGTCATACGCCCCTATCTCCCCAGAAACTCCTCTCAACTTCAACTAGGTGCATCTTGGCCGCAATTCTAATTGATGTGCCATCACTTCGAGTGGGCTTTGCATGTTGTACTCTACCTCCGTAAACCCTCGCAAGCTCAAAAAAACTCATGACGGTACACTTACTGAGGTGACCATACTGGCTCAAACCTAGCCCCATGTAAAGCTTTAACTACCCATAACTTGATCGTTTGAACTTAGATTGTCGATCCGAAAAGATCGACATGTACCATAAGTCAAGCACTTCATAACCATGCACTCAAACCACGTCTGACCCATCCATCTGTAGTTGTCAAGTCCAGCAGAAATCTGCAAATCACATTCAAACTACCATAACATGAACCTTGTAGCTCCGATTGATTAGCCCTCTAGACCAGCTTGGAGAACACTTCCTTTTGGACTTCCATTTTTGCACTTTGAAAAACTAACTAGCCACATTTGATGGGCACCTTGGTAAGATATATTGTAAAAAGCATACACATCTGCTACCCTTTGTCTGCCCTTGATTTCCATATTTGCTTTGCCACTTTAGCATGTACCTATAATAACACATAGCCTCGCCTTGCACACTTGATAGCATCAACCAACTTTAGCCGTGCCAATGATATGCCAGAGTGAGGTTCAGGCATAGCTAGTTACAGAGATTGGTGATCATCGTATGTGATGCTGATGTGTTATGTATGCCAGATGGGTAGCATATTGAAAGCTTTTTAATCTCTAAATTAAGTAGATGCTTTTCCATTCGTCAATCAGACCTTAGAGTAAGGAGTTATGGCTTCAAGTTGATGGCAATCATGGCAATCATAATTTCCCCGACAAAGACCTTGTCATCCGAGGAGCGCCTCATGAAGCAGATTGTAGCCATTGGTGTTCATACAGCCTTCGTACACACAGAAGTGGGTTTTTTTTGTGATGTTATGGCTTATATGCATAGTTGGGTGTGGGCAACCGGCTATATAGACTCCCCGGCCGCTCGTTCAATTCGAAAAGGTCGGGGGAGGCAATTGAGAGAATTGTTTCGCTCAAAATCAATTGGCATGGGATGCCGGGATGGAGTTTTTTTTTTCTGTTGGTGAGGTGTGATATGAGGCCAAGCTCAAATTTTTAAAGAAAAGTAAAGTTAAAGTTAAAGACTGCATTTTATAATAAAAAACACACACACACGCACACTGTACAGCTACAGTCGCCTCCTGGGCATGAGAAGACAGGAGGCTAGTCACTATTCAGAACATACAAAGAAAACAACTACGTGAAATTTAACATCACAAATAACCAAAACTACTAAACCTAGAGAGCAATGCAACAACACTTACAAAGTCGGCCTAAAATGATGCCCATCCATCACTCCCCAATTGGTGCGAGCTCTCTGCCTCTACTCGCGCTCTGGACGCCTTCTTTTGTTGCTTCCACTTCTCGAGGATTCTTGTGCGCATTCCGCTTTTCAATCTTCCAATCTTTTTTACTTAGCCAAGCTGGTCTGCGCCACCCATGATTCGTTGTTTTCTTCACTTCCGAGCGCTTGTCCTTGCACTACTCGCGTATCCGCACCCTCATTAAGTCTTCATTGTAGCACTCATCCCGATTTTCCATGGGACACTCATGTAGCATGCTGACAACTCATGGTTGCTGCCATATACATGTGGTAGTGATGTGTGTGAACACACTAGGACCGCCGGGGCATTTTTTCCCCCTTTAGGAGGTTTTTTCCGCCGAGCATTGTATATACGCCCATCACTCTAGGGTTATCTATCTTTCCATTGCACACTAAGTAACACACTCTCTATTGTGTTCCTTGAGCTTCCTTCTTCTTCTCCAAGCTGTGTGCATTTCCTTGCAATCCTAATTCCAACAATTGGTATCAGAGCAGGTTGCGTCCTCTCGGGCTTAGTCGCCACCTGCTCCAGTACATGCCTGCTCACTTTCTCCAATTTCAGTGAGCTTTGGCGAGCGTTTGCAGGTCGACAAATATTTCGGGAAGCTTATAGAGCTTAGTCTGCTCAGATTTTTGATTGGGGCTAATTTCGGCCTCCGTTTCCACTACAGGCAGGTTCGTCATTTTGTGCAGAAATTCTGTCAGTGCCATTTTTGCATAACAGGTGCCTTATAGTCTTCTACGATTTGTGCTATATAGCACGTGTTGTTCCCATTCCGTTTCTCCTATTTTTGGGCAGTTTTCACATCAGGTGCAACATTTACCATTGGCTGACAACAACAACACAGATGTGTTCAAGATGTTTGTTGCTGCTGAGGACAGGTTGGATGGGGATAATTACCCTATGTAGGCTTATATGATGCAACATTTTCTTGTGTCAAAGGGCATCTAGAACATTGTGCAAGGCATTGATGTACGTTGTGGTTCTGAAGATGTAGGCGATGTTGAGGATGTTGCAGGTCTTGCTGCAACGATTGCTGCTATTAGAGTTGTTTTTCCTACGGCAAAACAAGATCGTTGGGATATAAAGGATGCACATGCTCATGCATTGATTGCGTTGGGTTTGTAAAGTGCACCATTGTTCCTCACATTCGTTTAGCAAAATTTGCAAAACAGGCTTGGGATATTTTAGCAGGTCTTTATGCAAGCCGCAATGAGGCTAAAATTGCTTTGATGCGTAAAGAGCTGGAGTCGAAGATTATGCATAAGGAAGATGATATGGACACTTTCCTTGCTAGTGTCAAGGATATCAATGAGCAACTTATTTCTGCAGGTGAATTCATTTCAGACAGTTCCCTTGTGCAAATTGTTCTTGATGCCTTACCACATTCCTACCAGACTTTTGCTAGTACTTGGAGACTGATGACCCAAGGAAATCCTGAAGTTGTCAAGTTTGATGCATTATGCACATTGCTGTTGCAAGAGTCACTTTTTAGAAAAAACAGGACTACGTAGCATGCAGTTGAACAGGCTTTTATTGCATCTCAAAGAAAGGGTGGTAATAGTAATGCAACCACTTCTTATGGTTCTGCTACGAGTGGCAAAACTTTTGTTCCTAATGCTTCTGCTGCCAGCACTTTGTCTGGCAATTCTGGTGATAAGGGCAAAAAGAAGATGTGTTGCCATTATTGGAAAGCTAATGATCACTTGATCAAGTCGTGTCCTAAGTTGAAGGCCAAAGAGGTAAGAAGAAAGAGGGTGGTTCCACTGCAAATGCTGGTTCCACTACAAATGCACCATTGTTGAGTCTTCTGTGAAAGGAGACTGTAGTGCTGATGTTGATGCAGAATGGGCTTTTAGCACAGAGTGCACTTACAATCCTGTTGTCCATGATGCATGTTTGTCAGTTGCTGCAGATTCATATATGTGGTATTTCAACAGTGATTCTACAAAGCATATTACCTCACATCGTGAATTGTTTACCTCTCTTGAGTCTGTCCCTCATGGGAATTCAGTCACTTGTGCCAACAATGCCTCTTATCCGTTTCAGGGAGCTGGAAAGATTGTGCTTACTACTGCAAATGGCAGTTCCTTCACACTTGTTGATGCACTTTATGTACCAGGGATCAAGAAGAATCTCTTGTCTGTATCCGCACTTGCTAGACTTGGACTTGTAGTCAAATTTGTGGATGACAGATGTACAGTTCATGATCTCAATTTTGGTGATGAAATTGATGCATCTGGCCTTTTGTGCTATGGGCTATATAAGCTCACTTTGTATGACAAGTGTGGACAAAATTTTGCAAATGTTGTTGCAAATTTAAGGGCTATTTCAAATGCAAAACTTTGGCATGCACGTTTTTGTCATCTGAATTTTGCCAGTTTGCTGTGTGTGAAAAAATCTGATATGGTTGCTTCTTTGCCGCCTCTTGAAGCACCTCTCAAACATGTTTATGAAGGTTGTATTTTGGGTAAGATGCAGCGTTCTAATTTTCCAAAGGATGGTTCAGTTCGGGCCACATGCAGGTTGCAACTTGTGCATAGTGATGTTTGTGGGCCCATGCAAACTCCGTCCTTGGGCAATTACCTGTACTTTGTGACTTTCATTGATGATTACTCTAGGCATGCATGGGTATTTCGGCTTAAAGGGAAGTCCAAAGTTTTTATGTGCTTCAAACAATTTCTGGCTATGGCTGAAAATGTCTCGAAATGTACTATGGGCACCCTCCATTCTGATCAAGGGGGGGAGTATATGTCTCATGAATTTAATGCATTTCTAGCTAGTCGTGGGATAAAACACCAATGTACATTGCCTTATACACCTCAGCAAAATGGTGTTGCTGAGAGGAAAATCAGGTCACTGACGGAAATGGCACGATGTATGGTCAAAAGTTTAGCTTTGCCGCATTCTTTTTGGCTTGAGGCCATCATGTGTGTCACTTATGTACTTAAGAGGTGTCCTACGAAAGCTTTGCAGTCTATTACTCCATATGAAGCATGGCATGATAGAAAGCCTTCTATTGAGCACATGCATGTTTTTGGTTGTTTGGCATATGCTTTGGTGCTACAACACAGTGCAAAAAATTGGATGATAAGGCTGGGAAATGTATTTTTGTTGGTTATAGTGCTGAAAGCAAAAGTTACAGGTTATATCATCCGCAAACAAATCGTATTCTAGTTTCACGGGATGTAGTGTTTGTGGAAGATTCTATTCAGCCCTTGCTGTCATGTACTAGACAGTAATGTAAGCTCACGGAATGTAGTGTTTGTGGAAGATTCTATTCAGCCCTTGCTGTCATGTACTAGAGATAGTAATGTAAGCTCACAGGACATTTATGACACTTTGTTGCCTCTTTTCAGTGGTGGAAATATGAGTGTAATTTCCAATGAGGCAAATGTACAGCCTATGGGGTTTCTAAAAATGTTACAGATCAACATATTATACTGATGCAGATGTACATGATGTACTTGATGAGGAAAGGGTTGAAAATGAGCAGGCTAGAGGTATGCCAAAATGGCTGGTACACACTTTACGTGACAGTAAATTGGATGCACCTTTGTCTAGTCATACTCGTTCAGGCTCTCACCATGCATCTTATGCATCAGATTGTTATGCTTTGGCTGTATCTAGCTTAGATGATGTTGAGGAACCTCTCTCTTTTGATGAAGCACAGAATTCAAAAAATTGGATGGCTGCCATGCAATCAAAATATGATGCACTTATAGAAAATGACACATGGACTTTATGTGATTTGCCTCTTGGCAAAAAGGCCATTGGTACAAAGTGGGTTTACAAGTTGAAACGCAAGCCGGATGGTGACATCGATCGCCATAAGGCTCGACTTGTTGCAAAGGGTTATGCACAGCAAAAAAGGCATAGATTATGAAGAAACTTTTGATCCCACTTGTAGTATGAATACAGTGCGTTTTCTATGTGCATTGGCAGCTCATTTTGGTTGGGATGTACATCAATCATACATTGTTAGTGCTTTCTTGAAAGGTGACATATTTGAGGAAGTTTATGTAACGCAGCCTCGCGGTTTTGTCATAAAAGAACAAGAGCGGTTTTGTCATTAAAGGACAAGAGGACAAAGTGTGCAGATGTAAGAAGGCTTTGTATGGGTTGAAGCAATCTCCTCATGCTATGTATGAGAAATCTGACACTCATTTGGTCAAACAAGGCTTTCGTAACAGTCCAACAAAAAGCACATTATATGTAAAGCATGAGGGTGTTGTACTTCTCATCGTGGTTCTTTATGTAGATGATTTGCTAATCACTGGACCAAATGAGAGACATATTGCTGAATTAAAGGCTGATTTAAATGCTACTTTCAAGATGAAAGATTTGGGGTTGTTGCACCATTATTTGGGCATACAGTTTAAGCAGTGTGATGGTGATATTGCCTTGTGTCAAAAAAGTTACATAGAGACATTGCTATGTAAGTTTGGACTTGAGGATTGCAAACCTATTGCCACTCCCATGGAAACAAGTTTGAAGTTGAATCTACATAATGCTGGCGATCCTACTGATGTCACTCTTTACCAAACTACTGTTGCCTGCCTCATTTATGTATGCAACACGAGGCCGGATATTCAATTTGCAGTCTCACAGGTCAGCAGATTTATGCATAGCCCAGGGTCTAAGCATTGGCAGGTTGTCAAGAGGATTTTCCGCTACCTTAGTGGCACTTTACATCTTGGCTTGTTTTATCCCAAGGGGGTATCATTGCTGCCAGACTTACATGCTTTTTCGGACTCAGATTGGGCTGGTTGTTTGTCCACAAGTGGTTTTTGTTTCATGCTTGGCAGTTCATGTATATCATGGTTGAGCAAGAAGCAACCTACTGTGGCCACTTTGAGTTGTGAGGCTGAGTACAGGGCAGTCTTCATAGCTACGGTTGAGTGTGTATGTCTCAGACGCCTTATGGCTGATTTGGGTGTTGGACAGGACACTGCCAACACTATCTACACTGACAGTCATAGTGGATTAGCAGTTGCTAGGAACCCAATTTTTCATACTCCCACAAAGCACATTGAGGTGCATTGCCACTATGTCAAGGAGAGGCTCTTAGTAGGAGAGATCAGCTTGGCTTATGTGCCAACACAGGACAACCTTGTAGATCTTTTCACAAAGGCATTGTTTCTTGTGAGAAGCTCAAAGCTTTCTGCAAAGCTTTGGGCTTGCTCCCCTTTGTGGACTGATCATGTCCTCAGGGCATGGCACTTCCCTTTACTCATGTGCCAGCTCTCGTTCACCGCATCACTCCAAGGGGGATTTGTTACCATATACATGTGGTAGTGATGTGTGTGAACACACTAGGACCGCCGGGGCATTTTTTCCCTCTTTAGGAGGTTTTTTCCCCCAAGAATTGTATATATGCCCATCACTCTAGGGCTATCTATCTTTCCATTGCACACTAAGTAACACACTCTCTATTGTGTGCCTTGAGCTTCCTTCGTCTTCTCCAAGCTGTGTACGTTTCTCTGCAACCCTAATTCCAACAATGGTTTGTTCAATTCATCCAAAGCTTTTAACCATTTATTTAATATGTAGTGTCAAAAAATATGAGAGCACAAACCGCGTATACTCGTAATCACTTTCTTACTGACCTCATCCAAGATCAATCTGCCGCTAATTTTTATCGAGTATAGCAAGCCCTCTCCCTTGGGACGCTTGAACCTAGATATCACTGCACGCAATTTGACAGGGATCTCAAGTGGTGTCTCAAGAGGGGTCATAGCTGCAGATACCTCCAGCAGAGTCTCAGCTCCAAAATGAGAAGTGTTGAGTGGGGTGAGCTCCGGAGGAGTAGCTAGTGGTGTGTAGTGAGGAGTGTCGTGTAGGGTAAGTCCTGGAGGAGTAGCTAGTGGTCTCTAGCTAGGAGTACCGAAAAGTTGTGCAAAAGCTGAAATAGAGGGCAACCCCGTGATCGATGTGGGGGCAGAAAAAGAAGGTGGAGGTAAGGAGCGCGATGACTACGAGGCGGTGTGAAAGTGTCAGTGGAACCTCCTCCACAGCAACAGCTGCCTCCACCACTAGAGCATCGATGCTTAGAGGAGTGTGTAGACTGTCTAGTTGACATCGAGCTCTCGGAGCGTGCTGATTGCTCTGAAGGAGATGGAGACTCCAAAAGAGTGGGATGATGCATCTGTGTGTCGGCATCGTGGTGGAGATCGTACCACCTCCTCTTCTCGGGTCCAAGGAAGAGTAAATATACATATGGATTCATACCTGCATTAAAAAAAACATATTTGGAGTGAAAACATCTTAATGATAACAATTTGGTTAACAATTTGAAGTTAAAACAATTTAATTCAGAAATTTATTCAAAATTTGATGTTTCACAAGTTTTGTATAGAGACAAAAGTGGACAAAACTGCTCAAATACAAAGTCCTTGACAAAAAGGGAGCAATATATCTCAAATATAATGTCCATGACTCTAAGAGGTTTCTCTCTCATCCTCACATAATTGAACATAACTCCCTATTTCTATGTAGAGCTCTTTATCCAAGCAAATGTTTGGAGTTTCATCCAGGCAGTCCTTTGCATGCATCCCTCCTTTAGAAGCTGTTTTGGGCTTGTCTAGTGCCATATCCATGGCTTCTTGTTTGTTTTCCATGGATGCCAAGGTAACTGGAAAATTGTAGCCATCGTACACCCGTGCACTACGTGGAGCCACCTCTATAACATACCACCAGTTTGGTTGGGACTTTGTAGAATAGAATATCACATCCAAGAGCGACATATCTTACATGAGTAGTGAGGGCACACAAGTCCTCTAAAGTCGGATGAGGCAAAATTTACCGACTTACTTGTTCACAATGATCGAGTAATACAAAGTGTCTCAAAGGTCAGTCCACTTCTTGGTTGAGTCCACCTCAAGAACATAACTCCCTATTTCTATGTAGAGCTCTTTATCCAAGCAAATGTTTGGAGTTTCATCTAGGCGGTCCTTTGCATGCATCCCTCCTTTAGAAGCTGTTTTGGGCTTATCTAGTGCCATATCCATGGCTTTTTGTTTGTTTTCCATGGATGCCAAGGTAACTCGAAAATTGTAGCCATCGTACACCCGTGCACTGCGTGGAGCCACCTCTATAACATACCACCAGTTTGGTTGGTACTTTGTAGAATGGAATATCACCTGCAAGAGCGACATATCTTACATGAGTAATGAGGGCACACAAGTCCTCTAAAGTCGGATGAGGCAAAATTTACCGACTTACTTGTTCACAATGATCGAGTAATACGAAGTGTCTCAAAGGTCGATCCACTTCTTGGTTGAGTCCACCTCAAGGAAACCCAGCTCTCCTTTGCGCACAATAGCATTGTAGTCCTCCGTGTTTATCTTGAACCATTGCACATCAAACAATCCACGAAAAAACCTATGTAGTCTACCCTCAAAATTTCTTGTAGCGTGCCAAAGTATGTGAGTTTCGCTACCACAGGATCTGCATCCAAAAAATCGTCAAGGACTTGATTGTTTGAAATTTTTCATGACTCCACAATCTTGTGTAAAATGCCTTTTGTCGGTCCGTTGTACCCTGAAAGGCTAACCTTTACACCATGATATTGTGTATGGCTTATACTACAACCAACAACGATAATGAGTGGCTGTCAATACGAAAAACATACCACGGGTATAAGATTAAAAGTATACTTTGGGGCCGCATCCTCGTGAGTACTCCCACTCCTCTTCATCCACCTACTCGTCGCGTTGTTGTGCATTTTTCAAGGCGTTATGTAACCATATTAAGCTCATGAATGTTGCAAGGCTCTCAAGGCCCATCAGAGGATGCATCGATGGTCATCTTCCCCGTCTCCAATCATGTCTTACAGCTTCTCGCTCTTGCTTTGTATTCTCTTACTGTGTGAAATCCACGTTTGCATCATTGGGTTGTGAAGCATGCAAAATTGATTGATCTTAGACTCTTCATCCTCCGTCCTGTTCTTTTCCACACTGAGATTGCACATCACAATTCCAAAAATGCGCTCATCATCAATGGTGTACCAAAATGTATCTCTTGTGCAATCAGGTCCAGAGAGCCACTCTCCAATGTACACGAGGGACTCTCAAATAAGTCAACCCTTTGCCATGCTACTCTCTGGATGTTCCTTTTGATGCACATATCTCTTGAGCGTTTTCATGAAAAGTTCTAAAAAGAACATCCACCTAGAATGAATTGTACCTACTATTTCACCTCGTCAACTACGTGAACGAGAAGGTGCACTTGAATGGTTAGCATGGTAGTAGGAAAGTGTGTCTCGAACATGCAAACAATCTCCGCAAAGTTTTTTCTAGCAGATCGTATAGAAACTGCGTCGATGTCCTTTTGGGAGATCCATTGGACCAATTTTTCAAGTTTGTAGATTTTTTGGCAAACACTGGGGGACAAACAACCCTCAATGGCCACCAAAAAATTAAACAGCAAAATATATTTAGCATTGGGATCAAAGTAGATATTACAAAATAGATTTAGTATTGCTCTAGTTCAATTTGAATGTACTTGACGTAGATATATTAGTCATGTGACTTAAAACCAGTAAGCTTTCCATCCTTTGTGAATGATGTCCGAAGCGAGCGCATCACACCTGTGGACGTACGCATGGATCAAATTATCCATTTCACTTTGCATTTTTATTGTCCTGTCAAGATCCATGGTGCTCTAGGTAGCTTTATCAATCCGTCGTTTGTTGTCTGTGCCCAGTATTTCTCCATACGATCAGCCTCCCTAAGGTCGATTCTGGCTCCCAATGTATCTTTCTTTCCGATAAGATGGTCCCACAACAGATTACCCACATTCTTGAATATGTGCATTGGATCCAGCAAGTGATTGATCTTGAGTCTTTGCCAGTATGGCGACTCATACCATAGAGAGAGTCTCTTAATCCCTAGGGGTAGACTGTTTTCACACCATCTCCTGCTCTCTAACCATGCTCGAGCAGGCATCCTAAGTGGCTCTCTTCCCAAGAAACCCTCTCATAACTTGTGATTCTTTGGGATATGGGCTGGATGACCTTCATATATTTGCTCTTGATGTACATTAAGTCTAGGGCCACATGTGGTGCATGCGTTGTAACTACTTGTCTAAAGCCTTGCACCCATACACACGACAGTAAACCAACTGAAGCCCTGCACCCATCACATGACAATAAACCCTGTCACAAGAGTTTGAGTCTCACCTGAGCATTCTGCTAGCCCAAGATAGTCATGCATTGTCCACATTAGAATGCCTTTGATCAAAGCATTGCGTTGACATGTATGTCGGCTCATATCCACCACTTCTATGCATGTCCACAATTGTTGCACCTCTTCCAATAGTGGATAAATATACACATCCATATTCTTCACTTTATACCACCCCAGCTCAATCAAGATTAAAAATAGATGTCCCTTCTTAGTCATCAACCACGGGGGAATGTAGTAGTTGACAATGAAACTTGGCCATACACTGTAAGATGTCGACCTCAGACCAAATGGATTTATGCCATCCATTGCCGAGGCGCAAATTTGGAGCTTTCCTAGCAAAATCCGGCCACGTGTTGTCGATATGTTTCCATGCCACACAATCTGCAGGGATCTGTAGCACACCATCCAAAGATCTGTTCTCCTCATGCCATGTTGCTAGAGCAGTCATGGACAAGTGCATTCCAAGAAATGCTTGATATACAAGGCAGCACAGAAAAATATTGTAGCACTTTTTGCCCATGGAGATCCATTCGATATCATTTTGGACACTTTTGCATGTACACATATTCCCCCCTGAAAAGAATGCAGTCATTAGAACAAGCTTGAATGAAATTTTAATCCATCCCCAAGGTTCATAGGATCTTTCTTCCATCCTCTCTAAAATCTAATATCACATTATCAACTGGCACAATGTGCTCCTCTAGCAATCTACACAGAGAAACACAATAACATATCTCGTAGTTTGGTACATTATACATATATAGTTTTTTATTGAAGTTGACACATTGCAAGGAGATTATCTAAAAAAATTGTGACACTGGTGTCACTCCATCTAAACTTTACTTGCACATTGAGAAGAACCAGGTGTGCCTTCAATCTAGACACTCGTGCTCCATCATACAAGGGTGTGTCGGCCTCACATTTCATGTCATCATAGACAAGCCTTTTTTTAATCTATGATCGTCTCAATCATTTCTTCAATTTGGGCTCAACGAACACGTCTATTAGGTTGCTATATCGCTGCTTGTTGGCCAGTATTAGAGTCCAAAGAGTTGTAATTGGCAACAACTTAATTTATAATAGATGGATCAAACTCACCAAACTTGTGAACGTGCTTTAAAGAAACGTGCATTGTTCATCACACAACATGTTTGCATTGATTACAAGGACATAAGATCCTTGTTGCAAGATAGACTCTCAATCGGATGGCCCCCCTTAATTTTCAATACTCATAATGATTGTGAATATCTTGAACCCTAAACATAAATTCTCTCTCTCTCTCTCTCTCAGCAATCAACCATAAAACACATTGTAAACCGTACCTCAAATTCTCTAGCAGTGCCCGATCCCTGCACACCTCGGTCTAGAGGTGTACGGAGATCAGAAGTACCGGGTTATAATCTCGTATTTATTGGTCATTTCCTATATTTATGGGTGCGACAAATTTGCACATCCACGTCTACATGACAATCCATGTAGTGGGCAAACCCCCCTTTGCCTCTTGTTCAGCTCAAGCCATGTCCTATCTAGCTAGTGTAGAGTACTTCATATTCTCTAGCCATGTCCGATCCCCGCACACCTCGCTTGGATTGTACACGGAGATCAGGACCACCAGGTTATAATATCGTCTTTATTGGTCACGTACATAATCTTAAATATACATATACATAAATCGCACACATTTTTGAACGCATACTCTTTTTCCAAGTTTCATATACATTTCAATTGAGTGACTGTATCCTCACATTCATTGCATATTCAAAAAGGTTTCACATGGTGGTGATGGCGAGCTCTCTTATTGTGAAGACATGCTGAGAAAGGAGCACAATAAAGAAGCTCTTTTGTGAAGCACTCTACAGCAGCTACATGCAAGCTATCTGTAAGCTCACACGTGCAAATGGCTTGCGGAAAAATCAAAGTTCGTAAAATTTTAAGAGGCAAAAACATAGCGAACTTCAGAAACGACTTTTCCGCAATCATTTGCGCATGTGAGGCACATATTCATCTCGCTCTCTACCTACCTAAACCCATGGAAGCTACATGCAAAGCTATTTGCAAGTTCACATGCGTGAACAGCTTGTGAACAAGCTGTTTTCAAAGTCCGGACGCAAAAACGCTTGCAGACTTCAAAAACAACTATATTGTGAGTCATTTGTGCATGTGAGCTTGCAAATGACTATATATCTAAACCTAACAAGCTACATGCAACATATTTGCAAGAGTACATATATGCGCAAATAGCTCAAGGACAAGCTATTTTGAAGTTCGCATTGTTTTAAATAATCCTAAATCTAAACCTACACACACATATATCTTGCACCCTACAGTAATGGGAGGACTCTTCCACTGCGTACAACACAAAACACGGGCTCCACTTAGAGCCATAATTTTGGCGGGAGGTAGATACCTAATCATCCCTCTCTTTACCTACACTTAATTTTCCCTCTCTATATAGCGAGGTAGAGAGGGGTAAGTTGAGCGTAATTTGATAGAGAGAGAGAGAGAGAGAGAGAGAGAGAGAGAGCATAGAGACTAGAGCGATAGGGTAGAGAGAGCAATAGGAGATTTATTATACCCAGAATAGCACACTACAAGCAATAAAACAATAGATTTGTATACCTAACGAATCGTACAATGTATAATGCATGCTATATGTGACCAAAGAGATACAAAGAGCGAGAGAGAGTAGAAGAGCATGTGTACATCACCTCCTAGAGCGAAGTGCTACACCGGCACAATGAGAGAGAAGAGAAGATAAGAGAAGAGTACACACAAGCACTGGGTGCAATCTCACCCGTGCAAGCGTGAGCATTTTCTTCTTGCATGTATTTATTTATCGATTTCTTGAATGCTCATAATAAGTACAAACTGACCGGCCGTACATAAATGGCCAAAGCTCATAAAGAGCACTCGAATAATAGAGTGAACATAATTGTTATATCCTTTCACATAGGCCTTAGTTCAATCAATCCTTTTCCACTTATCGGCTGTAGTAAAAAGCTATATATCAATTTCCATTACATACCTCTTTGTTTGAAAGCAAAATTCCTCAGTTGCGAAGATAAGTATCTGCAAATTAGAATTGTCAAAAAAACAACGGTTAGCATTTTATGGTAGAAATATTATCTATTGAAAGAAAAATTTATAAATTTAAACAATTTGTTTATGTTTTATCCACATATTGCATATTCTAGTGTCCCATACCACTAGAATAAGCAGTATATGTCTTATCTTGATGATTCAGGATATCATTGGTCACACTCATCACCAATTTTCATAAATGTCAAGTGCAATTTCATAAACACTGTCGCAACAAAAAATCATCATATACCAATTTCAAACCCAATTTTAAAGCCAATATGTGAATCCAAATCCAAATCACTTTCATTATGTACTCGGGTAACAAAATTATACTAGGGACAGTGATGGCCAGCCACTGCAGCATGATGTTATTGGTGTTGCCTCAATTGATGAATTTGCACTAATGGTACCTAAAGCGGCAGAGTTGTATTTATTTTTATTTAAAATAACAAATGCATAATTTGTCGGTCTGCTGCCTAAATCGAAAAATTTGCACTCGTGCTGCCTAAATCGGCGGATATGCACTACAGACAATTAGTGTTGCATAAATCAAATAATCTATACCAAGATGAGTATTTACACACTGCCTAAATCGGCGAATCTGTGTGCATGTGACCAACGGACTAGACAAAATATAAAAATTTACAAAACATTTACCTGGTACCAAATTGGAGCATGTTTGAGTAGCAAAATACTTACATATCATTGTTCACGATCCCAGAGCACCTTAGCTCATATGAGTAGCTACAGAGCTTGAAGACAAATCTTTCAACAAAATTCCATTCAGGGCAAGTAGGAGCCAAAATGTTAGAGGTGCCTGATTACATAGCGTATAAGACAATGCAAATAAACAAAACATGAAAAGAGGAGTGATGTACTTGATGTACATAGCTGGAGGGTATGCTGCATTTGAAAAATCATGTACCTGTGTGTGCATGCAGAGATAGCTATAATTGAAGGAGTCATAATTTGGATCGAGGGGTGTCATAAACAAAATTCCAGGAGGTTCGATGAAGAAATAGCTTATTATCAAGGTGATATGCAATCCAACTAAGTTGAGTTTGTTTCCTGTAATGTTCTGTTTGAATGGAGCAGTCGCCATAACAAAGAGTTTGGGCCCAACCTTGTGTAAGAGGGTTAGTCTACTCAATCGAATAGCCACACAACCAAAGTTGTAAAATAATGTTGCAAAATTAAAACAAAGATACGAGTTATCAAATTGTTGTAGACCATACATGTTTGTCCTTAATGGTGTGCTTATAATAAACTCAAAAAGGAAATAGTCCACATTATGGTCTGCAGAACTCTTTGGGAATGATTAGATACAAAAAGAGTTAGGAAAAATAAATTAAAATTAAAATTTGAAGACGGTGATCAAATCATGTGGGTGAGTGCATGCCAGCCAAATATTTGTATTGCCATAAAAATGTGATGAGGATAATGGTGTTGACCAAATTGAGTATAATTAAGAAGTAGAAAAATATGAGAATGAGTAATTTAGCAAGAAAATTTTCATAAATTTGTAAGTACATTAGATTTTAATCCCTACAAATGTCATGACTTTTTCTAACCTGAATTAATGAAATAAATCACAGAAGACCATGTAGTATCATCATACATGTTGTAGAAAGTGGTTATAGCTGAAGCTGAATGTAGGCGTATTTATAGATATGAGCAGATAAAATTTTGTACTAGCTGGTGCTAATTAAAAGCATTAACCAACTTAAAATATAATACTCACAAGATTGCTAGAAAGAGAAAATGATTCTGGAATATTGTGCTACGTACGTATTGAAAAAAAAATCATGAAAACCATGCCATATTGTTTGTGCTACAAGAGGTACTGACAGAAGGAGAAAATGGTAACTAACAATAAACCAAGAGACAAGTTATGAATCACAGCATAAGAAAGACGATAGAGATGTTGCAATATGCTAAAACATTTGTACTACATTAGAGATCTATCGAAAAAAGGGATGAAGGAAGCCTCTATAGGCTGATTACAATAGCATCTCTCTAGGGAGCCTTCACCAAAAGCTCTATGACCTCACATCACAAATGAGATTTTGCATTTAAAATTTGTATGGAGGTGAAGATTTGCAAATTATAATATTTAAAGACAAAGAGATGCTTTTCGTGCTTTGTGACACTTGTGCCATCAAAAAAAACTATACGTTGTCGGTGGATATGTGTTCGAAACGTGAGTCGGAAAGGCGTCGGGCCTCTTGCTGTGAGAGGTGTGAGAGAGAATAAGAACAGTAGGTGAAAAAGACTATGACAAGCACCGTAAACTTCAATTAATCAAGTCAAGCTTTAAAGTACAACTTAATCCTTAGCCAAAGTAGACTGTTAGCTATACCGTCACTTGGATCATCTAATAACTAGAAGTTTAAGCTCCCGATTTACAAGATTAATCGGGCCGTTAACGACACTAGACTTAACAGGATTTTTAATCAATCTCTAGTTGATGACAATGATGTTAATTCTCTCTTGGTGCTTTATCTGCTTCAACTGCCCTTGGATTTTGTGAACTTTAATTCTGCTCACTGCCTCAATCATCATGCTTCACTTATTGTCAAATATTTTGCAACTTCCTCCTCTATTTGCTTTGCACTGTCTTCATTGCCGCTCACAAGCTTCGACTTTCTCCTCTAAGCGACTTGCTTCAATTGCCTTCAAGCTCTGTATGCTAGTGATTCCTCTTACCGAGCTTGAGAGAGAGAGAAAAGCCTCCTGCTTTCTCCGAGAGAGAGAGAGAGAGAGAGAGAGAGAGAGAGAGAGAGACTTTAGCACCTTGCTTAGTTTCGAGATCGAGGGAGAGAGTCATTTTTTCTCCTCTTCGACTCCTTTCATCGACTTCTCAAGCGATACCCTTCTTCCTTGTTCAAGCAAATCCTCCTCTTGAGTATTCTCTCCTCTGTTTGCTTCAATCCGAGAGAGAGAGAAGAAGCACCTTGCTTAGTTTTGAGATCAAGAGAGAGAGACATTTTTCCTCCTCTCCGACTCCTTTCTTACGCGAGAGCAAGAGAGATAATGCCTCGACCTTCTTCTTCTGCTCCGTGCTTCATGCCCTTTCTCTCCTTTGCTTCCCCTAAAACTCCCCTTGTTTCTTCTCCTCATGCATCTCTCGTTACTTCGTTAGCGTAGTGGGCAATTCGAAATCCCTGGCCTGTCATTAGCCCACGTGGTTCCAGCGCTTAAAAGCATCCCTTCTTAGCTTCTCACAACGGCGTGACAAGCGCCTTGCTGAATTGGCAGGCTGAGGGTCGAACCAACACCAAATCTGTTGCCGTCGGTGTCAAATGGGGCATCCGAGCATTTTGATCATTTCACGTTTCAACGTCAAGGCCATCTGAGCTGTGTGTCACCCTATGCATCCCCTTACCCGCTGCCTGTCGTCGCCCTGCTCGCTGCTCACGCTTCCTTCCCTTTTATTTTCCCCTTTATTCACACTTAAAACCCCTTTTTGGGCAGCCATTAAACAGGCCTTTGGGTGGCCGGCTTCCCCTTTGTGAATATGGGCGGTCTCTTGGCCCTTAAGCTTCATAAAGGCACCACATTTGGCATGCATATCAAGCAAGGCACCGGCAAGGTTGGCATTCTCTGCACTCCACGAGACGACATCTTATAATGAAACCTCATCAATAGCTTTATGCTTTTGTAAGGCACCACATTAATCACCCAAAGCATCATTGAGCACGGCATGTTTAGCCAAGAGCCCTCATGCATTGCACAGTCAATCAAGATATTGCCAAGCACGAACTCTTCCGCCAACAGTCCTTGACTAACAATATCGTCGTGAATTTTGTTGTCCATACCAGCATCTTAAATAATGCCACATGCTTCTAAGATGCACGTGAAGGTGATTGCACTTGCTGGAAGGCATTCCCTTCGCACTCATTTGTGTATCAGCTTCTCAAATAATGCCAAAATTATCCATCTCAGTAGTGTCGGCAACTGATACCGGCCTCAAGCTGTATTATCTCATCAGATCGGACTCTGCTTGACGAGCCGTAAATCCCTGTAGACCTCTCAAGCTGCATAGAACGCATACAAACCCTGCTGAAGAGGCCAAAATTCCCAAATGGCACCCCGACCGAGCCGACCAGACTAGTACGGAACTAGCCCCCGGTGAAATTTAATCTAGCGATATCTTGGTAACCGTAACTTTGATCTCTGATCTGAAAAGACTAAGGCGCTCCACAAAGTGAGCACTTTAGGTCCATGCATTCATGGAATTGGAGGTGATCTCTTTAGATATCTGATTTCAGTGTTGGAATTTACAGCTACTGGAAAATCGTCAGTTTAGTTAGTGAAATTGGAATGGAATAGGGAAACTGGACTGAAATAGTTAACTGAACTGAGATACTCTACTGGGACTAGAAACAGACTGAATGACTGGAAAAATGTTTCAGGTTCAAATTCAGAGTTTATGAAGAACAAGTACAAGGTATAACAGACTGAAGCCCAATTGACTACTAAAGTAATGATCACAGAGTAGAATTACAGGTGAAGAGATTGTAACGCTTCGGAGACTAAAACCAAGAGACTAAGAGTAAGAAGTCAAAAGTACAAGCAGTCCAATTACTATGTAATGGATCCTATTTATAGCCTCTTGAGGTTATTGTGGTAACCGTCATGGTAATTACTGATTGTACCACTGTCGGCTTCAAGGAGACAGTTCTCGCCTGTTGAGACTTTCTTCGTCGATTTCTGAAAAAAAATACAGCGTCTGATTCTTCTGAGGTGTTGAGGAACCTCTTCGCCTTCTTGCTGGGTTGGCCGATGTTCCTCATGAGTTGGCCTATGTTCTTCATGATAGTACTCTTCTGAAGTTGCTAACTCTCCTGGTATTGCTGACTTTATTCCATACTTCATGCTTGTTGAGTGCTTGACACCCCTATAATTGTAATTCTAAGGGTGTCCAGCCAAAGAAATTCCAGCAGCTTACTGGAAAAATCCACTTTCTGATTCTAAAATTGGCTGAAAAAATCCATCGTCTTACTCTGAGAATTGGAAAAATACACCATTGGATTGTGAGATGGAACTACCCAGTATCCATCCACTGAACCCGCTTTCTCTTGCCCTTCGATCATGTTGGTGTTTCAGAAGTCCCAGTGCCAGCATTGTCCTTCAGGATAAGTCTGTAAATGGCCTCCTGCTCAAGCTGATCCCGCCTTTCTGTGGTCATTTCCACTTCATAATACGTGAGAGGATGATAGGTTTTGGTGTTGAGATCATAGAGCATGCGTTTGTCTTTTGTTAGACGAATTCATCCAATTTATGACAATGTGAAGTTGTATGGATCCATCCTTCTGGAGAGGCTGATTTGTTTTAATCCTAGCTTCAAAGAGAATCTCGGCCATCTCTCTGTACTTTGGCCCCAGGCTTGGTTTAGCCGTAACATCCTTTTCAGGGATTTTAGAGGACTCCATAGTAAGTTGCAGCAGCTGGTTTGTGATCTTGGTGAGACCCCTAAGCTAGATTTTCCATTGTCCCATACACAGCTTAACCCTCTGTATCTCCTCCTTTAGTTCCCCAGGATCATTTAATTGAAGAGCATCATTGAGCAGTGTTCTTCAAGTTTTCCATTCTATAGTGGATCGCTCATACCAATCCTGAAGATCATCAGTAATATTATAGTATGTGAGCCGATCTACTGGTTCTGGATGTTGAGGATACATTGCTGGAAAAAACCTAGGCAACTCAGCTTCTCTAGCTGGTAAAGCATACAGGAGGACTGGGGAATCGGGTACAAACTCTAAAAATTTGAGGACAGCCTAGTTCTCTTGTTGCATCATCTTTCTAGTTACTCTGACCAGCTGAAATAGTTTTCGGAGAGCAGTTGCTTGTTCTCCTACTGTCATTTGAGTTGGAGGCCCCTTACTGGTGGTAGCCTGATCTTCAATAATAGCTTGTACCCTCTGATCCAGAACTCTCCTGAAAATTTTCATTTGCAGTAAAACTTTTTTCAATTGACCTCTGACGCCTTTCATACATTTAAAGGTTGGCATGTTCCCTAGGAGGAGCTCTAATTTGATGGCTAGGGAATGACAGTCTACAGTAGACTGCCGTTGTCAGTATGGATTAGCTAGTTTGTCATTAGAGGTTAGTACCCATTTAGGTACTCTCTATAGCAATTGAATTTTGCTAGGATGCTCAGGCAGTTGGCACACCTCTTGGTCATGGAAAGCAGCTGATTTCCAATGTTGGACCATTTCTTTGGCACCGATATATATTCGTTGAAATCATTCAAGATCAGACAAAATAATATCATCCTCCAAATACATCCTAGTCATAGGAGCTTTCTGATGTCTTAGTCTCTTGTTCAGTGTGATGAGTTGTAATGAATGTTGCTCATCACCTTCGAGAACCTCAGTCACAGCTTTACCTTTCCCCTTCTCATTCGAACTGTGTTGTGACTGGTGTACTAGTGAATTCCCAGTGTTGCTAGGTTGTTGATCTCCAGCCTGCTCATCATCGAACTGCTGACCCCTATACTGGTCTGGCTGGTCTGTATTGGGCTGATTTCCCCCTATGGCCCCTGCTCCACCATCATCAGATCATGAAGGTGGAGATGGAGGAGAGTCATCATCATCATGCCTTTCTGTAGGTTCATCCTCCTTCTCTTCCTCTTCTAATGCTTTATCATCAGCCTCATCAAGGTTGTTAGGCTGTTTGATATAGTCCAGGATAGCTTGATTTTCCAAAGCACTATTGTATTCAGAAAGTTTATCCTGCAAATCACTCTGCATTGTTTCCATGAGCGCCCTCAAATTATCTATATTGAAAATAGCATTCCCCTCTGGATTCAGTATCTCAGCCAAATTATTATAGATATATCCTTCAAAGTGGCTTTCAATGCAGTGTGACTGGTCAGCAAATGAGTTGAAATCAACTTTCTTCATTCGCAGCATGGTTTCAAATCTGCCAGCAGCTCTTTCAGCCTCTTCCTTTTCTTCTCTAAGCATCCTCATCTCAGACTCCATCTTTGACAGTTTATTTTCTAAATGCTGAATGGTCCTCTGATTTTCAAGGATACTGTGCCGCAATAATTGTGCTCTTCTATCTTGCTCCAACTTCTCAACTTGCTGCTCAGTCTCCCTCAGTTCAGCCTTTAACTTGGTCAATTCATAATTAGACACTAAGGCATCCAACATTTATCCTATAGCATTCACAATAGTGTCCAAGACGACTGAATAAGTACTGATAGCCCATCATTCACCGTTGCTGGGTCACAGGCAACTGGCTCATAAACTGTGATAGGAGCCATATATGGTAGTGTAGCATAATCAGATTTATGCAGGAGTAGGTGTCCTTTGAGAGGATGAGTCTGCAGTTGTTGTAACCGATCCTTCTTGGTTAAATGCAAAGCTGCTTCACTGTAAGGGACGGAAACTTTACCAAGTGGACTCGAAGGTGTTGGTCCTTTTTCCTTATGAGTCTGACCCACTGGCTGCTCAGCACTGGTCCTGTCTGACTGGTCTTTTCTTGCACTAGTGGTCGCGGAAATTTGCCTTGCTGGCTAGTTGATTCCACCAGTGATCTGGACGGGAGGCTATTCGGACTGGTTAGCTTAAGTCTGGTCTACTGGAGTCTTTTCAACAAACACTATTTTGACGTGACTTTCCAGCTCCTTAAGGAAAGCACTGCTTTTGGCCAGTGTACTTTTTGATCTTTTAGAACTGCCAGCTTCCTCTTGCGTGGCTTTCCTTTTTGGTCCAGTGAGAGCTAACTGGTTATCTGGGGCTTCTTCATCTGATGATAAATCCACATTGTTAGTTACCGGAAAGGGATTTTGACTCCAAGCCATCCTTACCTAGTCATGAGCGTCCGAAGAAGTTTCCCCGTAAAGGAATTGCCAAACATATCAACCTTTGAAAACATTTTGGGATTTCAACTTAGCAGTCTGCTGAAGCACATTATGTGATAGAATCTGACATAGATTTATTGGAATTGTGGCGTCCAATCTTTTTGCCAGTAACATAGCAAACGGTTCTTTTGACAGATAAGTTGGGTTGTATTTGAGACTCACAGTTTCAGCTACAAAGCGGTAAGAAGCAGGAATGTCCAGACCCGCTACTACTGGAACCCCTTGCGCATTGGCTTTGCGTTTCTTCTTGGCAGCAGCATCTTCTTTTAGAGCTACACTAATATGTTCTGTTGTTGCTACAAATGGCTTTGGCTCATTTGGTATCTTGAATGCAAAAGCAACATTTTCAGGTGTTACCGACACTTTCCTACCATAGACCATAGCACTTCCTTCATCCACATTGAAGGAATCAAGAACTTATCTAATGATAGCTGTGTCAAACTCAATTCTTGTGGCTTGCACAACCACATGTAAATCCCACGGTCGGAGTAATACCTAGGCTTGCTCAGTGAACACATACCGCTGTATTTTACTGTGAGGGATAAGTGGAAGAGAAGCTTTTGCAGCAGCAATAAGTGCTTGGATCTCCTCTGTAGTTTCATGCATCCTTTTTGACATTTTCTTCCTACCCATACACCGTGAAGACGATGAATTAGTAGAGGAAGAAGAATAGAACTTACTTGAATCTTCAAACCCGTACCCTGGTGTGGCTCGTAAAGATAGATAGCAATCAGCAGTTTCCTCACACGAAGAAGTTTGTGGTTGTAGTGACAAAACTTCAGAGCTTGGCGATGGCGAATGGATAACAATAGGCAGGTGTCGCGCAGGAGATTTACGAGAAAAAATACCTACTCGCCTTACTGTTATACGCGTTCGCGCTATAAAAGCTCCACTACTTACCGTTCCTAGAGTCTTGTGCACCCCAAATGACGTGGCACACATGCATTGGCTAATACTCTCCATCGTCTCTGAAATGATTACTACTGATAGTCAAACTAACCCTTTTCCCCATGAAAGCTGATATTGGTTTTGACACTTCACTGATTCTGGTACTACCATGGTTTTGTCATACTGAGACTTTTTCGACCCTTTGAATGGCTCTGGAATTGGCTGTACATGAAAAAGGCTTAAAATAGCTGATTCTAGAATTTCCTGATCTTCAGTTCTCAGACTACCAGTAGCCTTATCCCTAGAAGTCTCTCTCTGTCTTCTGAATAATAGAGCTTGATTTTGGCCCCATTATATACCCCTGGCAACAGTAATCTAGATAAATCTTTCAATCTTATTGTGCCATTGGAGAACACCCAATCAACTTCATATGGACCTGCCCAAGCTATCTTTAAGTTCAGTTTTTTAGGGCCTAGTTTTGATTGATATAACAGAACCAAATCTCCTTTCTGAAACTCCATGACTTTGATTCATCTGTCATGCCAGTGTTTCCTTCTTTGTTGAACAATTTTTTGTTCCAGCATAGCCCTCTGCCTTAACTCATCCAGCTGTGTTAACTCCTCCAGTCTTTGTTTCATATTGTGATTAAAATCTAACCCATACTCGACTGCCATCCTGAGACTGGGTATGACAAATTCCATAGGCACAATAGCTTCAGTGCCATACACCATTCTAAACGGTCTCAATCTCGTGGTGACCTTATAAGCTGTTCGATATGCCCAGAGAGCACTTTGAAGTTTCAAATCCCACTTGTGTGGCTCTTTCTGCACAATCTTAGTGAGAATAGTCTTGACAGTCTTGTTACTGCTTTCGGCTTGCCCATTGCATCTAAAATAATATGGTGTTGATTTCCGATGCTTGACTGAAAGCATATCCATGAGAATGTCCATAGTGTCATTGATAAAATGCGTATCCTGGTCTGACACAATCTCCACAAGACATCTGTATCGACAAACAATATTTTCAAATAGAAACATAGCAGTGGATTTTGCCGTGTTGTCGGGAAGAGCCTTAGCTTCCACCCATTTGGTCACATAACAAGTGGCCATCAATATATACCTATTCTTCCTTGGAGTAATTTTCTTGATGGGATCCACAAAATATAGACCCCATTTCATAAAAACACCCAGTGGCTGAACCGGTGTGAGAGGAGTCATATCTGCTTCCGTGGGTCTGCCTCTCTTTAGCATATATCACAAGTTTTACAAAATCTTCTGACATCAGATATTAAAGTCTGCCACCACAAGCCAGCCTACATAATATTTTTGGAAGTGATATCAGTAGAAAAATGTCCCCCAGAATCCCCATTATGTGCCTCTAAAATAACTTGCATTCATCCCTCCTTAGGCACACATCTACGAAGAACCCCATCGACTCCCAATCAGTAAAGTGATCTGCCAATGATGGTGAACTTCAGACTCTTAATAATCAGGGCCTTCTTCTGATTCTGAGTCCAGTTATCTAGGAATTCTCCTTTAGAAAGAAACTGATATACCTCATACAATTCTGGATCTTGATTCTGCACAGCTATTAACTGAAATAGTTCTGCATCCAGGCTCGTCTCTTAAAGACACCTCAGAGGTCCGTACTCCTAGACGACAGGAAATCAGCACCACAATGGTTTTTTCAGGGCTTATGGAAAATACAAAATTCAAATTCCATCAGAAACATCATCCAGCGTATCAGTCTGCCTTGAATAAGGACTTTATTAATCAAAAATAATAAGGCCTGATGATCCACATAAAAATGAAATAGCTTGCCTAGCAAATAATGTCTGAATTTGGTAGCACTGAAAACCATCCCTAAGGCTTCTCTTTCAGTAGTTGTATACCCTTGTTCAGCCTGACTGAACCTGCGATTGGCAAAGTACACTAGATAATCAGTTCTTCCTTTTGGCTAAGCCAGTATTGCTCCCATCGCCAGTCCTTAAGCATCGACATGTACATGAAAAATGACGTCCCAGTTTGGTTGTTGAAGGACTGTCTTACTGATAATAGCATTCTTTAAATTCTAAAAACTCTCCTCACATTCATCAGTCCAACTGAACTTGCTGGTCTTCTTTGTAAGTTCATAAAAAGGTAATGCCTGAGAAGCAAACTTGTGCACAAATTGTCTATAAAATTGATATATCCCAAGAAAGAGCTTAAATCTGACACATCCCGAGGCGCCTTGGCCTGTTGGAACACTTGATCTTGTCATTGGCCATTTCTATACCATTCATGGACACTACATGTCCCATTAGCTTTCCTTTCCAAACTAAGAAAACAAATTTGAATGGGTTCAAACAGATCCGCTTTTTCTGACAGCACTGAAACACCATTTCAAGAAAAAGTAAATGCTTCTCCTCTGTTGAATATATAGTGGAATCATTCATAAATATGGCAAGGAATCGGTGAAGAAATTCACTGAATATTTCCATCATACATCATTGAAAAGCGGTTGGTACATTGCAAAGACCAAATGGCATTACTAGATACATAAATGCTCCCCACTCAGTAATGGAAGTGGTTTTACTCCGGTCTTCAGGAGCAATCTGTAATTGGTTATAGCCACTATAACCATCCATAAAGCAATACATCTCATATCTTGCTATTTCATCAAGCGACATATCCGTGAAGGGTAATGGAAAGGGATCCTTAATTGTTTGAGCATTCAGCTTCCTATAATCCACACACACTCTAAGCTTTCCATTTTTCTCGGGTACCACCACAATAGGGAACAACCAGTCATTACTAGCTACTTTAGTACTAAACCCAGCCTTTAGAAGGTTATCAATCTCTTCCTTCACCTTCTTAGTGTAATTTGAATTCATTATCGTTGCAGCCGTACTGGTCTGGCATCTGGTTTCAATGGTATTCCATGTTGACATACCTCTGGATCTACTCCTTTAAGATTAGTATGTTCCTATGCGAACACATCCTTGTACTGCTGGAACATATGTCAGGCCTTCTCTTTCATCTTGGGATTCAAATGTTTATTGACTTTGATCAATCTAGGATTTTCCTCAGAACCTAAATTCCATTCCTCTATTTCCTGATCATATGGAAGTAACCAGTTAGGCCCTCCACCTTTTCTCTTGGTTGACTCTTCAGCGTAATCCAAAGACGGTCCCTGGAGCTCTGAACTGCTATTCTGATTTCCACTAACTTCTTCTGAGTATATTTGTTCAGAATCCACTGGTGTACTGGAATCAACTGATTCTTTTGGCCTTCCAGTCAGCTGAACTAGCTATCCGCCAAAGTTCTGCTCAGTGAAATAGTCTGGAAACTGCTTCTTTTGCTTTCAACCTGATCTTTGTCCAGTAACACTGCATTGAGATCTATCTTGGTTAATGGAAAAATATTCATTGCTGCCAGCATTCTCTCAATTTTCTTCACCATATACTTCTGGCAAAGCTCTTCGGGTCTCAGCTCCTTTCTCTAGCTCCTAGTGTTGTTCGTCTAAATCTGAATTCTGCTACTCGCACCTTGTATTGTCAGAGTCTGATTAGCATAGTCGTGAACAGCATGTGCCGTTCGTCGCAGCCATGGGCGCCCCAATAGCATCCCATATGTGCCTTTCACATCTAATACTAGGAAGCTAGTTTTGAACTTTTCCTTGCCCACTCTTATCTGCATACTCGCTATCATACCAGTTGCATGCACTACTCGATGGTCCGCCATTCGAACTTTGAAAGGTGCAGGTTTCAAATTTGTAATTCCCATCCTTTGCTGAAGATGTGCCCCCAAGATGTTTACCCCTGCTCGTCCATCCAGTATGACACCAGATAGTGGCTCACGTTGTTTCCTAACTTTATAATCTACTTGGATCACTGGCAATTCATCATCTCTGAGAGCAGCCAAGTCAACCGTTCTGGCTTCCGCCTCAGCCTTCCTTCGTTGTCTCTGATGAAATTCGCTGCTTCAGGAAAAGTTTTTCTAATGTCCTCTAACTCCACCGTGAGTTTCTGAATTCTGTCACAAATCTTGACATGAATTTCCTCCCTCTCATGATTAGAGTTGTTATCATAACTTGAAGAATTGGTAGTATCTGCACAATACCATTCCTTTGTTCTAGTGCTTTCAGCTCTCTTATCAGTCCCTAACTCTTCCATCAGTCCCTGAACTGCAGCCAACATGGTCTCAAGTGTTCTAGACCTTGACTGATCTGGTTGTGCTTTCTCATAAGACTGGGCTGGTATCTTCTGAATGACCCGAGCATCAGAATTCTCTGGCTGCTGTGGCAGCTTCTTTGCTAAATCCTCTATGATTCTCGTCGCCAATTCTCTTTGCTCCTACCATTCATCAACCACCTTTTCTTTACCCTTGGCTTTCCACACCTCTCTCTGCTGAGCCCATTTGCTACTTTCAAGATGAACTAGTTTTGTTGGGTTATCTAGGATTTCCTCAATAACGACCCCTTTTTTGCGTGTAACTGCTCGTACAGGAATTGGTTCTAGGCCTTCGCCTCAGTAGCCACAGTAACAGGTGTTTCTAGACATTGAGCCGCAAAATACCTATACTTACCACAAGTATAGCAATTCAGACTTCAACTCTCGAAATTACCACGACCCCGACCCTAGCCAGTACCCCTTGGTACCTGCCGCACCCCGTACCAGCACCACTGATACCTGATTTCTCTTCTTGGGGTACACTGGTAGTCTCCACTCTTACTGGTTCAGCATTGGTAAATGCCACCACATACAGATCTTTTCCCTTCTTGAAATGATGAATGTGAATGCCACATTTGTTCCATAGATGGCCGTAAGCTTTGCAGTAAGTACACTGTGGACATTCATTGGAAACATGATCTTTGGATTTACACTTTGAACACCAGGTTTTCACTCTTCTTACTGGTTGTCTGGTCTGGTTGATTTCAGCAATCTGTCGGGCCATCTCATCAATCTTTCTAGACCAAGACCCCTTCTTAGCCTTGTCTTTGCTCTTCTCATCCGAGCTACTTTCACAACTACTGGAGGTCTTACTGGAATCAGAATTCTCAGTAGAAGTAGTGCTACTACTGGACCTCCTCTTCTTATGACTCCTTTCCTTCTTAGCCTGCTGTTCCAGCTTCACGGCTCGCTGCACCAAATCATTAAATTTCTTTGTTGGTGCAAGCACCTCCTGTTCCCTAAGCTTCTTTCTGTGAAAACCATTTAAAAACCATGTCCGGAACCGTTTTTTTAATGGTGGTTCTTACAGCTGCCTAGTCAACTCCTTGATCTTCTCAACATCACTTGTGACGGATAATTTCCTTTGCTTTATCTTATCCAGTTCACAGAGGATGTCCTCATCTCCTCTGTTATCTGAATATTCCAATCGGAAAGCTTTGAGTAGTTTGTTATATGATCTGAGTTAGCAAGTTGGGTAATGGTAGTACCATTTCCTTGCTGCCTCCTTTAATGTTTAAAGAAAGTATTCCCCCCAGTCATCTTCATCAATATTTTTCAACTCAGCATATTGTTCAAAGGCTTGGATATGAACATCCGGGTCATCTTTCTTCCCACCTTTGAACACTGGAAAAGAAATTTTCAATGAAGATGTGTAATCATGTCGATCAGCATCGTTTGCCTCTTCTCACCTTAGGAATCTGACTCCTTCTTGAAGATTTCTTGTAATGGTCTGTGTCTGCATCCCAATCAATTTCTTCTGCAGTCTCAGTTTTTGTCTCCTCCCTGGCTTTTCTACTGGAACTAGGGCGACCACCTTTAATGCCTTTGGCTCCTTCATCCCCATGTGTGGTCCGAGAACTCCTGTCCTTGCGTTCTTTCCTCTCAACCCTTCTTCTTCTGAACTGACTGGAGTGTTGAGAGTCCTTAGCCTCATCAGCATGATTGTGTTCCTCCTGAGCCTCAGTCTCAGTCCTCGGTTCATTCTTAGGATCAGAATCTCTTTCTGACTCCTCAGGGATAGGGTCAACGAGGTAGGATGGTTTACGACCGCGGCTAGTTTTGGGTGCCATAACTTCAGCTCTGAAAATTCAAACTAGGAGAAGCGTTCTAGTCAATGAGCAAACAGCTCTAGCCACCGTGATCGCCAAAATGGAATTGGAACTCATCTCTTTAGATAGCTGATTCCAGTGTTAGAATTTACAGCTACTGGAAGTCGTCAGTTCAGTCTGTGAAATTGGAATGGAATAGGGAAATTGAACTGGAATAGTTAACTGAACTGAAATACTCTACTGGGACTAGAAACAGACTAAATGACTAGAAAAGTGTTTCAGGTTCAGATTCAGAGTTTATGAAGAGCGAGTACAAGGTATAACAGACTGAAGCCCAATTGACTACTGTAGATTACATAGTAGAATTACAAGTGAAGAGATTGTAACTCAAGAACAGCTTCGGAGACTAAAACCAAGAGAGTAGGAATAAGAAGTTAAAAGTACAAGTAGCCCAAAGTACAATCAGCCCAATTACAATGTAATGGGTCCTATTTATAGCCTCTTGAGGTTACTGTGGTAATCGTTGTGGTAATTACTGATTGATCCACTGTTCGGCTTCCAAGAGACAGTTCCCGCCTATTGAGACTATTTTCGCCGTCTACAATTCACTTCATCTATGTCCCCTCAGTTGCAATTGCCCAATCCGGTATGGATCTGCAATCGACTTAAACTTCAAAATGCCATAACTTTTTCACCGTAGCTCCAATCGACGAGCCGTAAAGACAAGCCGGTAGAGCAATTCAAGCACTACAGTTCTAGATCATAAACTCCCATCTGTGCTCACTTCAAGCATACTCCTTTTTAGCATCGTTGAGGCATCTGTTGGCCTTTTAAAGCCGCATATGGCATACATTTATCATTAAACTTTGCCCGCTAACAAGCCCTGATCACTGCTCAATAAATGTTTAGGCTTCAACAAAGCTTAGCTTGCAATTTTTGCTCTTTTTTCCATCATGGAAGCGGAGCGGCATGACATCCACCCCCTCTGAACCTGCACAGCCTTCGGTTTGTTTCAAATACACTTCAATCTACATTTACTATAGGTACCTTAAGCTCTTTGCCATCATCAAACTCACATAACTGATAAACATATGGAAAATAATATAAGGCTATACCCTATCATCAATGTTCTAGCTCAATCATTAGGTAGCTGCCCATCAAAAGTCTTTGAACCGTATCTGTTGTATCTCCAAAGTATTCAATTATGGAAACCTGTTTAGTGAACCTCGCCAGACTCAAATGCTCCAGTTAATGATGCACATGGCTTGACCATTAAGCTCGCTTTAGGAAACCCTGTCAAGCTCAAGTATACCTTACTCTGTCTGCACACGGAATGGTCATCAAGTCCTTTACTTCAAGATTTGGTAACAGAACCAACTCAAAAGATGTGAAGATACTTCATCAATTGTCCAAAGAAGTCAATTGGAAGCTGGCCATGTAAGCTTATTGATCGCATAACCAAAAACCTTGTGCCATACAACCTGCTACAACAGATAACTGGTACTCTTCAAATTTGCAACTGGCACTTTAGTAGCCCCCGAGATCAAACAAGAAACCAATCATTTGTCCCACTATGAGAATTCCTTTTAAAAGAAATTGCACCATCCTCCAGGATCATAAGAAAAATACAAGAATTTCCAATCAGTAGAGCATAAACATAAATTAACCCATAAATCTTAATGAAGACCGTCTGGATCATATGGCATATATTTCAATTGCCCCAGACCATGCATATATATGTCACCTTCTGGGTTAAAAGCTAGCTCAAAATCTCCTACATCATAGGGTAACATCAAATTCCATTTAGCATCAGGTATCACTAAATACTGTCATATTCCCTCTACAACTGGCTCATCCAATTGTCGATCATCAATCACAGGTAAAAGCATTGGCAGTGCACCTTCACTGTCTCTAGTATTGGAATCCCAATCATGCATATCTGAGTACATCAAGTCTCTGCCAAAACTCTCTTCAGCAGGCTCGCAAGATGCATCAGAAAACAATTCTCTATCTCGTAGAGGCTCAAAATCAAGTAGAGCATCATCGAACAACTGCATAAGATCATCATCAACTGCATCTAACCAAACTTTCTCATGCATGAATCTGTATTGATTTGTATCCTTAGCATCCGTACTTGAGAATCCTTCCAAAGCTTCGTCCAATAAGCACATAAGAGCTAGGTCCACCGCTTCAGATGGTTCCTCCATCCTGCACATCTCAGACTGCTGTAAACTAAGATTTCCATATATGACATGCATACTAAACATATCTGCTATAAACTTCTCTTCAAGTCTTTCATCCAAACTTCTCTTTCACCCTCATCCAAATATCTCTGCACTTTTGTAGCACAAAGTTCAACATGCACATTGAATATTTCATCTACTGCCCTGTCTGTATCATCGACAGAATGAAACCAATCAGACTTAACACCAAGAGATTGCACTTCACTATGCACCCACTTTGAATCAGCATCATCAAGTTCATGATCATTCTGCCATAGTGTGAACCATGTGTCACAAATTCTTGATAGAGAATAAGTTTGCTCCCCCTCTAAATTGTCAGCAAATTCAGGTTTAGTTTGCCACATCGGTAGCTCTAGGTCACAACAACTTGTCAATGAAGAAGTCTGCGCCCCCTCTGAATCATCATCATTACATTCAAGATCGGTTTTCCACTTTGGTAGATGTGTGTCAAAACAACTTGTCAGTGAAGGAGTCTGCACCCCTTTTGAGTCAACATTTTGCGGATCTTCAAGCACATACTCTTGTTTAGCCAAGTCCTCAAAATTTGGTATATCCAAATTTGGCAAATCTGGTATACCCAAATCCATGGTCTTGCTGCTCTCAACAGGAGCCCTATTGTGTTTACCATCTATATCATCAATCAACTCTATGGTAGAATCTGTATCAGTATCATCAATCAACTCTTGGTAGAATCTATACCAAAAAAAAATTGCTCTAATCTTTGAGTCAGTAACAAAAGTATCAATTGTAACCGAGTCTTCATACATGTCTACTTGAATATGGTTGCACTCATTCACTTGCACAATTTCTTCTTGAGCTTTAGCCACTTCGTTGCTCCCTGATTTCTTTTCCTTCTGTACTACATTTATAAGTTCTTTACAAAATTCAACCTGTGCATCCTGAATTGCACGTGTAGATTCTTTGCAAAATTCACCCTGTGTATCTTGAAGCTGTAAAGCCTCACCCTCAAAGACTTTTGCTTCATGCACAACATCTGCAAAACCCAACTTTTCATACACAGCTTTAACTATGTCTTCATGTTAGCCTGTAAGAAGGTAGCATCTTGTACAATACACTCATCAATCACAACTTTTAATTTTGATCGTACTTGTCCTCGAATATCTTTGTAGTTTGGTAGACTTGGACTCTGTTCTTGATAGCTTGCATAATGCTCATAGCTTACTTGTACAATAACTTCTTTGGAGTATTCCCAGTTGTCATTGCACGCTTTGGTAACCTCTTGAATATGCTCCTTCAAATCTGAACGCACTAGCTGCTCAAAGAATCTGATCATTAACTCTTCTGATGTCCCTCTGAACTTGGTTTCCGACTCATAACACTCTAGGTAGCCTTCTAGATCGTATCCATCAAAGACTAGCCTCTCGTCGTATACTGCATCTAAAGCTACATCCAAAGCTTCATCCATTTGATTTTTCTTCTTGACGGTCTCCATTTCAAGCAGAGATCCTTGCACCAGTTGAAACATCTTCGAAAAATCTGAAACTGTTGACTTATCGTCAAAACCATTTGCACTTAAGTCTGCAATCAACTTCATCATCTGCTCAAAATTCTCCATCTGCACCTCCCACCCTGACTCGTTTCGCGTCGGGTTCACCAAAGATGTTAGGGAATATGTGTTCGAAACGTGAGCCGAGAAGGCACCGAGCCTTTTGCTGTGAGAGGTGTGAGAGAGAATAAGAACATGTAAAAAAGACTATGACAATCACCGTAAACTTCAATTAATCAAGTCAAGCTTTAAGTACAACTTAATCCTTAGCCAAGGCGGATTGTTAGCAGTACCCTCAGTTGGATAATCTAACTAGGAGTTTAAGCTTCCGATCTACAAGATTAATCGTGTCGTTAACGACACTGAGACTTAACTAGATTTTTAATCAATCTCTAGCTGATGACTGTCATGTTAATTCTCTCGTCACTTTATCTGCTTCAACTACCCTTGGATTTTGCAAACTTTAATTCTACTCACTGCCTCAATCATCATGCTTCAGTTATTGTCAAATATTCTACAGCTTTCTGCTCTATTTGCTTTGCACTGTCTTCATTGCCACTCACAAGCTTCGACTTTCTCCTCTAAGCGACTTGCTTCGATTGCCTTCAAGCTCTATATGCTAGTGATTCCTCTTACCGAGCTTGAGAGAGAGAAAAGCCTCCTGCTTGCTCCGAGAGAGAGAGAGAGAGAGAGAGAGAGAGAGAGAGAGAGAGAGAGAGAGACTTTAGCACCTTGCTTAGTTTCGAGATCGAGGGAGAGTCATTTTTCCTCCTCTTTGACTCCTTTCACAGACTCTCGAGCTATACCCTTGTTCCTTGTTCAAGGAACTCCTCTTGAGTATCCCCTCCTCCCTTTGCTTGAATCCGAGAGCGAGAGAAGAAGCACCTTGCTTAGTTTGCCCCGTCACTTTTATCCCCGCAAGTGTTGAAGGGAGACTTACACTCCTCCTCTAGTGTTGGAAAGACTCTTACTATAAAAATATTGCATTTGTGCAAATGACTCATTACTGATGGTTTATGAAGACATGTATCATTCGAGGTTGCCATGATGTGGTCTATTGTCTCTGTGTCCCTTCATAAAAATTCTTTAGTTCTTGTCACCTTCCTCTACAATCTTTCAATGAAAAAGACATGAAGTCATTGTTTTAATGTGTAGATGATGAAATTGAAGTACTTCTGAAATCACGTAGATGAAATCAATATACGAAATTTATAAGTGCACCGTCCTTCAGTACAAACCGCAAAAGCATAAATTAAGAGCAACCAACTGCAAGTTTTTTACTGCAGCTTTGTTTGATCGATGCTTACCTGTGTTGTAAAAGCTAAGGAATCATTTATAACGGACGTACATTCATTGGAGAATATTTGAGCTATTCACCCAACGGAAAGGCTGTAATCGCATAGCTTGAATGCAACCTGCAGGGTGACTGCAGTGAAGATGCATTAGAGGGCAGCCACATTCACCACTACCATTGAATGATCCCAATTGGGAATGTCCCTGCTTTGAACAAATACTTCATTGAGTAAGGTGGGGTGGTAGTGCGGGCAACTACCAAAAGCAAGTTGGAGACTAGTATCAAGTGGCCTTTTAATGTGGTGACAACTATAAGTAGGGGTTTCACAGTGGGGCACAATTTAATGAGTTTAACAATGGGAGCCGTGCAATCTGCTGCTTCTTTTGGTACTCTGTCCCTCTACACTCTTGAATATTCCCTAGTACACACAAGACTTGTTTGCCTCCAGCTGTTCTTTACTTGTACATGTAAACCAGTACCGGTACAAGTAAACCAGTACCGACCCCTGTTTAACTTGCAAACCTCTTCAACACTGAGCTTCTAGAGGAATCCGGTGTGGACCCATGTCTGAATTGCACCACCTCCTTCCACACTCAGCTCCACAAAGTGGTTGGCCTTGCAGGTTGAGCTTGTACAAATTTTAGTGTGTGCCGATATGGAGATGAGAAAGGACACGGAGACGATGAAGGTAGTTTCAACTTAACAACAGACGGACGGAGAAGGTTTCTAGAGAGAGAATAAACTTTTCTAGCCATGCATAGCTGCCCTTCGCTCGTTTCTTACTCAGCCTGTAAAACGCGTCAGCACTAATATGCTGTTAACAGCAACCCAACACTATAAAATAAGTCAGCTAGAGGCACACAACTGCCGCATGGCTGATTTGCACTGCCCAAGGCCTGTGTGTCCACATCCAGGGAATGAGGTGGCAAAAGAGGGCTAGGCCAAAGGTGTCCACTGTTCCGCAAAAATACCCAGAGCAGACCCCTGGCCCATCCCTTATCCATGACGAACATCTGCAAAGGCAGCAGCGCAAAGAGTTCATATGGTTCTGAAGGGGCCTTTCTTCCTGCTGAACAATGCCCATTTGTCAACAGTCATGTCCTGTGTGATAGGCAGGACACCCATATGAAATATTAAGGGCCCTGTCCAGCACCCACCTCTGACAGGGGCTTAAAATCTTCAAGGCCTGCAAAACATTTTCAGCCCACATATGATACGAGACTACACTGCCCTAATAACAATTTCATATTCTTCCAACTCTGTTCCATCTTCAGTCGCGATTGGCACCTCCGGACAAAGCACCGTCCTAAGAAATTGAGAGGGGAACGAACAGAATGGAAAACAACCAGCATTAGGGAATGAGTCGAAACTTCCCTGCAGAACAAGCCATCCACCTATAGCCAGCCTTATAATTTTGCAGAAATCCTGCACAATAAATGACATAACCTGGGCAAATAAGCAGCTTGTGCCATTCAAAAATTTAAATCCAAATTTGCAGAGCACACCATTCCTTCAGGTAAATAAAGCACAACGGCCATTTGCAACACATACACAAGTAGAGAATTTGTCCAACCCTTCCAAGTATATCTTACAAAGGTATTACAACAGGTACCGGGTACTGTACAGGTTCAGGAAAAATGGAGCTTACAATATGCAATTGCATCTCAAAAGAAACCCGTTGATGGGAAAAAAACGCCTTACACATGGTTTACTCTACCTCAAATACTCAAATAATGACTTCTCAATAGGGAATGGTTGAAGACCATTCACTCGTCTAAAACTAATGCATTTGCATCTACAGGAAGAGGAAAAACAAGCCTCGGAAAGAACCTGGATATATCTACAAAAAGGCCTTGTGACCTTGCTCTCATATCACACACTTGCATCTGGAAGGGTGTATCAACCTGCACTATGCATAAGCAGGAACACCCCTGTTAGAATCCGGTGTAGCAGACACAAAACCCTCTATGCGTATGAAGGGTTTCATTCCATATGGTGAGCTGCAACAAGAGCTTTTAACTGAAGAGTTACTCTTAGCTGAACTGCTTCCCCCCAGTGAGGAGGAACTACATGTGGACTTCTGAGGTATCACTATCGATGACGGCATTGTCCATTTCTGAGTAAAATGGGCATCATGAATCATTGGATTACTGGCTCGACAAGGAGGCGATCCATTGATGTATTTGTTTGGACTTCCCGAGCCACCATTATCACCACTATTCACCTGACAAATCCAGGAGAACCAAGATAAAGACGACACCCTCCAGCATGTATGACACAAGACAGCAGGCAATTCTTAAAAACACCCTCGCGCACTTCCTTAGTTGGCACAACAGGCAAGCAAGTAAAACACTTTCACACAAAGACCACAAGACATGATGTTTGAAGAAACTACCTTGCTATAAAGGATATCAAGAATCTCATGCCCAGCCTCGCCAATGGCAGGGAGGGATGTAGTCCTGATAAAGGAATCATTATGTCAATTAGCCCATACCTTAAGGTAGCATTCATATACACAACGTGTAGCAGGGCGCATATTTCAACAGAACTTACCCTCTTTGTCTTCTATATGGCTTGGCAGATGCATCCAAAGGGGTCGAAGACATCCCAGTTCCAACACGGCGTGGCTTGGGACACACAAGCTCTTCTTCAGTCGCATCTCTGCTTGGTAAAAACCTGTTTCTACCTCTTTCTCTGAGGTCTGCAAGACTCTCAAGCGCATTCAGCAAAGAAATCTTGCGAGGCACAGCCAGATTTGTGGCTCCAAACTCCATAATTGAGCCGCTAAAGTAGCTGCAGCATTAATGTGCAACCAGCACACTGAAAGCGAGAAAACAAAGTGAAGTTCAAGCAGCATGCACAGCTAGTAATGCAAGACAAGCAAGTTCTCACATTCACTATGCTACACACACAGGTTCAGCAATCTCTAAGACCCATCTCCTTCAAGCTTAGGTTAAAACCAATTTTCTTCACATTTGCAGACATTGTCTACTGAAAGCCCCAATTTTACATGCATGCTCTAACCAACCCGTACCTACCCCTTATCTGTGTAAGACGCTGAAATCAACATTACCTTGAGCCGATTCATACGAAGCACAAACGCCAACATAACGAACAACAGCAAGCCATGGTCGCCGAGTTGCGTCCTTCAAAATTCATGTGCCGTGCAGGGCATCAAAGCTTCAAGCCCAGTGTAAGAACCTCTCAAAACCCCCAAGCAGTAACGGCAAGAATCCCACCTGCAAGTTAAGGGGTAGAAGACAAAGAACGCTCATCGAGCGAGAAAACTCGGGTAGAACGACGGAGATGGCGCTGATTTGGAAGAATTGGCCTGAAATTATGCACAAGTAAACCAGGATAGTAGGAATGTCAGAAAACCCTAAATATCAGAACCGTTGCAGCCAGTAACAGCAAGAAATGCACGTATGGCCATCAGACCTCCGGCTCTAGAAAACTGGGGTTGGGTTTATATTATCCCATGGAATTGAGATCTACGACCTAAAGGCTACTTAGCGTGATCTCGTGTGTGTGTGTGTGTGTGTGTGTGTGTGTGTGTGTGTGTGTGTGTGTGTGTGCGCGCGCGTGCGCACACGTGTGTGTTGGAAGAGTGATCGGTGTGTTCGTTGTGGTATCGGCACTAAGAATAATCCCCATTTATTGTAATTTTATTCTCATACGTAGTGGTTTGTGGATCACATCTCTATGTGTCTTCACGTTTCCTTGATATATCTTTTAATCGATATTTTTGGAGTGCTTTCGGTAGCGTTTCGATCCCACGTATACTTTTTGGATCCCACGTATACTTTTTGGATTAGGTTAGATTCTGGATGCTTTGAGCAGCTTGGAGAGTAATTTTCTCATGTTTCAGCAGGCTCAAGTGGATTATGCATGCTTCTTCAAAACCTCCCTTCGACAATCTCTTAAATTTGCTCATGACTTGGATGAGTTGTCCTCCCTTCAGTACGAGCTCTTCTTTGATTGTTTTTTATTTACCGCATGTAAAGTTTTCTATGGGTTTTTGTCGTTTTGAGATTCCCAATAGTAAATCAAAATCTGATATTATTATAAACAAAAGTGTGTGGGTTGGGAGAGTGTGGGCACATGTGTGCAAGGCGTTTGGTAAGGTTGTGCTACGAACAGTCCAAACAAACAAACACCATCGTGTTGTTCTAGCTCTGCGGCGGCCACACCACATAAGAACCATGAATCACCTTGTTAATTGGATTCGTAAGGTTTTTCTAAATCATGTGCAAAAGTGCTCAGAGACTTTGGCACTCCCCATGTTGCGTTATTTTAGCTCTTGCCCACACCGCACGAAGAGGGCATCATATAGCTTCTCACTCCCCCCCCCATCGCATCATTCTGGCTCCATGCACACACCATGCAAAAAAATCTTGAGTGACATTATTTGGACTTATGTTTCTAAATCATGTGCAAAAGCGCTGAGAGACTTTGACACTGCGTCATTTTAGCTCCTACCCACACCGCGCGAAGAGGGCATCATACAGCTTATCATGCACATGTTGTCCAGATGGCTGCCTCATACAATTGCGTTGTTGAGTCAATGTTGATGTGGTGCATCATATTCTTGAAGAGTCTCAACCCTTCTTGTTTTGAGTGTGAGTTATCAGCCATTGAAGAGGAAGAAGAGAGAGAAGCATGTGGCCATGGAGAAGCTTCATCTATACGAGACATTTCATTATCAAACTTTGAACATAAAATAGAAGTCGACAAAACATGACATGGCAAGTAACACAAAAATCTACTCTATTTGATTATCAAAATTAAGCTCTACAAATAAGTGGTGAAGGAGGGATGTGCTTTTCTCCCAACAGCAACACATGCAAACCATTCAAACCATTGGCTTCAAACATTAGACTATTGTGCTCATAGCTACAATGTAATGAAGGACCTAGCCCATGCAATGACACTTTAGCTTAGAAACGTGTCTACCCTATCCATGTTCATATCTTGGAATTCTAATGTGATAAGCTAAGTTGCATTGCACATTATACGGGGTATGTATAATACGCTCTAAATGGGTGTATTATACAACACCATCAATTAATCGAGTGTATAATAAGGTGCCACATCAGCAAAATCATTGTATCATTTAATTTCTTAGTAGTTCAATCGAAATATTTTCTTCTATATTAGAGTAAGCCTCTCTCCTTTGTGGGCTTCATTATTGAACAAGTTGTCTTTAGTTCAACCTAAAGGTGAACTCTAAAATCCAAAACAAAACAAAAAAAATGTTTTAATGATTGAGCTTTTAGTTAGAAATAAAGCCTATTTTAGTAAAAATATAAAATATAAAATTGAGTTTAAACTTTGATATTTGAATATATTGGTTGATATGTTTTGTGAAGAGTAAACTAGTTAGGGTGAATTTAGTGAATGCTTACCATGTGTTTAAAAAATTCACACTTGGAGGTAATTTAAGTTAATTTAAATTAGTAGTTACTTCTATGTGTAGAGCCATGCTCACACTTAAAAGTAACCTAGGTAGACTTAGTTAATGATTGTCTGCCAAGTGTAGAGCAATGCTCACACTGAAGGTGATTTTTGTAAGAGGACTAGTGATCGCTTGCCTTGTGTAGGATTTAACTCACATTTGGAAGAGATTTAGGTTGGGTGACTAGAAATTGTCTCTCACATGTAGAGATTGACTCGCACATGAAGGTCATTTAAGTAGATTTAGTAGATTGCATGTTATGTGCAGAGTTTACTCACACTTGAAGGCTATATAGATGTAATTAGGCGATTATTCTTCATGTGTAGAGTGAAAGCTCACACTGAGCAAGAACTTTTAAGCTTTAAATAACAATATAATATGAAATGTTTATGCTTATGTTTGTGGACATTGTAAACAATAAATGTTTGTTCATTCTTAAATAAGAAAGCAATGGTGATGATTTGATTTTTAAATAAGTAGCGATGATTTGTATGGATTGAAACTAATTTGAGGTATAATGTTGCTAGATAGTTTTGTTATGCTCGTAGACCTCTTTGCAATATGAATGGAGCGCGTAGATGAATTGATAGTAGGAAAGACCTCATCGAGGTTCAGGTATAAGTTTTGTGGCCACAAATTTAGCAGTAATGCACACAAGATAAAAGAACATGTGTTCAAAATCCTTGGAAATACACTAGGTTGCAAACCCCCCCCCCCCCCCCCCCCCCCCCCCCCCAAAGGTATCGCTGAAAAACTTTCTGAATGGGCGCTCAAGGCAAAGAGAATACTTGTCGAAAGAAAAAAAGAGGGTCAATCCAAAAGTAATTACTTCACTAACTGAGAGGGATGTGGAGATGATTGTTGAAGATAAAGTAAGCTAGTCCCCCTGTGTGTGCAGAAGGGGGTGAACAATGCTCCCACGCTACTACTATATACAATCAAGCAACTGGTGGTTCAATCCCCACACCTACCACTATCCATTTAGAGGATATGGTGTAGCATCAATTGGTGGTCAACAGGCGTATAGTACATCTACTTTGCATCAAGCATTTGACAAGCAATGGTTGCTTAAGCTACATCTCAAGTCACTTGCGGAATCCACTTTAATGTAATCCGTAATCCTATCTTTAAGGATGCTTTGATGAGCACGGCAAAAAAAGGAATTGTGGTGCCTAATTACAACAAGATGGGTACAAGATATCTATATAAAGTCAAAGCTTCATCAAAGAGTATTTTGAAGCGCACAATGCTTGAGTACATGCCACAGTATGGATGTACAATTTCTCTTGATGTGAGAACCCAGGGACTGCCTAGAGAGATTCACCGCCCTGCCACCCATTATATAGGTCCTTGGCCATCTTCTATAGAATCCCCTCTCCACACCTAGCAACCGGGCCTTGGCCCGACTCCGTGACCCCCCTGGTTTTGCCCTTGGCATTCCATTACTTCCCCCTTAGAGAAGCGTTTTCGTCATAGAAAACACTAATTTTTTATGTAGTGGCATCCTTCATGGATCCAACTATCCGTTTAATTGGAATACAGTTCAGTAGGAGGTTCGATGAAATCAAGAAGAGTATCTTGATTTTCCACACTGTTGTCCCTTTGTCATCGTCTTATGTAACCGGCCCATAACCAACACAGTGTATAGACTCCATTTAGAACTCACTTGAGTATGCTCAACAAGTTATCACAACTAAGATGTACCCAAAAGAGTACCTCTTTTCACTTTTCATGAAAGTAACATGCTGATGTAATTCATCAACAAAGTATAAGTCATTGACTTGTTATCAATCTTCATCAGTAAACAACCCCACCATAGCTAGTGTTCAAGGTTGAGAACCTGACTTAAACATGTAAAGACTAAACGTAGTCGCAAACATGCTTTCTTTTATGATAAGCAGACTCCAACTAGAGCAATACATGATTTCTAATTGGATTTCTTGGTGCTAATGTACGCGCTAGCATATCGTTTAGCACAAGATTACACTTGTAATGTATCTATCCTCTTCTGATAAATGACAGTATTGAGGTGTGTTTTTCCACCGTTTACAGACAGTCTTCCAAAATGACTCATAAATAGGGATCACAATGCCTTACAACATTGCTCAGGAATCAAAATGCTATGAATAACCATCTTGGTTAACTTGAGAGATCCACAAGCACCCAAACGAGCCATGACCTCTAATGGTGATTGTTAGATCTATGTCATGAATATGCATGCTGCTCCAAATGAGCCTTCGTTAAACACTAGGACAACTAATGTGCATACATCTAGCAAAAACAGATCCGAACCCGCATATCCATTACCATCCTTGCAATGCTTGCACTTGTAACCTTAACAAGTCGTTCTAAGTACATGAAAATTCTTGACCACTGAAATTGTTTCTAATAGCATGTGCTCAAAATGGTTTATTAAACGGATTTGACCAACACCGAGGGACTTCATCATGACACATAATTGAAATAACACATGCCATTGTCGATCCCAGAGTCTCATTTTCTCCATATGTGAAATGTGTCTCAAATAAGGAGGTCTGAAAGAAGAACATCCACGCAGCGACATGAGTGAGAGGGACCCTCATTAACCTTGCTCCACACTGACTAAACTGAACTCCTTGAGTTCCTACAGCATGTTGTATCCTACGTGACAGCATGTGCCAAAGAAAACCCTACATAAAGGTCCATAACTGCGTAATACAAAAATGTATTTGGGACGTTGTGGCCCAAAATTCTTTGCTCTTACATGACCTTGTCATGTCTCTGAAGAGAAACATGGATGAAAGCATTCAAGCTTATTCATCCGACTTGAAAAAGGCAAACAAGGCATATTCAAAAAGGGAATAAAATCAAATTATATGCATACCTGGAGGTAGAACATAACGTTCACTTACTCGTAGTCATGTGCACTTTGCAAACCTGAAGGATACAACTGGAAAGATGCCTTACCATAAAATTGGTCTTAAGGAAGTAATATATTGGTGATCTATTGAGCACAAAATGAAAGATTAATGAAAAACAAGCAATAGAAACTCGTAACCCTAGGTGTTGCCTTTGCAATCCAAACCCTTTGGTAAGTCTCTACAATGTCAAACCGCTTGGTTAGACTTTGCATGAAAACTACTCAACCTAGCAACCAACGGAGACGAACACAGTTTATCGTTGTCAAAAGTGTTTGCAATTAACTGAGAAAGTTGAATTTTTCCACTACCCCTTGATTGTCATAATAACTAATATCTAATTCTCCTAAATGATTTTCTCATGTTAAACTGATCACTTAATATGGGGAAGTACCAGGGAGAAAAAAGCTAGAATATTGGTTAAGCTGGTAGACCAGTCACAATAGGGATCCAAAGGGGGGGAATTAGGGATCCAAATGAGGTGCCATCTCCAAAAGAGAAATGTGTAACAATGGGCTTTAAAGACCCTAAGGTTCAGCCCTTAAGACTTCCAAAATACAAAGGTTCCAAATTCAAAGGTTGTGTCCAATGGTCAAATCTTAGGGAAATTGGATACTTTGTGAGTGTACACAAAAGTCTTCAAGACTCCTACATAGGAGGGGGTGAGCCCTGTAAGTAGGGGATGAGAGAGAAACACACACACACACACACACACACACACACTCACAGGCTCCCTTTACACAAAGGGAATAGGGGACACATGCCAGCTCCCTAGCCCAGTTGCCCACAAGGTGCACTCAAATCCTATTGGATGGCCATAGAGGTGGACCAATGAGAATTAGGCTAGAGTAAATCTAGTTTACTTCATTTAAAACACTTGATAAAAGAACCAATAAGAATTAAGCTCTCTAGAAGACTATTGGACAGTCTCCCAAGGGGTCGAATGAGCATTCAGCAGCCCAAAGGCTTGCCTGCTTCCTATTGGCTAGAAGACAAAGGGGTCCAATGAGAGTCTAGTTGCATTATTTAATTACCTAAAGCTCTCACAAAAAGGGAAAGGGGGACACATGTCACAAGGCTATCACTTATGCTTCTCAATTTTCATTGGCTAAGCTTTGCAGGGTCCAATGGGGTGCCAGCATGAGTATTTTGCAAGAGGGGTCGACCAAGAGAGAGAGGGGGCTGATTTTGGCAAGGCATTATCAAACACACACTTACACATTCTCATGTGTGAAGCAAGAAGACTCTCTCTCTCACCTCAAGCTTTAATGGAAAGCTCATCATCTACTCCAAGCTTGTGAGAAGGGAAATTTCTCTCTCTTTTGAAGTATTGTTCATGCCTATCTAACTAGGTGTTATGCTTTTTGTTGCTCTTTCCATCCAAGCACTCTTGCTATGCTCATTAGGAATCTATTCTAATGAAATTCTCACTATGTTCATGTTATTTTCTACTACACATAAGTTACTAGGCCATTAAATGTTACATTGGTATCAGAGAACAAGGTTTCTCTTTTCTTGCTCAAGAAGGGAGGTCCTCAAGCTAGCTATAAATGGTTGGAATTATTAATTACAATTGAGTAAGTAGAATAGGGAATTTTCAGCCTTGCAGTGCACCTGTCTTTGTGCAGATAACGGGGCATCACCGTCGAGAGCTATGGTCCACTATTGAGCTATTAGACAGGAGCTGGAATTTTTTTGGTGTTGAAAGACCCTCTCTTCTATTCCTTGCAATTAATGATATTCGACCCACGGGTACAATAGCTTGAGTGCTATTCTAAAGGGGTAAAGAGGAGTAGCAACTAGGGCTTGAAGTGCCAAAGTACACCTAAAAAAGTTTACACCTAAAAGTTGCTAGATTGGCTGACAATAGTAAAGAGAGTGAAATTAATGTTGATAGCTTTGATTTTGCTAATGAGAACAGGCTACTAATGATGCCCCTATGTTTGTTAACTACCTTGTTTCTAGGCTTCAACAAGCCATGGGCAATCCATGTTAAGTATGGAGCCTGATTTACCCTTGTAATTTTCCGTGGTAAAAGCGCACATTTGTAAGGCCCCCATTATGAGGAGAAGCCATCGTGCGTGAAGGAAAATCACTCACTGGAAACCAAAATTTTCATGGCCAAAATTCAGGGGCAACTTTAGGGGCCTTGGGGGCGGAAGCCCCCAAGACTTTTTTTTTTTCCCTCGCAAGAATATTATGGCCGCCCGACGGCCAGAAAGTGGTCGGAAAACAACCGATCAGTTGGCCGGTGGTCGGAATTCAATGGCCGGTGGTCGGTGGCCGAATTCAATGGCCGGTGGCCGAATTCAAAAGCGGACTTGTCTTCTCAAGGATGGCCACACATGGGCGGGTTGAAGGGTCTGATTTGGACTTATCTACACAAGGGCGGCTACACATGGCTGCCTCTCATGAGAGAGGGCAGCCCTTTTGGCCTATAAAAGGAGGCCATTTCTACACACATTTCATAGTGTGAAGTTGATGCAACAAGGTGAGGGTGAGGTGGTGAGAGTGAAGCAAGGCGGGAGCTCCATTAAGGGTATAATCCCTTTGTAAACTACTTCTTGTTTTGAAGTACTAAAGCCATTGACTGGCTGCTTTCCCGTGGACGTAGCCCACATTGGGTGAACCACGTATATCGTGTGTACTCTCTCTCTCTCTCTCTCTCTCTCTCTCTCTCTCTCTCTCTCTCTCTCTCTCTCTCTCTCTCTCTCTCTCTACTCTATAATCTCTTGTGTGTGAAATCTATCTCTTTCCATTAAGTAATCTACTCAAATATCTATTTAGCTACATCTTATTTCCTAACAATCCATCCCTCCAAAGTGAAGTGCAACGGCAGCTTCGTGCTCATGGGATTCTCCAAGCTCCCGACCATGAAGAGAGAGTACCTAGGAAGCTTCCTTGTGAGACTTCCAAAGAGGCCTCTCTCCAATTTGGGAAGAAGAAGAGGATCCATACGAAGGGTTCAAAAATTTACTTCTTGATGACGCATCTCCTTTCCAAAGGAGAATTCAAGAGCCCCCACCAAAAGAACGAGAAACAAGTGAGTCTCCTACCACCTTGGCGGAGATGGATCCACGAAGACGGCGGGCAAAACGCTCTCCATCACCTCCTAAACGGAGAAGACCACCGCACACTTCTCCACATCATAATTCAAAGAGGGATGACAGAAAACAAGAGAAGAAAAAGGCGAGAAAGAGGTCACCCTCTTCTCCATCTTCTTCATCCTCTTCCTCTTATGAAGAAAGTGATGGTGCAGACAAAGATGAACAAGGCGAGAAAGAGGTCACCCTCTTCTCCATCTTCCTCAAATTCTTCATCTTCTGAAGAACGCGATGATGCAACTTTTGAACCATAAAAAAGAAGAGGCCATAGGAAATCCTATGCCGCGTGGAAGAGATCGTCTAAGCTCAAGAAGTTCAAAGAGGGAGGAAAGAACATCTCTTTCCTTACCTACGATGGCACCTTTGGTGCTACGGACAAAGTCTTGGCTTTCATCCAACAATTCGATGCGATGTTTGGAGATGAGGGCTTAGGGAGTCCTCTAAGCTACGCCATCTAGCTATGCATTTTCAAAAGTCCACCAGGCAATGGTGGTCTAGCCTATGGGCAAACGGTGAAGCTCCACGAACATGGAAAGCTTTAAGACCTTCCATTATGAAGCAGTTTTTGGCCACCGATACCAAAGACAAAGTACTCACCGAATGGCGAAGCTTCAAGCTCTCTCCCTACGAATCCATTCACAAATAGGTAGACAAGTTTTGGGACTTACATCTCAAAGCCACTATGTTCAAAAAGATGGATTTTGGAGAGCAAAAACAACAATTTTGGGCTGGGGCAAAAGGCCAAAGGAGGACTCCTTTTCTTGCCTATAGGTTCTTATGGTCCAAAAGGACTTCAACAAAGGCACCTTTTGGCTTAACTGAAGAAATGGTGGAGTATGTTAACTCCCAAAGGCCACTCACCATATCTACGGTCATACACCATACCATGGTGGCTTCACGAATCAATTTCCAAACAGGGGCTAAGAGAAATCCTAAGCCCATAAAAAACAAGGGTTCTAATGAGCCTAAGGGGAAGGACAATGTCCAAAAGTCTCCTAAGGGCAATTCCAATAACAACAAAGCTAAGGAAAAGGGAGTTTACAAAGGCAAAAACAAACTCTCTCCTGAAGAGCTTGAGCATTATCGCAAGGATAACCGTTGTTTCAAATGCGGCGAGCAAGGGTATGCATACAACGCTTGTCCCCAAAAGAACACCCACCATGAGCCTCCTTGAGCTACCTTGGTTGAAATCCAAGAAGAGGAAGCTCACCACAAAGGATCTCCTCTATGCCATGCTTGGGGAAGGTAAGAGAACATGATGCTTTTATTCCACTCTAATTCACTAGACGAACACAAGCAACACCTCCAACTAATATTTCAAATCTTAAGAGAGAATAAACTTTATGTTAATCGAAAGAAAAGTGAGTTTTTTTAACAAGAGATTTAGTATTTATGTCACATTATCTCTCAAGATGGCATCCAAATGGATCCATCAAAGCTAGAGGTAATAAAAGGATGGCCTAATCCAAGGAATCTTCATGAACTAAGAAGCTTTATAGGTATGTGTGCATACTATAGACGCTTCATAGAAAAGTTCTCACTAATAGCAGGACCATTACATGACCTAACAAAGAAAAACGTTAGGTATACACGGTCGCCAAGGAGAACGATGCTTTTGAAAAGCTTAAAGAAAAGCTTATCTCTCAACCTGTGCTTACATTGTCGGATGTCTCAAAGTCATTTGACGTCCAATGTGACGCTTGTGGTGATTGCCTTAGAGCTGTTTTGCTCCAAGAAGGGCATGCCATAGCCTATGAAAGTCAAAGACTCAACCCTGTTGAGCAAGCTCTAGGCATATATGAAAAGGAACTCCTCGTAGTTCTACATGCCTTAGACTCGTGGAAGCACTATTTATTGGGGACTCCTTTCATTCTGCGGACGGATCACCAAAGCCTTAAGTACTTCATGACGCAGACCAAGCTCTCCGACAAACAAATGAGGTGGGCAAATTTCCTTTCGCAATTTCATTTTTATATTGCTCACATTGCTGGCAAGCATAATCAAGTTGCCCATGCACTCTCAAGACGGCCGATAGTGAATGCGGTTTCCATAACAACTCACAATGATCTATCTTCTATGATAGATGAGTACGCTATTGATCCCGATTTTAGAGATGCGATTTCAGCCCTTGCACTAGGGAAGATCTATTTCATTGCACTAGGGAAGATCTTTTGCAATTTCATTTTCATATTTCTCACATTGTTGGCAAGCATAATCAAGTTGCCCATGCACTCTCAAGACGGTTGATAGTGAATGCGGTTTCCATAGCAACTCACAATGATCTATCTTCTATGATAGATGAGTATGCTATTGATCCCGATTTTAGAGATGCGATTTCAGCCCTTGCACTAGGGAAGAAAGAGGAACCATTTACCATACAAGATGGTTATCTTCTCTATGGCAATAGACTATGCGTTACCAACTCACTACATGAGAAAGTAATGTATGAATTCATGCTCCTCCTTATGTGGGGCATAGAGGGATTTAGTCTACCCAAAAAGGGTTTGAAACATATTTATGTTGGCCTGCCATGAAATCAAACATACAAGAGTATGTTTCTAAATGTGTGGTATGCGAAAAGACGAAGTTTGATAGAGGGAAGCAACCTCGATTTCTTTAACCTTTGCCAATCCCTAATTCACCATGGGAGAGCATATCCATGGATTTTATCTTTGGATTACCTATGTCTATCCATGGGAATACAGGAATATGGACAATAGTAAACAGGTTCAACAAACAAGCTTATTTTATACCTGTTAAAAAGACTATCAAAGCCCATCAAATGGCAACCCTCTTCATATCACAAATCTTCAAGTACCATGGCTTGCCAATGTCCATAGTGTCAGATAGAGATCCTAGAATGACCATTAATTTCTGGAAGGGTCTCTTTGAGAATTTAGGGACAAGGCTAAACTTCTCTTCGGCCTATCACCCCCAAACGGATGGCCAAAGTGAAATAGATAACGTAACAATTCTTGATCTACTAAAAGCCTATGTAACGGAAGTAGATCAAAGGTCCCAATGGGAGAAGTACTTACCCTTAGTGGAGTATGCTTACAATAACACTGTACATACTTCCATCAGAAAATCACCTTTCAAGGTAATTGAGGGAAGATCCAAAAGTCCCTTGCTACTTAAAGTACACGGGAAGATCTTCACTGCAGATGAGTATAGCCAAGACCTACAAGAATCTTTCCAAAAGATTAAGGATACTATCTCTATCTCACAGCAAAGGCAAAAGGCTGTTGCTAATAAGCACAGAAGAGCCCAAGCCTTTAAAGAAAATGGTTGGGTCTTGCTTAAATTTCCCAAGGCTCGATTAAGGCACACCACGGGTAAGAATCCTATGGGACACCAAAAGTACTATGCTAAGTTAGCAAAAAGGTACTATGGTCCCTTCTAGATTCTTAGACCAATCAATGAGATGGCCTATCAACTCAAGTTGCCCAGCCATTGGCTCATACATAATGCTTTCCATGTGAACCTACTAAAGTCTTACAAAGGAGAGGCAGCTCAAGAACCAACTATTGAAGACCCACCGGAGATCGAGGACCAAGAAGAGGTGCTGCAACCCGAGTCCATTCTCCGACATGATGTATGCATACTTAGAATCAAGTTTGTGGAGATGACGTCTTCCAAACACCAAGTAGAGCTTGTCGCTCTACTATGGAATATTGATAGGACTAATGCGCAGACATGCTTGCTGTAGCCTTAGGCTCTCAAGCGCCAAATGGATTAGTCGTCCATTCTTAAACGATGTCGTAGGGTAAGATAGGGATCCTCTACCCGCTAGAAAAAGGACTAATGAATAGGCTTTATCTTCTCTACCCCATAGTCGAGGACGACTATGATTTCAAGAGAGAGAGGTAATGTCATAATAACTAATATCTAATTCTCCTAAATGATTTTCTCATGTTAAACTGATCATTTAATATGGGGAAGTACAAGGGGAGAAAAAATCTAGAATATTGGTTCAGTTGGCAGACCGGCCACAATAGGGATCCAAAGGAGGGAATAGGGATCCAAACGGGGGGGGCATCTGCAAAAGAGCAACGTGCAACAATGGGCTTTAAAGACCCTAAGGTTCAACCCATTAAGACTTCCAATATGCTAAGGTTCCAAAATTCAAAGGTTGTGTCCAATGGTCAAATCTTAGGGAAATTGGATACTTTGTGAGTGTACACAAAAATCTTCAAGACTCCTACATAGGAGGGGGCGAGCCCTGTAAGTAGGGGATGAGAGAGAAACACACACACACACACACACACACACACACACTCACAGGCTCCCTTTACACAAAGGGAATAGGGGACACATGTCAACTCCCTAGCCCAGTTGCCCACAAGGTGCACTCAAATCCTATTGGATGGCCATAGAGGTGGACCAATGAGAATTAGGCTAGAGTAAATCTAGTTTCCAATAAGAATTAAGTTCTCTAGAAGACTATTGGACACTCTCCCAAGGGGTCCAATGAGCATTCAACAGCCCAATGGCTTTTCCTCTCAATCTACTCTCATACCCCGCTAGCTCTTACAATCTTCGAAGGTGTGTGAGGTCTTGGGTCTGAGGATGAGAGGGAATTTATGTTGTGTTTTAAAGTGCTTGCTTAGTGCTTGAAGCTTCCATACATTGCACTAGCTAGTTATTGAAGAAACAAAAAGAATTGTATTGTAAAATGTCTCCCTTGATGGGGGGAACCTATAATACAAAGCCTTTTGGAGGGGGGACCGGCTCCATGTAAATCCGGTCCTCAACCGTTGTCAATAGCTTAATTTCTCTCTCTTTTGAAGTATTGCTCATGTTGGAATTAGGGTTGTAGAGAGACACACACAGCTTGGAGAAGATGAAGGAAGCTCAAGGCACACAATAGAGAGTGTGTTACTTAGTGTGCAATGGAAAGATAGATAGCCCTAGAGTGATGGGTGTATATACAATGCTTGGGGGAAAAAACCTCCTAAAGAGGGAAAAAATGCCCATGCGGTCCTAGTGTGTTCAAACACATCACTACCACATGTATATAGTAACAAAACGAGAGTTGGCACATGAGTAAAGGGAAGTGCCATGCCCTAAGGACATGATCAGTCCACAAAGGGGAGTAAGCCCAAAGCTTTGCGGAAAGCTTCAAGCTTCTCACGAGACAATGTCTTTGTGAAAAGATCTGCAAGGTTGTCCTGTGTTGGCACATAAGCCAAGTTGATCTCTCGTGCTGAGAGCCTCTCCCTGACATAGTGGTAATGCACCTCAATGTGCTCACAAACATCACTATGCACAAGCTGCAACCTGCATGTGGCCCGAACTGAACCATTTTTTGGAAACTTAGAACACTGCATCTTACAACAAGAGTGAAGGAACTGCCATTTGCAGCAGTAAGTACAATCTTTCCAACTCCCTGAACCGGATAAGAGGCATTGTTGGCACAAGTGACTGAATTCCCATGAGGGACAGACTCGAGAGAGGTGAACAATTCACACTGTGAGGTAATGTGCTTTGTAGCACCACTATCGAAATACCACACATGTGAATCTGCAACAACTGACAAGCATGCATCGTGGACAACAGGATTGTAAGTGCACTCTACGCTAAAAGCCCATTCTACATCAACATCAGCAACACAGTCTCCTTTCACAGAAGACTCAACAATGGCTGCATTTGTAGTGGAACCAGAATTTGCAGTGGAACCATCCTCTTTCTTCTTAGCCTCTTTTGCCTTCAGCTTAGGACCCTGCTTGATCAAGTGATCATTAGATTTATAATAATGGCAACGCATTTTCTTTTTGCCCTTATCACCAGAATTGCCAGACGAAGTGCTGCCAAGCAGAACCATTAGGAACAGAAGTTTTGCCACTCGCAGCAGAACCATAAGAACTGGTTGCATTGCTGTTACCACCCTTTCTTTGAGAAGCAATAAAAGCCTGTTCAACTACACACTGTCTAGTCCTGTTTTTTCTAGAAAGTGGCTCTTGCAACAGCAATGTGCATAATGCATCAAACTTGACAACTTCTGGATTTCCTTGGGTCATAAGTTTCCAAGTACTAGCAAAAGTCTGGTAGGAATCTGGTAAGGCATCAAGAACAGTCTGCACAAGGGAACTGTCTGAAATGACTTCACCTGTAGAAATAAGTTGCTCATTAATATCCTTGACACTAGCAAGGAAAGTGTCCATATCATCTTCCTCATGCATAATCTTTGACTCCAGATCTTTACGCAACAAAGCAATTTTAGCCTCATTGAGACTTGCATAAAGACCAGCCAAAATATCCCAAGCCTGTTTTGCAGATTTTGCTGAACGGATGTGAGGAACAATGGTGCGCTTCACAAACAACGCAATCATTGCATGAGCCAGCACATCCTTTGCATCCCAACGAGCTTGTTCTGCCGTAGGCAAAACAACTCTAATAGCAGCAATCCTTGCAGCAAGACCTGCAACATCCTCAAAATCGCCTACATCCTCAGAACCAGGATGTACATCAATGCACTGCACAATATTCCAGACACCCTTTGACACAAGAACGTGTTGCATCATATAAAGCCCACATAGGGTAGTTGTCCCCATCCAACCTGCTCTCAGCAGCAAACATCTTGGAGACATCTGTGTTGTTGTTAGCCATGGTAAATGCTAAACCTGATGTGAAAACTGCCCGAAAATAGGAGAAACGGAGCAGGAACAACACGTGCTATTTAGCACAAACTATAGAAGACTGTAAGGCACCTGTTATGCATACATCGGCACTAACAAAAATTCTGCACAAAATGACAAAATTGCTTGTGCAGACCTGCCTGTAGTGGAAACAGAGGCTAAAATGAGCCCGGGAGGACGTAAACTGCTCTGATACCAATTGTTGGAATTAGGGTTGCGGAGAGACACACACAGCTTGGAGGAGACGAAGGAAGCTCAAGGCACACAATAGAGAGTGTGTTACTTAGTGTGCAATGGAAAGATATATAGCCCTAGAGTGATGGGCGTATATACAATGCCCGGGGTAAAAAACCTCCTAAAGAGGGAAAAAATGCCCCGGTGGTCCTAGTGTGTTCACACACATCACTACCACATGTATATGGTAACAGCCTCATGCTAGGTGTTACGCTTTTTGTTGCTCTCTCCATCCAAGTAGTCTTGCTATGCTCATTAGGAATCAATTATAATGAAATGCTCACTATGTTCATGTTATTTTCGGCTACACACAAGTTACTAGGCCATTAATGTTACAACTAATGTTATAGTGGAAGTGTAAACCATGCTTGAGTGGAACGAGTCCACAATAATGGCATGACATGCATGCATATAAAAAAATAGTGTGATAAGCCCTTGGCTTCAATGACGGTCTCCACAATGTGAGGAGATGCTATGCGTGCCTCGCACGATGCGTACTAGAATGGATACATCTCGAGGATACATCACAGTTGGTTATTTCCAACCATAAGTGTGAGCTTATATCCTCTTATTGCCAAACCGGAGTGACACTATCCTTGATCTTAAGTCAATGGATAGTAATGTGGCATGAAATAGAAGCCTTGCCTTGCAGTAAGTCTGTCAAAGGACTTTGCTTTGCACAGGAAAGAAACCTTATTCAAATGAAAATTGTACGACAAAAATACAAGTAGAATGTGAAATTGTCTAACCTTGTCACCCCTCTAAGAGCAGTTATCTTCGCTTGAATGTCGCTCATAGCCATGTATGCTGAGAAATTTAGAGCTGTCGATGTACCTTGTATGCCCTTGGGCTTGGTTCAGACTGACCTCCAATGAAAATTAGGTATACATGTTGCCAAGTTTTCCCAAGTCCATATGCTAATAGCATATTCCAAACTTTGGAAGCTTATAGGAAATATGCCCTAAAGTGAAGCCTTGATTTGCACCCGATTTGCATAAGTCTATCAAAAACATGAGACAGAATGCAGCCTGAGTACTCATAACTAATAGGCGCTCTTGGTGGCACACGTATGTCAAAGCAAAAAAGAGTCGACCGTGTCGAGCTTTCGTTTTAAAAAAACGGCCTTGCCAAAGCATACATCTTATTGAGAATCCTTAGATTGCCCAATCTTGAAATAGATAGCTCACGAAGCTTAGCTATCCAATTTCATCTTACTGCCAATCTCTACTCAATCGAAGCAACATTTCCTCGTCAAGTTGGCATGATAAAACTTCTATAAGATTAGTGGAAAATTGGAAACTATAACTTGCTTACCAACTTGCTTGATTTGCCATCTTTGGTGGCGGAATTCGTGGCACCCCTTGGTGTACTTTGCTTATCAATTGCCATCAATTAGTGGCCTTATTGAGTGGAACACCATAATGGAAACATAAAAATACCTACAGTAATTGCATAGACAAAACATATTTGAGTTATTCTATGTTGATTTGTCTGTACTCATTGCCAATTATCCATGAAAACCCATTGGATCTGACTTGCCCACAATGGGTCCACGTCTGACTTCATTGAGTGCAGATAGCTTGCCTAGGGGCCATGCCCTAGCAGATCCAAAACTCCACAATAGAGAGAAAGATGCCTATCAACGTCTTGAATCCCTAACAAATACTTATGTCTTACAAGCCACAAGCCTTGATTGTACTTGCTTTACAATAACCAGATAACTTACAAAGTGTTGCCTTTGATTCGTGTGACCGCTTTGGAGCAAGATCCTTTGCATGTGCTTGAAATGTGTCAAAAAAAGGAAAGCTATTGTATACCTTTTGAAGCACTCGCATCGACTTGCCTTGCCGCACTGGCTTGGTTCAATTTGAGCATGCCTTGCATGCTATTGAAACCACTATGAAACCAGGAATGCTTCACACTTTGAAACTGTTAACCCTCACGGCTCACGGACACCCTATCACCTACGACGGACGTTGTACTATTTACTTGGTAGAGTCAGGTACCGGGCTTGTCGGTCCAATAGAAATGGTTAAGAGTGATCGCCGATGAGAGGCGCACTCTAAAACTGGAACGTATAACATTTGGGTAAGATTGGCTAAGTGTGGGCGCCCAAATGTGAACGGGCGAACCCATATAAAAGTCAACTAAACCTAAAATTCACTCGTTCTCTCATTTGTGCAATTGAAGAGTGCTCTTGCTCCATCTCCATCTTCTTCTTCTTCATCTCCTTGTGTGTGTGTGTGTGTGTGTGTGTGTATGCGTGAGAGAGAGAGAGAGAGAGAGTGTGTGATCAAGCATTGCGGCGGCACGACGGCGACAAGGAGGTTGAGCACGGCGTAGCGGCGTCTCCCTCTTCTTCCCGGCGATGAATCCTCCACAACAGCAAGCGTAGAGCGGTGAGTGACACACCATCACCATCTTTGAGCTTACTAGTTTAGGCTTGTTGTGTGCTTGGAGCCATTTGTGGCTCGCACACAGTGTATCAGCAAGTTCCTTGCATTGACACGTGTGACATATGCGCACAGTTTTGGCGCCACTGCCCGGGAATGCCATACACTAAGCTTGAATGGCACTCTGTGCTTCTTTTGTGGTGCAATTTCAATTGTAGGAAAGGCAAGCAAGGAGGATGTGTGTGTTGAGAAGAAGGATTTTGTGTTGCTACTGTGTATTTCTTTGTTAATGAAGTTTTCAAAGGTACTGTGTTTTTCTCTGTCATAATTAGGAATTAGTATTAAGGTTGTTAGTTCTGTGTAATGCAAAGTATAGTAAGTAGGAAGTAGATCTGTGAGAGCTAATAGAGTATGTTAGTGTGTAACATTAGGTGTATTAGTTGTAAGTGGGTAGGTAGAGTGTGTGTGTGTGCTCTCGCGCAGGCCACGGCGACCTTATCCTATTTATTTAAAAAAAATAATAATAATAATTTAAAAAAATAAATAAAATAAATAAAATTAAAGGTAGGACCGAGATCGGGAAAATCTCCCAGACCCAAGCCCAAGCTCGCGCTCAGGCTCAGGCCTCAATTGCCCTTTAAAATTACATATTTTAGCTTCACACGTAGCTAAAAATCGATTTTTTGAGGACCAACGGAGCTTTAGGGGACCGAACGTTGTGCTGTAAAGCACACCGCGACCCTCTGAGTGATACGCTCGTTTTGAGCTATCACACACTTTAATCAACAAAACCGATCATTAAAAAACATACACTACAACAAAAGAAGGTGTTATCGACGCTGCCCGTCGCTATGAGCGTCGCTATACGCGTCGCTGTGAAACCAGTCGCTATTAGCGACGCATATATCGACGCTGCCCGTCGCTATGAGCGTCGCTATACGCGTCGCTGTGAAACCAGTCGCTATTAGCGACGCATATAGCGACGACCATAGCAGAAAAAAAAATTCTTGGGCAGAGGGTAGGTAGACTGGCCTGTGCCCAGTTAAAAGATGGACACAGCCGCAGCCAGACTTCCTGCCCTCTGTCCAAGAAAGCGAGCAGCACCAAAATATCAACCATGCTCCCGCGCACAAAAATTTCGGCAGAGTTCCCTTTGTTTTTACATAAACTTTTTAAAAAAAACCATATCATGTATACGCCTCCTACATGCTATCCATGTAGGATCTCACATGAGATTTAAGGCCAATGAAAGACAACCGTACCAACTGAAAAGCATAGCCATAACTTAAAAGCATAACCATAACTTAAAACCATAACCGGTTATAATCACTTTGATCAAAACCATAATGCAGATAACCATAACCATAAACAAAATTAACAATAACCATAAGCATAACCAGAAAGAGAAACAATAACTGTCTATACAATGACAATGACAATAATCATAACCATAAGGGAAACAATAACTATCTGAACACTAATTGTTTGTACAAAAAACAGACACAGAAGCGTGTCTGTGTCTCACAAAGCATATAGATGAAATCTGGTCCACTAATGACTAGGCGTCGCAACCTGCACATAGGACAACTCACAAAATTAGTATTGATATTACTTCACATATAGTGACTTAATTAAATCAACTCACACATATTAACGTCTCACCTCAAGTGATCGGAGAGACTGTAAGGCCTCCCAGTCTACAGGCTCTCCTGAAGCTTCAAGATCATTCAGTACTTCATAGATACCTCTGCGATATCCATTTGACTCCTCCTCGCATGATGGAGCTCGATGCATCGCAAGATTCTGCGTTTATACAAAAATCAAAGTAATAAGAATGCATGATTCATCGCGTTTTAAAAAATGCCATAGTTAAGATTGGATTAGAAACTCACAAACTCATAGCGAAAGGTGTCGAAGCCTTCGCTGCCAAGATGAGATGTCCCCCTAGTCATCTGTCGTACCTGCACGGCCTCACGCTGCTGTCTAAACCGCGTGGCCGCTGTCCGCTCATCCTCCTGATCTGCAGCCACGTCTCATGTGGGATGCTCAAAGGCTTCGGCGAGCCGGTCCTGAAAGCCTTTCGAGCTGCATCTCGTCGATGTTTGATGGTGTCCCGTGCAACACCCTTGATCCACCACGCCGAAAAAACGGAAGAGCCCGGAGTAGGCTGGTACTCTCTCAGGATGGTCTCCACTATGTAAGTGACTTTTTCCTTTTCTTGTTGATCCCAAGACTTCAGAATGCTGGTCGAAAACTGCAGCTCCACGAGCTGGCGAATCCGCTGTCGCATCTCAGTCCCGACTCTATCCATGTCAACAGAACCATCTCCCCGTACAGTATAGAGCTTGGAGGCACTAGGATCGTGTGCCCCCCAAGGTGTCCGAGGTGTGCCAAGAGGTGTGCCGAGAGGTGTGCCTGGGTAAGACGGGGGTCGTGAGCGAGGAGGGGTCGAAGCATCTGTGGACCCTCCTCCACAGCAACCACCACCTCCACCTGACGATTGTCGAGATCGGCAAGTGCGCCTGTGCTACGGAGATGAGGATGTACCTGCCTCTGCCCCACCCCTAGGTGTCGAAGCGGCCGTGATGGGAGAAGAAGGCGTCGTACCCATAGGCGTCCTGAACCCCGTAGGCGTCCCCCCCCTAGACGTCGGTCCCTCGGGTGTGATGCCCGGAGGCATAGTACCCGTGCCTTTGGCTACCCAGTACTGAGAAGCCTCTGCCATCTGAGCAGGCGTCATCCGTGTAACGAAGCCATGAATGCATCTGCACTCATGGAAGCGGGATCTGGAATCTTGTCTGCCATACTAAAGTCCTGCACAAAGAAAGTAAAATAAAGCGTCAGAACACAGTTGTTTAAATTAACTTTAAGCTTAATTTTAAATCAAAGTCTTCACACAAACACTTACAGGCCTAGGCCTCGACGAGTGAGGCATCATCGATAAGATCTTGCACCATATCATCGTCTATCTCTAATTGCAAACATAACTCTGCCCCAACTCGTTCTGGAAGATTGTCTTCATCCATTGCATCTTCATCTACAAGTGTCAATTCTGGCTCGTCTGCGTCATCCCTCGTATATCTGTCAGCTTCCTCTGCCATACCTTCGTCCATCTCATCTAATGTCACAATAGTATGGACGTCGTCTGACTGACTTTCCTCCAGGAGATCTTGCCCTTCAAATACTTGTTTATTTCTTGGAGCAACCTGAACCACAAACCACCATTGTCGCTCTCGAGGGTCCGGTACAAAGACCACTTGCTCGCAATGTTCGGGGAGAGCAAATGTGTCGCTCGCATCTGTCCAAGTCTTTGTAGAATCTATTTGCACAAGTTTGTTTCCATCTCTACGTACCGTTGCATTGCGATCGGAAGTAATCACCTTGAACCACTTCACATCCAACAAAAACATCTCAAACCACCTGAAGTTTACTTTCAGGATATCTGACACCAGACTACAGTAATCCAGGTTCCTAGTGCTCTCATTCGTGTCTCGAAACTAACCATTACCCCATTGTCAAACGTGTTTCTTCTGCTTTCAATTTGTTGTGTTCTGAAATGCTTTCCATGCAACCACAGTGCCATGTATGTATGATACTTCCAGTCACATCCAATAGCCAGCTCTTCCTCTTCTAGAGATATGGGTTCTCCGATCTGTCGAGCTGCTCTCACTGTCTTGTCCAACCATGCCATTGTAGGGAATTCAGGTAGAGGAGCGAGATAGTCTGGCAAGGGTAAGCCTCTAGTTGTTCGACTTCGCCTGAAATCTTGTCGCTCTAAATTGCGTCTCTCTTTCTCTTCTTCGTACCTTTCAAGCCATTTTTGCATCGGTGCTGAATTTAGTATACAGAACTTCATGATCTTTTCTCGAATGGCCAGGTTCATTTTCTTCGGCACCCCTTGCCCTTGCGGCTCCTCTCCCACCAGTCTTGCATCCTCCTCATCGCTCCACAGTCGAGGCATTTCTGGGTCAGAAACGGATAGAAATTTGGTCGTCAATACAAGAGACTCTTGCACCAGCCATCCTTCTGCCATGCTCCCCTCTGGACTCGCTTTTTGGCGAACAAAACCCTTAAGTGTTTTCATGAACCGCTCTAGAAAGAACATCCAACGGCTGTGGAGTGTACCTGCCACTGCAACCTCATCTACTACATGGACGAGCAAGTGCATTTGGATAGTTAGGCAGCTCGTGGGTAGATACTTCTCAATCATGCAAACTGCCTCAATGGAGTTAGCCCTTGCGACTGCAATAGATTCCTCCCGTATCTCTTTGGAAGAGATCCACCGCACTAGCTCTGAAATCTTGTATATGCAGGTCCGCACTTCCTCCGTTAAACACCCCTTGATCGCAATTGGAAGAATGAATTGCAAGAACTTATGCCAGTCGTGCGATTTCAACCCTGACAGTTGATCGTCACGGGTGAATGCTGTCTTGAGACATCGCATATATCCTGTTGGCGTCCTGAACTCTGAAATCACCCTTTTCACTTGTCGCTCTTCGTTTTTTTAGCAATACCCATGGCGCTCTTGGAAGTTTTGTTTGACCAGCTGCATTGGTGAAAGGCCACAGCTCTGGCATCTTTCCAACCGACTACAAATCATCTCGTGAAGCTCGATTGTCTTTCATTCCCATGATTGTCTTCCAGAGGAGCTCTCCCACATTCTTGAATATATGCATTGGATCCAGCAAATGGTTAATTAGTAGATCACCCTAGTACGGCAACGTATGGAGAATGGACAAACGTTTCAATCCTAGAACAGGTTGCCCCTCATGTTGCTCCCATCGGCGACGCCACTCTTGAACATGCACAGGACGACATTCGACGCGACCAAGCTGGCCTTCGCGCAAGTGATGGCCATCTGGAAGATAACGGTGGTGGCCTTGATAAATTGTCTTTCGAAGAGAGGTAGAATAGTGCACATCCAAAGACTCCCTGCAAATTGGACATGCATTGTATCCCGAAGTTGTTAGTCTTGCATATATCAAAGCATGAATCAGGCCAAGGCAAAGGGCTTGCGAATAGCGAGAATTTTGTAAATCAATAACCATTACCAGTAGCTTATCCGTATCCTGGCCAATCATGCATAGTCCACATAAGAAGTCCATGGATCCTTGCATGCTTTTGTCCTACTGGTTCAACCGCATCTGCTATGTCGATCCCATGCCATAACTCCTGGAGCTCGTCAACTAGTGGAGCTAGATAAACATCCATGTTTTTTGCCTTGAACTTACCAGGTACAATCAAGCTTAAAATCAAATGACCCTTCTTGATAGCAAGCCACGGCGGGAGGTTGTAATTGATAAGGCACACAGGCCAAGTGCTCCATGACGAGCTTCTCAAGCCAAATGGATTGACTCCATCCATTGCCATGCCCAAACGCAAATTGCGTGGTTCACTCTTAAAATGTGGCCAGGTATCTTCAATGTGCCTTCAAGCCTTCGAATCAGCGGGCACCCTAAATGTTGCGTCAGTGGATCTATTCGTAGAATGCCACCGCATCAACTTTGCAATGGAACCACAACGAAACATGCTTTTTACCCTAGGAATAATAGGGAAAGGCCGCAACACTTTAGTTGGCACTGTCTCGTCAACTGCATCTTGTTTGTAGCGCATTGCTCCGCACTTAGGACATGACAGACAATCTGGGAATTCATTGCGAAAAAGAATGCAATCATTTGGACATGCATGAATCTTGTTGTAGTCCAAGCCAACTAAGGTCAGAAGTTTCTTTGCGTCTGGACTGGAGGAGGGCATTTCATTGCCACCCGGGAGAAGTTGCTCCCGCAATAACCTGTTTAAGCCACATTAAATTAAAAAGCTCTCCGAGCACATCACCGTTGCAATCGGAAAATCTCTTTTGTAAATTACGTACCTAAACAAAGCAGTGACGCTTGCATCTGACCACCAACTGACTGAAGATTCAAAAACGCCAGACAAGTACGAAGCACAGATATTTTGGCGCCTTCATAGATTGGTTGACGTACCAACTTCCTCAACATGTCTTCAGGAGATAGGCGCACGGCTTCTGGTGCTGCTTCATTCGCGTTCTCCTCGCTTGTCTGGAAGAAGGCATCCAGCATCTCCTCCATGCGGTCGTCTTCTGTCTGTAAGCCCTTTTCTACTTCCATCCGTGGCTCTATATTGGTCGGACCTTCACGCATAATCTTTTTTTTCTCTCTCTCTCAGATGTAGATGCTATGTCATGGAAATCAATGCCCGTTCCGTAGGAGTCGTATCGCAGATTCTGTATGGTTTCTGTAGCAAACTCTCCGTACTTGTGCACATGCTCATTGCATATCCTACGCTTGCGCAGGATTTGATACTTGCAGAGCGTGTACGAGCATGCAATCTTTTCCTCCATGTTAGTTGATGACGTTGCCATCTACAATGATTATGAATGTTGTTTTAATATATATATGTGTGTATATATATATATATATATATATATATATATATACTCCTCACAATGTAAACTACCTCGCATTCTCTAGTCTTGCCCAATCTCCGTACACCTCGGTCCAGAGGTGTACAGAGATCAGGACCACCGGGTCAAAATCTCGTCTTTATTGGTCAAATCCTATATGGGTAGACACATACGTGCACTCCCAGGTGTACATGGCAATGCATGTAGCAGGCAAAACCCCTTTGCCTCTTTTAGTTCCATAGTTTCTTCTCTGTCTACGAACCCACCTGCCTCCGTTCTGAGGTAGCCTGTCAGAGAAAGCTTTCCAATGCCGCACTTGATGAATCATATATTAAAGCATGACCATTTTTGTCATTTTTGTAATGTTCCGTCTGTTTGCAATTTTTTGCACAGGTTTTTCCAAGGATATTATGCCCATCCTGGTGTTTTTTTCACCACATGCACAAGCCATGGAAGTTCTCAGCCCAATGAAAGTTTTCTACCTGATTGTAAACCGGACGGGGCCTCCATGTCCAAGCCAGAAGATAATGTGGAGATGGATGAGCAACTTGAGAAAGATTTAGAAGCCTTGCATGGTTCTTGCTCAAAAAAGCAATCTCGATCTCTCTTTCTCTCTCGATCTCACTCTCGCTATCTCTCTTTCTCTCTCTCTCTCGATCTCGCTCTCGCTATCTCTCTTTCTCTCTCTATTTCCTTATTTTCCTATCTCTCTTTCTGTCTCGCTCTTCACTTCCCTACCTCTCTCTCTCTCTCTCTCTCTCTCTCTCTCTCTCTCTCTACTAAAACTCTCTTTCTCTATCTCTCTATTTCCTATCTCTCTCTCTCTCTCTCTCTCTCTCTCTCTCTCTCTCTCTATATATATATATATATATATATATATATATATATATATATATATATATATATATATATATATATATATATATGTATATATATAACTCTCTTTCTCTATCTCTCTAGCTATTTCCTATCTCTCTCTCTCTACTTACCTCTCTCTCTCTCTCCTATCCCAGCTAGCTGGTTTAGCCGTTTAGTCCATACCCAGCAGTTTAGGATTCCATAATATTTTATTTTGTCATCTTCTTCCTCTGACTTTGTAACAGATCCATCACATTGTAACTTTCTTGTCTCATGTCTCATAGGTCACTTTGGCCTTTCGAAGACGTTAATATAACATTTCATTTCATTTCTCTCTTTAATTATTTTTCTTTAATTTTAATTTCCTAAGCATACATTAATTCTCTCTCTCTCTCTCTCTCTCTCTCTCTCTCTCTCTCTCTCTCTCTCCTACACACACTTACACACTTCTCTCTCTCTCTCTCTCTCTCTCTCTCTCTCTCTCTCTCTCTCTCTCTCTCTTTCCTACACACACACACCGCTCTCTCTCTCTCTCTCTCTCTCTCTCTCTCTCTCTTTCCTACACACACACACACACACACCGCTCTCTCTCTCTCTCTCTCTCTCTCTCTCTCTCTCTCTCTCTCTCTCTCTCTCTCTCTCTCTCTCTCTCTCTCTTTCCTACACACACACACACACGACGTAGAGAGAGAGAGAGGGGTTGGGGGGGGGGGGGGGGGGGGGGGGCATAATACCTGCACAGTAGGTAGAGGCCAAGATTTGAGTAGAGCGCATGCGAAAATGGCCCCTGCTGCTTGCGGGTTTCGCTTTTTTTTTCCCAAAATTTTTTGCGTCGCTATATGCATCGATATACGCGTGGGAAATAAAGCCTTTCCACGTGTATATCGACGCACATTGCGATGCGTATATCGACGCTCGCTAATTTCGTCGATATACGCGCGTCGATATCTCCATGTAGTGTTGTAGTGATTTTTTTATATAAAAAAACGAGTGAAAACAGACACCTAAAAAAGTAAGCGGTTAACCTTCAAGATTATTCGTCGACGCTTGTAGGGTGCCAAAGGCACATGCATATGCACTCTGGTCGTGTGCTAGAGACGAAGCAACTAGAGAGAATTTTGACTTATGCGAGTTCTCATTATCCACCTACCTTAGGTTCCGGGCCCTCAGCGGGGACCCAAGGTAGTACAAACCAAGACTTGAACATAGCGGCTAGTGACTCTTCCTCTGACTACGACGTCATGGACAGTTTCCCAATGCCTAATCCCGATAGCTCAAGCCAAGACATGCATGCCATGGGTCTACGGTCTGGGCCGAGCGTGCTTAGCCACTTGAAACAAACCTTTTGTAGAGCCACTCACTCTGAATATGGAGCTAATGATGTAAATGAGGGGGTGGGGAAGTAGATTCTCCATTCATGACCAACGTAGACCCTATGCCCTTAGAGAATGTGCACGTGAATACTTCATTCACTGCACCTCCTGACTCTTCAGAGCTATTCCCCTCCGAGGTCATATTACCCGATGGTAGAAGTCTTGCCGAAGTGCAAGAGGTTGAGCGATATATCATTGCGGCTAGGGAAAAGGAAGTCGAGAGCTTACGCAAGGCGGAGCAACGAAGAGAGTTAAAAGCGAAAGCCCCTATGTCAATATCCTTACTAAGAGAGCAATCAAGTGCTCATGACTTAGCAACCGCTAAGGGCCAACCCCTAGAAAGCAAAATTGCATCTAGCTCAAAGGACACCCCTAGCACCTCAATCCTAGATGGAGCGTTCTTAAACGAGAACTGGGAGTATGAACTACAAACAAAAACTCTGACCGACCTATACACAGGTCACACATATCACGTGGGTTGGTTAGATGTCCTACAATCCACAATGGGTACTACTAGTGTAGAGGATCAACAACAAAGAGTTTGTGAGGTCATCCATAGGGTCATTGAGTTAGAGAGACAGAAGAAGAGGATCCACATGCCTTCAACGGGTCTCATGAGATTCTTGGATACAGGGAAGGCTAAACAACCGACCTTATCGCAAACGGAGACTCCCTCGATAAGTCCGCTGGATCCCCCATATGTTGTTTCACCAGGGGTCTCGGTGCAATCTGAGCCCACAAGTGATAGCTTTAACTTTCCAAGTCTAGCTCATCTTTCCCTTGATGCCACCATGGCTACCATGCCTACCCCAATGATGGGCATGCCAAGAAACACGCCATGGACCTCATTTGTTAGTAAAGCACCACTACATGGTAGCTCAATGCCTGCAATAGTACCTACAAGTGTCTACCAATCGTATGCACCTATGGGTCATCGCACTCATGTAGTCCCTACCCCTCCCAGTGTTTCAACAACCTATGCTCCACAACCACAACACCCAAGTTCTTATTTCCATGGGACCATACCGGCTAGCATTAGCATGTCACATCTGACGTCTGCTATGCCTAGGGCCACACATATGAACTATGGGCCACCACATGGCACAACATCGTACCCAACATGGAGCCAAAGGGCAAGCCCAATGACAATACCTACTCCACATGTAGTCTCTGGAGCACCTCCACCCACGGTGCCTGCTCACTTAGGTGACTTGGCAACATTTGCTCAAGCTATTGGTCGATCTATTGCTGAGAATATGCGTAACACACCTGATAGAGAGCCTAGAAATAAGGCAGTACAAATAGCCAAGCTCACACAAAAATTTAGTGGAGACGGGGATGTGAGAAAGCATATCGAAGTGTTTGAACAAATATGCGATTCTCTAGGGGAACACAATGACTTGCATAAGAGTAATGCTTTAAGTCTAACCTTAAGTGGGAAGCCAGGGGATTGGTATAGAACCCTAAGGGTGGAAGAAAAAATGATTTACCCTACTCTTAGGAGACTGTTCTTGAAAGAATACATACGAGAGGGAGTGCTTTGGCGTGTAGCCTCTCAGCTCCAGAAAGCCCAACGAGAAGAAGGAGAGTCGGTGAGAGACTTTATTAGTCGCTTGAAGCATTTGAATTCTCGTTGTAATCCAAATGAGCGCTTCAATAATAATCAATTGCTTGATAGATTCATTAGGGGATTACGACATGAGGATATCTACAATGGCCTAGTCATTAGAGATATCACCACTTGGGAAGCAGTCACCACCAATGCGATCCAATTGGAGGATAATCTAATGATTCAAGGAGAAAGAGTGTGTGTTGAGCCTAAATCTATTAGCTCACAAGCATCGGGGCATCAACCAATGACCCTAAAGCCTATTGCTAAGGATCCAAAGATATCTGAGATTGTTGGGGTATAGGCGTCTGTGCCTTGCCCGGCCGCCCAGAGTTTAGGCGCCCACTGACTTGTATACCTTATACATAGCATAAGTGTATAGGGGGCTGCTCACTCTTTGGAGTCTCCCCACCCACATCGTGTGTGTGTCTCCTTCTCTCTCTCTCACTCTCCGTCTGTGGTGCTCCCCGATCTCCTTCAATTGGTATCAGAGCTAGCTCCCGGCCACGTTGAAGCTCTCAACCTCTGAGCCTAGAAAAAGGCGGAACACGTTGGTACTCAAGGGGACGGGAAAGTCCCAAGTTTGGCTTGAGGGGGCGATTGTTGGGGTAAGCCCAACTTGTGGTGACAAAGTGGTGTCTATCTATGAGGCTTGCATAAATTGGTTAGACCGGAGGTCCCTAACACCTTAAGGTTTTGGGGTCTGGATGGCTAGACCAATTTGTGGAACGTCATAGTTAAGCGCATATGCGCGGAAACAGTACTGGGATGGGTGACCTCCCGGGAAGTTGTTGCCCCCCATGACCTACAATTGGTATCAAAGCTTTGGTTTCACGACAAATGGAGTGCTACAGAGAAGTGAGCTTTCGGCTATGGTGAGCTCGCTTTCGGTGGAAGCTTGAGATCGGTGAGCAAACACCAGATCTGTGCTCATGGAAGCTGGAGGGGAATTCCCAAGCTTGAGGGAAGAGTGTATTGCAAGTGTGTATGGTTATTTGCAGCCATACTTGCAGGAAGAATGCAGATTTTCATTTCGCAGGTCATTTTTCGGGCCCCAAAAACAGTGTTTTTTGCATAACTTTTGCATACGGAATGCGATTTATGCAAGGTTAAGGTGTAACCTGTGGTTTTGGCACGCTCCGGACGCAATGGTGATGTCCATTTGAGCTGATTTTGACCTCTGAAATTTCTGCAGCAGCAGCAAGTTTTTGCTACGTTTTTGGGCCGAAAACAGTGTTTTTGGCATATTTTGCACACTCGGACTGGGATACATGTGATCCAGGAGTCTACCTTGAGGTTTTGGCATGCTCCAGACGCGCTCGTCATATCAGAATTTTAAAATTCTGAACGCTGAATTTTTTGCTGCAGCAGTTGTTTATTGTGTGTCGAGGATTTCACACATGACTTGCTCTCAGATGTGAGAGTGATATTTGCTGCAAGTTTCCTCACAGGTGGGAGGATACGATGTATGCCTTATGTGGTTTGATGCTCAGGGAGACTAATGTGATTACATTTTGAGGTCGGCAATGTATGCCTCGAGCATGTTTTTTGGCAGTCATCACAGGTAGAGCAGATATTTGTGTACTAGATTTGCAGGTGTTTGCAATGATGTATGCAAAGTGTGGAGATTGGTGCATGCATTTGGAGTGCGGTTTGATGCGCTTGGTTACTCATGGTTTTGAGCGTGCAGTCAGTTTGGTTACTGGTTTTGTGGCCATTTTACTGACGAAACTCTGGCGAAATTTTCCCAGGAGTTTTATGCGTATCATTTATGCGATCTAGGTAGAGATTGCTGGTTGCACTCAGCATTTGCGTGCGGTGTTCTCTGCAGGTGGGAGATTTGTGTGTGTGTATGCATCGATACCGCATAGTGTGGGCTTGGTGATTACCGCACAGTGTGGGCTTGGTGATTAGCTCACGGTTTGGCATGCGTACAGTGATCTTGGCACACTCACAGGAGTGAGTATTGTGATGTATGCTTGTTTGGCTACGAGCTAGGTAGCCGGATTCGAGCACTAATGGCTTGAGGTTTTTCAGCAGGTTTCAGCTACAGGTTTACAAGTTTACAGGCAGGTTTGAGGGCTTATTTGGGCCCTGAATTTTCAGCCATCGTTTCCTCTTTGCAGGTGTCCATGTATGGCTCAGTTGTAGGCTGATCTGGGACACGTTTGTGACTTGTTTATGCGGCTGTTTAAGAGCTGAATTTTGGGGCTGATTTGCAGCCATATTTGCAGACTTTTGTTGATGCGATTCGAGCCAGTTTAGGGCTGATTTGGTTGACATTTGCTACTCATTGTTGGTTGCTCTTTTGCGAGCATTATGGTTGATTTTTCATTTGACTTCCAGCATTATGGTCTGACACAGTTTGATGGTACAGATTTTGTTGCTTGGAAGGAACATATGCTTGTTGCATTGACAGATTTGGGGCAGGATAAACCCTTGCGTGGTTTATCGGCGAAGCCCAAGTCTATGAGTGATGATGATTGGCATGATCTTGATGAGTTAGCAATGTCTACGATTCGTTTGCATCTGGTTGAGTCTGTTGACTGGCAGGTCTCGAGGGAGACTACAACTCATGCTTTATGGCAAAGTTTACATGCTATGTACGCGACATCCATGTCTACAGGGGAGTCTAGTCCCACTTCTATGTCCATGGGAGAGATTGGTCCCACACGCAAGTCTCGACGGCATAGAGACTTGACATGTTGGCATTGTGGACATAGAGGGCACATTAGGCGTCGATGTTTCAGGCGTTTGAGACAACAGAGGCGACAGATGCGTGATGCAGATTTGGGCATGCAGATACGATTCGTTTGCATCTGGTTGAGTCTGTTGACTGGCAGGTCTCGAGGGAGACTACAACTCATGCTTTATGGCAAAGTTTACATGCTATGTACGCGACATCCATGTCTACAGGGGAGTCTAGTCCCACTTCTATGTCCATGGGAGAGATTGGTCCCACACGCAAGTGTCGACGGCATAGAGACTTGACATGTTGGCATTGTGGACATAGAGGGCACATTAGGCGTCGATGTTTCAGGCGTTTGAGACAACAGAGGCGACAGATGCGTGATGCAGATTTGGGCATGACAGATGCTAGTGAGATCAGTACGGTGGTTACTGAGTATGCTTGTGACGGTGATGTCACATTTACATCTAGCTTGTCTTCAGACGATCGTATGTCTACGGATTGCATATCGGATTGCACATTGTCTTCACATTGGTTACTAGATTTAGATGCTACTTTCCATGTCACGTCGCATCGTGAGTGGTTTAGCACGTTTTCTAGTGGGAGACTTGGTTGTGTGCACATGGTTGATGGTGCTGTGTATGACATTGAGGGTACAGGAGACGTATGTTTGTCCTTGCCCAGTGGTATGAGATTTACCCTGCGTCATGTGCGTTTTGTGCCAGATCTGAGACGGGATTTGATCTCAGTCGGACAGTTACGGGATAGTGGATGTCGGGTATCGTTGCTTGAGGGATCTTTTGTGTTGCATTTGGGTTCGCTAGTGATTGCGAGAGTTGCCAAGAGTGGTACAGGTTACCCATTGCATGTGGATCACGGGAGAGACAGTGTTGTCTCTGTGATCACGCAGCCAGGTAGAGAGCGAGAGAGCAGGCGAGTCTCTTTTGCTCATGGGTTGCAGGGTACTTTGCATGGAGTGCAGAGTAGTGAGCTCGTTGTGCACACAGTTGGGGCACGACTTGAGCAGTCACACGGAGAGGTGACAGAGTCAGATGTGCATGCTTTGCTAGTGACTGAGCAAAGCAGAGAGTTAGTTGTGCAAGATACTTCTATGCAGGATAGACAGGTAGAGCGGTCTTGCTCTAGTGAGTCACGACAGGAGGACGTTGTGCAAGAGTCTATGCATACGGAGTTAGAGCATGAGAGCTCTAGTGAGTCACAGCAGATTGAGTGGTCATGTTTGCAGTGGATGATTGCAGAGGAGGCTGAGATGTCAGCGATTATGCAGTCATTCCTTTCTATGATCGACAGTGAGCATGGGGATATAGTTGTGCAGGATATGTCTTCCAGCAGACACCTAGAGCAGCTGGTTTGCTCTGAGGTTGCACGACAGGTTGATGCGTCTTTTACGGACAGTCAGGAGATGCATGTGGCTGACACGCCTTGTCAGTCAGAGATGCCTATTGCCAGGGATATATATGTTGATGCATGCTCCGTAGAGCTAGCAGGGCCCGCTAGCATTGCATCGGCATTCGGTGGTCTTATGTATGAGATGTTGATCTTGAGACCGGATATCGCAGCTGCAGTGAGAGCATTTGTAGTTGGGGTTTTCAGTTGTTTGTTGACTGATGATGGCATAGTGCACGAGGGAGATATGCAGGTATTGCATACATACTTGCAGTACGTGTGCGGTACGTCTGGTGGTGTATGGACTTACACGAGAGCAGGACAACCGGATGCACACGATCACAGCCAGCCAGTGGGCATCGGTTGAGAGCGGTTTTCTCTCACCTTTTGTAGTCTTTAGACTAGGTTCTCTTGCTTAAAGGCACAATTGCCTTTAAGTGGGAGGTTGTTGGGGTATAGGCGTCTGTGCCTTGCCCGGCCGCCCAGAGTCTGGGCGCCCACTGACTTGTATACCTTATACATAGCATAAGTGTATAGGGGGCTGCTCACTCTTTGGAGTCTCCCCACCCACATCGTGTGTGTGTCTCCTTCTCTCTCTCTCACTCTCCGTTTGTGGTGCTCCCCGATCTCCTTCAGAGATGAATTTAACAGATCTCACCAAGGCTATTCAAGAGAGTTTTAGAGACAATTGTGCTCCTCAAAACAATCATATGTATCCAAGAAGGGAGCAACAATGGTGCTCAATATGCTATGCACCGCATAGTACCAGTGAATGCCCTACTTTTAGAGTAAAATTCAATGGGAACTGCAATGCCTGTGGGAGGTATGATCATCAAGCTAAGGATTGCATAGTATTTAAGCACGCGATGGCCAATAGATCAACCTTAGCATGGACAGACACACCTCGAGTGCCTGCATTGATGCCGGCCCCACCTCTTGAACAAACAGCACAACACATGGTCCCTAGGGCCCAATTTTTTTTTCAAACAACACCCTTACCACCTCCAGTGCTAGGACCGCAACCACCACATCCGAGAATCACTTATGTGAATCAAGTGGGTTGTGAGTCATCTATTTCTTGTTTGGAAGGTTGTGAGGAAGATATAGATCCTAATATTGCCTATGGGATGGATGTGCTTGAAGAAAGTCCACAATACTACATGGAGGACTATTGGGGACAAGTCAAACCTGTATATCAAGTAGCTGCTCTTGCGGCAAGAGGCCAAAATATCAATTACACTGCTAAGAGACCACCTCTTCAATGCTATGAGTGTGGAGGTCCACATTGTGTAGCCGAGTGTCCTATTAAGCTACAAAAGAACGCCACACTAATGCAAACCAATCAAGCGAGCACGTGTACAATGCCGATACTCATGTGTAATCGATGTGGCATAGATCATTTGATTGCCCAATGTCCAAATAATCCAAATGCACCGAAGATCACGCCATTAAACTTGATTGAAGTTACCGAGGAGCCATCACAAAGTACACCTGTGGTACCAGTAAACGTACTCACACGATCGATGCTCCAAAAAAAAAATTATATCCTTGAGGAAAGAGACACGGCATCAATTGCCCAATCTCAGAAAAAGAAGAAAACACGAAGGAAGAGATCGCAAAAAGCAACAAAGTTAGACCCCAGTTCAAAAACCAACATAGGGACTGGTAACGACCCCGTATAGATGAACGACGCTGAAGAAGATTCTGATTCAGGTGCAACCACGGAGACCAAAACAACCACTAAGATAGAAACCAACAAGGAAGATCTTCATGAGCCACAATGGTAGGGATCCAAGAAGAAGATAAGAACTTATCCTTACCCTACAGAGGAGATCGAGCGAGTCAAGCAATTAAGGAGTATGGTAGAAGATACCCAAAGGGATCTAGAACTAGCACCTAGGTAGATCCAGATTACAGACACCGTGTTCCCTACGCAACAACAACCTCACAAAGTCCATAGACCCTTAGCCATACCTAGTGTCATCCGGAAAGAAAGTGACTTAAAGTCATGGGAAAGTGGGCGTACTTACTTCTTGATGGAAAGAATGTTTACAGAGGGACTACTTGATCCTATCGAAGAAATGGAGATCCCATCTTCCCCACGTCAAGGGACTCAAGTCCAAAAGGTGTCGTTAAACATTGCCAAATTGATGGATTTCATGTCTTCAGAAGTTAGAACCACCATCATGTCCAAACTATATAAAGACCCTGAGCTAGTCTCAGCTCTTCGAGCCTTCCTCAATGGAGAACTAAAGTTTGGGCTACCACAATTTGCACAGATGGATGGAGCTGGGGAGATGCCAATAGAGGAGGAACACTTAGATCCACAACCCAGCCTAGATGAGAACTTTGTTATAGAAATACCTGTTAACAAGTTGGGACAATACTTTGAGGGTGATGAATCCAATGCGACCATACCAATCACTACTAAGGGATTAAATGTGAAGGGAATCCTTGATGGTGGCACTGAGGTTAGCATTGTGACTAAAAATTGATGAGAAACTATGGGAAGACCTCACCTTGCGATCACAACCATAGTAGTGAAGATGGCCAATGGGTCTATTGTTAAACCTATTGGGATGCTAGAAGATCTCAAGATCAAGGTCTTTGGACATAAAATAAGAGTTACCTTCACTGTTATGGATTTCTCAAAACACACTATGGCATCGGAGATGATCTTAGGACGTCCTTTCATGAGGGAAGCAAAAATGGTGCATGACTGGTCTAAAAACCATGTCTACTTGCAGTTCCAAGATTCTGTTATTCGAGTAGATCTTGTAACTGGTAGAGCACATCCCCTAGGAAGCAGGTTTATAATTGAACATAGATCTGACACCACAGTTCACTCAGCCCCATTGCAGTATTGTTACACGTGTCAAGCGGACACTGATGTTGGGGAAGATTCTCTTTATATGGATGTACTACATGGGATGACTGAGTCGGACAATGTGGATTGGGTCCACCTAGCGGCAACCATAGACACTTGAGGAAATAGGGGGACGACCTGGGTAACACCTAAGGGGGATGAAATGCCCGTACCCTTAAATATGTTACAAGCAATGCATATAGCTTCTGGCAAGACTCATCCTAATATAACAAAGAAAACATACAAGTGGGTCCCTAAATCTTCTTTAGCAACCATAGCCAGTGCTAAAAGACAGGAGCCTGGTAAGAGACGTCCCATTCGCCCCAAGAAATGTAAAAAAACATTGCGCTAGATCCCTAAAAAACTATTGGAAGCCCAAGGCTACTATAAAGGAAATGATCAAATCTGGGTGCCAAAACGTAGATTGTGTTCTTACCTGTCACCTGACCCATGTGAGCCCAATCCTGTAGCTCCAAAACAAATTGACGATCGTGGAAAGAAAAAATTCACAGAATGCTACACACCCGCTCCAGAGCTAGTTTGGGTACCTAAGAAAGAACAATTTGTTCCACCTAGCTCAGGAAGGAGGGAGTCCCATGAAGCTTCTAGATCCTCATGTAATGCATCCATAGAGGTAAAAGCTTCTCCACAACCTCCACCTACAATAGTGGACCTCCATAAAGCTACAAAGGAATCCACACCTCTCAGTGTTCAAGAATCACCTGATGAACCACTTCAAGTTCGATCCTGGGAGAGTACCTTACCACCCTTGCAACTTGACGAGGCACCTAAGGTAATAGAAAACTACTGGCAAAAATCCTCACCTATTACCAACTGGAACAATTGGTTTCAAAGGGTGACGAGCACATTTCAAATAGTATGACCTACCCAAGGAAGGGGGGAAGTCTTCATTCACATTAGCCTATTGAATTATTTCCCTCTCAACCTTCCTCCCTGACCTGTCAATCACCAATCTTAGGGAATGTATATATAAAACCTTATACTCACAAAAAAGAAAAAAAGTAAAGAGCAAGAGCAATTAGCAAACGAGTATGCACAATAAAAGTCAAAACATTGACCCAGACCTACACCTTCACATCCGGTACACTGAAACAGAAACCTATGTCATAAAACACCTTTGATCCTCATTACTCGAGTGATGTAGGGTAGGTAGGATTAATACAATAGGAGTGTTTCTGTGTTAGAGTTATTGATTAGAAAAGTTCTTTCTTCCCACTGATGTGCCTCCTAGAGGTATTCTTTGTGTTTCCTCGTGTGTACATGAACGTGTTGATGTGGTTAGGATTTGGACCTTCATGGGATCTTTCTCTCGTTCGCACTTCAAATCAAGCGCGACCATCAACACAAACAGGTGTTTCTTGTCCATTAGCATTGCCCCTTATCTTTTTTGCATCCATGTTTGTCTGCTTTGATTGTGATTGGTAGCATAATATTAAGTGCCTTTGTTTAGTATCAAACATTAAATTCAATGTAATTTTTTGTCATAATCACTTGTCTAGATTTAAAAATCAAGCAATCCGACTAAGCTAGTTTGACCAAGTTAGGTGTTACAGATCTTCTCTTAATACCATGGGGAATGCCTTCCTAATAATCAATGGTTACTTAGGTTCTTAATCCGATTTAGGCAGCATTGTGTGAAATGTACTAGGGCTTTCTAGTGGGCTTGCCCCTATTGACCTTTAGCTTAAGTATTATAAAGGGAGTTTACTAGTGTGATGAGCCTGGGGAGGTGTAACAGTGTTATATGACCCCCCAAAGTTACAAAATTAAAATGCTGAAAATGAACAAAAAAAAAAAAAGTGCCACAATGTAAAATCTTAAGCTGGAAGAGAAATCTCAGCTTGATTTGGTACTTCACTCACATGTATCGCCTATGATACTAGAGCCCTAGAGGTTCCCAATGTGGGCGCATTTCCTTGAAAAGCAAAAAACCCAAGGCATACAAAATAAGCACACACATAAAAATTGAAACAAGGTGAAAAGACTTTGGGGGGTCAAAGAAAAGGTAATCAATCAGGTGATGATTTCATGAGAAATTCCTTTTATCGTAGCTTAACTACAAGGTCTTCTAGGTATAGCCTCTAGTCAGCCCTCAATCATGAAATACTTGGCTCTCGCGATTAAACAACTTAATTGACCAAAGAAAATTGAGAGGCTTGCCCATGGTATTAATAGTCGATCTTTAGTGCCTTTCGACCGTTAAATTAGCGACCCCAAACTTGTTTAATTTTTTACCTTTACAATTGTTTATGCGTTTGATTATATTGCAATTTAATGTCTATTGATGACAAATGGTTTAGAATTATGCTACCAATCAATTTGTCTGCCTAAAATTGCATATGCTTAATTTTAATTGTATATGAGAATGCAATTACTGTGCCAATGTTGTTTGATTTTGCAGTGAATGAAGAAGGCTAAGGACACATCTCAAATGCTCTTCCACCTCGACGAACGAGCTTCAACTCAATAGCTTCCGAGGACGGAATCTACATCAGGAAGGGAGGCATGTTAACCCTCACGGCTCATGGACACCCTATCACCTACGACGGACATTGTACTATTTACTTGGTAGAGTCAGGTACTGAGCTTGTCGCTTCAATAGGAATGGTTAAGAGTGATCGCCGATGAGAGGCGCACTCTAAAACTGGAACGTATAACGTTTGGGTAAGATTGGCTAAGTGTGGGCGCCCAAATGTGAACGGGCGAACCCATATAAAAGTCAACTAAACCTAAAATTCACTCATTCTCTCATTTGTGCAATTGAAGAGTGCGCTTGCTCCATCTCCACCTTCTTCTTCTTCATCTCCTTGTGTGTGTGTGTATGCGTGAGAGAGAGAGAGAGAGAGAGAGAGAGTGCGATCGAGCATTGCGGCAGCACGACGGCGGCGAGGTGGTTGAGCGCGGCGTAGCAGCGTCTCCCTCTTCTTCGCGGCGAGGAATCCTCCACAACAGCAAGCGTAGAGTGGTGAGTGACACACCATCGCCATCTTTGAGCTTACTAGTTTAGGCTTGTTGTGTGCTTGGAGCCATTTGTGGCTCGCACACAGTGTATCAGCAAGTTCCTTGCATTGACACGTACGACACACGCGCACAGAAACTTTCCTCAATACACACCTTTTGTTGAATGTCTTTACTTGTCGCAGCTTCATAAACAAAAAATAACTAGTCGGTCATGCCGCTTATCTTTGTCTTACATGCCACATGCCTTGCCTGTACCGGCATGCCACAGGCCTTGCCTAAACCTGATGAGCATGGTGTTATTTGAATTTTTTCCAAAATGCCTTGCACTTCTTGTTAATCCAATTTGGCTCGTAGCCGTGCCAATTCATCCTATTGAATCTCAAGACTTGTTATAAAGCTTTGAGTGCTTCTTACCAATTATGGAAAACGTCCATGGCAATGCACATATCTATTGTATGCCATAGCCACGTTGCAGCATGTTCATAAAAAATTTGTCGAACAAAATCAAACACTACGGCATACCTCATTAATTAATCAAATCATCTTCCCGCCTCGACCACATGGCTTGTGCTTTCAAGCATCCTTGAACCTCGAACTGCTCATCAATATTGTTTATGCCGAGCAATCGGCTTGTTGAATTGGAACAATTGGACGGCCATGTCGAGCACATCCCATCTCGAGCAAGCCTCAAGATTGCAGAGCCTTTGTTAGTAAAACATTGATTTGAACATGTCAATTTTCTAATAAGGCACACTTCACGCAAGCTTGAACCCTTGCACAAGCAAATTCTTATGTCAAGTAGACAATTTTGATACCGAACTTTAATCGCGCCACCATCAAATATGTTGCAAAAATCGATCACACATGCGACCTTGGTCGACTTTCAAAGATATAGGGATGCTTTGGGTTATCTTTCCCTCTAAGTTCCCATCTTTTCTCGGATCTTCCTTAATGTTGCATGTTGCTTTATTCTCTGTGCTGCTATGAATCAAGAGCTCCGAAGCCACGGTGTGATGGCATGCTGCAATCCAAAAACATTGCTAAAGACGGGATAATCTTGCATGAAAACGCTCCCTTCACCAAAAAATTAGTGGTGGCCCTTGAGTTTGAACTCAAGGCCACCCAAATTCAAGCGATGGCGGGCGTATAGAAATTGCACAAGAGAAAGAGAGAGAAAGAGAAGAAAATGAGCGACATGGCTGCTCCTCGCACAACACCGCATTGCCCACTGCATTACGAACTAGGCTAGCCTAACAAGGCATGAAACTGTGCAGGCTATCGGGCCCTCCCTTCTGTAGCTGCGGGTTGAGAGATGCAAAAAAGTGTGCATACCCATGCAATCTACGACCTTCCATATGCGGCTACACATGAGACTTTCCTCCTTCTCTACACGGCTTTGCATGCATGCAAGCATGCTTTCCATCTCTACAAACCTCCTCAATCCATTGTTCTCCTTCATCCCTTCGTCCTCCCTTGAGGTGAGAAACCTTGAGAACCCTAAGCTTTGATACCAGTGTGAGAAGCCAGGGACTGCCTAGGGAGATTCACCGTGATGTCACCCATTATACATGCCCTTGGCCATTGTCTATAGAATCCCCTATCCACACCTAGCAGCCAGCTCTTGGCCTGAGTCAGTGACCCCCCTAGGTTTACCCTTGGCATTACAATTGATGGATGGACAAATTGTATATAAAAAAAACCTTGAAAAATGTGATGTTGATTTGCCCTAGGGGATCCATTTTCATTGAAGCAATTGATACATCCTTGAAGTAAAAAACAAGCATTTTTTTTAGCAGGCATCTATGAGCGTGCAATTCAAAAATCTGGTGGGCCCAAAAATGTTACTGCCCTTGTCACAAACAATGCATCTAACTACAAAGGTGCAAGGCGTGCAATCAAAATCAAGTATCCTGAGCTTGCCAGCGTTCCATGTGCTGCCCACACTTTGAATTTGCTTCTCAAAGACTTTGGAGAAGTGTCATCAGTGAGATAGACTTCAATAGACGCTAATCATGTCGTCAAATTCATTAGAGAACATGCTTTTACTTGTGCTCTTTTCAGAACTAAATCACATGGCAAGAAATTGCAAATCTGTTGTGAGACACGATATGCAATTGCATATCATGTTCTTGAAATGTTGCAATAGGTTAAGCCGGCCCTTTGTGGAATAACTTTCAAATAGAAGATGGGATATTTGGATTGACAAGTATCCTCGGTATGAGTTCGCAACACTTAGTGCTTTCATCTTGTGAACTCTCCTGTGTTCTGGAGAAATGTAGAAAAAATTATCAATGTTACACAACCTTTTGTGTATCTAGTACGCTTGGTTGACAAAGATGTGCTCATATTTGGGCGGGTTTATCGGTGCATGCATGAGGTTGTTTTCAAGCTGAAAGAGAGTACCTCATTTGCAGTACGAGAGAAAAACATAATGGTATCTTTTGTTGAGAAACATTGGGATCAATTACACACCCCTTTACATGGATCAGGCTTTGTGCTGGATCACACACACACACTCACACACACACGCACGCACGAACACACTGTATTACTTAAGATCCCCTAGCTTATTTTGACACATAACTCCTAAAGCTTCACTATATTATGGTCTACACCATGGGACTTGGCCCGTCTGTAACACAGGTAATACTTTTTTTTTGGGGTGGTTTACTACCCTATGGAAAAACCGGCCGTGAAGGCACTAGGGTAATTTCCTCTGCAACATAGGCGGCCTCGTTGTCTCAAAAGGGGGTCGCTCCTCTCATGTCGTTCTGCTCATTACAAGGGATTGGCAGCCCACCTCCCTCCTCTACATAAAGGGGTGAGGGCGCATCTCTGCCCCTCGCTTAGCTTTGTTTGTTGTTCTGCTTGCATAAAGAAGGATCGTCTGTCTTTTTTAAACTAAAGAATGGAGCTCGCAACACAAACTACTCAGGTTTGCCACTCTGCTCATACGTAATTTCTTGCAGACCTACTTTTTAATGACAATAATCATTGTATTAATGTTACCGTAGCAAGATTTTTGGTGTGGCTTTTTATGAGGATGTCGCTCAGTATAACAAAACATGGTTGTCGATCCTTGGGTTGGTGAATATTTATGGTGATGTTATTTTCGGCTTGGCTTTGACCCCTACACTGTGGTTCGGATTCAGCTGTGTAGTTACTGGTCTTAAACACTTTATGATGGAACAACTATACACACACATCCTACTTTATGGTGATGTTATTTTTTGACCCCTACAGTATGGTTCGGGTTGCTGGTAACGTTGTGTAGTTATTGGTCTCAAACACTTTATGATGGTTTCGGGTATGGTATACCAGTTGTTGACCGTTTTAAGTTCTCTGTAATAACTGGTCTGATTCGAGGGGCTACTCTACGTTAACACTGGTTTGTTGTGGGGTTTGCTGTTGCGTAACTTAGCTTGGCAGTTCTCTGTCGATGGTGATCAGACACGCTATGGGGGCATACTGATCATCTAAACATTTTGTGATATACTTAGTACTGTCACTTGTACATAGACTTTGTATCACTATCATAAGTAACCTAGATAGGCCCTGTGTATTGGTTGGTTGTAGGTACATACTTGGGGGTGGTGTTTTTTGTCCTACTGTGCACTGGTTCTTAGAGGTGATTGGGCCGGGTTGCACAATTTTGTTGTACTTACTCATTACTCTATTGATTGGGATAGGTTATGCATTGCACTATCTACATTCACATAGGCGGGTGTAGCTCCTTTTGTAGCCGTAAGAAATAATTTGGTACTAGCACTTAATATAGTATTGTTTTTTTAAATGGTTGGACTCAAGACCTAGGTCGTATCCGCTAAGACTCCTTGCTACTTGGTTTGCTAAAAGGGATGTATAAGGTACAAAATGAGGGATGATTTGGATTCCTTATACCATAATGGGCATCTGACCTACAAACAAACTTTAAACGAGCCTAAATGGTTTCTAATAAATTCTTTTAAATCTTATATGGAATTTTCATAACTCATAAACTGAAAAAGGGGGGATTCAGACATTTGGATTAGAAGGGGTGATGGCCTTCTAATCAAAGTGAATTGCCTTTAATAGAAATTTTGGGATTTTTCATTAAAAAAAGAGAACATTTTTTTAAATACTATGGACTAAGCTTGTAAAAGGTTAAAAAAAGTTTGTAAGATGGACATGGATAACAATTGGTGTAGTCCATTGATACCTGTAAAACACATCCAAGTCTAACAAAATTGTTGTCTTGTTTGGATGGATGCAGGTAAGGACTCCATCCTATCCTGGAAAGGTTTTTTTGGCTTAAGCAAGTTGTCCATTACAGATTACACATACACATCCTGCAAGGGAAGTTCTTTTGTTATTTGTATACTGGAATGAGGCTTCATTCTTACAAACATTGTACAAAGATAATTCTAAGGTTGAGTTGTTTTTGTACTTATCAGTTCCTTTGTTCTAAAGTCAGCTATCTTTTGAATGTAAAAAGTTCAATTATGTCTTACTATTGATAGAACAGCTACACACACATCCTAAACATAAGGTTTTTTCATTCTATGGGAAAATCGGGATGCTGGCTTTGGAAACTAATACTGAAACTTAGTCCTATGATGGACCCACAGTCTATAATCCCTTGACTGGTTGACTGGTGTTAGGTGGTCCTTCACTAGACTATGTTTCTGGTCTCCTGGTCACAGCTATTATAGTCTTTGACTTTGCCGGTTTAAGGTTTGCAGGCCCAATCTACAGTAACTGATCATATTGTTTATACATTTCCTTTCAGGACCAGAAACCTTTTAGAATGACAACCTGCATGAGTGTTAAACATAGCCTTGAGCATCATACAAAGATTCTTGAACAAATTAAGTTGTACCTTAAAGACCATAGACCAAAAAATGCCTTGGCAGATAGAACCTGACCTCTCCTTGCTAGGAAGTCTATTACCTACTACAAAAAGTAGTCATAACCTTACTAAATTTTTTTGGATCTATTGCAGACCCTTGCTCTTTCACAAGGATTGGAATTGACCTTTGAGCCCCTCTCAGTGGCCACATCTCTTGTCCTCATATGTATTAATAGCTTGGATGCCTCTCAACTAATATATGACTCGGGTCTTACATCAGACAAGAAAATGTCTATCTTACACATGTTATCGTTTAATGATTGGGTCAAAGTTCTGGCTACCTTAGACAAAGACTCCAAGGAAGGGGTGAATTTGATTTCTCAGTACATAGCCCAACTTCATATACTCTCTATGCCTCAATCCATCTTTTATTAGTACCTAGGCTACCCCTATTATCCCACAAATTGGTGGTATCTTTTGTAGGAATACTGCAACTCTTGAAGTCGTCAAAGAACTTTAGAGTATTCTTTGTTCCCTTAATGACTCCAACCTTTTGGAAATGGTGCCAAAAATCTCCAAAGTGTTTCCTTTCTTACCTGTTAGACAGATTGAAATTGAGTCTTTTGGGGTGGACCATCCGCTTTGGGTCCTACCCAACAAAGCTTTCTTAGCACCTATTTTAAGTGAAACTTGGGTTTACCTTGCCAACCTCCTAGCCTCCATTGTCGAGGATTGTAGACTCAATATCCTAAAAGGTGGACAATTCCTTGACAAAGGAGAACTCATCAAAGCCCCTTCAACTTCAATCTCATTGACCACTCTGAATGCCCTTCCAATACTGGCCTCTACATCATTACAAAAGGGAACATGGAGTTTTCTAAAAGCAACCCAGACTTCTACACAGAATCCATTTGGAATATTTTTTGGCCTTATGGTAAATGTGACTATAGATTTATTAACCCTAAAGCCTCTTGTGAATCCAGCATCATGTGGTTTGATCATGCCATTTGGTTTATTCTCAACCATCTTGACCTACTCTTCCCTGAAAAGCCCGTGGATTTCCTCTCTTATTTTCTCCTGGTTGGGCGGCCAAGCTAAACAGATCATAATTGCTCACATTTCCTTTAACATCTTTAGTGGGCTAATGCTGGAAATCTTGAAAGAACTGAAATTTGATGAACCTGGAATCTACTTAGCTACTTATGCCAACTACAAAGGTGTAAAGATCATCACTAGCTTACTCAAGCCTTGTATTGATGAAGACAATTCCCCTACTCTTAAGAGACCCAATTCTCTTACTAGTCCCAACTCTTTCACTTCCTTCTTAACTCCTAACTCTTCCTATAACAGGGTTAAATCTCGTAGCTACACTAGGGGAAGAGGCAAAAACTCCCCCATCAAGAATTTTCTTGAAATGTAATCCTTGGTTAAATTGCAGGTTGCCTCCGTGAGCCCTTGCGGGTGAAGGTTCCTCAACAAAGTAGCTCCAAACCAAGGCTTTATCTACGTACACTGTCTTTTCCACAATGAACTTCTCGATTGGATCAACCTAAAGCTCTTTTTCGTGAGTGCTTTGACCTAACTTTTGGCAATCACAAGCTGCTTGATAATGTACTCATTGGTTTGGTATACCAACAACCCATAAAGAACTTGGTCTACAATAATGATTTTCTTCGACATGAGTCGGTTCTCGAATGTACATGTAGTCAGTTTACCACATTTTGCAAAAACTTTGATACATATGGTATGCATGTTTGTACTTGTGATCTTAGCATCATTGGTAATGTTAAAGTACGAAGAATCTTGGCCAATGGGCTCAATCACATACCTAACTTTCCCAAAAACCCTTATCTCGCTCTATCAACTTTACTTGGCTGTTTAACTAACCTTGTCAATTCTCTCCGACTAGAGAAGACAGTCCTACTGGACTTAACAAAAATTGTGGAGGAATGTTTCTTTCAAAAAATCCTACAAATTCCTAGAAAATGGTTATCCTCGATAACTCCTGGTTAACACCACAACTTGCTCTTGATTTTCACAAAATAACTAATAATTGGTTCATCGTTGGGCTTGATAAAAGCTCTAATTGTCCCACTATCATATGCAAATACCTAGCTTGGAGAGATGCTCAATTTCGAGTTTCTGGGAAGGAATTCATTCGAATTAGCACTTCCTTACAAACAATCACCAATAATATCTCGAGACACTTAGAGAATTTAGGCTATATTCTACAAGACACTAAATTATCGGTACTTTTTCCCACCAAAATACATAAACACAAATTCAGATGGATATCTGATGCTTCGAATGGCATCTTTACTGATATCACCAAAGATATCACTCTATGCCTTGACCTAATGTTAAAATCTACGGAAGTCTCTTTTAACCTCCCTAAACTAATCTTCCATATTTTTTCAGCAGATATCACTCAGTGCTATGAAAACATTCCTCTAGAAGGTGATCTTGGCCTTAAGAATATTCTAGCAAGGATTATTAAAATGGCTTTTTCCAATGCGAGAAGAAAGAGTCTTTTCTACATATCACTTTCAAAAAAACTTAGATGGATTAAAAAAACCTACTCCGTACATCCCTTACACGTCAACGAAGAGAAGCTTGGTCTCTACATTTCATGGTTACTTGATAACTGCACTATCCTCTTTGGAGGACATTGTTTTAACCAATGCTTGGGCATCCCTATGGGATTCTCCTGCTCTCCACTAATGTGTAATATCTACTTAGCCTTCTTCGAGTTCAAATGGTTTCTCAAATGCATGAAACGTGGGGATAAAAATCTTTCACTATTTGAACACACTTACAGATATATGAGTGACGTGTTGAGCATCAACAATAAGGCCTTCCCTAAGGAAATCCGCCACATATATCGTGACTGCCTAAAAATTGAACCAACTTCTCTACACGAGTTCGCAACACCATATGGGTCTTTTTGTACTTCGGTGCAATTCCTTAACTTTTCTATCTCCCTTCATATTCCTTGTGTAGGAGGATACGACCAAAAATTTGTTTGGAAAAGAGATCTTTTGAATGTACCACCTTTGGAGCTCATTAAGAGGAATAGCAATAGACCTCACAAAGCTACCTTGAGCACCTGTATCAGCCTTCTATATTTGATCCTCTACTCTTCCTCTAACTACTTCCTTGCCTGGGAAGAGATAAACATACCCATAGAAAAGTACTGTCTTAATGGCTTTAGTCGAAAAGAAATAGTCAGTCAAATTCTACAATCTCTTACCCAACATAATTGGCCTAGGTTACACTTTAACCATAAAAATCTCATTTCTCTTATAAGGTAGTAGGCACGTTCACAATGGGCCTATTATCGACCCATTGCACTCCCAAATGGATGGAAGCCTTCACATGATTGGAGGTACTCATCGTATTTTGTGCTTGCTCAGAGTCTACACCCCCCTATTCTTTGAGATCCAGGGCAAGGGTCACCTACACAGAGTCTTAGTAGAGGCTCCATAGGTTGCAGAGTGTTGTTTTCAGAGGATACGAGTAGTGGGTATCTATGGGAGGACATGTGTCACAGATCTTGACCCAACAGATCCTAAGACAGGCCACTAGCAACTTTGGGCTTGGGAGAGCTGCCCTTTGCCATGAGTGTAGTGGGACCCTGGAGAGTGGTTCTGGAGAGACCCCTTCTCTTTAGCCGATCACCTGGGATCCCCTTCTTTCATTACATTGTTCAATTGGGGTGACACATATTGGAAACACGGAGAGAGGCTCGTCCTGCTGCAACACTTCATTGGCAGGAGGAGGGTCTCACAGGTGAGTTCTTGTCAAGCTTTTGGGAGCAGTCATGGGACTCTAGATAGCCGAGGTGAGCCACCTTGTTCTAGTGGCTAGTTGCAAACAGAGCTACAACAGTGGGGAGCTAGCTAGTACATAGTGGCTTTTCGACAGCATGTGCAACTTGTGACCATCCTTCGGAGAACCAGTGTCATTGTCTTTGGGACTGCCCCATGGCACAATAGGTTTGACTTCGAATTCTTCGATTGATGCTAGCTCTTTCCACAGTGCGACAATACACTTAGGGTGTTGGTGCTCTAGTTTGAGCTATCCTCCACCAGCAGGATGATAGTGATCCAGGGGAGTCGACTTACACTTCAGCCTGCCATAGAGCTTAGCCCCCATGAGTGGTGTACTGAGAGAGAGGTGTGTTAGGAGCTGTCTAACACTCTGGTTCATTTAGTAGGCCCGTTGCTTCCGCATTTTTGAGGCTCGCCTTGTCCCATCAGCGTGGATTGTTTGTGACTTTTGGTTGGAGTTGATTCATACTCTCAGGGGTCAGCTCAAGAGACTTCAAGGCAGCTCCAACCGCATGCGGGAGCGCAGAGAGGCTTTCCTGCGACTTTGGCACCTAGGGCCTTTCTTCACCATGGTCCAAGTGCGCCCATATGGCACTACTGGCCACCTGTGTGGCTTTTTCTTCCTCCCATTTCGTGATTTAGTCCCATTGTACATATTTTGTTCACTTATTGGTAGAGTCTCCTCATGCTTTTGATGTAGCCCTCTCTAGAAGAGGTGGTTTTGTAGCCCTATGGGTAGTTTTTTATTAACTAATGGAAGGATCTTTTTCTCCAAAAATAAAAATAAAAATCCTAAGAGTTGTTTGATTGTTCCTCAAGGAGGTATGCAGAAATTTGTTATGCAAGGCTTGCAAAACCCTTGAATCTATGCAAGGCATAGTGGTGGTTTGCAAAGTTCCATAGACATGCAAGACATGCTAGCGACAAGATTTGCATCACACATCGTGCAAAGTATGCGAGCAGCAAGAATAGATTTAACAAGCTTCAATTTGGGCTATGAATTGGACAAGGCCCTCAACAACAGAAAGTACAACATCTATTGGAAAACAATAGATGTATTATACGAACCAAGAAAACGTATCCGACACGGGAATTTATCGGTTTTCTTCTTGATTGAAATTCATTCCATTGTTACGATGGCAAGGCAAGTCAGCACGAGTACTTCATGAGGTACACAGTTTATTTTTGTTTTTGTTGAGAATGTACTTGATAGCTATGGCATGTAATGGACAAGTGTACTACCATGGAAAATTTCGCATAGTTGTGCAATTTAGGCACTCACAATACATAGCTTGTGACAATTAGCATAAGCATTATATTTTTGCCAGATGCACTACTAGCAAAAAACCAAAGATAGGTTTGAAGACCACAATCAAGCAAGGCTTGAGTGAGAAACTCTCTCAATATGAAGCACGACTTCTCCCCATGCCAAGCATCAGTCAGAAGACTTTGATTGAGTGCAATCATCAGGTACTGGCAAGGCCAGTGGCTTGTAGAATGAAGGTATTTGGCACGGTCGACAATTAATTCCAATTCTAAGAGGCCTGTAGGCATCTTCCTCTTCTAGTTCAACAACGGTCATGCTCAACCCATTGTCACGAAGACAAATCCAATGGGATTTTAAGGGTAAATACTGTTGGGGTGTAGGCCAGGTGGCCGTGGGAAACCACCCTTGTACACTTGATTTCACCTAATCAATATAGGGAGAAAAAGAGAGAGGGTTGACTCTTCTCTTTCTTCTCCACTAACCCAAAAAAGAGGTTGTCTGTGTATCATCCCCTTCCCCATTATCTTCTTCCCCTCTCTTGCACACACTCCGTACACCCCGTACACACGCACAACAATTGGTATCAGAGCTCAGGGCATCCGACCCCGAGCCCAGGCTCATAGCGCACGCAGTGAACCCTATCGGGTTTTTTGGAAAGAATGGCAAGGTAGAGATTGAAGCTCTGCAGGAAACAAAAGCTTGAAGAAAAGCTTGCAATGAGCTTACAAGTGTAGCCTTGCGGAGTCGAATAGAGGGGATCTCTAGGATTCTCTGAGAATCATAGCAAGAAGAGATATGCAGAGTCAGCATCCAGCAAGGCAAGGAAAGCTTTGCAACCGGATAGCTCGGCATTGAGCAAGGGCATTAAGATTTTGCTTTGAATCTCTTGCAAGGAGTAAACATTGGAAGTTGGGACAAGGAATTAGAGCCTTTTGAAGGTTTTGAAAGCTCTGTAGACAGAGGCTGCGAGGTGCTGACAAGTCAAGAGCATTTGGATAGAGCAATTGGGGCAATTGGAGCTTTGGCTTCTGACAATCGAGTCATACACACCGTGTATAACAAGCTACAGGTAGGAACACCGGGCAACAATCGAGTACAGAAGAGGGCAAGCCTTGCAATTGGGGGGCAGATCTTGGAGCACACACACACACACACTCGGTGTCTCGGTGGCAGATCCCACAGGCTTGCAAGCTTGGGAATTTTGGGCAGAAGGTTCTCGGCAGTAAGTTGGTAAAGCACACATACACACACTTGCAGTAAGTAAGTTGGCATCAATTGCAGTGGGCAGAATCGGGTGCAGCAGAGACTTGATTGAATGCATAGACAAAGCATTGCAATGGGGGAAATTGAAGGCCTCGAGTAGCTTGAGGGGGAGCAGAAGTAGTCGATCCGAATCGAAAGCCGGTAGAGTTTGCACACACACACACACACACACACACACACACACTCAGTGGGGGCTCCATTGAGCAACAGTCGGCTACATAACGAGGCCAAGCAGACATCGATGATCAATCGAAGCAAAGGGGAGGGTACTGTTGGTGTTTCCACACACACACACACACACACACACACACACACACTCAGTGCCCAAAGGCAGCGCTGGAATTAGCGAGCACGGGAAAGAGGCCGAGAGGGCACAGACCGGTCACGGACGCAAAGCGGACCCCGAACCCCGACGGCCTCTACAACGACGGGGGCCGAATGGCGCGCTTCGAGCCTGCCACGGTAAAGTGAACAGGGGGCACCACCTAGCTTTGAGCGGCTAGGACGCAAACCACAATGATATGAACACCGCAAACTTACACACCGAGAGAGAGGGAGAGAGAGCACACCGAGAGAGAGAGAGAGAGAGAGAGAGAGAGAGAGAGAGAGAGAGAGAGAGAGAGAGAGAGAGAGAGAGAGAGAGAGAGAGAGAGAGATTTGCAAATGATGAAAACCCTCAGGGGTGTGAGGGTGAGTTATTTCTGCAATATTTACAAAGTGGCATGCTGTGGTGGTAGAGAGATAGGGAGAGGAGGTGGTGCAACCTACTTGGTGCGTTCTCTAAGACGACTCAATGATTGTGAATACTTACTACCAAGAGCGTGCATACGTGTGTGCATCGACCAGTGGAGTCAAGAGATAGATGTGGTTCCCTTCGCATGGTGCAATTCCCAAGGCAAACCCAACACACAAGCCCCCTCCCCGTGATGGTGATAGTGTCAATCCTTCCCACTACACTCTACCAAATGTTTGGCTCCTCATGAATTGCCCCCCCCCGATAGTGACCTCTCAGTGCCAATTTATAGGTGTTGGCTGCTTGGATTATGGTAATCCCAGTGTGGTTAGGGTAAGCTTAATCGGGGAGACAAAGCAAGTGGTGGGCCCGGTGTGGTTGACCCTTGCTTTGGTTTGGGAGGTTATTAAAAGATGGGAATCTCTAGGTGGGCCTTTGTGACCATCACCTAGAGAGAGGATATTTACAAAAAATGGACATTTACAATGGCTCGGGTGAAAACCGAAAATAATGATGAAAATAACCTATAAATTACTGGAATGGCGTCGTGGTTGCGTGTTGTCGGCGAATGGTGTGCTGCCGGTGCGTCGATGTGGAGCGTACTTCTTTTCGGAGTCGGCCGGGGCATGCCTTCGACACATTTTCTCTTTTGTTGTTGGCGGCGCGTGCTTTGGATCCTTCTTCTTTATTCGTCGATGCCGTAGTCGTTTTTCCTTTTTATTTGTGGTGCGCTGCGTATATGCGTGTGTGTGTGTGTATGTATTCGTGCATGAGGGCGGGTGTGTGTGTATGTATATGTATGTGTGCGCGAAAACGTGCGTGGGAAGGGGCTTTATATATATACAATATATATTTTTTTTTCTGTTTTTTTTTTCGTTGATGGCTGACGGCCGGCTACCTGCTAAATTATGCAGGGCGGATGGGGGGGAAGATGGGGTAGAGAGAGAGCGTGAGTGTGTGTGCAGTGTGTGTGTGTAGGTATGGTGTGTGTGTGGATGACGGTCTGCTGCGCTGCATGAGCGCCCGGGTGGGAGAGAGAGGGTGGTCCTGTTGTGGGCTCGTGCACAGCGCCAAGGGGGGGGGGGGGGGAGAGTGATGGTGTGTGTGTGTGTGTGTGTGTGTGTGGAGAGAGAGAGAGAGAGAGAGAGAGAGAGAGAGAGAGAGAGAGAGAGAGAGAGAGAGAGAGAGAGAGAGAGAGGTTCTACTGCCGCTGTCCATGAGAAGGAGAGAGAGAGATTTTCTGCGCAGCCTGAGCGCCTGAGATGGAGAGAGAGAGAGAGGGTGGTCCGCGCTAGGCTGAGAGAGAGAGAGAGAGATTGTGAGGGAGAGGGAGGGATAGGGTATGTGGCTAGAGAGGGTGTGTAAGGGAGGGAGTGCGTGTGGATAAGGGAGAGAGAGGGAGACTTTTCGGTGCCTTCACACGCTCATGGGAGAGAGAGAGTGTGTGAGGGAATAGAGGGAGGAGGGCTGCGCCTTGTGGGCCGCCGGACAAGAGAGTGAAGGGGGGGGGGGGTTGGCAATGGAGTGGGGTAGGGGAGATGTGTGGGTGAGAGAGGGGGGGGGAGGGGGGGAGGTTCTATTGTCTTGCATGGGAGCTTGAGGACGAGTGGAGGGAAGCAAGTCAATGGGTGGGAGTGAGGGAATATATCAGCAAGCCAAGGGGAAGGGAATGAGCCGAGGGGAGGGTGAGGCGAGCGGGTGGGGAAGAGGGGGGAGGGGTCGGGGAGGGAATATTAGCGGGCCGAGGGGGGGGGGGGGGATGTAAGGGGGGGAATGTAAAGGGTGAGTGTAAGAATACGGAGAGCGGAGTGGGGGGGGGGTTTCCATGCGGCTCACATAGAGGGAGCACGAGAGAGGGGTCGGGGGGGTGAGTGCTCAAAGCTTTCGCCTGGCCGGGGGAGTGGGGGGGGGGAATGAGGTATGGGGTAAATCGGGAGAGAAGGAGAGAGGATATTAGGGAGGGGTATGTAGGGAAAATGAGGGAGAGAGAGAGAGAGAGAGAGAGAGAGAGAGAGAGAGAGAGAGAGAGAGAGAGAGAGAGAGAGAGAGAGAGAGAGGGTGTTATTTTATCCAATGCCCGTTTGGGGGGGGGGGGGGGGGGGGGGAATAAGCTACCGGGGGGGTAATGAGAGTGGGGGGGGGGGAAAAGTTTTTTTCTTTTTTTTTTTCTTTGATTTTCGAAAGTCGGCTATCATTAGCACTCTCCCTTTGGCTAGAGGCATTCATGCTTCTAGCCCTTCTTCTGCTTCTTCAACTATAGAGTTAGAGGGTTCTCCCTCTTCTGGAATGTCTAGCACAAATTCTAGGTCAAACCTAAGAAAATACCTTTTCAGTCTCCATCCATTGACCCTAGTCTTGTGAATTCTCCCATCTGCTTCCATCAGCTTATAGCTTCCGTTGTCATAGCGTTTCTTGATGATGAATGGCCCTTCCCATCTGGGTTGAAATTTATTATCCTTTCTAGTGTCAAATCTGTTGTCGTATCGCAATACTAACATGCCTTTTTCTAGTCCCTTTTCTTTAAGCCCTTGATTGAAAGTGAGACGACGTCGTTCTACCTGTGCTTCATAGTGATTGATTGCTTCTTCCCTATCGAGTTGGAGTCTCTCCAGATCTAAGATGTGGTTTCGGAGGTTTACAATTGGACGATGTGTCTGGCTAGCCAACACTCGTAAGCTTGCTATTTGTACCTCAATGGGTAGAATTGCCTCCTTCCCATAAACTAGATGGAGAGGAGTGAAGCCTAGTGATGTTTGGAACGTTGTTCTGTAGGCCCAAAGAGCTGCCATGAGATGTTTATCCCAGTCCCCTGTGTGGTTGTTCACTTGTTTTGTGATGATTTTGCAAATCATTCCATTTACCTTCTCTACCAGACCGTTGCATTGTGGATAGTATGGTGTGGAATGCCTACGTGTGATGCCTAACTTTTTCATCAATTCTCCCACCAAATCACCTCTGAATCCTGGTCCTCTATCTGATATTATCTCAAGAGGAGTGCCAAAACGGCAAACAATATGCTCAAAAATGAACTTCGCCACCTCTTGGGCTGTAATGCGGGTGGTGGCCGTTGCTTCTGCCCATTGATTCATGTAGTCTACACCCACTATGATGTACAATTTACCTGATTGGGCCCTTGGTAAAGGACCGATTGCATCTATTCCCCATTTCTCAAAAGAACCATATGAAATGATAGGGGTTTGTGGCTCGTAGGTTAACGTGCGATCACTGGCCACTTGACAAGCCTTACATGTTTTACACCAGTGGTGTACATCCCAGTTCAAACTAGGCCAAAAGTATCCTACCTGTAGAATCTTCCTACTGGTGATATCTGGAGCAAAATGACCGCCGCAGACGCCTTCATGGCAACTTGAAATTACCTCTGTGATTTCACTGGAGGTTGGCACCCGCCAGAGAATTTGATCTTTGCCCTTACAATACAAGTGGTCGTCTATAAGGCGGTACCTAGTAGCCTTCCTTACCAGCCACTGTTTTTGGCCTTTGGTGTGTCCTGCTGGACATTCTCCTGTATCTAGAAAACTGATGATATCAGGCATAGCATCACTACCTTGGAAGAGGGGTAGTTTTAATTTAATCGCCCCTACGGGAACGTCTTGTATTCTTTCTTTAGCTAGTGCATCTGCCTCTTGATTTTCTGCTCTGGGGACATGGAATAGTTTCACTGCTTCAAACCTCTTTAGGAGGTCCTTAACTTGGCAAAATTGACCAAGTAAAACCTGATTTTTGCAATCCCAGGTGCCATTTATCTGCCTTATCAAAAGCAAAGCATCGCCGAACACATTTAGGCGCTGAATTCTTTGTGAAATACATTGTTCCAACCCAAGAATTAGGGCTGCATATTCAGCTTCATTGTTGGAGTGGGAGTGTAATAACTGCCCCATGGAGAATACTCTTTCTTGCTGTTCATTGAAGATGACCATGCCTACTGCAGACTGATCCATTGTTCTCTTGTATGCTCCATCAAAGAAAAGAGAGTGAGCTCTCTCTAGCCTAGGACTTTCTATCATTGGTGTTTCTTCCTTTGCTTCCGTGTTGACCTTCAGCTTCTTCTCATAATGGCGATGAGTGAGAATTCCTGCTAAACTAGCCCTGGTGGAGTTTTCTACTTCCATAGTGTAGTCAAACTCTTGTAGTCTAATTAACCACTTTGAGATCCTAGATGAGACATCCATGTGTCGCATTACATATGGGAAAACCTCCTCCATTGTTAGGATTACAAAGGGTCTAGGCAGGAGATAGGAGCGGAACTTTGTGGTAGCAAACATTAGTGCCAGAACCATGTGTTCTACTTCGGTAAATCCCTTCGGTAAATCCCTTTTCTGACGGGGTCATGACCCGACTAGAGAAGTAAATAGGGCGCATGAAAGAAGTTTTGGGGTCCTTTTGCATTAGCACTGCTCCGAGTGTATCACTTCCCACACTAGGGTTCACATAAAATGGCTCGTCCCACTTAGTAGGTGAAATAGTGGGAAGCTTAGCTAGGATTTGCTTTACCTCAGTAAACTGCTGCTCGTTCTCTTCACTCCATGAGAAGACATCCCTCAGGGTGAGTTTTTGTAGGGGAAGGACCACTTGAGATAGCAAGTGAATGAACCTACTTAAGTATCTTACCTTTTGAAGGAAAGAAACCAGCTGCTTGGCGGTGGTGGGTGATGATAAAGATACCAGAGCCTGAATCTTGCCAGGGTCAACCTTGATTCCTTTTGTTGAAATTACATGACCAAGGAGAGTGACTTTGCTCTCACCAATGTGACACTTGTCCACGTTGAGTTGGCCACCCAAGGTTTGCAGCCTGGATAAGCCATCATAGACTTTGCTTAAATGAGGGGCTCGTGAGCTATAAATGCAAAAATCATCTATGAAAACCCATATTGATGTTCCAAAGTAGGGTTGGAAAACAAAAGTCACATAGCGTTGAAGTGTGGCCGGGGCGTTAGTGAGGCCAAACGGCATCACTCTGTAGGCAAAACATCCCCAAGGTGTGATGAAGGTTGTCTTCTTTTGATCCTCCTCCGCAATGCTAATGTGAAAGTATCCTGAGTAGCCATCGCATACTGTGTATCGCCCGTGACCTGCCACTTCATTGAGTATTTCATCCTGGAATGGGAGGGGAAAGTGGTTCCTCTTTGTGGCTGCATTAAGAGGTTTATAATCCACACAGACTCTCCACTTACCTTTTTTTTTTGTGACTACTACTGGGAAGACCCATTCCGAGTCTTCGACGGGATAGATGAAACCTGCTTGTAGCAAACTTCTCACTTCTTTAAGCAATGCCTCTTGTTGGATTACTCCAAGTCTTCTGAGCTTTTGTACTACGGGTTTACTGCCTTCCTTGAGCTTTATGTGGTGTTGTACTACTGTAATTCCTATGATCTTATCATAGCCATCAATGAACAAAGTAGTGAAGTTACCTAGCATGGAGACGTACTCCTTTCTTTCTTCATTGGTTAACTCATTTGAGAGCATTTTTTGTAGCTTACCTGCATCCTCCAATGACTGCATACCTGATGATCCCTCTTGGTTTGTCGAGGTTGTTTCAGATTGTGTTAATCTGTTTGGGTCCTTAAGAATGACTCCCATTATTTCGATGCTACTGTCACTTCCGTCGGTAGTGGTCGTCTCTTCTCCCGAGGTAGACGAGTAGTCGCTGGTGGACTCGTCTTCTGAAGCCTCCAAGATCATGTTGCGCTGCTTTCCATTCCTCATGTCGTAGAGTATGGACTTCCCTTTAGCATCCTTCATCTAGATCATCCCGGTGCTCCAGTCTTGTTTAGCTTCCATAGCCATAAGCCAAGGCCTCCCAAGAATGATGGGGTAGCCCTCCCCTTTGTGTGGCATGACAAAGATGTCTACCTCTCCACTTCTGTATTGAATGCTTTCACTTTGACAGCATTTACAATGCCTACACATTTCACTCTTACATTGTTTGCCATCTTGGCTCGGCAGGGTGCCGGCCTACTTACCTCTAGACCTAGATGGTGCATCATCTTTTCACTCATGACGCATATTTGCGCGCCACCATCTATGTAGACGTTTGAAATCCGTTGCCCCTTGATGTGAGCGTCCATGGTTGGCAGGATGTCGTCGAGATCCCTCCCAGCAATAGCCCCAGCTATCCTAGGCCTTGATTTCCTGGTACTTATCATTTCCGTCCATTGCCTCCTCATTCTGGGTGCAAGGTGGAGTAATTGGGGCCAAGTTATCTTCGGGCCCTGCATTAACACATCCTGAACTAAGTCATAGGGTTTTGCATACTCACCTAGTGAGAAGTCCACGATGTCTATCTTCCGCCGTGGTTTAGCTGCTTGCTTGCTAGACTCGGCCTTCCCTTTCATCTTCTCTTCTCTTTGAGATGCCTCCTCGTGCCTCGCACGTTTCACTCCCATAGCATCCACTTCTTCTACCTTCACTTTTCCTTTGTGCTTCTCTCGAGCTGATTCTTCTACCTTTGCCTTCCCTTTAGCCTCTAGGCTAATAACACTCACCGCTTGGTTCACAACAGGTGGTGGGGGTAGTGGCGGAATGAGAGGTTGGGGTGGTGGTTGCTGTTGTACAGGTGGTCGAAGGATTTGGACCGGTGGGATTGGTCTTGGCTGCTTAGGTGGTGGTGGTCTTGCTCTTGGCGGAGAGATCTGATTCTGTCTCCCCCCTCTATTGAAATTCTGCCTCCTCGGGTGTGGGCAGTAGTACATTCCATGGCCATCTTCCCCGTAGTTGTAACAGTGGTACTCTGGGTTCTGCCTTCGTTGTCCCCTTCCTTGTTCTGGGTTTCTGCTAGATGCATGCCCTTGCTACACTAGATGCACAGATAAACTCTCTAGTTGGGTGGAGATGCGACTCAGCAGGTCCTGCTGTTCTTCTGATGCCTCCTACGGTTGGACTCTATGATTGGCTGTTGCAGCCACTGGGGTTGGTCGGGCCGAGCTTGTTCCCTTTGACTTGTTTACTCTTGCTTGCATGCGCAGCTTCTTGTCTTTAAGGCGGGCTACTTCGACTGCCAACTCATATGTTGCAGAAAACCTTCCCTTCACCTTCTCTCTAAGCGGCGACCATAGACCAACATTGAAACGGTCCTTCTTTAGGAAATTAGGTGCTCCTTCGCCTTCCTCCAGTGAGGCAACCCATCTCTCCCATAAGTCCACAAACTTTGACTCGTAGGTGGCATACTCCAGCAGGCCTCCCTGCTTCAATTCTGTAAGTAGCTGCCATAGCTTCTCCGAGGTTATGCCTCCACTAAACCTCTTTACAAAAGCAGCCCTTAACACATCCCATGCATTCATGGTAGCCTCGGGCAATGCATTATACTAGGACTTGGCCTCTACTTTCATCAGTAGAGGAAAAATTCTAAGTCGTGCAACGTCGTCATCTTTGTTGGAGACGACACAAGCAATGTCGAAATCATCCAAAAAGTCGGTGGTCAGATCCTCTCCCTTCTTTCATCTGAACGTGGGGAACGAAACACTTGCCATGGTGGTGACTTAGGAAATTACAAACCCTTTTCTTTTTTTCTTTTTTTTACATTAACAGTAGCGGCTCATAGCGGCTTTTTTACAAGGGTGGGTGGATAGGTTAAAACATGATAAAAATAGAGACATTAAAGGAATGATGGTAATCTAATATGGGAAGAATGATAGGGTTCGGAGAATTGAGGATTTCTCCTAGTACCGCCGCACCGAATAGGTATACGATCTTCTGTTGGTAGAAGACTTTCCTATCTACATAGATATTCACATGCATATGCTGCAGGAATCTGAACGGGAATGCCGTTGTCAGGAGTTTTTTGGAGCAAGGGATTGCACATATGTACATATACATGCATGGTGCATCAAATAAAGGATTGCCCATTTTCCTTAGCCAGGTGGTTATGTTGGGCCCACATGTGTACAGGTAGGACAGTGTGTGCATAGTGCATCGATTTTCACTATCACCAGTACCAGTATGTTTTTTCTACAAGAATGAGGAAGCTATCTGCAGGCCGACGACGTGAGGTAAGCAGGTGCGTCAGATGGCATCTAGTGGCGTCAGGAGGCCGAACGGGGTCAATATTTGCACGTGGATGAATACGGACACAACGTGGGTGTTTTCTTGTGAGAGTTATGCAGAAAGGTCATCATTAGGACCACTTTTTGGGGCCACTTCACGTGGTGGCGGCGAGATGCATTATTGGAAAAAAGTTGAGTGCCAGGTGTGCGGATGATGCAAAAAGGTGACAACTATGCACTTCGAGGTCAGTTTTTGGCCTGTTCGGGGTCCGTTTGAGGTCATCTAAAAGGCCAAGGGTGCCCAAGTAATAAAGCAAAGTGTGGGAACTGAAAAAAGAGAGAGAAGACCAGAAAAAACGTGGAGAAGAGAGGAGGAACAGCCGCAGGTGTGTTTTTTGGGTTTTTGGAGCCTGTTTTGGCCGTAAACTGCTCATCCGAGGTCGGATTTGAGCACTTTGACATTGTAGACTGGGGTTTTGGGCCGTTCCGAACACGATGGCGCTGTCCATTTTGCCAAATTCCTCACTCTTTTTTTGCTGTTTTTTTGTGTAAGTTTCTCCTATGAGCGAAGTTTCTGCTCCAGTTTGTGATTGTATCTGGTATCTTTTACCCATATTGTGTGAGCTGTTTGCCCCATTGGTGTTGGCCCAAGCTCATTTGTATCTAAACATCAGAAATTCTCCTCTTTTGAGCTGAGTTTTTTGGGTGTGTGTGTGTGTGTGTGTGTGTGTGTGTGTGGAGTGGGCAAGTGGATAGTCTCTCTCCTCTCACTCCAGAGGTGTGTTCCCTGTCTCGGCCAGGTGTGTTGTCTAAGTCGAGTGGTGCCCCATAGTGTGTGTGTGTATCTTCCCAAGAGTGTGTGTCGGGTCGTTATAGAGGCGCTGTATGTGTTTTCATCCCGCTCACATTCTTTTGGCACCCCCACGGAGGATCTTCTTCGAGTACCTTCTGCTTCGAGCTTCGAGCTTTGAGCTTCGGGATTACAGGTTGCAGGTTACAGGTTACAGGTTACAGGGACAGGTACAGGTACAGGTGATTCACACAGGTACAGGTAGCTGGAGTACAGTGATATACTAACAGTGATGTCACTTGCAGTTGTTGTGGGAATGCATCACTTGGCGCCTATTTGAGCGCATTGTCTGCTGGATTGTACGTTACTTGTGGAAACTGCCATTGTACGCATTTGTGGAGCCATACTTGGTTGTATTTGGCAGTCCCAGCCATTTCTGAGACTTGGTCTGGAAGATAGTCATTTCTGAGACTTGACTATACGCGATTTGCATTAGCCTTCGTGTGAGGGTCGATAGTGTGAGGTTTTTATTGAGCTGGGGGATTCTCAAATGTGGAGATCCTTTCGGTGATACAGGTAGCTGGAGCACCCTTTTCGTGACCTCGCCATAGGCTATGTATTAGTGATTCCTATTTGATGCTCGGGTTCTATTGTTGGCAGTTTATGCATACAGATACAATCTATATTTTGGGTTCTCATTGCTCTACTTCTGGGGAAACTTTGTCAAAATTTTTCCAAGTTATGATGGCTGGTCTTTTGGTCTTTTGAGCCATTTTATGCTGTTATGCTGCTGAAATTTTGGCAAAATCAGAGGATAAGACAGGTGTGCTTCCTTGGGAGCTTCATGGTTGGCTTTAATGGATGATCAAAATGGCCCTCATTTCACTCCTTTTCATTTAACTCAAAGGATTCAGATTAATGTTCATGTGTCCAGGAAGATCTTTTTCCAGCAGCGCATAGTCTTTATGTTTGGGCCAAGAAGGTTACGAGAGATCTTGGAATGTCCTTTGCCTGTTGTAATTCCGATGATCAACTATGAAAACTCATTTGATGTGCATGTGTTTGTCCTTATCTAAAGTTGAGCTCCATTGAAGTTTCTGGGGATTGGGTAGTCAAAAGTTTTGGGTTCTTGCACGTGTGTTCAAAGGGGTTCTCAAAGCATCATAATTTGGGTAGCCATGGCTTTCTCTTATCCCGAGTTTCATGGAAGAAGTGATGAAGATGTGGAAGAATTTTTGGAAAAGATGGAGGTTGCCTGCATTAGCAACCAGATTCATGACCCTACGCAAATGTTACGCCTTCTCCAAATTTGTTTGAAGAGTGATGCACAAGTTTGGTCCAAGGCATTTGAAGAGGAGTTGCGTGCAGCAGATCCACCTATAAGATTGAGTTGGGACAATCTAAGGCATGGATTGGAAGTGGAGTTTGTGAAGATAGAAGATCCTGACAAAGTGTGGCAAGAAGTACAAGGTTTGGTGCAGAAGGAAGGTGAGCCAGTAGATGCGTACATACGTAAGTTTTCATTGGCATGGGAGCGAATGCGCAAGGCTTTAGCACCACAGGTACCCGCGCCTGACATGATGAAGAAGGACAGGTTCTTAGCTGGTCTTTGGGAGAATATACGTTGGAGAGTGGAGCTAAAGAAGCCTAGGACATATGAAGATGCACTAGAGGTAGCAAGGAACAAAGAGTGGAAGCTGAGGAAAATGAGCCAGTTAGGGGTGGAGTCTTTGCCAATGAGGTCTGAATTTCAGCCTATAGAGTCTTTACAAGGGCGCATGTCAGGGGTTCATCATGAACCAGTGGTTCTTGTTACTACTCAGGTTATGCCAGCAGTGGTCACTACAGCAGTGCAAGATGATGGGCTAAGGCAAGACATGAGGCAAATGGTAGATTTGATGAAGAATCTCAGCCTAAACATGCTAGGTCAAGTGGGAAATAATCGAGGTCGAGGGAGGTTTGCAAATCAGCCAGGAGGTGAAGAAAGGCCTAGGAATGGTGTTGGACAAAGCAATGGTAGGTTTTGGAGGCAGACGCCCACATGTTATAATTGTGGAGAGTTGGGTCACATCAGCCCGCAATGTGATAAGCCACCAAGGATGGGGGGAGACATGTATCCATTGCCAAGACAGGTGCTAACTAGGTCAAATGATTATGGCATCGAAATTAAGGGAGATGAAGGAACCAGTGGACTGACCCAGTAGCAAAAGGGAAAGACAAAAGTGCTAAGTGTAGTCACTTTGGAGAAGGCATCAAAGCTAGAGGATACATTAGTGATGCCTATTGGGAAGAGGACCACAGAGGATAAGGAAGGAAGAAGTGCCCCAGGTCCTAGTAAGAAGAAAGGAAAGAGCCATGAAGGCGAGGATGTCAAGGCCAAGAGGAAAAGGAGAGCTCGTCGAAAGTTTCATGTTTCAGATTTTCCACTAGGGGATGGGCAATTAAGCTATGACTTGAAGGAGGATCTGACGAGCAGGAAGGCAGATGTTACTTTTGGGCAGCTTATAGAGATGGTGCCTAAGCTAAAGCGACAGTGGAAGAGGATGGTTAACCCAATGGAGAAAGAGCCAGAGAGAGGTTCAATAAAGGTGTTGGCAATGGACGAGCTACCAGACATTTGTCCAATAGTAGATGTGTGGCATAAAAGGAAAAATTTGGGACAAGGTTATGTGGATGGCGGAGCCCAAATATGCGTCATAACACACTCATGCGTTGAGAAGATGGGTCTCACAGTGGCTAGGGTGTCAGGTTTTCGGATCAGATTGGCAAACCATCAAAAAGTAAAATGCTTGGGTGTTGTAAAGAACTTAGAAGTGGAGGCATATGATGCAAAGGCAGTGGTTGATTTTCATGTGATGCCAGCAGGGTTGGGAGCATATCCTATTATACTGGGCAGACCATGGTTACGTGCAGTGGGAGCTGTTCAAGATTGGCGACATGGTACGATTAGCCTCTATGGAAAGACAGGTACCAAGAAGCTTTATAATATGGACACAAGGAAACGATTAGAGGAGCTTTATGAAGATGAGGATGAGTCTAGTGATGAAGACTCTTCCACGGTGACAGATGAGGACAGTGATAGCACTACCAGCAGTGATGAGGATGCTGATGTTGCATTTCTTTTGATGGACAAAGAAATCCACGAGATTGGCTTAGTTGCATTTGCGAATGAGGTTGAAGATGAAAGTGAAGGGCCTTATGAAGTGATTGAAGGGCTGATGCAAACCAAGGTTGAGTTGTCAAAGAAGCAGGAATTAATGACGCAAATGATTAGTGGAGACCTCTCAGCTATGGAGAAGGATATATTTTTGCATATGCTGGCTAGTTTTCCTGATTTGTTTATTACTTCATATGAAGAGATCAGAGGGTTCAAGGGTGAAGAGATGCATATAGAGCTGAAAGAAGGTGCTAAGCCAGTGCGGCAAAGGCTAAGAAGGATGGGTCAAGTGCAAATGGAAGCCTTGCGGGTAGAGGTGGACAAGTTATTGAAGGCAGGGTTCATAGTCCCTATGGAGACCACAGAATGGGTGAGTCCAGTAGTAGTCAGTCCAAGGAAGGATGGGAAGTGGAGGATTTGTGTAGATTTTAAACCCTTAAATGCAGCCACTAAGAAGAACCCATATCCTCTTCCATTCATTGATCAGATCTTGGATTCAGTGGCAGGTTATGAGAGGTACAGTGTGTGTGATGGTTTTTCAGGCTATTTTCAATTGAAGATTGCTCTTAAAGACCGCACAAAGACAACTTTTATTACGCCATGGGGCTACTATTGCTACACAGTATTGCCATTTGGGTTGTCAAATGGACCTTCCTTCTATCAAGAGAGAGCAAATTGGGTGTTGGAACCATTCATTGGTAGTTGTGTTAAAGCTTTTATGGATGACTTCTGTGTCTATAGCAGTAGGGCTGATCACCATGAAAAGCTGCAGATGGTATTGGCTCGATATGATGAATGTGGAGGACAACTAAATCCAAAGAAATGTCATCTAGCACAGCCAAGGGTGAAGTTATTGGGCCATATGGTGTCAGAAAATGGCATTGAGGCTGATCCAGATAAGGTGAAGTCTATTATTCTTCTTCCATCACCTATGAGTACGAAGCAATTGGCAACCTTTATACACAAAGTGAAGTACATGGCACGGTTTATTCCATTGTCTTCGCAGCTTCTTTATCCATTACAGCAAGTGGCAAAGCATGATCCATTGCAATGGGATGACAAGTGTGAAGAAGTGTTTCAAGAGGTGAAAGAGGTGTTAGGGGGGTTGTCAGCCATGCAGGCTCCTGATTGGGAGAAAGTTTTTTATGTAAATCCATCAGTAGGGGATGATGCCATTGGAGCTATGCTATTGCAGAAGGGGAAGGGCAGCCATTATATGAGGCCAGTGTATTGTGCAAGCCAAGTGAAGTTGGTAGCGGAGAGAAAGTTATCGAAAGTAGAGCTAGTGATGGCCAGTGTAATATTTGCTTGTCGACGATTTTGTCATTACTTGCTACCACGGCCTTTTGTTTTCTTGACGAGTTATGCCTTTTTGCCACAGTTAATTAATGGTACTAACATGTCAAATGTGGTGAAGAAATGGGTAATTGAGCTGCAAGAGTTTGAGTTCTCTTTTCTAGTGGAAGATAGTACAAGGGCTACCCTAGCTGATTTGTTGACCTATAAGGAGAATCCCCTTATTGTTAAGGAAGAGGTGGTGAGAAAGGTAGTTGAAGAAGTGCCACAGATCAGCAATGCACATGTGTTGTTCTTTGATGGTTCATACAGAAAGAGCCATGATGCAGCTTCAGGGGGTATAGCACTTTATGATCCAGAGGGGAAGCTAGTATGCAAGCGAGGGTTCAAATTGGATGCGCATAGTAACAATGAGGCTGAATATGTTACATTGGAAGGCGGATTACACATTTGTTTGAAGCATGGGGTTCGAAGGTTGAGCATAAAAGGTGATGCCTTGTTAGTGGTGAAGCAAGTGTTGGGTGTGTGGAAGAGCAAGAACACCTCATTGAAGGAAATGTGCTTCAGAATTAAAGGCCTGTTAAAAAAGTTTGAAGCATGGACCATCAGACACATTGAACGTGCTCTAAATGGAGAGGCACATGAAGCAGCTCAAGGCATGATTGGGGAGCTATTCGTGTTGAGGACCAATTTACCTCTTTATCATGGCCGGGAAAGTTTGGCTCAAGAAGAGGAGTTTTTGCTAACAGGAATCATTCCAAAGGAGATTCAGAAGTCTAAGAAGTATGGCTTTGTGCGTAGAGCATACAGGTACAAATTGATTGGTGATGTCTTATACATGAAAGGGGCTGATCTCGTGTTGAGACGTGTACCTTGGCGGGAGGAGCTTTACAGAGTGTTGGAAGAGAATCATGAAGGCGCATGTGGTGGCCATTTTTCTCTAAAGATCACCTTGGATAAGATTTTGCAAGAGGGGTATGTATGGCCTAGTTTGCACAAGGATGTTCACCATTGGTGTAGGTCTTGCAATAGGTGTCAAGCATTTGGGAAGAGAGTGTTGAAGCCAGAGCTACGAAAAACCATTATGGCGTTTGATGTGTTTGAAAAGTGGGGGATTGATGCAATAGGCCCGTTACCTATCACAAGTAGGGGCAAAAGCTATATCTTGACGGTAGTGGACTATCTCTCTAGATGGGTGGAGGGTATAGCAGTAAAATAGATCACTGCAAAGGATGTGGCAAAATTTGTGTATGATGAAATATGTTGCAAGTTTGGGGTGGCATTAGAGCTACTTTCAGATAAGGGGTCAGGATTTAGAGCTAAACTGCTAGACTTCTTATGCACAAAGATGAAGATTAGGCACCAGCATACCACTCCTTATTACCCACAGTGTAATGGCTTAAATGAAAGATTCAATGGTGAGTTGGTACAGATTCTTTCGAAAGTGACAGAGCACCAAGGAAAGAATTGGGATTTGGAATTGCCTAGTGCATTATGGGCTTACCGTACTTCGGTGAAGACAGGTACAGGGTTTACTCCATTTCATTTGGTGTATGGAAAAGAAGCACTATTGCCTGTGGAAGTAGAGTTGCCTGCGGTCAAAATGTTGGAGAAGTTGCTTGGGCCGCCTAGTGATGCATTCAAAGAGAGGCTCTTGCAGTTACAAGAGGTCCAGTTGGATAGGATGAGCGCATTGGAACATTATGGGCAGATGCAGGATAAGGCTTTGGCAAAGATAAATGAAAAGGTCAAAAGTAAGGGTATCAAGAAGCATGACTTGGTTTTGTGCTACAACAGCAAACTGGACAACACCTTCCAAAAGAAGTTTCAAATTAAGTGGGAAGGCCCTTTCAAGGTAGTGGAGTGTTTCCCGAATGGTACATATCAGTTGGCTAACCTGGATGGGATTTTACATACGTCAAGGGTAAATGGATTGCGTCTTAAGTTGTATCATGCCAGGTTGATGATGGTGGAGCAAGATGAGTTTTCTGAAGAGCGAGTGATGTCTGTGAGGGATGAGGAGACCTGTGATGCGGCGAGTCTCATATCTCTCTTTGCTGCTGCTGATCATGAATGATCTAGCAGGCTAGGGGATGGGCAAATTATGTCAGGAGTTTTTTGGAGCAAGGGATTGCGCATATGTACATATACATGCATGGTGCATCAAATAAAGGATTGCCCATTTTCCTTAGCCAGGTGATTATGTGGGGCCCACATGTGTACAGGTAGGACAGTGTGTACATAGTGCATCGATTTTCATTATCACCAGTACCAGTATGTTTTTTCTACAATAATGAGGAGTTTATAGCGCGTAAAACTTCTCGAGGAAGCTATCCGCGGGCCGACGACGTGAGGTAAGCAGGTGCGTCAGATGGCATCTAGTGGCGTCAGGAGGCCGAACGGGGTCAATATTTGCACGTGGATGAATACGGACACAACGTGGGTGTTTTCTTGTGAGAGTTATGCAGAAAGGTCATCATTAGGACCACTTTTTGGGGCCACTTCACGTGGTGGCGAGATGCATTATTGGAAAAAAGTTGAGTGCCAGGTGTGCGGATGATGCAAAAAGGTGACAACTATGCACTGCGAGGTCAGTTTTTGGCCTATTCGGGGTCCGTTTGAGGTCATCTAAAAGGCCAAGGGTGCCCAAGTAATAAAGCAAAGTGTGGGAACTGAAAAAAGAGAGAGAAGATCAGAAAAAACGTGGAGAAGAGAGGAGGAACAGCCGCAGGTGTGTTTTTTGGGTTTTTGGAACCTGTTTTGGCCGTAAACTGCTCATCCGAGGTCGGATTTGAGCACTTTGACATTGTAGACTGGGGTTTTGGGCCGTTCCGGACGCGATGGCGCTGTCCATTTTGCCAAATTCCTCACTCTTTTTCTACTGTTTTTCTGTGTAAGTTTCTCCTATGAGCGAAGTTTCTGCTCCAGTTTGTGATTGTATCTGGTATCTTTTACCCATATTGTGTGAGCTGTTTGCCCCATTGGTGTTGACCCAAGCTCATTTGTATCTAAACATCAGAAATTCTCCTCTTTTGAGCTGAGTTTTTTGGGTGTGTGTGTGTGTGTGTGTGTGTGTGTGTGGAGTGGGCAAGTGGATAGTCTCTCTCCTCTCACTCCAGAGGTGTGTTCCCTGTCTCGGCCAGGTGTGTTGTCTAAGTCGAGTGGTGCCCCATAGTGTGTGTGTGTGTATCTTCCCAAGAGTGTGTTTCGGGTCGTTATAGAGGCGCTGTGTGTGTTTTCATCCCGCTCACACCGTCAGCCCGTTTTCCATCATGCACAGAGGGTGGAATACTTACTTATACTCTTACCGTGCCAGTGTTGATGAGTCGGCACATCCACAAGAGGTCGTCGCCTTTCATGGGCTCTACCTTTCCTTCGTTGCTCAGCACGTATGGGGTGATGGCGATGCGTCTGAGCACTCCCAGCCTTTTGGCTAACAGCAATTGCAGGTAATTTCCGTAATCGGCGTGTTGCATGAATTCTACTCCATTCAGTTGCAACTCATCCCCTGCCCACTGGGTTTCTCCCGTGGTAGACAGCTTCTTCAGGATAAGTTGTACAGGGAGAGGAGAAAGGTCCTCCACTCGCTTCCCAAAACAGTGAGAGCAGTAGCCGAACCACTCTTCTCTAGGACATGGGAATCTTCTTACCACTTCCTCTTCCGGATTGTCGAAGTGGATTGGTAGCACTCGCATGCGTCGTGCAAATCGGTAGGTGACCTTCCACCGCTTAGCTTCGAATGACTTCTTCCTTGACAAAGTGGGTACAACCCTGCTTTCTGAGCTTGAAGCACTTGCTTGGCCAGATGCTTCTCCCTTCGGGGTCATGTGTTTCCAGATTGGCTTATCTTCTCCTTGCCTTTGGCTTGAGCAGCCCCTTTAGGCCACTTTGGAGTTATATCTTTGACTGCACTTTCTTTAGGGAAAAGAGGTCTCACCGTTTGCTTCCCTTCCTTGACATGAATGATTTCTTCGCGATGAATGTCAATGTAGATGACTTCAGCCCTTTCACTGCCTTCGTTGCTGGCACTCATTGACTGTGTGCCTTGGTTGACAACAGTGATGGCACTTCACCAACCTCCCACCTGATGCTTTCGATTTATAGTTAGAACGAGCGACACGAGATAGAGAATTTACCTCTTGAATGCTGACGACACTGCAGCCTGGCAGTAGCACCTCAATGAAGGCGGCTAGTGCCTCCTTCGTCTCCTCTTCTTCCGTCCTCCAGTTAGAAAATTCCTTCAGCCACTCATCTTTGATTGATGGTGGGCGTCACTTTCAGCATTGTAAACTGAAGGGTCTTAGAAAAGCCCTCCTCAGTGGCGGCACCAAATGACGGATGCAAAGCGGACCCCGAACCCCGACGGCCTCTACAACGACGGGGGCCGAATGGCGCACCTCGAGCTTGCCACGGTAAAGTGAACAGGGGGCATCACCTAGCTTTGAGCGGCTACGACGCAAACCACGATGATACGAACACCGCAAACTTACACACCGAGAGAGAGAGAGAGAGAGAGAGAGAGAGAGAGAGAGAGAGAGAGAGAGAGAGATTTGCAAATGATGAAAACCCTCAGGGGGTGTGAAGGTGAGTTATTTCTACAATATTTACAAAGTGGCATGCCGTGGTGGTAGAGAGATAGGGAGAGGAGGTGGTGCAACCTACTTGGTGCGTTCTCTAAGACGACTCAATGATTGTGAATACTTACTACCAAGAGCGTGCATACGTGTGTGCATCGACCAGTGGAGTCGAGAGATGGATGTGGTTCCCTTCGCATGGTGCAATTCCCAAGGCAAACCCAACACACAAGCCCCCTCCCGTGATGGTGATAGTGTCAATCCTTCCCACTACACTCTACCAAATGCTTGGCTCCTCATGAATTGCCCCCTCCCAAGAGATAGTGCTTCCATGTGTCTAGGGCATGTAGAGTAGCTAAAAGCTCTTTCTCATATATGCCCAAGACCCGTTCATCGGCATTGAGCCTTCGACTCTCATATGCTATGGCATGCCCTTCTTGAAGCAAAACTGCTCCAAGGAAATCACCACAAGCATCACATTGGACCTCAAATGGCTTTGATAGATCCAGAAGCATAAGGACTGGTTGGGAGGTAAGCTTTTTTTTTAGCTTGTCAAAAGAATTTTGTTCTTTAGCAGTCCATGAGTACTTAACGTTCTTCCTTGTTAAGTCATGCAATGGTCCTGCTATTTGAGAAAATTTTGCTATGAAGCATCTATAGTATGCACACATACCAATAAAGCTTCTTAGCTCATGTGGATTCCTTGGATTAGGCCGTGCTTTTATTACCTCCAGCTTTGATGTATTCATACATATACCATCTTGAGAGATAATGTGACCTAAATATTGAATCTCTTGTAGGAAAATTCACTTTTCTTTTGATTAATGAAAATTTTATTCTCTCTCACAACTTGAAAGATTACCTGAAGATGTCACTTGTAGTCCTCAAGAGAATTGGAGTGGCCTGAAGATTTTTGTCCATCGTGAGTTTGAATGCGGCTAGAGCATTTGCCAGACCAAACTTGTAACTTATCAAATAGATCTTCTAGCTGCGGCACGGGATATCTTTTTTTTATAGTGATCCTATTTAGTGCTCTATAGTCGACACACATGTGATATTTGCCATCTTTCTTTTGCACTAAAAATACTAGTGAACAGAATGGAGAGGAGCTAGGCCTCACCATCCCTTTTTCCACCAATTCCTCTTGTTGAGCTTGTGAAACTCAATAAGGAGGTTTATTAGGTGGCAGCTTCCTAGTAGAAGCTCTATTGCACGGTCATCATCCCCTCATCTTGGAGGTATCTCACTAGGGATGCCAACAATGAAAACATCTTGGAATCCATTTAGGAAATTGGACAACTCTAATTCCTCTTGATTCCCTTTATTGCTACTTATGAAAACATTAGAATCATTTACAGATTCTCCAACAAAAATCATATATGCAAAAATAGAGCTTTTCATAGACTTATCAACAACAAGCGTATTTACCAGGGATATGGAGTTCCCCGACTCATTAGCATCTATGTCATGCTCTCTTCCCTGTAGGTGACATAGATTCTCCTTTCAGGGAACTTCATGTTGGCAGCCATGCGGTTGAACCATGGTGCCCCTAGGATAACATCCTCATGTCGGAGAGGAGAGAGACGAAAGTCTTCTTTGTCGATGTAGCTTTAGACATAAAGCCTTGTTAGGTAAAGGTGGTGTGTCTCACCGTGCTTTGCCCGTGTCCGTTGGGAAGTGTCCAGCCGCCCACATTTATCTCCTTATTCTTTATACATACAAATAATAAGCCGTGAGATTTGGGAGCTCCACCCCACACCCTATGTTGTGCTCTCTCTCTCTCTCTCTCTCTCTCTCTCTCTCTCTCTCTCTCTCTCTCTCTCTCTCTCTCTCTCTCTTTCCCTCTCTCCCCTTCGCACTCTTCGCATGCGCACCGCATTCGTGTACTCACAACTGGTATCAGAGCGAGGTGTTTCATTCCCGAAATCGCTTCCGCGCACATGCACTTTCAAGAGTGCAAGCAGGGTTTCAACTTCGGCATCGGCCCCCCTTTTTGGAGGCATTCGTGCCATCAAAAACCTCATTTGAGCTACGGTTTAGGAGCTGCATTTTTCAGCTCTCTTTCGGTAGTTTATGCTGCATTTTTGGGCCAAAAACGGAGGATTTTGACAAATCTCTCACACTCTGACTCAGATGCATCTGAACCAGGAGTCCACCTTGGGGGGGTTTTGGCACGTTCTGAACACACTGGTCATATTAGAATTTTAAAATTCTGATCACTGAATTTTCTGCAGCAACAGTTGTTTATTGTGTGTCGAGGATTCCACACATGGTTTGCTCTCGGATATGAGAGTGGTATTAGATGCAAGTTTGCTCACAGGTGGGAGGATACTATGTATGCCTTATGTGGTTTGATGCCTAGGGAGACTCATGTGATTGCAATTTGAGCTCGGCAATGTATGCCTCGAGCATGTTTTTTGGCAGTCACAAGTAGAGCAGTTATTTATGTACTAGATTTGCAAGTGTTTGCAACGATATATGCAAAGTGTAGAGATTGGTGCATGCATTTGGAGTGTGGTTTGATGTGCTTTGGTTGCTCATGGTTTTGAGCGTGCAGTCACTTTGGTTACTGGTTTTGTAGTTGTTTTGCTGACGAAACTCTGGTGAAATTTTTCCATCAGTTTTATGCGCATCATTGGTGCGATCGAGATTGCGATTGCTTGTAGCACTCAGGATTTGCGTGCAGTGTTTTCCCTTTTGGGTGGTGCATTGCGAGCGTGTTTTGCTCTACATTTTTTGTCTTGAGTAGTGAGTGCTCGACCGTTTGGACCTTCCAGTTTTGACTCCCAGCTATTGGTTGAGTTTAGTACTCCCATAGGTGTTGCCATTTGTAGTTGAAGACATTTTCTGCAGTGTTTTGGCTTGCATACCAGTTTCGACACAGCAGGTGTCTTAAGCTTTTGCTTTGTGTATGCTTTTGTGGGATGGTGGCTGGAGTTTACTCGCGATTGATCTTGGCTCTCACATTGACAGGTTTTGTCAGTTTGGACACAGTTTGGTGTTCTTGTACCCACTCTCGCAGGAGTGAGGAGTTGTATATACTACAATTTTCTAGCACATTGCTTATTCATTTGACACATTTTGGCATCAGTTTTTCACTCACATATGTATGTCATTTGTTGCATTGTTGAGTGATACTATGGCTAGAGCGGTTTGGCTCTGTGTATGACTTTGTGAGGTGATTCCGGACGAGTACATTCCCGGATTGGCCACTTGGTCATTTGTTGTTGTCTCCATTACGATTTACTATTGAGTTTTTGCTCCAGTTCAGGGGAGACTCTGCCAAAATTTTGCCAGATATGTATGCCTATTGTAGAGGCTAGTGAGCTTGACCGTTTGCTCGCCTTCTTTGTTTGAGACAGTGCTTTGCTCTCGGGTGGGAGAGTCTTGTGATCTCGAGCATTGTTTGCCATAGTTTTGGCATGGATATGGAGAGACTTCAGATTAGAGGTGGTTCTCGCTCACGATCGCAACTGACATGTTGGCACTGCGACCACGATGGGCATATTAGGCGTTGTTGCTTGAAGCATATGAGGCAGCGGAAGAGGCAGATGCATATGGTGCTTCTATGAAGACAGATGCTAGAGAGTATGCATGTGACAGACATGTCACTGTTGAGTCTAGCTTGCCTTCAGGCTACTTTGTGTCTTGGGATAGCACATTGTCTATGCGTTTTCTACTAGAAGAGCATGCAGTTTTTCACGTGACGCCATGTCGTGATTTGTTTTGCTCTTTCTCTTAGTGGGAGACTTGGTTGTGTGGCAATTTGCTGATGGTTCAGCATAAGTGTCCTGCCGCACACAGTTATCTCCTTATTCTTTATACATACAAAGAATAAGGAGCTCTCACTCGATTCTCATATTGTGCTTATGCAGTGAGATTTGGGAGCTCCACCCTACATCTTGTGTCGTGCTCTCTCTCTCTCTCTCTCTCTCTCTCTCTCTCTCTCTCTCTCTCTCTCTCTCTCTCTCTCTCTCTCTCTCTCTCTCTCTCTCTCCCCTTCGCACTCTTTACACGCGCACCGCATTCACGCACTCACAAGCCTCAACTTCCCAATCAAGGGAGTAACGGAGGCTTGCTATCCCTTGAAAGCTCCATTGGAAGTTACAGTATCTCCCATCTCAAAAGCTTGAATGCCCAAGTTAGTGGCCAACTCCGTTGATATGAAGTTGTGTGTAGAGCCAAGGTCAAACAAGATGAAGGCATCATGCTCCCTTACCTTTCCCCAAGCATAGGAGAGAGATGATCCTTTGCGATGAGCATCCTCTTTTGGAGCTTCGATGGTGGAAGCCCTAGGAGTCTATTGTTGTTGTAGGAAGTGCCTTGGGAAGAATTTTGGCCATTGGTTTTCCCCTTTGTATCATTTTTGTCTTTGTTTTCCATGGGTTTGACAATTTGTCTAGCCCCTTGTTGGAAATTGATGCGGGAAGCAACCATGGTGTGGTGGATTACTTTGTGATAGAACCAGGCCGTTGGGAGTTAACATACTCGGCCATTTCTTCAAGAAATCCCGCACAAAATTGTTGCTTTGCTCGGCAAAGTCTATCTTTTGGAAAACAGTAGCCTTGAGATGTAAATCCCAAAACGTGTCCACATATTTGTGAATAGACTCATGTGAGAGAAGCTTCAAACTACACCATTCGGTAAGTACTTTGTCCTTTGCATTGCTTGCAAGGAATTGCTTCATGATGGAAATTCGTAGAGTTTTCCATGTCTTTGGGGCTTCATCGTTGCCACGAAGGCTAGCCCACCATTGATGAGCCAATTCTGGAAGTGCACAGCTACATGTCGTAGCTTGGAGGACTCCGTGAAGCTCTCGTCTCCAAAGGCCGCATCAAATTGTTGGATGAAGGCCAAAACATTGTCGGTGGCACCAAAGGTGCCATCATAGGTGAGAAAAGAGATACTCTTTCCTCCCTCTTTGAACTTCTTGAGCTTTGTGATCTTCGCCATGCAGGGTATGATTTGCGATGTCCTCTCCTCTTGTATTCTCTAGGAGAACAGCCATAGCTTTCGTCGGGAGAGGAGGAAGGTGAAGAAGAAGGAGAAGAGGGTGACCTCTTTCTTGACCTTTTCTTCCTTTGTTTCCTCTCTTCCCACGAGGAGAAGGACTGTGTGTTGAACGTTTTGAAGGAGAGGATCCGGGAGCACAACGAAAGAGGAAGAGAAATGCACACACACACACACACAACATCATAGACACACACACACACACACACAGAGGTTGGAGGGGGAGAGCCAATACACGCTGTGTTCCCCCTTTCTTTCTTGTCTATCTTATGCACTAAGGCACAATACACACTGTACTTAGTGTTAGTGGCTCACACAAGTGTATAGCTATACACTTAGGGTTAGTAGCAGTTAGTGATGGGCGGTTGGCCACATGACCATTAAACCTAACATTCTCCCACTTGATGGCCAATGTGGTAGACCATAAGAATGGAAGAGAACCAGTCTTCACCCAATGCCCATCAACTCACGACAGTGTTGAAACTGATGGCTGGAGAGACTTTTAGTGACTACATCCACTGTGTTCTCTTACGTAGGAATCTCCACTAAATCAAGGATCTTGTTTGCCAGGCATTCATGACTGAAGTGATAACGCACGTTAATGTATTTCTTTTGAAATGAAACACTGGATTGTTAGCCAAGGCAATAGCACTCTGACTATCACAATAAAGAACTGGTTACATTGCTTTGATCCAAGATCTTTCACTAGGCGAGCAAGCCAAATAGCTTCTTTGCATGCCTCACTCAATGCAACATACTCTGCCTATGTGGTAGAAATTGATGTATAGTCATGAAGAACGGATCTCCAAGAAATAGCAAAACCAGTAATGTGTAAATCCAACTTGTTGTTGATTTACGACTATCAACACAACCTGCATAACCACTGTCTACAACTCCCTGAATGGATGGCTCTCCATGACCATAGCATAACTGTCTATTTGCAGTGCCACTCAAGTATCTGAGAATCGACTTGACAGCATCCCAATGCTTTTTACCAGGGTTAGACATAAATTTGCTGCTGACAACTCCCACTGCATGTGCAATGTCAAGTCTTGTAGCCACCATGGTATACATGAGACTACCACAAGAAGATGAAGCATAAGGAACCTTAGCCATTGAAGTTTTTTCCTCAACAGATTTGGGACAATCATTCTTGATAAGTTTCAAATATGGAGGCAATGGAGTACTCAAAGCCTTCCCCTTCTGCATGTTGAAACGATCAAGAACCTTGTGCACATACTCTTTTTGAGAAAGGTACAACAACCTCTTCTTACGGCCACGAGTAATGTGCATACTCAAAATGTGATTGGCTTCACCCAAATCTTTCATGTCAAATGGACTTTTCATTTTGTTTTTGAAATCAGCAATGTCCTTCTTGGAATGACCAGCAATAAGCATGCCATCTACATAAAGGATAAGCATAATAAGTCGTCCATTGGGTTGTCTTTTCACGGAAAGACATGGAACCTCATTATTGCGCTTAAGGGAACGCATAAATGCATCAAACTTTTGATAGCATTGTCCGGATGATTGCTTCAAGCCATAAAGACTTTTCCGAAGCTTACAGACCAAGTGTTCCTTGCCCTTTAGCACAAACCCTTCAGGTTGCTCCATATAAATCCCTTCCTCGAGATCACCATGTAAGAAAGTTGTAATGACATCCATTTGATCAAGCTCCATATCTTCAGTGGCAACCAAAGCAAGCAACATTCTTAGTGTGGTCATCTTAACCACTAGAGAAAATATTTCCTAGAAATCGACACCTTATTCTTGCTTGAAACCTTTGGCCACTAAACGAGCTTTGTAATTGTCAATCTTCTTCTTGTAAACCCATTTACAAGGCAATGGGTTCCTACCTTTTGGCAATGGAACAAGTTCCCATGGTTTGTTCTTTGCAATACTAGACATCTCCCTCTTCATAGCATGTTCCCACTGAACCTTATCATTGGCTAGCATAGCCTCTTTATAACAAGAAGGCTCACCACTATCTGTCAGCAAAACAAAATCCACGCATGGAACAAAACATTTTGGCGGATGTGAGACTCTATGAGATCTCCACGGCTGATCAAAACTCGTACTAGCCTGCGTAGTAAGTGGCTCGGAAGTTGTCTGGACAGGAGGTGATAAATCGAAAAAACATGATGCACATTATGGATGATAAACTTCGCCCCATTTTCCATAACCTTGGCAATATCACCTACACCAACAATGTCACAAGAGTAACTATCACCAAGTGTAATAGATCCAATGGTTTCCTCGTATGTAGTAAACCAATGCCTATGAGGTGTGACATGCAGCGAAGCACCCGAATCAAGAATCCATGCATGGGATACTTCTCCACTAACAAAGAGTTCAGCTCGTATAGAACTCTGCAAAGATAGAGTTTCATGTGCATCATAAAAGACATCATTACTTTCAATCAACATATTAATGTCTTGCGCATCACTGTCATCTTGAACTATGTTCAGTTCTTCAATCTTAACCAAACTCTTTGGTTTCTCCTCTTTATCATCATGATCTTTGCTTTTACCTTTGCCCTTCTCTTTGTCACGCTTCCAAGCATAACAATCCTTCTTTATGTGACCAAACTTATCACAATAATGGCATTGAACATTGCGGCGACTACAAAACTTTGATCTACCCTTTGATGCATCTCTAGTGCCCTCTTTCTTGGACTCACATTGCGAAGAACGGCCCTTACGTTGCTAATCATCCATTTGCACATAATGAGCTTCGCCATAATATGAGCTAGTCATGGACTTATGACGCATCTCCTTTGACAAAAGTGCACTAGTAACATCATCGTACTTTAGTGTACCATTAGGAGCAGAGTTACTAACAACTATGCAAAAGATATCCCAAGAGGGTGGCAACGAAAAAAGCAAAAAGATTGCTTTCATCTCATCATCAATTGTCATGCACTGTGCACGAATTTGGGCAAAAAGAGAATCAAAATCATTGATATGGCTGGCAATGCTAGCTGACTCCTTCGTACGAAGGTTGAAAAGTTTTTGCATCAAGAAAACCTTATTGCTAGTCGTATCCTTTTCGTAAGTGTTGCATAATTTCTACCATAAATTATGAGCAGTTTCGCATTCTAACACTGAAAAGTACACCGACTCACCAAGGTGCAGTCTAATCGTAGACCTGCATAGCTCATCAAGCTCCTCCCACTGAAACTGAGTCATGTGCATATCTTCAGTTCTAGCCGCATAATCAATAGGCAACTTTTGTTTCTTTTGGACAAGCACATCATGCATTTGGTTTCCAAAGCTGAAAATTAGTGCCATCAAACTTCTTTATGTCATAAATGTCGCGCTCTTTGCTGGTAGACATGGTGACAAAACTACCAAAAGATTCTTGGAAATTTTTAGCAGAGTCTCCTTTGTATTTGGGACTATGTCAACCAAAATATGAGACAAAATGTCAAAGTATGTCACTCAGAAAGCATAAAAGAGGGCAATGCCTCTCAAAAGCACACTGTGTAGAGATCAATTGATGCGCATAAACTGTCAAACTGACCATAGACCGCCAACTCGGACTCAAAAGCACCTATATCACTCTATACATGTCCTATGGCGAGACCTCGTAAGGGATGCTCCAGCTACCTGTATCACCGAAGGTATCTCCACATTTGAAAATACCCAGCTCAATGAAAACCTCATGCTATCGACCCTCAACAACGTAGGTTATGCAACAAAACGTATAGCCAAGTATTAGAAATGGCTATCTTTTGGACCAAGTCTCAGAAATGGCCGAGAACGCCGTACTAGCCAAAAGATGGCTCCACAATGGAAATGGCCTATGAACTTTGAGAATAGCGGAATTAAGAGAATTAGAGTGAGCATTTTTGTGAGATTACTTTAACATAGAGGGTGAACTTAATTGATGGTAGCAACATGAACATAGTACTTAATTAACTTGGCATGAACAATACTTTTGCAAGAGAGAGAGTATTAGAGAACATGAATAGTTGAGGACCAGATTTAATCGGAGCCGATGGTCCCCCCTCTAAAAGACGTTTGTATTATAGATTCTCTCATCAAGAGAGACTTGTTACAAGATACAATCTTTGTGTTCCTTGTGTCCTTGGTGATGCTGTGAAGATGGAAAGCTTCATGCATCACGAGCATAAGATAAACTTTGCAAAAAAACATTAACTATCCCAAGCCTCATGTCCAAGGCCTCAAACACCTTCGAAGGTGGAGAGAGCTAACGGAGAATGAGGGTAGGGAAGAGGAAGAAGAATCATTCATAGGAGAAAGAAATATTTTCTCAATTATCATCACTTTTCTTGCTTAGCATATCATAATAGCATAGTAATGAAGATGAAGAAGATAGAAAGCTTAAGCATTGAAGCATGGCTCTTGGTTGGATTTGCATTCCATAGCCAAGAGTGTTGGTGTAGGCTCTCCACTTCTCAACAAACTTGGAGAAGGAGATGGAGCTCTTGCACTTTGCACTCCACACAATGAAAGAATGTGTGTGTGTGTGTGTGTGGGAGAGTATACGCCCTCTCTCATGCTTGGTCCACACCTCTACCTCTACCTCTCTCTCTCTCTCTCTCTCTCTCTCTCTCTCTCTCTCTCTCTCTCTCTCTCTTTTATATTATTTAATTATTTCAGTTGGACAAGTGTCCTCTTTTCCCTCTTTGAGAGAAAGGACTCAATTATTTATTTTTATGTATCTAAATTCACATTGGACCCCTTTAAAACCTATCAAATAGCATTCAAGCACATCATGAGGGCCACATGTGGAGGATCATTTGAACATGTGTCTTTTATGCTTATAATTCATTTGGCTTGAATTGAATACTTGAAGCACTTAGTCGATCAAGCATGGAAACGTTTTATGCCTCTTGAGAGTTTACCTTTGAATTGTACACTTGAAGAACCTTAGTCATTTAAGCATAAAAATCACCTCAAGCTTTGGGCAAGGTTCCCACAACCACTTTAAGCATCTTAGCATCTTATGCTTGGGTAGGATTCCCACCTCAAAGTTAGCCCTAGCTTTCATAAGGTCAAATGACCTTTTAACACTAACTTTTGAAGGTCTTTAATGAAGCTAACTCTAAGGTCTTTTAAGCCCATTAGATGCACGTTGCTCTTTGATAGACTACCTCCTTTTGGACCCCTATTGAGATGTAACCATCTCTCCTCTTGGTCCCTTGCTGAGATAAATCTAGAAGCACTTATTGCACATTGCTCTTTGGGTAGACCGTGTCCTTTTGGACCCCTATGCAACCATTTTTCCTTTTAGTCCCCTATTGAGATAGGTCTAGAAGCACATATCGATATCCTAACTCTTGTTCCCCTTTTATCTTCCCATATTAAATTATCAGTAAAATCATTTGGTAAAGCTAGATATTATATTTTATGACAATTGACCACCGTATGTAGAGATGGTCTTCTCCTCCCTCTGCAATGCCTATTGCACACCATGCTTGCCATGGGGAGACCTTGATTTCACATGGCCCATAAGTCTGGGTTTTTTGGGGTGGCCAAAGGCCTACCAAGGGTCTATTCTCGCTACTTAGCATTTCAAAGCACAACCATCCAACAAGCTTGAACTTAGAGCTTTGGATATACAAAGAGATCATAATCCCCTAAGCCAATCCGTCATGGGAGGTTTCCATATGATCCAAAGTTCTACCAAAGAAGGTTTCTTATATTGGAAGTGGTCTTCAAGGCTTGAAGCTTTATACCCAGACATCACATGAAGTTCTTCAAGGTGTCAAAGTTTGTCAGCTTGGTAGTAATCAAGGCATGATTTTAGTTTAAACATGCCTTTCAACAAACTTTCGCAAGCGTAGTCAGAAGATTGAAGCTACTATAGTTTTTAAGGGCTACCTAGTAAGGTAGTTTGGTGAACAAGCCTTTTAGAGGATTTGTGATGTTTATTATTGCATCGACTTCAATTGCAGCAACTTAGCTTAGTGTAGGGCTCTGATTTGGCATGGTCAATCAACATCCCTAGTTGTGGTTGCTCATCACTATCACTCTAGAAATTAAAAAAAGTCTTTGCAAGGTAGCTTTAATACGTGGTACTTCTCCTTTTCCTATTAAAACAACTTTGCACCAAAGATTTAAAATTTTAGCCCCATCAACATGGATGTCCTCTACCTGGATCTCCCCGAAGATCATCTTTTTAACTTTGAAATTAATATGTATATCCTCTCCTCCTCCCTAGAGAATGTTGGATATTCTAGAGAATGACAAAGGTCTGTTTGAAGCAAAAGAATATCTTATTTTGCACGAGTTTCATGCTTTTGTAGAATTTTTGTGAGCTAGCCGTGCATATCTATTTACTATCCAATCAAATGGATGCACTAGTTCATGATAGTTGTGTAGTTACAAGCTACACTATTATTCTACCTATGAATAAAGCTCTATAGAATATATACTATACATGAATAAACAATACAAATAGAAATATGTATATGCAAGGCATGACTTAGTATGTTTCCTCGCGGAGCTATATATTCCATTACAATTATGCTAGAGCAACAAAAAGGTTTCACCACCAAAAGCTGCTCTCCTTTGTCTCGGGGTTGACACCATGATCTTAAAAGAACTAGTGGTGAATACAATTCTTGCTCTGTAGGGCATTCATGGGCACAACCTATGAATAAAGCTCTACAATATATATGCTACACAAACATACTTGCTAAACGATACAATAAGAAAATGTATATGCATGGTATAACTTAGTATGTTTCCTCGTCGTGGAGCTATATATTCCATTAATGATCATGCTAGAGCAACAAAAGGTTTCAACAAAAGCTATGAAGAAGTTTTCACTTCTTTATCTCAGGGTTGACAGCATGATCTTGAAAGAACTAGTGGTGAATACAATTCTTGCTTCTGTAGATTCAATTGTGAAATACAATTTCAACTTAAGCATACCATATGTACGTTCTATTGGCATTGTTGTGCCTATAGATAAAGCATAGCTTGTTAAAAGCAAGCTAGTGAATCAAGATTCACTTCGGAGAGCAGTTCTGAAGTATACAGGAAGTCCTAGCTAAGAAGACTAGGGTTCTCAACTAAATGTCTTCTTATGTTAACTAATCTTTAATTTAGTGTTTAGTTAACAGGTCACAAAAATGACTAGACCATTCAAGGTTGGGATTTTGGCGATGAAACTTTACCTTGAAATTTTTGTTATCCTCGAGGTAAGTATACATTACTTTTCCTCCTCATAATAAGAATATAATTTGGTTTTGTTTCGTTTTTGAATATGCTTCTTTACAAGTGGGATGCATATTCTAGAGCGCTTTCATCCGCTTATCTCTTTAAGTACATGGAAAGGTCTTGTTTGAGCAAAGGATGGAGGGTAGCGTACCAGGTACCACCTCTGCAAATTGTTCCTTTTCCTATGAGTTTTCCCATATGATGGAATCATGGGTTCACTCCCTATTGAAATGATTATAGGCCTACAAGGTAGGTTTCTAGCGACCTCCACACACAAGTACTTCTTGTACTTGATGGATGTCACATGTACTACATCACTATATGAGACATATTCCACATGAGGGTCCCTCTCGCTCTTGTCACCAAGTGTTTCTAGCTACCTCCACACACAAGTACTTCTCGTACTTGACGAATGTCAGATGTATTGAAATCACTATATGAGACATATTCCACATGTGGAGAATATGTAATGAAATTTGCCTATTCAATTTGAGAGTAGCGGAATTTAATGAGAGTACTTTCAAGAAATGATTTTGTGAGCATAGCGGGTTGACATAATTGAACATAGCAACATAATCATAGCAATTAGTTAACTTGGCATAGACAATACTTTTGCAAGAGAGAGAATTTAGAGAACATGACAACAGTTGAGGACCGGATTTATGTGGAGCCGGTCCCCCCTCCAATAGGCATTTGTATTATGATTTCTCCCATAAAGAGAGACTTGTTACAATACATTCTTTGTGTTCCTTGTGACCTAGGTGAAGCAATGAAGATGGAAAGCTTCATGCATCACCATCATAGCATAACCTAAACTTGAAGAAAGCTTTAACTATACCAAGCCTCAGTCCCAAGACCTCAAACACCTTCGAAGGTGGAGAGAGCTAGCAGGGAATGAGGGTAAGGAAGAGGAAGAAGAAACATTTCATACGAGAAAGAGCTAGTTCCTCACTTATCATAACTCTTGTGCTAGCATACATAATAGAATAGTAATGAAGAAGAAATAGATGGCAAGCTCAAGCATTGAATCATGGCTCTTGGATGGATTTGCACTCCATAGCCAAGAGTGTTGGTGTAGGCTCTCAACCTCTACTTGCTTGGAGAAGGAGAGGGAGTTCTTGCACTTTGCATAGTACACAATGAGAGTGTTTGTGAGTGTGTGTGTGGGTGAGTATACCCCCTAAGCACCCCCCTAGCTTGCTTGGGTCGACCCCCCCTTGTAGCTCATGCTTGAAGCTCATTGGACCCCTCCAGGTCTAGCCAATCACAAGCAGAAGCCATTACAAGCAACATGGGTAGCCTTGGGACAAGTGTCCCCCTTTTCCCTTTGAGAGAGAGGACTTGATAAATGCAAAATCAATTAATTAAATATCCTAAATTATCATTGGACCCCTTGGGTGGCCAACCAATAGGCTTCAGGCACACCATGAGGACAACATGAGGAGGAACTTGACAAGTGTCCTTGCTGCCTCTTCAAGCTGGGGCTTCCCTTGTGAGTGTGAGTGTGTGTTCTCTCTCTAATCCCTAGGAAAAGGGCTTGCCCCCCCTCTTGTAGGGATGCTTTTGACTTTAGGAGCTCAAGCACCTTAGTCATCAAGCATGACAAAGCACTTGGACTAGGGGGTATTCCCACAAGCATCTCAGGCAAGCATGTCAAGGCACCTCAAGCACCTTAATCAAGCAGCAAGTCAAGCACCTCAAGCATGGAGTAAGTCAAGCACCTCAAGCACCTTAATCAAGCTCCTCAAGCAGGACAAACACCTCAAGCACGACAAGCACCTCAAGCAGGACAAACACCTCGAGCTTGGACCGGGTTCCCACCTCAAGCTCCGCCCTAGCTTACCTAAGGTCAAAGGACTTTTACACACATTATTGGAGGTCTTCAATGAAGCTAACCCTAAGGTCTTATGCTCCATTGGTTAGCCTTGCTCTTGATAGACCATCTCCCATTTGGGCCCCTTTACTATTGGCCCCGTGTTGAGATAGATCTATAAGCACATATCTATATCTTAACACTTGTTCCCGTTTATTCTCCCACATTAAGTGATCAATTTAATATGAGAAAATCATTTGGGTTGGTTAGATATTAGATTTTATGACATTACCTCTCTCTTGAAATCATAGTCGTCCTCGACTATGAGGTAGAAGAGATAAAGGCTTAGTCATTAGTCAATCGTACTTAGCGGGTAGAGGATCCCTTTTTTACCCTACGACATCTTTCCAAGATGGATGACTAATCCATTTGGTGCTTGGGAGACATAGCTGCCGCAAGCATGTCTGCTCTTTAGTCCATTTCATTCTCCCAAAGTAGAGTGACAAATTCTACTTGGTGTTTGAGAGACATCGTCATCACAAACATGATTCTAAGCATGCATACTAGTTAAATTTGTGCACAATTAAAAAGAGGATTAGTCTTATAAGACAAAAACATGAGTCATTTAAAAGAGAGTTGTACATTTGCTTACTCTAATGTAGCATTGTAAGCATTGACAAGGTTCATACTATCCTTAAGTTGTACTCCTTGCATCCATTTAGCATCTTCAAAAGGATAATTTTTGAACTTAATAAGATACCGTCGGATTATCTTACCATGTCGTAGTACCTTGTCTTCATGCCGAAGGACAGCTTTGGGTTGTAGTACCTCTTCTTGGTCTTCAACTTCGGGAGGGTCTTCAATAATTGGTTTAGTTGGTGGCTCTCCTTTGTAGGGCTTAAGTAGGCTTACATGAAAGGCATTGTGTATAAGCCAATGGTTGGGCAACTTGAGTTGATAAGCCGTCTCATTGATGGGCTTCAAGATTTGGAAAGGACCATAGTATCTTTTTGCTAATTTAGCATAATACTTTTGATGGCCTGTAGGATTTTTGCCCGTCGTTTGCCTTAATCGAGCCTTAGGAAACTTGAGTAAGACCCAATCATTTTCTTTGAACATTAAGGCTCTTCTGTGCTTATCAGCAGCAGCTTTTTGCCTTTGTTGAGAGATGGCTATAGCCTCCCTAATCTTTTGAAAAGATTCTTGTAGGTCACGGCTATACTCATCGGCGGCGAAGATCTTCCCATGTACTTTGAGTAGCAAGGGACTTTTAGGTCTTCCCTCTATGATCTCGAAAGGTGCTTTCCCCGTAGAAGTATGTACAGTATTATTGTAGGCATACTCTACTAGAGGTAAATACTTTTCCCATTGTGAGCGTTGATCTACTTCGGTAACATAAGTCTTGAGTAGATCGAGTATCGTAAGATTGGCTATCTCACTTTGGCCATCCGTTTGTGGGTGATAGGCCGAAGAGAAATTCAATCTTGTTCCTAGATTTTCAAAGAGACCTTTCCAAAAATTACCGGTCATTCTAGGATCTCTATCTGACACGATGGATGTGGGTAATCCATGGTGCTTGAAAATCTGTGATATGAAGAGAGTTTCCATTTGATGTGCCTTAATAGTCTTTTTGACAGGAATAAAATGTGCTTGCTTGCTAAACCTGTCGACTATTGTCCATATTCCTGTATTCCCATGGATAGACTTGGGTAATCCAAAGATGAAATCCATGGATATACTCTAATTTGGAATAGGCAATGGCTGGAGTAATACAGGTTGCTTCCCTCTATCATACTTGGTCTTTTGGCATACTACACATTTTGAAACATACTCTTGTATGTCCACTTTCATGGTAGGCCAATAGAAATACGTCTCTACTCCTCGGAGAGTAGGTTGAATACCTCTATGCCCTGCATATGGAGGAGCATGGGATTCATACATAACCTTCTCACGAAGGGAATGGGTAACACATAGCCTATTGCCGTGGAGAAGATAACCATCGTGCAAGGTGAATGGTTCCTCTTTCTTCCCCAAAGCAAGGGCTGACATTATGTCTCTAAAGTCAGGGTCAGTAGCATACTCATCTATCATAGAGGATAGATCATTGTGAGTAGCTATAGACACCGCATTAACTTTTGGTCTTCGTGAAAGTGCATCGGCAACTTGATTGTGCTTACCAGCTATGTGAGCAATATGGAAATTAAATTGCGAAAGAAAATTTGCCCACCTCATTTGTTTGTCGGAAAGCTTGGTTTGCGTCATGAAATACTTGAGACTTTGGTGGTCGGTTCGTAGGATAAATGGAGTCCCTAATAGGTAGTGCTTCCATGTGTCTAGGGCATGTAGAACAGCTAAAAGCTCTTTCTCATAAACGCCCAAGATTCGTTCATCACTATTGAGCCTTCGGCTCTCATATGCTATGGCATGCCCTTCTTGAAGCAAAACCGCTCCAAGGCAATCACCACAAGCATCACATTGGACCTCAAATGGTTTTGAGAGATCCGGAAGCACGAGGACTGGTTGGGAAGTAAGCTTCTCTTTGAGTTTTTCAAAAGCATTTTTCTCCTTAGCAGTCCGTACAAACTTAACGTTCTTCTTTGTTAAGTCGTGTAGTGGTCCTGCTACTTGAGAGAATTTTGCTATGACGCGTCTATAGTATGCACACATACCAATAAAGCTTCTTAGCTCATGTAGATTCCTTGGGTTAGGCCATGATTTTATTACCTCTAACTTTGATGGATCCATACGAATACCATCGTGAGAGATAATATGACCTAGATATTGAATCTCTTGAAGGAAGAATTCACTTTTCTTTTGGTTGAGAAAAAGTTTGTTCTCCCTCAAGGCTTGAAAAATCACTTGGAGATGTTGCTTATGTTCCTCCAAAGACTTGGAGTAGATGATGATATCATCAAAGAACACTCCAGTGAATTTACGATATGGTCTAAAAATTTTCTCCATGAGACGATTGAAAGTAGCTGGTGCATTGGTCAAGCCGAAAGGCATGACTAGATATTCATAAAGACCAAATGTTGTGCGAAACGCGGTCTTTAGGATATCTTCATCCACTATCCTTATTTGATGATAGCCACTCTTAAGGTCAATCCTACTGAAGTAGGTAGAGCCTTGTAGCTTATCAAACAGATCTTCTACCCGAGGCACGGGAAATCTGTTTTTGATAGTGATATGGTTTAGTGCTCGATAGTCCACACACATACGGTATGTACCATCTTTCTTTTGCACTAAAAGGACTGGAGAACAAAAGGGAGAGGAACTAGGCCTCACCATCCCTTTGTCTACCAATTCCTGTACTTGCCTCATAATCTCCTCTTGTTGAGCTTGTGAGACTCGATAAGGAGGTTTGTTAGGCGGTGAGCTTCCTGGAATGAGCTCAATACGATGGTCATCATCCCCTCGTTTTGGAGGTAGGTCCATAGGGATATCATCGATGAACACATCTTGGAATCCTTTTAGAAAAGTAGACAAGTCTAACTCTTCTTGATTCCTATCATTTTCATTTGATGAAACATTATGAGCTTTTAGAGACTCTTTGACATAAATCATGTACGCAGAAACTGAGCTCTTCATTGATTTATCAAAAGAAAGGGGATTTACAAGTGGAATAGTGCGACCACGCTCACTAGCATCTATATACATGTTCTTTCTCCTGTAGGTGAAGTAAATTCTCCTTTCAGGGAACTTCATGTTGGCAGCCATGCGATCAAACCATGGTGCCCCTAGGATAACATCCTGATGTTGGAGAGGAGAGATGAAGAAGTCTTCTTTGTCGACATAGCTTTGGACATGAAGCCTCAACTTCCCAATCAAGGGAGTAACGGAGGCTTATTGTCCCTTGAAAGTTGCATCAGTTGTTACTATATCTCCCATCTCAAAAGCTTGAATGCCCAACTTGGTGGCCAACTCTATTGATATGAAGTTGAGAGTAGAGCCAGGGTCAAACAAGATGAAGGCATCATGCTCTCTTACCTTTCCCCAAGCATAGGAGAGTGATGATCCTTTGCAATGAGCATCCTCTTTTGGAGCTTCGATGGTGGAAGCCCTAGGAGTTTCATTGCGAGTATTCTTCTTGGGGCAAGAACGATAGCCATGTCCTTGCTCCCCACACTTGAAACATTTATGGTCCTTGCGAAAATTTTCAAGCTCTTCAGGAGAGAGTTTGTTTTTACCTTTGTAAACTCCCTTCTCCTTGGATCGATTATTGTTGTTGTTATTGTTGTTGTTGGAAGTGCCTTGGGAATTATTTTGAGCATTGGATTTCCCCTTTGCATCATTTTTATCTTTGTTTTCCATGGGCTTGACATTACGTCTAGCCCCTTGATGGAAATTGATGCGTGAAGCAACCATGGTGTGATGGATTACTTCGGTAATAGTACCAGGCCATTGAGAGTTGATGTATTCGGCCATCTCTTCAGGTAATCCCGCACAGAATTGTTGTCTTTGCTCGGCAAAGTCTATCTTTTGAAAGACAGTAGCTTTGAGATGTAAATCCCAAAACTTGTCTACATACTTGTTGATAGACTCATGAGAGAGAAGCTTCAAGCCGCGCCATTCGGTAAGAACTTTATCTTTAGTATCGCTTGGAAGAAATTGCTTCATGATGGAAACTCGTAGAGTTTTCCATGTCTTTGGGGCTTCTCCATTGCCACGAAGGCTAGCCCACGATTGACGAGCTGATTTTTGGAAGTGCATAGCTACATGGCGTAGCTTGGAGGACTCTATGAAGCCCTCGTCCCCAAAGGCCGCATCAAATTGCTGGATGAAGGCCAACACTTTATCGGTAGCACCAAAGGTGCCATCGTAGGTGAGAAAAGAGATACTCTTTCCTCCCTCCTTGAACTTCTTTAGCTTTTGTGACCTTCGCCATGCAGGAAATGATTTGCGATGTCCTCCCCTCTTGTATTCTCTAGGAGAATAGCCATAACTTTCATCGGAAGAGGAGGAAGGTGAAGAAGAAGGAGAAGAGGGTGACCTCTTCCTAGCCCTTTTCTTCCTTTGTTTCCTCTCTTGCCTTTCAGAGTGATGAGGAGAAGGACTATAGGTTGCTCTTTTCCTCTTGGGAGGAGTAGGCGATCGTCTAGACCGCCGTCTTCGTGGAGCCACATCTTCAGAAGAACTTAGACTGTCATTGCTTTCTTTCTCTTTGGATTCCTCCTCTCGAATGGGACAAAGTCTTCTTTTGGGGGTCTCTTCAAGAGGCCTCCTAAGCTCTCTCTCCTCTGGGAGAGGAACGGAAATTCCATAAGCACGAAGTTGTTGAGTAACTTTGGCTTGCAAAGCAGGGTTGCCCATAGCTTGCTGCAACCTAGTGACGAGATAATTCACAAACATGGGAGCATCATCATTAGCACCTTCATGTGTAAAATCAAAGCTATCAATGTTCATTCTACTCTCTTGATTATTGTCAGCCATGTTAACAAAATTTATGTTTATACTTAGTGTATGCTTTGGCAATACAAAACCTTAGTTGCCACTCCTCTTAGCCTTTGAAAATCGGCTCTTAAGTATCTACACCCACGGCTCAAAGTGGTTAATTATAGAGATTAGAGGAGTAGGTCTAACATAGCAGAGTTGCCAAGGGCTAGCTCCTTTCGGACTTCTTATGGCTCAATAATGGTAAAGCCGTAGGCAAGTCTAAAAAGACTCCATTATTAAGTCCAAAGCTCTCTAGGTGTGCACCATCCCCCACATAGTGGGCTTAACAAAACCGATATTAGATCCCAGTTCCACTTACTCTATTATAATTAACAACATCAACCATTTATAGGCTACTTAAGGACCTCTCTTCTTAAGCAAGAAAAGAGAAACCAAATGCTCTGATACCAATGTAATGAAATTTGCCTATTCAATTTGAGAGTAGCGGAACTTAATGAGAGTACTTTCAAGAAATGATTTTGTGAGCATAGCGGGTTGACATAATTGAACATAGCAACATAATCATAGCAATTAGTTAACTTGGCATAGACAATACTTTTGCAAGAGAGAGAATTTAGAGAACATGACAACAGTTGAGGACCGGATTTATGTGGAGCCGGTCCCCCCTCCAATAGGCATTTGTATTATGATTTCTCCCATAAAGAGAGACTTGTTACAATACATTCTTTGTGTTCCTTGTGACCTAGGTGAAGCAATGAAGATGGAAAGCTTCATGCATCACCATCATAGCATAACCTAAACTTGAAGAAAGCTTTAACTATACCAAGCCTCAGTCCCAAGACCTCAAACACCTTCGAAGGTGGAGAGAGCTAGCAGGGAATGAGGGTAGGGAAGAGGAAGAAGAAACATTTCATACGAGAAAGAGCTAGTTCCTCACTAATCATAACTCTTGTGCTAGCATACATAATAGAATAGTAATGAAGAAGAAATAGATGGCAAGCTCAAGCATTGAATCATGGCTCTTGGATGGATTTGCACTCCATAGCCAAGAGTGTTGGTGTAGGCTCTCAACCTCTACTTGCTTGGAGAAGGAGAGGGAGTTCTTGCACTTTGCATAGTACACAATGAGAGTGTTTGTGAGTGTGTGTGGGTGAGTATACCCCCTAAGCACCCCCCTAGCTTGCTTGGGTCGACCCCCCCTTGTAGCTCATGCTTGAAGCTCATTGGACCCCTCCAGGTCTAGCCAATCACAAGCAGAAGCCATTACAAGCAACATGGGTAGCCTTGGGACAAGTGTCCCCCTTTTCCCTTTGAGAGAGAGGACTTGATAAATGCAAAATCAATTAATTAAATATCCTAAATTATCATTGGACCCCTTGGGTGGCCAACCAATAGGCTTCAGGCACACCATGAGGGCAACATGAGGAGGAACTTGACAAGTGTCCTTGCTGCCTCTTCAAGCTGGGGCTTCCCTTGTGAGTGTGAGTGTGTGTTCTCTCTCTAATCCCTAGGAAAAGGGCTCGCCCCCCCTCTTGTAGGGATGCTTTTGACTTTAGGAGCTCAAGCACCTTAGTCATCAATCATGACAAAGCACTTGGACTAGGGGGTATTCCCACAAGCATCTCAGGCAAGCATGTCAAGGCACCTCAAGCACCTTAATCAAGCAGCAAGTCAAGCACCTCAAGCATGGAGTAAGTCAAGCACCTCAAGCACCTTAATCAAGCTCCTCAAGCAGGACAAACACCTCAAGCACGACAAGCACCTCAAGCAGGACAAACACCTCGAGCTTGGACCGGGTTCCCACCTCAAGCTCCGCCCTAGCTTACCTAAGGTCAAAGGACTTTTACACACATTATTGGAGGTCTTCAATGAAGCTAACCCTAAGGTCTTATGCTCCATTGGTTAGCCTTGCTCTTGATAGACCATCTCCCATTTGGGCCCCTTTACTATTGGCCCCGTGTTGAGATAGATCTATAAGCACATATCTATATCTTAACACTTGTTCCCGTTTATTCTCCCACATTAAGTGATCAATTTAATATGAGAAAATCATTTGGGTTGGTTAGATATTAGATTTTATGACAGAATATGAGTCTTTGGACTAATACTGACACTTTTTTCTTAATTATGTGTCATGAAAGAGTCCCTGTTGGTCGAATCCATTGAATAGACCTCTCCAAGAATGTCGTATAAGACACAATTTCAATGGGGCTAGAAATTTTTGGCTACCTCTATTAAGACTTGTTAATGTAACAAGTACTGTTAAAAAAATAATAATGGATAGTTCTTTCAACTTCTAGGCTACGATTCTGCATAATTATTTTGCCTACAACAAGGTAATGTCATGTCAATGAGAATGTTTCATTATTTATACCTAGATGTGGTTTATGTTCACATTTTATTATGGTTTAAATGGTTTAGCAGGACTACCTCGTAAGTGTTTTGCTTAGCCTCTTATGAATTGCTACAATTCAATGTGAGAAGTAATATTTCTTTTTACATGAGCTATTCCCTCGAGTTTTGTGTATGCTATGAGCATAAACCAAACCATGGGTGTTGGCAAGCACAAACCATCCAACCATGGAATATTGATTTCACACTATGTGTTATGGGCCCTAGTGTTTTAGGGAATATATTTGCAACAACATGGAATTTCATGCATTTGATTGCTCATGAAGCTTTTTTGACACAATAAGTGCAATATCTCTATGGATTTTATGGTGGGCCTACTAATCCTTGTAGGAGGACATGACTCAGTATGGGTGATTGTAAATAGTTTGACTAAACTTTAATAGTTTATGCCACCCAAGTCTACCATGAAAACTTTAGACTTATCCAAGTTATTTGCAAACAATCTGTGTAGTTATTATGGATTGCCCAAAATAATTTGTGAGTAATTGTGATCCCAATATTTAGAGTCTTTTTTGGGGGGCTGTATTTAAACGTTGAGAACCCAACTCAATATAAGTATTGGGGGTCCTCCAGATAGGGATGGGCAAAATAAACGATTTAACTAAGTGCTAGAGGATGTGCTACATGCATACATTAGCAAGAAGCGAACCGATTGGGAGTCCTCTTACAATATTGCAAACCATGTTACAACCAGGTTTAGTCCCTCCATGCTTATGTATGTTTTCAACCTAGATCACCGATTATGGTGGGGTTGGCTAATGAGAAAATTTAGCAAGTCAAGGACTTTATCCAAGATCCTATGGACATGCTGAAAATTGCTTGTCAAAATGTTCGACAAGCACAAGATCGGTACAAGACGCATGCTGATAAGAAACGTCGGCAAGTCACCTTTATGGAAGGAGAAGAGGTATTTTCACGCATTCCAGAGCATTCAAAAAGTTTGAAAATTGATCTAGCACCTAAGCTATCTCCTAGATCTTGTGGGCCATTTAAAATACTCAAGTGAGTTGGTGACATGGCCTACAAATTTACTTACCCTTCGCATTCTTGTATTCATCTAGTTTTTCATGTAAGTCATTTACGTAAACACTTGCATAGGGACGACACTATAATTGATCCTCACGTTTTGGTCATTTTTATTGAACCTCCAACGCAACCACATGAACCAGAGAGCATTCTCGACTACCATGATTTTCGAACTCGTCAATCATGTGTATCACCAAGCATTAGTTACGTGGAAAGATCAACCTAAAGAAGATGTCACTTGGGAAAACGTTAGTGTTCTTACAAAGAAATAACCCACTTTCGTTTTTGAGGATGAAAACACTTCTTCAAGGGGGGAGTAATGTAAGGTCAAGGGTAGCCAGGCAGGGTCCTCATGAGGAAATAAGCATGAGGCTCGACCCTATAAAGAGGGTCAAGGCAGGATGTTTGGAGTGTCCAGTTCCCAAAGTCCCTTTGGCTTTATACCGCCATGGCAATTTTGACCACACATGCCAGTAGCCTTCGAGCAGGATGACGTCGACCTCCATAGCCACAAGAGCTCCAAGCTCAACTACACATTGTGATACCGATGGGAGAGTAACAATGCCATATATATATCATGCTTTCTATAACAACGAGCTCGCATGTGGGATTTTTCATGTTGCCACATGGCACTCTGTGAAGCATTCCTCCTTAAAACTCAAAAGACCTCCAAAATCCTCCAAACAAAATCACAAAAAGGGAGTATACTCTAGCCATAAAACCCCCATCCAGAGTCCAAATTGAGCCCCGTAAAGCCCGGAAAAACCTAGAGCTCATCGGCCACGATGCAAGTCGTACGAAATATCCCAATTTCTCTAACAATAACATCAAAATATCCCACTTTCTTGATTTAAAAAAACCTAGAACTCATCGGCCACAATGCAAGTCATTTGGAATATCCCAATTTATCTAATAATAGCATCAAACTATCGTGCTTTCTTAATTATTAAAATTTTAATAAAATATGCATAAGGGGGGCTAATTTGGCCGTATCAGGCCCATTCCCATACTTGATTGGAGGTCTAAAGAATCCATCTTGATCCCTAACTCAAACCCTCTGCATCCAATCCTATTTTCCACATAAAAATATGATGACCCACCACTTGTAGTCGTGTTTGGAAAACACACAAATCGTCGAACTGTACCAAATATGCAAAACTACATAGATGACTTTTGCTTTTTGTTTTCTCATCGTATCTACAAAATGGCATGGCATGACAACGCTTGACATACAAAGTGCTCTTGAGCGGCCAAATAAGCATGAATTTTTTGATACCAAGCACATGGAGCTTGCTTTAAACCACACACTGCCTTTGTAAGCCTGCACACTTTGCTTTTTTGCCCTTTTTGAACAAAACCACAAGGCCATGATACATAGAATTCCTCATGCAAATCACCATTCAAAAATGTAGTCTTTATGTCCAATTGATATACATTCCAACCATTATGAGCCGCCAATGCAAAAATGCTAGGAATGGTAGTCATTCAACAAAGTGGGAGAAAAAGTCCCATCTGAGCATACTCTTTTGCGACAAGTCTAGCTTTATAGTGATCAACACCACCATCAAGATTACATTTCAGCTTGAAAATCTACATAGTACAATTGGCCTTTTTACCAGGAGGCAAGTCACATAAGGACCATGTGCCATTCTTTACAATAGCATCATACTCAGATTGCATTGCGGCCAATCAAAATTCTGAATTTTGTGCTTTGTCAAATGAAGGCACTTTTTCATCATACATACTAGACACAACCAAAACATAACAATCTGATGCATAATAGGCAAGCCGAGAACTTGAAGAAGTACGACTAAACAAAGGTACACCCAATTTACTATTGAGCAAGGTTTGCATTAGCTATCTTGGCATACCTCTAGCCTACTCATTTTTAGCCCTATCCTCATCAAGTAAATGTGCATCAAAAAATGGCTGATCTGTAACATCATTTGAAACGTACATAGGCTACACATGTGCTCATTAGGACTTACATTCATACTTCCACCACTTAATAGAGGCAACAACGTATCATATACATTTTGTGAGCTCGTATCTGTCTCCTTGGTACATGTTAACAAGGGTTGAATTGCATTTTCCACATATACAATATCTTGACTAATCAAGTTACGCTTTGTTTGAGGATGATACTACATGTAACTTTTGCTTTTTACATTGTAACCAATGAAAATACATTTATAACCTTATCTTCCAATTTTTTGCGTTATTGCTTAGGGATTAATTCATAAACCAAGCAACCAAATACACACAAATACCAATGGATGAGTAATTCATAACTTCGTACACACTTTCCTACAAGTCCATGGTGGGATGACTACTCATACCGTAACAGAAATCAGTGTCAAGATTTGAAGTGCTCCCTATTCTTTCAAAAGACAGGCACTTGGAAGTAATATCCTTCTTTATGGAAGGGCATAATTTCATTTTCCCTTCTAATGACGGAATATCACAAAAATTACAAGTCATTTTTTGTAATGAAGCAACATGTGTGGTGAAGAAGATAAGAAGGCGTTGCATTTGGTGAGGAATATTGGTAGAATTTCTATTTACAAGCTTTTGTGTAGGTCAAAACATTCTCCACTACACTTTTGGAAATACATTAAGATTTGAAGACACTTCTATTTTACACACTACTTTCTCAATTTCAATGATGTAGCATAAATATATTTTTATCACAACTTCCTAACAATGTATTCTAACTTCAAAAATTATGCCATAAGTTTTTCAGCTAGTTTACTAGTTTCTCCCTTTAATCATTTACTAAAAACAGAGAATTTTGGGCAAGAGTAAAACTATTTTATCATGTCCACAAAGAGTTGGTCTAACGATAAGGCTTTGGCTCTCAACATATGGGTTGTGGGTTCAAATCCCCCGTTGGATCACACTCTAGAGGGACACCTTGTGCTCACCTGATGTTCACGTTGCTAGGGCTCTTGCCCTTAGACACTCGGGTGCATGGGTCACCTGCTGAGGAGGAGGTTCCTAGCTGGTTGCTATGAGTTCTCTTCGTCGTTACCAGCACGTAGTGCATAAGGTTGCCATGGTTATGCCTACGTGTGGCTCTTGCTTGATGGTACGCGGCCGTTGCCCGACCATGTAACATGGCTAATATTTGGAAGGGATAAGCATCTCCCCCTGTAGGCCTTCTGGTGTGTTGGAAAAAAAAACTATTTCATCACAGCTTTCTAACAAAGTAACTTTGATAATTATCCCATAATCTTTAAAGCTAGTTTACTATCTCTCCCGAATGCGGGTCATGCACTCGTAAATATAAGGCTGGGTTCAAACGATGAGGCAAAGTCTGCTGCAGGTCTACGATCGCCTCGTCTGAACAGTTCTGGAGGGGGAAGAGCGAAAAAGAGAGAGAGGCCAGCAAAAGGAAAGGGGGTGTGGGGTGGGGGGGGGGGGGGGGGGGGGGGGGGGGGGTCAGGAAAAAAAGGGTGGACACGGAGCCACATGATTAATTTGCACGGGGTCTTTAATGACCCCCGAGCTGTGGGATCAACGGGGACGACGTTGAAGGGAGGGAATCTTGAGGGTGACGGACGACATGCAAAAGGTCAACGTAGGGTGCACAGAATGGGTTTCGAACCCACGCGGTCGTGATGAGAGACTAGTGCCTTAACCACAAGCGCACATGCATTTAGGGTAAACAAAAATATATAAAGTAAACAAAAATGCTGTAAAGTAAACTAAGGCATAAAAATACACATTGAACGATTGAGCGTCTTTTTGATATTCGTGTCTCACTTCTCGCACGTCGATCCCACGGCTCGCACATCATTCAATATCTCGTGTTACTTAGTCGTGAGGGCGGAGGAAGACGATCTCAAATAGGCCTTTAACAAATCAACGTTGGCTATCCAACTTTGACGCCCCTCTGCTAAGCATTTCCTCCGCCTCGTGTGTAAATTCAGAACCACTTCGATAACTTCAAAAGCCCACGAATTATACTGGAGAGAGGGCGGGAGTGTGCGTGTGTCACGATGGTGCTGGTGACTGCTGTCCGAGATTACATCGCGCGGATGCTTAGCGACATCGCGGGGATGAAAGTCCTCATCCTCGATCCTCAAACTGTATGTGCCGCTTCTCTCTCTCTCTCTCTCTCTCTCTCTCTCTCTCGCGCGCGCGCGCGCGCGCACACACCCATTAATGCCAATGGTAAACTTAACAACCACATTACATATGCATCCAAATTGGCAAAAAACCAAGCAATACACATGCATTAGGTGTGGACAGCTAGGGTAGAAGTGAAAACAAAAAAGTGCTGTTTGATAAGATCAAAGAAAAGGAGGACAACTCTCATAATCCGGCAGTGATGACATTGGTGGGGATATTATAAGCAGCAGGAGATGCGACGAAGAGACGGAATGACCTCCAATCTGGTAAATACCTTGACTTCAATCCGGCTCTCCAATAGGATTCCTTGACACGAGAACACTTGCAATGCCACATACATGTACAAGGCATTTGTGGAGAAGAGGGTTCATTGAGGTAGAAAGCGGCGGGATATCTGAGAGAGAGAGAGAGAGAGAGAGAGAGAGAGAGAGAGAGAGAGAGAGAGATCGATCTTGGAAAGGCTCTCCATACTACATGTACAAGTGTCCAAGTGGTGTGGTGGCAAAGATTTGACATGCCCTCCATGGTAGACCCCTAGCATACCGAACTGCTACCGCTATTGCACATTTCTCTCATGAAGTAAAAAGAACTCTCTCATGAAGTAAAAGGAACCGTGAGTACGCATTGAACACTCATCCGGAGCATTCACCATCAATCACTTCCGCTACGCATTACATCAGTTCTGTAGAGGGCAGCCACACATGGGAAGCTTTTGAGGCATGTGGTTTCTCTCTCTGTAGATGTGTCTTGGTGCTTGGAGGAAATGTAGCAAGGTATTGCTCTATCTGCTACTAAATATGTGTCCCAAGTCACTTTTAGTGAGTTTACATATTTATTAGCATATTTTAGCCATTTATTGGGATCATGGGGTTTTTGGCTGAGGTAGGGCAAACTTCCCGTTTCCCTATATAGGTAGCCCCCTCCCCCCTTTGTACTTTTGGCATGTTATTGAGTGCAGAGATCTAGCGTTTGGGGCACTCTCTCTCTAGCATTTTCTCTATTGCTAGCGTTTTTTGTGTGCCGCTGTTTCACCTCTCTCTAGCATTTTCTCTCTCCACATCGATCTCCCCTCTCTGGCATTTTTCCATCTGCGAGCTCTCTTTCTACGCCTAGCGCTCCCTATTTGCACCACGTGGACACCCTCTTCGGTGTTCCTTTGTGTGCGGTGTGTTCCTATGCCGGTTTAGTGGGCGGTATACGCTAGGGAATTCACGTTAAGAAGATCCATCGCGATAGATATGAAATCTATTGGCTACTTGGTACGGAGAGGTGGTTTGCTCGCGATTGCAGACAAGTTCATCACCCGATTCACCCTTGTTTGTTGCACCCTTGATATCTATTGACACGTGTGTATCGACTGATCAAGTACTTCAGAGACCAGAGATTTGCAAAACACCTCAAGAATTACCCGATTGATGAGATTCACTTGAGATGGCATGAGTCCATTGATTCTAAGTCGAGAAGAAAGCTGAAAGGACAAACAAGTGCTCAAAAGCGGAAGGTGTACTCGTAGAAAGAGCTAGACAGAGCTCTTGACCAGAAGATGAACCGGATTGTAACTAAGTCAGACTTTGTAAATAATTAATTTATTTACGAGAAAAAAATTATCTAATTAGTTGTGTGCACATCAGAATAGATTTAGCAGTTGTGGGGCCTCAGGTGCGCCCAAGTTTGGGCCAGTGCACCTCAGGGAGACCCTAGCAGAAAATACCCTGAAGCCCTAGCGATTGGGAAATCGGGTCTTCAATGAAGGGGTAGATAGTAGCCTCAGATTTCAGGCTCATAAAATTACGCGCGCTAGTGCAAGCACAGGAATGAGATGGGGTCCTTAGAATAATAACCCTTAGGCCTGATTATTTTACGGCCTTAGGATAAGTTAGTTAAAAGTATTCTTAAATGATTTGCGGACCAAATGGCCGGACAAGTGCGAACAGGTAATGCCAGAGCATTGCTGGCACGGCAATGCGCTAGGGAGCAGCTAAGGTTTTCATTTGTTGCATCTATGTGTGCAGTTGTGCACTTAATTAACTAGCATAGGATTTTTAAAGTCAAAAGTTGAATGGTTTTTAAATTTTAAAGTAAGTGTGCCACTTGGCACACTTTCCCATGCAATCTCTCTCTCTCTCTCTCTCTCTCTCTATTCATGCTAGCGTCCCCTCTTCTGGGAGGCTATAAGAGAGCAGCCCCTCCCCCTCTTGCCAGGTTGGTAGTGCACTACCCCCCCCAAGTTGACCATCCTCTACGCAGTGAAGCTCTCCATTGAAGCTTGAGAGCAGCACCTTGTGGTGTATGTGGAGCCTCTGAGCACCCATCACCTAGAACAAGGCCTCTCATGGTTGTATGCAGCTTTGGGAGAAGTTTCATTGCTTAAAGTAGTAGAAAACTCTCTTTTCTCCCTTGTCTAGCTGCTGCAAATTCCCTGTTTTCAGTCCCTAATCACTTGTATTAGGGTGAATTTCAGCAAAGTCTTAATAGAATCTCATTCCCCACTACCTACTCTACACATACACCAAGTTTGGAGCATTTCCATCGCGAAAAGGACCTCCAATTTGGCATTGGAACATGCTCAGGTAACAATTTCTGGTTATGTGCAAAAAATTACAACAAGCGTATGTGTGTGTGTTTTGCATGTTTCTGTGGTTGGTTAATTGCAGGAAGGATTACGTCCAAAGTGGCACAGTTAGCGGAAGATGCCTCATTCGTGAGAGCTTCCGATGAGTTTTGTGAAAGGTAGACCCTCCCCTACGAGAGCTTCCCAAAATCTCGCAGAAGAGGATAGAGCCTCTCAGTAGTCAGAGAGCAGTTCTTCTACTCTCTCGGTCAGAAGCAGAAAAAGGCCAAGAAAGAATAGAGGACGGACTTTCGCTCCGTTCCCGTGCTTGTAAAGATTCTCCCTTAGTAATAAAGATATTCTCTTTATGGGGGGGACCAACCCATCTTCTGGTCCCCAATGAAGTGTCAAGCTTTCTCTCTTTCTCTAATTCTCTTTAGTATTTGAAGTGCAATTAAACGTCAGTTTACGCTTCCGTATTTTTGTGACAGCAGATAGTGAAAGACTTGAAGCAGTCTCGAAAGAAGAGGAAATCGGTGGATTTCCACAGTTATTTGGGTCGAAAGTTGAGTATAGATCTTTTGTTGGCACTTTCTTTGATGACATTATAGTCTTCTCCAAGGATGAGGCAGAACATAGACAACATCTTCTATGGGTCTTTCAAGCATTGCGAGATCACAAGTTGGTGATCAATGCCACGAAGAGTAAATTTTTCTTACCGGAGATACACTTTTTGGGACACATCGTCTCAGCAGGAGTACAGATTGAGACTACCTGGCCAAGATTGAGACTATACGTGATTGACCCGATTTGAAGAATGTCTATGAAGTTCGAAGCTTCTTGGGCTTATGTTCTTACTACCGGCGGTTCATTAGAAAGTTTGCAGAGGTTGCCTCCCCTTTGCACATTTTGACACAGAAAGGAGTCCCTTTCTCGTGGGGACCCACAAAGGTGACTGCCTTTCAGACTTTGAAAGAGAAATTGACTACGGGACCTGTTTTGACTTTGCCGGGTTTGCAAAAGTCATTCGAAGTATATTGTGATGCTTGTGGTCGTAGTATGAGTGCGATCTTAATGCAAGAAGGCCATGTCATTGCCTATGAGAGCCGATTGTTTTCAAGGCCAGAATTGACAACACAGATTTATGAGAAAGAGCTTTTGGCGGTTATCGATGCTCTTACTCAGTGGCGACATTACCTACTCGGAGCCGATTTCACGGTCTTCACTGATCATCAGAGTTTTCTTCGCTACTTTTTGTCACAGAAGCAACTTTCGGAAAAGCATATGTGGTGGGCTAACATCTTGTCACAGTTTCACTTCCAGATTGTCCTTGTATAGGGACAAAAGAACTTGGTGGCAGATGCTTTGTCTCGGAAGCCGCTGGTCTTGGCTATTTCCGCGATTCATCATAGAAGCTTCGAGGACATGGTCGATCAGTACGCCACAGATCCATATTTTTCGGATGTATTCACACGATATAGAATGGGGAGGTAGTAGCGGGATATTCCATTCAAGATGGCTACTTGATGAAGAAAATGATGTTGTGCGTTACACAACCGTTGAGGGAAAAGCTTCTAACCGAATGCCACTGTCCACCATTTACGGGTCACCACGGCATTGACACCACCTTGAAAGGTGTGGAGCGTTACTTCTTATGGCCGAGACTCAAGAAGGACGTGGACGATTTTGTACACAGTTGCTTGGTATGCCAGAAGGTCAAGTTTGACTGGCATAAAGCACAGGGATTGTTACAGCCTTTACCCATTCCCACCCGCCCCTGGGAAAGTATTGCTATGGATTTCATTTTTGATCTCCCGAAGACTCAGAGTGGGCACAATGGTATCTGGACTGTTATTGACAGATTTAGCAAGCAAGCTCATTTCATTCCAAGGAAGAAAACAGTCAAGCCAGATCATTTAACGAGACTGTTCATTGCCCAGATATTCAGATTACATGCATGCTTGAGACAATAGTCTCTGACAGAGATCCCCGATTCACGAGTTTGTTTTGGAAGGCTATTTGGGAGAACATTGGCACACGGTTGCAATTCTCATGGCAACTTGAGATTGAGTCGTACTGGATTTATTGAAGTCTTACATTTCTGATCAGAAGACTCAATGGGAAAAGTTTTTGCCCTTGGTGGAATTTGCCTACAATAACACGATCCACTCTTCGACGGGGAAGGCGCCATTTGAGATTATTGAAGGTGCTATGAAGGTTCCACCCTTCCTAAGCACGAAAGATAAGATTTTTGAAGCCGACCAGTACACGAGGAACTTGGACACTGCTTTTGCCAAGGTCCGACACCATTTGTTACACGTTTTTCCAGGCACTGAGGCAACATCGATTGTTGGTGTATGGCAAGGAGAGCGAGTTTTTCTTACCTGAGATCCGCTTTTTGGGACACATCATTTGTGCGGAGGGTGTCAGGACTCATAATGGATTCGGCCAAGATAGAGACCATCAAAGATTGGCCCGATTTGAAGAATGTCCAAAGCTTTTTGAGTTTTTGCTCTTATTACTGACGGTTCATTCGAAGATTTGTGGAGATTGCTTCTCCTCTACATGCTTTGACACAGAAAGGGGTTCCTTTTGCATAGGAGGCCATCTAAGATTGCAACCTTCAAGACTCTCAAGGAGAAGTTGACGATTGGCCCAGTGTTGGCTTTGCCGGTCTTGCAAAAGCCATCTGAGGTACATTGGGGTCGCAGTTTGAGCTTATGAGAGCCGAATGTTTTCTAGACGAGAACGGGTTGCATAGATTTATGAGAAGGAGCTTTGGGCAGTCGTCATCCATGCTCTTACTCAGCGGCGACACTTTCTACTTGGAGCCGATTTGACAGTGTTCACTGATCATCAGAGTTTGCGCTATTTCTTGTTTCCGAAAGAGCTGTTGGACAAGCAAATGCGGTGGGCAAACACTTGCTTACAATTTTACTTTCAAATTGTGCATGACAAGCTAGCATCAAAACGTACATACAGAACGTATTTGTACCGTACAGACGTTCTGTACGGATCCGTACTGTACGGAACGATCCGTACGGTGCTGCATTTTTTTTTTAATAGAAATTGTCCGACTTTTGGCGTGGCTAAGAGTTTTGCTTCAACTGGGTGATCAGTTTTTAGGCCTCAATTTGTAGATGTCTGAACACTAGGTGCAGAAACTCTTCACTGTAGAGAAATTGTAGGTTGCAGAGACAGGTGCGCAGGTAAATTCTCTCTCTCTTCTCTCCAATTTCCTCGTGTAGGTTCTCTCTCTCTCTCTCTCTCTCTCTCTCTCTCTCTCTTTCTCTCTCACTCATGTCTGTCTTGTTGCTTGCGACAGAATCATCATGCCTAAGCCATGCAAACCGTACTGGAAGTTGTTGCCTTCTCTCTTGTTTTTTATTGGAAACGTCCTAGAAAATTTAGTACTTTGCAATTTTTTTACAAGAGTACATATTTTTACGTACATAATTTTTTTCGTGTACGGACTAACGTACAATATGTACATATACGCCATGTACAGTACGTTTTGTACCACCTTGGTGCATGATCAGGGACAAAAGAGTGTGGTGGCGGATGCACTGTCTCGTAAGCCTTAGGTTTTGGCTATTTCGGCAGTTCATCACCACAACTTCGAGGATATGGTAGATACGTGCGCCATAGTTCCAGATTTTGCAGACATCTTGGACGGACGACAATTAAGCTCGATCCTTTGGCTAAACTGTTTCTCATAGTTTCTGATTACATGGTATGCCTGAGTCCATTGTTTCGGAGAGAGATCCCCGATTCACTAGGCTGTTTTGGAGGGCAATCTGGGAGAACATTGGCACGCGGTTGCAGTTCTCGACAGACGGGCAATTTGAGATAGCCAATTCGGTGGTTTGGGACTTGTTGAAGTCCTATACTTCGGATCAAAAGGCTCAGTGGGAAATGTCACGAACTGATAACGTGGCATGACCAACTATCAAGTTGTTCCAACTTATGGACAACTGTCGAGGGGTCAAAGGGACACTAGGCTTCAAAATAAAGCGTAAGAAATGGCTGACAAGGCTATTGTACGGACAACCGCGATTTGCATTGATTGCTGTACGGACGACCGCGATTTGCACTGACTGCTGTATGGACGGCGGTAAACTCCGCTCACTGCTGACGTGGCAGAATTGTACGGAAATTCCGCTTTTTGCGTTGCTGACTTTTTATGGCAGCTTTTGGACCAAGTTGCTTTTGAGTTTCTTGCTTTTGGGGCTTTTAGCATCCCTTGTAAGAAGAAATAAGCCCAAGGGACCTCACTCCTCAGAGCATCTGGACGCAGAGTCTGAGAGCGAGCACCCGTGGGAGTTTTACTTTGCTCAAAGATCAATATAAAAAGAAATACCGAAAGGGGCGCCAGTCTTTGGGGCCAATCTCTCTTGGCACGGAACTACGCCGGGCCGTGTCGACTCTTTTAAGTGAATCTCTATTGTGTCGCGACAGAATCTAGACTTGGGGTGTCCAAGTTTGTTACAGTGGTATCAGAGCACGGCTGATTTCTCTTCTACTGGGAAACCTGATCCTCCTCCTTGTGGGCCTCATGGATTCCGAGGAGAATCAGACGACTCCATGTGCCACCCTTGAGGCGGGAGGCAATACGGAAAATTCAAGTGACTTAGTAGAGAATGTGTAAGGTGCAGCGGAATGAATGTTGTATTTTCTCAAGATTAGTGATCTTTATTGCTCAAGGTTCCTTTTAGTTCTTAGGGAAGGAGAGAACCTTCCGTCTTTGTGGAGAGTGCTATGATCACGAACAAAGTGAGTGGATATTGTGCGTGCGAGTGAATGAGACTGAGAGAAGGAGAGAGAAGAGATACGACACCCGAGAGTTTGTAAAACCCTCCTCCGAAGGCCCCACTCTCGTCGGCGAGAGTGGTCTAACTTTGATTGCACAAAGGTGTACAATGCGTATGCAATGGACTGATGCAATGGGACTATGCCGATGACGACGACGGTGATGACGACGACGACTTGATGGCTGAAATCTGTGGTCTTCTAACTGTTGAATTTCGGGACTCTTTCGATGGCTGAAAATGACTGTTTTGGCTGCGTTTTTATGGCTGAAAATGGGGGAACATTCTGCAACCAATCTGGGGCTGATCTGTTGCTGTCATAGGTTGAAAACGCTGTGGTATGATGCGGTAAAGGCTGAGAATTAAAAATGCTGGCTGAATTTGTCCCTTGCCAAAAACGCTAGCTTGTCGGAGGTCCAAAAACGCCAATGGGCTGAAGTGGGAAAAACGCTAGCAAGGCTTGAATCTGCTGGCGACAATGGGAACCTGCAGTCGCTAGGGTGCTGGATACTGCTGCCGAGGCGGTGACTGCCAAGACGGGAAACGCTAGGGATGCTTGAGTGTAGGCGAGGATGGAAAAGCCAAAAACGCCAGGGTTCTGCGGGTACTGCTGAGAAGTCGCCTGTTGAGCGGGAAGCTCCTGCTGCCTCTTCTGCCAATTACTGCTAACTTGGGTTTGCTTATATATTAACTTAGCAAAATTGCCCTACCTACTTTTGTTGAAAAGTCACTTAAAAATAATAAGTGAAAATAACCAAAAATAGGAAAATAGGCTAAATGCACTGGAAAATTCCCCTAACTGATGCTAATGGATTCTGATGGGAATTCCGATGATCATGCTGTGTGCAACCGGAGGATATGCATCTATGCTAAGTGACTGGGCATGCACGGTCTACGAATAGACTCACAAAAGTGCCAGATCACTGCTAATCTAGACTTGATTGAACTGACTGAACCCTGCTGTGGTGTAGCTTGTCCACGGACACATAGGGTTGGGATGTGTCACATGACAGAATCAGTATGGGCCACCCCGACCCACGCACTATGAACTCATGGAGATGCAACGTCGACAGTAGGTTGACGAGTGCGCAAAGCAGATGCTTTAGTTTGCCAAGGATCCCCAATATGCAAAATTTTTGACCCAGCAGTCGATGACTGAAGTGCACACCCAGTGGCCAAAAGGCATTGAGACACCAATTAAACCGGCAATCAAGAAACCTCCTACTCCGAGGATGTTCACTGAAGAAGAACTCCATGATGTGGTCAAGACCCAAATCAATCAGCTTCTGGACAGAAAGAAGCCATCAAAGAAATCAGCGAAGAAGCAATTGAAGAAGCGCAATAAGGGGGCTGACTACCCCGGTTACTTTCGAAGGACTACCCAGTTCTTCTTCCTCTTCTTCCGATAGTTCTTCTAGCTCTTCCTCTTCTGACTCGAGCGAGGAGGATAGAAAGGGAAAGAAGCAAAGCAAGAAACAAAGTTTTGGAAAGAACAAGAAAAAGGCAAAGAAGATCAGTTTCCACCAGTTTCTGATAGTTCTACAGAGGAGTCATCCTCTGACAGTTCGGACTCCGACGATCGCATGTTTTATGCAAACAAGAAACACTTTTACAGAGCCAACAAGTACGATTTCCTCGAAGACAAGAACAAAAAGACAAAGGAATTTAAAGAGGGTCGACCGTCAGTGAAATTTGAATCCTTTTCTGGATTCCGAGATGCTTCGAAGGCTTTGGCTTTCATTCAACAGTTTGATATAGCCTTCTCCGGAGGGAATTACTCAGAGCACTCCAAGATCAGGAGGGCAACATCATTTTTAAAGGGATATGCACGAACATATTGGTCCACTCTTCTTCTGAAGAAAGAAGCTCCGACCAAGTGGTTGAAGTTCAAACGGCTCTTTATTTCTTCTTGGTTGACCCACGACTACAAACAAGATGTGAGAACCGCTTGGAACCATCTTCGGATGACGAAGGGTGACACTTTGGATGTAAGGTGTAGCGGATGTGAATGATGAACTTTGCTCAAGATGAGTGCTCCTGAAACCGGCGTGTACTTTCAAGAAGGGCGGTAGACCTTAGACTTAAACCTTATTTGCTTTCACCCATTTAATTTGTCGCCCATTTTACCTGTACTTTCAAGACACAACAAAAGGGGAAAGGGATACAGGCTGCTAGATTGCACCTGTATGAGAAGACTGACACCAGATTGGCCCCTAAATAGGCGCCCCTTTCGGTATTTCTTTATTCTTTAAAAGAGGGAATAAACGCTGTGGTTCCCTACAAGCTGCCCCGCACAACCTTGGCTGAATTTCAACTGTTTTGGTCCGATTTCGGCAGCATAACTGTACTAGGACCCTTCACAGTCAGTATTCCCACGCATTGGATGACTTTCCCGACGCATACGGACACTTTGCAAAACCTGGCGAGAATCTGCAGCACGCTGAATTCTCTGTTTTCTGCCCCGAAAATGCGCCAGATCACCTGTACAGCGGTCCCCTTGCGTCCCCGAACCTCCTGGGGGTATTAGGGTCCGTTTAGGGCCAAAACCCTAAACCTGCAAAAATACACAGCAGGCTGTAATTCATTGTTTTGGGCTCCGTTTCGCGTGCCGGTCGCATCCGTAGCAAGTCCTCGAGCTCCCGCAGCCGTAGGGCTACTTGCCCTTTGAATCGGACGAGATTTCGCACGTGAAACCTCTCCGAATCACCTGTACCTGCGGGGGATTAGCCGCTAGCTAATCCAATACCTGTGCAAGAGGCTCTTGCCTCGGCAATCGCGCATGAACCCACACAACTGTACATTGGTCAATTGAAAAGCCTACTAGAGGGGCATAACATACTGCCATAGGGGAGAGAGAGAGCAGTGCGTAGCGTGCAGGGCATCATCACTCCTGGCACTGCACTGTACATAAGAGGGAAAGGAAGCACTCCATAGCTCTCAACCTATGACCGACTGAAAATGAGCCTCTGTTCCCCTAAAATCAGCGCCACTTCTTCCTGCATCAGGAAAGTGCACAAAAATGTGCCACTTGGCACATTTACAAGCTATTTCCCGTTTCGGGGTTGCTGCCTAAAAATCTCCCGACCAGTTGCCCATTTGACTTCACGGCAGAGTAATAAAATGTTCCCCTTGTCATTCCGGAGGTAATGACGCGAACACATTTTCAGGTCCCAAAATAGCAGTTCCCTAAATTTTAGGAGATGCTGCCATTGTATCTTTCTAGGTCATCTGACCCTCTTTGTGCACTACAGCCACACCAAGAACTGAAATGTAGCCTCTGTAGCAAAGGATTCCACTTGGCTAGTCAATGACCCCACTTTGGCTAACCATAGTCCTTGTCCAACCTTAGTGCTCTCTTGCCCTCGGGCTTGGACTCTCTGTGAACAGTTCCACACTAGCTATGCAATGCACGGTAGTTAGATTTCCAGAGGGGTGTTTCCAAAAAGTGAAAATGAATATATAATAAGAAAGAAATCAACAGAAAGGAGAGATAGTAGTCACACGTTGGTGACATACCCCCCTCTTGAAATCTCAAACGTCCTCGTTTGCATCTATGTCGTACATGCTCACAGTCAACACTGGTGTATTCAACACTTTTCGACACATGTACGACACATACATGCTGATTGTCAACCTTGGTGTATTCAACACCTCGTCGACACATGTATTGCCTACGTGTGAACCCTGTCCCAATGACATAGAGGTAGCTTCGCACTCTGCCATTGCTTTGAGTCATTAACTTTCCAATGACAAAATGGTAGCTACGCATTTTGCCACTCTCTTTTAGTACACGTTGGATCCAGTAACACTTTCGAGCATACCCAAACCGACGGTTTAAGAATGCAGTTACACATGTACCCTTTAATAGAAGGAATTACGGTATCCTTGACAAACTGACAAGAAATACTCACTTCTATAGCACTAACCACACTTTTGGACATTCCGTAAGAGCAATTGCCAAACTGACAATCTGTACAGCTCTAACATTCATGTAACATGTACTTGATTTGAGCTCACTTTAAATACCATGTACATCATTTCTTTCAGAAGCCATTGTCACACTGACAATCCATGTAGCTTTGAAACTCAAGGGGTCAAGGTAGGTTGCAAATCGAAGGCTTCAAGGTAAAGTGATAACACAGTTGGTGACTCTGCAAGTTCACCTTCTTCCATCCACTTAGCATCCATTGGTGGATAGTTTCTGAACTTCACCAAGTAATGCCTAGCAACCTTGCCTTTCACTTTCTTTCTTTATGTGCCAAAATCTGTTCCGGGACCAAGATTTCGTCAAGTTCCTCGACTGCCGGCTGATCTTCAGCTGGCATATCCTCTAGCACATCACCCACATAGGGTCTGAGAAGACTCACATAAAATGCATTGTGAATCTTCCAACTCTCAGGCAATTTCAGCCTATATGCAACATCATTAATTATGTCGCATACTTGAAAAGGCCCATAGTAACGCATGCTGAGCTTTGGAAACAGTCTGTCCTTGCCCTTCATCTTCTTTAACCTTGCCTTTTCAAAGCGTAGAAGCACCCAATCACCAAGTGAAAATACCACTTCACGACGGTGACGATCAGCTGCTTTCTTTTGCTTTGCCTGAGTCTTTTCTAAGGCCACTTTGACCTTCTTGTACATTTCATCCATGTCCTGAACATACTTGTCTGCTTCAAATATTTTGTCCTTTGTATGCAGTATGGGAGGAACTTTCTTGCCACCTTCAACTATCTCAAAAGGTGCCTTGCCAGTTGATGAATGCACTGTATTATTGTATGCATACTCCACCAATGGCAAATACTGCTCCCACTTTCCTTTATGCTCTGACACGTAGCACTTCAACAAATCTAGGACAATAGAATTTGCCTCTTTTGACTGCCCATCTGTTTGAGGATGAAATGACGAAGAGAATTTGAGCGTTGTGTCCATATTCTCAAACAAGCCTCTCCAGAACAAACTTGTCATGCGTGGATCACGATCGCTAACAATTGACTGTGGCATGCCATGATACTTGAAAATATTGCTCATAAACAAGCATGCCATTTGATCTGGCTTTATCTTCTTCCTGACAGGAATAAAATGAGCCTGCTTGCTGAATTTGCAAATGATGGTCCAAATACCATCGTTTCCTGTCTGCGTTCTCGGAAGATCAAAGATAAAATCCATAGCAATACTTTCCCATGGTTTATCTGGAATAGGTAGTGGTTGCAATAACCCTGGTGCCTTTTGCCTGTCAAACTTGACCTTCTGGCATATTAGGCATTCTCGCACAAAGGCATCCACATCTGTTCTCAATGTAGGCTAGTAGAAGAATGTCTCAACCGCTTTAACTGTAGCATCGATACCACGATGCCCTGCATACGGTGGGACATGACTCTCTTCCATAACTTTGCGTCGCAATGGCTTTGTGACACACAATCTGCCATGCATCATCATGAACCCATCTTTGAGAAGATAGTGTTCATGACGTTGTCTATCCATTAGCTGCTCGAAGACCCTTGCAAAATCTTCATCATTTGCATACTGTTCCCTCATATCATCAAGTTCATGATGATAAGGAATTGACAAAGATGAAATTTGTGGCTTCCTTGACAAGGCATCAGCCACAACGTTCTTCTTGCCTTCCACATGCACAATCTGAAAATGGAACATGGACAAGATATTTGCCCATCGCATATGCTTCTCAGATAACTTTGCCTGTGTCAAGAAGTATCGCAAGGTTTGATGATCCGTTTGGACAACGAAATCAGCACCTAGCAGGTAGTGTTTCCAACTTAAGAGCGCATGAATCACGGCCTGCAGTTCTTTTTCATAGACTTGCATAGTCTTTTCTGGCCCTTGCAAGATTCTACTCTCATAGGCTACTACCCTGCCATCTTGCATTAGCACTGCACCAATGCTACTACCGCAGGTGTCACACTGGACCACAAATGACTTCCTAAGATCTGGCAACACAATGACTGGATCTGAAGTCATCTTTTCCTTTAAGAGATTAAAAGCTGAAATCTCTTTCTGTGTCCATCTAAAGGTGATTGCCTTCTTTTGAAGAGCATGTAAAGGTGAAGCAATCTCATCAAAATTTCGGATAAACCTTCTGTAATAGGAGCATAGTCCCAAGAAGCTTCGGACATCGTGCACCGTCTTCAAATCTGGCCATGACTTGATCGCTTCAACTTTTGCAGGATCCATTCTGGCACCATCCTTTGAGACAATGTGTCCTAGAAAGTGAATCTCTTCCAGAAAAAATTCACTTTTCTTTGCATTGATGAGCAACTTATGGCTGCGTAGCTCTTTGAACACAATGGCCAAGTGATGCCTATGCTCCTCTTCATTCTTTGAGTAGACTATCATGTCATCAAAGAATGTACCAACAAATTGCTGGTGTGGACGGAAAATTATGTCCATCATCCTATTGAACGTAGCAGGAGCATTTGTGAGACCAAAGGGCATCACGAAAAATTCGTAGAGGCCAAACGTTGTTCTAAAAGCAGTCTTGTGCACATCCTCTGATCTAATGCGGATCTGATGGTACCCACTCTTTAGATCTATCCTGCTAAACATAGGTGCTCCTTCTAATTTGTCCAGACCTATCATCAATTCTAGGTATAGGGAACCTATTCTTGATGGTATTCTTGTTCAGTGCACGGTAGTCGATGCACATACGCCATGAGCCATCCTTTTTCTGCACCAACAACACTGGAGAACAGAATGGAGATGAACTGGGCTGAATCAGCCCCTTTTCTAACAGCTCCTGTACTTGACTCATTATCTCTTTCTGCTGAGCCGCACTAACCCTGTACGAAGGCTTATTTGGTGGGCTATTGCCCGGTACCAAATCTATCGCATGGTCCTTGGGTCTCTCTGGCGGTAATTGAGACGGTAATGAATCGGAAAAATAGTCACTATACTGTTGTAAAAACATTGACCTTTCTTTATCTAACACAGATAAATTTGATTCATCACAATCTGACACTTCACGTGCAAAAACCAAGTACGCAAAAAGATGCTTTTTCATTACAGAAGTAATAGCAGAAGCTGATACAGTGGGAATAGATTCCCCTTTAAACTTTACATCCAGAATGTGAGTCTTTCCCCTGCTCTGCACAGTGATCTTTTTGTTGTAGGCATCCATGATTCCCTGTACACAAAACAACCAAGGAATACCTAGCAACACATCACATCCGTCCAGTGGCATGATGTAAAATTCTTCAGCATCTACATAGGACTGGATATGTAGGTGCAACTTTCCGATCATGGGTGTCACAGCCTCTGTATAGCCAGGATATGCCAAACCTGCCTCTGCTGTATACCCCATCTCTTCAGGTCTGATTCCCAACTTTGAAGCCAATTCTGGGGAAAGGAAGTTGGCTTTGGCACCTGGATCAAAGAAGATAAGGACTGTTTGATCCCTGACCTTTCCCCATGCTCTGCAAAGCTCACTTGCATCTGAATTTGGCTTGTCGCCCACCATATCCTACACTAGACCAACCATGGGCCTCTTTCCTTTCCTGTCCTCTTTGTCTTCAGAATCAGCTGGCCTTTTCTTTTGAGGACAATTCTGAGCAATGTGGCTAGGCTGCTCACAGATAAAGCATTTGTTTTCTGACCTCAGGACCTTCTTTTGCTCTTCTGACTTGCGAGGAAAACGTCTTTTCCATTTCTTTGCTGGTCCCTTTTCTGATTCAGCCGTAGCTTTGCCTTTCCCTGCGTTGGCTGGCTCCTGAGTCCCTTTAGGAACCTCATTGGGAACGTACTTCTTCGGTGAATTTTTCTTGGCTGATCCTTCCTTGACGCCAGTATTAAATTCACAATCTTCTCCCTTGAGCAAACCATTGCCAGTGTTTGCTACCTTGATGAGCTGCGTCAAAGTAGTGACTTTGGTCTTCGTGCAGTACTTTCTCAATCCTTTGGGTAGGCCACAACAGTATTTTTCAATGTGTTCTGTCAATGGCACAAACCTATAGGAAGTTACTGAAAGTAGAGCTTTCCAAAACTTTCGATTGTAGTCATCCAGATTCTTGCAAGTGGCAGCATTAAGCTGGTGCCATTCTGTCATGACATCTGCTTCAAAGTCATCAGATAACCATGCTGCTGCAAAAATCTGCTTGAAGTAAATCCATGTGGACGGAGCTTGCCCTTGAAGCAATAAAGTTGTCCACCATTGTCCGGCATTCCCTGTCAAGAAAGTGGCTGCCTTGCGGACCTTTGAAGCCTCTGTAAAGTTTCCCCCTGCATAGGCCTTATCAAACTTCTGGAGGAATGAGAGAGCCTTCTTCCTGTCATCAAATCCTGTAAAGGTCGTGAACGCCACACCTTTGCCACCTTCTTTGTACGGAGTTGGCTTCTCCAGCGGCGTTAAGTTGTCATATGGAAGTGACTGAAACATGGGAACACTGTTAGGGTTCATCTGTGTTCCTTGACCTCTATTAAGTTGACCTGGAAATGCCATATTTGGCTGTTGATTTGTAATTCCAGCTATACCAAAATTGCTTGTGGCATCCCAAATTGGCCCTGAGTGCTTTGAAACCCTGGTTGCATGCTCATGACACCATTCATGGGGTTAGGCATCATCGTTTGCGCACCCCCGAAGTTCGAACACTGTTCCTGGCGTGTAAAACTGATTTCCAGCTGCATGACCAGCCATGATCTGGAATACCGATCCACCTCCAAAATAGCCAGGGTGTACTGAAGGTGGTGGGAAGACTTGTTGCATAGCCTGTAGGTTGCTTCCCTGTCCATTAGAACCAGCTATAGGCTGCTGAAAGGTGGCTGGCTGAACTGGTACAGCTTGAAAGATTGACAATTCAACCACCTGTTCTTGCACCTTAGGCAGAGGTTGTGGAGACTGCATGTTCTCCGTCAAGTGTACAGGTGTTTCCATTGACTCTGCGTATGAATCACCTGTGCTTGAGCCTTAACAGGCTTTTGAATATGATACAGTGACCCAACTTGCTAAGACGGAAGAGAAGGTTGCAGAAAGGCTAAAACCTCGGGTTCTGCATTACTTGTGTGAACATAGCCACAGCAGTAGCCAACTGGGTCCTGAATATATCATCATCCGTCTGTGGTGGTCTTGAAGACTCACCCACTTCATGTGTCTGTTGACCTTGTGAAGAGGAAACCTCTTCAGTCACATCATCTGGTCTGTCAGCCATAATTGCAATTTCCTGTGTCTGGTCTATGATCCCCTGTGTCTTTAAGCCCAAACTGACCAAGGCTCACTTCTATGGGAAAAAGTGATTTAATCTCGGTGATGGAACCATGAAACCGGCTTGTACTTTCAAGAAGGGCGGTAGAAGACCTTAGACTTAAACCTTATTTGCTTTCACCCATTTAATTTGTCGCCCACTTTACCTGTACTTTCAAGACACAACAAAAGGGGAAAGGGATACAGGCTGCTAGATTGCACCTGTATGAGAAGACCGACACCAGATTGGCCCCTAAATAGGCACCCCTTTCTGTATCTCTTTATTCTTTAAAAGAGGGAATAAACGTTGTGGTTCCCTACAAGCTGCTCCGCACAACCTTGGCTGAATTTCAACTGTTCTGGCCCGATGTTGGCAGCATAACTGTACTAGGACCCTTCACAGTCAGTATTTCCACGCATTGGATGACTTTCCCGACGCATACGGACACTTTGCAAAACCTGGTGAGAATCTGCAGCACGCTGAATTCTCTATTTTCTGCCCCGAAAATGCGCCAGATCATCTGTACAGCGGTCCCCTCGCGTCCCCGAACCTCCTGGGGGTATTAGGGTCCGTTTAGGGCCAAATTCCTAAACCTGCAAAAATACACAGCAGGCTGTAATTCACTGTTTTGGGCTCCGTTTCGCGTGCCGGTCGCATCTGTAGCAAGTCCTCGAGCTCCCGCACCTGTAGGGCTACTTGCCCTTTGAATCGGACGAGATTTCGCACGTGAAACCTCTCCGAATCACCTGTACGTGCTGGGGATTAGTCGCTAGCTAATCGAGTACCTGTGCAAGAGGCTCTTGCCTCGGCAATCGCGCATGAACCCACACAACTGTACATTGGTCAATTGAAAAGCCCACTAGAGGGGCATAACATACTGCCATAGGGGAGAGAGAGGGCAGTGCGTAGCGTGCAGGGCATCACTCCTGGCACCGCACTGTACATAAGAGGGAAAGGAAGCACTGCATAGCTCTCAACCTGTGACCGACTGAAAATGAGCCTCTGTTCTCCTAAAATCAGCGCCACTTCTTCCTGCATGAAGAAAGTGCACAGAAATGTGCACAGGCTATTTCCCGTTTCGGGGTTGCCGCCTAAAAATCTCCCGACCAATTGCCCTGTTGACTTCACGGCAGAGTAATAAAATGTTCCCCTTGTCATTCCGGAGGTAATGATGCGAACACATTTTCAGGTCCCAAAATAGCAGTTCCCTAAATTTTAGGAGATGCTGCCATTGTATCTTTCTAGGTCATCTGACCCTCTTTGTACACTACAACCACACCAAGAACTGAAATGTAGCCTCTGTAGCAAAGGATTCCACTTGGCTAGTCAATGACCCCACTTTGGCTAACCATAGTCCTTGTCCAACCTTAGTGCTCTCTTGCCCTCGGGCCTAGACTCCGTGTGAACAGTTCCACACTAGCTATGCAATGCAGGGCAGTTAGATTTCCAGAGGGGTGTTTCCAAAAAGTGAAAATGAATAAATAATAAGAAACAAATCAACAAAAAGGATAGATAGTAGTCACACGTTGGTGACAGCTCCGAACTGTGCTCAAGGGTTCCTTTTCCTTACGTAAGGGAGAGCTTACCGTTCCTTTAGTGAGAGAGTGCAATGGACACATACAAAGTGGTGAACACTGTGAATGAAGGTGCATGAGACTGAGAGATATAGAGAGAAGAATACGACCCTAGAATGTTTCAAACCCTCCTCCGAAGGCCCCACTGTCTATGGCGAGAGCGGCTACTATTGATTGCACAAAACTCTACAATGCTTTGGACTTGCCGGCGACGTCGACGACGATGAGGACAACGACGAGATGGGCTGAAATCTGAAAATGCTAATGGCTGAAATCTGCAAATCTTGTATCTGATGAATTCTGACTCTATGTCAGTGACGACGGCGATGCAACGACGGCGCCCTGAAAACGTAGATGCTGAAATCTGCGTTTTCCGGGCTGAAACTGCAAACGCTCGTTGATCTGACGGTGCGGCGAGGATCTGTTGCGGGAAGGTGAGATGTGCGAGGTTCGGGACTTCTTCTGCGGTGTCTAGGTGTTGAAAACTGAAAACGTTGAGGCTATGGACTTATCTGGCGCCGTGGATCTACAAAACGCCAAGGCTGATCTGCAAATCGAAAACACTGGGCTGAACTAGAGTTTGATGCAAAAACGCTAGGCTACTTGTTGGAGACTGCTACTGCCGAGGCTGATCTGCCATGCAAAAACACCAGGCTTGCTGTGGATGAAAAACGCTAGGCTTGCTGTTGCAAAAACGCTATGTTTGTTGATGGGGGAAATCTTGCTGAGAAGGTGCCTGTTGAACTCTTGTTCCTGCTGCCTCTTCTGCCAGAAATGCTAGCGCTAGGGTTTCTTATATACTTGTTGTTCTAAATTGCCCTACCCAGTTCGCAACAAAAGTCAATAAAAAATAATAAGTGAAAAATGGCAACAATCGGAAAATTAGGTTTTCTGCACTGTAAAATGCTTCTGATGGAATCTGATGGTAATGCTGATGATCTGTTGTGTGAAACTAGAGGATATCCATCTACTCTAAGTGCTTGGGCATGCACGGTCTGCGAACACTCACAAAGGTGCCAGAACACTTTCTAGGCTAGATTGACTGAACTGGAGTGAACCCTTGTCATGAAGTAGCTTGTCCACGTACACATAGGGTTAGATGTGCACGTGACATCCCCTCCTTTTCAAAGTGAGGTACAGGTACCAAACTGTATGGCGTCGAAGGAGATTGCCAACAGCGTCTGGAATCCTGGAAAGGACTCTTCGCCGGCCCACTTTGAAGCGTGGGTCATGCGATACTTGAACTTCATAAAGGTCTGCAACGCTTGCTTCGTTGGGCTGCGCCGAAAGCAACACAAAGTCATCTGTGGCTCCTGCAATACTTCAATTCGTCTATAGTCATGCGTCTACCTTCTTCAAGAATCTTCGAGGATGAAAATTCCTGAAACCACTTCCAACACAAAAACATGAACATACCCATTCCATAAAGTGACTGGAAAAATTCTAGTCTTCTTTAAAGATTGTGCATGCAATGTAGATGAACATAGAGATGGAGTGCCAAACCGTTCATCAAACACACGCAAACAATGGGCTCGAATCTTGACATTCTGATCTAAATCAATCAACTGTGGCAAATCACAATGGAAATGCCTATGCTTGATGCTCAATCCTTCTTGTGCTCTTTCGGATATTGTGTCATGCCAAGGAAGAGACATGGAATGTGAATTCCTTGAATGCAGACATTTCATCGTTTCATGAGTAATCCGCATACATCCGTGCTCATTCATGAGTGAATCGTGTTCATCGTGCAATATGGCATGCCTGTGAAAAGGGATCGTATAAGGACGGCGACTAAAATACAGGAAAGCATCACGAATGAAACACTCGAACAATGCATGCTGACTAATCATTCGTACACATAATACTTTTTATGGGGATTCTTTTCGACTCGAGAGCCAAGATCGGTTCTTCGTGATCGATCGAATCTGCAATGAGGTTAGTTTCACGAGACAAAGTATCAACTAAACCCTTATCCTTGTGAACAATCACATCTTTATCCTGCAAATCATCATGCTCGTCAATAATCACATCTTGATCATTCAAATCATCATGCTTATCATTATCATGCAAATCATGTGTGTCATGCTTTGGAAAAGAAGAGACTGAGAGAGTCTTCTTTTTTGGATTCTTTCGAATCTTCACCTGCACATAAGAAATGAGATGGAGAATGAACAACTTGCTCTCCACGAATGACAATGGGAGAGTCACTTTTGGCATTGAAAGTGAACGTATTTTCTGCCCAATCTATGAGAGGGATATGCTCACGAAACCATCGAATGCTCAAAAGCATATCACATCCTGAAAGAGGAGAGACTACAAATTTTTTGTGGAAAGACGCTTGTTGAACAGTGAACAAAACATCAAGGCATTCTTGCGTGATGAGAGAGTCCATATCGGGAGAGAAACCTGACACCTCGAAAGGAGATGTCTTGCTAACCTCCAAGCGGGCTCTTTCGACAAGGGAGTCACGAATCAAATCATGCATACTGCCTGGGTCAAACAAATATGACAAAACACTGACCCTTCACATGACCATAACACTTAATGAGAGACTCATCAATGGGAGGATCATGAGAAACTTGGGTCACACTCGTGTTCTCATTTATTGCATTGACATAGGAAGTGGGTTCTGTGGGTTCTTTAGATTCATTAGATTCAAGCTTAGGACATTTTCCTTTTTATGTGACCCTTGATGTGACAATGATAACATCGACCTTCCTTAGAATAAATGCTTTGTTCTTCCGATGTGATGTATCCTCCTAAACTTCCTTGTTCTGCCTTTTCATCTGGAGTGAGCTTAGGTTTAGCAATTGTGTTTGCTTTATCCTTAGGTTCATTTGGAGAGTTCTTTTCTGAGAGACTAGAGGTAGATTGGTTAGAAGAGTTACCATTCTTACCGTTCTCACCGTTCTGAGAAGTCTTGAGTGATTTGAAGAAGTCTTGTTTTCCTTAGGCTTTCTGTAAGGTGCAGCGGAATGAAAGTTTGAACTTTGCTCAAGATGAGTGCTCCGAATTGTGCTCAAGGTTCCTTTTGTTCTTATGGAAATAGAGACTTCCGTTCTTAATAAGAGAGTGCAATGATCATAAACAAAGTGAATAGACACTGTGTGTGAAAATGTATGAGACTGAGAGATAGAGAGAGAAGAGAAATACGACACCAGAGACGTTGTAAAACCCTCCTCCGAAGGCCCCACTTTCGTCGGCGAGAGTGGTCTACTATTGATTGCACAAACTGGTACAAACTGAATGCATGTGACTGATGCAAGTCTAGGCTAGGTCGATGCCGACGACGGGGATGGCGAGACCGACGCTATGGCTGAAATCTGCTACTCTTTATCTGCTGTCCAAAAACGTTGATAGGTTGAATTCTGCTGGCTGAAATCGCTGAAGAATCCGCTCCTAAAAACGCTGGTATGGCTGGTTCTTAATGGCTGAAAACTGCTGGTCTTTATTTGCTGGAAACGCCAGGGTTGAGGGCGATCCTGATATGCTGAAAACGCTAGCAAGGATGGTGGTCTATGGCGATGGATTCTTGGAGGAAAAACGCTAGTGGGCTGGGACTGTTTGGCGGTGAAGCTAGGATAAAAAACACCAAGGCTGAAATCTTCTGGCACTAGCTGCTTGTTGATGAAAACGCTAGGGCTGAGGTTCCTTTGCTTGGAGGAGAAAACGCCACCAAGGTTCTTGCTGAGAAGTTGCCTGTTCAGCAATGGTGCTCCTACTACCTCTTCTGCCAATTAGTGCTAGCCTAGGTTTGCTTATATACAAACTTACTCAATTTGCCCTACCTACTTTCCAACAAAAGTCACTTAAAAGTAAAAAGTGAAAAATGTCAAAAATAGGGAAAATAGGCTAAATGCTCTGAAAAATGCTACTGATGGGATCTGATTGGAATCTGATGGTCATGCTGTGTGCAACCAGAGGATATGCATCTAATCTAAGTGTCTGGACATGCACAGTCTGCGAACAGACTCACAAAAGTGCCAGATCACTTCCTATTCTAGATTGACTTGACCGAACTGAACCCTGATCATGGTGTAGCTTGTCCACGAACAGATAGGGTTGGATGTGTCACGTGACATCCCCTCCTTTTCAAAGTGAGGTACTGGTACCGAACTGTATGGCGTCGAGGGAGATCGCCATTAGCATCCGGAATCCTGGAAGGGAGTCTTGGCCGGCCCACTCTGATGTGTGGGTCGTGCGGTACTTGAACTTCATAAAGGTCTGCAACGCTTGCTTCTTTGGGCCGCGCCGAAAGCGACAGAAAGTCTCCTGTGGCTCCTTCGATGCTTCAACTTCGTCTTTAGTCATGCTTCGTTCTTCTTCAAGAATCTCCATGGTTGAAAATTCCTGAAACCACTTCCAACACAAAAACATGAACATACCCATTCCATGTAAAGTGAGTGGAAAAATCTTGTCTTTCTCAAAGACTCTGCATGCAATGTAGATGAACAAAGAGACGGAGTGCTAAACCGTTCACCACACACACGTAAACAATGAGATCGAATCTTTCTCTTATGATCTAAAGCAATCAACTGTAGCAATTCACAATGGAAATGCCCATGCTTCGTGCTCATACTTTCATGTGCTCGTTCTATGAATGTGTCATGCCAAGGAAGAGACATGGAATGTGACTTCCTTACATATATACTTTTCAGCTTTTCATGAACAATCCGCGTACATTCGTGCTCATTCGTGAGTGAAACGTGCTCAACGTACAATATGTCATGCCTAGGAAAAGGGATCACATAAAGACGCTGACGAAAATGTAGGAAACGATCATGAATGAAACACTCGTACAATGCGTGCTGACAAATCATTCGAACACATAGTACTTCCTGTAAGGGTTCTTTGGACCTAGGTCGGGAGCCAAGATGGGTTCTTCGTGATTGATCGAATTTGCAATGAGGTTAGCTTCACTAGAGAAAGTATCCACTAACACATCATCCATGTGAACAATCACATCATCTTCATGCAAATCATCATGCTCGTGAGAAATCACATCTTGATCATCATGCAAATCATCATGCTTGTCATTGTCATCCAAATCATCATGCTCATCATTATCATTCAAATCATCATGCAAATCATTGTCATTCAAATCATCATGCTTCTCATAATCATGCAAATCCTGTGTGTCATGCTTTGGAGAAGAGACTGAGAGAGTCTCCGTCTCCTGAATCTCTTCCATCTACGCCTGCACTTGAGAAAAGAGTCGCAAGAACTCTTTCATGTGTTGGTCGCTCTGTTCTTGTCTTGCTTTGGCTGCTTCTCTTTTTGCTTTTCTTTCTGTGTATCCGCGATCCATTTTTGCCATTCTTTTTGCATTTCTTGCTTCGCGTTCTAACTTCTTGTCCATAAACATCTGCTCCAACTCCTCCATAGGAGTTAGTGCAATCCTTGACGTAGATGGAGAAGGGGGAGGGTCGAAAAAACCTCCTGGCGGGGAAAATTCTTCTTCGCCTCTCTCATGCTCATCACCTCTAAGCGAAGTATCCAATCCGCTTCGAGTAATGACCATTCTGAAGTCGTGGGTTCTTGTGGTCTTGGGTTCTTAAGTTCACAAGGAACTTGGGTTCTTGGGTATCTTGGTTCTTGGGGTTCTTGAGTTCTTGAGGTTCTTGCGGGTCTTGAGGTTCTTCTTTAGCTTGCAATCTGTGTTAGAGAAGGATCTTCTCTTCACCCGAGTTTTGCTCTTTTCCGCGGGCGCACCCCTTGGCGGCCTTGCGATCACACCAAGGCTGCTTTTTCCCACCTCACGTCGATTGGTCGGCCGCTAAGTGCACGGTCCGCTCTCAATGAGTGAAAAGAGGCACAAGGGGAGGCTGGACAAGCCCTTCTTTCCTGGGATTCTTGTCTCTCTTCAAAAAACACGATTAGGAATCGACATGCCCAAGCGAGCTTGGGTTCGTGCGACCTCAACAAGCAAAAAAAAATTTCTTGTGATTCTTGTGGTTCTTTCCTTGAGTGATACAGAACACTGCCAAAGCTCTAATACCAATGTAAGGTGCAGCGGAATGAAAGTTTGAACTTTGCTCAAGATGAGTGCTCCGAATTGTGCTCAAGGTTCCTTTTGTTCTTATGGAAATAGAGACTTCCGTTCTTAATAAGAGAGTGCAATGATCATAAACAAAGTGAATGGACACTGTGTGTGAAAATGTATGAGACTGAGAGATAGAGAGAGAAGAGAAATACGACACCAGAGACGTTGTAAAACCCTCCTCCGAAGGCCCCACTTTCGTCGGCGAGAGTGGTCTACTATTGATTGCACAAACTGGTACAAACTGAATGCATGTGACTGATGCAAGTCTAAGCTAGGTCGATGCCGACGATGGGGATGGCGAGACCGACGCTATGGCTGAAATCTGCTACTCTTTATCTGCTGTCCAAAAACGTTGATAGGCTGAATTCTGATGGCTGAAATCGTTGAAGAATCTGCTCCTCAAAACGCTGGTATGGCTGGTTCTTAATGGCTGAAAACTGCTGGTCTTTATCTGCTGAAAACGCCACGGTTGAGGGCGATCCTGATATGCTGAAAACGCCAGCAAGGATGGTGGTCTATGGCGATGGATTCTTGGAGGAAAAACACTAGTGGGCTGGGATTGTCTGGCGGTGAAGCTAGGATGAAAAACGCCAAGGCTGAAATCTTCTGGCGCTAGCTGCTTGTTGATGAAAACGCTAGGGCTGAGGTTCCCTTGCTTGGAGGAGAAAACGCCACCAAGGTTCTTGCTGAGAAGTTGCCTGTTGAGCAATGGTGCTCCTGTTGCCTCTTCTGCCAATTAGTACTAGCCAAGGTTTGCTTATATACAAACTTACTGAAAAATGTCAAAAATAGGAAAAATAGGTTAAATGCACCGGAAAATGCTACTGATGGGATCTGACTGGAATCTGATGGTCATGCTGTGGGCAACCAGAGGATATGCATCTAATCTAAGTGTCTGGACATGCACGGTCTGCGAACAGACTCACAAAAGTGCCAGATCACTTCCTATTCTAGACTGACTTGATTTAACTGAACCCTGATCATGCTGTAGCTTGTCCACGAACACATAGGGTTGGATGTGTCACGTGACACTTTCCCTTGTTGTGCTTCATCTCTTGGGAGAGAGCAATTGCTACCGCCTTGTTGAGATCCGCGGGGTCGAAGACTTCTACATCAAACTTGATATATTCGTCCAACACAAAAAGGAAAGCCTCTTTGCGCTCATCATCCGATTTTTGTAATTGGGTGCCGAGCTGCAAAACACGGTTAGAAAAAGACATGATTGGCATACCATTCTGCTTAAGATTGCGCCAATCCTCTTTCAACCGCGCTAGGTACGGTGGTGGCATAAACCGCGCCTTGAGCTTGTCTTGGAAGTCGGCCCAATTGAAAGAAAGGGGCGTGTCTTCCTCGGCTTCCTCTAGGTGTGTGGTCAACTGTGCCTCTTGCCATGCGTGGTACCAATTAATGCCATCATCGGCAAGGTGCATGGTTGCCGTCAAAACCTTGCTATTCCGTGTCTTCTTAGTTGTTGCAAAATAAGCATTAAATTGATGCAACCAAGAATGAATAACACTAGCATCCATCTTACCGTCATACTTACTGAAAGTCAACTTCTCGGTGACGGGGTTGTTGGAGTCCGAATCTCGGCTTGCGGCACTTGATGAACCACCAACATCTTTGGCCGACTCGGACTTCGAGGTGAGAACCTGTCGGACCAACTCTTGCATACGTAGGTCTCTCTGTATCTCACGCTCGGCCTCCAAGGCCGCTTGTCTTTCTTCGGCTGCCAAGCGCGCTTGCTCACGCTCACGCTCAATAGCTGCCTGTCTTTCTTCCGCCGCCAAGCGTGCTTGATCACGTTCACGCTCCATAGCTGCCTTTCTTTTTGATTTTCTTTCTTTTCGTTCCTCGGCCGCCAAGCGCGCTTGTTGACGCTCGCGAACCATTCGTTCCTTTGAGGATGCCTATCTTTCTTGGCAAGGTAACGCGTTGTGCTTCTTGGTGTGTCATCATGTCCATCATCGACTTGACCAAAGCCTCCATAGGATTTGGTGCAATCCTTGGCGTAGATGGGGAAGGGGGAGGGTCAGAAAAACCTCCTTGTAATGACCATACACTGAAGTCCTGGGTTCTTAAGTTCACGAGGAACTTGGGTTCTTGTGGGTCTTGGGCTCTTGGATTCTTGAGTTTTGAGGTTCTTCTTTAGCTTGCAATCTGTGTTAGAGAAGGATCTTCTCTTACCCAAGCTCTTCTCTTTTCTGCGGGCGCACCCCTTGGCGGCCTTGTGCTCACACCAAGGTTTTTTTTTCCCCCCTCACGTCGATTGGCCGGCTGCTAAGTGCACGGTCCGCTCTCAATGAGTGAAAAGAGAAACAAGGGGAGGCTGGACAAGCCCTTTCTTCTTGGGATTCCTATCACTCTTCAAAAACACGATTAGGAATCGACACGCCCAAGAGGACTTACGTTACGTGCGACCTCAACAAGCAAAAGAAATTATTGTGGTTCTTTCCTTGAGTGATACAGAACACTGCCAAAGCTCCGATAACAATGTAAGGTGCAGCAGATGTGAATGATGAACTTTGCTCAAGATGAGTGCTCCGAACTGTGCTCAAGGGTTCCTTTTACTTACGTAAGGGAGAGCCTTCCGTTCCTTTAGTGAGAGAGTGCAATGGACACAAACAAAGTGGTGAACACTGTGAATGAAGGTGCATGAGACTGAGAGATAGAGAGAGAAGAATACGACCCCAGAATGTTGTCAAACCCTCCTCCGAAAGGCCCACTCTCTATGGCGAGAGCGGTCTACTATTGATTGCACAAAACTCTACAATGCTTTGGACTTGCCGACAATGTCTACGACGATGACAAGACGGGCTGAAATCTGAAAACGCTAATGGCTGAAATCTGCAAATCTTGTATTTGCTGAATTCTAACTCTATGTCGATGACGACGGCGATGACGACGATGCAATGATGACGCGCCAAAAACGCAGATGCTGAAATTTGCATTTTCCGGGCTGAATCTGCAAACGCTCGTTGATCTGACTGTGCGGCAAGGATCTGTTGCGGGAAGGTGAGATGTGCGAGGTTCGGGACTTTCTCTGCGGTTTCTAGGTGCTGAAAACTGAAAACAGTGAGGCTATGGGCTGATCTGACGCTGTGGATCTGCAAAACGCCGAGGCTGATCTGCAAATCGAAAACGTTGGGCTGAACTGGAGCTTGATGCAAAAAAGCTAGGCTACTTGCTGGAGATTGCTACTGTCGAGGCTGATCTACCATGCAAAAACACCAGGCTTGCTGTGGATGAAAAACGCTAGGCTTGCTGTTGCAAAAATGCTAGGTTTGTTGATGGGGGAAATCTTGCTGAGAAGGTGCCTGTTGAACTCTTGTTCCTGCTGTCTCTTTTGCCAGAAATGCTAGCGCTAGGGTTTCTTATATACTTGCTGTTCTAAATTGCCCTACCCAGTTCCCAACAAATGTCACTTAAAAATAATAAGTGAAAAATGGCAAAAATAGGGAAATTAGGTTTTTTGCACTGTAAAATGCTCCTGATGGAATCTGATGGCAATGCTGATGATCTGCTGTGTGCAACCAGAGGATATGCATCTACTCTAAGTGCCTGGGCATGCACGGTCTGCGAACAGACTCACAAAGGTGCCAGAACACTTCGTAGGCTAGATTGACTGAACTGGACTGAACCCTTGTCATGAAGTAGCTTGTCCACGTACACATAGGGTTACATGTGCACGTGACATTGGATGCCTATTGTGAAAGGTTTTGGGATTCCTTTCTACCGACCTCCTCGTTTAAGAAGGTCAATTTCAAAGAACAAATTGAGCGATTTTGCCGCGGACTACATACAACGATCCGACATTACTGCCTTGAACAAAAGTCTGAGTCCATACTAGAACTGATGGGACATGCTAAGCGGGGATTCTCGATACATTCGGGTAACTTGACCTACCCCATCGATGAAGTTTTGACTCAGAGGACTAGACAAACCTCAACAAATGACAATAGAAAGAAGAACTCCTTGAAAAAGAAAGATGCACAACCATGATTGACTGCGGAAGAGAGAGCCGACTATCTCAAAGAGGGGAAGTGTTTTGGTTGCGGGGAACAAGGGCACATCTCCGCTAAGTGCCCCAAAAAGGCACAACGAGGATAGACTGAAGAGAGGCCTGAGAGCTCTAGAGCAGTGGAAGTGTCACAAACTGCTAATGTGTCAAGTCACTAAAGACCTAAGCCAACTTGCAGATCCCGGCCGAGGGGCCTAAACCCTAAGAAGCAGAAGAAGTTGAAGTTCCCACCAGCTTATGGGACCCCGTCCTATGGGGCCCAAGTACATAAAGACATAAAATAAAGAAAGGCCCCCCCCCCCCCCCCCCCCCCCCCCCCCCCCCCCCCCACACACACACACACACACACACACACACACACACACACACACACGTGTGGAGAAGATGACGTGGCAGTTGGTCGGTGTACGGATTCTCGGAAATTCATGCTGACAGCCTATACGGATTTCCGGATTTTACATTGACATGCTGACGTGGAAGAGCTGTACGGATTTCCGCGTTTTACGTTGACATGTTGACGTGGCAGAGTTGTACGGATTTTCGTGTTTTGCGTTGACTGTTGACTTGGCATAGCTGTATGGAATTTTGCTTTTGTGTTGGCAGCTTGTGGGCATCTGCTTTTGGGGCAGTTGCTTTTAAGTTCGAAGGCTTTCGTGTCAACTGCTTTTCATAGGCCAAGGGCCTTTAAATAAGTGTAGAGGGCTCTGTCTCTGGTGCGCTTCAGTGAGAAGGTGTAGAGCGCAAGTACCGGCATTGTATTGAGTTCAAGTAATATAAAGAAATACCGAAAGGGGCGCCAAGGTTTGGGGCCAATTCTCTCTAGGGTGGAATTCCGCCATTCCGTGTCGCGTGTGCTCTCTCTCTCTCTCTCTCTCTCTCTCTCTCAGTTCAGTTGTTATTGAAGTGCTAAAAGTCTGTTCAGTTTGTTCTTTTCTATTGGCACGTGGCGCCCTTCTTGTGACAGTGGTATCAAAGCATCAAGCGTGTGCTTTTCTGAAAGCATACCGGTCCTACAAAAGAGTAGACAAAGCAAACCGGCGCTTGCAAAGTCTTTGGAATCTTATTTGAAGTATCTTCAGGTCCTGAGCCCGCACTTATTAGCCACTCTCACCCTTACTTCATTGCGCATTGGGTGCGCTCCCGTCTTCACTGCTTTTGTCTTATAGGACATAAGCCGTAAAGAACCCAAGACATGGCGTTCATGGATTCAACAAAATATTTGCAATTTCTTCTCGACGAGCTTCACGACATTCTTCGCGGCATCCTCAACAGAATCTTCCGATGCTGCAATGTTTTCAACAATTTTTGAACTACATGTTACCCCCTCTGATGCCCCAGGTGGTACCTCCTCTGGCACTCGAAAGTACGAGAGCTACCAACCGGAAACCTTCTTAGCCATTTGTTCCGATCGAGGTAGTCTTCAGGAATATGGTGCAGCCATCTAACCCTGATCCAGTGCAACCGCCTTTGCCACCGCCATTGCCCCCACCTCCCCCACCACCACCGCGAGCAGGCTACAATGGTTGGAGCCTATATGGATACCCTTATTATCCGTACCTGGGATACGCGCCTAACCAACCCAAAGTTTCAAGGATGGCGGCACGACAATCAAATCTTTCACTTTTTCCGGGGTGAAAGATTGGAGGAAAGCATTGCAGTTCCTACAGCAATTCGACAATATCTATGCTTTGGGGGACTATACAGAAGAATCCAAAATTTCTCGAGCAGTGGTATTTCTTAAAGATAATGCTATGCAATGGTGGAGTTCAATCGCGACACAATCGCATGCTCCAAGGACCTAGCAAGCTTCAAGACAGCTTTTGCACTCAGTTACATGACTTCTATGTTTGAAGTGTGGATTTTGGCAGTGGGGCAACTTGAAAATGCTTGCTACCGAAACCATGGATGAGTATAACCAAAGGTTTCTCGATGTGTACCTTTCGGTGCCCTTTAGGTTCGTTTGTTGGAGGCCCAATGCGAGCGATACACCATTGGACTACCGTCACCATTGCAGGAATATTCTCTCCAAGCAAGTCTCCACCATGCAAGAGCTTATTGATCATGCCACGATCGGCTACAAATTGATGAAGGGAAAGTTGGAGTTTACCATAGAAGAACCTCCGGCCACTCACCACAACTCTCGACAACAACGAACAAATTCTCGGGACTCTCGTGACACCCAACCTCAAAGGCCTCGTCTGACACAACGTCAACGAGAAATCCTTTTACAAGAAGGCCGATGCTTCGGATGTTTTCAAACGGGACATACATTTACTACATGTCCTGCGCGAGCCTCAACGTCCTCAGAGCAACCTTCTGCTCCCACGACAGAACGATCCAGAGGGCCACCTCCAGCTAAGAGAGCTAGTCCCGCTATTGGACTAGGCCCTGATATCTATGGCATACGCCTTGAAAGTACAAATGAATTGTGTCGAGCATATGGCAAAGTCAACAGCTGACCCCGGAGCTATAGAACTTCATCCATCTAGAATTCTTGAAGCAGTTGCACTTTGATTATGATGCAGAGGGTGGAGAAATTGAAGCTGAGCTAGCCACGGGGCAAACTTAGAAAGTGGTACCACTCATTGGTGCTCTTCCAGTGACTATCCAAGATTATAATGGAAAAGCCGATTTCCACATTGTGAAGTTGGGCAATTGCGATGTTCTCTTGGGCATGCCCTGGCACGACAAGAAAGATGCGACTCTCCAGGTTCGAAACCGAACCATCACCGTGATACAGAAGGGCAAGCCAGTCATCCTCAAAGTTCGGTTGTCCGAACAAATCCCTGAATGAACTCTCTAGTTGTTTTATAGCTTTGAACATTGTTTGAGAAAGTATTGTTTGAAATGGATGCTATCTGTTTTAAACCTGTCTTGGTGTCGATTTGAACTGTTTGACTCTGGTTTTAATACTAGTTTCGTTGATTGGTGATTTTACTCTCGGGTGGAGAAGTGAGAAATACTGCTTTGATATTGTTTGAACCTCGGAACGACGCAGGCCGATGTTTGGGGAGCGTTTCGTTGTATGTTTTAAAATCTCGGAACGACGCAAGCCGAACTCTAGGGAGCGTTCCGTTGTATGCTAGAAAACCTCCGAACGACGCAGACCGATGTCTAGGGAGCGTTTGGTTGTATGCTTGAACCTCCAAGCGATCAAGCTGCGGTGAGGGGAACGTTTGGTTGTACTGTTCTATGAGCTCATGGCCCAGACCTTTTTAGGTTATTTGCGGGGGGAGTGACGAGGTAGTCGTTAAGTAGCTTTATACCGCAAACTGTTCGTCTTGGGGGAGTGCTCAATGGCACTATTCGTTGTGTCTTGTAACATGCATATGTTAGCATTTGTGTTGCATTGTGAATGTGCCAACCACTGAATATTTGTATTGGATGAGATTGCCTGGGTATGTAATTTTAGTGCATCAAGACACCCATGGAAGATCAATGCGGTCTGGGTGTGATGGTTAATTTTACTACGCCCGAATATAAAGAGTTCCGATCTGGATGAAAAGAGAAGCCAACTCCTTGATCAAAAGAGCCGAAAGGAGAAGCCAACTCCTTAACAAAAAGAGCAAACTGATTGTCCCTCGGAATGACCCTCGGAATTTTTTGAGCTAACTTGAGTTGTTTTGCAGATATGCTGTAGTCGCGGACGATTACTCTCTTTCAAGAAGGGGGGATGTCACAAGCTGTTGACGTGTCAAGCCACTGAAGACCTAAGTCAACTTGCAGATCCGGCCGAGGGGCCTAAACCCTAAGAAGCAGAAGAAGCTGAAGTTTCCACCAACTTATGGAACCCTGTCTGATGGAGCCCAAGTGACATAAAGACATTAAAATAAAGAAAGCCCACACACACACACATACACTCGAAGAAGATGACGTGGCTCATGTGGCAGCGTACGGACTTCCGTGATTTTCGTTGATAGTTGTACGGATTTTCCGTAAATTGCGCTAGCTGTTTTTAGCAGTTTTTGGAAGACCAATTGCTTTTGGGAACTTTGCTTTTGAGTTTAAAAGATTTTGGGGCTTTGCTTTTGGGCATCCCTTGTAAGAATAAATAAGTCCACAGGGACTCACTGCTCAGAGCATCTGGACGCAGAGTCTGAGAGTTAGCACCCGCAGGCTCTCTTTGTACTTTGCACATAGATTAATATAAAAAGAAATACCGAAAGGGGCGCCAGTCGTTGGAGCCAATACCTCTTGGCACAGAAATACCCCGGGCCGTGTCGTCTTTCTGAACTGTTTTGAAATGAATCTCTGTTGTGGCGCGGTAGAACATTGACTTTGGGGTGAAAAGTTTGTTACAGCAGAGCTGTACGGAATTCTCTTTTGCGTTGGCAGCTTGTGGGCATCTGCTTTTGGGGTAGTTGGTTTTAAATTTGAAGGCTTTTCATGTAAACTGCTTTTCACAGGCCAAGGGCCTTTAAATAAGTGCAGAGGGCTGAGTCTCTGGCATGCTTTAGTGAGAAGGTGTAGAGGGCGAGTATCGGCATTATACAGAGCTCAAGTAATATAAAGAAACACCGAAAGGGGCGCCAAGGTTTGGGGCCAATACTCTCTCGGGTGGAATTCCACCACTCCGTGTCGTGTGTGCTCTCTCTCTCTCTCTCTTAGTTTAGTTGTTATTGAAGTGCTAAAAGTCTGTTCAGTCTGTTCTTTTCTATTGGCATGTGGTGCCCATCTTGTGACAGGAAGAACGTGGCAGAAAAGGCAAGATGAAAGCAGGACTGATACCGGATTGCATGGGAACCAACCCAAGCCAGATGGATGAAAGTACGGAACTTTGCTGCGCATGAGGCAAAGTAAAAGATCAGGAAGCCCTCATCTTCTTTGATGGAGGAGCCAAGGCCAACTTCATTTCACCTGAATTGGCGGCTCGACTCGAGGTTACGTTTGACAGGATGGGGCCACTGTTGGAGGCAGTTCTAGCGGCTCCCGGACAGGATGTAGCCATTACACCTGTCATTGGCAAACTTCGTTTGCATTGTCAGGGGTATTTAGGGCATGAGGACTTTTATATCATGCCTTTGGAAGGGTGTGACGTCCTCCTAGGGATCCCTTGGTACCACAAGAACAACGCCGTGGTCGACTATCGGGCCAAGAAAGTGACCTTGACCAATGAAAAGGGCAAGAAAACTGTACTTGATGTAAATTTGAAGGGCGAGTCCGTCCCTATTTGTAAGGTTCAACAGAAGTGAATGATGATATTGCTCAAGATGAGTGCTCCGAACTGTCAAGGGTTCCTTTTACTTACGGAAGGGAGAGCCTTCCGTCCTTTAGAGAGAGAGTGCAATGATCACAAACAAAGTGAATGCTATTGTGAGTGGAAGTGCTGAGATTGAGAGAAGAGAGAGAAGAATACAACACCAGGCGGTTCTCAAACCCTCCTCCAAGGGCCCCTCTCTCGATGGCGAGAGAGGTCTATGCTATTGATTGCACAAATCTGGTACAATGGCGTCGATGCAATGAACTTGATGCCAAGATGCAAGTGAAGGCTAAGTCGATGTTGACGGTGACGACAGCGGTGATGACTAGGGCTGAAATCTGAGACTGAAACACTAGTTCTGTCTGGTTGAAAACGTTGGGGTTGTCGGGCTGAAAACGCTGATGTGTCCGGCTGAAAACGCTGAGGTGGTCAGGCTGAAAATGCTGGGACTGTCAGGTTGAAAATCGTTGATATGGCTGATGAAAAACGCTGATGCACCTGGCTGAAATCGATGGGAGAACTTTGCTGAAAACACTGGTGGAAAGAAGCCTTGCTGGGGGGGGGGGGGGGGGGGGGGGGGGCGGGCGGGGGCGGGGGATGGGGCGCTGAGAAAGAAGCACCAAAGGGCCTGCTGCAAGAGATTGCCTGTGCTCTCTTTGTTTCTCCTGCTTCTATTGAGTGACTGTCAGGTTTCTTTTATATTTCCTTAGCAATTTGCCCTCATCATGAGAATTTTAGAGAGCATAGAACCCTTTTTCCCAAAATAAGTGACTTTTGTTGGAAAAGTAATCACGGGCTGCGCACATGCTCACAAAGGTGCCAGAACACTTCCTAGGCTGACTTGAACCCTAGACCTGAGACAGCTTGTCCACATGCACATAGGGTTAGATGTGCACGTGATATCCCCTCCTTTTCAAAGTGAGGTACTAGTACCGAGCTGCATGGCTTCCTTGTAGTCGGCCAACAACTATGGATAATCTATGAAAAATTCTTCATTGACCCACACTGCCGCGTGGGTTCCTCGATCCTTGAACTTCAAAAAGTACTGTCGAACTTGCTTCTTTGAGCCATGGCGAAACCGATGCAACAAGATTTGCTCCGGTTCCATGACTTCCGCTTCATCGATGATCTCGGGCTCTTCTTCTTCGGAAATGTCCTTCGGAGGTGTACCCTAAAACACTTTCAACCAAGAAACATGGAAAACGTTATGCATTGACCATGAGTTAGGCAATTGTAATTTCATAGAAACCTCATTGATCTTTTTAGTGATTGGAAACGGACCATACATTCTGAAAGACAACTTAGGACACTTCTTTTCAACTTGCTTAAGACGTTCCTTCATGATTCGCAAATAAACCCAATCCCCTTCCTTGATAGAAACATCCTGACGATGCTTGTTATCCTGGCGTGAGTAAGATTCCAGAGCCTTGCTTAGCCGAAGCTTCACACTCAGAAATCTCATCCAACGACTGACTTTCAGCATTGGCATCAGGCATTTGATTGATCGAGTGAGTCAAAAGTGACTGGAATGGACGGCCAAAAGCCGCCTCATATGGAGTTCTACCAATGGTGGAGGAATAAGAGTTATAAAAAATTGCTTGGACTAAAGGAAGATAGAACTCCCAATGAGACTGTTGATCATGCACATATGATTTCAAAACATCAAAAGCCAATTGATTATAAATTTCTGTTTGACCATCTGAGTGTGGATGAAAAGCCGATGAAAAATTCAACTTAGTGCCAAAATTTTCAAAGAGAGCGCGCCAAAAATTGGACGTGAACTTAACATCCCTGTCTGAAACAATTGACTTTGGCAAACCACAGAGGGGGTACGAATGCTTGGTTGTTCTATATCTTGTGCAGTGACTGTGGCCTTACAAGGAATCAACATGCAAAATTTGCTGAAACGGTCAAGAATTGTCAAACATTGAGTGTTTCTTGAATGCAAACTAGGTGGAAGGTTAGTCACAAAATCCATAGAAATATCTTGAAAAGGCCCGTTGAGAATAGGCAACGGTAGCAAGAGGCCTTGCTGCTTACCCCAAGGGTTTTTACCTTTCGACAAATGGTGCACTGTGTGACATATCGAAACACATCTTTTCGCATTTTAGGCTAATAAAAGAATCTTTCTATTTTTTCAAAGTGGTGTTCATTCCCTTGTGCCCACCCGTGAGAGTCATGAGCATCGTATAATATGACTGTCTTGAGGGAGGGCAACACACATAGACATTGACGAAAATCCAATAAACCTTCATGAATGAGATAGTTACTGGGCCCTTTGGAAGCAAGAACCTGCAACCATTGCTTACCAAACTCGGAATCTGCATACTGGTTCTTCATGCTATCGAAAGATACACCCTGAATAGAAACTGTGGATCTTGACTCAAGAGAAAGGATCTGTCCTTTGCGACTTAACACATCTGCAACAACAGGGCTAGCTTTACCAGGCACATACTCAATCAAACCACCAAATTACTCAAAAAATTGTGACCATCGTGCTTGGCGATCACTCCAATGTGCACTAGGCATAGACTGGAGACACTTGAGGGCTTGATGATCTATGCGATGCTCTGCCATGCAGAAAATGCTTCCAATGCTTGAGACAGTTGTCATAAACGGAATAATTCTTTTCTGCACTATTTAACTTCCGATTGAGGAATGCAACTGGACGGCCATGCTGCTGAAGCACAGCACCTATGGCGACATTGCTTGCGTCCGTCCATACCTCAAAGGGGTCGTCCCAAGAGGCAAGGATGAGACACGACGCTCCTGTCATCGCAACCTTGAGAGCTGCGAAAGCCTCAACGGTTGCCTCGGGTAAAACCACGCACTGTCGGCGAGTTTTTACTCCTTTCAAAACATTTGTCATGGGTGTGGCTATGCGTGAAAAATTCTCTATGTGCGAACTATATGCTTGACATAACCCAAGAAAAGAACGCACATCATATGCAGTTTTGGGCAAATCCCAATTACGAACCTGTTCTACCTTCGCGGGATTGAGCTTGACGCCTTCTACAGAAATGATATAACCCAGATAAGTAACTTCATTGAGAAAAAACTCAGATTTCTTAGTTGCAATGTACATCTGACACTCATCCAAACTGGCTAAAACCCTTTCTACATCCTTTTCATGTTGTTCCCACAATGCAGAAAAAATGAGAATATCATCAAGAAAGATAAACACATCACACCAATCATATCGCCAAAACGGCCTACCATGAGACGATTAAATGTACCCACGACACCTGTCAATCCAAAAGGCATAACCACATACTCCCATTGCCCTCGCTCTGTGCGAAAGGCGGTCTTGTAGATTTTGCATTGAAATACTCTTACGTGATGGTATCCACTTTTGAGATCGACCTTACTGAAACCTTTGCCCCATTGAGCCTATCGAGGATATACTGAACATGAGGCATTGGAAACTTGTTCTTGATTGTCACAAGACTGGCACCACGTGCCAACAGAAAAGAACAGACTGAACGGACTTTTAGCACTTCAACAACAACTGAACTGAAAGAGAGACGACACGCGACACGGGGTGGCGGAATTCCATCCCAAAGAGTATTGGCTCCAAACCTTGGCGCCCCTTTCGGTATTTCTTTATATTGCATCAACTCAGTACAAGCCGGTACTCCAGACTCTACACCTTCTCCAGGAAGCATGCAAGAGAATGAGCCTTAGCACATATTTAAAGGCCCGTGGCCTATGAAAAGCAGTTTACATGAAAAGCTTTCAAACTCAAAAGGTTTTGGTCCAAAAGCAATGCCAAAAAGCTGCCAGTGTAAATCATGGAATTCCGTACAACTGCCATGTCAGCACTGTCAGCGGAAAATCCGAAAATTGCCACGTCATCAGCTGCTACGCATGTGTGCGGATCCTGCTTTATTTTGATTCTTTATGTCAATCAGTGCCCCATCGGACGGGGTCCCCATAAGTTGGTAGGACTTCTTCTTCTGTTACTTGTTCTTCTTAGGGTTTAGGCTCCTCGGCTGGCATGTGCAAGTTGGCTCCATTCTTCAAGGCTTTGACACCTCAGGAGTTTGTGACATTGACGGTCATCTTGTTCAAAGCCCTGTAATCAACACACAAACGAGACGAACCATCCTTCTTGCGGACAAATAAGATAGGAGCAATAAAAGAACTTACTCTAGGGCGTATGAATCCTCTGGCCACCAAATCCGTGAGTTACCGCTCTTACTCTTCTTCTTGAGTCTTGTTCAAACGGTAGGGAGCCTTACTGACTAGTTGTGCCCCCTTCGTGAGTCGATGCGATGGTCCTCCGGCCGCTCGGAAGGGAGACGGAGTGGAAGATCATCCTGGAAAAAGAGGTGCTCATACTTGGTAAACAAAGCTGATACCAATGTAAGGTGCAGTGAAAGTGAATGTTGATATTGCTTAGGATGAGTGCTCCGAACTGTGCTCAAGGGTTCCTTTTACTCACGAATCTCCCGAGGAGGAAAATTCCTGAAACCATTTCAACACAAAATCATAAACATACCCAGTTTATGTAGAGTAACTGGGAAAATACTATTCTTCCTAAATGATTGTGCATGCAATGCAGATGAACAAAGTGACAGAGTGCCAAACCGTTCACAAAACACACGCAAAAAGTGGGATCAAAACTTGACTTGTCGACCTAAACCTATCAACCGTGGCAAATCACAACGGAAATGCCGATGCTTGATGCACAATCGTGCTCGTGCTCTTTCTGAGATTTTTTTTCCCTTTTCGAGAGTGATCCTCATACATCCGTGCTCATCAGTGAGTGAATCACGTGCATCGTACAATACGGCATGCTTGTGAAGAGGAAACACATAAAGATGGTGACAAAAATACAAGAAACCGTCACGAATGAGAAACGCGAACAATGTGTGCTGACTAATCATGCGAACACACGATACTTCTTGAGTGGGTTCTTTGGACCTCGGCTCCAGAGCCAAGATAGGTCTTGTGTGACTGATCGTATCTGCAATGAGGTTAGCTTCACTAGGAACATCATCATTCAAACCATCATCCTTGCGAACAATCATCTCTCTATCATGCAAAAAATGTGTGTCGTGCTTCGGAGAAGAAAGGTCTGAGAGAGTCTCCTTCACACGGTTCTTTTCAAGCTTCACCTGCACATTAGAAATGAGGTAAAGAATGAATACCCTCCTCACCACGAATGATAATGGGAGAGTCACTTGGCATTTAGAGTGAGTGTATTGTCTGCCCTATCAATTAGAGGGTTATGTTGACGAAACCATCTAATGCCCAAAATCATATCACATCCTGAAAGAGGAGACACGACAAATTTTCTACGGAAGGACACTTGCTGAACAGTGAATAACACATCAAGGCACTCATGTAATGCGAGAGTCCATACAGGGAGCGAAGCCCGACACCTCGAGAGGAGTTGTCTGACTAACCTCCAAGCGGGCTCTTTCTACAAGAGAGGCAGCACACATCATGCATAATACTGCTTGAATCAAACAAGTTCACCATGCGTTGACCATTCACATGACCATAACACTTCATGAGAGACTCATCAGCTAGATGATCATGAGAAACTTGGGACACACGAGTGTTCTCATTTATGGCATTAACAGAGGATGTGGGTTTTGTGGGTTCTTGAGGTTCATTGGATGCGTTCTTAGGATATGTGACCCTTGACGTGACATTGATAACATCGACCCTCCTTAGCATAAATGACTTGTTCTTCTGGCGTTATGTACCCTCCTATGATTCCTTGTGTAGCTTTTTCATATGGGGTGAGCTTAGGTTTAGCAGGTGTGTTAGCTTTACCCTTAGATTCATTTTTAGAGTTCTTTTCTGAAGGATTAGAGGAAGATGAGTTAGAAGAGCTACCATTCTTACCATTTTTATTGTTCGTACTGTTCTGTGGGTTCTGAGGAGCCTAAGAGGTACTGTGAGAAGACTTGTTCTTCTTAGGCTTTCCTTTGTTGTGCTTCATCTCCTGTGCGAGAGCAATCGCTACCGCCTTGTTGAGATCTACAAGGTCGAGGACTTCGACATGGAACCTTATATACTCGTCCAACCCGAAAATAAAAGCCTCTTTACGCTTCGCATCCGATTTGTGTAATTGGGTGCCAAGCTGCAAAACACGGTTAGAAAAGGATATGACTGGGGTACCATTTTGCTTGAGATTGCGCCAATCTTCCTTTAACCGTGTTAGGTACTGAGGTGGCATGAACCGCGCCTTGAGCTTGTCTTGGAAGTCGGTCCAATTGAAAGAAAGGGGCCCGTCTTCCTCAGCTTCCTCTAAGTGCGTGGCCAATTGTGCCTCTTGCCACGCTTGATACCAATTAATGGCATCACTGACAAGATACATGGCTACCGTCAAAACTTTGCTATTCCCTGTTTTCTTAGTTGTTGCAAAGTAAGCATTAAATTGATGCAACCAAGAATGAATAACATTAGTATCCATCTTACCGTCATACTTATTGAACGTCAACTTCTCAGTGACGGGGTTGTTGGAATCAGCTTCTCGACTTGTGCTACCTGATGAATCGCCCACGTCCTTGAGTGGCTCGGATTTCGAGGTGAGTACTTGTAGGACCAACTCTTGCATGTGTTGGTTTCTCTACTCCTCACATTTAATTCCATAGCCGCTCGCTTTTCTTCGGCTGCGATGCATAGAGCTTTGCGTGCTTGCTCGGCCGCCAAGCGCGCTTGCTCACGCTGACGCTCCAAGGCTGCCTTTCTTTCTTCGCGGTCGCGATTCAAGGTGGTGCGTTGCGCCTCTTGTTTGTAGCATCATGTCCATCATCGACTTGACTAAAGTCTCCATAGGATTTGGTGCAACCCGTGGCGTAGATGGGGATGGAGGAGGATCGGGAAAAAATCCTCCCGGTGGGGAAACTTCTTCGTCACCAACTCCACACTCATCACCTTCACACAAAGTATCCATTCCGCTTCGGGTGATGACCATACACTGAGATCTTGGGTACTTAAGTTCTTGAGGAACTTGGGTTCTTGAGGTTCTTGAGCTCTTTAGCTTGCAATCGATGTTTGAGAAGGCTTTTATCTTACCCGAGCTCGACTCTTCTCTCCTTGGCGGCCTTGCACTCACACCAAAGTTTGTTTTTCCCACCTCACGTCGATTGGCCGGTCGCTAAGTGCACGGTCCGCTTTCAATGAGTGAAAAGAGGAACAAGGGGAGGCTAGACAAGCCCTTCTTTCTTGGGTTACTTGTCACTCTTCAAAACATGATTAGGAATCGACACGCCCAAGTGGACTTGGGTTACGTGCGACCACAACAAGCAAAAAATTTCTTGTGGTTCTTTCCTTGAGTGATACAAAACACTGCCAAAAGCTCTGATACCAATGTAAGGTGCAACGAAAGTGAATGATGATATTGCTCAAGATGAGTGCTCCGAATTGTGCTCAAGGGTTCCTTTTACTTACGGAAGGGAGAGCCTTCCGTCCTTTAGAGAGAGAGAGTGCAATGATCACAAACAAAGTGAATGCTACTGTGAGTGGAAGTGCTGAGACTGAGAGAAGAGTATGACACCAGGTGGTTCTCAAACCCTCCTCCAAGGGCCCCTCTCTCAATGGCGAGAGAGGTCTATGCTATTGCACAAATCTGGTACAATGGTGTCGATGCAATGAACTTGATGCTAAGATGCAGGTGAAGGCTAAGTTGATGTTGAAGGCGAGACGGCGGTGACGACTAGGGCTGAAATCTGAGACTGAAACATTAGTTCTGTCTGGTTGAAAACGCTGGGGCTGTTGGGCTGAAAACGCTGATGTTGTCAGGCTGAAAACGTTGGGACTGGTAGGCTGAAAAACGGTGATATGGCTGATGAAAAACGCTGATGCACCTGGCTGAAAACGATGGGAGAATTTTGCTGAAAACGCTGGTGGAAAGAAGTCTTGCTGCCCGGGGGGGGGGGGGGGGGGGGTTTGCGGAGAAAGAAGCGCCAGAGGGCCTGTTGCAAGAGATTGCCCGTGCTCTCTTTGTTTCTCCTGCTGCTATCGAGTGACTGTCAGGTTTCTTGTATATTTCCTTAGCAATTTGCCCTACTTATTTTTCCAACAAAAGTCACTTATTAATAAATAAGTGAAAAATGTCTATTTTCGGAAGAAGGGTTCTATGCTCTGTAAAATGCTCACGATGGGTACTGAATGCCATGCTGATGATCATGCTGTGTGCAATCAGAGGATATGCAACCTATCTAAGTGCCTGGACATGCACGGCCTGCGCACAAGCTCACAAAGGTGCCAGAACACTTCCTAGGCTGACTTGAACCCTAGACCTGAGATAGCTTGTCCACATGCACATAGGGCTAGATGTGCACGTGACACTATTGTATCGGCTTCGGCCATTTCAAAATTAATGAAATCCAGTCTCTTTCTTTACTCGATCTATTTGAAAGAATTGAATGATGAACAACGAATGAACATATCTGAATTGGACAAAGAACGACAAGAATTTCTGCACACACATGCTTTTTGTTTCTCAGAAGGCCTGCCAGGTGAGCTACATCCATCTATAGACTCGTCCTGAGGACCACACTATTGATCTGATTCCTGGAACCACACCACATTGAAAAGTGTCTCATCTAGCCTAGTACTTCACCTACTGTTCTCTGGTTTTATTAGTTCTAAAGAAAGACGGATCTTGGAGAATGTGCATTGACTATAGAGCTCTCAATATCAAGAACAGATTCCCGATTCCAAAGATCAATGATATTCTTGACAGACTTCAGGGATCCTCTTGTTTCAGCAAGATTGATTTTAAAAGCGGATATCATCAAATTAGAATTGCTCCAGAAGATGTACGAATTTTGGGTGATGCCTTTTGGACTTACCAATGCTTCAACAACTTTCAATCGAATGATGGATAGGACTTTCCGAGAGCATCGATCTTTTGTAGGCACTTTCTTTGATGATATTATAGTTTTCTCCAAGAATGAAGCAGAGCACCGACGCCATTTGCTACAGGTCTTTCAGGCATTGCATGATCACAGATTGGTTATTAATGCCCAAAAGAGCGAGTTTTTCTTGCCGGAGATACATTTCTTGGGACACATCGTCTCGGCAGCATGAGTACAAATGGACCCGTCCAAAATTGAAACTATCCACGATTGGCTGACTTGAAGAATGCTCATGAAGTTAGAAGCTTTTTGGGCTTGTGTTCTTACTACTGAGGGTTCATTCGGAAGTTTTCAGAGATAGCTTCGCCTTTGCACTTAACGACTCAGTAAGGAGTCCCTTTCTCGTGGGGACCGATAGAGGTGACTGCTTTTTAGACACTAAAGGAAAATTGACTAGTGGACCAGTGTTGGCTTTGCCAGACTTGCAAACGCCATTCGAAGTTTATTGTGATGCGTAGTCCAAGAGCGGTCTTGATGCAAGAAGGCCGTGTGATTGCTTATGAAAGTAGAATAGGAGTCCCTTTCTCGTGGGGACCGATAGAGGTGACTGCTTTTTAGACACTAAAGGAAAATTGACTAGTGGACCAGTGTTATCTTTGCCAGACTTGCAAACGCCATTCGAAGTTTATTGTGACGCGTAGTCCAAGAGCGGTCTTGATGCAAGAAGGCCGTGTGATTGCTTATGAAAGTAGAATGTTTTCAAGGCCAGAATTGGTAGCACAAATTTATGAGAAAGAGCTATTTGCAGCGATCCATGCTCTTACATAGTGGCGACATTATCTACTCGGAGCCGATTTCATGGTCTTTATTGATCATCAGAGTCTACGCTACTTGTTGTCACAGAAGCAGCTTTCGGAAAAGCAGATGTAGTGGGCTAACATCTTGTCATAGTTTCACTTCTAAATTGTCCATGTTCAGGGACATAAAAACTTAGTGGCAGATGCATTGTCTCGGAAGCCACTCGTTTTGGCTATTTCTGCGATACATCACAGAAGCTTCGAGGATATGGTTGACCAGTACGCCACTGATCCAGACTTTACCGATGTTTTTACTCGGATACAGGATGGGGAGATAGTGCCAGGATATTCCATACGGGATGACTACTTGATGAAGAAAACAATGTTGTGTGCTACACAGCCTTTGAGGGAAAAAGGTTTTGACAGAGTGCCACTGTCCACCATTTACGGGTTACTGCGGCATCGACGCCACCTTGAAGGGGGTGGAGTGTTATTTCCTTTGGTCGAGACTCAAGAAGGATGTGGATGACTTTGTTCACAATTGTTTAGTATGCCAAAAGGTCAAGTTTGACAGGCATAAGGCAATTTGAGATTGCAAATTCAGTTGTTTTGGATTTATTGAAGTCTTACATTTCTGAACAGAAGACTCAATGGGAATTTTTTTTGCCTTTGGTGGAATTTTCCTACAATAACACGGTTCACTCGTCGACGTGGAAGGCGCCATTTGAGATAATTGAAGGTGCTCAAAAGGTTCCACCCTTTCTCAACACTAAAGACAAGATTTTTGAAGCCGATCAATACACAAGAGACTTAGACATTGCTTTTGTCAAGGTCCGTGAGGCTCTAGAGAAATCTCAAGTATGACACAAGAAGGCAACAGATTGACATCGACGAGACTTGAAATTAAAGGAAGACGATTGGGTGCTCTTACGTTTTGAGAAGGCACGCCTAAGGAAACGAAAGGGTGTAGCAGGCTACAGTGTCACTTTCATAGGACACACAGTTAGTACAGTTGGTCTAGGCTGGTTCACATTGGACGGACGCTCTTGGCTCGGCAGTGACACGTGGCAACAGGGATACGGACGGTGGTCTAGTGGACATCGTGGCCAGGTCACCACCACTCAGTTTGGGGATAGATTTAGATGGCTGACATTTATGACCTGTTGGTGGTTCTTTATGGTTGTACATATGAGTAGTAGCTGTTGGGTCATGGGATCATCTTCTTCATATCTGGTCCAGCGTCGTCGTCTAAAGAGCGAGTCTATACACACAGCACTGCTTCACCATCCCTGCACCTGTGAGCCTCGACACCCCATTGTACCTGTGAGTCTTGAGCTGGAGCTGAGAGTCCTGCCACGCCAGAGTCTGTATCAGTTCTTTGAGATAGTCGAGTCATATGTTGTGGTCTGCTGTTGTGTCTCTGTGAGCTCAGTTGTTGTCTATTTGTTCCTTGTTTTGAGTTTGTTTTGAGTGAGATTGTCACGCACATTGCATTGAGGAGCACCCACTGTAGAGAGCACAACACACTATCCGCGCTAAAGGTGCTTTCATTTTGGCGATCACGGTGGGACCTCAACTGAAGTCTCACTCTCTGTGATGTAACTGTCCAAAGATCCTTGCAAAATCTTCATCAGCAATATACTATTCCTTCATGTCATCTACAAGAGGGGCAACATCACGAGCACTACCTCCTCAGAGATGGTTTTATGATGATGCATGGCAGACTTTGTGTCACTAGGCCACTGCGACATAAGGTCATGGAAGAGAGTCATGTCCCACCGTATGCAAGGCATCGTGGCATTGATGCAGCACTTAAAGCGGTAGAGACATTCTTCTATTGGCCTACCTTGAGGAGAGATGTGGATGCCTTTGTGCGAGCATGCATAGTTTGCCCAAAGGTCAAGTTTGACAGGCAAAAGGCACCAGGGTTGTTACAACCACTGCCGATTCCGGATAAGCCATGGGAAAGCATTGCTATGGACTTTATCTTTGATCTTCCAAGGACGCCAATTGGGAATGATTGTAAATGGACCATTATCTGCAGGTTCAGCAAGTTGGCCCATTTTATCCCTATCAGGAAGAAGATAAAATCTGATCAGATGGCACGCTTGTTCATGTACAATGTGTTTAAGTACCATGGTATGCCACAATCGATTATCAGTGATCGTGATCCTCGCATGACCAGTTTGTTCTGGAGAGGATTGTTTGAGAACATGGGCACTACGCTCAAGTTCTCGTCTTCGTTTCATCCACAAACTGATGGACAGTCAGAAGAGGCTAATTCTACTGTCTTAGATGTTCTGAAATGCTATGTGTCAGATAATAAGGGCAAGTGGGAACAGTATTTGCCTATGCTTGAGTATGCGTACAATAATACGGTGCATTGTCTACAGGCAAAGCACCTTTTGAGATTGTTGAACGCGGCAAAAAGGTTCCTCCCATTTTGCATACAAAGGACAAGATCTTTGAGGCAGATCAATATGTTGAGAACATGGATGAGATGTATAAGAAAATTAAAGTTGCCTTGGAGAAGACTCAGGCAAAGCAGAAAAATATTGTTGATCGTCACCGTCGTGAATTGCTACTATCACCTGGTGATTGGGTTCTGTTAAGGTTCGAAAAGGCAAGGTTAAAGAAGATGAAGGGCAAGGAACGGTTGTTTTCTAAGCTTAGCATGCGTTACTATGGGCCTTTTCAAGTGCTTGACAAGATCAGCGATGTGGCTTACATGCTGAAATTGCCTGATGCGTGGAAGATTCATAATGCGTTTCACGTGAGTCTTCTAAGACCCTTCGTGGGTGATGTGCCAGAAGATATGCCACATGAGGATCAGCCAGAAGTTGAGGAACTTGATGAGATCCTGGTACCTGAGCAAGTTTTGGCACATAAGGACAGAAAAGTTAAAGGACAAGTTGCAAGACGCTATTTGGTGAAGTTCAAGAACTATCCGCCTATGGATGCAAAGTGGATGGAAGAGCATGAACTGTCAGAGTCACCAAATGTATTGCAGCTTTACCTTGAAGCCTTTGGGTTACAGCCTACTTATGCCCCAACCCAACGTGTGCAAAGGAGGGGTAATGATAGAGCTAGTACATGAAATGTACATATGACTTCAGTGTAATAGATGAAATGACAAAAGTATGAAGGCCTCATTAATTCATTTGTATCTATGTGTTATGACCTTTCTTGCGGATACATGCGATGATAAAAGAGTTTTAATAGCACAAGATCATCAGTGGCATGTATTTATGGTATGCAATCGAGGACGTTTGCGATTTCAAGAGGGGGTTATGTCACGGGGACATGGCAACTGTTAACTATGTCACGAGGACATGGCAACTGCTAACTTTAGTTGTTGGTTTCTTTCCAATGGGTTTTGTTTTATTTTTGAGACCCTCTTCTTAAAGTAGCAAACAGTCGGACATTGTATGGCCAATGTGAACAGTAGTTTCGCCCACAGATGGGTAGTGGTCGGCACTGGAATTCGTATGGTAAGAGGATGTCTAGGCTGAGAGCAAGATCATATAGGTCCCCCCGTCGCACTTAGCAAGTTGGTGGATACTAGGAAGTGAACTCAATAAAGGCCTAAAGTCAAGGTGTGACTACCAACAGAAAGTATCCGACAGTTGGGCCACATTGCACTTTTGGACGAGGGCCCAATGAGGATAGATCGTCATATGACCATAGGGAGCCCAACGGAATCGTTTCCTAAAATTTAGGGAACTGCTATTTTGGGCCGTGAAATGTGTTTGCGTCATTACCTCCGGTATGACTAGGGGAACATTTTACAACTCTGCGGCGAAGTCAACTGGGCGACTAGTTGGGAGATTTTTAAGCGGCGAATCCGAAACGGGAAAATGCTTGTAAATGCGCCAAGTGGCACATTTCTGTGCACTTGCCTTACAAAGGAAGAGTTGGCGCTGAATTTTAAGCTAAGAGGAGCCTCATTTTGCATCTGTCACAGGTTAAGAGCTATGGAGTGCTTCCTTTCCCTCTTATGTACAGTGCGGTGCCAGGAGTGATGCCCTGCACGCTACGCACTGCTCTCTCTCCCCCCTACGAGCAGTATGTTATGCCCCACTAGTGGGCTTTTCATTTGACCAATGTACAGTTATGTGGGTTCATGCGCGATCGCCGAGGCAAGAGCCTCTTGCACAAGTACTGGATTAGCTAGCGGCTAATCCCCCACAGGTACAAGTGAATTCGGAGAGGTTTCACGTCAGAAATCTCGTCCGGACTCCGATTCAAAGGGCAAGTAGCCCTACAGGTGCGGCAGCTCGAGGTCTTGCTACAGATGCGACCGGCACGCGAAACGGAGCCCAAAACAGGGAATTACAGCCTGCTGTGTATTTTTGCAAGTTTAGGGTTTCGGCCCTAAACGGACCCTAATACCCCCAGGAGGTTCGGGGACGCGAGGGGACCGCTGTACAGATGAACTGGCGCATTTTCGGGGCAGAAAACAGAGAATTCAGCGTGCTGCAGATTCTCACCAGGTTTTGCAAAGTGTCCGTATGTGTCGGGAAAGTCACCTATTGCGTGGGGATATTGACTGTGAAGCGTCCTAGTACAGTTATGTTGCCGAAATCGGGCCAGAACAGGTGTTTCTTAGCCTAGATTGTGCGGGGCAGCTTGTAGGAGATCACAGGTTTTATTCCCTCTGTTAAAGAATAAAGAAATACCGAAAGGGGCACCAATTTTGGGGCCTACAGGTTGTCGGCGTCTGCTCGGAGCATTCTAGCTCCCGAGCCGTGTGTGTACTTAGGTGTTAATCCCCGTTACAGGTTACCTTTGCAAAGTACTCTGTGTGTGTCTAAAGTAAAGAATTTCGGGTGAAAGCCAACGCCCACCGCCCTACGGGCCGGTTTCAGAAACTAGGAAATAAAACCACTTTCTTGAAGCAAGTGCTAGGCCCAACCATGCAAGAAATGATTGCAGCTCGCAAGAGAATTCAACACGTGGAGGAGGAGGTTTCTCTGCTCGAACACAGGATGGCGGATTCTTATGCAAAGATGATGACAGTTCAGGAGAATTCTAGGAAGTTCCAAGTAGAGTGTGAAGAGCTGCAGCAAACTCTTGGTACTTCTCGAGCTGAAAACCAAAGAAGTGTAGTTGCTCTGAAGGAGGCATATGAGAGGCTCTTGAAGGAGTTGCAGAGGCGAGTCGTAGTTGTTGAGGAAGAGAATGAAGGGTTCAAGAAGCAGATTGAAGTGCAGACTTTGAAAGTTCAAGACATTGAACAGCAAGCAATGAAGGTAGCTCCTTGTCGAGAATTCTTGGGTTGCAAAGGGAGCTTGAGGTTACTGAAGGCAGCAATGCGGATCAGTGGGGTGGGGGGAGATGAGGCTGAGGGTGAGCTTGGGAGGGGTGGGGAGGGCTAGATAGGGGAGAGGGGGTGGGTAGGGGCGAGTTGGGAGAGAGGGGTGGGTAGGGGGTGGGTAGGGGCAAGTTGGGAGAGAGGGGTGGGTAGGGGGTGGGTAGGGGCAAGTTGGGAGAGAGGGTGTAGGGACGAGTTGGGGGTGGGGGAGGGGCGAGTTGGGAGAGAGGGGGGACGAGTTGGGAGGGGTGGGGACGAGTTGGATAGGGGGAGAGGACGAATTTGGGAGGGGGTAGGGGGACGAGTCGCGGGGGGGGGGGGGAACGAATTTGGGAGGGGGAGGGGACGAGTTGGGTAGGGGGACAAATTGGGGAGGGGGAGGGACGAATTGGGGAGGGGGAGGGGGACAAATTGGGGAGGGGGAGGCACTAGTTTGAGAGGGGAAGGGGCGAGTTTGGGAGGGTTGGGCGAGTTGGGGAGGGGGAGGGTAGGGTAGGGTTGAGGGGATAGGGGTAGATAGGGGCGAGGAGGGTGCAGACAACTATAATGAGTTTGGAAATTATCAAGCAGGACAGGCTCTGTGAAGCGCGTTCGCTAGACACCGATGATAGCTTTGTTCTGGTTGGAGAAGCAGACACCAATGGGGCTGATGTTTGAGGGGGGGTGAACTCCTATAGAGGAGATTCCTTCCCATTTCTATGATTCTGCATAGGCTCATCAAATTCAAAGATTTTCACCAAGGGCGTATCAGGAGCAGCTTCTATGTCCTTCAGTCTTTGAGCTGTCTCAGGTGGCTCATTAAGTTTAGTTACTGTGGAAACCTTGGAAGAGAGTGTGCCTCTAGGCAAGGAGTGAATAGAGACTCCATAACAGGGCATGGATTTGGTAGCTTCCAACTACTCCAACAGATCTTCGTCTGACCCTTCAGGTGTAGTAGGTTGTTCTTGTTCAGGGTTGGTTTCCATTGACAAAGAAACTTGCTGCACCACGGGATCCATACCTCCTTCTAAGAGAATGGGTTGCATAGGGGACTCTGATGGTCGCACTGGGAGGTGCCCGCCACTAGGACTTACTCCGGGGTAAAGTGACTGAATAATAGCAAGGTTGTCACTTCTAAAATTCGCATCTAGTTGCAGCATGTCATAGAGGGACACTTGTTGGAAGGTGTTCTTCAAGACTGTCTCTGCTGTAAGCTTTTCCTGTTTTACCAATGGTTTCTCAAGTACCTTGATCTTTTGTAGATCGGAAACTTCTTCCAAGAAAGCTTCATCAATATTGGAGAGCAAAGATTTGGATTCTTTCATGGCACTGGGGGATGGCTTGTTAACAGCTGAAGGCAAGGTACCCACTGGTGTGAGAATGTGTGGGGAAGTTGAACTTGCTGGAATGCTAAGACCGAGAGCGGCTCTTTGGGCCCAGGTGAGGACGCCCGATGGCTCCTCTACCAACTGCGGCGGCTTATTTTGAGGGGTAACCACATGGGTAGAAGGGGGCGGTTGAGAAACGGCGCTAACTGCTATCAAATTGAGCTTGGGAAAGACAAACTCATTCTAGCTTTGACTTGGGTTTGAAGCCGTGGATGCACGAATTTTAGGGCAATCCTTACTGTAGTGATCCTTCGTTTCGGGGCAATGACGGTAGGGAGGGGACCCTTCGGGCAAAGGGCATTTGCTTTGGTAATGACCATATTCCCCGCATCTGTAGCACAAAATGGGCCGATTCAATGGGCGAGTCGAAGGGCGAGGTGGTCCTTGCTCCTGGTGCATGGAATTGGAGGTGGAGGCATAGAAGTTTTGAGGTGATGAGGGAGCATGGGTATGATAAAAGCTCTGAGACGGAAAAGCACTTGGCATACCTTGCATAGGAGGGGCTTTAAGCAAAGGTGGCATATGGTATGGATGGCCACAGGGAGAAACCATGTTGGATGCTGGGGCTGGCCCTTGTTGACGAGTATGACCAAGACTTTGCTGTATTTGTCGCAATCCCTTGAGGTAGTAACAGTCCTTGCCCTCATGTCCAGATTTTTCACAGAAGTGGCAGTAAACCCGAAGGGGGCATTCCTGTGGAGGGTGCCATGGAGAGCGGCATGAGCTACACCAAACCGTAGCCTTAGTCTCTTGCCGACACTTGAGCTCTTCTAGCTCGCGCTTGATGTGTTCCAATGCCTCGTGATGTGGAGGCTTCTCCTGTCTAAGAGAGAAGGACTCTCCTCTTGAAGAGCTCGCTGTAACTTTAGGGCTTCCAGTTCCCTGCGTAAAGAAGTTAATGGATCAACAGGGCTTTCCGAAAACACAGAGGGGGTCTCTATGTGAGGGGTGTTGTTGAACAGCTTCCTAGCCCCCTCTATCCTAGTAGCAGCTGCGATGAACTCCTCCAGAGTGGCGTCGGGTCGGAGACTCTCTCGGAGTTTTTGCTGAGAAGTTCTGGGAAGCGCCTTCTCTACCCACTTCTTAACCATAAATTCACTGGGTTGTTGGGGAAGCTTGGCAACCATAGACTTGGTTTTAGTGATAAGTTCTGCAAAAGTCTCCTTTGGCTGGAGCACCATGTTGGCCAACTCATCCAAAACCTTTGCCTGGTAGTCACCTCGCTTGAATGCTGCACAGAACCGTTGTCTTAAGGCTGCCCAAGTTGCAAAATGGTTCTCTACAAATTGGCTGTACCATTTGTCTGCTAAGCCATCCAAGGTAGATGGAAAGAGTACCAAATAAGCATCCTCTCTATTAAGACCACGACCCCTAAAGAGAGATACAAACCTCCTTGCATGGTCGTCAGCATCTTCTGAAGAGAGTCATTTGAAGGTAGGGAACTTGATGTTTACCTTGGCCAAAACACTAGCCAACGCCTCCATGGCCCCTTGCTCAGGAGCCCGTTGCTCAATACCCTACTGTAGCAGAATAGGAGAGAGCTTTACTAGGGAAGGTGATCTGGAAGATGTGGAACCGGATGGAGGAATGGTGATGTCGTATGTGGAGGTATAAGTGATGAGGTTGATGGACTTCTACTATGTACCAAGGGTCGCCTTCTGTTGTAATACTTCAGAGGACTCAGTAGTGCGCTTTGACGCTCGACTGACCACCTTGTATGTGTCATGCAGCGACCACCAATCCCACCAAGCTTTGGGCAAGAAAACCTTGAACTGGCTGAAGACTTGTCTAGACTCTACTAGACCAGGCGGGTGACTAGACCCAGGCTGGACCAAGGACGAGGACTAGACCAAGGTCGAGGAAGGACTAGCCCAAGGACGAGGGCTGGTTCGACCAGGGCGAGAGGAGATCAGTGCAAGGCAAGGTAGGCGAAGCTAGATAAACCCAACTAGCTTCAAGACTAGCTCATGATGATAAGGAATTGACACAGCTGAAATTTGTGGCTTTCTTGATAACGCATTAGCCACAACATTCTTCTTGCCTTCCACATGCATAATCTAGAAGTGGAACATGGAAAGAATGTTTGCCCATCGCATATGCTTTTCGGATAACTTTGACTGTGTCAAGAAGTATCGCAAGGTCTGATGATCTGTTTGGACAACAAAATCAGCACCTAAGAGGTAGTGCTTCCAGCTAGAAAGCGCATGAATCACGGCCAAGAGCTCTTTCTCATAGATTTGCATAGTCCTCTCTGGCCCTTGCAAAATTCGGCTTTCATAAGCCACTACCCGTCCATCTTGCATTAGCATTGCTCCGATGCTACTGCCACACGCGTCACACTGGACCACAAATGACTTCCTGAGATCTGGCAAAACAATAACTGGATCTGAAGTCAACTTTTCCTTTAAGAGACTAAAAGCTGAAATCTCTTTTTGGGTCCATCTAAAAGTGACCTCTTTCTTTTGCAAAGCGTGAAGAGGCGATGCTATCTCTGCAAAATTTTTGATAAACCTTCTATAGTAGGAACACAATCCCAAGAAGCTTCTGACATCGTGCACAGTCTTCAAGTCTGGCCATGTCTTGATAGCTTCGACCTTTGCGGGATCCATTCTAACACCATCCTTTGAGACTATGTGGCCAAGAAAGTGGATCTCTTCGAGGGAGAATTCACTTTTCTTAGGATTGACAAGTAACCTGAGCTCTTCGAACACAATGGTCAAGTGACACCTATGCTCCTCTTCATTCTTCGAATACACTATCATGTCATCGAAGAACGTTCCAACAAACTGTTGATGCGAGCGGAAAATCCGGTCCATCATTCTGTTGAACGTGGCAGGAGCATTTGCTAGCCCAAACGACATCACTAGAAACTCATAAAGACCAAATGTCGTTCTAAACGCTGTCTTGTGCACATCCTCTGGCCTTATACGAATCTGATGGTAGCCACTCTTAAGGTCTATCTTGCTGAAAATTGCAGCACCCTCTAAACGATCGAGAATATCATCAATTCTAGGAATAGGAAACCTATTCTTGATGGTATTCTTATTCAACGCACGGTAATCAATACACATGCGCCATGCCATCCTTCTTCTGCACTAGGAGCACTGGGGAGCAAAAGGGTGAAGAACTAGGATGAATCAGCCCCTTCTCTAATAACTCCTCAACTTGGCCCATGATCTCTTTCTGTTGCGCCGCACTAACCCTGTAGGGAGGTCTATTTGGTGGGCTACACCCTGGCACCAAATCTATCCGATGGTCCTCAGGTCTCTCTGGCGGCAATTGCGACGGTAATGAATAAAAAAAACAGTCACTAAACTTTTGCAAAAATGCTGACCTTTCTTTATCTAACACATATAAATTTGACTGATCACTATTTGAGACATCACGTGCAAAAATCAAAGTACACAGAAAGATGATTCTTTATTACAGAATTGATAGTAGAAGTAGATACAATAGGGACTAACTCTCCTTTAAGCTTTACATCCAAGATGTGAGTTTTGCCCCTATGCTGTACAATTATCTTTTTGTTGTAGGCATCCAAGCCTCCATGCACTCGGAACATCCACGGGATCCCCAACAAGGCTTTACAACCTTCCAACGGCATGATGTAGAACTCTTCAGTGTCCACATACGACTGAATATGCAGACGAAGTTTTCCAACGATGGGAGTAACACACTCTGAGTGGCCAGGACATGCCAACCTTGCCTCTGCTGTGTACCCCATCTCTTCAGCTCTGATGCCCAGCTTCATAGCTAACTCTGGTGAGATAAAGTTGGCTTTGGCACCTGGATCAAAGAAGATGAGTGCCGTCTGATCCCTAACTTTACCCCATGCCCTGCATAACTCACTGGCATTTGTGCTGGGCCTGTCACCCACCATGTCTGGCACTAAACCTGCCGTGGGTTTAGGCTTCTTGCCTTTCTGGTCTTCTTTATCCTCTGAGTCAGCTGGTCTTTTCCTTTGTGGACAATTGATAGAAAAGTGACCAGGCTGCTTGCATATAAAGCATTTGTTCTCAGGCATTAGGACCTTCTTTTCCTCGAGCGACTTGCGCACAAAAGGCTTCCTTTTCTGTTTCTTTGCCTGCGCTCCCGGCTGAATCCTTGTCTTTGGTGGCCTTTTCTGACCCCTGTGACGCATTAGGAGCCGTTTCCACAAAGGGCTTCTTCGCTAAATTTTTCTTTTGCTGCCCTCCTTTGTCGTTGCTCGGAAATCCACTGTCCTCTCCTTTCAACAAGGCAAGACCAGTGTTCGCAACTTCCATAAGCTGAGTGAGGGTAGCCACTCTGTTCTTTGTACAGTAATCATGAAGCCCTTTAGGCAACCCACAACAGTACTTCTCTATCTGCTCTGTCAATGGCACAAATCTGTAGGAGGTCACTGAGAGTAACGCTTTACAAAACCTTCTATTGTACTTCAGTAAGCTCTTGCACGAAGCTGAAGTAAGCTGGTGCCAATCTGTCATGACGTCGGCTTCAAATTCATTTGATAGCCAAGCAGATACAAACATTTGCTTGAAATAAACCCAAGTGGCGGGTGCGTGTCCTTGCATTAACAATGTCGTCCACCATGTAAGCGCATTGTCCTTTAAGAAAGTGGCAGCTTTCTTGACTTTCGAGGCCTCTGTAAAATTCCCTCCCGCATAAGCTGTATCAAACTGATGGAGGAAGGTAAGAGCCTTCGTCTTATCCTTGAAACCACTGAAGGTACTGAACTTTACAGTTGCACCACCTTCTTTATAAGCCTTCGGCTTCTCTAGTGCCCCCAAGTTGTCATAAGGGATGGTCTGCAACATGGGCACTGTAGTAGGCATGATCGGCACATCTTGGCCATTCACATTTTGCGTCAGAGGTGCGATATCTGGCTACTATCCAGAAAAACCAGCCATGCCAAAATGACCCTGTGGCACCCCAAACTGGCCCTGGTTGCAGTGGAAACCTTGCTGCATGCTGATACTACCATACATGGGGTTTGGCATGATGCCTTGCATACCCCCGAACACTGTTCCTGACATGTACGGTTGACTTCCAGGCGCATAACCAGCCATACTTTGGAACACTTATCCACCCGTGAAATACCCAGGATGTACCGTGGGTGGTGGAAAAACTGAGTGCATAGCCTTGTATCCAGTTCCCTGTCCATTCCAGACAGCATGCTGGCTCTGAAAGGTGGCGGGCTGAACTGGCATAACCTGTGGAATAGGCGTTCTAGCCACCTGTTCAAGCACAGGAGGAACCTGTTTTGGAGCCCCTGACTCCGCAACATGCGAGTGTTCCCTTTCCTCCTGAGCCGCATGAAGTACCTGGGCTTGAGCATCAACAAGCTCTGTACGCGGCGTAGGTTGCCTATTTTGCTGTTGCACTGGTGGCGCTTGCAAGAACTCCATAAACCTTGGATTCTGTACTAGCTGTGAAAAGACATTCACCGCGGCAACTAACTGAGTCTTGAACGCATCATCCTCAAGTTGCCTAGTCATAAAGCCCTGTACTACTGGAGGGACATTCACGTTGACAGGAGGTACAGACTGACGTGGCCGTGAGCTCTTGCCAATCTCGAAAACCATAGGGATCTCCTGCCTGTCCTTTGAAGACGAACTCTCTTCCATAATGCCCTTCCCCTTGTCGGCCATAGTGTAATCCCCGCTTTCCTGCACTCTGTGTCTTTACCCAAAACAACCGAGGCTCACTCTTTGTGGAAAAAGTGATTGATGTCCCGGCAATGGAACCATGAAACCGGCCCGTAGGGCGGTGGGCGTTGGCTTTCACTTGAAATTCTTTACTTTAGACACACACAGAGTACTTTGCAAAGGTAACCTGTAACGGGGATTAACACCTAAGTACACACACGGCTCGGGAGATAGAATGCTCCGAGCAGACGCGGACAACCTATAGGCCCCAAAATTGGCGCCCCTTTCGGTATTTCTTTATTCTTTAACAGAGGGAATAAAACCTGTGATCTCCTACAAGCTGCCCGACACAATCTAGGCTAAGAAACACATGTTCTGGCCCGATTTCGGCAGCATAACTCAAAGTGTCCGACGCATACGGACACTTTGCGAAACTTGGCGAGAATTTGCAGCACGCTGAATTCTCTGTTTTCTGCCCCGAAAATGCGCCAGTTCACCTGTACAACGGTCCCCTCGCGTCTGTGAACCTCCTGGGGGTATTAGGGTCCTTTTAGGGACGAAACCCTAAACCTGCAAAAATACACAGCAGGCTGTAATTCCCTGTTTTGGGCTCCGTTTCGTGTGCCGGTCGCATCTGTAGCAAGACCTCGAGCTCCCGCACCTGTAGGGCTACTTGCCCTTTGAATCGGAGTCCGGACGAGATTTCTGACGTGAAACCTCTCCGAATTCACCTGTACCTGCGGGGGATTAGCCGTTAGCTAATCCAGTACCTGTGCAAGAGGCTCTTGCCTCGGCAATCGCGCATGAACCCACATAACTGTACATTGGTCAAATGAAAAGCCCACTAGTGGGGCATAACATACTGCTCGTAGGGGAGAGAGAGAGCAGTGCGTGGCGTGCACGGCATCACTCCTGGCACCGCACTGTACATAAGAGGGAAAGGAAGCAGTCCATAGCTCTTAACCTGTGAGACAGATGCAAAATGAGGCTCCTCTTAGCTTAAAATTCAGCGCCAACTCTTCCTTTGTGAGGCAAAGTGCACAGAAATGTGCCACTTGGCGCATTTACAAGCATTTTTCCGTTTCGGGTTCGCCGCTTAAAAATCTCCCAACTGGTCGCCCAGTTGACTTCGCCGCAGAGTTGTAAAATGTTCCCCTAGTCATACCGGAGGTAATGACGCGAACTCATTTCATGGCCCAAAATAGCAGTTCCCTAAATTTTAGGAAACGATTCCGTTGGGCTCCTTGTGGTCATCTGACCATCTATCCTCATTGGGACCGCATCCAAAAGTGCAATGTGGCCCAACTGTCGGATACTTTTTGTTGGTAGTCACACCTTGACTTTAGGCCTTTATTGAGTTCACTTCCTAGTATCCACCAACTTGCTAAGTGCGACGGGGGGACTTATATGATCTTGCTCTGAGCCTAGGCATCCTCTTACCATACGAATTCCAGTGCCGACCACTACCCATCTGTGGGTGAAACTACCGTTCACATTGGCCATACAATGTTCGACCGTTTGCTACTTCAAGAAGAGGGTCTCAAAAATAAAACAAAACCCATTGGAAAGAAACCAACAACTAAAGTTAGCAGTTGCCACGTCCTCATGACAATGTTAACAATTGCCACGTCCCCGTGACAGTTTTCCAGTATTTCCTCTCAGTGAGACTATTCCCTCTCACCGAGACGGTGAGTGGTCTTGTGGCGGGCAACCTGTAGCAGGCTACAATGTCACTTTCACAGGACACACAGTTAGTACAATTGGTCTAGGCTGGTTCACACTGGACAGACGCTCTTGGCTGGGTAGTGACACGTGGCAGTGGTCTACTGGACATCGTGGCCATGTCACCACCACTCAGTTTTGGGATAGATTTAGATGGCTGACATTTATGAGCCATTGGTGGTTCTTTATGGTTGTACATATGAGTAGTAGCTGTTGGGTCATGGGATCATCTTCTTCATATCTGGTCCAACGTCGTCGTCTAGAGAGCGAGTCTATACACACAACATTGCTTCACCATCCCTGCACATTTGAGCCTCGACACCCCATTGTACCTATGAGTCCTAGGCTGGAGCTGAGAGTACTGCCATGCCAGAGTCTGTATCAGTTATTTGAGATAGTCGAGTCGTATGTTGTGGTCTGTTGTTGTGTCTCTGTGAGCTCAATTGTTGTCTATTTGTTCCCTGTTTTCAGTCTGTTTTGAGTGAGATTGTCATGCACATTGCACTAAGGAGCACCCACTGTAGAGAGCACGACACACTATCCGCGCTACAAAGGGGAAGGAGCAGCTTTTTCCAAAGCTTAGCATGAGGTATTATGGCCCTTTCCAGATTAAAGAAAAGATAAATGATGTTCCCTTTCGACTCAAGCTGCTAGATACTTGGAAGATTCACAATGCATTCCATGTGAGTCTCTTGAAACCTTTTAAAGGTGAGGTGCCAAGGAAAGAAAAGTGAAAGGTAAAGTGATTCGGCGGCTCTTAGTTAAATTCAAGAACTATCCGGCATTAGATGCGAAGTGGATGGAGGAGGACCTAGCAGATACTCCTCAAATTTTGGAACTTTACCTTGAAGCATTCGGTTTAGCTGCGTCTACTCCGAGAGATCCCGCAGATCAGTATGGTTGAATCTGGTGCAAAGGGATTGCACAAGAGGGAAGTCACTCCGCTCCTTTGTCACAGATTACCTGGATTGAATAGAGTCATCGATATCCCTTTGGGTTTCAGGGATACTGCTGTGCTGACAGTATTCTGCTATATAACTTTATGAAATGGAATTCGTGAAATTGAATGTGAATGATTTGTACTCTCATATGTGACTTGTTTGAGTGCAGGAACTGAAAGACGAAATGACTGCAACATTTTTGTCTCACAAATCTCTATAGACATGATCGCAATAAGGATTAGTTAATCCGACATCAGTGAGGTCCGGGACGGATCTAGATGCGGTTACTAAATACGTTGCTGGCTGGAATGAATTTTTCTGTGATTGATTTGTCATGTGATGTCTTGTGATGTCATGTGCAGTGATGTGACTATCGTCTTTGTACAAGTGCTAGATGTGTCATGTAGAGTACTTAGAGTAAGTGTCTACTAAAATGGTTTATGGCCTTTGTCTGTTTTGCAAGCGTAATCGAAGGCGATTACAGTTCTTTTAAGAGGGGGGTATGTCACAACTTGATGACGTGGCATGACCAACTATCAAGTTGTTCCAACTTATGGACAACTGTCTCGCGGGGCCAAAGGGCCACTAGGCTTTAAAATAAAACGTAAGAAACTGCTGACGTGGCTGCTCTACGGACGACCGCGATTTGCACTGACTATTGTACGGACGGTCGTGAAACGCGCTGAGTGCTAATGTGGCAGAATTGTATGCAAATTCCGCTTTTTGCGCTGCTGACTTTTTATGGTAGCTTTTGGACAAAGTTGCTTGTGAGTTTACTGCTTTTGGGGCTCTGCTTTTAGCATCCCTTGTAAGAATAAATAAGCCCAAGGGGCCTCACTCCTCAGAGCATTTGCTCTCTCATGTGAGTAGTGTTTGAGTGTATGTTTGAAAGACGAAATGACTGCAACATTTCGGTCTTGTTTTCTGGAGAGATTAGATGGACATGATGGTAACAAGATTTAGTCAATCGAGACATCTCTGGAGACGAGTGACAAATCTAGTTGTGATTGCTAAATACGTTGCCGATTGGTTATGATTTTCATCCACGATCCCGACGGAAGTAGTGATGTGAATGTGATTTGGATGTTCAGTGTGAACTCAGTGTGTCATTTGTAAATTGCATGCTATGTGGGTGTATTGTCTTGAGGAGATGGTCATGGGCATGGTTTGCTTGATTGAAATGTGAAATGAAAAGATATGAATATGATAGTAACCCGATTTAGTAGATCAAGGACATCTATAAAAAGGTCAGTGTGGTCTAGATGTGATTGCTAAATGGTTACAATGATCATAATTTGCATATGAGACCCTTGATAGAAATATGATTTATTAGCGGCTGATGTCTTTGTAGACGTGCTAGATTGGTTGAGTTTGGTGAACGAGTACATAGAGTCAGTGTCTACTGAAGAAAGTTTCTGTCCTTTGGTTGTTTTTGTAGGTGTAATTAAGGACAATTACAATTCTTGCAAGAAGGAGAAAAGTCACAAAGTGATGATGTGGCATGACCAACTGGAAGAGAATGGCCGAGTGGACAAGAGAAACTGAATTTAAATGAACTTTAGAGCACCTGCCGTGGGGCCTAAAATCCTAAATACCAAAACCTTGGCCTCTGGAAGTGATTTTCGAAAATTACGCTAGTATGCTGACATGGCAGGATTTACAGAATTGCTGACGTGGCACATTGTACGGATTTTTGTAAATTGCGTTGCTGGTGTCAACGTGGCAGGTTGTACGGATTTCCACATTTTGTGTTACTTGCTGTTGGCCGCTTTTGGAGGAGCTTTTGAGAGCAGATGCTTTTGAGGTTCAGTGCTTTTGAATTGATTGCTTTTGGGTCTCTGCTTTTGGGCATCCCTTGTAAATTTTATAAGAGCCCTTGGGGCCTCACTCTTCAGAGCGACTAGACGTAGAGTCTGAGAGCAGAGGACCCTCGGGATTGTACCTTGTTGTGATCAATAATTAAAGAAATACCGAAAGGGGCGCCAGTCTTTGGGGCCAATGTTTCTGGACGCGGAACTCTGTCATGCCATCTCTCTCTCTCTCTCTCTATTAAAGTTCAATGATTTTGAAGTTTCCGTTTGTGTGTTGCTATTGATTTCTTGCTTGGAGTGTCCAAGCCTGTTATAGGAATGACTCGTTGGATTCCTCTAACCTAGAACTACATGCTCGTCATGCCAGATGCCCACTGTAGTGTAATAACATCAGTCAAAACGTATATACAAACCATTTATGCAAGAGGGTTCCAAAACTAGTAGCCTGAATATAATGGATTCGTCCGGACATGCAGGTCCTGTGAACATGCTCACAAAATTGCCTGTACTAATCCTAATAGGATTTCTAGACACTCCTATCTAGGAAGAAGGGGAAAACTGGCTCTGGAAGTTGATGAAACATGTTTAGATTCCACGTGGCACAGAGGGAGTTGGTGCAAATGAAATTTAGGCTACTAATTAAAACTCTATGGTAATTAGGAAATATTGATTACTTCTCAAGCTCTGATACCACATCTTAGAGTCTATGAAGGATTAATTAGGGTAGCATTCATTATTAATAGAGTTCTTAATTGACACAATAGAGTGAAACAAGATAAAGCTAACTTTGCATTAAGTGCGCACAAGCATGTTCCTCCCCGAAGAGTGGGTTGACCTTCAAAGATGGTAGTAGATTTGGCATTTCCACATGCATATTGCTGCCACATAGGCTCCAAGTAGATAAGGGTAGATACACACTAAGATAATCAAGGGATAACAAAGAGAGGGGTCATAGGACAAAACCCACATACCTAATAGAAGTAGGTCCAAGCCTAGAAAGTGTATATTGGCGAACTCACAATGAGTTTATCTGATATGCAAGGTGATTATCTGGTTTGCTTGTAGGTTGTAAGTTTTGCAACATGGAAGGAGGAATTTTAAGGAACTTTGGGCAACTTTATCTTAATCCCTTTGGCATTTAATATGATGCAGTCTTGTGGGTGACTACCATGGGTCTATACCTTGCACTTTCCTTTAAGGGTGAATCTGGGCTTATCCTGGATTCATCTAGGTATATCTAGGTATATATCTTTTTACTTTTTTCTGGCAGGAATACGCTACAATGTCTATTGTATGATATGATGAAATATGGGGTCTCAAAAAAGAAATATAGATGATATATATATATATCTTCTAATGGTTTAAAAAAAAAAAGGAGTCATTCATTTTTTGAAAGATTCCCCCTATATGACAACTAAGGAAGAAGAAGGCGAAGGTGATGAGAAGGCCTTGAGTACCGTTGGGGCGATTAACATAGTGGAGGAGGGAAGAGCGCCTCTGAGAGACGGGCTCTGCCTATGGAGCCAAAGAGGTTGAGGCAGGTGATTAGAGGGCAGCCCTGCGTGAGATCAGGAGGGCCGAGCACTCATGAAACACATCTCCCGGCTCTCCGACTAGTGACGTGGGTGCTCAGTGTGAGGTTTGTGAGGCGGGTCAAACTTTCAGGGAGCGAGGGCAGCTGGAAAGACGTAACAATGAGGAGCCCACAAGCATGAAACGAGAGCCCTCATTGCTAGTGGCTAAAGCCTAGCGTCTGTGTATCGAAACAGCAATTGGAAAGAACAAACGCTTGATCCTTGACTTTCCAAATTCTCAGGACTCTCTCTTATCCTCCAGTTCTTGGGTTTGAGGACCAACTCAACCAGTTCTTGGGTTTGAGGACCAACTCAACCTTTCAATTTTTATTTTTCCGAGATTGGGGAGACCTACTGTGGTCTTTTAAAAAACTGCAAAATTTTCCACAGATGAGGGAGAAACCTTGTGTGGAGAGGCGAAGGAAAGACACATCACTGTTGAAAACGCTCTAAACAGCTTACGCTGCATTTTAAAAAAGAGTCTTACTTGGCAGGCAGTCAAATGACAGAAGGAAACTGCTCTGGTTGTCAGAAAGAAGCCAATTTTTTACAAGGAAAGAGTCTAGAAAGCAACTTCTTGCCCGAAAAATGTGGTGGGATCTGGAGATTTATGTCTGAGAGAGAAATCATCATACTCTTTGCATTTTAAGATTCTATGCATTTTTGTGTGTGTGGAAAGATGAAGTGATTTCATTTTCTTGAAATCTTGAGAAGTATCTGGCAAGACACTTGTTGAGTACTATGTTTCTTTCCATTACGTGCTGATAAAGTAAGCAGGGATGGCGTAGCATATAGTCAACACTATGCATGATGGAGCTGTTTATTATGCTGTCTTATGGATGAATGCCATAAGATCATAACTTGCACTTTCCTTTGTAGGTGAATCTGGGCTTTTCACAGAGTTATCTAAATATATATGTTTAGTTTTCTAAAAACTTTGTGCTCTTGTTCTGATGGTGAATATCAAAGTGACAAAACAAAAGAGTGATATTCTATGTCTATCATGGTGTAGGTGAGCATTATTAGTGTGGTGTTCAGTCAGTCTGAGTTGCTGCAAAAGGAGGTTTTTCTGGTTGAAACTATAGAGTCTGCAGCCAAAGAATCAATGACACATCTGAAGGCTGTATGCTTTTTGCGTCCAACATCAGAAAACATTCAGCATATGAAGAGAGTGATAAATAATCCACGCTTTGGGGAATACCATCTATGTAAGGCCATTTTAAACAAGTCATCTGGTCTGGGCTAAACAGTCCTGATTAGTTAATGAATTTTTGTGGGTTTTCTGGCTTTACATTTTGTCACAGATTTTTCCAACGTTTTAAAGAATTCTCACATCCAGATTTTAGGAGATGCAGACGAGCATGAAGTAGTCCAACAAGTCCAGGTGCTTACCTTCTGTTGAAATCAGTTGGTGCAGTCTCAACCCTTTTCTTGATATTGCACGACAGCCTAGGATGCTTTATGTGCATTGTGTGTGCTAGAGACTCTAGTTGTCATTTCCTATCACTTTAGGTTAGGGCAGTCTATCATTTTGTATGACTGGTTTGTGGTCCTGGGCTAGCCAACGCACTCAACATGGAATTTTAGGTTTTGCCTTTTTTTTTTTTTGGGTTAGTTTGTCCTTCGGATTGCCATATCGTCAGAAGGGCTGGGGCACATTGCACACGAGTTCCCAGGGGGAGAAAAAAAGGGGGGAGGGGGGTTTTTCTAGTGTAAGTGCACCCAACGAATGTAAATGTAGATACCTAATAAACGTACGAATATGGCGATTGTAAGGGGATCTGTGGATTTTTGACTGATGTATGCTTACTAGCATCTGGCTTGTACGTACTCTTTAGAATGTATGAATGTGCACATATGTACAAATTGGATTCATATGTAATTTTACTCGACCAGCTAAGGATCTGGAAATACAACCTGAGTTAATTTACTTAAGCAAACTGACCTCTGCATTTGGATTGTTTATTTTGAAAAAAAATGCTGGATCTCAACGTTTAGCCCTTTATGCTTAAGCAGCAAGCTACACTTTTATATGGCCTAGTCATGCTAACAATTGTGGTAGGAGCGGTATCAGCCAGAGGCACTTAAATGCTTCCAATGCAACCCCTCCCTGTTTTCGGTTCTTATTTTACAGTCATTTTTCAACCAATAATGGAATTGGCAGATGTATGTCCAATCTTTCTAGTAAGAAATGGTAATGAAGGATGTACCCTTTTAAAGTTTGCACCAAGAGTAGGCAAAAAAGTGTTTTGTATTCATTGACCTTCTGGTCTGGTAAAGTTCTAGTTTGATTTGTGAAAGACTTTCATTGCAAAATTCTGAAGTAAGGTTTGGTAAACCAGGCTTTTTGGTTCTGTCACCATGTAAAGTGTGAAAAGACTTTTCTGCATATTTTCCCCACGCACATAATTACAAGCTTATGGGTATTGCTGGTGGTGCATACATGCATATGTTTGCATAAAAATACATAGCTGTTCCGAGGAGTGCTTCAAGTTTTTGATTTAACCAACTACGTTTATTTGCTCTTTATGATCTATATCTGAGTCTGGTTTGTAGCCTTGGGAGCAGTGATAGAAACATAGGAACATTGGTTGGGTGCTGATGATGGGGACAGGAAGGTTACTGTCAGAGGAAAGCTCGCTGTTTATGTTCATGTATGGCTGGACAAGTGTGAACATGGAGTCCCATTTTTCAACTCTCTGCTCATATAATTGTACTATGTCAAGAAGAACAAGGAGTATATGGTTGGGCATCTGTTTGTTTATTTGCACCATATTGAGCTGTAGTACTGGTAGGCCTCACTCTCACATGCCCAATCACACACAATCCTTTCGTGTTTGGGATGCATATGATGGGGCAACTAGTGGGAGATTGTCACAAGGTGACACGGACATAGTTTGGTCCCAGAGAGCCTGATCTTCTAGACCTCAGTCCAGAGGCGCACACACAGCATATGGTCTGGGTCATAGTGGCAACCATACTCATATGGTTAGTTGAACCATACCCTCATGGAAAATGATATCATGCTTGACCAAATTGGCAAGAACATTTTAAGCTACTGAGGTTGATACACGCATTAATCATGATTGAAATTTATAGCAGTTTCAAGCATAATTTCTTGTAACTCCCCAAAACTCCTTTTTAATCTCATTTCCGTTTCCGTTTCTTTTTGTTCTCGTTTTGTTTCTATTTCCTGTTTCCCATAATTATGGAAATAAAATTAGAATCACGTATATTTCAAGTTCAAGGGTTGAAACATACTCCAATCATAGTTCCATACCCGTATGCGTTTGTCATATTAAAACGTATGGAAAAAACTATGGTCTGGGTGAGAGAGCTAGCATCAGTCATGAAGTCAGGAAGATGGAGAGAGTCAGCATAAAGACCGTGAGGCAGAGATAGAGACAGATAGTTAGACAGCTTGCCTTGGTTTATCGTAGGAAGAACAGGCCAGCGACAGATAGTAGGGAACAGACAGTCTGAAGCTTAGTCCTCAGCTATTCTATCATAGGCTGTAGTTTCAGCTCTGTTGGGGAATTGCAGGTGCGTGTCACATGACAGTGTTCAGATAATAGTTAATGAAAGAAAAAATGAGATGGGCATTATGTGAAGTCCCCGCTTAAATTTCTCTCCTTTGGGTTGTTTTTCCGTAATTTTACAGTACATGGTTTATGGAGCTTGGGAGACATTATTATTTCAGGTTGTGGGGAAAAGGTCTCAAGTAAGGGAGTTTGTATTCAATTTCATACTGATACACATAAATTCTCATATGGGGGTTCAGCATTCACTTCACTGCATGACGCAACATAAGCTGGATCATGACAAGGAGTGCAAAAAGAATTTCTCGTTGAAACTTTTTCTCTTTTGGATGATTAGTGCATGCAATTAATTTTCTCACGAGTAGTTTTGTATCAAATGACTAGGTGCTTTAAAAATACCAATTTCTACACCTTGATGGCCAGTACATACTAAAGACATCCTTTTGCAGGAATTTTATGCAGATTTTCTTGCCATCGATCCCTATCATTTCACATTAAACCTTCCTTCAAATCATGTGTACATGCTGCCAGCTGTTTTTGATCCTCCAAGTGTGCAGCAAATTTGTGATAGGATGGTAGAAGGGATCTCTGCTGTTTTCCTGGCTTTGAAAAGACGTCCTGCCATTCGGTATCAGCGCACTTCAGAAATTTCTCGAAGAGTAGCAAATGAAGTAGCAGTACGTATTGAGTGAAAGAGGGAACCTTGTTTTTGCTTTATTGGACTCAACTCACCTTGGCTTTCATTGTGCAGCGGCTGATGTACGAGGAAGAAAGTCCTTTGTTTGACTTTAGACGTACAGAAATGTCACCTCTACTCCTAGTTATTGATAGGAGAGATGATCCAGTAACACCTTTGCTTAATCAGTGGACCTATCAAGTAATCTACTTCAGCTTATCATGTCTTTTGCTTGATTTTCTGCTGATGACAGTTTTTGTTAAATTGGGTTTTCAGGCCATGGTTCATGAATTGATTGGAATTAAAGACAATAAAGTCAATATCAAAGAAGCTTCTAAAACAGACAAGGAACAACAGGTTCTCTCTCTCTCTCTCTCTCTCTCTCTCTCTCTCTCTCTCTCTTCAGAACCAGCAATGGAAACCACAATTAGTTCGTCACCGATATGCAAGTCTTTCCTGACGGTAACGAAGATAACGTTCATGGTCACAAACAAATGGATAATGCAGGTGGAAAAAGAGATAAGGAATGGAAAAGGGAGATGGAAGGATGGTGGAAGGAGAAGGCCAGCTTTCTCTGAATGTTTTTCAATGAAGGCAAGCAATGGGAAAAGGAGAAAGAGGACCTTCACACGGAAATTCAAGCACTTAAGGCGGACTCACAAGCACTTGAAGAGGAGATTTCAACCCTCAAGCGAGAGCTTGCTGAGACTAGATCAAGTGGTGGACTTGAACAAGGAGAAATCAAGCCTTCAATGATAGAGGAACTCAAAGTCATCAAGGAACAGGTACGGAAGATCAAGGAGGAAGATAAGCAACATGAGACAAAAACGTCCTCGTGGGTGGATGTGATCACAAAGATATAGAAGAAGGTGGATGAGGTTGAGAAATGGATAGAATTTGCCAAGAAAGGGAAAGGGAATGAAACAATAACCATCCCCACTCCAACAATCATCAACATGACCTTAGAAGAAGAGCAGAGGAGAAAGAGTAGAGCTTTATATCGACGAGTAACCTGTCTAAAAGACAGTGATGATTTGGAGGGGGGAGTCAAGGAACTCCTCTTCATGATGGGTAATGAGGCTACTCACACAAAGGCGTGGAGGGTGGGAAGAAGAGAGAAGGAAATGGGGAGACTTCAAAGGAGAGAGCATTGATTATTCGTTTCACCTCCATGGAAGCGAAGATTTGAAGATGCGTCCCACACTAAAGAAAACGGGGATATTTCTTGGAGATGACCTCACACTCTCACAACTTGCCCATATGAACGAAGTTATGCACAATTCGAGAAAGTAAAATTGGCTTTCTATAGAGATGGAAGAGTGGTTATTATAGAGAGACGCTCCGCATGACGGTGCGAGACCTATGGGACCACACTCTACAGACATGAGACTCGATAAGAGCATAGAGGACGGGGCTTAGGAGGGTGACAATTTTATTTAGAGAGGAGTTGTAGCCATTGATACATATAGCCCGCAGGGATGAACATGCTAGGTACATGTGGGTGAGACTGAGAGCAGAGACATGCAGATACCTCTACATTGATACATATAGCCCGCAGGGATGAACATGCTAGGTACATGTGGGTGAGACTGAGAGCAGAGACATGATGATGACACATGGGAGTTCTCCAGAGATGGTGACATTATCGACATTATCATCCTGGGGGACTTCAATTCTCGGACTACCCATCACCAGACAATTTTCCATGATTCTTCAGAGGAGATGCTGAGGGATCTTGATGCCACAGAGATGGGCCTATCTAGACTCTCCGAGGATGAGGAGCGCACTGAGTATGGACGATACCTGATAGACATGGGGACTGTGCATGGATTGGCCATTTTGAATGGCCTACAGAGATTTCCGGTAGTGGGAGGTTTTACTTGCTTTCCACTTGGGGGCTGTGCATGGATTGGCCATTTTGAATGGCCTACAGAGATTTCCGGTAGCGGGAGGTTTTACTTGCTTTCCACATTGAGATGGTGCTAGTACAGTGGATTATGTCATGGCCTAGCAAGGTCTCATTCCATCTTTTCATGATTTCATGGTGGGCCCCAGACTAGTTGGAGTAGCAGTTGATATACTATCTTGTCTTTCACTCTCAAGTTTCAGTTGAGTACAACTCCGTTAGGAGAGGTCTCCACACACACTCGGTATACCTTCACAAGGGAGACGGACTCTGTATACACATATGAGATATAGACACGTATGTACTCAACAACCTGGGCAGTCATTAGATGAGCTCACTCATATACTGACAGAGACGGCCTAATGATGCAACATCGGAGGCATATCCCCATAATCAGCCTACACGGAGACAATATGGGCGCATACCCGAAAAAAACAGTTGGTATGATGATCCATGTAGAGAGAAGAGAATCAGACTACAAGGAGAGGTGCTCATGGGTATCACCACACATAGACAGTCAAGGATTATCTTTCCCCGCCTAGTGTGACGAAAGAACAAGGCCTACCTATCTCAGTTAGAACGGGATCTGTACCAACTATTTATGAGTCAGGATTTAGGCGAGGCATGGAGGTTATTCCATGAGCACTCACCACCGGCCGCCATCACCTCCATAGAGACATGGGGGGAATATGCCACATCTCTATACACAGCGTTAGGGCAGCCAACCTTGCGTGACCCACTAGGACATGCCCAGAGACATGTACTTTCTTCACTGCAAAGAGGGTAAGGAAAGCCATTGACAAGATGAAGATAGAGAGCACAGGATCATGATGGTTTGGTAGCAGAGCACTTCATTCATGCCAAAGATATGCTTGCGGAGCCTCTTGCTATGATGTTTAATCGAGCCATGTATGAGGGTTTTCCTGAGACTTGGAGTATGTCCACGATTGTGCCTATCTTCAAGTCGGGAGATCCCATGCTTCCCAAGAATTATCGCACTATCATGGTTGGCCACACATTGGCTAGATTGTATGCATCTATTTTGGAGCAGGAGTAGAGTAGACGGGCAAAGAGAGAAGGCATCAGGGCAGATAGGGTTTGGAGAGGTTTTTCCACCCTGGACCAGATTTTGACACTCAGAGCTATTACGGAGGAGGGTACATACCATGGTAGGAGGATCTATTGTAGCTTTGTGGATCTCCGCAAAGCTTTTGACACAGTGCCGGGAGCCAGACTTATACTCAGACTACAGGACATGGGTGTGCCCATAGAGCTGATATGGGGAATCTTGGCTTTATAAAGGACGGTTGTGGGGTGGGTATTATTGCTCAGGGCATGTCTGACACGGTGCCTTCCACTATTGGGATGAAGCAACGATGTCCCCTATCTCCGACTCTTTTTGGGATGTATGTGGATGAGTTTTCAAACTACGTAGAGCGAGAGGGAGACAGAGGTGCTCAGCTAGCAGAGACATGGATTTCGTTGTTGTTACATGTTGATGATATTGTGCTGATCTGAGACTCTCCAGGGGGGATGTAGCGTCATTTGGATGCATTGCATGTTTTGCCGAGGATAGTGGATTGTCAGTGAACCTTGGTAAGACCAAGGTAATGGTGTTTAACACCACGACACAATGGGTGAAGAGGTCGACTCCCACCTTCATATATGGTCGAGAGACTGTGGAGTATACAAATGCATATACCTATCTTGGGGTGGTGGTGGTCTTTAGTAGCCCAATATTTTCTTGAGGAGAGCAGCACAGACGAGATTGACCAGAGCTTATGCAGCATTATGGAGACTGGAAAGAATGTGTTCGCAGGTTCAAATCCAGGAACCTCGTACAAAGCTCTGGCTCTGACACTCTTAGTCACTTCTGTCATGCTATACGGAGTGGAGATATGGGGACCTCAATGGACAATCACAACAGAGTTGGTAGTGTTGATGGCTGCAGATGTATGGAAAGGCCTTTGGTTTTTATGATCTCTCGGATGACTAGGGCCAAGGCCTCAATACCACATGAGATTGTTAGGGCGGAGCTTGCTGCCCCTCCATTGGTAGTGGAGGTGCTAACTCGAGCTGTCTCCTTTATGCATAGCACTTGGACTCTCCCCAGAGATAGATACACTTGATTAGCCTTGGAGTCTTCACGACAGTTGGCATCACAGAGAGATAGATCATGTTGGTATGTACAAATGGGATCTTGGTTCCAGCTACATGGTTTTAGTATGGAAAGACTGCCCCCGTTTTAGTACTCTTTGGATGCACCCTCCATCTCCCTCACTCGGGCAGAGATTACTAGACTCATCAGGCAGGACTTGACTCAGTTGGATACCGAGAGGACATGGATACAGCTACACATGAGTTGGTACGAAGATGGCGTTCTATAGAGAGCATCTTCTTCAGCTTACGGAGGATGGATTTTTGATCAGACTCGGATACATGGATACTCATCTATCTCACGGGATACGGTGTGCTATTGGCCAGTTACGCACATCCTCACACGAGCTAGAGATGGAGACCGGTAGATTTAGAGTGCCAGCTGAGTCCATGACTCGTCAATTGTGTCAGATGGAGCCCGAGACAGAGTTACACTGCATATGTCATTGCCCAGTATGCTATGAAATACGAGGCCGCTTCCACCGCCTCTTCAGAGAGGGTTTTGGAACACTTTCTAGGGTCATGAGATATCAGGATAAGAGATGCCTCGGACTATACGTATTGGAACTACACAGACATAGAGAGGACCACTTGAGGAGGGGCCCAAAGAGGGAGATACAACTACAACAGTAAAGTGCATATTTCTTTCGATCATAGACAGAGGAGTCAACCTCGTAGGCCCCACAATATAGCGGCACTAGAGGCACATTGCTTGATTGGGCGGTAGAGTTGGGGTGGTCACGTCGCCCCGGGATGAGGGGGCCGTCTCGGCTTCCCGAGTTATTTGGGTCGTCAATCTACTTTTGCCTCGGCAAGAAAGCAAAAGAAGCGTGTACGATTTGAAGAAGTATCCAATTCTTCTTCTTCTTCTTCTTTTGACAGTTCTTCTAGCTCTTCTGACTCGAGCAAAGAAGACATGAAAGGGAAAAAGCGAAGCAAAATGCAAAGCTTCGGAAAGGGCAAGAAAAAGGCAAAGAAGCCTAAGTTTTGCCCAGTTTCTGACAGCTCTACAAAGGACTTGTCTTAAATGGTTCGGACTCGGACGATCACAGATTTTACGCAAAGAAGAAGCATTTTTATAAAGCCAACCAGTATGACTTTCTCGAGGATAAAAGCAAGAAAGTTCGAGAATTTAAAGAAGGTGGACAGTCAAATTTCAATTAAGTTTGACACTTTTTCTGGATTCCGAGATGCTTCGAGGGCTTTGGCCTTCATACTGCAGTTTGATATAGCTTTCTCTGGAGGGCATTACTCAGAGCACTCCAAGATTCGGAGGGCTACCTCTTACTTCAAGGGAAATGCTTGAACATGGTGGTCCACTCTTCTATTGAACAAGAAAGCTCCAGTTAAATGGTTGAAATTTAAAAGGCTTTTTATTTCTTCTTGGCTGACTCGAGAGTACGAACGAGATATACGAACTGCTTGGAATCATCTTCGGATGACCAAGAGAGATTCTTTGGACGCATATTGTGAGAGGTTTTAGAGCCCTTTTCTACCCGCTTCTTCATTTAAGAAGATCTCGTTTAAAGAACAGATTGATCGGTTTAGCTGTGGACTTCTTACAGAGATCCGAGATCACTGCTTAGAACAAAAGTCAAATTCTATTCAAAAACTGATGAGTCATGTGAAACGGGCTTTGCCATACATTAAGGCAGTTTGACTTGCCCCACACATGAGATCATGACGCAGAGAACCGAACAGACTTCTATTAATGAACGTAGAAAGAAGAAGAGTCCCCAAGAAAAGAAAGATAAGGATGCACGACCCTGGTTCACTCTTCAAGAAAGAGCCAACTACATCAAAGAGGAGAATTGTTTTGGATGCGGGGAACATGGTCACATCTCCGCGAAGTGCCCTAAAGAGGCACAAAAAGAACAAGATGAAGAAAGGCCAGAGAGTTTGAAAGCAGTTGAGGAACATGGATGAAAAGGCAAGATGAAAGCAAGACTGGTTCCAGATTGCATGGGTATGACCCAAGCACGATTGATGAAAGTACAAAACTTTGTCGAGCTTGGGGCAAAGTGAAAGATCAAGAAGCCCTGATTTTCTTTGATGGAAGAGCCAAGGCCAACATCATTTCACCTGAATTGACGGCGTGGCTCGAGATTACACCCGATCGGATGGGACCACAAGCAGAGGCAGTTCTAGCGGCACCCGGTAGGGATGTGGCCATTACACCTGTCATTGGCAAACTTCGGTAGCATTGTCAAGAGTATTTGGGGCACGAGGACTTCTACATAACAAGTAATAGAATGAGAAGTCCTACCAACTTATGGGGACCCCGTCCGATGGGGCCCCAAGTGACATAAAGAATTAAAATAAAGCAGGACACACACACACACACACACACACACACACACACACACACACACACACAAGAAATTGCGAAGCTGGCTAATGACGTGGCATATTTCCAAAAATCACGCTGGCAGATGACGTGGCATGTCACGTTTTGCGCTGACTGTTGACGTGGCAGCTGTATGGAATTCTGGATTTTACACCGACAGCTTTTGAGTTTTGAAGGCTTTATAGAAAGATTAAAGGTAAAGTGATTAGGGAGTTCTTGGTTAAATTCAAGAGCTATCTTGCATTGGATACGAAGTGGACGGAGGAGGAGGACCTAGCAGATACTCCTCAGATTGTGGAACTTTACCTTGAAGCATTTGGTTTAGTATAGTCTACTCCGATAGAACCCCGATTTCAGCATGGGTGAATCTAGTGCAGTGGGCATACACAAGAGGGGAGTCACTCCGCTCCTTTGTCAACAGATTACCCCGATTTTTGATATAGAGTCACTGATGTCCCTTTGGGTTTCAGGGATATTACTGGGCTGACAGTATTCTGCTGTATGACTTTATGAATTGGAATTTCTGAAAAGGATACTGATTGATTTGTACTTGACTTGTTTGAGGTGCAGGAATTGAAAGACGAAATGAGTGCAGCATGACGAAATGAGTGCAGCATTTCGGTCTCATAAATCTCTATAGACATGATTGCAATAAGGATTAGTTAATCGGGCTTCCGTGAGGTCCCATATGCGATTACTAAATACGTTGCCGATAAATCATGGTCTGAGATTTGGAATGAATTTGAATGTGATTTGTCCTGTGATGTGACTGTCAATTGTTACATGTGCTAGATGTGTTGTGTCTAGTGCGTCGGTACGAACAATCACTGTCTACTAAAGAGAGATTATGGCCTCTGTCTGTTTTTGTAGGCAATTCTTTCAAGAGGGGGGTATGTCACAAACTGGTGACGTGGCTAGGCCATGGACACACACATACCTGCTCAGTCTCGGATTATCCGTCGATAGGTTGGCTGACACGTGGCAGGCTGTACGGATCACCGGAAAACGTGCTGGAATTTGTGCCGCAAATCACGATGATGACATGGCTGTCGGTACGCTGTACGGATTTTTGCAAATTACCTTGGTTGCAGCTTTTGGGGCTTAATGCTTTTGAGTGAGAAGCTTTTTAAATAGTGATTTTTGGGGCTCTACTTTTGGGACATCCCTTGTACCATTAAATAAATGGGCTAGGTCTCACTTCTTAGAGCATCTGGACGCAGAGTCTGAGAGTGCATGCCTGCCTACTCTCTTGTACTTTGAACACAGATTAATATAAAAAGAAATACCGAAAGGGGCGCCAGTCTTTGGGGCCAATACCTATGGGCACGGAACTACGTCGGGCTGTGTCATCTTTGTGAACTGTTTTGCAGTGAATCTCTGTTGTATCGGGTAGAATCTTGACTTGGGGTGTCCAAGTTTGTTACATATCTCATGGGTTATGGTGTGCCATTGGTCAGATACGGACATCTTCACACCAGCTTGAGATTGAGATTGGTAGATTCAGAGGGATACTAGCAGCTAACTGCATATGCCACTATGCCATACAGAGCCTGAGACGGAGATGCATTATATATGTCAGTGCAAAGTGTATTACTAGATACGGGGTGGCTTTCACTGTCTATTCAGAGAATGCTTCGGACCCTTGCCCAGAGTCATGAGTTATCAGGACCAGAGATGCTTGGAGTGTATCACTTGAGTTACATAGACACAAAGATAGTCTACTGAGGAGATTTGGAGAGAGACAATCCCAGAGACATATTATTGATTTCTTCAGAGCTGACATTGGACAGATAGAGGAGCAGCCACCATTGCAAAGCTCAGCTCATACTCACACCCACGATACTCTCATTGAACGAGCATTGGAGCTAGGGAGATCGAGACGCCCACAGTTGAGGAGAGGAGCTTCACAGCATTGACAGAGACTACAACAAAAGATTTGAGCCATACTATCTCGACATCCAGAGCACAAATGAGGATAAATTGATCACCCATTGTATCTCTCTCTTGTATTAGGCACCCATTGTATCAGTGATCACAAATACCCCACACAGTTTTAGCTAGTAACACTACTAGATTCAATTTATTATCTCTTTTTTTGTACTCAGACATAGTATCAAATTCACGAGTATGTAACAATTGATCAAATAGGTCATTTTGGCCTTTTGAAGACGTTAATATATCATTTCATTTCATATCTCTCTCTCTCTCTCTCTCTCTCTCTCTCTCTCTCTCTCTCTCTCTCTCTCTCTCTCTCGCATCCCTACCCTGCTCGCGCCTGCGCTCTCGCGTTCTGGCCCTGCTCGCCTTGCACCCGTTGCCGCCCCTGCTCTCTTGCTCCCGCTGCCCCCTGCTCACGCCCCCCTCCCCCTCTCTGTCGCCTCGCGTTGTCCGCCACCCTTGCTGCCACTCTTGCCTTGCTCCCCGCCATGTTGCCCTTGCTGTTGCGCTTCCCCCCCCCCCCCCCCCCCCCCCTTTTGCTGTCCGAGCGTAGAGAGAGAGTGGAAGGAAAGAGAGAAAGAGGCGTAGAGAGAGAAGCAAAAAGAACGTAGAGAGAGAGAGAGAGAAAAAATGTTGCATAGAGAGAGAAAGAGGGCAAAGAGAGAAAGTTGGTCTTTTCAAGTGTAGAGAGAGAGAGCGAGGTGAGAAGCGTAGAGAGAGAAAGTTTGCAAGCGTAGAGAGAGATTTTTTTAATCTTATTTGTATTTTTTTAAATTTTATTTTTGGTGCCCTTCTTCACTTCTGTATCCGCACGGCGATTAAGCATGAGGAAGCTGAGTGATAAAGCCGACCCCCTAGAGGATGCCTTTCAAAATTGCAAGGAGGAAATGATGGAACCGCAATCTATTGGAGACGATTACCAAGATGAACCGCAATCTATTGGGCACAATAAAAATGCTCGAAGGACGCGTCCTGATCCAAGAAAGCAGGATAAACGCACTGGAAGACCGAGTGACGACTTTGGACGAAGAGATTGCGTCACTCAAGAAAGATCTCGCCGAAGCACGATCAAGCAACACACTGGAAGAGGGAGAATTGCAACCCTCAGTAATCGAAGAAATCAACACGATCAAGGAGCAAGTGCGGGCCATCAAAGAGGGAGAAGAGCAACACAAAGAGACGACGACTTCTTGGGTGGATGTTCTTACAAAAACTCAGCAGAAGGCGAATGAAGCCGAGAAATGGATCGAGGTGGCCAAGAAAGGAAAAGGCAAGGAGATAACGTCCATGTCCACACCCAATATCATTAATCAGACACTAGAGAAGGAGCAAAGAAGACGTGTGCGCGCTTTACATGTGAGAATTTGCGGTCTTAAAGACAAAGGCAATGTGGACGAAGAGGTAAAAGAACTCATGGCCTTGATGGGGGTTCATGAGCTGACGCACACAAGAGCCTGGAGAGTGGGCAACATAAAAAAAAAATGGAAGCAATGGGGAAACCTCAAAAGAAAGGGCACTCATCCTCCGTTTTCCCTCCATGGAAGCGAAGAAGTCCTTCTTGAAGAAAAGGCCAACTCTTAAAGAGATAGGCATTTTTCTCGGGGATGATCTTACCCTCTCGCAGATCGCTCATATGCAGGAAGTAATGCCGGAGATTAGAGCGGCAAGGGGGAAAGGCAAGGTTGCCTTTTACCGAGATGGAAGAGTAGTAATACTGGAGCGACGCTCCACATGACGATGCGAGACTTATGGGACCACACTCAAAGTGGCGGCCTGGAATTGTAATGGATCCATGCGTCTTGATGTGGGTGCTTTTGAGGATAGCTTTACTGGAAGAGACATCATCTTTTACTCTGAGACACACCAAGCCCCTGGGCAATCCATGCCTCACATCAGTGGATACAGATGGGAGACAACTTACAGACAGGAAACACGCTCAGAGCACAGAGGACGGGGCTCGGGGGGAGTGTCAATGTTATTTAGAGAGGATTTGCAGCCATTGATACATATAGCCCGCAGGGATGAGCAGGCTAGGTAGATGTGGGTGAGATTGAAAGCAGAGATAGGTAGATATCTCTACATTGCTATTTGCTACATTCTCCCGAGTACGTCGGTCTATGCATCACCCAGAGGACAGTCTCCCTTTTCTATTTTGGATGATGACATATGGGAGTTCTCTAGAGATGGTGACATTATCATTCTAGGGGACTTCAATGCTAGGACTGCCCATCACCAGACAGTGTTTTATGATACTTTAGAGGAGATGCTGAGAGAGCTATGTAGAGACGGGCCTGTCCAGACTATCACACGATGCGGAATATTCTGAGTATGGGCGACACCTGATAGACATGAGCACCGCACATGGACTGGCCATCTTGAATGGCCTAAAGAGGTTTCCTGCTTCGGGAGGCTTCACATGAAGGAGTACGAGCGGAAGTGCGACGCGAGAGAGTGTGCGAGAAGAAGATCATGACGATATGGTGAACTCGCTCTACTGTAATGTGTAGAGCATAGTGAGTTCTTATTAGGTTTTAACAAAAGAATATGTGTACATACCTGGCGGCCCGCCCACTTACCTGGGCGACCACATTGGGCTTTATACCCCAACAACCTCCCACTTAAAGTCCAATGTGGTACTTTAAGTGTGAGAGAAGCTACTATACAAGCTAATATACAAAAGATGTAGAGAAGTGATGTACTACCCTACACCTAACTGCTTGCGAAAATGCGCAAAGCTCTCTGAGGGAAGTCCTTTTGTAAGTAGATCATCAGGATTTTCTGTGGTGTGAACTTTGACAAGCTGAAGTTGCTTATCCTCGAGCATTTCCCTGATGAAATGATACTTCACATCCACATGCTTTGTCTTTGAGTGATAAACTGGATTGCGAGCCAATTGTATAGCACTTTGACTATCACAATATAACACAGGCATCTCTTCTTTGATTCCCAAATCTGTTACTAGTCGATTAAGCCAAATTGATTCTTTGCATGCCTCTGATGCTACAACATATTCAGCCTCTGTAGTAGACTGAGTAACACAATCTTGTAATCTAGAACGCCATGATACTGCTCCACCAGCCAATGTAAAGACATATCGTGACGTAGACCTTCGGTTGTCTAAGTCACCTGCATAATCTGAGTCTGTAAAACCCTTTACACTTAGCTCCTGACTCCCATAGCATATACGCATACTCTTTGTAGCTTTCAGGTATCTCAATATTCCTTTCACTGCCTCCCAATGTTTCTTGCCTGGGTTTGACATGTATCGACTTACTACTCCCACTGCAAATGCCATGTCTGGGCGAGTAGCAATCATTGCATACATCAAACTACCCACTGCAGACGCATATGGAATCTTATCCATTTCAGCCTGTTCTTCCTTAGACACAAGACAATCTTGTTTGCTAAGTTTCACATATGGTGGCAATGGAACACTCAATGCCTTTCCCTTCTCCATATTGAAACGTTGCAAAACCTTGTCAATATACTCTATTTGAGATAAGCAAATCAACTTCTTTGATTTGTCTCTCTCAATGCGCATACCAAGTATATGACTTGCCTCACCCATGTCTTTCATGTCAAACGATTTTGCCATCTTTGACTTCAAAGCTGAAATTTCTTCCAAGTGTTTGCCAGCAATCAACATGTCATCCACATACAAAATAAGGATCAGCCAACTGCCATCCTTAGCTTTCTTTGTATATAGACAGTGATCGAACTCACTACGTTTGTAGCCTTGAGAAAGCATAAACTTGTGGAACTTATGGTACCATGCCCTCAGAGATTGTTTTAAGCCATAAAGACTCTTTAACAACTGGCATACCAAATCTTCCTAGCCTTTCTCAACAAACCCTTCTGGCTGCTGCATGTAAATTTCCACATCTAAATCACCATGCAAGGACGCTGTCTTGACATCCATTTGGTGCAACACCAAATCTAATATGGCAACCAATGCAAGAAAGCATCTCAATGTAGTCATCTTGACCACCGGAGAGAAGACTTCATCAAAGTCAATGCCTTGTTCTTGCTTAAAGCCCTTGGCAACAAGCCTTGCTTTGTACTTTGGTTGACTATCATGAGCGGTGATCTTATACCTGTAAAACCATTTACAAGGTAGAGCCTTTTTGCCCTGTGGTAATTTAACTAGCTTCCATGTCTGGTTTTTATGCAGAGCTGTCATCTCTGACTGCATGGCCAATTGCCAATTCCCGGTGTCCTTCATTTGCACTGCTTCCTTGTAACATAAAGGCTCATTGCAATCAGTCAACATGACATAGTTCATAGATGGAACAAACCGATCAGGAGGTCGTGAGATCCGTCCCGATTTACGTAAAATAGGTGGCTGAGGCTCAGCCACAACCTGTGGTTCCACTCTATCCTGTCCTTGCTCCTCTTGAGCCCTGACATTTTGTCTTGCACGTGCAGGTCCATCTTCTTGGAAGACAACTCTTCTAATCTCCTCAACCCTCTCTGGTTTAGAATGATATTTGGCTTCATTAAAGTGAACATCAAAACTGCAGATAACCTTTCTGGATTCGGGATCCCAAAGTCTGTACCCCATCTCACCAGAATTACCATAGCCTAGAAAGATGCACTTTCTACTCTTTGGCTCAAGTTTGTTCCTAAATTCCTTTGGAACATGAGTATATGCCTCACAGCCAAAGACTCTGAGATGCTTGTATGAGGGCATTTTGCCTGACCATACCATCTCTGTCACTGAATCCTTCTGCAAAACCTTGCTAGGAGATCTATTTATAAGATGAACAGCTGTTGATACAGCTTCAGCCCAAAACCCATTTGGCAGTTGTGCAGTAGACAACATACTTCTGACCTTCTCTTGTATGGTCCTATTCATCCTCTCAGCAACACCATTTTGAGGAGGATTGTAAGGAGTAGTAAGTTCACGTTTTATACCTTTTGACTCACAAAAGTTATGAAAGGCCTTTGAAACATACTCTCCACCATTGTCAGTGCGTAAGCATTTAAGCTTCTTGCCACTCTGATTCTCCACAAGTGTCACAAACGTTTTGAAAACACTAAACGCTTCATCCTTGTGCTTGAGAAAGTAAACCCATACTTTCCTCGAGTAATCATCTATAAATGTCATAAAGTAAGAAGCTCCCCCTAGAGATAGGTTAGGCATAGGTCCACACAAATCACTATGAACAAGTGCCAATTGTGTATCTCTTCTACTGCTTCTATGCTTATGTGGCTGCTGTGTCTGCTTACCATACAGACAATGTTCACAGAATTCAAAATCATTAAATGAAAGGCCAGGCAAATAACCAGAACGAGACAAGATTTCCATTCCCTTCTTGGACATATGTCCTAACCGGCTATGCCACAAAGAAACGTTCGGCTGCTCGGTTACATTGATTACATTTTTAGAGACATTTGATACATAAATCATGTAAAGTCCTCGAGACTTTACTCCATGTGCTACTGTCATAGAACCCTTGGATATCTTCCACATGTTCTGTCCAAAAGTGGTGACGTAGCCAGCATCATCAAGTAAACCCGTGCTGATCAAGCCAACATGTTCTGTCCAAAAGTGGTGACGTAGCCAGCATCATCAAGTAAACCTGTGCTGATCAAGCTCTTTGTAATTGCGGGAACATGTCTCACATTTTTCAGCGTGAAAGAAGAGCCATTCTGAAACTTCAATTGAACATCTCCAACACCTAAGATCTCACATGTCTGCCCATTACCTAGCCGAACATGATCTTTAGTGGTCACATAAGAGGTAAACCACTCCTTGTTTGGAGACACATGAAGTGATGCCCCTGAGTCTATAATCCAGTCACTCAGTGCATTTCCATCAGATGCTGTAAGAAGAGCTGAGTCCATTGTATTCTTCAAGAAGTAGATGTCTCCTGACACTAGACTGTCATCCTCTGCAACAGTGTTTGTCACATTTATTTCTTGAATCTTCACTGAGGACTTGTTCTTCTCACCATGGTCTTCAGCTTTCTCTTTGCCTTTTTCTGCTTTCCATTCTCTGCAGTCTCTTTTCATGTGACCCTTCTTGCCACAATGGTAGCATTCTATGTCACTCTTGCCTTTAGCAGTGCGGGACTTGCTACGAGACTGATTCCTCTTTCCACCTTTGTACTTTTCTTTGGTCCTTCCCCTGACAACTAAGGCTGTTCCTTTGCCTTTGTCCATTGTCTTTCTGTTGGTTTCTTCAGTAAGCAGACTGCCTTCTACACCTGCTATGGTCAAACCATCTGGAGGTGCAGAATTACTCAAAGCTGTGCGAAAAGTGTCCCAACTTTCCAGCAATGTGATCAACAGGAACATAGCTCTAACAGGTTCATCAAACTTGACACCTTGAGCTGACAACTGACTATAGATGGTGTTGAATTCATTCAAATGATTGGACATAGGTGTCCCTTCTTTCATCTTCAAGTCAACAAGCTTCTTAAGCCAGTATACCTGTGAAGCTGCACTCTGCTTCTCATAAAGATCACTCAGCTTTGTCCATGCTTCATAAGCCGACATCTCGTCTGCTACATTGAAGTAAACGCTTTCTGCCAAAGTCAGCATAATGGTAGAAAGTGCCAATTCATCCATTTCGCTCCATTCATCTTCGTCCATATCTTCTGGTTTTATCCCCTTGAGCTTTATAGGTTTTATCTGCTTCTTTTGTACCAACACGTGCCAAATCTGCTTCTTCCACAATGGGAAATTGGTTCCATCCAGCTTCTTGATATTGTAAAGAGCAGTGTCCTGTGATCCAACCATAGCTACGCTTCACAGTAGTTTACTTTCCCGGGAAAAATTTGGCAGTGTTTCCCCTGTAAACTGACCAATATCAACCTGTCAAATGAACCAAGAAAGCTTCAGATTCTGCAGAAATTTTGGCAGTCTCCTTTGTATAATGGCTCTGGTGTACTCAAAAACTGACCAAAAAACAGCTCAAAAAACCACTGTCTCTCTAACACTGTAAGCTGTGGATAAACCTGTTCTGCACCTGTACTGTCTCTCACTGTCCTGTCACTGTCCTGTAAGCATAGACTGCGACGATGCCTCAACGGCAGTAAAGCAAAGATGCAATCCCAACTGTGTAACTCACAGTCAATACATCCTAGCTGCCTATCTAAGGGTGCTCGAGGGATCGCTCCAAGACCTGTATCACCGAAAGGATTTTAACATTCGAGAATCCCCCTACTCAATAAAACCTCACTCGACCCTCAACAAAGGCTGCAGTAAACTTGACAGTACATAGACTTCCCACAAAGTCATACATCCACAAATTTCCCACTGTATGCTGCAATCGCTGCGGCGGTTGTTTGCTGCGTGACTCACAACCAGCAAACCCTCTATAGACATACATCATCTCTAACAATACATCCCATGTGGAAGTACCTGCAATGTCAGGATGAAATCTGGAATATCTAAGCAGCAAACACAAGCTACCTGATGAACTAGTGGATGTCGCCTACAGTCTGTGTGTAGATGTGTCCGTGTCGTATGTGACACGTCTCCAAGAACTGTGAGCCATCCTTCGTTGTGTAGACAGCCACAAATCAGCACTCTGGAAGTGTAGATATCCTCAGCACTTGCAGTCGTAGGCCGAAACCCCAAATTTGCAGAGTCGGATCTGCACCTGCCGAGACCACGTAGTCGAAAATGGCCTGCACAGAACTTTGTCGAAGCCGAACGGTGGCCGAGATGACCTCAGAATGAAATTCTGAGAACACTGAGCCCTTCAAGCCCGCCCACAGGATTTGAGGCCGTGTCTTCGCCTATCGAATCTCACTCCAATATGAGCAGGTGACTTTGGCTACCTGCAAATGCTGCCCCGAGCCTCGATCTGAGCTCTGATACCAGTTGAAGGAGTATGAGCGGAAGTGCGACGCGAGAGAGAGTGCGAGAAGATCACGACGATATGGTGAACTCGCTCTACTGTAATGTGTAGAGCATAGTGAGTTCTTATTAGGTTTTAACAAAAGAATATGTGTACATACCTGGCGGCCCGCCCACTTACCTGGGCGACCACATTGGGCTTTATACCCCAACATCACATGCTTCCCACACAGGCATGGAGCCAGCACAGTGGACTGTCATGGCACAACCGAGCCTCAGCTCTAGTATCCAAGACCTCACGGTTGGACCCCGACCTGTTGGTGTGGCAGTGGATCATGCTCTTGTATGGCTGACCATTTCTTTTCAGTTTAGTGTAGCACACATGCTACGGGCAGCAGCCCCTACTCGCTACACCTTCACGCGGGAGATGGACTCTATATACATAGATGGGATCTACAGACGCCTGTGCACAGAGGAGCTAGGGTGACCTCTGGAGGAGCTTACTACTATACTAACAGAGACACTACATGATGCAGCGGTAGAGTCATACCCACGTACCCAGCCTGAGCAGAGACGCCGTTCGAGGAGCATGCCCCAGAATAGTTGGTATGATGAGGAATGCCGGGACACTAGAGCTAGACTTCAGAGGGAGGTGCTTATGGGGGGACATCACTCATAGGCAGTCACAGATTGACTTTCGACACCTAGTGCGGCGGAAGAAGAGGGCATTTTTGGCTCCCCTAGAGCAGGATCTATACCAGCTATTCTTGAGTCAGGACTCATGTGAGGCGTGGAGGCTCTTTCATGAGCCCCCCTCCCCTGCCATCACTTCTACAGAGGCTTGGGGCCAATATGCATCATCTTTGTACACAGTTCCCTGAGCAGCCCCCTCATACCGGACCCCCCGATCCATGCCCACACACGTGTTTTTTTCACCGCTGAGATGGTGAGGAAGGCCATTGACAAGATGAGGACTGGGAGAGCATACGATCATGATGGCTTAGTGGCTGAGCATTTCATGCATGCTAGAGATTTACTAGCAGAGCTTCTAGCATTTATGTTTAACCGTGCCATGTGTGAGGGCTTGCCTGATACCTGGAGCCTATCTACTATTGTACCTGTCTTCAAGTCGGGAGACCCTATGGAGCTTGGGAACTATCGCACTATCATGATTGGACACACATTGGCATGGTTGTACGCATCTATTCTTGAGCAGCAGCTGAGTAGATGGGCAGAGAGGGAGGGTATGTGCGCAGCCAGCCAGGCAGGTTTCAGGAGGGGTTTTTCTACTCTTGACAATATCTTGACACTCAGAGCCATCATTGAGGAGGGCAGATCGCGTGGGAGACGGATCTATTGCAGCTTTGTGGATTTCCGTAAAGCATTTGACACAGTGCCCAGAGCGAGATTGATGCGCAAATTACAACAGATGGGAGTACCCACGGAGCTCATTTGGGGGGTCATGGCATTATACAGGTCAGTAATGGGGCATGTACGCACCCCAGAGGGTCTATCCACACCGGTTTACTCCACTATTGGGGTGAAGCAGGGCTGCCCGCTCTCTCCTACTCTATTTGGTATGTATGTAGATGAGGTTTCTGACTACATTGAGAGAGATGGTGATAGAGGTGCACAGCTGGCAGGGACATGGATTCCACTATTGTTATATGCTGATGATATTGTTTTGATCTCTGACTCTCTGGAGGGGATGCAACGTCACCTGGATGCTTTGCATAGGTTTGCCCAAGAAAGTGGTTTGTCTGTCAACCTTGGTAAAACCAAGGTCATGGTATTTAATACCACCCCACAGTGGATCAGGAGGTCAACGCCCGCCTTCACATACGGCCAGGAGAAGGTGGAGTATATAGATGCCTACTCTTACCTTGGAGTGGTTTTTAGTGGGCCAGCATTTTCATTGAGGAGGGCAGCAGAGACTAGATTGACCAGAGCCCATGCAACATTGGGTAAATTGGAAAGGATGTGTTCACAGGTTTAGTTTCAGGAGCCTTGGACGAAGCTTTGGCTCTTTGACACTTTGGTGGCTTCTGTATTGCTCTATGGAGCTGAGATTTGGGGACCTTCACGGGACCATCATGGGAGGACAGGCCGCAGTGATGGATGGGGGGACATGGAGAAGCCTCTGGTCTCTATGATCTCGCGGCTCATTAGGGTCAAGACTTAAGTACCACGTGCTATTATACGAGCAGAGCTAGCTGCCCCCCCACTGGTGGTTGAGGCGCTCACCAGATCTGTCTCCTTCATACGCCGCATGTGGGAACTTCCCAGAGACAGATATGCACGCCTTGCACTTGAGTCCTCTCGACAGTTAGCCAGGCAGGGAGATACAGCATGCTGGTATGGGGAGATGACGTCATGGTTTCAGGCGCATGGGTTTAGCATAGACAGATTGCCTCCTTTCTAGTACTCATTGGATGCGCCCTCTCTGACTCTTACACAGTCCGAGATCACCAGGCTCATTCGCCAGGACTTGACTCAGCTAGACACTAAGAGGACATGGATATAGCAAGTACAGGAGCTAGGCACAAAGATGGCTTTCTACAGAGAGCATCTCCTCCAGCTTACGGAGGATGGTTTTGTGACGAGGCCCAGATACATGGACACTCACCTGTCTCATGGGATACGATGTGCTATTGGCTAGATACGCACATCTTCACACCAGCTGCGGATCGAGACTGTGAGATACAACGGAGGACCAGCAGAGGCCAGGACATGCCCCCTGTGCGACATCGAGCCTGAGACAGAGTTGCACTACACATGCCACTGCCCCGTCTACTACGAGATACGAGGACGCTTCCATTGCTTGTTCAGAGAGGGCTTTGGACCATTCTCTAGAGTCATGCGGTACGAGGATCAGAGATGCCTGGGTTTGTTTTTGCTCGAGCTGCGCAGACACAGAGAGAGAGAGCTTGATGAGAGGAAAGACTAGCTAGTCTCAGAGACAGACCACAGACTTCTTTAGAGCTGCCACTGGACACCCGAAGGAGTTACTACTACAGCAGAGCTTGTCGCTTTACACCAGAGGCATACTGATCGACCGAGCGACTGAGCTGGGGAGATCCAGACGCCCACGACTGCGGAGGACTACACAACATCGACAGAGGCTGCATCAGAGGATCTGGGTCACTTTGGCTCGACATGCACGACACCCGGTCAGACTACTGACCATGGAGGAGATTGATGAGATCCGCCAGCGACCGATGCTGGATCTCCTGTGATCTAGCTATCCCAGCTAGCTGTTTTAGCTGCTTAGTCCACACCCAGCAGTCTAGGCTTCCATAGTATTTTATTTTGTCATTTTGTCCACCACATGGAAGCCTAGACTGCTGGGTGTGGACTAAGCAGCTGCTTACTTTGTATCAGATCCACCACATTGTAACTTTCTGGTCTCATAGGTCACTTTGGCCGTTTGAAGACATTAATATAACATTTCATTTCATTTTCATTTCTCTCTCTCTCACACTCTCAACACAAGTTCCATCTCGTTTGTGTTGTAGGCTTTGCAATTGTCATTCATTTATTTTGTTATTCCAGGAAGTAGTGTTGTCATCAGAACAAGATTCCTTTTTCAAGGCAAATATGTTTGAGAATTTTGGAGATCTTGGCATGAACATCAAAAGGATGGTGGACGAATTTCAGCAAAAGGGGAAGAGCAACCAGAATATTCAAACTCTTGGTATGAGTTTTTTTTTTGCGTATACAGTTGCTTATAAGTTTAAATAAACACTTAGTGATAATCCATGTGCTTGTGCAGAGGACATGGCAAAATTTGTGGAACATTATCCAGAATACAGGAAGATGCATGGGAATGTTTCAAAGCATGTTACAATGGTCACTGAAATGAGCAGAATTGTGGATGAGCGAAAATTGATGTCAGTATCTCAAATAGAGCAGGACCTTGCTTGCAATAATGTAGGACAAGCTGCAGCTTTTGAAGTAAGCATTTTATCATAGGTTTTGATCAACCGATTCGGCAAAGATTAGGAATCCTTTTACTCATGGTTTTAGATAGTGCAGGAGTGTATCATACTCTTTACCATTCTTTTAATGACGAAAGAGAAAGTGGGAAGCATTTTTAATTCAACAACGAATTGTGATTTGACTTGTAAAACCAAGATGGTGATGGTCAGGGTTACATGTTACTTATTTTGGTAATGGAAGTCCATGTAAAAGAGTTTGGGGAAGGCTTTGAAGATTTTTAATGATGTTTTTGTCGGTGCAGGCTGTCATGAATGAGCTGAACAATGATAACATGCTGGAGATTGATAGACTAAGGCTGGTGATGCTTTATGCCTTGCGTTTTGAGAAGGAAAACCCGCAGCAGTTAGAGCTTTTTGTGAACAAATTGGCATCACGATCCATCATGTACAAGCCTGGAGTAATACTCGTCCAAGCCTTTTAAAGATGACCTGCCTGGATTCTCATGCCCCTTACTGACTTTAGAGCGCACTGCAGCTAGTGTACACACTACTGAAGCAAGCTGGGACTGATAAGCGTACGGGTGATTTATACGGAAATCGAGATCTTTTCAATCGAGCTCGTAACATGGCACGTGGATTGAAGGTAGGCACTATATAATAATTATGCTCAAGCTGACTTAACAATAAATGAATTTAGTTTAAGATGGACCTAAGTTGTTCTAAGATTTACTGACTTTGGTAGCCCTCTGAAGTTGTGCTATACGATATTCATGCTGATTTCCTTCTACACCTACTTTCCTTGTTATTCTACCTTCTTTTGCAAAGTCTCTCTTGTTGGATACCAAGCGGGTATAAATTTGAACCAATGAGCATCATGTGACATGCATGCAAGCAATATGCTTTGTTTGGCATTTCCAAAACAGAGTATGTCTATCTTGCTCTTAAGATTTAATGCAAGATATCTATTAATTGTGTGTGAACTTGATTATGAAGCTTTGTTCTTAGACTTGCTCCTTCTTGGCATGCGCAGTTTCACTATTCAAACACGGACATCTTTAGGTCATGCCCAGCATATATTCAAGGTGAAGACCCCACAAAGTCGTAGGTTGGGGCACAAGATTGTGTAAGCTTCATTTGACACAAAAACATGGGAGTGGGAGCTAGAGCGTGTTAGTGATGGCCTTGAACTGCCATTGCTAGTGCCTTCCTAGGTATTTACGTGATTTATGCATACTTATTTCATATAAAACCTGAGTATGAGAGAGAGAATCTGAGAGCAAGGCCACCTTACAATTTTTGAAGATCAATTTGTTTTTGTAGGGTTGTGTGCCAAACATTAGCTAATTGGAGTGGGTAACAACACTTTTTTTCTTGCTTCTCAAAACTTTCAAGGGCTAAAAGGCTTGTTGCTAAAATCATTCCATTCAAGTCAATCTTATGAACTGGGATGCTCTGCATGGGCATTCGTCATTCACGTAAGTGACATTAATCTAGCTTTGGGCACTATATCGAAGGCTTTGCAGAAATCCACAAAGCAACAATAGAGCCGTCTCCCATGTGATCTCCCTCCTCAATAATGGCTCTGAGTGTCAGAATATGATCAAGCGTAGAAAAACCTCTCCTGAAACTTGCCTGTCTTGCTGCCCGTACACCAGAGAGAGAGAGAGAGAGAGAGAGAGAGAGAGAGAGAGAGAGAGAGAGAGAGAGAGAGAGAGAGAGAGAGAGAGAGAGAGATGAAATGAAAGGAAATGTTGTATTAACGTCTTCAAAAGGCCAGAGTGACCTTTGAGACCAAACTGATACAAAAGTGGTGAATCTGTTACAATGTCTGAAAAGTGTGAAAGTGTGAAAATAAATGCGAAAAAACTAAATACAGATAAACTTCTTTAGGAGCATTCTGGGTGTCTGGCTAGAATGCTTCTAATCCTTTGTTGTAGTCTCCTCCGGTGAAGTGTGCTTCTGCATCTCGGTCATGGTCGTCTCGATTTCCTAAGCTCGATCGCCCTGTCAATGAGGGTGCCTTTGGTATGAATGTGGGTACTCCTTTGTGCTCGCTGCTGGCCTCTTGCTTCTCCTACCATTCCTGCTTCTTTCGATCCGAAGAAATCTGTGATCTGCCTCTGAGGCTGTAGTGCTAAAGGGATTGGACAAATGAAAAGCCAAAGGTCAGACAAATGAAAAGCCAAAGGTTGGACAATTGAAAAGCCAAGGGTCAAGGGCACCCAAAAGGCTAAGCATTTACCTATATAAAGACCTCTTGAGGGCATTTGTGGGGATCATCAATTTTTGGACTATCGTTCTCTTTGAGCATTTCTTAAAGATGACAAAGGCTTGAGTCTTGTAAAGATCAAGAAGGCTTTGACCATTTGTGATAACAACTTGTATTGGCCATCTTTTGCAATGTAAAAGAAATATCCTTCCGGAGCGCTCGTCTTGAGGGCCAACGCTTCTAGGGAAGGAATTCTACCTTCTTGTGTCTCATGTTTGGTTTCTCTCTCTCTCTCTCTCTCTCTCTCTCTTTTCGAGTAGAAGTGTTTGCTATTGTGATTCACCTTGTGCTTAACGTACATAAAGGTTTCAATGGTATCAAAGCCCTGTTGATTGTTCTTCTACGAATAATCCGATCCTTCCCACAGTAGCAGAGCACGATGGTTTCAGAGTCTACCTCTCACGAAAGTGAAGAGGAGAACAACAATGAAGAAGTAGAGCTCGGGAACGACATCAAAGAGAAGGATCTTGGAGAGGATGTTTTCTCTGAGGCGGATGATGAAGAAGTAACTAAAACAGAAAGCATGCAACTTAAGCAACAATTTCTTGCTGCTACTAAGCATCCAAAGCTTTCAAAGTTCATTCCGGTAAAGGATCTTGATACCTCATTTTCCAAGATAAAGGAGGCTTTGCAAAAGTCTCAAGAAAAACACAAAAAGGCAGCCGATAGCATCGTAGAGACATGCAGCTTAAAGAGAATGATTGGGTGCTACTCAAGTTTAAGAAAGCACGCCTCAGAAAGAAAAAGGGCAAAGAGAGGCTTTATCCAAAGCTAAGTATGCGATACCATGGTCCTTTCTAAATTAGTGAGCAAATCAATGATGTTGCTTTCAGATTGAAGCTGCCATACCATTGGAAGATTCACAATGCTTTTCATGTGAGTCTTTTGCATCCTTTTAAAGGATAAGTGCCAGAGGATATGATTGCTGATGAGCAACCTGAAGTTGAGGAAACAGAGGAAATCCTTCAACCTGTACAGATACTAGCACACAAGGAAAGAAAGATTAAAGAAAAGCTAATCCGGAAATATTTGATCAAGTTTCGGAATTATCAAGTCTTGGATACCAAATGGATGGAGGAGGAGGACTTGGCAGATACTTCTCAATTATTAGAGCTTTACCTCGAGGCTTTTGGATTGGCTACTACTTTGCCACCAAGAGTTCATGATGATTTAACGGTTGAGTTTGGTATACTGTTGATAGAGGAGAGCTTCTCCACTGTCTTGTCACAGATCAACACAAATGATTGATAGTAGTTTTTACAAATTGGTTGCTATCCTTTTAGGGGTGTTGAGTTGATAGTACTCTGCCATCACTATGTATTTTGGTGAAACTTGTAACAAGAATGATTTACTCTCTCATTTTGACTAATGTCTTATTATTTGATTGAGTATGATTGGATGGAATGATGGCAGCATTCTATCTTGATGATGTACTAATTCATTAGAGACATCCGTAAAGTTCGAGTTAGAACTGGATGTGATGATTAGTATGGATAAATCTAGTGCATCAAAAGTTCCAATTTGGATGAGATAAACTGGGTATGTGGTTTTAGTGCATCAAGACATCCATCAAAGATCGGTGAGATCTGGATGTGATGGCTAATATTGCTACTTGAGGATATCAAAAGTTCTAATGACGATGAGATGGCTGGATAGGGATCTGATTGATTCCAGTGCATCAGAGACATCCATGAAGTTCAAGATAAGACCTGGATGTGATGACTAGTTTGATTGATTCTAGTGCATATGGAGCATAGTGGTTTGTACCATTCATGCATGTACTTGATTGATTGACTAATTGATAAATATTTTTGTGTTACCCTTGTTCTGTTTTGCAGATGTAATCGAGGACGATTACTATTTTTTCAACGGGGAGGTATGTCAAAAATCAGCCCTAAAAGTGAGGCGCGTAACACAAATCAACCCTAGAAAGAAAGTACGACCAATTGACTGACGGTAAAGTCCAAATCCCTTCTATGCTTGTACGTAGGTTTCTTATATCTTTCCTGAGAGCGTAATATTGCTCTCTTAACTTGCCCATAGGTAGTGTCCATGTTTGGAACAAACTCATTTACTAGAAATATCTTATCCTTAGTTAAAAGGATTGGTGGAAGCAAAGGCTTACCATAATGAATCTCAAAATGTGCCTTCCCTGTAGATGAATGTACGTATTGTTATATGTGTATTTGATAAGGGGAAAATGCTTTTCCTCGTCGGACTGTCTATTCGACACATAGAATTTTAATATATCCAATACTATGGAATTGGCAATCTCACTTTGCACATCCGTTTGGGGATGATATGTAAAAGAAAAATTCAACTTCGTACCAAGGTTGTTAAACAAGGCACGACAAAAATTTCTTGTCATGCGAGGATCTTGATCACTCACAATAGACTTGGGCATCCCATGATGCTTGAAAATCTGTGCTAGAAAAACCCTAGCCATATGATCTGCTTTGATCGTTTTCTTGACTGGAATAGAGTGAGCTTGCTTGCTAAACCTGTCTACAAAGTACAATGGTCCAGATCGCATCATTTCTATCCTAGTCTACTGTCTTAGGGATAAAATCCATGGCAATACTCTCCCAAGGTTGATCGGGCATAGGCAAAGGTTGAAGCAACCCCGGCGTCTTATGCCGATCGTACTTGATTTTTTGGTAAACTAAGCATTCCTTGACATATTGATTGATGTCTGATTTTAGGCTTGGCCAAAAGAAATATCTTTCCAATGCTAAGGTCATAGGGAGAATACCCCGGTGACCTGCATAAGGCGAAGCATGTGCTTTATCCATGGTTGTCTTCCTCAATGGCACCGCCATGAAAATTGCTTGGTGGTGGTAGAGGTAACCATTCCGAATTGAATAGGGATATTCATTTTCTCTGTTCCGTAGCTTGCTCCAAATGGAGTACAAGTCTGGGTCATCCGGGTACAAGTTCGGAAGTGATGTTCTTGGTGATACAGGAGTGATTGCATTCATCTTTGGCCGTCTAGATAGTGTGTCCGTAGCCACGTTCTTACTCCTAGCCGTGTGAAGGATCTGGAAACAAAACATGGACAAGAAGTTTGCCCATCTCATCTGTTTCTCAGATAATTTTTGCTATGTGAGGAAATGCCGTAGACTTTGGTGATCAGTTTCGATCACAAAGTTTGCTCCTAGAAGGTTAAGCTTCCAGGTAGACAAGGCCATCGCATACCCAAGATATCACATCCCTTGATGGGTGCCATAAAAGTGATTTGTGGTCCTTTTACTCGCTAATCCGGAGACTGATTTATCCTTGCATGGGAGTGGCATTGGTGGTCAACCCCTCAAATGTTGATCCTGATGTGACCGGAGTGCCTTGTTGAGCCTGTGTGAGGTCCAAACGTCCTGCAATATCCAGTGAGATAAAATTGTCCGTCAATTCGGGATCATAGAGGTTCAATACCTACTGGTTATTCAGAGAACCCTAGCCCTTTAGAAGATGACGCTTCCCTTTCTCTGTTTGTGTATTCCCTTGTACATGAGGAATAGAATTCAAGCTCGGTTGGGTGGGTTCCTTCTTCGTTTGTTCTTTCTTTGAAGATGCTTGTTCTTGCCGTTGCGGTCGAACAGGGCAGTGAGGCTTCGTGTGTCCTTTCTCTCCATAGTAGAAACATCTTCCTTCTTCTTTGAAGGTTTGTTGTTAAAACCGCTTTCCGGCGTCCTATGGCTTCTTAAGCTGATCTGATTCCTCAGAGGGACGCTCTTTGCCTTGATTCCCATTGTCATCATAGACCGCTCTTTGTCGTGTACGATATGTGCTTTGTTCCATCCTTTTGGGGGTACCAATGGAATGTAAATCCTCGGCAATGATTGCCGACTCCATCATCCGCTGAAGGGTGTCACGGGAATACACCTTCATACTCTTTCAAAGCTGTGGTTGAGGGCTTGCTTCAAACTTCCGCATCTTTTCCTAGTCGGAAATCTTCATGGAATGAGTTACTTTTAGAAGAACCAACCAATACTTGTCGACATAGGCCGTGACTTTCTCAGGTTTCTTTTGGGCGAGCCAATCCCATTCCTTCTGGATAACCTTCTCGAAGTTGGGCAGAAGGAATTGTTCATAAAATTCAGCTTTGAAGTGAGTCCATGTTTTGGCTTGAGTAACTTTCAGAATCTTGGCCAGTCATCAGCTGCTTTCCGTCTCCTTGAGATACATCCCAACATGACGCGACTTGGATTTTTTGTTAAAGTTTCCGTTGGCAAAGCAACTCTAAAGAGTCTGATAAAAGACAGTGCCTTGGAGATCTCTTTGTCTTGTGTAACTGTCAAACTCGTCAAGAGATTTCACATCTTGTGGTGATGTCAGGCGCACATCTAACCCTATGTGCATGTGGATAAGCTAACTCCTATTGCTAGGGTTTAGGACAACCTATGAAGTGTTTTGGCACCCTGGTGAGCTTGTACATAGGACGTGCATGTCCAGGCACTTTAGATTAGTTGCATACCTTCTGATTGCACATGAGCATAGTGAGTGTCTGCTACGTGTAGGCACTGGGAAGTGTTCCCATATAGTTGCATTAGTATCCAAACTAGGTATTTATCTAGCAGGTGAACACCTCTTATATATGAGTTTATTAATTCATTAAGTGACATTTCACTAGGATTTTTATCGGCATTGCCCGACCGAGCTTTGATCCCATATATAAGTGACCCCTAGGAGTCACTTCTCAAGCATAAATCAGTACCCTCAGTACCAGCACCAAGTACTACGGGAGCACCAAGTACCCGTAGTACCTCAGCATCTCTGGCATTTTTGCACCAGATCAGGCCATCAACACCAACGTTTTCAGATTTCAGCCCTAGCCTCATCGTCAGATTGTAGTCCCAAGCTAGATCAACCCTAGCGTTTTGCATTGTCAGCCCTTAGCCTCATAGATCCAAGCATCAATTATGATCAGCCCTAGCGTTTTGCATTTTCAGCCCTTAGCCTCATAGATCCAAGCATCAGTAGCAAGATCCCATTAACATCTCAACATATAGGACCATTGTATGAGCATTTGTGCAATGTAAAACAAATAACTTTCTAGCGATAGAGAGGGGGACCCTTGGTGGGAGTTTGGGACCCCATCTTGTGGTAGTCTCCTTTCTCTCTCTCTTTCACTCACAGAACCTTCACTCATTATCATTCGCTCTCTAGTCTTTGCACATCTCTCATTGAAGTAAATGGAACTCTCTCATGAAGTAAAAGGAACCTTGAGCACTCATATTGAGCATTCACCATCAATCACTTCCACTACACATTACAAGTAACACTTGCGGTTGTCCTTTTTGAACTTGGTCTTCTCCTTAGTATCATGAAAGAAGTAGTAGGCGCTCTTCTTAGAAGAACGTTTAGATACTGTACGAGAAGTAGAGGTAGTATAATCAGGAGGGTATGAATGGAAGAGATAGAGATCCTTGCTTTAATTCAGCAAAGAGAGTCTTTTTCTTGGCCTTTTCTTTTTGTAGGTCGTTTGTTTCAATCCGGAGATCCCTTGTGTGCTACGACACCTCTTTTGGTACTTTCCTCCTGCGTGTTGTTACCGCCGGCAGTGTTTTCCTGAGGCCCCATCGGCATTTGTTCCTTGCGGCCTCAATTCCATCCAAAACCTTCTGCACAACCGCTAGCGTGAGAAGCTGCTGCAATTCCCCGAGTTGAACTCGTAATTGTTGAAGTCCTTCAGTGGTTCTCCCTTGACTCGTCACGGTTCTTCTTGTTCCTTCCCACAATCGTCCTCCTTTGCAAGAAAGAGACGCGACTGAGCTTTGATGCCACTGTCACAAATGGGAGTGAACACGAATAAGTAATAAGCTACAAATGAATAGAATATTGATTAAACGAGACGAGGGAGAAAATTGACACAGTATTGGGGAACCAGAAGATGGGCGGGTCCCCCCTCGTAAAGAGAATCTTTATTGAGGGAGAATCTTTTTTTTACAAGCACAAGAGCCGGAGAAACCCCTCCGTTCTATTTCACAGTTCCTTTCGGGAACTCGAGAAGCAAGCTCTCTTCTCAGATTCCTTTCGGTATGTACTCAGAGCATGGAAGCTTTGCAGGCCTTCCCGGATTCCGTTTCCGGAACCGCCGAGCGGGCCGAAGCCTCCTTGCCCTCTTCTCCAAATCGGAGTACCTACAAAACACAAATACAGCAGCAAAGACTTGAAAAAACTCATGAACAATTGTCACTTGCTACTCTCGGCACGTAAAGCAACCTTCCTTCGTAGAACCGTCGCGAACACTCGCAAGTTCCCGACGGCAGTCTCCTTCTCCTTCTAGCATTGGCTTCTCACTGCTGCAATAGGAGGTGCCTGGCTGCTTTTATAGGCTCTAGAGGCCCTCAGGAATAGGGTGGTGGCTGGTGCTTTTTCCCCGTGTCTAGAATAGAGGTAGAGAGAGAGGATGTCTGACGGAAGCTTTAGAGAGAGGAGAGAGAGAGATTGCTGGCTGCCTGCCCACCCTGTTATTAGCAGATTGGGGGACTCCTCTGTTTTTCATGCTTTATTTTAAAGTGGCAGCCGGCCACTTATAAAGAAAAGTGTGAACCTGTTTAAAAACTAAAAAAAAAACTTGTGAGCTGAAAGCGGATGCTACACTGCACTTCTGAGGCGTCCTTGTTTGCAATCGCATGCACAAATGCAAGGCAGACATAGGCTTTATTGCGAGAAAGCATTTGCTTTTGCGGAAAGCACTTAAAAACATCTTGCTTTTTATCAAGAGTTTCTGAGTTCTTGTACTTGTATCTTTACGTGTAATCCTTTACCAAGCTCAGATTTCCTCCTAGACCAATGGAATATTCCCTGTCCGATGCTCCCGTCATCCTCCTTGTGACACATCAGGAATATCCATTCGTTCTGTCCCACCGAACTTACGGAACAACTCCTTCACGACGCTTAATGTCACCCATCATATGACACAACGGAGATGCCCGTTCCTGATGGTTTTTATCAATTCAAGTAGACCTACAATTCCTAACTTTAACAGGTTAAGTGTACGCATTTGAATATCCTAATTTCATTAAATAGAAATTACTCAAAAAAATAAGAAAATAGTTTATTTAGCAACAACAACAGTATCCAGTCATCTCAGAAATCTTGATACACTAGAATCACATTCATTTTACTTTTACTTAGCCATCACATCTAGATCTCACTGATCTCCGATTGATGTCTGAATGCACTAAGTTGAGTTCATTCATCAGATAAAATGCTGCAGACATTTTATCTTTTCATCACGTACTCTAACAATATACACATGAAAGAGCATGTTCAATTCCAAGAAATATCCAGTTCAATGTATATATTTTGATTAAGGCATTCCGCAAAATGCTGTCAGCCTTCTTTGATGAACTATCAATTGATTCCCTTGCTTCTTCGGAATTCTTTGATGAACTATCATCCGGTTTCCTTGGTTCTCTCTTGTCTTTAGACGAATCTTGCCCCCTTGAGGTGGACACTCGCTTGTCCGTAGGATAGGTTAATGAGCCGGCATGCAGACCAAAACCTTCCGTGGCATGTCCCATACGTCTCTAAATGGAGTCAGACTTCTTTTGCAGACAATACTGTCAAATCTCTTTTCGCAATCCATAGCAAAACCGCTCAATCTGGTCCTTCAACGTGATCCTTCGAAATGAGGACACTGGCAAATAGGTATCCCCAAAACCTCTGGCAATAGTCATCCAAAGTGTTTTCCTTATTCAGTCTCAGATGATGCCAAGCCGTGATGACATCTTCTTCATATTCTTCTATTAACCAAGGAGAAGTGAAAACTCTCTTAAATTTTACCGCCTTCTTAGGTACTTCTCTATGCAACAACAGAGTAGACCACCATGCTTGTGCGTTTCCTTTCAAGTAAGATGCCGCCCTTCGTACCTTGGAGCGTTTCTAGAGAGGACCTCTTGAAAAGGCGGCGTCGAATTGCTGTATGAATTCAAAGTGTTTTCCTTATTCAGTCTCATATGATGACAAGCCGTGATGACATCTTCTTCATATTCTTCTGTTAACCAAGGAGAAGTGAAAAATCTCTTGGATTTGTTAACCAAGGAGAAGTGAACTCTCTTGAATTTTACCGACTTCTTAGGTGCTTCTCTGTGCAACAACAGAGTAGACCACCATGCCTGTGCGTTTCCTTTCAAGTAAGATGCCGCCCTTCGTACCTTGGAGCGTTTCAAGAGACGACCTCTTGAAAAGACGGCGTCGAATTGCTGTATGAATTCAAGGGCTCAATGGGTGTCGTGGTAGCCTGAAAACGTGCCAAACTTGATTGTTTGACCCCCATCATTGAACTCCGTGGTCTTCTTGTTCTTTATCTCATTATCCGAACTGTCAGCAGAGGACAAAGTCTCCTCCTCTGAACTGCTAGATGGCTTCCTGTGCTTGCTAGAATTTTTCAAGAATCTGCTTTTCTTACTTTTATTGCTTTTTCTCTCGCTTCTTCCATATTTTCTCATCCTCACTAGAGAAAGACAAACTGTGGGAACTCTTTGAAGTTTTTGAAGAAAAAAATAAATTTGGGACATTCTCGAAACGAGCACGGTTCTTGGATGTGCTTACCACTTCAAAAGTCGATTTTCGGCCCAAATAATTGGGGGAATCCGTTGATTTCCTCTTCTTTCGAGAGTGCTCTAAGCTTTTCATCAACTGATTTGTCGTCTTTTCAAGAGCTTTGTCAAACTCTTTCTCCGAGTATAGTTCATGTTTTTCTGCACACGGCTTTGCTTTCTGCTTCATTATTGTCTTGAGAGGAGAATCTATGGCCTCTCATCATCTAGAGTGAATCTCGTCAAGCGGGTAATTCTTCAGGTGATTTACATATTTTGGTTCTGTGGAGTACTTGATCAATCTTTTCATGCACGTGTCAACCTGCAGTCGATGTTTGAACTCTGCTCTGTTGAGATTTCATACCGGATTCTTGTCAAAATCTCTGCTGGTTTCTTTTGTTTCCATGCTTCTACTTAGATTTTCTTGATCTCCTTGTAGACTAACCGTCAGAGGGGTGCTCTCTATGTTGGATTCTCCACGAGAACCCATGTGTGCTGCAATAAGGATTGGATCCTTAGTAGAAGAAGAATCGTTCGGAGCTCTAATACCACTGTTACAGGCTTGGACACTCAAAGCGAGAAATCAATATGTCACGTGCACATCTAACCCTATGTGCATGTGGACAAGCTAACTCCTATTTCTAGGGTTTATGGCAGCCTAGAAAGTGTTACATCTCCCTTGTGTGCCTGTATGCAGAACGTGCATGTCTAGGCACTTTCGATTAGTTGCATACCCTCTGATTGCACATGAGCATAGCCAGTGTTTGCTATGTGTAGGCATTGGGGCGTGTTCCCATACAGTTGCATTAGTACCCACCCTAGGTATTTATCTGCATGTGAATCGAATAGTTCATAAACTTATTAGTTAGTGACATTTTTGCACCATTTTAGAAATCTTGGGATTTTTAGGAGGCATTGCCCTACCCAGCTTTTATCCCATATATAAGTGACCCTAGTGGTCACCTCTCCACAATAAGTCAGTACTCGCAGTACAAATACCAAGTACCCGCAGTAGCTCAGCACCTCTCCGGCTGTTTTGCACCAAATCATCTAGCGTTTCTAGAATACATCCCATCGTACTAGATCAGCCAGCGTTTTTCAGTTTTCAGCCCATCCCCACCACCGGGGATAGCAGATCAGCCCATAGCCTGGTCGCCATGGCAGATCGTAGCCAGAATCCCTAGTGTTTTTGCATTTCAACTCTTATCCTCGCAAATCCAAGCGCCTATAGCAAGGTCCCATCAGCGTCTCATCATTTAGGACCATTGTATGAGCATTTGTGCAATCTAAAGCAAATACCTCTCTAGCGATAGAGAGGGTGGCTTTGAAGGGGGGTTTGGGACCCCATCTGGTGTCAGTCTTCTCTCTCTCTCTCTCATACACACACACACACACACACACACACACACACACTGAACCTTCACTTGCAGTTTCATTCTCCTCTCTCTCTAGTCTATTCACAACTTCTCATGAAGTAATAGGAACTCTCTCATTCAATAAAAAGAACTTTGAGTATGCAAAGAGCACTCATCCCGAGCATTCATCATCAATCACTTCCGCTGCACATTACATTGGCCCCTAGAGTCCAACTCTTTGAGACTTTGTGTGTAGATGCTCTGTCGAAGAGTGGCGCTTATACTTATAAATAGTACAAGGGTTGCCAAAAAGCCGAGCCCAAAAGATCTTATCCAAAAGCATCTGCTCCCAAAAGCGTGCGCAAACTCAACCCTGCAGTCAATGCAAATTGCGAAAATCCGTACAGCCTGCCATGTGTCATGTTGGCGTGATTTACAGAGGCATGAGGCAACCCGTACGCTTTTGAAAATTAAGTTCTAGGCCCCTCAACTGGCGGTCTTCAAGTCAATAGGGGTTTAGGTTTTTAAACCCTAACTCCTTAGGCCTCTCGGCCACATCTTCCGGGTTAAAGTTTTCAAACTCTAACCACTTGTCCTCTCGGCAAGTTCCTCAAGTCCCCCCCCCCCCCCCCCCCCCCCCCCCCCCCCCCCCCCCCCCCCCCCCCCTCCCCTCCCCGTCCCTTCTTGAAAGAATTGTAATCGCCCTCGATTAGGCCTGCAAAACAATCGAAGGACAAAAACGATCTTCAATAGACACCTACTCTATGTACCCATGTACTAAACTCCACAAATCTTACACTTTAACAAAGACATTAGTCATTGATGAGATCACATTTTTGTCAAGGGTCTGTGATAGCAGTGTTACAAGCTTGAGACACTCCAAGCAAGAAATCAATAGTAACACACGAATAAAATCTGCAAATAAATGAACTTGAATAGAGGGAGAGTCGACAAGGAACGGTGGAATTAGTCCCCAGATGCACTGGCCCCAAAGACGGGCACCGCTTTTGGTATTTCTTTATTATTGCTTTGCAAAGGTACAACATCCCAAGGGTCCAACTCTCTCCAAGACTTTGTTGAAGAGTGTGTAGCAGGGCTACAGTGTCACTTCACAGGGCAGACAGTTGGACAGTTGGCTACATTGGGTCTGGTTCACACTGGACGGACCCTCTGGACGGACCTCTGGTCTAGGGAGTGACACGTGGCAGGGTACCTACCGACGGTGGTCTTGTGGACCTCGTGGCCAGGTCACCACATGGCTGACATTATGAGCCGTTGGTGGCTCTTTATGGTGGTACATATGAGTAGTAGCGGTTGGTGATGTTATCATCTTCTTCACCTTTGATCTTGTACGTAGTCGTCTAGAACGAGTCTTACAAAGAGCACTGCTTCACCATCCCTGCACATCTGAGCCTCGACACCCCATTTGTACCTGTGAGTCCTGGGCTGGAGCTGAGTGTGCTGCCACGCCAGAGTCTGTACATGGTTCTTTGAGCGAGTCGAGTCCACATGTTCTGGTCCACTGTTGTGTCTCTGTTGTTATCCATTGTTTCTGTGTTTCATTCTGTTTGAGAGAGTTTCCATTTGTTTGAGTGAGATTGTCACGCACATTGCACTGAGGGGCACCCACACTGTAGAGAGCACGACACATTATCCGCTCTACAGAGTGGCCCTCGGGGCACTTATAAACAGTACAAGGGTTGCCAAAAAGCAGAGCCCTAAAAGATCTTATAAAAAACCATTCATCTCCAAAAGCATCTGCTCCCAAAAGTGTGCGCAAACTCAGTCCTGCAGCTAGGGCAATTCACGAAAATTCATGCAGCCTGCCATGTGTCATGTCAGCGCGATTTACAAAGGTAGGAGGCAGCTCTTACACTTTTGAAAATTAGGTTCTAGGCCCCTCGGTCAATGTTCTTCAAATTAGTAGGGGGTTAGGTTTTTAAACCCTAACACTTAGGCCTCTTGGCCACATCTTCTGGGTTAGAGGTTTTAAACTCTTAACCCCTTGTCCTATCGGCCTGTTCCGCAAGTTGGGCATCAACTTGTGACATAAACTTTCCTTTTTCCAGGAACAAGGTTTTCGAAAGTTGAAAGTGCTTTGGAATTAAAAAATTTCTTCTGAAATTAGATGAATATGGTCTCTTGGGACATTCATACCAATGATGATCACTTGCACAAATGATGCAAAGTCCATCAACAAGAGGCTTTCTGAATAATGGAACACCCATCTTGAGAAAAATCATGTCCTTTTGTCACAAACTGGTGATGTGGCTGGCCCTTGGATACACCCTCAGACACGCTGCCCGGATATTGCGCCGACAGGTTGACATGTAGCCTTGTACGCACGCCGCCGCAATTTCCGCTGACTGCTCCGCAAAACACACTGGGTTGTTGACGTGGCAGAATGTATGGAATTCCGTAATTCGTGCTGGCTGCTTTTCGCTGGCAGATTTTGGGGATCATTGCTTTTGAGTTATAAAGCTTTCGAATTAGAGATTTTTGGGGCTCTGCTTTTGGGCATCCCTTGTAACTTTTCTAATGAACCCGAGGGGGCTCACTCTGTAGAGCATATGGACGTAGAGTCTGAGAGTGAGCACCTACCCACTCTCTTGTACTTTGAACACATATTAATACAAAAAGAAATACCGAAAGGGGTGCCAGTCTCTGGGGCCAATATCTCTAGGCACGGAACTACGCTGGGCCGTGTCGACCTAATTGTGAATTGTGAACTGTTTTGAAGTGAATCTCTGTTGTGTCGCGGTAGAATCTTGACTTGGGGTGTCCAAGTTTGTTACGGTGGTATCAGAGCGCTGCCAATTTCTCTTATACCGGAAAATCTGATCCTTTTCTCGTGACACTTATGGATTCCAACAAAAATCAATCGACTTCTTCTGCATCTGTGAGTGCGGGAGGAGATCGTGGAGAAGATTCTCATGAGCAATCAGAAGAGTACGGCCCACCTCGGCCTACTCAGTCTCAAATTGAAGAGATGGAACGTTGACAATTGGTCGACGAGGCAACAAAGTAGATGATTAAAATTGCGAAGAATCCAAAACTTACAAAATATTTGACTCAGCAAGCCCTCGTAGAAGTGCATACCCAGTGGCAGAAGGCCACAGAGCCACCCATCAAACCGGCACTCAAGAAACCTCCTCAGAGGATGTTTACAGAGCAAGAATTAGAAGAGGTGGTTCAGACACAGATCAACCGGCTTTTGGATGCAAACAATAAAGCCAAAAAGCACGATAAAAAGCATAAGAAAGGAACTGACTTCTCGGGTTATTTGGCTCGTCAATCTACTTTTGCATCGGCAAGAAAGCAGGAGAAGCGTGTACGATTTGAAAGACTAGCAAGTTCTTCTTCATCTTCTTCTTCTGACAGTTCTTCTAGCTGTTTTGACTCGAGCGAAGAAGACAGAAAAGGCAAAAAGCGAAGCAAAAAGCAAAGCTTCGGAAAGGAAAGGCAAAGAAGCTTAAATTTCGCCCAGTTTCTGACAGTTCTACCGAGGACTCATCCTCCAACAGTTCGGACTCCGACGATCACATGTTTTATGCAAAGAAGCAGCATTTTTATAAAGCCAACCAATATGACTTCCTCGAGATTATACCATATCGGATGGGACCACAATCAGAGGCAGTTCTAGCGGCACCCGGATGGGACGTGGCCATTACACCTGTCATTGGCAAACTTCGGTTGCATTGTCATGGGTATTTAGGGCACGAGGACTTCTACATAATGCCCTCGGAAGGTTGTGATGTCCTCCTGGGAGTCCCTTGGTACCATAAGAACAACGCCGTGGTCGATTATCGGGCGAAGAAAGCGACATTGACAAATGAAAAGGGCCAAAAAATTGTACTTGATGTGAAATTGAAGGGAGAGTCTGTCTCTATTATATCGGCTTCAGCCGTTTTGAAATTAAGGAAATCCAGTCTGTTTGTTTACTTGATCTTTTTGAAAGAGTTAAATGATGAACACACAAGAAATATGTCTGAACTTGATGAAGAACGCCAAGATTTTCTCCACACTATTGCCGATTGCTTTTCTGAGGGCTTGCCTGGCGAGTTGCCACCAACTCGTCCTGAGGATCATACTATTGATCTGATACCTAGAAGCACACCACCGAACCGGCCATCTTACCGTGTGAGCCGAGCCCAGAATGAAGAGATTATGAACCAAGTGAAAGACCTCTTGGAAAAGGGTCTTATCCAGCCGAGTACTTCACCCTATTGCTCTTCAGTGTTGTTGGTTTTAAAGAAAAGACGGATCTTGCAGAATGTGCATTGATTATAGATCTCTCAATAAAATCACCATCAAGAACAGATTTTCGATTCCAAGGATCGATGATATTCTTGACCGATTTTTACAGGGATCCTCTTGTTTCAGCAGGATCGATTTGAAAAGTGGATATCATCAGATCCGTGCTGGGAGATGTCTTCAAAACAGCTTTTCGGACGAGCTTTGGTTTATATGAATTTTTGGTGATGCCTTTTGGCCTTACTAATGTCCCAACGACTTTTAACCAATTGATGGACAAGATTTTCAGAGAGTACAGATCTTTTGTTGGCACTTTCATTATAGTCTTCTCCAAGGATGAGGCAGAACATAGACAACATCTGCTATAGGTCTTTCAGGCATTGCGAGATCACAAGTTGGTGATCAATGCCAAGAAGAGTGATTTTTCTTACCGGAGATACACTTTTTGGGACACACCGTCTCAGCAGCAAGAGTCAGATGGACCCGCCGGCCAAGATTGAGACTATACGTGATTGGCTCGATTTGAAGAATATCCATGAAGTTAGAGGCTTCTTGGGCTTATGTTCTTACTACCGTCAGTTCATTATAAAATTTGCAGAGATTGCTTCCTCTTTACATATCTTGACACAGAAAGGAGTCCCTTTCTCGTGGGGACCCACAAAGGTGACTGCCTTTCTGACTTTGAAAGAGAAATTGACTATGGGACCAGTTTTGGCTTTTCTAGATTTGCAAAAGTCATTCGAAGTATATTGTGATGCTTGTGGTCGTAGTGTGGGTGCGGTCTTAATGCAAGAAGGCCATGTCATTGCCTATGAGAGCCGATTGTTTTCAAGGCCAGAATTGACAGCACAGATTTATGAGAAAGAGCTTTTGGCGGTTATCCATGCTCTTACTCAGTGGCGACATTACCTACTCTGAGCCGATTTTACGGTCTTCATTGATCATCAGAGTTTACGCTACTTCTTGTCACAGAAGCAACTATCGGAAAAGCAGATGCGGTGAGCTAACATCTTGTCACAGTTTCACTTCCAGATTGTCCATGTATAGGGACGTAAGAACTTGGTGGTAGATGCTTTGTCCCGCAAGCCGTTAGTCTTGGCTATTTTCGCGATTCATCAGAGAAGCTTCGAGGACATGGTCGATCAGTACGCCACAGATCTAGATTTTTCTGATGTATTCAATCGAATGCAGAATGGGGAGGTAGTAACGGGATCTTCCATTCGGGATGGCTACTTGATGAAGAAAACGATGTTGTGCGTTACACAGCCGTTGAGGGAAAAGGTTCTAACCGAATGCTACTGTCCACCATTTACTGGTCACCGTGGCATTGATACCACCTTGAAAGGTGTGGAGCAATACTTCTGTTGGTCGAGACTCAAGAAGGACGTGGACTATTTTGTACACAGTTGCTTGGTATGCCAGAAGGTCAAGTTTGACAGGCATAAAGCACACGGATTGTTACAGCCTTTACCCATTCCCACCCGCCCTTGGGAAAGTATTGCTGTGGATTTCATTTTTGATCTCCCGAAGACACAGAGTGGGCTTGATGGTATCTTGACTGTTATTGACAGATTTAGCAAGCAAGCTCATTTCATTCCAGTGAAAAGCCGGATCATTTAGGGAGACCGTTCATTGCCTAGATATTAGATTACATGGCATGCTTGAGACAATTGTCTCTGAGAGAGATCCCCGATTTACGAGTTTGTTTTGGAAGGCTATTCGGGAGAACATCAGCACACGGTTGCAATTCTCGTCATCTTTCCACCCGCAGACAGATGTGCAATCTGAGATTGCAAATTCAGTCGTACTGGATTCATTGAAGTCTTACATTTCTAATCAGAAGACTCAATGGGAAAAGTTTTTGCCCTTGGTGGAATTTGCCTACAATAACACGATTCACTCTTTGACGGGGAAGGCGCCATTTGAGATTATTGAAGGTGCTACGAAGGTTCCACCCTTCCTAAGCACGAAAGATAAGATTTTTGAAGCCTACTAGTACACGAGGGACTTGGACACTGCTTTTGCTAAGGTCCGGGAGGCTTTAGCTTAGGAAAGACACAAGAAGGCAGCAGATCGACACCGTCGCGATTTGAAATTAAAGGAAGACGATTGGGTGCTCTTACGATTTGAGAAGGCATGCCTGAGAAAGAAAAAGGGAAAGAAGCGGCTTTTTCAAAGCTTAGCATGAGATACTATGGACCTTTTCAGATAAAAGAAAAGATAAATGATGTCTCCTTTAGACTGAAGTTGCCCGATACTTGGAGAATTCACAATGCTTTTCATGTGAGTCTCTTGAAACCTTTTAAAGGCGATGTGCCCGATGATGGGGAGCCAAAGAGCAACCCAAAGTGGAGGAAAGCGAGGAGATACTCGTTCCAGAGCAGATACTGGCACATAAAGATAGAGAGATTAGAGGTAAAGTGATTAGGCAGTTCTTGGTTAAATTCAAGAACTCTCCTGCATTGGATGGGAAGTGGATGGAGGAGGAGGACCTAGCAGATACCTCTCAGATTGTGGAACTTTACCTTGAAGCATTTGGTTTAGCATAGTCTACTCCGATTGAATCCCGATTTCAGCATGGGTGAATCTAATGCAGTGGGCATGCACAAGAGGGGAGTCACTCCGCTCCTTTGTCAACGGATTACTCCGATTTTTGATATAGAGTCACTGATGTCCCTTTGGGTTTCAGGGATACTGCTGGGCTAATAGTATTTTGCTATATGACTTTATGAACTGGAATTCCCGAATATGAAAATATTGATTGATTTGTACTTGACTTGTTTGAGTGCAGGAACTGAAAGACGAAATGATTGCATCATTTCGGTCTCATAAATCTCTATAGACATGATTGCAGTATGGATTAGTTAATCCGGCATCTGTGAGGTTCCGACTGGATCTAGATGCGATTGCTAAATACGTTGCCGATTAATCATGGTCTGAGATTTGGAATGATTTTGAATGTGATTTGTCATGTGATGTCCTGTGATGTCAAGTGATGTCTTGTGATGTCCGGTGATGTGACTGTCGATTGGTACATGTGCTAGATGTGTCGTGTCTAGTGCGTCAGTACTAATAGTCAGTGTCTACTAAGACAGTTTATGGCCTCTGTCTTTTTTGCAGGCGTAATCGAGGGCGATTACAATTCTTTCAATAGGGGGGTATGCCACAAACTGGTGCCGTGGCTGGCCCCTGGACACACCCTTAGACATGCTGCCCGGATATTGCGCCGACAGGCTAACATGTGGTCTTGTATGGATGCCGCAATTTCCGCTTACTGCTACGCAAAACGCGTTGGGTTGCTGACGTGGCGGAATGTATGGAATTCCGTAATTTGCGTTGGTTGCTTTTCGCTGGCAGATTTTGGGGATAATTGCTTTTGAGTTATAAAGCTTTTGAAATAGAGATTTTTAGGGCTCTGCTTTTTGGCATCCCTTGTAACTTTTATAATGAATCCAAGGGGGCTCACTCTATAGAGCATCTGGACGCAAAGTCTGAGAGTGAGCAGTCAAAGACAAGGGTCTCTTTGGCTGGTCCTTCTTCGAATCTGCAATCCAAGATGAACTAGGAATAAGAAGGTGATAACAGTCACAAAATCGTGACATTCACATTCGTCCAACAAATCTTATTTGCAAGGTTTTCGGGAACACGGACGGGGAATGGGGTCGACGCTAGCAAAATTGAGGTGACAAGGATGGTGCAAAAAACGGCCAAAAAAAAGAGAGTAGATGGTGCAATGATGGATACTAAATGAGAAGTATATGGCATATGCCTCCAGGGCTCAAATTGGTTAAGTTAAATGATATTGCCTGTGAATGCCCACTTGAGCCTTGTCCTTGGGGATGAAGATTGGAATTGAGAAGAGCAACGGGCAATGGCATGAAGCCTTGATAGCTTCAGGCAGGCTTAACCAACGAGCCTTGGTGGTTTGGCTCTGTAGCCCATTGTGAACTGTAGTTTTCCGTTACTGCACCCAAATGCAAAACCTTCTGCTTTCATGAAGAAGCGAACTATTTTTGGACACGTAAAAACAACAGGATGAGAACTTGGAAGGGTGAAGTATTTAATTTTATTCCTGGATTTTCTTTTTTGTTCAGCATGTGCGTACTGTATTTTCACATGGGAATTGTTGATAGCATGCTGTTCTTCATCATGATGATTATGTGTCTAAATCTGCAGCATGGTTCTGTTGTTTTGTAGGGTATTGAAAATGTCTACACTCAGCACCAGCCATTACTTTACCAGACAATAGAGAGTATTGTGAAAGGGAGGCTGCGTGATATAGATTATCCGTTTGTAGGGAATCACTTTCAACATGGAAGGTTTGATTTTGACCTTCTGATTCTTTGTTTTATTCAATAAACTTAAGCAGATTTTCTCATATCTGAGTAGAGTGTATATTTTTGCTTTTGGTAGACCTCAGGATGTTGTCATATTCATTGTTGGAGGTTCAACTTACGAAGAAGCTAGGACTGTGGCTATGCAGAATGCCGCCAATAATGGGACGCGTGTGATTCTTGGTGGTTCTGTTGTTCTCAACTCAGCCAAGTAAATATTTTCTCAGACAGGGTTCTTTATAGTGGTTTCACTTGCCATTTTATTGACATCCTGTTTGGATTTTATGTGCCATCTTATTTACATCCTGTTTGAAGATTCTTGGCTGACCTAGAAGACATTCAGCGTCTTGGACGTGCCAGTGTAATATGATTTGCAGGTCAGGTTCCTCTCTCTCTATCTCTCTCTCTCTCTCTCTCCCCCCCCCCCCCCCCACACACACACACACACACACACACATACACACACACACATTCGAGTAGAAGTGGTCCCATTGCCACTTCCATAACATGTATTCGAGTAGAAGTGGTCCCATTGCCACTTCCATAACATGTGAAACCACAGACTAGTGTGTTTTGATCATTTAAGGCAACATGACCATGCTTATTTGACAGGTATTCAGCTAAAGCAATATTTTATGGCTGAGGCATTTGATAGCTTGAGAAGGGTCCTCTCTCTCTCTCTCTCTCTCTCTCTCTCTCTCTCTCTCTCCCCACCATTGCCACTTCCCATAACATGTGAAACCACAGAACTAGTGTGTTTTGATCATTTAAGGCAACATGACTATGCTTATGTGACAGGTATTCCGCTAAAGCAATATTTTATGGCTGAGGCATTTGATAGCTTGAGAAGGGTCCTCTACAGTCCGATCCAAAGGATGGAAGAAACGAGTAATTTCACAAATAAACACGACTCATGGACACATGCACATGGAAGGGGAGCCGTGATACCGAATTGGTCTATTAATGCGGATATAGATGTGAATGTTTGAGCCCTCATGAAGATGCCATACCATATTTCAAAATGCTCAACCATCTACAACTCTCAACAGCTCAATAGTGATACAGAAACTCTAGTGAACTCATAATTGGAACAACACCATTGTAAGGCTACCCAAGATTCACATAACTGTCATTTGCAGCAACCTCACTAGTAATTCTAGGTATGAGGAAGAAACTCTTTGTATACTTTCCTCGATAAATGTACGTCATTTTCAGGTTGTACATCACATCTCTCTCTCTCTCTCTCTCTCTCTCTCTCTCTCTCTCTCTCTCTCTCTCTCTCTCTCTCTGTGTGTGTGTGTGTGTGTGTGTGTGTGTGTGTGTGTGGATAGTTTCCTACGACGTTAAAATTCTCTTCTTCTTTTCTCTCTCTCTCTCTCTCTCTCTCTCTCTCTCTCTCTCTCACTGTGGATAGTTTCCTACGACGTTAAAATTCTCTTCTTCTTCTCTCTCTCTCTCTCTCTCTCACACACACACACACACACACACACACACACACACACACACACACACATTTTGCAAGAAAAGGAGGGCTTGAAACCCTTTGTATTACGTAATCAAGCTACAGAAGGCATTACATGAGTCGGTAGGTAGACCAATATGAAGGGATTGAAAATGCCAAACCCTTGAAATATCCAATGACTACAAACCAGGGGCAAAATTGCCAGTGATACAAAGAAAGAAAAGATGGGTGATATATTGAGGGCTAGGAGGAGAGGAGTATTGGAGGAATGTAGCAGAGGGCTGAAGTAGAAGCGAGCCAGCTAGACGTTGATGAGGAGGCATAGAACTCTTTAATATTTAGCTTTGGATCTCCAAGGCCTAACGATGCATCCTGGTAGAATAAGCATCATTACAGCCAAAACTTTGCACCAAAACTTAAGGGGAGATTCATAAAGCCATTCTTGGCAATAATCCACAGGGCTATGGCACTCTGCAACTTGCATAAGCAAAAGCATGAGATGGAGTAAGCTGAAGAAGAGGGTGTATGTTCCAACTACCCAACACTCGAAGACCACCACAAGCTTGGAATACCTAAAAATAGTTTTTAAAAACAAGGAAAATTAATTAGATACGAAAACATGTAGCGTGCGCAATGCGCATGCGCACACCCCACCCTCAAGCAAACCAATAGACACATGTAGAGTAACATGCAAGCATGCAATTGAAACACACCTACTCAAAACGAAACAAGAAGCAGTCACAACGAACAAACAAGCAAACAAAGAGGCAATCGAAAGAGAAAACCTGCACAGGAACGAGATTGAGAAAGCAAGCAAATGGGGGGGTGGGGAGGGTGGGTTGATAAGTGTAGCACTCATAATGATAATCAAGCAATGATCAATGGCACAATACACAATCTGAAAATAAATTAAAATTATTCACCATAAACTCACACTAGAAGTGTCTACAATATGGGCTATTTAAGTAGCAACTAGTATAGTACAATGTAGTAATACTAATGAGTCTGTCTCTAGGAGGCACCAAGAGGCACCCCAAATTACCTCAAATTCAGCTCTACAAACGTGAGAATAAGCCATGAAGCTAGGGAGGTGGTTTGGTCTTATGTACAACTCATTTGGATGCTAGTACACTCATACAAATCACATGGACGTCACATGACAAGTTGTTACATAGGCTGGAGGGAAAATACACACCATATGTTGGTGCACGAGCCAAAGGCAATAAACCCAACAACCCTCTCCTTGGACTTTGGGATAGTGAACAAACTGTATTGAAACTAATGTAATAGAGGCTATTAAAGCCACACAAACTATGCCCCACAGGCTACAAACATGTCTTAACTTGATCATGGTATCATATAGACCGAAGATCTGTCCTATCGAATAGAGGCCGATGATCAACCATATTCTCTCCAAAATGTCAATGTAATCATTCTCCTCCAATGAACAAGGAGATTGCTCCCCACTTCTTCCTTGTCTTCATCATCTTTGGTTTTTGTAAGGTCGGCTTGTCCTTTGGATTGCCGGCTGCTGGTAACTGTAAGGAGATTGCATCATGTGGTTATATTTCGTGCTACTGCTACTGTTACTATTGCTGCCTCTACTGTGACTTTGGAAAGTGGATGTCCTTTCTTGTCGCAATGCACACAAAATTTATTTTGGTAGCAATACTTGGAGAAGTGTCCAGGCTGGCCACATTTGTAACACTTCTTTTTATTGGATGCATTAGAAATTGCTAATGCCAATGAGGATGCAACAAACGATCGTGCACTTGCTCCATTTGGTTTTGTTTTCTTGCTACCTCTCTTTCTCATGCAATGAGCTAACTACATGCTACAGAGTCGGTGCAAGGTCTTTCTCTTCCAAGACTATAACAATACGGTCAAATGATGGAGGTAATGCACTCAAGAGAACTGTCACTTTGTCTTCTTTGGGAACCTACAATTGATGTGTGTGAGTTGAGTAATGATTCTCATTAGTCTATTGACTAGACTAGAGACATCATCTCCTTGAAGCATGACTAACTTGTACAAACTTTTCTTCAAACCGATCCTACTTTGCCTTGTCTTTTCACCAAAATTTTTCGTTAGTATGTTCCGTGCTTCAATTGCAATGGTGCAAATGTCAATGAAGTGCACATAATTATCATGAAGTGTAGTGATAATTATTCCAAAGGCTTGCTCATCGTTGGCTTGAGCTTGTGCACTTAGTGCTCTAGTTTGAGTGCCCTCATTTATGGATGGTTCGTTTGATGGCTTAGGCTTGACAACATACCAAGTTGTATTTTGATAATTTGCCCTCGTAGCTTCGTTTGCCATGTTTGGAATCCCTCGTCATTGTATTTCTCAACACCCTTTTCTCCCATGTGCAATTTAAGGGGTCTTAATGCTTGGAGATGTTCCAAAGATAGTGGCTACTTCTTTACAGTAGCACGATGATTAAATCACTCCATGAATGAATATCGATGCATAGATTGAAAAATTGTTGTGCTAGGATGTGTATATTTTTGAAATTTATTGTTGGGTGTGTGTGTGTGTGTGTGTGTGTGTGTGTGTGTGTGTGTGTGTGAGAGAGAGAGAGAGAGAGAGAGAGAGAGAGAGAGAGAGAGTCGAGGAAATTTTCCTTTGATTTCAAACTCTTGAATAGTCGCTTGCTTGTGTGTTTGTGTGTGTGTGTGTGTGTGATGTGATTGATAATCAAGAAGAATCAAAGCCTAAGCTAGAGACATATAAAGTGTTGCGCACACAATTTCTTATGCACGAAGGAGGCTGAACAAGGTGGTCTTTGACATGCTGTTGGAGGAGGTATCTTCGAAGCTATTGATGGATATGTCAAAAGTAGCTTGGCAATGGAATGTTTCCATGACACAAAGGCTTTTAAGAAGTGAGTTCGTGTTAAAGTTTCTCCCAGGGGTGTGCATGGAGTACAACTTCTTCAAAAAGCATCACTGAATTTCCCCAACAAGCTCTTCATACATCTCATGAATGCTTGTTGTGGATGGACCTTGATATGTGGTGTTGCTTCATCGTAGTTTGGCCATTTTATGCAAGAGATCTTCATGAATGCTTGGTGTGGATGGACCTTGATATGTGGCGTTGCTTCATCGTAATTTGTTTATCATGTTGAAATTAGGGTTGCAGAGAAATGCACATAGCTTGGAGAAGACGAAGGAAGCTCAAGGCACACAACTGAGAGTGTTTTAATTAGTGTGCATTGGAAAGATTGATAGCCCTAGAGTGATGGGCGTATATACAATGCACGGGGGGAAAAACCTCCTAAAGAGGGAAAAAATGCCTCGGCGGTCCTAGTGTGTTCACACACATCACTACCACATGTATATGGTAACAAATCCCCCCCCCCCCCCCCGGAGTGATGCGGTGAACGAGTTGACTATAACTTTGCCACCCTTACCCTTACCACCTTTTGACTTGTTGGCCTTTGCACCCTTGCCCTCAGTTCCCATTGAGACCTTACTGTGGCAGCAATAAATGCATGGAGAGAGGGTCATTGCACCTTGCTTACACCCCAACATATACTTGAGTGTTTTCAAGTCTCGTGCCAAATGGCAATCAACTTGGAACATACCAAGACTTGAAACATGGAATCTCTATCTTGCTTGTTGTTGCCAAATGACATCAACGATTGCGGTGTGATTGAAATACCATTTCAGAGCCTCATGTGTCTCATGTGGGAGATAAAGAGTTGCCAGCCACCAAATATTCTTCTTTGATTAAACACCTAAACACGTGTTTCCCTTCTCTTTCACATTTAGCTCGACATTGACACCCACCAATGCCCTGCTCATCAACGTAACGCTTATCCTCTCAAGCGATTTACATTTAACAATTTGGCACTCATCAAGCTTCATAAAAAATATCACTTTTCCATCACACTCTTCCTATGTCAACCCATAAAATCTGAGTCTTGACTCTTGGAGCTTCAATGAGTGAAAATACACATTGTTGAACTCGTTGTAGCGGAAGGATTTGTTGTCTAATGGCATGTCATCCTCCACATACTGAAATCCACCCAGCAAGCTTGCAACATCATTATTGGCACACTTTTTTGCGACCCTAACATTGCAAGGTGCTGGCAGGATAGTGTGAAACTTCTATACAAAGCTTCATAGGCCTTGAAACTTATTCCTACACTGTCACACATCTCCATCATCTCTTAAGGAGACACAATGCTTATTACCTCACTAAAATACTTCTACCACAAAACATTAGCAATGCCAACATTGGATGGATCATCCAATAGCTCAACCAGCTCCTTTGGATTGATGATATGCTGCAGCAGAGCATATCCTATTGTTTGAGGATCGGAATCAATTTCCATCATCATCATAGGCAAGTTTTTGCATATTGAATTAACATTACACCAACCTGCAGAACATGTAGGAAATCAAAATCTTGCATCCGTATTCTTATTGAGTTTGATGTACATGTTTCTTTGGAGCTCCACCACTTGAGGATAGCAAGGGAATTGTTTGTCTCTTGCGCTTAAGAATGTGGTAGCCCAAGGGAACGTATGTGAGATGATCAATTCACTGACACATATTCTTTGAAGTGTGTTGTAGTTGAACATAATTGTCTAGTCGATGCTCCTGCTCTTCTTTTTTTTTTTGCTGTACTTTTTCATTGAGATTTTCCATCTCATCATCCAGCTGCTTCGTCTTCTTGTTCTCTTCCTCTCTAACTTGTTGTAGATCTTTTGTGGACTTCTCTTGCAATGATTAATAGGCAACAAAGAGATTTTTACTTGCTTTCCTTTCATTGACAAAAGCTGAATACAATCTCTACCAGTAGCCAAATAGGCTACCTCTTCCATCTCCAATAAAATGTAGAAGCTCAATGACATTACAAAAGTGTAGTGGTGCATTGGTCATTGGATCACTAGGGTAAATACATCCATCAACCCATAAGTTGATTGCCTTGCACACAATGCTTTGTAGCTGATGTGGAGCATTGAGATTTGATGTGCCAAGTCACACAGTAACGTACTCTTACTCTAAATTAGCATTTAATTGAATCATTCTGGCCTATTAGTAATGTCTTGTATTGGAGGGTGATTGAATGACATGTTTGTTAACTAATCAAACAAACAGAGAGAGAATGTGTAATGGTGACTGCTGCAAGCAGGGAAAGCTGGCTATGGAGGGAAAAAGTGGAGAGTACTCAGAGATAATAGAAAGTATTATGTTGTGGAAGGAAGAAAGAGAGGGAGTGTAGTTCACTCTCCTTTGTATTTAAAATGTTGATCATGAGAGCTTTAGAGAGAGAAATATTGTTGCACACAAAGGTAATGGATTTTTCCATTGCTCTCACCTGGTGCTGAGTGGGAGAAGCATGAGTGAGTGAGAGAGAGAGAGAGAGAGAGAGAGAGAGAGAGAGAGAGAGAGAGAGAGGGAGGAAATGGGGAAGAGAGAGATAGACATTAAAGGAAGAGAGTGGGAGAGAGAGTAGATCTGCAACCTTGGAGGATCTGCAACCTTGGTAGCATAGAATGTCCTTTTAATGATTGGGAGGTGGAAGTGTTGAGATAGAAAAGGGGGGTGAGAGAGAAAGAGTTGGCTCACATTTTAGAGAGAATGCAGTGAGAGAATATGCAAAATCTGCTTTTTTGGTAGATGAAGCTAAAAAGTGCTTCTTTTAATGAGAACTAAGTGAGAGAGAGTGTTTTATATGTTAGATAGAGAGGAGAGATATGGAGATATGGGAGAACGACATTTCAAAATTTAGTTACCCACCTCTCTTTTCGGTTAAAATAGCCTATTTTTAAATACAAAATATACAAATGGTATTTTTAAAAATCTCAGCATAGGCCTTTTTTCCCTCTCTTTTAGGCTTGGTCAAACTTGGCTTAAGCTTTAAGCATTTCCTTAAATTGCCAAATAAAGAGTCCCTCCTATTCCCCATTCCCTTCTTAATGGACTTCATTCAGAATGGAAGATATTTAGAAGGTTTATTCTAGGCAAACAAGAAAGCAGTAATCATCAAAAGTCTAAATTTCACCATCATTGGAGGAGACCTATAATAATTGGGCATAGATGGAGTGCTCAATATATGTGTACCTATGGGAGGAAGAATGCAAGTCATAATAGAGGCCCATAGTGGATATTCTAGAGGACATTTCTCCACTGATAGTACTTATAATAAGATTCTACAAGAAAGCTTATGGTGGCAGACTATGATGGTGGATGTCACATTTTTTTGTAAGACTTGTGACACCTGTCAAAAAATGGGAAGTCCTACAATAGCAGATTTGACACCCTTGACTCTGCTATAGCCATTGGGAGTGTTTATGAAATGGGGACTAGATTTCATTGGTCCATTCAAGAAAGTGACTCCTAGAAAGAACAGATAGATTATTGTAGCTACTTTTTATGTGAGCAAGTGGGTAGAGGCAAAGGCACTACCAGATAATACTATCAAATCAATTGTTGTATTCATATATGAGAACATCATCTGCAAATATGGTGGCCCATGTATAGTTTTAGATCAGGGCACTCATTTTATCAATGACACCATGGAGATACTCATGAAACTATTCTCAATTAAGCACAAGAAATCAACACCCTATTACCCAAGGTACAATGGTTAGGCATAAAGGAGCATTAATACAATCAAGACCATTCTCACAAAGATAGTTCAAAAAGAGCCACACCAATGGGATACAAAGCTCCAGATAGCATTATGGGCCTATCAAACTTCCTATAAAGTCACTACTAGTATGACACCCTTTAAGATGGTATAGCATAAAGGCAAGAGTCTCCGTGGGATTTATTATTCCCATACTGAGACTGGGAATAGAGCATGGGGTGGATTTTAGTCACAATATAAAATAGAGGTTGAATGCTTATTGCAGCTAGATGAAATCAAACAAAGGGCCATGCTAGAAGAAGAAGAAGTTGTTCAAGAGAGGAGGAAACATTGGCATGATTGGAAGATTAGGGTGAGAGAGTTTAAGAAGGGTGATCTGGTATTGCTATATCAATCAAAACTAGGACCAAAGAAGCCTAACTTGAAAATAGCATGGTCTAGACCCTACGAGGTTGATTGGGTATTCTCTAATGGAATAGCTAGATTACGGGACTTGTCTAGATTATTGTTGCTAAAATAGAGGTTGAATGCGTTATTGTTGCAGCTAGATGAAATCAAATGAAGGGCCATGCTAGAAGAAGAATTTGTTCAAGAGAGGAGGAAACATTGGCATGTTAGGAAGATTAGGGTGAGAGAAGGGTGATCTGGTATTGCTATATCAATCAAGACTAGGACCAAAGAAGCCTAACTTGAAAATAGCATGGTCTAGACCCTATGAGGTTGATTGGGTATTCTCTAATGGAATAGCTAGATTATGAGACTTGTCTAGATTATTGTTGCTTGGAGTTTACAATGGGGCCGAGAGAGAGAGAGAGAGAGAGAGAGAGAGAGAGAGAGAGAGAGAGAGAGAGAGAGAGATTTTATTATTGTCCTCGGAGGTCAAACATGACCTATGGGGCCAAAGCTACATGTGATGTGGTATGTGTATGGCTGATGAGTGACTCTCAATGCTCCAAAATTGTGGTGATGAGAGTCGCAATGGAGAGCCCACACTTTGGCTGGGAGAGGAAAGTGTGTAGGTCTAAGTTATGGCTGAAAATGTGAGAGAAGCAAGTTCGGATGTGACCAAAAAATGAGCACTCTAGTAGTGTGTGGTACCAGAGAGCCATTGTGAATCAGAAAGTGAACCACTAAACTAGCTTGTTCCACATCATGCCAATTCAGGATATGTACTAGCAATTGGCTAATCCAATTGATAAGTCTAGTGTAGTTATGAATCAAACCAAATCAAAACCAATACCATCTAACAACCTTAATGGTCATAGTCAATCATCAGTTAAGGTCGGAATCTTCCAGGTAAGCGGTAGGCGGCTAGACAAATACATGAATGACATGTGGCCAATGGCCAGAGATTTAATATTCATGTGATCATGTGAAATTTCTTGTGATCACATTGTTTATTATCACATTCACATAATCACAATTAATGTGATCACAAAAAATCCGGTAAGTGGTGATGTGGCAACCCACCAAAACCCCACCGGAGTATGCATTTTTTTTAAAGGCCTAATAGAAAGGTATTGTGAACCCTAGATTGAGCCTATCAAGAAATGAAAACCTCCAAGTGGACTTACCAAATTGGATGGTTTCTATAGGTTAAGGGAAGTCACGTGAATATTCAACGTGATCACGTATTTTGAAATGTGATCACTCAATGTTATTAACATTGATGTCTGATTTTCAAAACCGCGGCCGTAAGAACTAAACCCAATCGGGAAGGAGCACAATACCAAGAAAATGATAAAATACATTTTTTTTACATTCACCACAACCCCTCTCTATGCTTGCATGTAGTGGACCGCCCCTCAGTTTGGCCACACTCCTCCATTATCACCAGAGGACAGCTCCACTCTCTCCTGCTCGGCTCCGCCAACATCGTCTCTCTCTCTCTCTCTCTCTCTCTCTCTCTCTCTCTCTCTCTCTCTCTCTCTCTCTCTCTCTCTCCTCTGTGTCACCAAGCCCAATGGGTGCATAAAATGAACTTTCTCTAACTCCATGGGGGCCGCGATGCATGGACAAGATCTCTCTCTCTCTCTCTCTCTCTCTCTCTCTCTCTCTCTCTCTCTCTCTCTCTCTCTCTCTCTTTGATTCCCTCTCCATCCCTATGGAGGCACGCGAGCCAGCATAATAATAGAATCTCTCTCTCTCTCTCTCTCTCTCTCTCTCTCTCTCTCTCTCTCTCTCTCTCTCTCTCTCTCTCATTCACACCCTCACACACCCCATCTTCCCCCCCCCACCCCTTCCCCCCTCACCCTCTCCCCACCCCTGTTGACTCTCTTTTCCCCCTCTCGTTTCCTGTCGGCCCCGACAGCTCCATGCAACGTGAACAATCCAACTCTCTCCCATTCCAACACACCCACACCACACTCCATTCCCCCCCCCCCCCCGTCACCTCCCACTCACGCTCGCTCTCCCTCTCACCGTCTCTCTCGGCTAGCAGGCGGCAACCCATGCCAGCGTAGATTTCTCTCTCCCTATCTCTACACACACACACACACACACGCACACACACATACACCCTCACACACTCACACACCCTCTCTCTCTTATCTCCCCCCTGTTCTCTGTATACCTACACGTAAGCAGCGCATTATATATATATATATATTCATATAATAAATTCCTATCCCTCTCGTTCCCATGAGCACACATATGCACACACGTACATTCAAACATATACGTGCACACTCGTAAACACACAATACATGCACGCCATAGGCATCCACAAAAGGTTTTTTTAAAAAAACAAAGGGATTTGACATCTACGCCCAAAACCAAAGAAGAAGGACAGCAAAGTCATGTAGTGGAAACCTAAAATCAAGAAGTGGCACCAAAGGCATGCCCCAGCCGACCCTGAAACTAGCGAACGCGCTACACCGACCCACCAGCGAGGCTCGCCATTTGTTGACATCTCGTCCACGATGCATCTCCGTAGTAACATCCATAGGTTATTATTATTTTCCAGTTTCAATCCAAAAAATTTGTATAAGAACCCATTGTAAATTTCCACCTCTCTTTAGGTGATGGTCACAAAGGCCCACCTAGGAGATAGCATAAATAATGCAGCCTGCACCTATAAAAGGACATGGAGACGTCACTATCGGGATGTCAGTTTTTGGAATCATTTTGTGACGGGAATTTGGGAGAGCACTCTGGGAGAGTGGTGTAGCATTTGGGGCGATATTTGAGCACTGGGATTAGGGAAGTTAACCATGTGCACACACTGATGCCAAGGGTTGACACATACAAGAGTAGGTCTCTGCACATATGGAATTATCCCTAGAGAATGCACTATAGGCCTACCATCTCACTCTCTCTCTCTCTCTCTCTCTCTCTCTCTCTCTATCACCATGCTCGCCTTCTTGCCAAAACTAAGGCTTCTGAAAATATTGCATTGAATCAAGTTTCCCTCACACCCTGAGGGGTTTTCATCACCTACGTCTCTCTCTCTCTCTCTCTCTCTCTCTCTCTCTCTCTCTCTCTGTGTGTGTGTGTGTGTGTGTGTGTGTGAAGTGTTTGTGCTATTTTAAATCACCGTTGTTCGCATCCTAGCCGCTCAAAGCTAGGTGGTGCCCCCTGTTCATTCACCGTGGCTAGCTTGGCATGCACGGTCCTGGCATTGAGGCCATCGGGGGTCTATATCGTGCTTTGTGCTCGTCATTTGGTGCCCCCACGGAGGAGGGCTTCTCAAAAACCTTCACTTTACAATGCTGAAAACAACACACATCGTCGACCATGGATGACTAGTTGCAAGAATTCTCCAACTTGAGAATGGAGGAGGAGGAGATTGAAGAAACATTGATTCATTGAAGTACTACTGCCAGGCTGTAGCGTCGTCAATATCCAAGAGGTAAGCTCCCCATCTTGTATTGCTCCGTGTAGCCGCAAATGAAGAGCATCAGGTGGGAGGGCTACGAAATGCCATCACTGTTGTCAACCAAAGCACACGATCAATGAATGCCAGCAATGAAGGTAACAAAGAGGTAGAAATCATCTACATCAACGTCCACCATGAGGAGGTCATCCATATCAAGGGAGGAAAAATATCAATAAGACCGCTCTTTCCTAAGAAATCTTTAAGTAAAGGTATAGCCTCTACTCTTAAGTGGCCAAAAGGGGCTTCTCGAGCCAAAGGACAGGAAGGTCTAGGCCTATCCTGAAACACATGACCCCAAAGGAAGAAGCACCTGGCCACATGAGTGCTTCAAGTTTGGGAAGCAGAGTCGTGCCTTGTTTGCCAAAACGGAGAACATCCGAGACGAAGCAACAGAAGGTCGCCTATCGATTCGCATGGCGCATGCGAGTGCTGTCAGTCCATTTTGACAACCCCAAAGTAGAATGGTAAGAAGGTTCCCATGCCCTAGGGAGGAGTGGTTTGGCTACTGTCCTCGCTGTTTTGGAGGGTGGATAGAGGGTCTTCCTCCTTTCCCCGTACAGCTCAACCTGAAGAAACTGTCCACCATGGGTGAGACCTAGTGGACTGGAGACGAGTTACAGCTGAATGGAGTGGAGTTCACGCAACGAGCCGACTACGGTAATTACTTGCAACTGCTACTAGCTAAAAGGCTAGGAGTAGTCAAACGCGTTGCCATCACCCCGTATGTGCTGAGCGAACGAAGGGAAGGTGGAGCCTATGAAGGGTGATGACCTCTTGTGGATGTGCCATCTTGTCAACACCGTCATGGTAAGAGTGTAAGTAAGTGCTTTAACCTTTGTGCATCATGGATAACGGACCAACCGCCTTCCCGTTTAGGTTTTCGCAACACATGCATGTGAATATTTATGTAGATAGAAAAATCTTCTATCAACAGAAAAATGTGTATCTATTTGGTGATGTGGTGCTAGGAGAAATCCTTAGCTCCCCAAACCCTATTATTCTCCCCGTGTTGGATTACCACCACTCTTTCAATGTTTCCATTTTTATCCTGTTTTAAATCCATCCACCCAACCTTGTAAGAAAGCCGCTATGCACCGCTGAGTCTTTTGTGATATATATATATATATAAAAGTTTGTAATTTCTTGCTCATTGAGTTACTACCATGGCAAGTGTCTCTTCCTTCACATTTAGTGGAAAAAAGGGAGAAGACATCACCACCGATTTTCTAGATGACTTTGACATCGCTTGTATGGTTTCCAACAAGGATGATGATGCCTCACGACTACGAATTTTTTCTCTACTGATGAAAGTAGAGGCCAAGTCTTGGCACAATGCTTTGCCCCAAGCCCGGGGTCTCCACTATGGATTACCATATGGTGTCACGTGAGTGTACAATAGGGGGGGTTTAAAAGGCCAAAAAGGTAGATTTTACAAAGGAGGGTCTCGTATATAGGGGGTAAAATGGCAGTTTTGGTGCACGTAGGTGACGTCTTCCTAGTAATACTACTGAATCCCCTGGGGCCCCAAGCTACCAAGAATTCATGGGATGTACTACGTGTTGCCTTTGTGAAGAGGTTTGGTGGAGGTACAACCTCAGAAAAGCTATGGCAGCACTGCTGATAGAGTTAAACAAGGGAGGTCTGCTAGAGTATGCCACTTATGAATCCAAGTTTGTGGATTTGTGGGAGCGATGGGTTGCCTCACTGGAGGAAGGTGAAGGAGAGTCTAATTTCCTGAAAGGATCGTTTCATCCAGGTGGCCTGTGGTGGCCGCTTAAAGAGAAGGTGAAGGGGAGGTTCCTAGCAACATATGAATTGGAAGTGGAAGTAGCCCGCCTTAAAGAAGCTGCACATGCAAGCAAGAGTCAGCGAGTCAGAGGAATCGAGCTCAGTCCAACTAACCCTAGTGACTACAAGAGCCGCTCATAGAACTCAACCACAAGAGGCATCAGAAGAGCAATAGGACCTCTTGAGCCGCAGCACTACTCAGCTTGAAATTTTATCTATGCATCAAGTACACCAAGGGCATGCACCTGTCAGAAATCCAGATCAAGGGATAGGACAACGAAGGAAAAACCAAGAATACCACTGCTTCAATTGCGGGGAAGACTGCCATGGCATGTATTACTACCCACATCCAAGAAGGAAAAACTTCATTAGAGGAGGAAGACAGAATCAGATGTTCCCACCAAGGGCAAGACCACCATCACCCCAGGCAACCAGGTCCGATTCCACCGGTCCAAATCCTTCGACCACCTGTACAACCACCACCACCACCACAACCTCTCATTCCATCGCTACCTCCACCTCCTGGTAGAAACCAAGCAATGAGTGTCATTAGCATGGAAGCTAAAGGGAAGGCAAAGATAGAAGAACCGGTTTGAGAGAAGACCAAAGAAACAGGAAATGTAGAAGAAGTGGATGCCATGGGAATGAAGCGTGCTAGGAACAAAGAAGCCTCTCAAAGAGAGGAGAAGATGAAAGGAAAAGGTGAATCTAGAAAATAGGCATCTAGGCCTCGAAGGAAGATCAACATTGTGGATTTTTCACTGGGTGAGCATTAGGAAAATTTTGAACTCATTTTTGGGCCTTTTAAGAGTGCCACATCATCAAAGTTGTACAAAAGAAAGCAACCCGGTAGAACCCTCTAAATATTGCTTAGAACCCCATGATATGACCTATCATTGGAAAGTTCTTGAAAAATGGATTCTAAAGAGCCAAGGTCTGAAAATTTTGGATGACTTGTATGAAAGTTATGCCATTTTTTTCAATCAGCCAGGTTTTGTTACCGTTACGATAATCTAAAATCACCTTTTTCTAGATCTACATGAAGGCAATGTTCGATACATGCATGCTATATATCAATAGATAGCATTTGAAGAGTAGATTCTAAATATCCAACCTCCGACAAGTTTGGATCTTATTTTCAAAAAATTTACCGATCCCCACTTTTTGAAAGCTATGCCCCATCAACAATTCTTACAAGGTCCATTTTTGAGTCCAAACTTTTCCTAATGTATGCTAAACCATATGACCTAGTTCAAGATGTATTGATGCAGTGTCCAAAGATAACTTGGCCCCAATTACTCCATCTTGCACCAAGGATGAGGAGACAATGGATGAAGATGGTAAGATCAAGAAAATCAAGACCAAGGATAGCTGGGGTTACCTTTGGGAGCAATCTTGACAACATCCTACCAATCATGCCCACATCAAGGGGAAATGTATCTCAAATGTCTACATAGATAGTGGTGCACAGATATGCATCATGAGTGATAAAATGATGCACCATCTAGGCCTAGAGGCAAGTAGGCCGGCACCTTGCCGAGCTAAAATGGCAAATAATGTCAGAGTGAAGTGCGTAGGCATAGTGAATGCAGTCAAAGTGAAGGCATTCAACATGGAAGTGGAGATAGAAATTTTTGTCATGGCACACAAAGGGGAGGGCTACCTTATCATTCTTGGAAGACCCTGGCTCATGGCTATGGAAGCTAAGCAAGACTGGAGTAGCGGAATGATTCAAATGAGGGATGCTAAAGGGAAGTCCATATTCTATGACATGAAGACTGGGAAGCAACACAACATGATCTTGGAGGAATCAGAAGATGAGTTCACCAATGACTCTTTGACCACCTCAAAATAAGAGACAACAACAACTAAAGAGAGAGACAGTAGCATCAAAGTAATGGGGGTCATCCTCAAAGACCCAATGTTGAGCGAGCCAGCAGAGGATCACACCCACATTTTTGCTCACACTCATCATTTTTGTAACCATTGATTGTAATAAATGTCTTTCTGACATTGATTTTGAATTGAGCCATTCATTAAGTAACGGGACTCAATTGAGTTTTCAGCTTGTAATCCCGAAGTAATTTCACTTGCTGATGTAATTAGTTAGAGATGTTCTCACCTCCAAGGCTGAGGTATATAAGCCAAAGTTTTTGTAACCTAAGGGGATTCAGATTATTAATCAAAGTGAGTTTTTGAGCGCCGTGACTGTGTCTGAGAGAGAGAGTGAGAGAGAGAGAGTCTTATCTACTTGCTACGCGAGCTACGGAGCCGCCATTGGAGAAGCGACACCGCCATTGTGTTAGCAACGGCGAGAGCTACGCACTGATACCAAGAGTGCGTGCTATCGGCTTCTATGTGTGGTAAGTTCCTACGAGCTTCGGTGTGAGTTCTCTACCAACTTGTGTGTCGGAATAGAGCGTGCAGCATATCTATAGAACCACAACGAGTAGAGCTACGCATTAGTACCATCGGGGTCAAGTTTCAGTCACCTATATTTTTCGGCCTGTCTTCATACGCGTTTACCGCACGGAGTGATTATAGGTTGATTTTGCAGTTCAAGTCTTTAGGGTGTTGTTCTTACCTAGTGCATAGACTTCCCCTTGAGTTTGAGATCGATTCAATGATTCTAGATCCTGTTTCGTATAGCATTCGTTCGTAGTACGGATTTCAGTCACTTGCGTATTTTAGAACTTAGATTTGATTTCCTTAGTAGTGATTGTCATTAGAAGGTCAGAGAAATTTTCTGTGTATCTGGGAGTTGCTGAGCACTTGAGAAAGCTTTAGGAAGGATTCTGTGCCAAAAAACTAGAAATCTGCAACTTTAGACATCATACGCGTATGATGTCTAAATGACCAAACAGAGACCAAAACAGAAATTTTGACTTTACCAGAGTGTTCAAAAGGGGGTTTATATCCTAATTTCAACTTAAAACAAGAGCATTAACACTCAAAGAAACCCAAAAAGACAAGTCGGAGCCCAAGAAACGCAAAGAACAGAAAATTTTGGATTTAGATCTTGTTTTTATATTCAAACCTGACAAAAACACTTGAAACTCAATTATAAACATTGGAGAAGGCTTAAAACCAAGAATAGTCAAAATCTGGGACAAAAGACATCATACGCGTATAATGTCTTTTGGCACATCCACTGCTTATTTTTGATATCTGACCTGACAAGATTGTTACAAGCACTGTAGGAAGCATAAATATCAAGTTTTGACCCAAATTGATGAAAAAGACATCATACGCGTATGATGTCTTTGACCTAATTTTGGACATATTTTGATACTTTGCTAACACAGATCCATTGTAATAGCTGTCTAGAGGTTATATTTCAAGTTTCATCCCATTTGGATCACAATTGACCCAAAAAACAAGTCAAAAGCGGAAAATTGCCAAGAAAAGCCTAAATTAGCCATAACTTGCTCAAACAGAGTTCAAACTGAATTTTGTGAGTGGAAAGAGCATAAGGGGCCTACTGAGAGTGAGCATAACCAAAATAGTCTAAATCTGTGAAAAAAGACATCATACGCGTATAATGTCTTTTTCAGCATAACTGCAACAAAATTCTCACTTGATGAAACAGAAGTTGTCCAACTGACAAGATTAAACAATTGACCAAGTATCAGTCAGTTTGGATCAATTCTGACCACAAAAAATTGGGGAAAACAAATTGTCGAGACGGAAAAGTTAAAGTCCTTTAGGGGAATTGATGAATTTGAGATCGGGCAGGAACCTCCAGAATAACCAACCAAAACAAGGGGAACCAGCAAGTGTCATATCAACTGAGGGAAGTGTAAACCAAAGTTGGGTGCAACCATTAGAGCCGATCTTTGAAGGAAGTGTCTCTGATACTTCTTCGGAGAGATCTTACGAGATTTTCACCGAACACTTGGAACACCTGAACCTGAACAACAGAAAAAATATGGCAGCAGGATCATCAAGCCCTTCCGCCACAATGAAGCTATTGTTCATAAAATATCAGTACGACAATGAGCAAGGTGCCAAGATCTACAAAGATGGAATGGACCGCTATTGTGTAAAGATAGAGGAGAGACCTAGTGAGTTCAAGGACTTAGTGCCTGTGAGCTATAGCGGAGATAGATATCTAGATGACGAGGGTACCATGTACTTGGTAGTCCTAAACCCTAACATTGTGGACAAGTGGGGATTGATGGGCACCAAAGCCAAAGTAGATGAAGAACTCGAGGAGAAAGCACCAATAATGAACTTCCCTGATGCGAGGTTAAGAAGAGAGAATGAAACTACAAGGATCAACACTGATAACATCTATGTGGGGCTATATAAATATAATAATGGGGAACAAGATCTCTATTATAGATGTGAAGAACCCTACATCGGAGAGTTGACAGACCAAAAAAGACTTTATGTCTTTACCTACACAGAGGGATCGGAAGTGAAAATTGCCGCTTAAGACAAGTATGGCAGGCAATACTCAACAATGGGCAAGAAAGAATTAGAAGGATATACATACTTTGGGGGACCACTACATCAGTATTATGTTACTTCTAGCTCACAAAGACCAGCACCAACAAATGGAGGGCAAAACCCAATGACGACAGGAGGACAAAGAACTCAGGCTGCTGACTCTTTCAGTCAACCTCAGTACTCGAAGCCCGGACCAATGGGATCATTACATTCCAGAGAGTCAATGGATACGAATCGAGGTAGTGCAGTTCCAATCCCCACGTATACCACTCCAGGTCCAAGGTTCAAAGCGGAACCATCACATTTACCTCCTAGTAGTAGATTCAGGGCAGGGGAACCGACAAGGGTAACCCATGAAGTCCATGATGCTAGAGAAAGCTTTAGCCGGGACACAGGAGCAATGAGATTGGTAGCAGACCATAGACGTATGAGACCATCTCAAGTAGCAAAGTGTATGCCAAAGAAGTATGGTGGTTCGGGAGATCCGTATGCACATGTGTCACTCTTTAAGCAAGTCTTAAGAGCTGAGCAGATAACAGATTTCCATACACAATACGAGGGATTTGGTCTTACTCTAGAAGGTACGGCATTGACATGGTTTCAACCACTGAACATAGGGGGATTCCATGACATTGACCATTTGCTAAGAGAGTTTGCTGAGGAATTCTCAAAACGAGGGATTAAGCACAATACGGTCTCACAAATATATGCTTTTAAACAGAGAGAACACGAAAAAGTGAAGGAAGCTTCACTTTGCTTCAAACAATACATTGAGAGATGTGCAGTACGTGAACGACCACAAGATGACAGACTATCTGTTATCTTTATTGAGGGACTGAGAAACGACACTCTCAAGAAGGACTTGCACTTGAAAGCTTGTACAAGTTTCGAGCAAGTAACGAGAGAGGCATTGTACTTAGTGGATAACTGTACGGTTTATGGAGAGGTGTCAGCGGATACAGATTTCGCATCCAGTAGCTCTTCCTCCGTAGCGAGCGAGACTACCACTAAAAAGAATGTTCAAACAAAAACCATGCCAAATGTAGAGCAAATGATAGAAGATGCTCTAAAAAGGATGGCACCATACCAAAAACCATTGCCAAAAACACTGAAATGGTGTGCTATTGAACAAAAATGGACAAACCATCCAACAGAGGAGTGCTATTACAACAAAGGGTATGTAAGGGAGCGTCAGCATGCACCTCCTGCTCAATTAGCACCACCTCAAGTACATCCAGTACCTCGATACCCAACGGGAAATGTACCAGGACCTATGGGGATAGAAAGACCGCAACCGGTATTGGGACAACAACCACCTTTACCAGGAGCAAGACCAGTAGGCATTAGATATGCACCAACCTTAGAGAGTCAGGAAGAACAAGCCCTAGTGCCTGTTCAAACCTATTATGAAGAATCTGGTGCACACATGTCTCCAACTGTGTATTACCCACCAGAAGAACCCAAACAACCAGAACCATGGGGCATGATTGGGAATGTTGGAATACCAACAATTACAAGTGCTTCTGATGAAGAGAGATACAATTTGGACGCAAGAACATTGATGTTCATAGCTCATGGAGGGTTAACAGGACAAAGACCATCCTATCCACAAAGGACGAATCAAGTGGGACTAAGACCAGCACTAGGACCCTGTTACAAGTGTGGAGGTGACCATCTGATGAATGTTTGTCCACATACGGAAATCATTAGAATTAACGCTTATTGCACTGAGTGTGGGGTTACTCACTTCATTGAGGATTGTTCAAAGAATCCAAACAAAGTGCAAAAGACGACATTGAATATGCTAGAAACTATTCCTACCAGCAGTGGGTCTGAAAATGAAACTCTGATACCAACGCAAGTTGTTTTTTTTTTGTGGAACACATCATCTACAATCACACTCCCTTGTTTATAAAGAAATATGGAATCTTGTCAATTTGGCTTTCTCAAGGTATGAAGAAGTCCCACGATCAGGAAAGAACCAAGTTTTTCAGACACACTAGATATGGCGGAGGAGCTCAAAAAGATTATCTTGCTTAAAGTATTGCAGTGGTTTTACAAACAAGTGTGGCACAGAACAAGATCACAAGAGAAAAAAAAAATTAGGCAGTTCTGATATTGATACAAATATACAGAGGAGTATACAAAAAAGGAAGGATGCATACAATAGATCAACTGCAAGTGAAAGATTTTTATAATGGATTTCCACTATAGAGAGGAAAGGAAGCAAATGGGGAATAATACAAGGATAAATTCAATCTTCTTGAGCCAACATCAAGGTTTTCATATTTCCCCCTCTACTTCAAGTACTCTTGCTTCTTATAACCCTACATCTGCTTCAAGTCACCAGAAGAGGCAAGGATATAACTGGCCATAGTGTCAAAGTATGCACTTTTTGAGACCATAAATCCTGGAGAAGGTGCAAAAACTATAATCGATTATTGATTCTCAAGAAGTATGATTTTGTCCACTCCATGGATGTGAACCTACCACCCTTGATAGAGCCACTAGTGCAAGTATGGGGAGAGTGGGTGATTGGAAAAGCTTCTTGTGTGGTAGATATATAATGTCTCCTTGTTTATCTTCCCAATGTAATGGGCAAAAATCTGATTCCTCTTCAGATCCAAAGACCTGAATCTCTTCCCTTTCCCTAGAAACTTTTCAATATCTACAATATCAACATGTACAAAAAAACCCCCTCAAATAAATTACTAGAAATATTGTGTCACTGAATTTATATGGCCTAAATAATGTGCTTGCCAAAGTTATATATAGTTTTTCCATTCTACCTTAGGGTTTCCATCATCTTCAAAAATGTCTTCTTTCCATAGGTCAATGGAAAAACTTGGTTTGTCCTCTTTTCTCTCTTTTGGGACCTATGTGCCCATGTATTCAATCTTCAATCTTTCCAAATTTGTTGGAATTCCTCATTTGTGGGAAGCCCTTGCTCTTCATAGATTTGAACAACACTGAGCACATAATCTCCAGCATGGGACTGATCTGTAAATTACTCAGATTTTGTATCAAGTAATGATAATGGTCATAATGTAATGTAGTCCACAAAGCCTTTATCATGCTCTGCCCACTTTGCCAAAATAGAAAGGCAATAATCCTCTCTTAGATCAAAGAGGTTTTGTATGTCTTGTAGCAGCAAATAGTCCTTATTGTTTATCTTGTAGGTGGACATGATTGTTGTGCACATCAAGGGATCAAGCTCTTTCTCTGGAATATGGATTGAATCCTCCACTTTGGTGATGTTCCTTGCCTTGAATTCTACAACATCCAAGATCTCTTTGTTTTCAACCCTCTCCATTTCCTCTATGAAATCTTCAGGAGTTTGCTCCATGTTAGCAGCAAGCTAACTCAGGTAACATTTTTCGGGAGATTTTATTGTAAAAACACTTATTCTTTTGATAAATTGAGAATGTTGTAACTTTTATTTTCTAGATGGATAGTGTAATCGATGAGCCAGGGCTATAAGCTTCCAGATTGTATCAAGTTATCTTTAGTTAGAGCTCCCAGATTATTAGTTTTGACCAAAGAAACCTATAAAGGCCAATTTTTGAAGTTATTTTTCAAGTCTTGGATAATAGAAACACAACATGAGCTAACGACGCTCACTTCTCTCCTTCTCGCGCTTCCTACTCCCTTCCCGGTTTGTCACATTGCAGTGTCGTCTGTTGCGTTGCAATCGCAGGTAAGAGATTTACGCATTGATGTAAACATATCATGGTAATTTTTAGCAAAAGAATGTGTGCTTAGGTCTTATACACATGTCCTAGAAGTTTCATAACATTCAAATGTCATTTGATGCAGTTACCATTATAGTTTGTTTGCCGACTAGCGACTAGTTTTTTGTGACTTTGATCATTTGAGTGTAGCTTCTAGTAGATACGAGTTGTCTTTTGTTTTCCAAGAGATTGACACCCTCATGTATCCTTTATGCACTAGTCGAGTCAACTTCGTCCCATGGATAAACAATTATGTTCGTGGTTCCCGCTATGTCTGCAATAAGATAGGAGTGAGGTTAGAAACCCGTCCCACATTTGGCGCTGATGCCAGGGAACGAATAGACCTAAACTAGGGAAAACACGAGCGTCTTGTGTAGTTTTCCTTTAACTTCCTCTAGGTTCACCTAGAGTTAAACTTTCTCTTTAAAACCGCATAGCTTAAGATTGTCATCTTTTGTTGTGTAGAGGTAGCTTGGAAGTAGATTGTACTTGCTAAGTACCTTATAGGATTGTAGGAGTGTAGGATTAGATTAGGATTTTGAGAATGATTGATGGACAAGAAAAGTCTTAAGATCAAGGTTCAAAAAACCATATAAAACAAGGAAAAAAGTGTTTGTTGAAACTTTCCACAACCCCATCGCAGTAGAACCTAGGAGTAGGGTAAGTAGAATTCGAGGTGGGATCTCAAAGCATTATTCACTCCAAAAGAATCAATTGTGATTTTTTTATGTGAAGTTGCAGAATTTCAGGTCTACTGCTTGAAACAACACCAAAAGACTGTCAACAACTGAATTTGGTTGGAGAGTATGCACTAAAAGTTGTATGAACCAGTGGGTAAGCTTAAGGATGCAATTGAGGTAAATTTTTAAGAGTTTGCAAAAACTCAGATTATTTACTTTTTCTTGATATTTTAGGAAAAATTAAGTTTTGACTTGCCTCAGAGGCTTAAAACATGCCATAAAAAGACTGTCCAGTCAAAAAATTACAAACAGTGTTCATTTTAGGCCGAAAGTAAATAATCACAATTATTTACTTTCAGCTCAAAATTGACTAAGGTTGATACTAGAGACTCTATGCATGATTGCAAACATCTTTTGTAAAGGCTCATAGAATTTGGATCACAAAACAGACCAAAACCTTGAGAAAAACTCAAATCTGTAGTGATTGTCCAAAACTTGAGCGTGGCTTGGTAAATCTTGTTCAAATTCAGTGAAACTTGACTGAGAGGCTTAGATTGAATTGAAGTGTTAAACATTGTGGCTAGATTTGTAAAGTCAGACTACGGACAAAAAACTTTTGACAAATTGAGTAGTAATTATCCAAACTTGGTGAAACTTTGGTAGGGAGCTTAAGTTGAGTTGCTTTACTAGCTAGTATTAACATTTTGGCAAAAAATTACAAAAAAATCCCAGTTGTAAATAATCATGATTATTTACATTTGCTATAGAATTGAACAATTTTGCAGATTTGGGTATATCAAAAGGTCAAGCATATCAAGTAAACTTCACAAATCAAATTTGGTGAAATTGGATCACAAAACTAGGACTTAAGCCAAATTCTTGGAATCGAAGTCTACGGACACTAAACAGTTGATAACTTGGACAAATCTTGTTCAAACTCAACCAAACTTGTCCAGAGACCACAACAAGGTGATTACCTAGCAAAACAAGCCTAAAGAGTGTAAAAAACTAAGAAAATTAAATAATTGTGATTATTTACTACTGAGACCCAGAGACAAGATTTTTGACTTTTGAGCTTGTACAGTGTTAGAAAAACATAATACAAGGCCATTGGTCAAGTTTGGGTTCCATCGGGTCCATATTGGTACCTGTTATTATTTACTATTGAGACCCAAAGACAAGATTTTTGACTTTTGAGCTTGTACAGAGTTAGAAAAACATAATACAAGGCCACTAGTCAAGTTTGGGTTCCATCGGGTCCATATTGGTACCTGTTAACTTAGTTTCAGGTTGCAGATTAGTCCTTTAGCTCTTTGCAAAGGTAGAATCTGAAAGTCTCAATTGCTGACTCACTTAGCTCAAATTGAAGTGATATCCATAGACCAATCACAATAGTTAGCAAAAACTGTACAGTCTTTGTGAAAGAATAGCTAGTTTGATTAAAATTGATACAGGAATCAGGTTACAGGCAAGGAATTAAGAGCTTGACAGGGGTTGCACTCAAGTCAAGTGGAAGAAACTAATACCAAGTCAATCCAACGGTAAGTACTCTATCCAGCACTTAACAAGTCTACATGAACCTTAGATCTGGTCGTATACTAGCAAATTAAGGCATATTTGGAGAGACCACTAGTAGATATCCACCGAAGAAAGTGTAAATCAAGGTGATCACTTGGACACTATCTTTGAAGAAGTCTAAGATACTTATTCAGACTCAACATCTAAACTGTCTTCCTATTCAACTCATTCAGGAACCGGAACGATAGTGCAATATAAGCACATCCTCACCTTTTATAAGACTAATGTCCATGGAGTGCATGTTTACTTGGATCCTAATGAAGAGTATGACATTCACATTGATGACCATGACATAGATTTTGAAGAGAAAATCATGGTAAACAAACAAGGAAAAATGTATATGGATAAAAACAAAACTCAATATTTAAAAGTTGAAAACCCTCATGTGATAGAAAAATTGGGGTTAGAAGTAAATACCATAATCCTAGATATGGCAGCAAACAAAGGTCCACCAACTCTAGAATTTGAGGGATACGATCAAGTAGACCTAAAACCTTTGAAACGGCTTAGCACGAATAATCCTAGGTTTGGAGTTTATTGTTGGGAGGATAGGAATGTCAAGGATCTTTTGTGGACCTCTCATGCCAAATCAGGGCAGTTAACACCCATGAAAATCATCTATATCTTCAAAATCAAAGACAAGGGTTCAACAGATCTACCAACTTACCTTTTTAGGGATTTTTCTAAGAAAATCTGTTATGATGAGTCCTGAGGAGGTAGAACAGATCAAATACCAAGGGTACTCTATAAGAGATTGGATATTGGGCCAACGACCAGAAACTATTCCAAGAGAGGAGCTCTGCGAGAGATCTTTTGGGAGCAATGTTAAAAAAACTGAACTCACCTCATCACGAAGAAAACCGAGTGACACTAAATCTAGTCCAGGGCTACATGAATCACTATTTCCAATAGATTGGTTTGAAGGACTCGATACACGACCAACTACCAGAAGAACTGGAGCTGAACCAAACAGACGTGTCAGACCAGCTAATCTTTAAAAATGTGTTAGAAAATACAGTGGATCTGGGGATCCATGAGGCCACAAGGACAACCCATGTACATATATCATCCTAATATGGCCCTAGTACAAAGACCACCGATGTGTATGGAAATACCACAACCAGTGTTGGGTCAACAACCTCCATATCCTGGACATAATACAGTGGAGTCATAGATGGACAAACACTAGTACTTGTTACTATTAAGTATGGATCCTAATTTACCCCTTGTAATTTCTGTGGTAAAAACGCACATTTGTAAGGCCCCCATGATCGTGCGTGAAGGAAAATCACTCGCCGGAAACCAAAATTTTCACGACCAAAATTCAGGGGCAACTTTAGGGGCCTCGAGGGCGGAAGCCCCCGAGACTTTTTTTTTCCCTCGAAGAATATTCATTTTCATCGGAATATTATGGCCGGACGGCGGCCGAAAAGTGGTCAGAAAACGACCGGTTGGTTGGCTGGTGGTCGGAAGTCAAAGGCCAATGGCCAGTGGCCGAATTCAAAAGCGGATTTGTCTACACAAGGGCGGCCACACATGGGCGGATTGGAGGGTCCGATTTGGACTTATTCACACAAGGACGGCTACACATGGCTGTCTCTCATGAGAGAGGGCAGCCCTTTTGGCCTATAAAAGGAGGCCATTTCTACACACATTTCATAGTGTGAAGTTGATGCAACAAGGTGGGTGTGAGGTGGTGAGAGTGAAGCAAAGCCGGAGCGCTCTATTAAGGGTATAATCCCTTTGTAAATTACTTCTTGTTTTGAAGTACTAAAGCCATTGAGTGGCTGCTTTCCCGTGGACGTAGCCCACATTGGGTGAACCACGTATATCGTGTGTACTCTCTCTCTCTCTCTCTCTCTCTCTCTTCCTCTCATTCTTGACTCTATAATCTCGTGTAGGTAAACCTGTCTCTCTCCATTAAGTAATCTACTCAATTATCTATTTAGCTACGTCTTATTTCCTAACAATTACACCTTACGTGGAGACTAGTCTATCTACAGTGATGGTAGAAGGGGAGTGGTATAATTCACATCCACCTACAGCGGAGAAATCTGTGACTTATGCTATACAAGAGCTTACACCAATGTACTATGTAGATAATCAGGGTGTTAGACCTCCTATGGTAAGACCCATGATTAAGCGAAGGACTGGAAACTACCATAATTGTGGTGCAGATGATCACTGGAAAAATGAATGCCTAGAACCTAACAAGAACATGAAGTCAATTGAAGATTTTTGTACACAATTTTTCAAAAAAGGGGGATACTTCCCTGAAGACTGTCCAAAAAAGCCTTTAAACAAGGAAAAAATAGTAGTGAATGTAGTTTAAGTGATACCTAGTAGCTCATCGGAGAGTGAACCTATTGTTCCAATCAGGGTGATCCCTAGAGCCCAGGCTAAGAAAAAGAAACATAACTCCTCTGATGAATCAGAGAACACTAAAATTCCATCTCAAAAGACCAAGAAAATAAGAATTCAAAGGTAAGAGATGAGAAAACAAAAACAGAGGGTTGAAATTGAGGAAAAAGCCAAGAAAATATTCCAAAGAAAAGTGAAAGAAACTGGAAGTGAAATAAAAAATAAACCACAATGAAATGTGGAGGATCGATTTGGTTGACAAAATTTCTCAGCCATTTAATGCAGCCTAGGAAGCTTTTCGAGTGGGGCTTAAAGCAGGCCAAAACTTGGAAAACAAATGGAAAAACTATCCTTCTCCAGATATGGAAGCAGCTCAGCTTGAATCTTATCAAAATCTGGTAAGAATTACTCAAAAAATGCTGGAAAAACAAAAACCCAAGCTTGAGAGTATAGAAAAACCTGAGGAGCTTGTGGTCAGAAGTAGTAAAGAGAAATCCAAAGTGGTGGTAGAACCCCACCTCGAAACTAAAGAGCCAGAACTCATAGTGCCTGATAGTGAAGATGCTTTAGATGGACTTCTGTTTGTTGAAGAAGACTGGCGAGGACATTTATGGAAAAAGTAAGGGAGATTAAATAACCTTGAAGTCGGCTCCTATAGAGGAAGTTTGGTTAGACCATTTACCTCCTAATATGGACTATGATATCCAATTCTTGTATGGGGATTGTGGATCTGAAGCATCAGGGATGTCTAAACCAATGACTCTAAAGGAGACAATGAAGACGAATCTATAGTGTGTAAAACCACTCAGATAAAGAGAGGGAACAGACCCTAGAGGTAGACAACATCCAGTCAATCATTTCTACACCCATTCAATGCACTCTTACTTCAGGAGAACTATTAAAAATCAGACCATATTTATGGAATGATTTATAAAAAAATCTAGAGAAGGTGGGGATAACATGGCTAATCGCAAAAAATTTGGGGAAATTTAAACACGAATTGGATAAGGAAGAACTCCAAAAAATGGTATCCAAGTTAGCTTGCTGCTAGCATTCCCCCCCTCCTCGCCTGTGTCATCCCTTGACGCAGCTTTATAGATTGAAATAGTCTTCGGGTTGACGACTGGCGAGGTGGTCTTCAAGTGCATGTAGAGCCTTTTTGTATCTGATCTTTATCTCTTTATCTGGCACCTGCAAAAACTACAAAGTGACTTTGTTTTTAAGCTCAACTGCGGAGTAGCCTACAAATCTCAAAGTCAGGTTTTTGATCATTGGCCCAAAAATATTCGTTCGCCAAGTGAAGAACCTTGTGTAGAATGCTTCCTCAAACACCAATATATTATGAGAAGGTAAGAACATGCATCGGGCGTAGAAGCCATAGAGGAATTCTTTGGAAGGTTGGTCATTGAGATCATAGCATAAACCTTCATTGCCCTCGAGGAATGACATCCACGGGGTGCCTGCTTGCTCTGGCTCATGAAATAATTCAATGCAGGTGAGCAGCATTTGGCAAATTTTATAAAGCAACACACATGATATATCAGGAATACTTTTGAAGAATGCCATGGCGCCTGATAGGGTTTTTCACCATGTATTCTTCTGTCGGTGGTCCCTTTTATGGAGTTGGAAATCTTGGGTAGTTCTCCATGTTGGCCACTTCTTTGTTATTGCCTCATGTACTTGCCAGGTCCTTACTCTTGGTACAGGAAAAAAAGTTGCATCCTTTTTGAAGTGCCGCACGTGCTCTTGTGAATAGGATTAGGTATCGAATTCTTGTTCAGCCAGCTCTTCCTCCACTTAGGGTGTTCCTCCACTTAGGGTGATCTTCATCTGCACCTGCTACTTGTATGTCTTTATAAAGTCTTTCTTTGACGAGGGAGAAACTCCACCTTTATCAAGGGATATGGAAGGGATTGCTGATTCCATTGTGCATTGATTTGATAGGGATTGAGTTGAGTAACATTGATAGAGTGAAGAACTCTCAACTCCGAATCCATTGCTACTTTACACTGCTCATCCACCTCCTGGGTAATCTTTTCTTTAAGTGCATCTTTGTTAGCTTTTGATAGCTGGACCATTGGCACTGTATCATCTTATGTTAATTGTACCTAGAAATCTTCTTCACCACCTAGCCCTTCTACTGGCTGTGTTTCTATCTTAGCAAAAGAGACTGAGGCAATATCTATATGTGGCTGTTCTGAAGTTCTTGCTTCTTCATGCGTTTCTTGCCGTCCATCTCTCAGTAAATGGTTGACTCTTTTTAGCTCGGCTATTTCTTTGAGCAGTTCTTCTTCCCGCTACACCCGCATGAATGCCAGGTCTTTGCGTTGAGACTGCTCCAACTTTAGCTCTTTCAAGGTCTTTGTTCTTTTTCTCTAGTGCTTTGTACACTTTGTCTGTCCCTTTGATCGAGGCAATTGTGGGATTTTCTCGTATCTATTGCAAAAAAGTTGCCTGATTATTTATTCTCTGCTCTGGATATTACAAGGAGGCGTTCACGACATCTAGCTGCAGTTGAATCTTTTGAACTAACAGAGTTAGTTAGAAGTTTGTTAGTAACCTTTGTCATCTATTCGTCTTTTTTTTTGCAAGCATCTGTCAACTTCATGAGAAGTTCACCTAACTCCTTCATTTCCTTGTGTTGTTTATCTCTTGCTAGCTGATGTTGTTCAGCTTCAGCTTTCAATTCCTGCACTTGTTTTTGTAGATTGGTGATGATATTTAATCTGTCTTCTAACTCTCCTTGGAGAGCGTCAATCACCATCTCCAATTCTTTAGCCTTTGTGATGCGGTTAAGTGCTGCTGATCGGAGTTTTTCTGTCATATCCTGCATTTGCTTTGCATATTCATTGACTTTGCAAAATTACCTCATTGTTTGTCTGTGAGTCTTCATTTCTTGTGAGCTGCCTCGACGTTTTGGCAGTCTCTTGTGAGACTCTCGGCGATGTCATGGCGACTGGTTGTTCTTGCCCTTGAGGCTGTGGTTGGACCTCTCCTACTTTCTCATCTTGAGGCTTCATGGATGCCTCAGCCGTTTTGTGTTGTGTGGAGGTAGAAGTGGTTTCTTTTGTTTTATGTTCTTTTGTTTCTTCAAATCTTGTGGACTCCTCTGGTGCAGGACTTTCTGCCCTTTCCGGCTCTGGTTCTTGTGCTTTGGCTTGCTTCTGTGTAGTGGCTACATGTTGTGCAGATTATGAGGCTTCTTTCTGTTCAGGGTATTTTTCCTTAGTGGGCTCAGCTTCTGTGGTTCTATCTGCTGCTGGTGATGGTGGTGGGCTTGGCACGGGGTGATCATGGTGTTTTGCAAATGGTGAGGATGGTCTAGGGGACTTCCAACCTTCTTCGTGATGGGCTTCACCTTGGTGTGTTTCTTCTTCTGCTTGTATTTGCTGCTCCATCGCATCTCTAGCTTTGTTTTTTGCTTCTTGAGCCCTTTTCAGCTTCAATGCCTCTACCTCTTGATACATTTTTTCTAACAGATCCTTTGGATCTCCTGCTTCTCTTCGTGCAGGGTGCTTTGATCTTGGTCCTGTGACTTCTATAGGTACCCACTTTGCAGGGTCCTTGCCTTGAGCTTGGCGGCTTCATTCATAGGAGTTCTTTTCTCTCTCAAACCTTGTCTGCTTTTGTTGTGGCTCCTCTTGATGTGCTACACTACTTTTCTTTTCATTTCTTCAATGCGCGCTCTTTGTTCCTCATATGCCGTTTTAGAGAGCTCTCGGCAGATTCTTCATCAAATTTATATGCTACTTTGCTGGATCTTGTGGCTCGAGGGGATGATTGTGCAGACATGATCCATGTGTTTTGGTCTGGGGCACGTGGAAAGTTTTCTATCATGCCGATAGCATGGTAGGCAATTCTTGTGAGCACCTCTGATACTCCCAAATATGTTATCTTACCCTCTTTCTTTGTCCCATTTAGTGTGGACAACACGTACTATGCGTGCTCCATTGGTTGCATGGTTGTCGACTTTAGAACTTGTGTAAATGTGGTTGCAACTGCATGATTGGGTGTCGTGTACCTTGGCAATCTCTTGGTGAGGAAGTGGAAGTGTTGATGATATAATCTTGTAGGTTCTTCCACCTATTTCTGGATAAGATTGGCAAATATCGCAGCAGCGGTTTTCTTGGTGAAAGTGCTTGCTGTTTTTCTGTCTCTTGTTCTCACGATCATTCCTTGTGTTGGCAATTTGAGAGCTTCAGTCACTATCTCTTTTGTAATCACCACTTCTACCTTGTTCCCTTGCTAGTCAGAGATTTGGGATGTTCCATCTTCCTTGATTGTGGATAAGAGCTCATAAGCTTTCTGGAAATCCACTCCACATGGCTCTTGTTCGTAGAACTCTCTGAGCCCAAGCCTTCTGTTAGCTTCTTTTGTCTCGGGTTTTGCTGCGACATCATAGACCTCTCTTGGTAGAAGTTGTAGTTCTACCTGATGTCCTTCTTCTCTTTTGAATCTACGTGTGAGCATTGTGGTGTTGTTCTCCTCCAATTGTTCTTTCGACAGATAGGTCACTTTGGCTGTTCTGACTGAACTGAGGTCCAGTTGGTATGGTGGTAGCTCTTGCAGCTTCTCCTTTTGAGAAACCCTCTTCTTGGCCTTCTCTGCAGCTTGCATGGCTCCTGCTAAGTGAATAGAGTGTCAAAGTTAGCAAATTTGTCAGATTTTGCATTGAAATGTCCTTCAGTCTGAATTGCTGACAAACTGAGTCCAATTTTCTTCAAATCAATTTTTGAACATGCATAGATGCATAAAAACTTGTGAAGATCAAAATCATGAAGTCCAAACAAAAAATTGCAACAAAAGTAAATAATGGCGATTATTTACAGCTGAGTAATTTTTTCAACTTTTTGTAAATTTGGCATCATAGACTTGAAGTATATATCAAATAGATACTCTGAGTGAAATATGGGCTCATTTGGGTGCACAGGATGAAAATGGTGCCAGATTTAGGCTTTAGGTCTCTGAAACAATAGATGTAAAGGAATTTTGAGATTTTGAGCTCCAAATTTGTTCAAACTTGGCTAGTGGGCTTAGGACATCATGTAGCTTGGTCCTATGATGGCAAAGTTGCAAATTTTCTCCATCTAGGCAAAAAAGTAAATAATCGCAATTATTAATTTTTTTTATCAAAATGAACATTTTTGGGTCGAACTTGGTTCTAGGCATGGTGTAGACCCTGTGTATGTGATATGAGGTGATTTTGATCAAAGATGTGGCTCATAACTCAGAATTTGTCTTGCAAGGACTTCTTTGTGTTTTTTGGCAATTTTCTAAGTTATAATTGATCATTTTGGCTCATACTTGAAATTTGGCATATAATAGGTGTCCACAAGTGATAGGTGAGGTGATGATATCATTTTCAAGCCAAAATATTGCAAAAGTAAATAATCACGATTATTTACAACAATCAACTTTTTCTTGCAAAACTTGAAAATTTTGACCTAAACATATTCTATACACCTAAAACAAGTCCTAAATTGATTTTGATAAAATTTGGTCTTGACGGCATCACTTCGTGCTTTGTCGTCTCTGAAATCATCCCTTTTTTTTACTACATGGCCTGTACAGTTGGTTAGTCACTTGTGAGGCTATGGACTTGTCCGCTACATAGTCCTGAAGCAACTCATCCAGTTTTGGCCCATTTGGAGTCAGCTTGACCTCGTATGTCGAATTTGACGCTTTGTAGCCTTCGAGCCGTTTTCTACTTTTCAAGGGCTTGGCCTGATTGATTTTATGAAACCAATCATATACATTGTATATAGACCTAAACTGTCTGCGGAGTCAGAATCCAATTCTGGCATCTGCCAAAAATCTAGATTTTCTACTTAGGACCCCCTCGACCCTTGCCGAATGGTCAATTGTTGATATAGAAGTGTTTTATGTTGTTGGGATAGGCTACAGTTCAAATGGTTGAACTGACATGCTGCTATGGTCGATTTTTGGTCGTAGGTCTTCGTGCACTGCTCGAATTCTAGGGTTTTTTTCGGGGGTTTAGACTAGCTACCGACCGTACAGAATGGATTATTGATAAGTATAGAACTTACCCCTCATGACTCTGTGAGTCGGCGCTGAAAACAGACAACTGTGGACGCCAGAAAATACGTGCAAAGAGGGTCGAAAATCTCTCTCTCCAAAGGCAACCAATGGAAATGAGGTGATTTTAGCCTACCTTGGGTATCTATACTCGGACTTCCCAAACCATTTTTCCCCAAATTCCCTTGTTAGTTCTATTAGGCCATGAAATCTATGTTAAACTCAAAAATTTTCCCAATCGGATTCCTGTAGCTCATTCTGCAAGAATTCTACAAAAGTAGGTCTAGCCACCTAATTTAAGCTTCCCGCTTTTGTCTGCCGATTTGATTGAAATTTTTTGTGTCTGTCCACCTTGTCTTTCTGATCATCAACATGTCTTCAATTTTTCCATATGAGCTCCTTTGCTATTTATTATTAATTTTTGACCTGTTTATTGGAAAAATCAAAGAAATAAACAAAATGCGCTAAAAAGCAAAAATTAAAATCCAATAATTAATAAAATCCATTGAAAAACATAGCTTTATTGTTTTTTGTTGGCTTTCTCCATTTTTAAGTCTCAATATCAAGAAAAATGATGAAATATAACCAAAAAGGACTATTTTTGGATAATTTTCTGATAGTATATACACTTTTTACACTCATTGTGAAGATATCATTAGTTAATTTTTCCTTGTTGATGAATTATAAGGACATTATTAGGTAATTTGGAAAAAAATCACACGTTAACATCAAACTTTTTCCTCTCTCTTCAAACATTGCCCTTAATTACTTAGTGCCCTTCCACCCCTAGCCTCCTACATGTTGTACTCCGGGACGACTGTGTGCATGGTTTGAAAAATCGTGTCTATGCATAGCCATGGTTGTCTCTACCATGCTTTGAAGATCAATGCAATTAAAATCATTATGTTGTGCAAGAGTTGGGTCTTGACTAATTAAATCAAGGGTTTCTGATGTCGAGGCTTTCTGATGATGGTTTCCAAAGAGAAAATCCTATAGCTTGTGTGCTCTTTGTTTGATTGTTCCATCAAGATGCTTTAGCATACTAATTGACTGAGATGTTGGTATCAATTTTGACTGTTGTTGAGCTTTTACCCGCCATTGATATCTTGGTTTGTCTTGGTCAGAATGGTGTGGTTGAGTTTTCTGAGACTTAACTCTCCATTACTTGATCGGTTTTACAGTTTGCGGAGAAGATAAGTGATTTTTTCTTTCCAAATCCATTTCGTGTTATGTTCCTTGCTTGGAGATGCTCGTCCCTGTGTTTTGATCTTTGGAACAGTCTTTGGTATTTTCCATGATGTTTTGGACACCCAGACTTGAATCGACTTGTCCTTAAGCTGTGCTTTCGGTACCCAAATTTTCCTAACTCCTTGCATGCTAGTTGTAGCATTCGCTTGTCAATAGGATGGAGAAGATTGATTGCTCCGTGATTTACTCTCCTAGTAACCTAATTTCCATTCCTCTTTGCTTGGTGCAATTGGAACAATGAGTTGTCCACCTTTAGGTGATAGCTTGAGCTGATTGGTATCCCAATCAGGTATTGCCTTGTATGTCCGCATCCATGAGATTCCAAGAATCATTGTTTCATTCATGTATTCATCTGGTAAGCATACAAACTGATGAGGACATGAACATCCATGTACTATCACATTCAAGTTGACTACTCCCAATGTTGGTGTTGGGTTCTTGTTGCATCCTTTGATAGTCGCTATTTCTGTATTCAAAGACTGACTTGTTGCTTTCTTGTACATGGAGTAACTGACTGAGTTGCATTTATATGCCCGTATATTAAAAATTGTATGTATATTACGTAGTTATACGCTATATATCCGTATTATACGCATTTATCTGAATAAAATGTACTTCGATCGAAATATTGTTGGACTTATAAAAAAAGGTGCCGCGGCAAGTTCGTTCGAACTGCCATGATAGCCATTGTGAAAGAGAGGTATAGATAGTTTCTAGAGAGAGAGAGACGGTAGCAGGGAGAGAGTAGATACAGAGCAAGCAGAGCAGCCCGCGCCGAGATAGACAGAGTAGGTAATTTTTTTTTGTACTATTTTTATTTACTTTTTTGTGATATTTTTGCTAACACTATTATTTTGGAGCTTTTCTCGCACCTTAGTGTTAGTTTACGTTTTTTTTTTTACTAGCGTTGTTTTTATTGAGCTTTGCTCACACCTCATCGTTAGTCTGCAGGTTTAGACACTCGTCCTTGACTGTGTTGATCCTCGTGACACACTGCAAGGGGGTTAGAATTTAGACGCTTCATCCTTGACTGTTGCTGACCTCCGTGTCACACTGCAGGGAGTAGCTTAGGTTGATCAATTAGACTTTTTGTCCCTGGTTTTTGCTGACCATCGAGTTGCACTACAGGGAGGAGTTTGCTAATTTACATCTTTTCTTCCTAGTTATTGATGACCATTGAGTCGCACTATTGGAAGATCGGATTTAAAAAAAATATTCCTCGTCTCTGGTTGTTATTGACCACCGTGTCGCACTGCAAAGAGGGGTTTAGGGTTGTTAAATCCATCACCTTTGGTTGTTTTTGACCATTATGTTGCACTGCAAGGAGATTGAATTTAATAGATTTCTCGTCTTTGGTTGTTGCTGACCACCATGTCGCACTGCTGGGAGGGGTTTAGCGTTATCCAATCCATCGTCTTTGGTTGTTGCTAACCATCGCATTTGCACTGCAAGGAGATTTGAGTTCAAAGATTCCTCGTCTCTTGTTGTTGCTGACCACCGAGTTGCACTGTAGGGAGGGGTTTAGGATTTTTAAATCCATCGTTGTTGGTTGCTACTGACCATCGCATCGCACTGCAAGGAGATTGAATTTAATAGATTCCTCGTCTTTGGTTGTTGTTGACCACCATGTCGCACTGTAGGGAGAGGTTTAGAATTTTTAAATCCATTGTTTTTGGTTGTTGCTGACCATCGTGTCGCACTACAAGGAGATTGGACTTAATGGATTCTTCATCTCTGGTTGTTGTTGACCACCGTGTCGCACTGTAGGGAGGAGATATATATTTTACATCCTTCAATCCTGAATGCTTTGACCATCACATTGCACTTTAGGCTGATTGGATTTAATAGATTCCTCGTCTCTAGTTGTTGTTGACCATCATATCCCACTATAGAGAGAGGTTTGGTAGTATTAATTCTTTGTCCCTGACATCTGCTGACTTCTATATAGCAGTACAAGGCAATTTTATTATATGTTTTTTTGTCTAAATGATTGTTGCTAACCATTGCATCACACTGCAAGAAAAAATTATATATGTTTTGAAGTTTTTCATTATTGTTGTTATTATGGTGCATGAAATGTTTCAATCTTTCATTACTGGAGGTTATTATTGTCCATGAAATGTTTTTGTTTAGAATTATTTACAATCATATATGTCAAATTTTTATCTATTGTAGATTTACCTTACTTACGTTTGCTTCATGTATTTTCAGGCTTCAGCTGTGAGGTCCCTGCCCCTTTTTGAGAGGAGCGGAGTACCTTTGATAGGTCTCCAATCCTGAGAAAGAGAAACCAACGGACATTGCCTTAGCTACTACGTAGCCACGGGCATGAACCGTTAGTGAAGGATTGGTCCTATCTCGCTATGGCGGAGCGTGACCACCATAACCCTATCTAAAAACTATCTATAATCAATTATACATAATAGTATAAATCTTAGAGTGACCAACCTATGCGCTTTTTTCCCCATGTTTCAGAAGCACAGCCGCCAAGGTTTGTCTCTTTGAAGATTTATGACTAATAAAACAATTCTAGCGTTGGAAAGTTACCCGACTCATCGGGTCCACCCGTCCATAGAATGATACCGTCGGGGTATCATTCTCCCACTTTTCACACCACACTCACCCTTCTTTTGTTATCTAATTACTACCACACTGTTTAAACATACATGTTCCTTTACTTTATTTATGATACTGGTTTGTTAAAACAGCCCTTCAAACAGTATTACAAACAATTGTCAAACAAGAAGTTGTCCAATTTTAAACCAAAAACCCTTGGATTAGGTTCACTCAAGAATCTCTACTGACGCTATTATGTCCGATCAGTATGTACATTATTTATAAAAACCCTTGTCCTCATGAGCGTCCCATACCACTTGACAAGTATTCGTTGTGCTAATCTGGACGTACTCCCATCACAGCAACAACGATGCCAATATGGGCATCATCCTCACGCCACGGCAAAACAAAACCACAGTATCCAGCTGGGCTAATTTGGGTGTACTCCCACCACAGCATCAGCGGTGCCATCCTGGGCGTCATCTCACGCCTCGGCAACTGCCACATAATACCAACGCTAATAAGTAGAGAGACTTGAGAGAAACCATACCGAAGGTTTTGGACAAACATTCTTTCCTATAGCAACCAGTTTAACCAGACAATCTTTCCTACTTGTCAAACATATAACGAGTTTCTTGGGGTTGAGACCCGTCGTTTTGGTCCGTGTTTTCTTTTCATAAGGTAAATAATATATTCCTATGGTCTCGCATATGCAATGATGCATAATTTGAAACTACAATACTAACTTGTATCATAGCTCCGATTGGTCCGATTGGTGGAGACATAGTATGTTCCGCAGGGGTTCCACCGTTACTTGTACCAGCTTCATGATCATTAGCGCCTTGGGTTCGAGCACGCTTTGGAGCCATTTTTTTTCTACTACAATTATGTTATACACTTAGAACTTTAAATTGGTCAATTTCCCTAGTAATCTCCTTGTTTTCAAAGAGAGTCTATATTTGAACCCTCGCCAACTCGGATCCACACTTATTGTTGTTGTTTTACATCTAATTTCTATACATCAAATATTTGCTAATCGTAATTAATCAAAAACTAAATGTGTAAACTATGAGTGAAAGTTTAGGAATGCATTACTTTTATGTTCACATTTCTAATCCAATTCTAACTTCAATTTCTATACTTTAACTAAATCAATTTTTAGTATTATTCAAAATTCTACTTAATCTAATTGACAATAAAATTGGTGAATGAGAATTTCATCATGTATAATAAGAATATCTTATGTATTAACTTTCAATTAACCATACATAAGTTAATAGTGAAGATGCACTAACTAGAGAGAGTAGGTATACTTAGAGAGATTAGAGTAAGAGAAAACATACACACACATCTTTTCTAAAGTTAAATGAATCTTACTATCCATTAGAAAGATTAGAGTAAAAGAGAACACACACACATCCTTTTCTAAAGCTAATTGAATCTCACCAATCTATTAGAGAGATAAGAGTAAAAGATAGCACACACACACACACATATCCTTGTTAAAGCTAATTGAATCTTAGTAATCCATTAGAGATTAGAGTAATACATAACACACACACACATAGCTAATTGAATCTTACTAATCTATTAGAGAGATTAGAGTAAGAGATAGCACACACACACACACATATCCTTCTTAAAGCTAATTGAATCTTACTAATCTATTAGAAGATTAGAGTAAAAGATAGCACACACACACACATAGCTAATTGAATCTTACTAATCTATTAGAGAGATTAGAGTAAGAGATAGCGCACACACACACATAGCTAATTGAATCTTACTACTCCATTAGAGATTAGAGTAATAGATAGCACACACACACATAACTAATTGAATCTTACTAATCTATTAGAGAGATTAGAGTATATCCTTCTTAAAACTAATTGAATGCTCAATTAATACGCACCTTATTAGTCCACTAGAGTTTTTGCTCTCTTACTGGTTTGTGGACGCCTTCTCGCTAAGAGAAGTGGCAGCACTTCGTGAGCGCTATAGAGGCAATCTCTATGTCTAAAGTGTGAGCATGGATGCTCTATTTATAACAGAAAAGAAAACATCCAACTATTTTTTCAAAAAAAAATATTTTTTTTAATTTTATATATATATATATATATTCCCAAAAATCATACCCGCGTTTTTGGTACCCATGAGCTTGACCACTTTGTCATTATCATCAAAAGATAAGGCCACACAGGCCCCCCCTCATTAAGATTAGTCAAGAGTAGCCTCTCCTTTTTCATGTGACAGTGTGTCCCACTTTGTCCCCTCCTATGTGATCCATGTGCCTTCATTTGTCATCCCTGTCTATTCTTTTGTCTTTATAATTATTTTATTTATTTCCTTAATGATAATTTACTTTACATTTTTAAGTTAAACTTTATAGTCTTATATTAACTTTACAGTAGTAAAAGAAAATTCTACAACCAGTAAATAAGTCTTGCAATAAGTTAGTTAGTGATTCATATAGCTAAACATGTCAGAATTTTGTAGCGTAAATTTTAATTTCTAGGTTTTCTCAACCTACGATTCATAATTTGAACTCGAATATCTTAAATAAGGAGTGATGGTTCAAAAAAATACAAATGCGTATTAGAACTTGTGTACAATTTGAAAGTAGAGACCTTACTTCAATCGTGGTAGAGACAAAGTTAACACATCAGCATCGCAAAATCATTAGTGATGCTCCAATTTTGTCTCTCTATGGAGCTTCAGATGATCATTTGTGACGAGCATTTGATCCACTGCAGGCAAAGTTCAATGATTTTGTGATTGAACTTGTGGAACAGTGTTGGTTGAAGCTATGTAGTGTATTCCCAATTTTGTTTGACCCATCTTTGCGCACTAATGGAGTGATGCATAACACAGTAAAATGAAGTGATGCATAACACAGTAAAGCAACTATTGGGTCAAGTCACTAGAAATTTTGAAAGTATGGTTCATCCAAAAATCAAAACCAAACCTAAAATCAAAGAGCGAATGCAGCTTGTAGAAAAGCTACATTCAGAATTGAAGAGCAAAGATAAGTTTGAAGGCTCTTCAAAACGTCCTAGGATAGAAGAGGATGTACCTCCTCCATCAGGTGCTCAACCCTTAGCTATACACCTGGATAATACGATATGTCTTCCTGTCTTACACTTACTTGGGGAGCATTTCATCTTTCACTTGCAAGCACCCCAATTAGGTGAGGGACGTTTTGCAAATGTAAAACTAGTATTAGTGGCTCATCCTCTCTTCAAAGATCCTGTCTATGCAACAAAGATCTACAAAGACCAAATAGGAAGCAAGCCGACATTAGAGATCATGCTAGAGGAGGCAACTGCTACAACTGTTCAACATTGTGTCATGATATTTCCTCATTCTCTTGTTCGGTATATCAAAAGACCTATGCTGATCTTCAAGCTTTGGAATGGAGGTCATCTTGAGCAGTGGATTCAGGCATGTCATCATGATGGAAGCAAGCCTGCAAAAGAGAGTTCCAACACACGTTTGGAACTGTACAGCAGTTCACACATAACATTTTGCCAATTTGTAATGCTCTTCTACAGACAATTAAATTCGTGCATAGTCACAAATTCATTCACAATGATCTACACACTATAAATATTCTATTTCATTTTGGCGAGCGAGGAGTGTATATTGGCATTCCGGACTGGGGGCAAAGCACACCATCAAGCACCTCTGCAACATTTTCCAAGCTGCCAAATCTCACCCCTCAATGTAGAGCTCAATTTGAATGAGATTATCCATGGACTGCCCTTGAAAATATCATCACCAATCCTCCTCCATTCACCAAGGCATCTGATACATATAGTATCTCATATATTCTTAGACACTTGATTGCGTGTATTCCAGAGCCTGTTGAGGTTCTCAAGTGCGAATTTTTGCAAAATGTAAATAAACATCTTGCTAGTGGAAAATTGCCCAAACCCTTAGATAGACCTAAGATATGGGATTTAAGCCTTTGTTTGAATGGAGGCCATAATGTTGGCTATCATATTGTAACCGCAAATCTGTCTTGAGGCATGTTGATGATTAAACCATTAATCACCTTTTTTGACATTAATGGTGTGCAATGTGTGATAATATTTAGTGTGGTGATATTTAAAGTGTTTCATTAATGGTGTTCAATTACGCCTTTAAAGTTGTTCAAGTTGAGGTTTTAAAGTATTTCAAGTTGGATCACTCAATTCTCTAAAACATCTCTCTTTTCCAATTGTTAAGACCTATTTCACTAAAGTTTTATTATTTTGCATTTCAGTTATGGAAGATATTGCTCCCGACCAGAATGCACAGCAGCCAAATGATCCTTTGCTTAATCATGCATTGGCTCAACAAATTCACAAAGAGGACGAGATTCAGGTGGCTCAAGGAGATCTCAGCGCTTTGGTTGCAAACCAACAAGACGAATCAGAACTTCAAGGGGAGCCACTGAATTACAGGCAATGCAGACAGTTATGCCTGAATCACTTTGTACGCAACACATTATTTTGAGTCAGTGGAAATACTAAACATTATTTTGCTCCCTTGAAGGTTTCAGATTTTCCAACACATTGTCCTCACAAAAAATATCCTTGCAAGATTTATCCAAGTGTACAGATCACCACTAAACAAAAATCAAGTGGCAATTTATTTTGTACAACAATGCTATTGCTACTATGTATTGCGGCTCAAAGTTGATTGGAACGATCATCCCACTAGAGGAGGTGTTGGCAAAGGACGCCCAACCAAGAAGATTCATGCACGGGAAGCTAATCAAGAAGACCCTCCTCGCAAGAGAGGATATACATACTTGCCCGAAGAAACCGCAGTCATTGAGCAGCTTGGAACCCAAGGCGTGGATTTGGCAAGTCAAGGAGAGACCCCAGCCATGCTACGGGCTCGTATAGCACTTCTAGAAAGAAAGTTGGCATGGTATGAGGCAAAGTATGGGCATGTTAACAAAGAAGAGATGGGCAATGCGGGTGCAAGCGACTCATTTGGCCAATCAAGATTTCGTGTATCTGACCTTTTAGGAGATGCAACCCATGATTTCAATTGAATCTCCCTCTCAGTAATAAGCTCTTTTTATATCTTAAATCTCAATATTTGTAATGAAAACCTCTTTTTGGTATGTAAATCTTTATTTATTGCAACAAATGAACGTGTCCACTGTTGTTACAATTGTGTAAGTTTTGTTCTCTCTCTCTCTCTTTTTGACAATGATATGGAGCAGATGGAAAAAAAAAGGGAGACAAAAAAGGAGGAAGAGAGAGAGAGATTTTGAAGCTAAACTCTACATAACTTTTCACATTACAAAATTCATAGAAAATACATACAAACTTTATAGCTCATCCTTCCCCTCAATCATAGGCACCATGTCATCAATTTCTTCAACATATGAACATTCTGGATCAATATCTTCCGGGTTCCATTCCAATTCATCATCGGAGCTGAGCTCATTTTCAATTGCTTCTTGTGTTTGAAAGCGCCCAAATATTTCTTATGTAGCACATGTGGCTAACTTCGTTGTCTTGTGCATAAGTTGCATGTTCACAAAATACATAAACCAAATCCGCAGCTCATTCAGGACTTAATCAATTTCGTTTTTTAGTATGCAGGAAAGCAAACGAAGGCCAATTTCTTTCACAGCTACCACTCGAATCGGCAATAGACAATACTCTCACAGCCACATATTGAAGTTCCACTTTTCTCCATCGTACTCTTTCCACCAAACTGGTGCACTCATCGTCTTGATAGCATCTATATGCCAAGGATTCCCAAACATTCCTTCTCTGCTAGTATATGCCATCTTCTATGTGTATGCCACCTGTCCATCCACATTGCCAAATAGTTGAGCACACACTTTCTTGAAATCACTGATCACTTCATTGTTTGAAGATTTCTCGAAACCTGCTCCATGCAAAGGAGTATGCAGCTTCTCCCATCACCTTTTGACAAACGACATCATCATGGCTTTTTCTTTCCTACATAAAATGTACATTCTTTTAACTTGCAAGTGGCTTCATGCATATACCAGTAAACCCGTCCAAAGATAGAGGCTTCTTTGTCCACTAATCGTATCAAATGAGTGAAGGGTTCTATGACAATAACAATTTTGTCTACATTTCACCAAAAAATAGGAGAGTTTACAAGCTGATAGCATTTAGCTATAGCAGGTTCATACTTGGGATATTTATCAAGCCAAATGTCCCATCTTCTATCTGCCACTACTTAACAAGGGCCGCTTTAACCTGTTGCAGTGTTGACAGAACATAATATGCTGTCGCAAAACGGGTCACACAAAAATTTGTAAATTTTTGGTGGGGAACTTTGTTCTGAACAAAGCATAAGAAAATGAATGCTCCCTTATAAAATTCACCAGGTGGTTTTCATCTAGAAGATTTTATTTAATAGAAGGAACTTTCCCAAAGTCCTTTAAGAGTAGATTCAAAGTGTGAGCAGCACATGGAACCCATGTTATCTCTGGATACTTTGCTTCAATTGCTTTTTCAGCAGCTTTGTGGTTTAGATGCATTATCTGTGACAATGGCTGTCACATTTTTAGGTCCTCCTACCTTTTTGATCGAACGTTCATACACACCAGCAAGATATCCACTAGTTTTCTCTTTCAAGGATGTGTCGATCGCCTCAAGGAAGATGGAACAACTTGGAAAAATCAACATCACATTAATCAATGGTTTCTTCTAACAATTTGTCCAACCATCTAGAGCAATTGTGCATCCATACTGTGGCACATAATCAAGAGTTGTGCGCTTTAAGATATTTTTTGATGTAGTTTTCACTTCATCTAAGTATTCTGTATGCATATTCTTATAATCAAGTACCACAAAGCCCTTCTTCGCCGTGCTCATTAAAGCATCTTTGAAGATAGGATTTCAAATGACATTAAAAGGAATTCCACATGCAAAAAATGCTTGCGTCCACTTAAGATGGAGTTCAAGCAGTCATATTTTACCAAATGCCTGAGGCAAAGTAGAACCACTTGATGCAGGTTCTCCTCCAGTCCATGCTTCACTTTGGCTTATGTTAGTAGAGCTTCCGATAGGATTAGATCTACAATCCCCAGCAAAGGATGAATGACGCCCTCCATGACCTAAATCAGGGGTAGAGGGAGGGTTTTGATCATTCTTGAGTGTCATCTCGATGTCCCTAGCCATAGATGGAGCCATGATTTTCGGACCTCTCTTTTTTTTTCCTTCAAGATGTGCTCTCTTTGCCTTGAGCGCCCACTCGGGAAATTTTTCTTCAATACCTCTTGGGGGATTACATCAAGCCAAGAATTTTGAACATGTTTTGTTTTATCCTGTGCGTGTTTCCACTAAAATTATGGCTGTAGGTCTTACACTTCAACTTTGATATAGTCTTTCCACTGGCCAATTCTTCTATGTAGTTCCACTCATATCCTTTCACCATCTTCTTAAGATCTACAAACTCAAACAGAACTAATTACAAAATACACATCTAAAATCAAACTCTAGTACCATTTACATTACTTTTTTAATCAACGTCTTCAACCTCTTTAAACATTAAATACCAAAAATAGATTTTTTTCCAAGTGTGAACTCTCACTTTACACCTGAATCATGATAAATAAATCGCTTAATCTATCTCAGCTTGTTCAAGATTCATCTCACTTTACACTTGAATCATGATAAATAATTCGCTTAATCTATCTCAACTAAGAATTTTATTCGTATGCTCAGCTTGTCCGTTTGTTTGTGGGTGCTAGGGAGCCGATTTTTTATGGATTACCATAAATTCATTAAGCAGATACTCGATCACTGACAATTTCTATTGACAATCCATATCTTGTGAATACATACTCATATAAGAATGCTGTAGTGGTTCTGGCAGCATTCTTTTGAGTTGCTTTAGCCTTGGCCCACTTGGTCAAATAGTCCGTAGCTACAATGATATATTGAGCTTGGGTTCTATAAGCAGGTGGCTGTATTGTCCCAACAAATTCTATACCCCATTTTGTGAAAGCTCTAGCTCCCATCATTGGTCTTAAGGGCATGCTATCTACTCTTGTTGGCACTTTTTCTCATTGACAAGCATCACATCTCCGAATATATTCTTTGGCATCTGCAAAAAGTGTTGGCCACCATATGCATGCCATTAAGATTTCTCTTGCAGTGGTCTCACTAAAAAAGTGACCTTCAGCTAATCCAGCATGTGCTTGTTCTATAATTGGAATATATTCATTTTCATTTGCACAAAGATGCAAATGTTGATCCTTACCTCTCCAATACGATTGGTTTTTAATAAAGAGCATAGTCTCTTGCTTCTGTTTCAATTGCTCTTTGACGACGTTTACTCATATCCTTAGGAAATGTTCGGCTCGATAAGTAAGTAACTAGATAGTTACTCCACTTAGGTACAGGTGACATTTGGAATAATGTTACATGAGGTACGGGTATTTGCTTTTGACATTGAGGACAATCCTTTACAAAAGAGCGAACATCACTCCTCATAGTTGGCCAAAATACTCCAAGTCTCAAGATCCTTTGCATAGTTTGGTCTTTCGCAAAGTGAAGTTCTACTATGGTAATATATGCTTGACTTAGGTATTGGGTTTTCTCTTCAGGATTAATGCATAAGAGAAATATTCCTTCTCGGTTTCTTTTGTATATCCTCCCACCTAGTAATTGATACATAGCCAGTTGCTCAATTAATCCGATTGTAATAGGAAGTGATATTTGAAAATCCACTTGATCTATGGTCATCAATGATACCATATTTTTTGAACATTGAGTTATCATTTCCACGGAGAACAGATATGCATCTAGTAGATCAGCGTCTACTCCTTTAGGTGGTTCCCCTGAAACAATCCTAGAAAAATAATCCGCTCTTTGATGAGTAGTGCCCTTTTTTACAACTACAGTGAAATCAAATTCTAGAAGAATGATGAACCATCTCACTATTCTTTCTATGCTGCATGGCTTGTTGACCAAGTACAATAAGGTTTGGTGGTCCACAAAGAACACAAATTTGTTTGCTAATAGCTAATGTCTATACTTTTTTATGGCATAGATCATTCCTAATCCTTCCCTTTCTATGTTGGTATAATTATTTTCCGCCATGTTCAACTGTCGGCTAGCATAAGAAATAGGAAAATCAATTCTCTCATCTCTTGGTTGAGCTAGTATACACCCGATGGAAAAATTGGAAGCATCTATATGAATGTGGAATATCTTATTCCAATTTGGTGCTTTCAATATTGGAGCTGAAGTGAGAGCTTGCTTAAGCTTCATGAAGGATTCTTCACAGTCATTAATCCATTCAAAGTATGTAATCATTTTGCAATTATAGCATACATGTAAATGAACCGTCTGTAATATCCACAATGTCTCATGAAGGCTTGAACCCCCTTGATTGTTGTTGGTCTAGGCAAATTAGCAATAACATGTATTTTATCCATATCGGTAGCTATGCTGTTTTTAGACATTATATGTCCAAGAATTTTTCCTTGTCTATCCATAAATGTGCATTTTTCACGATTTAAGCAAATCCTATAAGTCTACATTTTTTAAATACTTTTTTGAGGTGTTCAAAATGATCAGCTTGGATTGATGAATGTACGCATAGATCATCCATATATACTTCCAAGAATTTCCTAAGATATTCTTTAAAAGCATGGCTCATCAATCTTTGAACTTGTGGCAGGAGCATTAGTTAACCCAAAAGGCATAACCCGATAGGCAAAAATACTCCATTCTGTTGCAAAAGCAGTTTATGCTGATCTTTTGGGTCAACCAAAAGTTGATTGTATCCCGAAAAGCCATCTAAGAAGCTGTAAGATTCTTTTCTTGCAACTCGTTCTAAAACATGCTCAGTGATTGGAAGAGAAAAGTTGTCTCTAATGGTAGCTGCATTCACTTTCTTGAGGTTGACACGCACTCATAATTTTCCATTTTTCTTTAGTACTACCACAATTGAAGACACCAAATCTGTGTGTTCAATTTCATAAATGAATTCGGCTTCCTTTAGTTTTTCAATCTATTCTTTGATCTTTCTGGCGAATGTTTCATTGTATCTGTATGGCCTTTGTCTACTTGGTTTAGCATCATCACTCATGGTTATTGTATGTTGACAGATTTTTGGGTCAACACCCTTGAGATCCTTGTAAGACCAAGCAAAGATATCTTGGTATTGTTTCAGTAAGATTAACAAAATCTCTTCTTCTTCTTCCGTAAGGTCATTTGCAATGTAGGCAGGCCTATACGCTCTTCTCCTGGTTCGGCCAAATCTATGTTTTTTCCGTTTTCAAGCCCTTCGTAGGACTCACCTTGTTTTTGTAGTTCTCTAACAGGTTGTTCAACTATGATTTTTTAATCTTGGAGAGTATATTTCTTGTAATGGGATGGAACAATCATTACATCTTTACTATCCTCTTCTGTGGTTTTCATTTCTGTCGTATATATCTCCTTTAGAGCTTTTTTCAACTCTTGATATTTCTTTTTCCGCTCAGCTCGTGTCATGGTTGACTCCTTGTTCTCTTTTTTTGGCTTTGCTTGAGTTTCTTTTCTCATTTTTTTCGATGTTTTTGAGATTTTTGAATTTTCGTTTGAAGGATATCTGCCAATAATTTTGTCCTTAACACAATCATGTGCATTTATCTGCATTAAGAATTGTGTTCTACTGGAGACGGATGGCATAGGTCTAGCTTTCACGCTCCTGGTGTCCCTTTTTTGTCTATACCATTTCTGTCTTCTCGATTTTTGATTTGGAAAGTCAAAAAACATGTCCTCCCCTCCTTTCATGAGTAACTTAGCTTTCACATGTTCTTTTTTTGATATCTGAGGTAGCTGAATGTTATTCTAACTCATCTGTTGCATTGTAGTAGAGGTCTGGAAAGACTTGTTGAGCTTTCATAAAGTCCTTGGGTTCCTTGATTTCATCTTCAATGTGGAGGGTTGAGATTATTTGTATGGGAATTATGTCATAGCCATCCTCCTTGCAAAATTAAATAGGCATAGACATATTCACACACACATCCATTGTCGCTAAAATTTGAGTCCACTCAAATGGCTCAAACAAATGCTCTGGAAAGGGTTCAGGTACATAGGATTTGTATATGCAATCTCTTTCTAAGATACATTCTTCTCTTTTTAAGCTCCCGTTTTTTGAAGCTCTGCACATCCAAATAGGAGTGTCTTTGTTCAACCAAGAGGGAAGCTTAGTTTCAGCCGAAGAGACTGAATCGAACTCTTGTATGGGCGTTTTCATGACATCTCTATAAGTGTGATCTTTTAGATTAAACCTTGTTATTGATCCCGCTTGATTCAAGTACAAATAATTGTTTCCCCAATCTTGGATGAGTTGTATCCTCAATGTGATTTCATTATTGAGTTTCTTTCGAAAGTCTACTATGGCAAAAGTGTGCTAACACTTTTTCCATAAGAATTAACTATCACTTTTTCAAGCAGTCCTAAGGGTTTTTCGATGTGTCCATCAACCAATAGCAATTTCATTCAAGTTTGTCTAATGGCTGGTTGTCCCCAGGATTCCCATACTGCTTTCATGGCTATGGCTATGCCTGCCCCTCTATCCAGTAATTCCATGGTTTCTATGTCATTATATTTCACTGGAAGGGTTGTGTTTCCTTATTTCCCTTAGTAATATTCTTCGACTTTGTTCATTGGAACAGATCGAATCTCTTTGTTATCCATTTTGTGTTTTAATTTTCCCATATTTTTTGCGATTAGCCCCGTTATTCCCACCTTCTCCAAGGTTATCTATAAATCATTCCATAGATATGGTCTGATTTTTAACAGTTCTCCTAAATTAAGATTGCATTGGATGGGTGTAGACATGATTGAATGAATGCTATCTACTTCTAGGGTTTGTTCCGCTCTTTTTACCTGAGTGGTCTTACACACTATGGATTCATCTTCATTATCTCTCAAGTAAGAGGGTAATGTTTTTAAGGTAAATGGTTTAGACATTCCTGAAGCTTCAGATATGCAATCCCTATACAAGGATTGTACATCCATGTCGAGATCAAGAGGTAGATTGTCTAACCAAACTTCCTCTATAGGAGCTGACTTTAGAGTCAGGCTCCCATAATTGATCTCTCTAACTTTTTTCCATAAGTGTCCTGGATAGTCTTCTTCTGCGAATGGGATTCCGTCTAAGGCATCTTCGTTGTCCGGCACTATAAGTCCTAGCTCTTTTGTTTCAAGATGGGATTCTACCACCACTTCGGATTTTTCTTGATTGTCTCTTACCACAAGCTCTGCAGGTTTTGCCATACTTTCGAGCTTGGGTTTTTGTTTTTCCAGCATCTCTTGTGTGATTCTTACCAAATTTTGATAAGCTTCAAGCGTAGCTGCTTCCATGTCTAGAGAAGGATAGTTTTTCCATTTGTTTACCATGTTTTGGACTGCTTTAAGTCCTGCTTGGTAGGCTTCCAAGGCTGCATTAATAGGCTCAAAAATTTTATCAACCAAAATTGATCCTCCAGAATTCAGGGTGGTTTCTTTGATTTCGCTTCCAGTTTCTTTCACCTTTTCCTGAAATAGCTTCTTTGCTTTATCCTTGATTTTAGCTTGTTGTTTCTGTTTTCTCATCTCGTACCTTTTGCTTCTACTTCTTTTGGTCTTTTCAGAGGAAATTTTTATATTATCTGTATCATCAGAGGAGTTATGTTTCTTTTTCTTATCCTGAGCTCTAGTGATTACCTTGATTGGAACAATTGGTTCACTCTCAGATGAGCTAGTAGGTATCACTTGGACTACGTTCACTACTGTTTTACCCTTGTTTAAAGGATTTTTAAGACAATCTTCCGGGAAGTGTCTTTTTTTGCAACATTGTATGCAATAAGCTTCAACTGGCTTGAGGTTTTTGTCAGGCTGTGGGCATTCATTTTTGCAATGATCATCTGCACTACAGTTTTCCGTTCTTGGCTTAATCATGGGTCTTACCATATGAGGTCTAACACCTTGATTAGCTACATAATACATTGGTGCAAGCTCTGGTGGAGTATAAGTCACAGGTTCTTTTATTGGTGGTGGATGTGAATCATACCACTCTCCTTCTACCATTACTGTAGATGGACTAGGCTCAGCATAGGGTGTAACAGGCACTAGTGCTTGTTCATCTATGACTCCTTCTGAATGCATGTACTTTACAGGCACTGCATTTTGTCTCCGATATGGAGGCTGTTGACCCAACATGGGTTGAGTTCTTTCCATACCCATCGGTGTTCTTTGAGCTGGTGCTATATTGGGTTGATATCTGTATATGGGTTGTCCTTGTGACCGCATAGGCACATACTGAACATTCCCATCATACTTTGGTCGGTAGTAGCACTCATTGCTCTCATGGTTGGTCCATTTACCCTTGATTGCACACCATTTCTATGGTCTAATTGGTTGTCCCTATTGAGGTATCCCTTGCCCTGGTCCTCTCATAGGTGCTTTTTGCATGTCATTCATCCTTTTGAGCATGTCTTCTATGGCTAAAAGTGGTGTTGCAGCAGCCGTTCCCACTTGTGCTGGTTTAGTGGATTCTATTTTCTCACTTTGGTTATCCTTAGGGACATCTTCTTTGTTGAAAATATCACAATTGTCTCCTAAGTCAATAGCATCTGACACACTATTCTAGGGTTGTAAGCTTCTTGCTATATAGTATAGCATGAAGTTCTTTGTTTAGCAGTCCCTCTAGAAACAATGATACTATCCGTTCTTCTGCAGGTATCTCTAGCTCTGGACATCTGGCAATGTATTGTTTCATTCGAGCTGCACAATCCCTAACAGACTCACCTTGTTTCTGCTTAAAGCTGTAAATTTGAGATATTGTATTGTGTTTAGTCCCCGTTTTGGAACAAGCAGCTCTACAAATCCTTGAGCTAATGTGCTCAAGTCCATGATTGACCTTGGTGGAATGTTTTGGAACCATGTTAATGATTTTCCTTGTAATGTCATTCGAAACCCCTCGAATTGAGTATGAAAATAGAATATGCGTTCAGCTCTTAGCACTTTCTTAAAGCTTGCTAAGTGGTCGTATGGATCCCACAATCCACTGTATTTTTTGACCCATTTTTGAAAATCAGCTGGTTTGACACGTCAATTTGGTTCAACTCCCGGTCTCCTGGCAGTTGGTCATGTTCTGAGTCCTTCAAACCAATTTGTTGGGAATAGTGACTCATGTAGCCCTGGACTGGCTTTAGTGTCACCTGGTTTTCTTCATGATGACATGGTTTTTGGTTTCTTAACATTACTCTCAGAGGATCTCTCATGGTGTTCTTCTCTTGGAATAGTTTCTGGTCCTTGGCCCAATATCCAATTCCTTATGGAATACCCTTGGTGTTTGGTTTGCCCTACCTCCTCAGGAGTCATCATAACAAAGTTGTTGCTATAACAATCCCTAGACAGGTAGGTTGGTAGATCTGCTGATCCCTTATCTTTGATCTTGAAGATATAAATGATCTTCATGCTCGTTAGTTATCCTAATTTGGCATGCAAAGTCCATAGAAGATCTTTTACATTTCTATCCTCCCAACAATAGACTCCAATCCTAGGATTATCAATTTATCTGTACTAAGCCGTTTCAAGGGCTTCAAATCAGCTTGATCGTATCCCTCAAATTCTAAAGTTGGTGGTCCTTTAGCTCCAATCTCTGGAATTATGGTGTTTACTTCTAATCCCCATTTGTCTATCACATCAGGGTTTTCAACTTGTATGTTTCTGAGCGATTCGAATAAGAAGACATTTCATATGTTGAATCTGAGAAAGTGTCTAAGACTTCTTCAAGGATAGTGTGAAAAGAATTGCCTTGATTCACACTTTCTACGGTGGATACTCTACTGGAGGTTTCTCCAAATATGCCTTGATTTCCTAGTACACGACCAGATCTAAGGTTCATAAAGACTTGTGAAGCCCTCGATAGAGTACTTACCATCGGATTGACTTGTTGTCAATTTCTTCCACTTGACTTGATTGTAACTTCTTTCAAACTTTTGATTCCTTGTCTGCAACCTGATTCATGTATCATTTTCAATCAAGTTAGCTATTCTTTCACAAAGACTATGTAGTTTTTGCTAACTATTATGATTGGTCTGTGTGTATCACTTCAAATCAGGCTATGGGAGTCAAGAATTAAGACTTTTAGATTCGACTTTGGTAAAATTTCAAAGGATTAATCTGCAACCTGGAAACTGAGTGAACATGTACCAATTTGGATCCAGTTGAGCCCAAAATTGTCCGGTGGCCTTGTATTATGCTGGTCTAACATTGTATAAGTTCAAAAGTCAAAATTGGTGGCTCTGTATAGCAATAGTAAATAATCGCGATTATTTACATTTTCAGTTTTTTCACTTTTTGGCTTGGTTTGCCAAGTATACAACCTGTTTGAGATCCTTGGACAAGTTTCAACAACTTTGGACAAAATCTGTTCAAGTTTATCAACTGTTTCGTGTCCGCAGACTTTGATTTCAAGAATTTGGCTTAAGCCTCACTTTTGTGATCCAAATGGCACCAAAATTAATTTGTGTGGTTCTACTTAATATGCTTGATCTTGTGGTATACTCAAATGTGCAAAATTGTCAATTTTTGAAGCAGATGTAAATAATCAGGATTATTTGTCTATCTAAATTTTTGCATGTTTTTGTCTTAATCTTGACAAAGATATGTTAAGCACTATAACTTAAGGTCTCTAGCCCAGTTTCATCAAGTTTGGACAATTTTTGGTCAAATGGTCATCAGTTTTATGTCCGTAGGCTGACTTTGCAAATTTGGTCACAATTTTCAATCCGATGATCCAAATGTTACCAAATTTGGGTTGTGGGCTTATTACAACATGGTAAAACTAGTGGTATGCTAACTTAGTCAAAAAAGTTGAAAAATGGGGCAGATGTAAATAATCACAATTATTTACTATTGGCAACTTTTTGCGTCTTTTTGGTCAAGTGAGCATGTACACATGTCTATCACATCAATATAAGCCTATGAATCGAATTTCATTGAGTTTGGACTATTTTTTTCCCAATCTACACTCAAGTTCTCGAAAGTCAGTACAAACTTTAGTTTTTATCCAGTTTTTTGTCAGTTTGGTGATTCAAATCCTATGTGCGTTTACAAAAGTTGTTTGTACACATGCAATGAGTCATTGATATCAACCTTGGTCAATTTTGAGATGAAAGTAAATAATCACGATTATTTACTTGAGGCCCAAAATGAACATATTTTTGCACGTTTTCAATGGACAATCTTTTCATGAGTTATTTTAAGCCTATGAATTAAGTCAAAACTTGATTTGGCCTAAACTGTCAAGAAAAAGTAAATAATTTGAGTTCTTGCAAACCCTTGAAATTTTTACCTCAATGTATCCTTGAGCTTACCCACTGGTTCATACAACTTTTAAGCATACTCTCCAGTCAGATTGAGTGGTTTGGAGTCCTTTTGTGCTATTTCTAGCCGTAGACCTGAAATTTTGCAACTTCAAATAACAACTCACAATGATTCTTTCGGAGTTCTAAAATCCACCTCGGATCCTACTTACCCTACACCTAGGTTCTCATGCAATGGGGTTATGGAAAGTGTCCACAAACACTTGTTTTCTTATTTCTTATGGTTTTCTGAGCATTGATCTTAAGACTTGTCTTTTCTATCAATCATCCTAAAAATCCTAATCTAGTTCTACAATCCTACAATTCTAAAGGCACGCAGTAAGTAGGATTACTTCCAAGCTACCTCTACACAGCAAAAGACGACAATCTTATGCTATGCGGTTTCTAAAAAGAAAGTTTCTACTCTAGGAGATCCTAGAGGAAGTTAAAGGATAACTTCACAAGACGCTCGTGTTTTTTTCTAGTTTAGGTCTGTTCGATCCCCGGAAGTGTCAGGACAAGGGTCCTGTAACCTAAGGACTAGGATGGTCATGTACTACGGCCAAGGGCCGGGCTAGACAGTGTGGATAGGGGATCCGTCTAGGGCAAGGGGCTATGAGCCTGCCTATATAATGGGAGGTTGGGAGAAGGATCTCTAGTCTAGTTTCCCTAGTTCTTACACTGGTATCAGAGCTTAGGTGGCCTAGGAGGTTTCCCTTCCACTCTCTCTCTAGGAATTCACAATTTTGACTCCTAAAAGGAGGGCTTTAAGGTGTGAACCGTGCTCTTTTTAAAGCTTTTCCCAAAATAGCCGTCTCTTCTTACTAATTTGGGTGCCGTTTCTTATTTTGGACACTGTTGTGTGGTGCATGAAATCACGCGAGCTTTGGCTTGACAGGAGCGCCATGGCTTCAATGGCAAGATTCTAGGAGCCCTTGGCCTAATTGTGGTTGTGCAAGCCGCACACACCTTCCCTTGGCCTAATTGTGGTTGTGCAAGCCGCACACACCTTCCCTCGAGTTTTGTTTTCACATAGCAAGGCCAAAAAATTCAATTTTTTGAGCCTTTCTTCTCCTTGGTGGTCTTTCCCATAGGCAAGGCAAGTCACGAGCATCAACCTCCGTGCTCAATGCTCGACATTTCGCTCAGTCCTTGCAGAATTTCCAGATTTCTGCATATTTTTACACTTGTGACAGTTTCGATTGGCGTTTATGCAACATAATCGTTCGCCGATTATGGAAGCCTTCAACTATCAAGCTTCTTCAAAGCGGTGACGATTCAATTATCTCCACTGCAAGATTTCAATCGCCTTGCGAGCCGTGGGCGATTTTTTGGAGGTCTCTTTCTACGCCGATTGTGCAAGTTCTTTATTTTTCAATGGTCAGGTTCTACGAGGCACAAGTGGAGTTAGCAAAGCTCCTATACTTGGCGAGTGCTCTCAACATCAGGTATTTTTTTTCTGAGTACGTCTTTCACTGCACTGTGTAGCCATGGATTCGGATATCAATATGACATTAGATTTTGAAGAAAAGTACTCCTGACCCTACCAATGACGGCTTGCAGCCGGATCCTCTCAAGGAGAGTACCCGCGACGCTACGGCAAAAGAAGATACTTACGAATTTCTCGATATTCAAGAATTTTGTGCACTTCAGACATGCATGATAGTCATGGATAAAAATTTTAAATCTTTAAATGAAAATGTTACTAAACTTTCCACATCAGTAATTCAGTTAATGCATCAACAGTCTAAGAGTCCTGCTGACACCCACATGCATGAGCACGTTGGAACACAAGGGCAAGGCCCAATTAATGATACGTTGCATACTCTCACTGCCAAAGAGGTGGATGACTTGTTAAAGAACTTTAAACCACCATTTTTTAAGGGCAAAGACCGAGACCGCAATAAGGATACATGTTGTGGTTCATCAACAAAGGAAATGCATAGTGCATCACAATTCTTTCAGCATCTCATAACTCGGAAATAATACACAGAAGTACTAACATCATTAAGGAATTGATAACTCAAAATTAAGGTAACAAGAGTGCTTCATTGATCAAGAAGAGCTACAACATCTCTGAATACAACTGCGCCATCACAACTCCCAGAACCGACTTATAACCATCATACAAAACAGACTGGTAATAACAACCTCAGTCTTGATATATCATAACTGTTAAATATCCGATTGAAACAACATCCGACTAACTATGATCCGACTAACTATATCCGATGAAGCACTTCCAACTAACTACTAAATTGGTACTCTGATATGCCTGTCAACACATGGCACAGCCCGGTGGTGGATTTCTCTGAAATCTGACTCGAATCCACATATCCCTTGATCAGCAAGAGATAGACAAAAGAATTCGTGACCATCCTAAACTTCAAACATATCTTTGAGAACTGTTTCAGTATCAGCTTCTTGTATTGTAGTCACCACAGTCTCCTCATTCTTTGCTGCACTGAGTTCTGGAACTTCAATATATTGCAGCATCTGTTGTTAAGTATGGAGCCTGATTTACCCTTGTAATTTTATGTGGTAAAAGCGCACATTTGTAAGGCCCCCATTATGAGGAGAAGCCATCGTGCGTGAAGGAAAATCACTCACCGGAAACCAAAATTTTCACGGACAAAAATCAGGGGCAACTTTAGAGGCCTCGGGGGCGGAGGCCCCCGATACTTTTTTTTTCGTTGGAATATTATGGCCGGACGGCGGCCGGAAAGTGGTCGGAAAACAACCGGTCGGTTGGCCGGTGGCCGGTGGTCTGAAGTCAATGGCCGGTGGCCGAATTCAAAAGCAGACTTGTCTTCTCAAGGGCGGCCACACATGGGCGGATTGGAGGGTCCGATTTGGACTTATTCGTACAAGGGCAGCTACACATGGCTGTCTCTCATAAGAGAGGGCAGCCCTTTTGGCCTATAAAAGGAGGCCATTTCTACACACATTTATAGTGTGTGAAGTTGATGCAACAAGGTGAGTGTGAGGTGGTGAGAGTGAAGCAAGGCGGGAGCTCTATCAAGGGTTTAATCCCTTTGTAAACTACTTCTTCTTTTGAAGTGCTAAAGCCATTGAGTGGCTGCTTTCCCGTGGACGTAGCCCACATTGGGTGAACCACGTATATCGTTTGTACTCTCTCTCTCTCTCTCTCTACTCTATAATCTCTTGTGTGTGAAATCTATCTCTCTCCATTAAGTAATCTACTCAAAAATCTATTTAGCTACGTCTTATTTTCTAACATCTGTAATCTCCTTCTGATATTCAACCTCCATTGGCAAATCTTCTCCACTTGACTTCTGAATTTCCTCAACAGCTTTCAGTGTTTGAACAGAAACATGCACTATTTTTGAATTGCAGAACCACCTTGTACCATGAATTCTTCATCCACTTGCAACTGTTTATCCTTGAACTCCTGATAAACATCTTTTTCTTTCTTCAGAGATTCAACTGTCTCTAATAAGGCAGCTTCATGAGAACTGATGAAGCCTGATCTCACAGCCTCATAGGGATACTTGATAACTGATGTCAGCCTTTCTCTCATTGCTTTCCAAACATCCTGCATCCCCTCAACCAACTGTTGTCTTACCAGATTGAGATCCCCTTCATCCATGAGCACTTCAGAAACATTGATATCTTCTTGAGCTAATACTTGCTTTTCCAGAGCTTCCAAAGGTTTCAAACTTTGTTGTAACATTTCATTCTCCACCTGTAACTCTGTATTTCTTCTAGACACCTGATCCAGCTCAGAATTGACTCTGCCTTCCAATTCCTTAGTCCATTCTTGAAACATTCCCAAGGAGAGCTTAACCTTTGCTATCTCTTGTTGATGTAGTTGCAGCTGATCCTTCATCTCTTGTTGATGTTTCTCCTTCTGCTCTACCAATTCCTACTTCAAGGATTCCACCAACTCCGACTGTTGGTGCAGCATTGCTTTAGATAGACCAGATTCAGCTATATTTTGTAACTCTTCCTCCATATTGTGATGTTGATACCTTACAAATCCCTGTAATTCCTGCAACATCTTCAGAGCGGTTGGTACATTAGTAATAAGCAAATTAGATTTAGCAGAAGTACTAGGACCAGCTGGAGAGAAATCTAATGATTTGGCCACCTCATGCAAAGCACTATCCAGCTTCCTCTTTTTGAGCATGTTAAATGTTTTGCCTATAACCCTACTAGGAGTTTGTGTCTCAACATCCAAACTCTTGAGCAAATTCCCCATAAGCAGTTTTTGCTCATGACTAGCCAATGCCATCTTGGCCTCATCCTCGGTGTATCCTGCTTCAATAAAATCCTGTATGGTCCCCAGCTTTTCATCCACGCTTTTACTAAACTCTGCTTTGTCAGATATTCTCCCCTGTTCTGGCCCAGGACCGACCACATTTATAGGAGTAATGAGAGAAACTGTGACCTCCCCTACATCAAATTTTTGAGCAAAAGCAAACAAAGCAGACAGAAATGCTGCTAACCTGCTACTCAACTGGGTCTTTCTTCTATCCGAGGTAAAGACTTCTACATGAATCCTATCATACACCCAATGTGCCCAACTGACCTTCCCCCCATTTTCAGCAAAATACAGTGGTGCCCAATTTTCCTTAGACATGTAGTCATATTTAGCTAGAAAACAAACTCTTTCCAAAAACCAATTCAATTGTTCTCTCCTCCAATACTCTAAATTCTTCAACATAAAGTACTGCCTACCTCCTTCTCTTGGTCCAAATTCTTTTTTCATATCTTCATCTGAACATTTTGGTACTGCAGTAACAGAGGTAAAGGGAAGCTGAAATACCTGAGCTACCACACCTGGACTAAGATGTACCTTCTCAGAAATGTCACCTTTGGATTTTCGTAACAAATCCATTTGTGTTTTTGCATAAATGTTCCCTTTCCACTGGCCCCAGGGTAGAGTAGCAAATTCATATAAACGTGTTGCCTTCAACCACTTCTCATTCCGTTCTGCCTAACAGTCAATTTCCACCCTGAAATCAGTGAAAGGCTCCATTAAGCTTTGCAACATCTTGCTTGATGACATTGGTGTTGATTCTTCCTCAGGTAGCACGTCGACCTCGTCTTTTGGGTCAGATACATCAACTCTAAGCACTACTCTTTTTCTGCGAGGGCGTAGCTTACCAACTTCTCCTTGCTCATCTTCTGACGATGGTCTCATGACAGAAACAGGTTTAGGCTTAGGCATAGCTGAAGCAGAAGTAGGAGAAAGCTTAGCAAGTTGTGGAGTATGCATGCGCGCGCTACTTACGTGAATTGCACAAGCGCTAAGGCCTCTAAAAGTGTGTGAGGAAATGATGTCGTCCCTTGCTCGTATGATGGAGTTAAGTGGAAGGAACTTTGCACCCTTTTCAATGCAAAATTTGAAATTTAAATATTGTTTAAGTAATCGGATCAGGTGAACTCTGACCCAGTAAACTCCGAGCCAACAAACTCCGATGTAATACAATCCGATCCCTGACCTGAATGCAAAGCCTATGCACTCTGATGATAAATCATCAATGACTTGGTTCATCATTCCTGAAGAGAACTCCACCATTCCACAGAATGCAACCTCTGGTATAATAGGTTTGAGCCAATCCAAATGGGGTGGCTTGCCCTGAAAATTTTTTAACCTGAAACCATTAACAGGTTTCTCTACCCTTGTCCCAAAAACATATGCTACAATAAAAGTCCCTTGACCTAGGTCTGTTATAATCTGATTACCTTAAATTGAGCTTCCCAGGATGTGGACCTAACCTTGAGTTGTAAAGCATTACCCAGTCACCTACCTGGAAACCCTTAAACTTGACATTCATACTGACCCAATCTTTCCTTCTTCTCTAAATGACTTCTGATATATAGGAGCTGATTAACCTGTCTTCTTCCAGCTGCATTAAATACTTGCTTCTATGCTGAACTGAGAGCTTTGGAGTCATCTTCTCAGCAGTAATCCTCAGACTAGGTACCACAAACTCCATTGGTACTACAGCTTCCAAGCCATACACCAAGCTTTCCTTCTTCTCTGAATGACTTCTGATACATAGGAGCTGATTATCTTGGGGATGGTAAGCTGTAGATTTCTTATGCATTATCGTGTGGGTTTTTGTTAACTCGGAAATCACCTCATTCAAAAAATGTGTTCCTCTATCACTGACTAACTCTACTGGACATCCAAACCTGGTCGTAATGTTGTGATACAAGAACTTTGCCACACTCTGAGCTTTGTTATCTTTCAATGCCACAGCTTCCACCCACTTTTTACAGTAGTCAGTAGCTACTAGAATGTACTTGCATCCCTTACTTGTTGTAGGCTTGACTGGTCCTACAAAATCCATACCCCATTTTTGAAATGGCTCTAATGGCAGTATAGGATGATCTGTCATTCTATCTCTAGAATCAAGTTGACCAAACTATTGAAACACCACACAGCTTTTTGTATAGGAATGAGCATCCTTCAGCACAGTTGGCCACCACAAACCAACTTGGAGTATCTTTTTTCCTGTAATGTCCCCTGAGAAATGTCCTCCTGCTACTCCATAATGGGCTTCTTGCAACACAGCTGATTGTTCAAAATCTGGTACACACCTTCTAATGACCTGGTCAATCCCTTTTCTGTATAATGCTCCAGCAACCACTAAAAAGGGTCTGCTTGTTAGGGCAAATTTCCTCCTTTGGTCTGTTGTAAACCCTGTTGGCATAACACCATCAGTCAGGAACACCAGCATTTGGTCATACCATGAATCAGAAATGGAACTCTGCACTTCAAATAAATCTGCATTTGGCAACTGATCCGAAATCCCTATCGGTTGTTCCCCTGTCTCAATCCGACTTAGGTAATCAGCTATTGCATGTTCCTTGCCAGGTGTATGAACAATAAGGAAGTCAAATTCCTGCAACAATAGCATCCACCTTGCCAATCTCCCTGTAAGTAAAGGCTTTTTAATAAGATAAAGCAATGCTTGATGATCCACATGGAATATGACCCTATTGCACAAGAGGTAATGTCTGAATTTGTTTAAAGCATAAACCATCCCTAATGTCTCCCTCTCAGTCACTACATAGTTTTTCTCAGCAGATGTAAGCACCCTACTAGCATAGTACACAGCTCTAAACCACCCTTGGGTCTTCTCCTGCATTAAAATAGCTCCAATAGCTATATCCAAGGCATCAACAAACACATGGAATGGCAATACCCAATCTGGAGGTTGTAATATGGGAGCAACTGGGAGCATTTTCTTGAGAATCTGAAATGCTTTTTCCTGTGGCTCAGACCAAACAAACTCTACATGCTTCTTAGTTAAATGGGTAAGAGGCATACATACATTAGCCAGATATCTGATGTACCTGCTGTGCCACTTAACTTGTCCCACAAACCTACTCAATTCCTTGATATTGCCAGGTGCTTGTGCTGATTGTATTACCTCAATCTTCTTCACATCTATTGACATCCCTTCCTGAGAGACCACATGACCCAATAGCACACCACTCCTAACAACCATCACACTTTTGTAGGGATTAAGGGACAATCTGAACATCCTACATCTTTCAAAACATAATTTTAGATGCTCAAGGTGTAAATCCCTTTGATCAAAAACTGAAAAGTCATCTACAAACACTCTCATGAAATCCTGCAAATAAGGTTCAAATGTCTTATAAGCTGTAAAATTAAAGGATGGTGGTCCATTTTTAAGGCCAAGGTTCATGACAGTAGATGCAAAGGCTCCCCAATCTGTAATAAAGGCTGTTTTATGTTGGTCCTCCTTTGCAACCTGAATCTGATTATACCCTGAGAAACCATCAAGGAAACTATACATCTCTTTCCCTGCTACTGCATCTAAGATAGCATCACAAAAGGGCATTGGGGAAGGATCTGTAATAGTTGCAGCATTTAACTTCCTGTAATCCACAAAAACCCTAATCTTCCCATTCTTCTTTGGTACCACAATGATTGGAGATAACCAAGTGACTTCATGAATAGGCTTGATGAACCCAACTGCCAGTAATTTATCAATTTCCTGCTTAAACTGCTGTGAAAAGTTGAGATTCATCCTATATCGCTGCTAGACAATCAGAATGGCATCTTCTCTCAGATTAATGTGATGTTGATGCAGTAATGGATCAATACCTTTTACATCCGCATAATCCCATGCAAAAACATCTTTATATTCCAACAATAACTGCCATAACTCTTGTAGGAATTCCCCATCCACATAAATGCTAACCTTAACCATCCTTGGTTCTTCTTCAGTCCCTAAATTCAATTCTCTTAGTTCATCCTGCTGAACCCTTTTAGATCTTCCAAATCTTTTGTTGTAAATTTTTCCCACCATATCTTTGGCATTTCCTGAATTTCCTGTCCCATGACAGGTTCATCAAAAAGTTCCTTTGTTTCCTGATCCTTCTGCAAAATTCCCTCAATATCAACTTCAAAAACAGGTATGACAGTCGGATTAGCCTGCAAAAAGGCTTCCTCCTCATCATCCTCTACTTCCTCAACAACACTGATTGATTGAGCAAACAAGGGTCTTTCTTTTCCAGGAATGTGCTTTCTTCCCAACATAGGTGTGCTAATTATCTGTTTCCCTTTGGTAAGCACCACCTGATTCTCACCCCAATCCTGTTTCACCTTGGCTAACCTAAACTAAGGTCTTCCCAACAACATCTTGTAGGAAGCATCACCTTCCTTCATTCTGAGAACAACAAAAATAACTTGAAATTGCATCCCTGCAATCTGAATAGAAGAGTTCCTTAAAATTCCAATTGGCTGAACCCTCCTTTGATCAGCCATTTTAACTTGGAAAGGTGCTGGTTCCAATCTCCCTAAGCCCATTGTGAGATAAACTGACTCAGGTAAGATATTGACACCAGATCCTCTATCCAGCAATACTTCCTCAAATATCATGTCCTATAAAGTCACCTTGATAACTGGAACCATGAAATCCACATCAGAAGGATAAATGATATTCACCCCAGGCTCCTCTTTCTGCTGCATGGAACTTTCATAGTGCTTTCCTAGTAACTTATGTAGCAATCTCTCTTTAAATGTTGGAACTATAGAAAGCATTTGGTCTAAACACAAGTGTAAAGGAGAGTTAATTAATACCTCAAACCAATCTGGTTCAGGTACTTCAACCTACTTTTTATGTTGTACTGGTGTATCAGAAGATTCTGCATGATCCTCCAAGTGTTGACCTTGCTGCTCCTTCTGAACCTGTTTCTGCATCTGATCTCTAACCCCTTTTTGCTGTTCCCAATCAATAGGACCTTTAGCCTTGGATCTTGTCACAGCCAGCACATCAATTTCATCTTACATATTATCTGGATATTGAAAATCATTCTCCACATTGTCATACTCTTCAGTCAGAAGCATTGTTGTTGTTTCATTAGGGGTATCCTTATAAATCGGAATGTCGATAATGATCACATTTGCTTGTGCCTGTGGTTGATTTGGAGGTGGTTGTGGAGGACCTGCTTGCTGGTTCTCTTGATTGAATGGAACAACAGGAACACCTCTCTCCTCACGATGTTTTACCCATAAGGCACAACGAAGGCCAACCCAATGTGTAGGGTCACCACAATATACACAAGGCATAACCCCTTGGGGCCTTCTTTGGTTATTATCCTGGTTTCTTCCAGGTCCCCTCTGAAATCCCTGTCCAGGAGGTCTTCCTCTGAATGGAGCCACCTGATTTGCCTCTGCTGAAGCAGTACCCTGCCCAACACCTGTACCTGTTTTACCCCTTTGCTTAGGGTTGTACCAGCATTGAGTAGTGGTGTGTCCATCTCTTTCACAAATCTCACAGTACCTTTTCTCTTTAGGTGCTATGACTGAATAGCCAATATTCTTTAATTGCTGAACTATATCAACTTCACCCCCTGTTTTGTCCTTCTTCTTCTTCTTAGGACTCTTCTTTTTCTTCGTTTCCTCCTCATCAGATGAACTACCAATATCCGTTTCTTCAGAAGAAGATGTCTCTGACTTTGAACCTGTTTCAGATTCCTTGTCTCCTCTCTTACTAGACTGTCATTCCCAGCCTCTTCTCAACTCTAGAAGCAGCCTGCACCAAATTATCAAAACCTCCTCCAATGTCAATGTTGGCCACTGCATTTTTAATACCACTCCTCAATCCTTTGAGAAAGTAGCCAGCCAACATTTCATTAGTTGGCCTTTCATTTCCTTGCAATCTCTCAACAAATATTCTAAATCTCTGAGCAAAATCTTCTACCAACATTGTCCCCTGTTTGATGCGTCGTAACTTGCTTAAAATATCTGTAGGAGTTTTCTCCTTCGGGAATCTTTGTAGAAAAGCCAAACTAAGTGCAGCATAAGTAGGAAAGTGAGCCATACCATATTGGCTAAACCAGCTCATGGCCTTGCCTTCCAAGGTAGCTGCAAATTGCTGTAATTTTATAGGATCTGGAAACATCACCTGGTATCCACTTGCTTGCTAGCGGGTTTCAAATTGTGCTACATGACAATCTGCATCCTCTTTGGGCTTCCCTCTGAATTTGGCGGATTTGATCTGCGGATTAGGAGGTGGTTGAGCCATGGGGATGGGATTTGGGATTCTTATAGGTATTTGCCTGCTAGATCCTCTCAATGGGTCAAATTGGAGTCACCTTCTACTTCATGGAGGTCCTCCTGTCAAGAGTAGTGCCCCCACAAGTTGCCTCACTGCCCTGTCCTCTGCTGCTCCAGAACCCTCCTCCCCAGAATTTACCACCCGTTCTTGAGGTGGTAGATCAGTTTCTTCATCTACAATCACATCCTCATAGTGGAATGTATCTATATTGCTTGCTCTGGCTTGAGCCCGTGTGTAATATATACGAGAGTGTCTTCTACCTCGCTCGGACATGCATTATCACCAAAATGGGATTCATGAAACGAAGAATAATACCTGATAACTGCATACGTCCTCAGCCACGAGAACTGAACCCGCAGGATCGCCAAATGTGTTGTGGTTCATCAACACAGGAAATGCATAGTGCATCACAATTCTTTCAGCATCTCATAACTCGGAAATAATACACATAAGTACTAACATCATACTGAAGGTAAGAGATAGAAGGAATTGATAACTCAAAATTAAGGTAACAAGAGTGCTTCATTGATCAAGAAGATCTACAACATCTCTGAATACAACTGCGCCATCACAACTCCCAGAACCGACTTATAACCATCATACAAAATAGACTGGTAATAACAACCTCAGTCTTGATATATCATAACTGTTAAATATCCGATTTAAACAACATCCAACTAACTATATCCGATGAAGCACTTCCGACTAACTACTAAATTGGTACTCTGATATGCCTGTCAACAATGCAGTGAACAACTTTCTCAGTAAATGGGATGGAATTCACGCCTTACAACGTACTCTGGATGCTGTCAGAGCTCTGCAAACGAGCTTAACTCTGGAAGGCAAGGCCTACAAATGGTGGATGTCTCTCAAGGAGAAGAACATCATGCCACAGAGTTGGGAAGCCTTTGAAGCAATGTTTAGCAAGGAATTTTTGCCTACAAATGAGGCCGATCGGAATTGGACGGCTTGGGACACATGTTCCATGGGCCAATACCCATCACTCCTTGAATATATCTCTCACTATCGGGATGTTATCCTCAAGTTGGAAGGCTTGGATACCTTATAACAAGTACAAGGGTTCATACGAGGTCTGACACCAGAACTTAAGAAGTATGTCAAGACCCAAGACCCTAAAACACTTGAGGAAGCCATAGTGAAAGCACATATTCATGATGACCCTGATGATAAGAAAACACATAATAGTAACGGTCCTGCTAGTATACATGTTAATACACGCACTCAGTACGGGCACAATAAAAGAAAATTTATAGTTGCTAATTCAGATGCATCTAAAAAACCCAAGGGGTCCAGGGGTCCTCTCTCTCCTAAGGATTTTGATAAATCCAAGAAAGAGAAGTTATGCTTTCAATGTTTAGGAAGAGGCCATGGAAAAAAGGATTGTCCCAAGGGGAAATTTGCTGCTTAGGGGAAGGAGAAAGCAGTGCACATGGTGCAACTACTGCCTCTTGAGTCTTCCTTAAAATTCTCCGCAGTGGAAGTAACACACACTGAAGTGGTGCATGAATGCTGTCTCACAACTTCCATGTGGAAAAAAACCTTTGGACCACATGAGTTAGTACGTATGCACGGATATCTGCAAGGGCACAAGGTGTGCATCTTGGTAGATGACGGTGCTACTCACAATTTCATCAATTATGGATTGGTGAAAAAGCTCAAACTGCCTCAAACTCTGAGTACCCACCTCTACAAGGTAGCAATGATGAATGGACATGATACTGAAATATGGGATACTCAATGCTGAGTTGTTCCATTGGAAGTACAAGGGTACTCTACTTGTTTGGGTTTTTAGGTTATGAACATGGAAAGGGCTAATGTGGTTCTTGGTAGGGAGTGGTTGCATAGTCTAGGACCATCACTGAAGCGTAGCTATGAGCACAACATCTTGATGTTTAAATCCCATGGCGCACATGTGTTCTTGTTAGGAGAGAAGGATATACCTTCATCACCGCTGATTAGTATTGCTAAGCTTATGCAGGTCGTTTCTGATAATGAAATAGAACAGTTTTTCTTGTGTTACTCACTGTCTCATTTTCTTTCTAACATTGAGTCTGTTGAACATTCCTCAATGCTGCATGCTTCTCTCTCCTCTATTCCACCAATTGCTAATTCTACACAAGCAAACGTTGCTAATCAATTACAAAAATTATTAAAGGAATTTCAAGATGTATTTCCTAATGATTTGCCATCAGGATTACCACCGACACGCTCAGTACAACATGGAAAATGACTTCACTTGCAGAAATAAGTTGCTCATTGATATCCTTTACAAAAGCAAGAAAAGTGTCCATATCATCTTCCTCATGCATAATCTTCGACTCCATCTCTTTACGCAGCAAAGCAATTTTAGCCTCATTGCGGCTTACATAAAGACCTGCTAGAATATCCCAAGCCTGTTTTGCACATTTTACTGAACGGATGTGAGGAACAATGGTGTGCTTCATGAACAACGCAATCAATGCATGAGCCTGCGCATCCTTAAAATCCCAACGAGCTTGTTCTGCCGTAGGCAAAACAACTCTAACAGCTGCAATCCTTGCAGCAAGACCTGCAACATCCTCAACATCGCCTACATCCTCAGAACTAGGACGTACATCAATGCCCTGCACAATGTTCTAGACACCCTTTGACACAAGAACATGTTGCATCATATAAGCCCACATAGGCTAGTTGTTCCCATCCAACCTGTCCTCAACAGTAAACATCTTGAACACATCTGTGTTGTTGTTGTCAGCCATGGTAAATGTTGCACCTCATGTGAAAACTGCCCCAAAGTAGGAGAAACACAGCGGGAACAACCTGTGCTATATAGCACAAACCATAGAAGACTATAAGGCACCTGTTATGCAGAAAACGGCACTGACAGAAATTCTGCACAAAATGACGAAATAGCCTGTGCAGTAGTGCCTGTAGTGGAAACGGAGGTTGAAATGAGCCCAAATCAAAATTCTGAGCAGACCCAGCTCTACGAGCTACCCCAAAATATTTGTTGACCTGTGAACGCTTGCCAAAGCTCACTGAAATCGGAGAAAGTGAGCAGGCGTGTGCTGTAGCAGCTGGCGACTAAGCCCGAGAGGTCGTGACCTGCTCTGATACCAATTGTTGGAATTAGGGTTGCAGAGAAACACACACAGCTTGGAGAAGATGAAGGAAGCTCAAGGCACACAATAGAGAGTGTGTTACTTAGTGTGCAATGGAAAGATAGATAGCCCTAGAGTGATGGGCGTATATACAATGCACAGGGGAAAAAACCTCCTAAAGAGGGAAAAAATGCCCATGCGGTCCTAGTGTGTTCACACACATCACTACCACATGTATATGGTAACATGAATGGTGTCTACTTCTAGGGTCTGTTTAGCTCTTTTTACTTGAGTGGTCTTGCACATGATGGATTCATCTTCATTATCTCCTAAGTAAGAAGGTAATGTTTTCAAGGTCAATGGTTTTGACATTCCTGACGCTTCCGATCCACAATCCCCGTACAAGGATTTGTACATCCATGTTCATATTAGAAGGTAGGTTATCCAACGAGACTTCCTCTATAGGAGCTGACTTTAGAGTTAGGCTCCCATCATTGATCTCTCTAACTTTTTCCCATAAGTGTCCTGGCCAGTCTTCCTCTACAAATGGAATTATGTCTAAGGCATCTTCGTTGTCCGGCACTATAAGCTTTGGTTCTTTTGTTTCAAGGTGGGGTTCTTCCACCGCATCGGATTTTGCTTTTGTTTCTTTTATCACAAGCTCTTCAGGTTTTGCGATACTTTCAAGCTTGGGTTTTTGTTTTCCCAGCATTTCTTGCGTGATTCTTACCAAATTTTGATAAGCTTCTAGCTTAGCTGCTTCCATGTCTGGAGATGGATAGTTTTTCCACTTGTTTTCCATATTTTGGTATGCTTTAAGTCCTGCTTGGTAAGCTTCCAAGGCGGCATTAATAGGGTCAAAAATTTTATCAACCAGAATGGATCCTCTAGATTTCACGGTTGTTTCCTTGAATTCACTTCCAATTTCTTTCAAATTTCCTAGACTAGATTCTTTGCTTTCTCCTCGATTTCTACCCGTTGTTTTTGTTTTCTCATCTCATATCTTTTGCTTCTGCTCCTTTTGAGTCTTTGAGAATAAACTTTTGTATTTTCCGAATCATCAGAGGAGTTGTGTTTCCTTTTCTTTGCCTGGGCTCTAGTGATTACCTTGATTGGAACAATCGGTTCACTCTCTGATGAGCTACTAGGTATCACTTGGACTGCATTTACTATTGTTTTAACCTTGTTCAAAGGATTTTTAGGAAAATCTTCCGAAAAGTGTCCTCCCTTTTTGCAGCATTGTATGCAATATGCTTCAATTAGTTTGAGGTTTTTGTCAGGCTCCGGACATTCATTTTTCCAATGATCATCAGCACCACAGTTATGACAATTTTCTATTCTTGGCTTCATCATAGATCTTATCATGGAAGGTCTGACACCTTGATTAGCTACATAATACATTGATGCGAGCTCTGGTGGAGCATAAGTCGCTGTTTCTTCCATTGGCGGTGGATGGGGATTATACCAATCTCCTTCTACCATTATTGTAGATGGACTAGGCTTTGCATAGGGTGTAACAGGCACTAATGCTTGTTCATCTATGACTCCTTCAGAGTGAATGTACTTTACAGGCACTGCATTATATCATGGATACAGAGGTTGTTTTCCCAACACAAGTTAAGGTCTTTCCATACCCATTGGTGGTCTTTGAGCTTGGGCTATATTAGGCTGATATCTGTACATGGGTTGTCCTAATTGTGGCCTCATGGGCACATACTGAATATTCCCATCATACTTTGGTCTGAAGTAGCACTCGTGGGTCTCATGGTTGGTCCATTTACCCTCGATTGCACACCTTTTTTGTGGCCTAATTGGTTGTCCATGTGGAGGTATCCCTTGTCCTGGTCCCCTCATAGGTGCTTTTTGCATGTTGTTCATCATGTCGTTCGTCCTTTTAAGTATATCTTTTATGGCTGAGAGTGGTGTTGGAGAAGCCGTTCCCTCTTGTGCTGGTTTAGTGGATGTTGTTTTCTCGCTTTGGTTATCCTTAGGGACATCTTCTTCGTTGAAGATTTGCAATTGTCTCCTAAGTCAATAGCATCCGATACACACGCTTCTAGGGTTGTATGCTTTCTACTATAGAGTATAGCATGAAGTTCTTAGCAGGCTCTCTAGAAACAAAGATACAAGTGTTCTTCTGCAGGTATCTCCATCTCTAGGTATCTGACAATGTATTGTTTCATTCGAGTTGCATAATCCCTAAAAGACTCACCATGTTTCTATTTAAAGCTGTAGATTTGAGCTATCATATTATGTTTGATCCCTGTTTTGGAACAAGCAGCTACAAATCCTTGAGCTAATGTGTTCAAGTCCATGATTGACCTTGGTGGAATGTTTTGGAACCATGTCAATGCTTTTCCTTTTAATGTCATTCCAAACCCCTCGAATTGAGTATGGAAATTGAGTATACGCTCTGCTCTTAGCACTTGCTTAAAGCTTGCTAAGTGGTCCTATGGATCCCCTAATCCACTGTATATTCTGACCCATTTCTGAAAATCAGCTGGTCTGACCCGTGTATTTGGTTCAAATTCCGGTCTTCTGGCAGTTGGTCCTGTTCCGAGTCCTTCAAACCAGTCTGTTGGAAATAGTGACTTATGTAGCCCTAGGCTGACATTAGTGTCACCCGGTTTTCTACGCGATGAGGTGGTTTATGGTTTCTTTACATTACTCTCAAAATATCTCTCACGATGTTCATCTCTTGGAATTGTTTCTGGTCCTTGTCCCAATATCCAATCCCGTATGGAATACCCTTGGTATTTGGTTTGTTCTACCTCCTCAGGAGTCATCATAACGAAGTTTTTGTTATAACAATCCCTAAACAGGTAAGTTGGTAGGTCTGTTGATACCTTATCTTTGATCTTGAAGACATAGATGATCTTCAGGGTCGTTAATTGTCCTCGTTTGGCATGCGAAGTCCACACAAGATCTTTTATGTTTCTATCTTCCCAACAATAGACTCCGATCCTAGGATTATCCGTACTAAGCCATTTCAAAGGCTTCAAGTCTACTTGATCGTATCCCTCGAACTCTAAAGTTGGTTGTCCTTCTTTTGCTGACATATCTGGGATTATGGTGTTTACTTCTAACCCCCATTTGTCTATCACGTCAGGGTTTTTGACTTGTAAATATTGAGTTCGGTTTCGATCCATGTGCATTTTTCCCTATTTGTTTGCCCTAATCTCTTCTTCGAATGCAATACCATGGTCATCAATGCGAATAGCATACTCCTCATTAGGGTCCAAGTAAACCTGGGCTCCATGACGGTTAGTCTTGTAAAAAGATAGTATATGCTTATAGCGCATGGTCATTCCAATTTCTGAGTGAGTCGAGTAAGAAGACATTTCGGATGCTGAATCTGAAAAAGTGTCTAAGACTTCTTCAAGAATTGTGTGCAAGGAAGTGCCTTGATTCACACTTTCTTCGGTAGATACTCTACTGGAGGTTTTTCCGAGTATGCCCTGATTTCCTAGTACCCGACCAGATCTAAGGTTCATATAGACTTATGAAGCCTTAGATAGAGTACTCACCTTTGGATTGACTTGTCGTCAATTTCCACTTGATTCAATTGCAACTTTCTGTCAAGCCACTGATTCCTCGTCTGCAACTTTGATTCCTGTACAAATTTGATCAAGTTAGCTATTCTTCTAAAAAGACAATAGAGTTTATGCTAACTCTCATGGTCTGTGTGTCACTTCAAATCGAGCTATGGGGGTCAAAAGTTGTCAAAATTGACTTTAGCAAAAATTATAAGGTTTGATCTGCAACCTGTAAACTGAGTGTTTATGTATCAATTTTGATCCGACTGAACCCAAAATTGCCCTGTGGCTTTATATTATGTTGGTCTATCACTGTATAAGTTCAAAAGTCAAAATTGATGTCTTTGGATAGCAGAAGTAAATAATCGTGATTATTTACTTTTGTCAGTTTTTTGCACTTTTTTTATTGGTTTGGTAAGTATAGAACTTGTTAGAGTCCCTGGACAAGTTTCAACAAGTTTGGACAAAATCTGATCAAGTTTATCAACTGTTTTGTGTTCGCAGACTCTGATTTCAAGAATCTGGCTTAAGTCTCACCTTTGGTATCCAAATTTCACCAAAATTGATTTGTGAGGTCTACTTGATGTGCTTGACCTTGTGGTATACTCAACTTTGCAAAATCATCAAGTTTTGAAGCAGATGTAAATAATCACGATTATTTACTCTAGCTATATTTTTGTAAGTTTTTGCCCCAACTTTGACACAGATCTGTTAAGCACCTTTAGTTATGGTCACTAGCCAAGTTTCATCAAGTTTGGACAATTTTTGGTCAAATGGTCATCAATTATCTATCCGCGGATTAACTTTGCAATTTTAGTCACAATTTTCAATCCAGTGATCCAAATCTTACCAAATTTGGTTTGTGGGCTTATTACAACATGATAAAACTAGTGGTATACTGACTTGGTAAAAAAATTTTAAAAAGTGGACAGATGTAAATAATCATGATTATTTACATTTGACAAATTTTTGGTCCACTGAGCATGTACACATGTTTATCACATCAACATATATAAGCCTATGAATCAAATTTCAACAAGTTTGGATAAATTTTCCCCCAATTTATACTCAAGATTCAAAAAGTCAGTACAAACTTTAGCTTTTACTCAGTTTTTTGCCAGTTTAGTGATCCAAATCTCTTGGGCCTTTACAAAAGTTGTTTGTACACATGCAGTGAGTCAATGGTATAAACCTTGGTCAATTTAGAGCAGAAAGTTAATAATCGCAATTATTAATTTTCTCAAAGACAGTCTTTATATGAGCTATTTTAAGCCTATGAATCAAGTCAAAAATTAATTTGGCCTAAAATGTCAAGAAAAAGTAAATAATCTGAGTTTTGGCCAACTCTTGAATTTTTTTACCTCAAAGTGTCGTTGAGATTACCAACTAGTTCAGACAATTCTTAGGCTTACTCTCCAGTCGGGGATTGAGTGGATTCAAGTCTTTTAGAGCTATTTCTAGCCGTAGACCCGAAATTCTGCAACTTGCAATAACAACTCACACTTAATTCTTTCAGAGAGAGCAATGTTTTGAAATCCACCTCGGATCCTACTTACCCTACTCCTAGATTCTCATGCAATGGGGTTGTCGAAAGTGTCATTTTCTTGTGTTTTATGTTTTTCTGAGCACTGATGTTAAGACTTGTCTCGTCTACCAATCATTCTCAAAATCCTAATCTAATTCTACAATCCTACAATCCTAAAGGCACTCAGCAAGTACGATTACTTCCAAGGAGGAATTCCAAAGATCGAGCAAGATTTATCGAGCAAACAAAAAATCGAGCAAAACCAACCAATCAAATATGATAGCAACATAGCATTGTCAACTCGAGGTACATTTTGACAATACTTACTTTCATGTGAAATTTCATAAAGTTAGCAAACACCATTAAATTTGCTCATTATATTTCTCTACATCTAGAGGCATCTTCACATATGCAAGCAAAAACCAATTTTCTTATAGGTGTGCACATTCCATTTATATCTTGCTCCCCCCCCCCCCCCTCTCTCTCTCTCTCTCTCTCTCACACACACACACACACAAATGCAAGCATTGAGTCACTAATAATCAGTTGTGCACTCTCACTTGATATGATTCTTTTGGTCTCATAAGTTGTATTTGACCTTTAAGAACGATAAAGGAATCTCTCTCTCTCTCTCTCTCTCTCTCTCTCTCTCTCACACACACACACACACACACACACACACACACACACACACACACCATCATATGCACAAAAGATGCATTTTTTATGCTAGACATACATGAGGAAATCAATAAAGTAAAATGTATCTTTTGTGTATAACAATTATATAAATCATAGTAAAATACATCAAGGCACTGAAGTGAATGTGTACAGATCATGGCAATAAATATAAACAAAGCCATGATAAAACTTGATTGTCTCTATAGGTAAAGGGAAGGAGGTGGATGATTGGTTAACGTCACTTTGATAGGATAAAGTTGACCTATCGTGGGGTAGTGGGGGTTGTTGCGCTGGGAAGCTTTGCTTCTACCTATAATCTGATGACCCTCAAGGCTTGGCACGTGCTGTACATTATTTTGATGAATTCAATGCATATACTCACTATTGTGAGTTTGGAAAAAAAAGGAATATTTTTATATCAACTTAAGTTTTGTTTAGGGCTATGTCCCCTTACAATTGTTAATTGTTGCTTTCAATTGAGTACCAAATTGAGTGTCGTGGAGTGTGCACTAAAAAATGAGACTCATACAAGAACTATTGCATGATTAAGCTCACAACTAACTAGAGATGCATGATTGCCAACCATCCATGATCACGTGGACAAGGAATTAATGGGCAAACTCAAATCATCTAGAGTGTATGTTGCTTCAAAGTGATTGTTCTCTCTCTCTCTCTCTCTCTCTCTCTCTCTCTCTCTCTCTCTCTCTCTCACACACACACACACACACACACACACACACACACACAACCTTTCTCAATAAGTAGATCCCTTCCAACCTTACAAAATTATCTTCTTCTGATCCCCCCACCCTCTCTCTCTCTCTCTCTCTCTCTCTCTCTCTCTCTCAAAAATCAAAACTTATACTCCATCTTTTTTTTTTTTTTTGAGAAATGGTACCGTGTGGCCTAGAAAACAAGGCCTCTAGTACACTTCGATTGGCATGGGTACACCAAATGTTTGAGAATAGCCTCATCAACAACTACCAGGGTTGGACTATGAGCCCTTTCTTTGCAGGGCTAAAAAGACATCTAGTAGAATCTTAATAAAATTCTTCCCAACTCCCAAACAGATTTTTTTGAAGGCTTTGCGGACCCTTCGAAGCCTCTAAGACACATGGATGATAACAACCTTTCGGCTTCTTGAAAATCAACTTGCACACGCAAGAAAGTGTGGGGGCCAAGGCATGAGCATGAAGGAAAGGTGGTGAAAGGATCAAGGGATGGCGTGTGCAAGGCATTCAAGGACCTAAAATACATCCACAACATCTGCATGGTGTAAGACATATGGATGATAACAACCTTTTGACTTCTTGAAATCTTAGCTTGCACTCGCAAGCAACTATGGAAGGCAAGACATGAGCACCAAGGCAAGGTGGTGCAAGGATCAAGGGCTGGCCTATGGAAAGCATTTGAAGATCTAAAGGACATCCGTAACATTTGCATAGGTCCTTTGATGATAGAGCGTTGCTGACTTTTGGCTTCAGCTAGTAAGCATAGAGGAGGAGGAGGCAAATGAGGTGATAACTGCTAGGGGTAGGGCCCTTTAAGAAAACCAAGAAATCTACACAAAGTTTAGTGTAATTACTGGTAAAAGCTTCAAATATTGACCAAAAAACCGGAGAATTTCAAGTTTTCCTTTATTTCACAAGTTAGGAAAAATGTGTTTTTTCTAGCCCTGTTAGTAGTAATTTATATCATATTTTGAGAATCCAAAACCCCTTCAAACCAGTCAGCTGGGACGCGGATTGATTTGGGGGGTAGCAAATGCTCGTGCTACATGGAGGAACAAATCTGTGAGCGCCAAAGAAGGGGTGGGTGTGAGAGATTTGCAGTGACGGTTTTATGCTCTAGATAAGAAGCGAGGATAGTTGGCATGGGCAAGATTTCAGTTGCATCGTGCCGACTGAGGCAACAGAAGATGTGAGCCCTCCGTGCCTGCTGCTAAAATTGACAGTGCATCGTAAGAGGAAGAATCTCCGTAGGCGGCTGCAAGTCAAAAAGTTCCTAGATATTTGTTGCAAGCAGACGGAGGACAGTTTCTAGACACTTTCCTGCACTCGTACCTGCAGCATGGAATGTGGAGTGGGGCAACAAGTTTTGGCATTGAGTGACGCGACTAGGCGCGACTGGGCAAGACAGATGGAATTTCTTGAGATCATTTTTTGAAACGCTAGAACCCCTTCAAATCAGTCCGCGGCGACGCGGCTTGATTTGGGGGCTTTCAGATACCACACTGGCAGGTGCAGGCGAGGCAAGGCATGGCAAAAATTGGAGACGACCGATGTTGATGGCTAGCAGACAACAGCCAAGGATCTTGATACTGTTAGCTTCGGTACTATGGACTCATGCTGAGTCTGATGAGTACTGATACTGTTCATGTTGTTGAGCTCAATTCTGACTGGGCCATCTTGCTTCTGATGATTTGTTCGCAGCCCAGTAACCATTGATCTTGGGACGCTTCTTGAATCCGCCTGCGCTTGGCTTGCTGTTGATAGCCAGTATCACCGTCATTGTGCAACAGCATAATCTCTCTGCAAAGCTGCCTTCACCTACATCAACAACGTGAGAGGTCCAACCTTAATTCTGCATCCGCATAGAGAGATTCGGCGTGGTGTTTAGTAGGGTGATCCCCCTTGCAATCTCTTTTCATCCCCCTGTGGGGCAGCAGATGGTGCAGGTGGGGAGGTGGCGAAGTATCAACAGAATCTGAGACAGTGATGGGGCAACAAGTACACATTTGGAGTAACGAGCTTGCAGGCTGCAACAAGGGACACTGACGATAGTGGGCCAGCACTTGCAAACGACGACACAACTTGATGATGGTTTTTGAGGACACAAATAATGGCATCTTGCAGCAAGTGGATAGGGTTAGAAGTGATTCACAAGCAGAAGACACTCAAAAGCAGTGGAACAACAATCAGTGCGATTGATGCTGCAGAGACCATAGAGGATATTGCTAAGGGTGTGGTTGATAAATCTACTGGTACACAGAAGTAAGTTGTCCGTGATGCTATGGCAGGAGGCGAGAGCTTAGTTGGGAGTATTACTGATGCTGTTAATGAGTAGTCAAGTAGCTCCTCTTGACTCTGAGAAAGAGGAAATTCAGTCACGACACTTGCCGATGTCACCTCGGACACCATTTCACGTGTCGGTACTAGAATAAAGGGAAAATTACCAAAATACCCTTCTAATTTATGGAAATTCCCAAGATATCCCTCAAATTTAAAAAATTTCCAAAACACCCCAAAATGCCCTTCAGTTTTTCCAAAATTCCCAAAATACCCTTGGTAGTGAGATTAAATTTCTCTAGAGATAAAAATAATTGTAGCTTTTCATAAGAAGACTTATTGTCAATCAATACAAGATGCTAAAACTATAATTTGAGTCGTTTATGTAGGCTTTGGAGATGAATTGCTTCATTATTTTTAGAAACATTTTCCCTTTTGCTGGCTGCGAATGTAGAAGACATGTTGAAGTCTCACAGTTCTCGGGAAAGAGAAAATGCAAGAGTAGGGGAAAGGAATATGATTTTTTTATAGGCACGTCGTGGTGCCTGATTTTTGTGGTGGAAACCATGTAGTCTCTCTCTCTCTCTGTGTGCTTGTGTACATGACCTAGTAGTACCAACAGATGGAAGCGCTCTCTCTCTCTCTCTCTCTCTCTCTCTCTCTCGTTTGTCTATAGCGGTAGATGCAAAGCCTGTGAAGATGATGACGACAAGGTGTAGTCTCTCTCTCTCTCTCTCTCTCTCTCTCTCTCTCTCTCTCTCTCTCTCTATCTATCTATCTATCTATCTCTCTCTCTCTCTCTCTCTCTCTCTCTCTCTCTCTCTCTCTCTCTCTCTCTCTCTCTCTCTCTCTCTCTCCCCCCCCCTTCCTTCTCCTTTGTCTTTAGCGATAGATGCAACAACCATGGAGATGATGATGACAAGGCTTTGTGCTAGAGTAGATTGTCTTGCAAGTGATGGTGAATGGGGACAAGCTGGATGAAAGACGATTCATTCTGCTGGTGATGGTGAGGAGTGCCATCACTCGATAGAGCAAGCGATGGAGGTGGGACAAGGCAAGAGGGTACAAATATTTTTGAGGTACTTCTCTTAGTAAGAATCTTTTAAGATGCTTGCAGGTTGGCCAAGGAAAAAAGCTAGAGGATGGCACATGGAGGGGGAGAGAGAGAGGGGGGGGGGGGGGGGGGGGGGGACGTCATCTATGACAGTGAGACGAGGGATAGAGAGATGGATTTTTTAACCATGGTCTACATTGGCTTTCTCTTTCCATTTCATTGATGCTTTATGGCTTATGGGTCACGTCTATGCTTGTTCCATGGAATATGGCAGTCAGTGCTTAGTATGTCTCAATGCTATCGTGAGATGGTGGTTGCCTTGCAATCGTGTGTTGCCATCCCATGCAAGAGCTGTAACTCATGACACATATAGGATCATAGGTAGGGATGCACAACAAGGGAATGGAAAGTGAAGAGATCTGCGATGCATCCTTGTTTTAGGGATTTTATTATCCTTTACAAAACAAAGGTATTCTCAAAATAGCTCCAAACGTCTAATACATGTTCTTGATACACACACACACATATCCTCACGTTGGTGTGCATGGTTTTAGGCTTTGGGCCGGGGGGGGGGGGGGGGGGTGGCGGGGGGGGTGGGGGGGTGGGGGAGTGTTCCCAATTCATAAATTTCTAAAATTTCTTATTTGTAAAATTTTGACCAAATTATAAATTACACCTTTTTTCTATTCAATCTATAATTTTTTTTTCCAATTCCATTTTACGATACATAATTAGTAAGTGCCTCCCCAGTTACAAGTTTTGGGGGATTTGTATTAGAGATTTTGTGACCTCATATATAGACACAATCATGTTCTGATGATCATTCTTACATTTCATGACCCTCTATAATGCCAACATCATTTTTCCTAGGTTATTTATAGCACTAGCTCTCTCAGTGTGGGCTCATTTTTCATTTTTGAGTTATGTCATGATAGATCTTAGTACACTATGTTAATTATTTGTTCACTTGCAATGCCTAGGTAAGAAAGATTGCACAATATTGTGTTGCTTCCACTTGCCTCTTTTCCTCATCACTGGTAAAAAGATATCACTGACAAAACTTGGCTTTTTTGTTGGTTGTTTTAGTGCAAGACAATGTGCATAAATACCTCTAGAATCTGTGAGCTAGGATGATTTTTTTGTTATATTGAGTTTTGTGTGTGTGTGTGTGTGTGTGTGTGTGTGTGTGTGTGTGTGTGTGTGTGTGTGTGTGTGTGTGTGTGTGTTTTCTGTGAAGGTCTTGCTCGATTTTTTGCTTGCTCGGAAAAGCTCGCTCGGTGAATGGTAACAGTCACTTCCAAGATACCTTTACACAGCAAAAGATGACAATCTTAAGCTATGCGATTTCTGAAGATAGGTAGAACAAAACTGTACAAAGTTCATCTTTATTTTACACAAATTCCAGATACCACAGTTGTTGCCATGTCTCAAATTTGAAAGAGGATGGTGCCAATATTTAGCCTTCATCAAGAGGATTCTAATGACACCTCACATGCCAAAATTGGACACCCTGAACTCAAGTTATTTACCAAACTAGCTATTAGAGAACTAGCAACACAAATGACTAACATCTGATGACTATCCATCTAAAATTTGTATCTTTATCATTTGTTTGCTACAGGGTCAGACACTCCAAAGAAGATGAGGCATAGAAGCATTTACAAATTGGAAGAGAAAGAGAGTTAGCAAGTCAACATGGACCACACCGATAAGATCAAGAGCTTGTTTTGTCTATGAATCCATCCAAGTGTATCATGGCCTCAGAGTATTCAATTGCGTGTGGAAGGACAAGCAAGGGAAGAGATGGGAGGCACCCCAAATGCCAAAAGACTTCCACACGATTGCGTACACGCCACAAAATGCCAGCAGAGCAATCTCTAGACTAGGAGTTGAGTACTTCTTATCAGATCCAATCGTTTGAGCCAGCTACGGGCGAGCTCACGAGTTGATAAAAAATCTCCAAAAGATTAATGAAGAAAAAATGACGGCAACACTCACAAAAGAGGACAAAGAAAAGGTGACAATGGATCACCCTAGATATGATAGCAAAAATCACTAAGGTTCCAAGGGAAGAGCCAGTGAAGCCACGAGGCTATGCAAATGAGGATTTTAGTATAGTACAATTGCCAACTTTTAGCAGTATCAAAGAAAGAAGGATCGAGTACCTTAGGAGATTCTTGCACCAGCATATTTTCATTTTGACAGACATACCAGGTACACAAGGCCGGAACAAAATCTAGCATCAACACTACACAAGCTAGTGCCACAACACCAGCATGTACCTATTGATCTAGCCAAGTGAGGATTTGACCGGCTAGTAGTAGCGGCAACTGAGAAGAAGCATTAGGAAAAGAAATCCGGCATCCCACACCTAGGACGAGCTGAGTTTTTGACAAAAGTAGTAGCAAAAGATGCTACAGAGTCCAATGAATGGATGGAAAAAATGTATCAACCCAAGACTAAGAAGGTAGCATGACCTCCTACATTAGCAAGAACCACCAGAGCAAAGAAAACAACACACCTCAAATATGTCAGAGATGAAGGAGCCACTAGCTCTGACTTAGTAGGATCAAAGACTAACGAGGAAGAAGTAGAGCTCCAATAGATAGATCCCACAACTCAAGAAAGAAATCCCAAATCTGTATACACCAAGAGAGTGGAACAAAGAGAGCAAAAATTCAAGGAAGAGAAAGAAAGAAAGAAAAAGATCGATGAGGAAAGGAAGCAAAAATAGAGGGAAGTTGCTCAAAAAAGAAGAGACAAAAAAAATTAAGGAAAGAAGAACATCTCAAAACCTGTCAGATTTGATGAGAGAGAGGATATGAGAAAGAGCAGTCCTCAAATTGAAGAGGATGTTCAAAGGTGTGCCAGAGAAAGTCCAAGAAAAACAAGAAGAGGGTACCCTCTCCAAGGAATTAAGGACAAAAAGAAGACTTGACCGCCAACAAACTACCAATACTATGGAAGAGGGATCACTTGACAATTCCAAAGAAGACATTGTGATCGAGATGATGGAGAGGATCTACCAGCAAGATGAGTAGGCAAGGCAAGATAAATGGTGGCAACCAAAACCACATACAAAATAAATTAAAGTACCAAGTCCAGTACATAGCTCCTTGATCAACATGGAATACTAGGCCTCTGAAGTGGAGATACATCTCAAGCAATTAAGCTAGCACATGGAAGATATAAAGAAGCAAGAGATTCCAACCTCATCTCTCACACCTAAAGAAATTAATAAGCAGGTAATCAAGGACCTTATGTCCATTGGATATACACTGGAGGAGGCCTATGCTACAACGGACTTGCCAATGTCATTCCTAAAAGAGCCCAGCTTGGAGCCAAAGACACCAGAACAGGTGACAATCCTGACAAGATGCTCAATCGGAGGGCTTGCAAAAAATGCAAGAAAACCCCATGACGATTGATGAAGGACAAGAAACTAAGAATGAACAGTTACACAAAGGAATAGATTAGTCTGGAGGCTTCTTAAAAATACAAGAAAACCTAGGGATGGCTAGTTTACCTATCTCATCAAAAACTCAAAAATGACAAGTTCTCAAGGTAGTCTCAAAAATACAAGAAATGTGGAGAAATCACAAGAAGGCAGGGCTAATACCCTTGCCCAGGCATTCTCTTAAAGAAGCTCCACACAAAGACAAATTAGAGCAACAAATGGAGATATCCACTTGACCAGCAATCACATTAATAAAGAAGGATGATATCAAGGAAATCAAGGAATCCGTCCAAGTAACCGCCCAAGAAACGACAAAAGAAGCTGCTCAAGGACCTCTCTTTCAAGATTCAATGTCCAATATGGCTAATTCAGCCTTGATTTCTAAGTTGTCTAAAGATATGAACAAAGATATCATGCAAATCACTCAAATATGAGAAGGAAAACTTTTGAAGAAAAAAATGCCGATCTTAGTCTAGCATAAAGCAGGAAATGGACAAAACAAGGGTGGAGAACAAAGAACTGATCGAGACCAACAAAATCTTGGTCAAGGATCTACACAGGAGAGATGCACAAATAGGACATATCGGTGGAGAGCTGGCAAGGTACAAAGAGCTCTACGAGAAATAAGTGATGGCTAGGCAAGTACAAAAGAGAGTATAGCCCAAAGGAGTAAGCTTGCCCTAGACTAGCAAGAAAATTGATATCAACAAGAACATCAGAGTAACAAAGAGTCAATAACATTAGCTCAAGAGAAAAGGGTATCCAGAGATGTGTCCAAGGGCTCGATAGCTTGAATAGACAGCTAGAGGCATTTACATAAGACCCTCTACTCATCCCTACAAAAATCTCTAAGAAGACCAACATCTATAAGACGCAAATTGCAGATTTTCAACAAGCACTAGAATCCTCTCAAAGGACAAGGATTACACTAGAAAGAGGCTTTACACACTAAAATCAAGGCCATGAGACAGACAAAAGGAAAGCAAAGGATGAAAACATTGACATGCTTATGAAGGAAGTGGAAGATCTAAGAAAGCAGCTATTAAAAATCGAACAATTCCAAAACCTCCCTCCCATAGAGAAAGGATCCTTAGAAACATGGCTAGGATTTGAGAGCATAGAAGAAGAGATATAACAGGTGAATAAGCAATTTGAAGAACCGGTAGATGTGGGTACATCAACTAAACCTCAAAAATTACCTTAAGAGTACTCACATCTATCGAAGGAACACTGGGAAGTAACAAGGGAAGTGGTAGCCATGAACCTTCGCTATACGAACATCAATTATTGCAGTCAAATTTGTTAAAATACATCACTCTAGAGCAGCTACGAGGGGAGGCTCTGGAGCCAAAACTTACCTACCCACTACTCAAGTGGCTTACAATAGAAAATTAGAAAGAGTTACTACCAGCAATTTTACCAGGTGTTGATGGGAGCTACATGGATGCAGGTCTCTCAAAATGGACCAATAAGAAAATCAAGGAGGTTGGGACAACATGGAAAGTTCAGTTCATGGGGGAAAACAAGTAGGCAAAAATAGTAAACTTATTCTCTTTAGCCCATCTTCAAATCAAACCAGCATACTACCCAATCATCAAGAGGAGAAGGTGGGATGACTTCAAGCAACTGCTTGTTTCTCAGCTTAGATGGCTAAACTACCTAGTCTTCCCCAAACCAAAAGAGGCATATGAGGAAGGCTATCAAGCAAATGATCAATGTAGTTCAAGGAAATCCATACATAGCATGAAAAGTGATGTTAAAGATCTATTATATACTATTTGCATGTATCAATACAATCATGAATACAGAGGCCACCAAAGTTAAATGGACTTCATTCTTGGAGGGATACAAAAGACTTATATTCAAATTAAATGATACCTCCAAGATGAAGGTAATCTATGGCCTCTTTTCTAGAATTATGTTCCTGCCAAGCCACTACATGTAGACATTCAAGGAGGTTTTCTCTATAGGATAATTCAAAATGGATTCCACAGCTATTTTCATGCCAATTTCCAAGGATATTCGGCTCAGATTTGTGTCCTACATCCTCCATGAATGAGAAAACCCTTTTACCAGAATCTAAAAACCACAGGATGACAATTACATGCACCAAATGATGTTGGCCTTCCAACTATAAGTAGACGAATAGAATCAAAGAAAGCCCCAGCTCAAAGAGTGAAGTCTTGTCAACGATGACAAGAAGCCAGGAGGGGCTAGTGTTGAAGCAAGGAACTCAATCACACCAATTCGGAAGGGTCTGCAAAAATCTCTTATGTTTCTCCCTCATACTCTTGAAATTGTGTACATGCTCAATGTGCTAGCTATGTTTCAGTGTGTGTGTGTGTGTGTGTGTGTGTGTGTGAGACACAATGAGCAGTTTTAGCTCTAGGTTTCCTAGTGTGTTTATTTGCTTGTTTTGAGTTGTAAATGGTGCTTTAAGTGAAATCAAGGATGGACAGAGGTAAGTAAGCCTTAGGAGGTCCAAACAACCCCTCATTTGTCATTTTTGGTGAAGGTAATAGGTGTAAACAATTGCGGTTTCTCACCTACTCAACGGTGACTTTTGCAAGTTTTGTTGTTGGAAACCTATTTCCTATAGCCTAGAGACCCCTAATCTCAAGTTTCATGTCAGTTGGAGTTCATTTGACACCTCTATGACCATTACAGTCAAAGATAGACCGCATGGGAGACTTAAGGTATTTTTCCTTTAGTTGCTTCTTGGCTTGAGAGTGACACCTTTCTCTTCAATGCAATTTTTGTTAGACTTTTCATTCAATTTTTCCACGCACTAATCGGGTCGGCTATGTCCTCGAATTGACATATATATGGTGGTTTGAGTTCTCTCTATGCTATTTTGTGTGATCATGGCAATCCACCAACAGTGGCCTAGGCGTCAATATAAAAGCTCTAAAAGAGCATTTAGGCCATTTAAGGTCACCTACATGGGCACCATGCCTATTTCCCAAGGTCCATAGGATCTCTCATTACAATAGAGGGAAACCTATGCCCCTTGAGCTTATACATTGGCACCTTATGGCCCTAGGGCCATATGATGTCTCATTAGAATAAAGAGAAACATATGGCCCTAGGGCAAGAGGGTGGTCTAGGTGTGAATGTAAAATCTCTCATAGAGCATTTAGGCCATTCAAGGGTATGGGCACCATGGTAGTCCTATGGCTATAGGATCTCTCATTGGAATCTAGGGAAATTGTTAGCAGGTTGCCACGACGAATGTCTATAGCATAGCTATCTAGCACTAACATAATTTCAATACTCGGTGAAGCGACTCGGGTGGGGCACGGAGACTCGTTGAGGGTGTCACCCTCAAGAAGTGAGCCAATGGAATAACACTATCTCTAGAACATGAAAATCTATCACTCTCAGTTCTGGCAATCTACCTATGTCCTATGTCACTGTCAGTCATCAACCTGTTTTGGCACTCAAATGGAATCCAAATGCTACAAAACTATAGGATGATGTCCAAGACACTTAGGGGCACTGACCTACAGAGTTTAGTCGCATTTTAGGGAGGTACCAAAATCACGATTCATCATTATCAAAGTCCTAGAAACTGCAACAAACCATACCAAAAAGGTCACCCTTGGGTCTAGGAACACTCTCCCATGGTTGAAATGTCAAAAAACAGTTATTAAGGCTCTCAAACCAGTAGATTTAGCCTACTAACACATAGTCACAAATCACAACAAAATCAACAATGAATGTACTTGAATGACAGAGCATTGAACAAGGAACACAATGCAAGTTTTAGAATTGAAATTTCATTACCAGAGCTGAAGATATGATGATTACAAGTTGCAAGAGTGTAGTCACTCTCATTCATACGCTCAGTACTTTGAAACTTGATAGTGATAAGGTGTCATTTTCCCACTTTACAAAATAGGCTTTATACCTAGGGTTCTCTTGGCCAATGTCCGACTTTACAAGACTTGGAATTTTTGAAGACTTTACAACTTAGCATCTCAGAGCTTGCCCATCTATAATCATAGACAACAATTAGTTACAAGGCTTTTCAAAAAAATAATGAAGATATATCAAAATTTTGAACTCGTGGAAAAAGGGGTTGACTCAAAGGGTGCCCTCTGGCTTTTGACCGTCAACATTCCCCCCTTCCTAGTCTTTGCACGTCCTCGTGAAAAATCTCTTTGTCTGCTTTTGAGTGGGTCCGCTTTGCTTTGGCAATTATGGATTGAGTTGATCTAGCTTTCTTTAGTAGTCCAGTGCTTGCTTCTCAAGTGTATGAGTGAGTTGCTTGAACTTTTTTTTTCTAGCTTCAATTTCCACCTTTGCTGCCAAATCTCTACAAGGGTTTTTACTTAATGTTCTCTAAAAGGAAATGTGTTGAGCAGGTAGATTCTTATTCATGGGATTGAAAATAGATGAATCAACTTCAAAGAACTCGGACATGAACGCGTCTTCAAATGTTTGCAATGTAGTGAGAGGGCAGAACATTGATACGAGCATACAACCCCAATGTGACACTCCAGCTTGGAATCTCTATCTCTAGATTCCGGCATATCCCTCTACTTTGCTCTAAGACAAGGATGCTCTATTGCTTCGATGTCTTCAAATGTTGTGATGCAAGTAATGATCATCTTAGAAACCTTCACTAGAATTTGACAGGTTAGGTCAGGGACATCCTTCATTTGATTGAAAACTCCTCATAGAATCGTTGATCATATACTTTTATGATGGAGGAAATTTCCCTACTGTCTTTGAGAGCATGAGGTAAATCAGTAATGTCGACCTTTTGTGTTTCCATGAGTAGAAGCTATCCCATGATTGTGTTTGGTTGATAGCACAATAGTCTAGGTCAACATTGAGATGCCGCGGCACATTTCTGTATTATGTCTCATCTTTCAAGCACTTCTCTAACCATTTCTTTCTCCAGAGAGGGGCTGGTTGTCGAGGATTATCTGTACTTGATTTTCTATTTTGCAGGGACATCTTTGGAATCCCCCTTGTGGTCTGGCTCTAAACTTGGCAGCATCTTCTTTTTCCATAATAGAGCCTCTTGTCTCATCAATGGCAGGGATATCATCTTGTGCCCATGGTTTTTGACAACCTCATCTTGTGTGATCATCAGAAGTGCGGCCGATTCCAGTACTCTATGTTAGCAGGTCACCGTGACGAACGTCTACATCATAGCTTTTTGGTACTAACATAATGTCAATACTCAGAGAAGTAACTCGGATGGGGCACGGAGACTCTTTGATATCGTTGAAGCGGTCCGGGGCGGGCAACAAGAAGAGCAACCTCTAGACACACTTCAAGGCTCCCGTGCTGCTCAATGGGGCTGGGGCACAACACAACACAAACCAAAACAACAAACCCCCAGCCAAATCCCAACTACACAAGGGGCACCACCTAGTTTAAGAGCGAACTAGGACGCAAAAGAGGAGAATCGTTACAGCAACCCACAAACAAGCAAGGAATTTACACTAACCCTAACACCAATGTAACACTCTCACACACTAAAACACGAGAGAGAGAGAGAGAGAGAGAGAGAGAGAGAGAGAGAGAGAGAGAGAGAGAGAGAGAGAGAGAGAGAGAGAGAGATGGTGCTCGGGCTGCTTTGAAGTGTATCGTTAATGATCAAGCAAACATAAATATATATATGTAAGAAAGAGAGAGAAGGGGGAAGGGGGTGCTTGTTGCACTAATGCCTTCTTACAAATCTGTCATGACCAATCAAAGTGAGATTAGTATTTGTTCAACATAGCCTGAGTAAATTACACCACAACACATCACAAGAAAAAAGCCACCCCAATCACTGTCTTAAGGCCAGGGGAGTCCTCTCCACCCTGTCGCCCTCTTACAGCATGTGGGATTTATGGCTAAATTGATAACAATACCCGGAGACAAGCTATCAAGAACTTAAATAAACACCAAGACACTTACACATCATTATTGTCCATGACTTCACGTTGGAAGGGAGACAAGGTATCCATGCTTAGTCCAAATTCACCCTCCTTGATTTAGCAAATGTTGGGGCTTACTCTAGTAGGATAAATGATAGATTTCCTACTCTCAATTTAATGATCACTCTCTCTTACAATGGCATAGAGTTCCCTTGCTAATCACCCCTAATACAACACATACATATGCCTAATGCCAATGAGATTCCACTCAAGAGCTCCTTCTCAAGAGGTTGAGCTTGGCTTCTCAAGCTATAGCATAGTGCTCTTACTTCTCCCCCCTTTTTGTGCTAGCTACACCCTCCTTTTATAGCAATTTTGAAGGCTAGGGTTACTCCTCTAACCATGGTTGGGTTAGATTTTCAGCAATTTATCTAATTTCTTTTGCTTGGAATTATCAAGAAGTTGGTGGGGAAAGAGAGAGGAGAGAAATGGAGGTGATAGGACTTTTCATAGTGGGTTAGTGTTAGTAGAGTTAGTATTAATTTACAAATGGAATTGGATATTTACAATGGGAGTATCCATGTAGGATACAAATAAGGAAGAAAAACTCTTAAGAGGTAAGAAAAGGTGGATTTCTTACAAGGTTGATGCTCCAAGTGTCTTGAGTAGAGCCAATTTTGACGCTTGTTGACGGTCCACTAGCTTTGACGGTACATTTTTTCTCCACTCTTGACCTTCCTTGAGAGACAAGGTAATTGAAGCTGAGTAATCAACCACCATGATGCTGTCTTTTAAGAGAAGAGGCTGAATTTTGAGGTTTTTTTGATAGATATGGGTAATTTGAAGGAGGATAAATGAGACTAGGTGGTCAATTTTGGAATGGAATTGTGTGTGGGAGTTATGAGTTCACCATGGTTTCTCTTATTCTTCAAGGTTGAGGAGAAGGTGAGTAGGGTGCAGAGAGGAGTGGTGAGAGAGGTGGGGATGATGAGTGGAGAAGTGTGTGTGAAAGAGGAAAATGATAAAGTGGAAGAGAGAGTGTGGCTGCATAGCATGGGAAAACTGGGGTCCACTAATAAAATCATAGCTCACAGCTCGTAGCTCAAAAAAATATGAAAACATTTGAGGCAAAAGTTCAGCCCACGAGCTACAACTTTTGTTTGTATCACCTTTTCAAATTCGGAGAGCAAGTGAACTTTAAAAATTCAGCAAAACGGACCGTTTTGCTTCCACTGCACAAGGTCCTTGTGGGGTCCTTCTTTGGATGATTCTTTTGAATACCTCCAAGAGTGAGCCCTCCATAGTGCATGTATGCATGCCACCTACCCTTGACCTTATTTGGTAGGTCTATAATTGAAGATATTGTTGAGATCATGATATAAGTGAATAGTACAACTAAGAAAATCAAATATTGAGGGGTCTAAAAAATATGTACATGTCAAATATAAATAATTTAAGTGGAAAAAATATAAAAGGGTCAAAAGAAATCTCTCTCATTATGAGGCTACCATAAAAAGATAAATATTTTTGGTGTTCTAATTTTTTAGAAAAAAAACAAAATAGATGTAGGAAGGGAAAAATCACAATAGTGAAAAAATATACACATAAATAAAACTAGTTTTTTTGGATTTTTGTTGGGGTGGAGTTACACCAAATATAAGAGAAGCTTACATGAAAATATTTCTATATGGAATAAAGAGTATGAAAAATGGTAAGAAAAATTGTGGTAATGGTGAGGCAATGTACAGAGCATAAATAACACACACCTAGGTAGAAATATTTAAATAAATACCAAAATAATTATAAAAAAATCTTTTATTTAGGCCCTATATACAAAGAAATATTTACATACGCATGGGCCATAATATACTTATATTTTTTATTTTTTTGGCTCAACTAGCCCAATGACTAGCTAATTGAGGGTTTTTTATTTCAGTAAGGAAATATGGGAAAAGTCCCCTAACTCACACGCACCTATATACAGTGAAAGGGTGAGGGTAACCACAGTGTTTGAGTGATTTGATAGGGTGAGATAACTCACTATGGCAATTACAGAGAGCCGAAAAAACGGCTATCATTAGCCCTCCCCCAGGATGATGGTATATTCATGTACCATCATAAAGAATCTTTTCCAAAGAGAGTGCTTCAGAGTCCTTGACAAGATCTTCATTGTTTGGCCCTTGGAATTTTGGTTTGTGTTACACTCATGCTTCATGGAACAATACTTACATGGGATAGTTTCCTTTTGCTTTGGTAGATCCTTTGGTAGAAGGCGACTCAAGTAAGGCTTCAAGCGATAGCCGTTTACCTTCCTGGAGTGCTCTTTCCCATTCAAGTCCATAAGTTGATAGTAACTTGAATTGAAAGCCTTCTTGACTATGTATGGCCCCTACCATCTTGTTTCAAATTTGGCATCAAAACGATTATCGAGTCTATTGTCATACCTTAGCACAAGATCTCCTTCATTGATGCCTTTGTCCTTCAGTTTCTTGTCAAGCTTCTCCTTTGTCTGTGTGGCTTTCCTCTTATAGCACTCGTATGCTGCTTCTCTTTTCCACTCAAGCTCAGCTAAGGTAAGAAGTCGATCCATGCATGCTTCTTGATCATCTTGTGCTGATTTGCCATGAAGTCGCATTGTTGGAATGTTTAGTTCAATTGGCTGTAAAGCCTCTTGACCATAGACCAAGTGAAATGGTGTGAACTCCGTGGCTTCCCTATATGTGGTTCGATACGCCCACAAGGCACCATCCAAGAAGTCATCCCACAACTTTGTCTTGTTTTTCACCATCTTTCTAATGATGCCTACAATGACACCATTAGCTTTTTCTACCAAACCATTTGATTGGGGATAGTAGGGTGTACTGTGACAATGTAGAATGCGAAGTTCTTCACAGACTTCTGTGAGAAATCCCTTTCTAAACCCTGGACCATTATCAGAAACAATATCCAAAGGTGTGCCAAATCTACAACAAATGTGAGTGTAGACGACTTTGCTCACTGTCCTCTCATTTACCTTTGCCACACTTTGTGCTTCCACCCACCTAGTCATATAGTCTACAGCCACTAGAATGTAGAGTTTACCATTTTTTGTCCTAGGCAGAGGACCCATAGTATCAATGCCCCACTTTTCAAAGGGTCCATTTGCAAGCACGATTTGCCTTGGACCATAAATCAATCTTCTATTCCCATTTATCTGGCAATTGTGACAACTTTTACACCAATGTTGGACATCCACATGCAGACTTGGCCAAACATACCCCGCAAGCAAAATCTTCTTCACAGTTAATTCTTGGGAAAAATGACCACCACATGTCTCTTCATGTAAACCTTTTAGAATGGCTGGAATTTCCGCGATAGTTGGTACTCTTCTGCACACTTTATCCTTCCCTCTTTGATAGAGGGAGCCTTCTAGGAAGAGATACATGCTTGCCTTCTTCATGAGTCTCCTCTTCTGAGCTTTTGTGAAGTGTGGTGGAAACTCACCCTCCAAAATGTAGCCAATGATGGGAGCCCAATGACTCCAATCCTTTATAACTCCTTAAGTAGAGCCTGTTCCTTTATAACTCCAAGTGTCTTGAGTAGGGCCAATATTTACGCTTGTTGACGGTCCACTAGCTTTGACGGTACATTTTTTCTCCACTCTTGACCTTCCTTGAGAGACAAGGTAATTGAAGCTGAGTAATCAACCACCATGATGCTGTCTTTTAAGAGAAGAGGCTGAATTTTGTGGTTTTTTTGATAGATATGGGTAATTTGGAGGAGGAAAAATGAGACTAGGTGGTCAATTTTGGAATGGAATTGTGTGTGGGAGGTATGAGTTCACCATGGTTTCTCTTATTCTTCAAGGTTGAGGAGAAGGTGAGTAGGGTGCAGAGAGGAGTGGTGAGAGAGGTGGGGATGATGAGTGGAGAAGTGTGTGTGTGAAAGAGGAAAATGATAAAGTGGAAGAGAGAGTGTGGCTGCATAGCATGGGAAAACTGGGGTCCACTAATAAAATCATAGCTCACAGCTCGTAGCTCAAAAAAATATGAAAACATTTGAGGCAAAAGTTCAACCCACGAGCTACAACTTTTGTTTGTATCACCTTTTCAAATTCGGAGAGCAAGTGAACTTTAAAAATTCAGCAAAACCGACCGTTTTTTTTCCACTCCACAAGGTCCTTGTGGGGTCCTTCTTTGGATGATTCTTTTGAATACCTCTAAGAGTGAGCCCTCCATAGTGCATGTATGCATTCCACCTACCCTTGAAAGGGTGAGGGTAACCACAGTGTTTGAGTGATTTGATAGGGTGAGATAACTCACTATTGCAATTACAGAGAGCCGAAAAAACGGCTATCATCGTCAATCTCAAGAAGTGAACCTTAACAAGCAAACACAAAAACTCTACATGCAAACCAATACTCAATGAGGTGTCTCAACTCCTTGCTTTTCCTGATTTGTGTTTACAATACCATGACTTTCCAATTCCTACATTTTTTGCGAATTAGCACCTCCATTTTTGGAGCATCTGCAACTGGTTCCATAAGAGCTTGGGCCGCCTGGATGAGCTACATTTGCAACCTCTCTTTTTCATACCTTGGATGAGGATATATTTGCCATCTATCCTCTTGGGTTTGATTGGGTTTTAGGTTAGCTTCATAGGCCTTTAAAATTGCATCTAAGGGTTCAAAGACTTTGTCAACCAAGATTAAACCTCCCGCGTTAGTCATTGACTCTTTAGGTCCCTTTGCAATCTTCTTGCTTTCTTTCTCTTGTCTAAGCTGTTCTTTTGTTCAATCAATTCAGTTTCTAAAGTTATTTTCTCCTTCAGCCTCTTTGCTTTCATTTTGTCCCTTTTGGCTTTCCATGATTTTCTTCCTATTCTCACCGATAAGTTTTTTATTTCTGTTTGAACAGGCAATGTGTCTTCCTCCTCAATGATTGCATTTTTGGCAGCTTCTTGAGCTAAAGCTTGAGTCATCATGTTTAAGGAATGGTGGGTTCTATCTCGGATCCGCTTGAAGAAGGCATCACGCCTACAACATTCATTGTTTCTTTTCCTTTGTAGTTTGGATTATTAGTACATTGTTGGCGTAGATGGTCTCTCCCACAACCATCACAGAATACAAATAACTCTATTTGTGGACCCTTGTTTGGACAACTTCGTGCCCAATGATCACCTCCACACTCATAGCATGGACCTTCTTGTTTCATAGCTGGTGATCCACCTAATGGTTGTTCTTGCTTGGTAATAATGTTCTTTGAACCATACTCTTGATTGGCTATGAACATGAGATCCATGGAGTATTGATTTCTTGTAGGTTGTGGTACATGTGTTGGCTGAGTGTAGTTAACTACTACGGTACCATCATTCAAAAGAGGTGGTTGTTGCCCTAGCACACATTGTGGCTTTGGCTAAGTGCTACACCATGGAGTGGGGTGATCCCCTCCACAAGTATGACATCTCCTTAATTGAGGTTGTTGTACATTCAAGTTTTATTTTTAGCCTTGGTTCATTCTTCTAATTACCCTCTCGACCACTTGATCAATGATTGGTTCCCAAGGAGTTTGAAAATCTTCCTTTGTTGTTGATTCGCTCTTTGGAGATGAGGCACTACTAGTGTTTTCTATATCTTCAGTCACCTCCCCATAGGCCTTACAATTGTCAACTAGATATAGAGCTTCTCTAGTGACTTGCTCAAATGTCGTGGATCCGTTCAAATGTAGGTCCTTTTTGAGATTTTCATTCCTCAAGCCCTCTATGAAGAGAACTGATAATCTCTCATCTCACGGTAGCTCTCTCACAAGACATCTGTCTATGTACTATTTGAAGTGACACAAATTTTCCTTCACTCTCTCGTTCTTTTTTTGTTTGAAAGTGTAGATTTGGGACACTATGTTATGTCTGATTCTCCTTTTTGAGAACTCCTCCGTGAAATCTTGCAAGAGTTGAGTTATGTTGGGAAAATCATCTCTATTTAGCAATTGGAACCAACTCAAGGCTGTTCCTTCTAATGCCAATCTAAATCCCTCATAATAAGTATAGAAATGTGCAATCTGTTCAGCTCTCAACACTTGTTTGAAGAGTGAGATAGGAGCATATGGATCCCCTGACCCTCTGTACTTTGTCTTGACACATTCAGCCACTTGATATGGTCTTAATCATTGTGGTTTAGTCACCAATCTAACCAATTCGTGGTCTCATGGAAAGATGTCTCTTGTTCTATCCTATTGTCTTAGAGAAAATCCCAGTGGGGTCCTCTCAGATATGTACTCGGGCAGAGTTTTTGACCGAAAGTAAGTAGAGATTGGAGTACCCTTGAATGTGTATTGTTTTAAGTAAATTTGGATCGACAACTTTGTGTTGGGGTATAGGCGTCTGTGCCTTGCCCGGCCGCCCAGAGTCTGGGCGCCCACTGACTTGTATACTTTATACATAGCATAAGTGTATAGGGGGCTGCTCACTCATTGAGTCTCCCCACCCACATCGTATGTGTGTCTCCTTCTCTCTCTCTCACTCTCCGTCTGTGGTGCTCCACGATCCCCTTCAATTGGTATCAGAGCGACAGGTGTGAGAGCATAGATGGATGGCTTCGCGATGAACTCGTCGACTATGGCGGAGAGGTCACAGATCTAAGCAAATAAATAGAGGAGGCTTGTGGACAGCCATACAGAGGCTTGCAGGAGAGCTCTCAGGAGCTTCCTAGTACTCACAGATCAGAGTTCCTCTACAGATCAGCCCACAGTGTACATCATTTTCCCTCTTCGGGCAAGCTTTGCAACGGCTACATCGGCGACAGGTTGGAGCTTGGAGCTTCCATAGACATGGAAGCATTGTGAGATTGCTGCATTCAGCTCACGCATCGAGGTGGGAAGTGAGTTTGAGCCTTTCTATGAGCTCAAAGAAGCACAGAAGAAAGTCGTTCAGTTTTTGGCAGTTTGACAGCAGTCTACTGTTTTGCTCATAACTTGAGCTACAGAGCTCCGATTCCAAAACTTTTTGGTTCAAAACAGAGCTGGCTTTGAGCTCTACGACTTTGTAGAAGGAATTGTTTTCTGATTCAGAGTGCAGGTGGGTCTGAAATTAAAAACAAAGAGATTGTTTTTCATGACAGTTTTGGGCTCTGTTGTTTTCTTTGCTGTAGACAGCTTACCCGTGTACACTGCAGGTAGCAAGCACATATGAGGTGTTACAAGATCGGGTTTGACTCCCAGGTACAGGTTGAGTCTAGTACTCCCACAGGTGTTGCCAGTTGCAGTTGAGTGGTTCTTCTGCAGTGTTGTGGCTTGCATACATGGTGTTTGAGCGGGTAATGCTCTATGTATGCTTATGTGGTGAGCAGTAGATCTTGTGAGCAAGTGCAGAGGTTGGTTATGGATGACATGTATGATCACCTGTGGTACTCTTTGTGAGCATTTGTTGGACACAGGTTTGCAGAGCTTATGCATGTATATTGAGTGTAGTTTGATGCGCATTGATTGCTTATTGTATTGAGCTTGCAGGACAATGGTTATTTTGTGTTGATAGCCATTGTGCGTCAAAACTCTGGCGAAATTTTCCCAGGAGTTTTATGCGTATCATTTATGCGATCTAGGTAGAGATTGCGGGTTGCACTCAGCATTTGCGTGCGGTGTTCTCTGCAGGTGGGAGATTTGTGCGTGTGTATGCATCGATACCGCACATTGTGGGCTTGGTGATTAGCTCACGGGTTTGACAGGCGTACAGTTATCTTGGCACACTCACAGGAGTGAGTATTGTGATGTATGCTTGTGTGGCTACGAGCTAGGTAGCCGGATTTGAGCACTAATGGCTTGAGGTTTTCCAACAGGTTTCAGCTACAGGTTTACAAGTTTACAGGCAGGTTTGAGGGCTTATTTGGGCGCTGAATTTTCAGCCATTGTTTCCTCTTTGCAGGTGTCCATGTATGGCTCAGTTGTAGGCTGATTTGGGACACATTTGTGACTTGTTTATGCAGCTGTTTAAGAGCTGAATTTTGGGGCTGTTTTGGGGCTGATTTACAGCCATATCGTACAGCCATATTTGCAGACTTTTGTTGATGCGATTTGAGCCAGTTTAGGGCTGATTTGGTTGACATTTTCTACTCATTGTTGGTTGCTCTTTTGCGAGCATATGGCTGATTTTTCATTTGACTTCCAGCGTTATGGTTTGACACAGTTTGATGGTGCAGATTTTGTTGCTTGGAAGGAGCATATGCTTGTTGCATTGACGGATTTGCGGCAGGATAAACCCTTGCGTGGTTTATCGGCAAAGCTCAAGTCTATGCGTGATGATGATTGGCAAGATCTTGATGAGTTAGCCATGTCTACGATTTGTTTGCATCTGGTTGAGTCTGTTTACTGGCAGGTCTTGAGGGAGACTACAACTCATGCTTTATGGCAGAGTTTACATGCTATGTACGCGACATCCATGTCTACAGGGAAGTCTAGTCCCACTTCTATGTCCATGGGAGAGATTGATCCCACACGCAAGTCTCGACGGCATAGAGACTTGACATGTTGGCATTGTGGACATAGAGGGCACATTAGGCGTCGATGTTTCAGGCGTTTGAGACAACGGAGGCGACAGATGTGTGATGCAGATTTGGGCATGACAGATGCTAGTGAGATCAGTATGGTGGTTACTGAGTATGCTTGTGATGGCGATGCCACATTTACATCTAGATTGTCTTCAGACGATCTTATGCCTACGGATTGCATATCGGATTGCACATTGTCTTCACATTGGTTACTAGATTCAGATGCTACTTTCCATGTCACGTCGCATCGTGAGTGGTTTAGCACGTTTTCTAGTGGGAGACTTGATTGTGTGCACATGGCTGATGGTTTTTTGTATGACATTGAGGGTGCAAGAGACGTATGTTTGTCCTTGCCCAGTGGTATGAGATTTACCCTGCCTCATGTGCGTTATGTGCCAGATCTGAGACGGGATTTGATCTCAGTGACACAGTTACGGGATAGTGGATGTCGGGTATCGCTGCGTGAGCGATCTTTTGCGTTGCATTTGGGTTCGCTAGTTATTGCGAGAGGTGCCAGGAGTGGTACAGGTTACCCATTGCATGTGGATCACGGGAGAGACGGTGTTGTCTCTGTGATCACGCAACCAGGTAGAGAGCGAGAGAGCAGGCGAGTCTCTTTTGCTTGTGGGTTGCAGGATGCTTTGCATGGAGTGCAAAGTAGTGAGCTCGTTGTGCACACAGTTGGGGCACAACTTGCGCAATCACACAGAGAGGTGACAGAGTCAGACATGCATGCTTTGCTAGTGACTGAGCAAAGCAGAGAGTCAGTTGTGCGAGATACTTCTATGCAAGATAGACAGGTAGAGCGGTCTTGCTCTAGTGAGTCACGACAGGAGGACGTTGTGCAAGAGTCTATGCATACGGAGTTAGAGCATGAGAGCTCTAGTGAGTCACAGCAGATTGAGTGGTCATGTTTGCAGTGGATGATTGCAGAGGAGACTGAGATGTCAGCGATTATGCAGTCATTCCTTTCTATGCTCGACAGTGAGCATGGGGATATAGTTGTGCACGATATGTCTTCCAGCAGACACCTAGAGCAGCTGGTTTGCTCTGAGGTTGCACGACAGGTTGATGCGTCTTTTGTGGACAGTCAGGAGATGCATGTGGCTGACACGCTTTGTCAGCCAGAGATGCCTATTTCCAGGGATATATATATTGATGCATGCTCCGTAGAGCTAGCAGGGCCCGCTAGCATTGCATCGGCATTCGGTGGTCTCATGTATGAGATGTTGATCTTGAGACCAGATATCGCAGCTGCAGTGGGAGCATTTGCAGTTGGGGTTGTCAGTCGTTTGTTGACTGATGATGGCATAGTGCACGAGGGAGATATGCAGGTATTGCATACATACTTGCAGTACGTGTGCGGTACGTCTGGTGGTGTATGGACTTACACAGGAGCAGGACAGCCGGATGCACACGATCACAGCCAGCCAGTGGGCATTGGTTGAGAGCCGTTTTCTCTCGCCTTTTGTAGTCTTTAGACTAGGTTCTCTTGCTTAAAGGCACAGTCGCCTTTAAGTGGGAGGCTGTTGGGGTATTGGCGTCTGTGCCTTGCCCGACCGCCCAGAGTCTGGGCGCCCACTGACTTGTATACCTCATTGAGTCTCCCCACCCACATCGTATGTGTGTCTCCTTCTCTCTCTCTCACTCTCCGTCAGTGGTGCTCCCCGATCCCCTTCACTTTGTACTCATGTTTATACTTATCTACCATCAAAACTTGCACTCCATGGGTATCTCTATACGTGAATGCATAGAGGTTATTGTGGAATGTTAACTCTCCAGCATTGGGTTCTACAGATTTGTAGAAGATGTATGGATCCCCGTTTGTGAACCTATATAAGCCATCATGAGCATAATCCGTTAGAACTCTTATGGCTTCGTTGGTTTTGATGAACCTCACGTTCGGTTTGTTGATCAGAGGATGCCTCTCCTCAATGAATTCTCCCAATACTACTGTTGAAGGCATTGCAGTGTTGTTGCATTTTTCATGTCTCTGAGTGGAGTAGAAAACCGTGGTGGTAGATGATTTGTCATAATAAAAGGATCACTCAAAACTCTCAAGGTAGTACTTGACAAGCTCACATTGGTTTAGTGCAACTTATCCCTTTTTGCCCTTGAACAAGTCTCCCAAAAGTCAAAAATTTATGATTTTTGGTCTCTGGAAACTACTCTTGGGATACCCTAAAAGTTTGTATTTAGGAAACCTAGAAAAATTCAGCAAGTCCTCAACTTCTAGACTCTATCAAGCAGTAAACCCAGTGTCTAGCTGCTTCACTACTAAAGTGTAAATGTAATGGAGAGACAAATCTTTAAAAATGAATGCTCTAAATATGCACTAGGTCACTCACCATCTAAACATATCCCCGGTAGTGGCGCCAATGTTAGCAGGTTGCCGCGACGGGACATCTGCAGCATAGTTTTTTGGTACTAACAAAACGTCAATACTCAGGGAAGTCACTCAAATGGGGCATGGAGACTCTTTGAGATCGTCAATCTCAAGAAGAGAACCTTAACAAGCAAAAACAACAACTCTACAAGCAAACCAACACTCAATGATGAGAGAAATCTGCCTACGTCTTTTCTCACAACTCTAGGTCATCACGCCATTTTGGCACTCGAACAGACTCGAAATGCAACAAAACTTTATGAGGAGGTCTAAGACACCTAGGGGCACTATCCTACCAACTCTAGCCGCAATCTAACAAGGTACCAAAATCACGATGCATCATGAAACACGTCCTAAAAACTGCAACAGATCAATTCAAAAAGGTCGTCCTATGGTCTAGGAACACTCTCCTATGGTCAAAATGAGTAAAAACAACAATTTAAGCACTCAAATTTGAAGATTAGGCTCACTGACGTTGTGAGCGGGATGGAAACACACACAACGCCTCTATAATGACCTGACACACACTCTTGGAATGATACACACACACATTATGGGGCACCACTCGGCTTACACAACCAGCCTGGCCGAGACAGGAAACACACAGACGGAGTGAGAAGAGAGAGATTTCCCACTTGCCCACCCAACACTCACACATACACACTCACACACACACTCTCAATTCAGCTCAAAGGAGGCAAATTTCTTTTGTTTAAACTCAATGAAGCTCATCCCAACACCAATGGGGCAAATAGTTTACACAGTATTGAGGAAATACACCAGATACAACCACAAAGTTAAGCGGAGGCTTCACTCACCGGAGAAGATTACATAGAAAAACAACAAAAAATATGTGAGGAATTTGGCAAAATGGACAGCACCATTGCATCCAGAACGCCCAAAAACCCCACCCTACAATGTCACAGTGCTCAAATCCGACCTCGGATGAGCAGTTTAGGGCCAAAAAATGCTCCAAAAACAGCAAAAACACACTTGCGGCTGTTCCTCCTCTCTTCTCCACCTTTTTCTGGTCTTCTCTCTCTTTTTTCAGTTCCCACACTTAGCTTTATTAGTTGGGCACCCGTGGCCTTTTAGATGACCTCAAACGGACCCCGAACAGGCCAAAAACTAACCTCGCAGTGCATAGTTGTCACCTTTTTGCATCATCCGCACACATGGCACTCAGTTTTTCCAACTAATGCATCCCGCAACCACGTGAAGTGGCCACAAAAAGTGGTCCTCATGATGACCTTTCTACATAAGTATCACAAGAAAACACCCACGTCGTGTCCATACTTCTCCGCGTGCAAGTATTGACCCCGTTCGACCTCCTGACGCCACTCGATGCCATCTGACGCACCTGCTTACCTCATGTCGTCGGCCCGTGGATAGCTTCCTCGATAAGTTTTACGCGCTACCAACTCCTCCTTATTGTAGAAAAAACAGACTAGTACTGATAATAGTGAAAATCGCTGCACTATGTATACCCTGTCCTACCTGTACACACGTGGGCCCCACGTAACCACCTGGCTATGGAAATTGGGTAATCCTTTATTCCATGCACCATGCATGTGTATGTACATATGCGCAATCCCTTGCTCCAAAAAACTCCTGACATAATTTGCCCATCCCCTAGCCTGCTAGATCATTCATGATCAGCAGTAGCAAAGAGAGATATGAGACTCGCCGCATCACAGGTCTCCTCATCCCTCACCAACACTGCTTGATCCACAGACAGCTCATCTTGCTCCACCATCATCAATCTAGCATGATACAATTTAAGACGCAATCCATTTACCCTTGACTTATGTAGAATCCCATCCAGGTTAGCCAACTGATATGTATCATTTGGAAAACACTCCACTACCTTGAAAGGGCCTTCCCACTTAATCTGAAACTTCTTTTGGAAGGTGTTGTCCAGCTTACTGTTGTAACGCAAAACTAAGTTATGCTTCTTGATACCCTTACTTTTCACCTTTTCATTTATCTTTGCCAAAGCCTTATCCTGCATCTGCCCATAATGCTCCAATGCGCTCATCCTATCCAACTGGACCTCTTGTAACTGCAAGAGCCTCTCTTTGAATGCATCACTAGGCGGCCCAAGCAACTTCTCTAACATCTTGACTACAGGCAACTCTACCTCCACAAGCAATAGTGCTTCCTTTCCATACACCAAATGAAATGGAGTAAACCCTGTACCTATCTTCACCGAAGTACGGTAAGCCCATAATGCACTAGGCAATTCCAAATCCCAATTCTTTCCTTGGTGCTCTGTCACTTTAGAAAGAATTTGTACCAAATCACCATTGAATATTTCATTTAAGCCATTACACTGCGGGTAATAAGGAGTGGTATGCTGATGCCTAATCTTCATCTTTGCACATAAAAAATCTAGCAGTTTAGCTCTAAAGACAGGCCCCTTATCTGAAAGTAGCTCCAGTGGCACCCCAAACTTACAACATATTTCATCATACACAAATTTTGTCACATCCTTTGCACTGATCTGTTTTACTGCTATAGCCTCTGCCCATCTAGAGATATAGGCCACTGCCGTCAAAATATAGCTTTTGCCCCTGCTTGTGATAGGTAACGGGCCTATTGCATCAATCCCCCACTTTTCAAACACATCAAACGCCATAATGGTTTTTCGTAGCTCTGGCTTAAACACTCTCTTCCCAAATTCTTGACACCTATTGCAAGACCTACACCAATGGTGAACATCCTTGTGCAAAGTAGGCCACATTCGCCTTCGTGATTCTCTTCCAACACTCTGTAAAGCTCCTCTCGCCAAGGTACACGTCTCAACATGAGATCAACCCCTTTCATGTATAAGACATCACCAATCAATTTGTACTTGTATGCTCTACGCACAAAGCCATACTTCTTAGACTTCTGAATCTCCTTTGGAATGATTCCTATTAGCAAAAACTCCTCTTCTTGAGCCAAACTTTCCCGGCCATGATAAAGAGGTAAAGTGGTCCTCAACACAAATAGCTCCCCAATCATGCCTTGAGCTGCTTCATGTGCCTCTCCATTTAGAGCACGTTCAATGTGTCTGATGATCCATGCTTCGAACTTTTTTAACAGGCCTTTAATTCTGAAGCACATTTCCTTCAATGAGGTGTTCTTGCTCTTCCACACACCCAACACTTGCTTCACCACTAACAAGGCATCACCTTTTATGCTCAACCTTCGAACCACATGCTTCAAACAAATGTGTAATCCGGCTTCCAGAGTAGCATATTCAGCCTCATTGTTACTATGAGCATCCAATTTGAACCCTCTCTTGCATACTAGCTTCCCCTCTGGATCATAAAGTGCTATACCCCCTGAAGCTGCATCATGGCTCTTTTCGTATGAACCATCAAAGAACAACACATGTGAATTGATGATATGTGACACTTCTTCAACTACCTTTCTCACCACCTCTTCCTTAACAATAAGGGGATTCTCCTTGTAGGTCAACAAATCAGCTAGGGTAGCCATTGTACTATCTTCCACTAGAAAAGAGAACTCAAACTCTTGCAGCTCAATTACCCATTTCTTTACCACATTTGACATGTTAGTACCATTAATTAACTGTGGCAAAAAGGCATAACTCGTCAAGAAAACAAAAGGCCGTGGTAGCAAGTAATGACGAAATCGTCGACAAGCAAATATTACACTGGTCATCACTAGCTCTACTTCCGAGAACTTTCTCTCCGCTACCAACTTCACTCGGCTTGCACAATACACTGGCCTCATATAATGGCTGACCTTCCCCTTTTGTAATACCATGGCTCCAATGGCATCATCCCCTACTGATGGATTTACATAAAACACTTTCTCCCAATCAAGAGCCCGCATGGCTGACAACCCCCCTAACACCTCTTTCACCTCTTGAAACACTTCTTCACACTTGTCATCCCATTGCAATGGATCATGCTTTGCCACTTGCTGTAATGGATAAAGAAGCTGCGAAGACAATGGAATAAACCGTGCCATGTACTTCACTTTGTGTATAAAAGTTGCCAATTGCTTTGTACTCGTAGGTGATGGAAGAAGAATAATAGACTTAACCTTATCTGGATCAACCTCAATGCCATTTTCTGACACCATATGGCCCAATAACTTCACCCTTGGTTGTGCTAGATGACATTTCTTTGGATTTAGTTGTCCTCCACATTCATCATATCGAGCCAATACCATCTGCAGCTTCTCATGGTGTTCAGCCCTACTGCTATAAACACAGAAGTCATCCATAAAATCTTTAACACAACTACCAATGAATGGTTCCAACACCCAATTTGCTCTCTCTTGATAGAAGGAAGGTCCATTTGACAACCCAAATGGCAATACTGTGTAGCAATAGCAGCCCCATGGCGTAATAAAAGTGGTCTTTGTGAGGTCTTTAAGAGCAATCTTCAATTGAAAATAGCCTGAAAAACCATCACACACACTGTACCTCTCATAACCTACCACTGAATCCAAGATCTGATCGATGAATGGAAGAGGATATGGGTTCTTCTTAGTGGCTACGTTTAACACTAGGTTGGTAACCTAACAGGACATAAAAGTGTCCTTTCAAGATTTTGAAAAAAACCTCCAAAACCATAGTAGATCCACTCATTTTGTAAAATCCTTTCATGAGGTTATAGTTCAAGGCCTACTACACATGTAAAAAATAATAAACTTGTAAAATTTCTCATCTTTTGGTCACACCAAGCCTCCAAAGTTGATGGACCAGTACATTTTCATCAAAACAGTCATTTCTTACGTTTTGTTGCATAAAAATAAGATTAGGGATTTTTGTAGGACTTGAGATAAATTCCCTAGTTAACTTCAATGGGTTGGTGATCAGAACATATGATTGCTTCTCACTCACTATTTTTTGTTTTGCCAAAAGAAATAGGTACAAAAAAGTTGAATTTCTACCATTCTGCAAACCTATCATCAAAGTTTCTATAGCCACGCTCAATACAAATAATATATGCATGTTTTCTTAGTTCCCTATTGTCCTTTAGGTTCATAAGGAGCCATGGAGCATGTCAAAATAATATTACATCTCTTACCAAGGGGAATCTTGGGGACAAAGATGACGTGATAAATACAGCAAACATGAAAAAACTCGGTTCAACATTATGAGTTGTAGAATCCCATAGAAACTATTCAATATCTAGCCAAATTTGATCCTTATTACTAGATATGGTTATTACCTACAAAATGCATGTAGTTGTCACAAGAAACTAACAATATTGAAAAAGCTATACTTGATATACTACAATGTTTCGTTTTCTTCTATAATTGAAAAAATCAACCATCGTTGTCTACTATGCAAAATAGGGTATTAGGTGCCCCAAAACTCAAGGAATATTAGCTTTATGTTACAATATACGACCTAGAAAATCAAACCTGCATTTGGATATCATGAAAGCCACCAAAAAAATCATAGAAGAGCTAAAATTGGCTAAAAAACAGAATTTGACAATTTTTGTAATTTGGTCATAACTTACAACTTTAACATTTATTTCTCCCTAGAAGCATCAAGACATGTTGAGGACTACTAAAGATAGTTCTCTAGCATTATAGACCTCACAAACATGAATTCTAGAGTGGTATAGTTGCAAAAAGTTAAAAAAAGCCAAAAACAGGACCCATTTTGTCACATAGTTTAGGTTGTGAAATGTTGTGCAAGGACAAGGTTAAAGATGGAATTGATATTCCAAAAAAATGTCGAGTTTTTTTCAGCTCATGAGACAACTTTCTAGATAGATAGCACCTCAAAATCCATTTTGAAACTCTTGACATAATTCAAGGAAAATGGTCACTTAATAGGACATAAAAGTCTCCCAGGACATAAAAGTGTCCCATTACCAACCTAGTGTTAAGGGTTTAAAATCTACACAAATTCTCCACTTCCCATACTTCTTTGGACTGACTACAACTGGACTCGTAGAGACTTTGAGTCTATGGAGGAGGTGTTTGACGAGTTTATCGAGGAATTCTCACAAAGGGGGATAGCTCATAATACAGTCTCACAAATCCATAAATTCAAACAAAAAGAAGGGGAATCTATGCGAAAGGCAGCCCTACGACTAAAAAGATATGTTAAGTTCTGCCCTGTGGAAGAACTGCCAACTCAATCCAGACTTATGCTTATATTTATCCAAGGACTAAGGAATGCAGATCTCCAGAAGGACTTACATATGAAGAGGAGCACTACGTTAAATGAGTTAACTAAGGAAGCTCTTTACCTTGTGGACAATTGTGCGGTCTACAAAGAGGGTGAGTTCAAGGATCTTGACGACGATTCATCCTCACAACAAAGTGGAAGCAAGTCTTCTAAGACAGCACCGAAAGGAGAAGTAGATGTCAACCAGGAGCAGCTTGTAGAGGAAGTGCTAAAAAAGATTAACTTGTACGCCAAGCCCCAGTCTAAACAGCCCAAGTGGTGTGCTATTGAATAAAAATGGAGAAACCATGCAACGAAGGAATGTTATTATGACAAGGCATATGTGAGAGAGAGACCTTACGCTCCCCAAGATCAGGTAGCATCTCCTCAAATTACACCGATGCCTAGGTATCAAGCAGGCAACCTACCAGGACCTGTAGGTGTAGAAAGACCACAACCAGTGTTGGGACAACAACCATCCCTACCAGGATTATGACCAGTCGGCATAAGATACACACTAATCGTAACTGAATCAGAAGAGAAGGCTTTGGTGCCTATGCATGCATATTATAAAGATCCCAATGGATATGCTGAAAATCCTGTCTATTATCCACTGGAAGAACCCTCAACACCAGAACCATGGAGCATGATAGGAGATGCAGGACCACCAACAGCTGCGCAAGCAGCAGGAGAAGGAAGATATAGCTTGGATGAACGAACATTGATGTTCATAGCCAACGGAGGCATGGGTAGACAGAGACATGCATACCAACAAAGAGGAGCTCAAGGAGCACCTCAACAACCTAAAGGACCTTGCTACAAGTGTGGTGAGGACCATTGGTTAGGAGATTGTCCTCATGATGAAATAATTAGAGTCAACGCATATTGCACCGAGTGTGGAGTTACTCATTTGATTCCTGATTGCCCTAAGAACCCGAGCAAAGGAGCTAAAACTACCTTGAACATGCTGGAAGCAGTGCCTTCCAGTGGAGGGTCAGAAAACAAAACAATAATACCTATTCAGGTAGTGACGCGATCCCAAGCTCAAAGAATGATGAACGAACCCATAATTGAAGAGCCAAAAACCGATGCCCCAAGTTCAGAAACAAAAAATCAGAGAAGCACTTGGAAAGCTAGAAAGGCGCGTATGAAGCTAGGAGAGAACAAGAGAAAACGGCTCTATCGGAGGAGCTAAAACACACAAAGGATAGATTAGAGCGGTTAGAGGATCTAGCTAGCCTAAGCTTACACACCACGGAAACCATAGAACTCAAGGAAATAGCAAAACCCAAAAGTGCAGGATCAGGAGGATCAGTACTGGCAGACAAGGTAAATGAGCACTTAGATGCACTTCTAAGAGCTTACGAAGCCAGACTCAAAAAGAACCAAACCCAAGAGCAAATATGGATGACTTATCCATATGTTGAAATAGAAAAACAGAGGTTGGAAATGTGTAGAAAAATGATTGAAATAGCTCACTCTTTGATAGAAAATTCGCTTGGTAAACCTGCAAATTGGCATGAAGTACCAGCTCCCACCTCTATCAAATCAATTTTAGAGGAACAAGTAGAAACGGGAAAGACTCACAAATGCTTATGAGTCTACGGGAGAGCCTATCATAGTGCCAAATACAATAGATGAGGCAAGTGACGGGTTCCAGCCTAAAACAGTGGTAGAAATGGGTAAGGATTGTAACGGTCTAGATGATCTGTGGAAGCAAATCCGTGAGGCCAACGGAGCTAACAGGGTGAGTTACCACATGAACAACGCGAGAAAAGAGAAAAATGAGATTTTACCTCCCATTGAAGAATTTGAGGCAAGATCACAAATGAACTTTGATATCCATTGACAAGGGGGAGACTAGGGATCAATTAGTTCGGGGCACAGCCAACCAGACTCGCTGAAAACTCTACCCTCTTACCTAGGAGAGTATGAAGCCAAGTCTGAGGTGAGAGCAATCCCATCTCAAAGAATTTCTTCTAACAGAGTGATGGATTGACAAGGGTTGATTGAGTTATTGTCCACCCCGGTGGAATTCACAATCACATTAGCCAAACTCCTAAGGTTACGACCAAACATGTGGACCATAGTAGGCAAATGCCTAGAAACATTTGGAGTGAAAGACCCCACCTCGAAGCTTCAAGAAGGGATCAGAGAATTGGACAGGCCTCAACTAAACACTAGGCCAATATCTTTAAACAAGGTTGGAGAGTATTGCGAGGGAGAAGATGGAGACACCACGCTACCAGTAGAATTCCAAGGAGTAGTTTCCAAAGCTATTCTTGACAGTGGAGCAGGAGTTGCTATCGCCACCAAGGAAATCTGGAAAAAATGGGGAAAACCACCTTTGAGAGCTACCATAATGAAATTGCAATTAGTAGATGGGTTGATGGAGAAGCCTCTAGGACTCTTAGAAAAAGTGATTTTCACCTCATGTGGAATAGAGTATGAGCATACATTTGCAATAGTCGATTTCAACAAAAAGAACAATTACGAAATCATCTTGGGAAGACCATTCATGCGCGACAATTAAAGATGGTCCAGGATTGGGGTTACGACCACATATACCTCAGACATGGCGAGACAACATCCAAAATACACCTAAAAGACCATAGTAACAAAAATGTGAACCAGACACCAGTGGAAGAGTTTGATTCAGCTACATTAGCAGGGTCGGAACTCTCAGCATGGTTAGGGCAACAAAAAGAGCTATGGATGTGCGGAGCTTCACATTGCGGGAGCTTAAAAAGAGAGGAATGCGTCTTAGAAAGAGCCATTGAGGACAAGGATTATATTCCGGAACCTTTTCCTGAAGATGCCTTGGAACTTCTGGAATGGGAACACATACTAGAAACATTGGATGTCTGTACCATTACAGATAGTCCAACGACAAAATTTTGCGATAAGGATGACTATGATGTGCTACCCTATTACATGGTAAGCATTATACTAGGAGGAGATGAGATGGTAGAACCACCAGAATAAGAAGAGTTTTATAACTCCCTTGAGCATTTGGAGGTAAATAACGATGCAGATAACGAGTGTTCAGACAACTCAAGTGAGCGTGGGGAGAAAGCAGAGAATATCAAGTTTTATGATTTTGTCAATCAACACCATAGACGCCAGGAACGCTATAGGAGAAAATGAGCAGAAAACAAAGCGAGAGAGAACCTGATGCCCAGGATCAAAGATAAAACTCACTATCTAATGCTTGTCAAAGCAGGGGATTGTGTAAAAGATCAAATATCAAGAAGATTCTCAAAAGTTCGAAGGGAAGAAACGCAAGAGGAAATAAGACAAGTACGAAAAGCTAAAATAGAAACAAAATAAAAAAAATCTCAAAAAACAAAAAAAAGACCCAGAGTGGACCAAACTGGAGCGTAAAGAAAAATACCAAGAACTAAAACGGTCTTTACGAGAGGTATGGACTATTGAGGGAGATAGTGATGGTAAGGGGGATTCAGAAAAAGGGAACATGAATGTACCATCACACTATCGAAAATTCACCATCCAGAAGAGAAAAATCATCATGACACCACCAGTCAGGGAAAGAACAAACCAGGAATCTTATGATGGGCTGGAAAGTGCAAAACGGATAGACCTCGCTGAACGAGGTGAGAAGCCTCAGTCGGTCTATATGGCAACCGATTTAGAGCCTAAAGAAGAAGAACTACTAACACAACTTCTCAAGAAGTATAAAGATGTGTTTGCATGGTCCTACAAAGACCTCAAAGAAGTTGATCCATCTATATGCCAACATACAATTCCTTTGAAATCAGATGCCAAACCTAGCAAACAGCGTCCTTATACATATAATGACACATTTGCTAAACGAATCAAAGAGGAGATTGATAAGCTGATGGATGCTGAATTCATTTATGAAATCGAACATACAGATTGGGTGTCACCCATTTTGGTTGTCCCCAAAAAGAATGGAAAACTGCGAGTGTGTGTAAACCTCAAAAAGGTAAATGTAGCCATCATAAGGGATAATTATCCCTTGCCGATCACAGAACATGTACTTGAGAGAGTGGCCGGAAAACGCGCTTATTCCTTTCTAGATGGGTTTTCAGGATACAACCAACTGGCAATTGCAATAGAGGATCAACACAAAACAACGTTTGCCACATAATAGGGAATATATGCGTATCGAGTTATGGCTTTTGGCTTAACTAATGCCCTAGCTACCTTTCAAAGGTTAATGACGCATGCGTTCAAAGAATACCTGAGAATATTCTTAGAAATATACATGGATGATCTTTGTGTACACTCTCTTCTACGAGAGGAACATATTGACCATTTGCAAAAGGTATTTGAAAAATGCAGAACATATCGAATCTGTCTTAACCCGAAAAAGTGTATTTTTATGGTTAGGCAAGGCCACATCTTAGGACACATTGTCTCAAGAAATGGCATAACCACAGACCTAGACAAAATCAAAGTCATAGTATACCTGCCCAGGCCTACTAATGCGAAACAAGTGCAATCCTTCATGGGACACTTTGGATATTATTGAAGATTCATATATATGTATGCAGTCATCGCACAACCTCTGTATCGTTTGTTAGTCAGTTTCGACTGGACTGAGGAGTGTGAAACTTCATTCCAAAAGATGAAGGAAAACCTTGTATCAGCACCTGTACTTAAAGCACCAGATTGGGAAAAGATATTCCATGTTCACATTGATGCATCTGCATATGCAATCGGGAGTATTCTAACTCAACCTGGAGACAGAACAATGGATTTTTCAGTTTGTTATGCTAGCCGATAGTTAAATAGTGCGGAAAAGAACTACACAACCACCGAAAGAGAGGGGTTAGGAATGATTTATGTTGTAAAGAAATTTCAAAATTCATATTTTTCTATATGCATTGCATCCTTAGGCCCTGAATAGCTTATGTTTCAATTTTGAAGTCAATTGGATAGTTAAAAGCTTAGTTTTGGCAATCAGTACGAAAAAGATGCTAACTTTTGAAATTGGAGTTACAGAAGCTATGGATACAGGAAAGTCGTCTACAAAGCGGAAAAGAACCACACTCAAGGACAAAATAGCAGAAGCAGAACCCAACACTGAAGCCTACGAAGACATAGATGGAAGAGGAAATCCTTGAAGAGCAAGGAATCAAGGTTAATTAAGGGACATTCAGAGATCCTAACCATCGGCAACCAAAGAGCCATCGCGATTCCACTGAAGCAAAGCTCAAAGACGTCGTGTCAGGGACGACATGAACGCGGAGGGGGGGAGTGTTGAGCAGAAGGACAACACAACCACACTTTTGCAACTATTCATTGTAATAAATGTCTTGCCGAGATTATTTTTCATTGAGCCAATCATTTGTAATTAGCGGGACTCGATTGAGTTTCCAGATTGTATTCCATTCAAGTAGGCAAGATAGTTGTGCCCGCATTTGTAAGTAGAGATGATTTCACACCTCCAAGGCTGAGGTATAAAAGCCAACTTTTGTAAACCTAAGGGGAGACTTATCATTAATCAAAAGTTGAGTTTTGAGCGCTGTGACTGTGTCTGAGAGAGAGTGAGAGAGAGAGAGAGAGTCTTATCCTCTTGCTACACGAGCTACGGAGCAGCCATTCGAGAAGCGACACCGCCATTGCGATAGCGACGGTGAGGGCTACGCACCAATACCAAGCGTGCGTGCATTCGGCTTCTATGCGAGGCCTATAGCGATGGTCATAGTGATGCCCATAGCGACGCCGCCAGGGGTGCATTCGGCTTCTACCCTCGAGCTTCTTTGTGAGTTTTCTCTTGATCTGTGTGTCAGAATTCAGCGTGCCATATATCGATAGAACCACAGCGAGTAGAACTACACATTAGAACCATCGAAGTTGAGATTCGGCCACCTGTAATTTTCGGCTTGTCTTCATATGCGATTACCGCACGGAGTGTTTGCAGGTTGAGATTAGAGTGTAAATTCATAGGGTACTGTTCTTACGTGGTGTATAGACTCCCCTTTGAGTTTGAGGCTGATTAGATGACTTTTGATCATGTTTCGGATAGCGTTTGCTCGTAGGACAGATTTCAATCATTTGCGTTTTTAGAACTTAGATTTGATTTCCTTGGTAGTGATTGTCTCTAGAAGGTCAAGTAGGTGATTGACACCATCTATTTGTTTCCATGTGCCTGCGGGTCATGCTCTGTCCTCGTCTGACATTCTTGTTTGTTGGTTGAGTTCTCACTATTACAGCATCCGCTAGCGGCGTAACCGCCCAACATTTGTCGACCTGGCTTGTGGCGTATGACCCTTATAACCATGTAAACGATGGATAGAGGACTTCCTCTCTTCTGTTTCTCGTATCTCTACTTTGTGGAAACGGAGTAGGGTTAAAGGAGAATAAAAGAAGGCCATCTATCAAGTCGCCCCGATCTTCTCGGGGTTGGGGACCTCACATTAAAAGAGGAGAAGATGTTGCAAAAGACAAAATTCTCTTCTTCTCTCTCTCTCTCTCTCTCTCTCTCTCTCTCTCTCTCTCTCTCTCTCTTAACAATTATGTCCTAGCATAGCAGTTCATATTGTTTATGAATAGAATAAACCATGGACATTTTGGTAATCTTCACCAACTTTTAGTTTAAATACGATTATTGAGCCATTCAACTTATGAAGTGTTTATGCTAGGAGACAACACATATTTAGGAAAATATGGAAAAATTCACAAATTTGGACAATTCTTTGTGCCATATGGACTTGGGGTGAGGTTGTGTTGTGCTAGATTGTTGCAGACAAGATAGTTATGGTACAATGTTTAGTGGTGCTAGAATAAACAATGGAATTTTGATAATCTTCACCAAATTTTAGTTTAAATAGGATCATTGAGCCATTCAACTTATGAAGTGTGTATGCTAGGGGACAACCCATATTTAGGAAAATAGGGAAAAATTCACAAATTTGGACTATCTTTGTGCCACATGGACTTGAGGTGAGGTTGTGTTGTGCTAGGATGTTGCACACAAGAAAGTTGTGGTACAATGTTTAGTGGATGCTAATGAGTATATAAGGGCTAATATTATGTATTTTCAAAACCCATAGTGTACACTAGAGTGTATCATCAACAACCATACTATGCTATCCAGTAGGGTGTGTTTACACATGAAGGTTCACAAATATACATACGTAGACACCCAAAATCAATTTTCCACCACACATGTTTCATTGTCAAAACTATCTAAATGTAAGTTTCAAGATAGACTTGGGTGACGAAATTGAAAAGAACACCATTCATATTGAATGAGATTTCTTGAAGATTACAATGTTGAAAATGAGTCTAACTATGAGTCTACTAGCTTGAAGACTACAATGCTGATAATGACTCTAATTATGGTCTAATAACTAGAAGAGTTTCTAAAAGATTACAAAGGTGCAATTACCATGCTAAGAAATCATTCCTCCTCATTTGCATTGACATTTGATGGTGTCTCATGTTCATCAAGTCACAATCTAACTCTCTTTGGCATTGAGGATTGTTTCCTTTGGACTCTTAATTTTTTCGAAAATTCATCCGCACTTGGACTTCCATGCCCAAATGATGAAACTAGTTTCTTCCTAGTGTTGAGGATCATTTATCTTCATCAGCTTTCATCTGACTCTCTTTGGCATTGAGGATTACCTTTGGAATCTTAATTTTTTCAAGAATTTGTTAGGCTTCCATGCCCAAATGATGCACCTAGTTTCTTCCTAGTGTTGAGGATCATCTATCTTCACTACAAGAGGTACTTCACGTTAGTGACGCTCGTAGTTGCTCAAAAGTTAAAATCCACGGTGTCGCTATGAGAGTCGCTATTTTCTTTGTTGCATAGAGACGCCTATAGCGATGGTCATAGCGATGCCCATAGCAACGCCGCCAGGGGTAAAAAATAAACTGAGAGCACCAAAAACTCAGATCTCATATTTGAGTTTCGGCGCTCTAGCAAAATAGGTAAATCCGCATCTCTCCCTCTCTCTCTCTCTCTTCCCCTCCCCCCACACACACACACGAGGAGAAGAAGGAGAGCCAGGTATGCTCCTTCCCTCTCCTCCCTCTCATGTTCCCTTCCCCTCTTTTTCTCTCTCCCTCTCAATCTCACACATACACACACATTGTGTCTTTGAGAGAGAGAGAGAGAGAGAGAGAGAGAGAGAGAGAGAGAGAGAATGTACACACATGCATGAAAAAAGCACATATACACACATTGAATGTACAAAAAATTACACACATATGCATAAACAAAGAATGCATATACACACATTGAGAGAAGAAAAGAGAGAGAGAGAGAGAGAGAGAGAGAGAGAGAGAGAGAGAGATAAGAGGAGAAAACAAAGAGAAAGAGTGAGAGAGAAAGAGAGAAAAAATAAAGAGAGAGAGGGGGGAGAAGACGAAAAGAGAGGTAGGGGAGAAAACAAAGAGAGAGATAGATAGATAAAAAAAGTAGAGAAAATATGAATTGATGAAATGTTACATTAAGATTTAGAATTAGGCTAGATTTAAAATTACATTTAAGATTAGGTTAGATTACATTTAAATTATATTTAAAACTTATGCTAAATTTAAAATTAAGTTAGACTTAAGATTAGGTTAAGATTTAAATTAGGTTAGATTATATTTAAGTTAGATTACATTTAAGTTTAGGCTAGATTTAAGATTAGATTAGATTTAGGTTTATGTTGAGTTTAAGATTAGATTAGATTATAACTTGACTTGTTGCCAATGATAACTCGTTGGACTCTCATGCTGGCTAACAGGCAGTAATCTTGCAACCCAATAGACGTATTCGCAGGCTCCATGTTTGTTGGTGTTGCAATGGTTGAGGTCCACGGAGGTTGAGATGTGAGAGGGTGATTTAGGGCCTGTGCAGGAGGCGGAGAGGACAAGGCCATCCTGTAGGTTGATGTTGGAGCAGGAGTGAGAGAACTCGCAACATTTCATGAACGCATTGAAGGGCCCGCCCTTGCAGTTGTGGCACACGAGCTAGCCTCCGTTGTTGAACACCTTGTCGTTGAGGTAGATGATACTCTCCTGCATTGCCCCATTGGCGTTTCTACAGTCGGCCCTCGGCCACTCCCCGCCCACAAACAGCCTTGCATTCTTACACGATCGGCTGAAGTTGCCACCTTCCCAATCGCACTATGCATTTGCAACTCAATCATGTTAGCACTACTCCAAAACAAAGGAACCTCTCTCTCTCTCTCTCTCTCTCTCTCTCTCTCTCTCTCTCTCAACACGACTGCACTAGCATAACTCACCTCTGTTGCAGGTTAGAGCTACACGAAACGCAAGCGACAAACTACATTACATTTAGGTTTAGGTTAGATTTAAGATTAGATTAGATTTAGGTTTATGTTGAGTTTAAGATTAGACTAGATTTAGATTTATGTTAGATTTAAGATTAGGGCAAGATTTAAGATTAGATTAGATTTAGATTTAGGTTAGATTTTAGGGCATGTCAATGAAGGGGGAGTTCCAGTTAAGCTCAAGGCTTTGCCCAAAGAGAAAACAATAGGTACACAACAATATGTATATTCCCATCAGAATCTGACACCTATTAACTCACCCACTAACCATGTTCAATTATCTCAGAATCACCATATATTCAATTAGGTTAGATTTAAGATTAGATTTTGGATTTAGTTTTTATATTAAAGTCTACCTTTGGGGTTACGGAAAAAATTATAGTTAGGCGAACGGTGATCCCTCTCTTCCTCTCTACGGATGCGAACTTAAGTTGGAAAGCTTTCAATAGCATGATACTCATATTGGAGGCCAACATTAATGTGCTACATAATCCCTTGAACAAGGATCTGCTATGAAGAGATGTTAAGATGATGTAAATTGCTACAACTAGAGAAGAGGCAAAGTGTTTTTGTCCACTACATGCACTATCATGTAGACGTGGGTGTGTAGATTTCTTGTACCCACAAATATAGGCATTGACCAATAAAGATGAGATTATAACCCGGTGGTTCTTATCTTCGTGCACCTCTAGACCGAGGTGTGCGGAGATCAAACGTGACTAGAGAACGTGAGGTAGTTAACAATGATCGGACATGACTAAAGAATGTGAGGTAGTTTACAGTGTGAACAAAGAGAGAGAGAGAGAGAGAGAGAGAGAAAATATGGTCTTTGCTCTTAGGTGTTTCAATACTACATACTAAACACCTGGAGTGAAGCGCCAAATCAATTAAAAAAACAGAGTCATCAACATGCTGCATGACGAGTTTCCCGTGTCAAGTTGGGATGAGCGCTTCAATGAAGACCTGATGAAGGTTTGAATGTTCGAATACTGCAAGCACAAGCGTTCTGAAGTACAAAAATCAATAAAGCATGGGTGGAACAAACCAGATTGGCTGGCCAAAGAAGATTGGAAGAATGCAAAGCGAGCATCATGCGAGAATCCTGACAAGTGGAAGCAACAAAAGGAGGCAGCCAAAGCGCGAGTAGAGGCAGGGAGCTCGCACCACTTGGGGAGCGGCGGGTGGGCATCATTTGAGGCCAATTTTGTAAGTGTTTTTGCATTGCTCTTTAGGTTTTGTAGTTATGTCTATTTGTACTTTTAAATTCTAACGTAATGGATTCTTTGTATGTTTTGAATAGTGGTCGATTACAGGACGTGACCCCACACCGTACGAGTGCAAGTACACAGGTAGAAAGGGCCTAAACGCCCTAATGCACATTCTTAGTTCTCACGGCGGCATGGTTAGTATTTCACTTTAATCTTTTACATTTGTTGTATTTTAATGATAAGCTAAGAAAATAGATTGTTTTGTAAATATATGTTTATACTTACAAAAAGTCTTATTGTTTTTTTCTGTAGAATCTGACAGTTACGTCGCTTGGATGCGCTGAGACGTTTGATTAGACGATGTTAGTCTAGCCGTAGCCAGATAGCATTAGTTTTCTTTTGTGATAGCATGTATAATGAGATGACGAGTATACGTCTTTTTGTAACTATTGGAAAACATGTATTTTCTCAATAATGACAAATGTGTTGTAACTATTACATTTGCAAATCTTAACAATCAAGTAATTTTACCTATGATGTGTATAATTGTCATTGGTTTACTTTCATCAATTTACTTTTATCCAATTACTTTTGTCTGTTTTGTATCTTTATCCTGCAAACAATACTATGCATGATGGAGTTAATGGTTATATTGTCTTGTGGGTGACTACTTTGGGTCTATATCTTTTATCCAATTACGTTTGTCTGTTTTGTATCTTTATCCTGCAAACAATACTATGCATGATGGAGTTAATGGTTATATTGTCTTGTGGATGACTACTTTGGGTCTATATCTTGCACTTTCTTTCAAAGGTGAATCTATGCTTATCTTGGATTCATTTAGGTATACTTTATTCGGGAAACATTCAATATGGTTGATGGATGAATGCTCTGCCACCCAAATGTTTTTAATCTTGGGCGTCGCTATAAGCGTCTCTATATAAGGTTCTGCAACGTCGATATAAGCGTTGCTACAGAAGGACTGTAGTTGTCGCTATAAGCGTCACTATATAGTGATGCATATAGCAACACCTATTGCAACACTTATAGCGATGATTATAGCAATGTTCTCATAGCAACCCTTTTAGAGACGATCTAAGCAGCACGGGGGAGTAAAAAACCCCAATGTATTTCCGTCGTTTAAAGCGTCACAAGTGCACATAACCTCTTACAGTGCTTCTCTCACCAATACTTGTTCCAAAAATCCTTGTAAACCTCCACATCCCTTGCATTCTTATTGTTGGGAGGTGTTGTAGCAACGAACTTGATTGCAACCCACACAAAATTATCAAATTTTTGGATCAGCAACCCGTCTAGGGCATGGAAGCACAAGCATTGGATAAATAGAATAAAAGCATTCAAGAGTATGCTCATCCAATGCAAGTAGAGATTAGCCATGGCAAGACTAACTCTAATCATATTCTAATCACTAATCAATTAACTCCTACACACATCAAGCCCACTAAAGTCCGACTTACCATAGACTAGAAACCCAAAGCACACTAATGATAAGCACACACTAATTGCATTGTTGTTGGCCTCTCCAATCACCACATGCCAATTAAGGCACTTCATCAATAGCTACACACACAAGGTGAATAGTGCTAGAGTATCATAAAACCTATCCACACACAAGCAAACAATAGGACACACACACTAATTACAAGATTAAAAACCAACTTAATCAATCTAATTAGTGATGCTAAATATCACAAATCTAATGCTCATAGAAGGATAAGATTGGTTAATAGCAAGAAGTCATCACACAAACTCAAATCTAGAATAATGAGAGGGTAAAACTACTTCATGAAATAATGAAATGTAGAGAAGAAGTAGACTAATGAGAAAGTAGAGATTAGATTAATATGGAATAGCTTCTCTAATTACAATGGATTAGCACTAGCCTCTTAAGCATGGGCATTAAGCTCAAGGCTAGGCCATCCACAGAGTGAACAATCAAGAGAGAGAGAGAGAGAGAGAGAGAGAGCTCTCAAAAGTGAATCCTCAAGACTGGATACTCAAGAATGAAGCCTCCTGGCATAAAGGCTTCCTTTTAAAGGCTTCACCACAATCCCTTCTACTATGGGTTTAAGTTTGAGCCCTCTAGCTAGCATATACAACTTTGGAACTCCCAATGAGTCCAAGACTTATACAAAGTGAGTAGGAAATATTATGCACAACCATAGCATATCTCCCTCTTGATGCATAACCGGTGTAGCCTGTGTTAGCCGCTACTAACATTCCCCCCTTCCTAATTTGGCACACGTCCTCGTGTGCCTGTGAAGCAAAACACGGTGACATGGTAGAAAGCAAGTCCATGGAAGATAATGTTGAGCTGCAAAACATAGGAACAAGTAATGAGCATCAAAGGCCAACAAGGATAAAAACATGAAGTACAATGAACAATCATGCAAAGTGAATATTTTCTTCGAAAAGATGGGTGAATCATAGTCAAAAACTAAACAACATAAAGCAAAAAAGACACCTTACTATTGTGAAGATTAGATCACCTAAAATTTCAGTTTTATGCATGAAACAAAAGCAATCAATTAAGACCCTAGGCTAATGCAAGTTCATAAACCCACTAGCCTAAAAACTATGTGACCAATATTAATAAATCATTCAAGTCTATCATGTCTACGGGCTATAAAAAATCTCCTAATCTATTAGTACATTGTCACAGCTTTTTTGAAGCTCATGGAAGTTTTTTCTTTGTCATTTATTGGAAAGAGGTAAAACACAATACAAGGCTACCACCCCAAGGCAAGTCTAGGTGCGATTCTCGGCTCCTTAAACCCTCAAGAAGGTGTTCCAAAAGCCTACTAGCCTACCAAGGCGACGGCTAACCCCTATCAGCGTAGGGTATCGGATTAGGGCCTTGACCAAGCGAGCCAAGGTGACTCCCCTCGCCTGCCAAGTGCCAATAAGGCACTAGGCCTCACATAGGCACAACATAACATATAAATTTTCTTTTCATGTGTCTAGTAGCTTTTTTGCTACCTTTCTTAACACTTTTTTGCTTCCTTATTTCATTTTTTAGCACTTTTTTATTTCTTCCAATATGAGATGCTGATGGCAATTGGACTAAAGGACTAAAGCCTAATCATAGCCCTAGGTCATGCTAAAAATGAATGGAGTATTAATAATATCACTAAGAGTCTAGGACTAATGAGAAATGAACCTACATTAACCTAAGGTCAAGGCCAATTACTTATTATTAGCACACATAAAACCTAATTTTTTGATGAGTTAATATTCACAAAGAAAAGTGTTGAAACTTTAGTATGCATAGGTTTTGAACATGAAAGAACCATAGCTTAGAAGAAAAATTACTTAAGCCAAGCATAGAGAACGGAGAGATAAACAAGAGAAATATTATGGATGGATTTCACCTATCTCTCTTTGTGCATCCTTGAACAAGCATCCACTCTTTTGTAGAGAAGTGTCTTGATCTTTTTATTACAATCCAAGCCGATGGAAGCTAAGTGAAAACACAAGCTCCAAAAGGCCTTTTATTGAAATCCAACAACACACAAAAAAACATTAATGAAAACCTTAAGCTAGGGTCTTGCATACCCAAATTTGCCAAAGGGAAAAAACCCAAGGGAAAAAATTGCCTTTGGTTATTCACATGATGCTCTTTGATAGCAAATTTATGCATACATACCAACAATGAGAGAGATAAAATGCTTCTACATAAGCACATTTTGCAATTTTTACAACCTCTTATGCATGTTTCAAAAGTTGATTAGTTTCTAGCTCAATGAAATATGGAGTTAAAAACAAGCCAAGAGCTGAAAATCATGTAGCTTTGATGAAAATTTAATGAAGTGGATCTTCAAAGCCAAATTTTACAATTTAAAGCTTTCCATAAAGTTGGCTAACACTAGCTCATATGAAATTTTACAATTTTAGAGCAATCTATGAGCTAGAAATTACTGCAACTTGATGAAATGAAAATGAATGGCTCTCAATATCCAAATTTTGTACTTGAAAGCTCTCCAAAAAGTTGGGTAAACACTAGCTCAAATGAAAACATTTGCATTTTAGACCAAGCTATGAGCTAGCATGTATACAACTTTTAATCCAAAGAAATGGAATGGCTCTAATTAGCCAAGTTTTTCAATTTTTGCAATTATGACCCCTTCTTGGATCAATGAAATCGCAGCTTATCTCAGAACCCTTCAGAATGAAGCTCAATCGTTAGTGCATGAAAGCATTTGTCAATCAATACAAGCACTACAAATGTCATGTTCAATCACAAACTGTGCTAATTCTATCTCATGATCTTTCAAACAAGCTTAATGATTAGTGCCTTTTCAAGGATTTGCATTCATATTAAGCACTAAAAAGAAAAAAATAACTCAACCAAACATGGATTCATGCCCAATGTAGTTCTCACAATCGAGAAACTCACATGCAATTCAACAAGAGCTTGCCTTTTAGTGCAATGAGATTTTAAATAAAAATAATGCTCAGTTGAAAATCTCAATGCAAAATTTTCAATGTTTCAATATAGGCACACACAATTAATGCCCGCACCCACTTATGTAGCAAGTTTTTCCATACAAAGCGTAAGAGAGAGAAAGCATATGATGAAATAAATGTCCTCTCTCTCTCTCTCTCTCTCTCTCTCTCTCTCTCTCTCTTGAGGCTGTCAATGCCTTATTTTGTGTATTTGGCCATATCCCTTCAAAGTAAGGCTTGACCATCAGTGTATCAAGACATTTTACATACACAATAAGCACTAAAAATCTATGATTTGTCACAAATCCAAAACTATAATGCTATCCCAAGGTCATTCTCCAAAGATCATGCTTAATTTTAGCACATTTAGCATACATGTCAAGCACCCAAAAATACATGCTCAAGCACAAGTCCCATAACTCAACCCGTGCAAAATTTTTCAATGAAAATCACAACTTCCACATTTTTAATGCACTTCATATAAAAATATTCAATGAACCAATGCAAAGCCCAAGCACAAAATTCATGTTCCCTGCTCTCATAGAATTGCTCTAAAAGAAATATCAATCATGTCAAACATGGTCCATTAGTTGCAATCAAGCATCAGACCTAAAACATGCATGCGTGACATTGAAATCATACTTTACCCCCTTCTCCCAAGTCCAATCTTGATTTCATTCATGCAAAAAAGAGCTCTTGAAATGTCAATGGGTGTCTCTTATGAACATAAAATCCTTTTGAGCCCATCTTAGTAAAAGTTTTGCAAGTAATCCCTTTGTCTCTCCAAACTTCATGTGGAGTTTTGTATTTTGACTCTGGCAACCCATTGGATTGAAGGAGAATTTTAGAGCTTTCTATGCACATGATTTTTTTTAAAGGTCAAGTTGAAGCATCCAAGAAAACGTTCGTGGGAATCTCATCTCTATTTTTTTTATATAGAAAAAAAACCTTAGTTTTGGGTGCCGCGGCCTGATTGGACAACTAAGAGAGGAAGACGGGTTGAATATGTGGTGTGTGTGTGTGTGTGTGTGTGTGTGTGTGTGTGTGTGCAATCAGCACCATTATTGCCCCCAGTAGGTACGCGACCAGTACAAGCGGGCTACAATCAACGGGATGTGAGGCTGCACTTGAGTTTGTAGTGTGTGTGAGTTTACATGGGCCGGGTGGTGAACCATGTAATAGGGGGGCCATTGATGAAAACGTGTTTGGCGACTTACTACAAATAGCGTGAATTTGAATGTGGCCGCATCATGTCTTAAATTTGGCAGCACTATCAATTGGAGGAAATTGTCAGCTTCTCAGACTTGGATCATGCTGATCTTGTGGAGAATAAAGGCTCTCTAGCTCTTTCGATGAGAGCACAGCTCTTAAGTAGGCATACTGCACAGTCAAAATCCCAAGACTCTTCCATTGTTTCCCCTGTCACCCATGGTCATTTGTTGTATCCACATCATTTTTTTCTCCTCAACTCCGGCGAGCTACATTACCTCCAGCTCTTCTCATAACAATCTCTTTCAACTGCATTATCCATCTAGCCCTATAACATCCCCAGGAAACGTCACTAAAGCCTACCATCGGTCTCTGAATTTCATCTCTCCATCCATTTGTCTCCGTGAGAGCTTGCTTAAATCCTGTCATACTCATGGCCACGTACTTCAACAACTTCATTAGGAGAAATATGAACCTTGCATGGGCCTTGTAAGGAATCCTAATTTTTAGGGATTAAGGCTAATGGTGTGCAGGGTTAAGGGGAGAAGGGCATTCAAGAAGCTAGTTTTGAGTAGGCTTTTCTAGCCTTTTTTTTAGACACACGTAGGATGTGGACCTAGGAGGTCACCTTCTCTCTCTAGCTTTTTGAAAGTGAAGGGAGTAAAGAGGTATGGCCACATCATCAAAAACGTGGATCACTAAGAGCCAAAATTTGACTTTTTTAAAAACAGTTAGTTTTACTTATTTTTGACTTAAAACTCCCCCCCCCAATATATATCCATATCAAAAAAGTATTTTTTGACCTTTTTTTAAACTTACAAGCACTAAAAGTCCAATTTTTCAAAAAAAACTCCCCCCCAAAAAAAAAACCTTTCTTCTCTCTTCCTCCTCCCTCTTTTGTCCCTCACTGCCCCCTTCTCTCCTCCTCCTCCCCTCTCTCCCTCTCCCCCACTGTCCCCTTCTCTCCTCCCATGTTCCTCCCTCTCCCTCCCTCCCCCCTTCTCTCCTCCTTCTCCACTCTCTCTCTCTCTCTCTCTCCCCCCCACTACCCCCTTGTCTTCTCCCATGTTCCTCTCTCTCCCTCCCCCCTCTCTCTTTTCATCCTTTTCTTCCTCATGCAACAGCTACCATGGTGCTCAAGGACATCACAAATCGTATGCATACATATTTGCTTGTTCGCAACGTTTGCACCGAAGGCCGCACGTGAGGGTGAGCAGAGGTCATCCCAGGAACGTCGTACCATCGGTGAGATGAATGTTGACGATTCTTCAATATCTTGCTAATACCATCACATATTTGAATAAAACACCCCTTTATTCAAGGTAACAATATACTTCTTACTTTTGATTGTGTTCTTCTTATCATAAACTTTGAAGTCTAAGGTGTTGCCTCTACTTGTTTTGTAGTGCTTGGCACAAAGGTTGCTTTTATGCACAAATAGTGAAAGGCTGCAGGTTAGAGAGGCCAAGTGTCACCACTTTTCCTCTAAAACAGTCTTCTTTGTTACATCTTGCAGGTAGGTGCTTCAAATCCATGCTTATTAGGGGTGGTAATCTCATCCTAATGTATATTTTTGTATTGTTTATTCCTAGTTAGATAGAAATACTTGCAAATTTGTACAACATATACTTAACAAGTGTCTTCATTATATAGCTTGCAAATGTTGAATTCATACATGTTTTTGTTACAAGGTGACCTCTTGCTATGCTAGTTGAGTGGCGTTGTTTGCAAGAATGGCTCAAGTAACTGGCATAACATGAAGCTTTTACGGTGGCACAAAGCTCTCCTCATCGGCAATGTGGCTCCCACTACACCAAAAATCATTGCTAACATGGAGAGATCCCTAGCAGGACAATGCAAAAACTTTTCATCAGCAGCAACACACCCTTTCCTAACATGAGGGCACTCCTACCAAAGATATTTTTATGTGATAGGTCACCCCAGGAGCATACCATGTCATGGAATGGATGTAAGAACTATGACCGCACTACTCCTTGGAAGTTGTCCACAGATGTATGTTTATCAAAGTTAATGAGAAGAAATTTGGACTTTTTTGTTTGTTGATGTGTAAGAGCACTCTAGGTCTACCATATTTTAGATTGTTTGATAAAATATGTAGTCATTTAAAGTGTAAGTTTGTTTTTGTTTCGTAAGATTATACATGAGAAGACATAATAAAGTATAAGAGATCTTGACGGAATAAGCCTCGATTAGATTCCTACCATGCACTTGTGACACCAGACCTCTCCTTGAACCCTTTGATTTCTATCATTGTGGGAAGTCCAAGGGTGGTCTATTTTCAAATTTTTAGCAATAACTTTTTTTAAAAGGAAATTTTGGTTATTTTAAAGTTTATACACAGTCTAGGAGTTCATTATGATTGTTTTCCTTCAGTTTCAATTTTTGATCGAGGGCACTTCTTGGAAGCCACTTTTGAAGGTGTTAGGGTGAGATTCTGAGAAAGTTTTGTATGTAGAAAATACAGTCCTTAACACAATAAAAAACATTGGTTCTCTGAGTATTTTCAAATTCCATGGTTTTAATGCCCATTCGAGCCCGTAGATTAAGGAAAAAGTAAGAAATGTCTGTTTTACATCACACGGACTGTTTCTCTTTTCCTCCTCCCTCTTCTGTCCCTCCTTGCCCCCTTCTCTCCTCCTCCTCCCCTCTCTCCCTCTCCCCCACTGTCCCCTTCTCTCCTCCCATGTTCCTCCCTCTCCCTCCCTGCCCCCTTCTCTCCTCCTTCTCCACTCTCTCTCTCTCTCTCTCCCCCACTACCCCCTTGTCTTCTCCCATGTTCCTCTCTCTCCCTCCCCCCTCTCTCTTTTCATCCTTTGCTTCCTCATGCAACAGCTACCATGGTGCTCAAGGACATCACAAATCGTATGCATACATATTTGCTTGTTCGCAACGTTTGCACCGAAGGCCGCACGTGAGGGTGAGCAGAGGTCATCCCAGGAACGTCGTACCATCGGTGAGATGAATGTTGACGATTCTTCAATATCTTGCTAATACCATCACATATTTGAATAAAACACCCCTTTATGCAAGGTAACAATATACTTCTTACTTTTGATTGTGTTCTTCTTATCATAAACTTTGAAGTCTAAGGTGTTGCCTCTACTTGTTTTGTAGTGCTTGGCACAAAGGTTGCTTTTATGCACAAATAGTGAAAGGCTGCAGGTTAGAGAGGCCAAGTGTCACCACTTTTCCTCTAAAACAGTCTTCTTTGTTACATCTTGCAGGTAGGTGCTTCAAATCCATGCTTATTAGGGGTGGTAATCTCATCCTAATGTATATTTTTGTATTGTTTATTCCTAGTTAGATAGAAATACTTGCAAATTTGTACAACATATACTTAACAAGTGTCTTCATTATATAGCTTGCAAATGTTGAATTCATACATGTTTTTGTTACAAGGTGACCTCTTGCTATGCTAGTTGAGTGGCGTTGTTTGCAAGAATGGCTCAAGTAACTGGCATAACATGAAGCTTTTACGGTGGCACAAAGCTCTCCTCAGCGGCAATGTGGCTCCCACTACACCAAAAATCATTGCTAACATGGAGAGATCCCTAGTAGGACAATGCAAAAACTTTTCATCAGCAGCAACACACCCTTTCCTAACATGAGGGCACTCCTACCAAAGATATTTTTATGTGATAGGTCACCCCAGGAGCATACCATGCCATGGAATGGATGTAAGAACTATGACCCCACTACTCATTGGAAGTTGTCCACAGATGTATGTTTATAAAAGTTAATGAGAAGAAATTTGGACTTTTTTGTTTGTTGATGTGTAAGAGCACTCTAGGTCTACCATATTTTAGATTGTTTGATAAAATATGTAGTCATTTAAAGTGTAAGTTTGTTTTTGTTTGGTAAGATTGTACATGAGAAGACATAATAAAGTATAAGAGATCTTGACGGAATAAGCCTCGATTAGATTCCTACCATGCACTTGTGACACAAGACCTCTCCTTGAACCCTTTGATTTCTATCATTGTGGGAAGTCCAAGGGTGGTCTTTTTTCAAATTTTTAGCAATAACGTTTTTTTAAAGGAAATTTTGGTTATTTTAAAGTTTATACACAGTCTAGGAGTTCATTATGATTGTTTTCCTTCAGTTTCAATTTTTGATCGAGGGCACTTCTTGGAAGCCACTTTTGAAGGTGTTAGGGTGAGATTCTGAGAAAGTTTGTATGTAAGAAATGCAGTCCTTAACACAATAAAAAACATTGGTTCTCTGAGTATTTTCAGATTGCATGGTTTTAATGCCCGTTCGAGCCCGTAGATTAAGGAAAAAGTAAGAAATGTCTGTTTTACATCACATGGACTATTTCTCTCTTCCTCCTCCCTCTTCTGTCCCTCCCTGCCCCCTTCTCTCCTCCTCCTCCCCTCTCTCCCTCTCCCCCACTGTCCCCTTCTCTCCTCCCATGTTCCTCCCTCTCCCTCCCTGCCCCCTTCTCTCCTCCTTCTCCACTCTCTCTCTCTCTCTCCCCCACTACCCCCTTGTCTTCTCCCATGTTCCTCTCTCTCCCCCCCCCCTCTCTCTCTTCATCCTTTGCTTCCTCATGCAACAGCTACCATGGTGCTCAAGGACATCACAAATCGTATGCATACATATTTGCTTGTTCGCAACGTTTGCACCGAAGGCCGCACGTGAGGATGAGCAGAGGTCATCCCAGGAACGTCGTACCATCGGTGAGATGAATGTTGATGATTCTTCAATATCTTGCTAATACCATCACATATTTGAATAAAACACCCCTTTATGCAAGGTAACAATATACTTCTTACTTTTGATTTTGTTCTTCTTATCATAAACTTTGAAGTCTAAGGTGTTGCCTCTTCTTGTTTTGTAGTGCTTGTCACAAAGGTTGCTTTTATGCACAAATAGTGAAAGGCTGCAGGTTAGAGAGGCCAAGTGTCACCACTTTTCCTCTAAAACAGTCTTCTTTGTTACATCTTGCAGGTAGGTGCTTCAAATCCATGCTTATTAGGGGTGGTAATCTCATCCTAATGTATATTTTTGTATTGTTTATTCCTAGTTAGATAGAAATACTTGCAAATTTGTACAACATATACTTAACAAGTGTCTTCATTATATAGCTTGCAAATGTTGAATTCATACATGTTTTTGTTACAAGGTGACCTCTTGCTATGCTAGTTGAGTGGCGTTGTTTGCAAGAATGGCTCAAGTAACTGGCATAACATGAAGCTTTTACGGTGGCACAAAGCTCTCCTCAGCGGCAATGTGGCTCCCACTACACCAAAAATCATTGCTAACATGGAGAGATCCCTAGTAGGACAATGCAAAAACTTTTCATCAGCAGCAACACACCCTTTCCTAACATGAGGGCACTCCTACCAAAGATATTTTTATGTGATAGGTCACCCCAGGAGCATACCATGTCATGGAATGGATGTAAGAACTATGACCGCACTACTCCTTGGAAGTTGTCCACAGATGTATGTTTATCAAAGTTAATGAGAAGAAATTTGGACTTTTTTGTTTGTTGATGTGTAAGAGCACTCTAGGTCTACCATATTTTAGATTGTTTGATAAAATATGTAGTCATTTAAAGTGTAAGTTTGTTTTTGTTTCGTAAGATTGTACATGAGAAGACATAATAAAGTATAAGAGATCTTGACGGAATAAGCCCCGATTAGATTCCTACCATGCACTTGTGACACCAGACCTCTCCTTGAACCCTTTGATTTCTATCATTGTGGGAAGTCCAAGGGTGGTCTATTTTCAAATTTTTAGCAATAACTTTTTTTTAAAGGAAATTTTGGTTATTTTAAAGTTTATACACAGTTTAGGAATTCATTATGATTGTTTTCCTTCAGTTTCAAATTTTGATCGAGGGCACTTCTTGGAAGCCACTTTTGAAGGTGTTAGGGTGAGATTCTGAGAAAGTTTTGTATGTAGGAAATGCAGTCCTTAACACAATAAAAAACATTGGTTGTCTGAGTATTTTCAGATTCCATGGTTTTAATGCCCGTTCCAGCCCGTAGATTAAGGAAAAAGTAAGAAATGTCTGTTTTACATCACACGGACTGTTTCTCTTTTCCTCCTCCCTCTTCTGTCCCTCCCTGCCCCTTCTCTCCTCCTCCTCCCCTCTCTCCCTCTCCCCCACTGTCCCCTTCTCTCCTCCCATGTTCCTCCCTCTCCCTCCCTGGCCCCTTTTCTCCTCCTTCTCCACTCTCTCTCTCTCTCTCTCTCTCCCCCACTACCCCCTTGTCTTCTCCCATGTTCCTCTCTCTCCCTCCCCCCTCTCTCTTTTCATCCTTTGCTTCCTCATGCAAGAGCTACCATGGTGCTCAAGGACATCACAAATCGTATGCATACATATTTGCTTGTTCGCAACGTTTGCACCGAAGGCCGCACGTGAGGGTGAGCAGAGGTCATCCCAGGAACGCCGTACCATCGGTGAGATGAATGTTGACGATTCTTCAATATCTTGCTAATACCATCACATATTTGAATAAAACACCCCTTTATGCAAGGTAACAATATACTTCTTACTTTTGATTGTGTTCTTCTTATCATAAACTTTGAAGTCTAAGGTGTTGCCTCTACTTGTTTTGTAGTGCTTGGCACAAAGGTTGCTTTTATGCACAAATAGTGAAAGGCTGTAGGTTAGAGAGGGCAAGTGTCACCACTTTTCCTCTAAAACAGTCTTCTTTGTTACATCTTGCAGGTAGCTGCTTCAAATCCATGCTTATTAGGGGTGGTAATCTCATCCTAATGTATATTTTTGTATTGTTTATTCCTAGCTAGATAGAAATACTTGCAAATTTGTACAACATATACTTAACAAGTGTCTTCATTATATACCTTGCAAATGTTGAATTCATACATGTTTTTGTTACAAGGTGACCTCTTGCTATGCTAGTTGAGTGGCGTTGTTTGCAACAATGGCTCAAGTAACTGGCATAACATGAAGCTTTTACGGTGGCACAAAGCTCTCTTGAGCGGCAATGTGGCTCCCACTACACCAAAAATCATTGCTAACATGGAGAGATCCCTAGTAGGACAATGCAAAAACTTTTCATCAACAGCAACACACCCTTTCCTAACATGAGGGCACTCCTACCAAAGATATTTTTATGTGATAGGTCACCCCAGGAGCATACCATGTCATGGAATGGATGTAAGAACTATGACCGCACTACTCCTTGGAAGTTGTCCACAGATGTATGTTTATCAAAGTTAATGAGAAGAAATTTGGACTTTTTTGTTTGTTGATGTGTAAGAGCACTCTAGGTCTACCATATTTTAGATTGTTTGATAAAATATGTAGTCATTTAAAGTGTAAGTTTGTTTTTGTTTGGTAAGATTGTACATGAGAAGACATAATAAAGTATAAGAGATCTTGACGGAATAAGCCTCGATTAGATTCCTACCATGCACTTGTGACACCAGACCTTTCCTTGAACCCTTTGATTTCTATCATTGTGGGAAGTCCAAGGGTGGTCTATTTTCAAATTTTTAGCAATAACTTTTTTTTAAAGGAAATTTTGGTTATTTTAAAGTTTATACACAGTCTAGGAGTTCATTATGATTGTTTTCCTTCAGTTTCAATTTTTGATCGAGGGCACTTCTTGGAAGCCACTTTTGAAGGTGTTAGGGTGAGATTCTGAGAAAGTTTTGTATGTAGGAAATGCAATCCTTAACACAATAAAAAACATTGGTTGTCTGAGTATTTTCAGATTCCATGGTTTTAATGCCCGTTCCAGCCCGTAGATTAAGGAAAAAGTAAGAAATGTCTGTTTTACATCACACGGACTGTTTCTCTCTTCCTCCTCCCTCTTCTGTCCCTCACTGCCCCCTTCTCTCCTCCTCCTCCCCTCTCTCCCTCTCCCCCACTGTCCCCTTCTCTCCTCCCATGTTCCTCCCTCTCCCTCCCTGCCCCCTTCTCTCCTCCTTCTCCACTCTCTCTCTCTCTCTCCCCCACTACCCCCTTGTCTTCTCCCATGTTCCTCTCTCTCCCTCCCCCCTCTCTCTTTTCATCCTTTGCTTCCTCATGCAACAGCTACCATGGTGCTCAAGGACATCACAAATCGTATGCATACATATTTGCTTGTTCGCAACGTTTGCACCGAAGGCCGCACGTGAGGGTGAGCAGAGGTCATCCCAGGAACGTCGTACCATCGGTGAGATGAATGTTGACGATTCTTCAATATCTTGCTAATACCATCACATATTTGAATAAAACACCCCTTTATGCAAGGTAACAATATACTTCTTACTTTTGATTGTGTTCTTCTTATCATAAACTTTGAAGTCTAAGGTGTTGCCTCTACTTGTTTTGTAGTGCTTGGCACAAAGGTTGCTTTTATGCACAAATAGTGAAAGGCTGCAGGTTAGAGAGGCCAAGTGTCACCACTTTTCCTCTAAAACAGTCTTCTTTGTTACATCTTGCAGGTAGGTGCTTCAAATCCATGCTTATTAGGGGTGGTAATCTCATCCTAATGTATATTTTTGTATTGTTTATTCCTAGTTAGATAGAAATACTTGCAAATTTGTACAACATATACTTAACAAGTGTCTTCATTATATAGCTTGCAAATGTTGAATTCATACATGTTTTTGTTACAAGGTGACCTCTTGCTATGCTAGTTGAGTGGCGTTGTTTGCAAGAATGGCTCAAGTAACTGGCATAACATGAAGCTTTTACGGTGGCACAAAGCTCTCCTCAGCGGCAATGTGGCTCCCACTACACCAAAAATCATTGCTAACATGGAGAGATCCCTAGTAGGACAATGCAAAAACTTTTCATCAGCAGCAACACACCCTTTCCTAACATGAGGGCACTCCTACCAAAGATATTTTTATGTGATAGGTCACCCTAGGAGCATACCATGTCATGGAATGGATGTAAGAACTATGACCGCACTACTCCTTGGAAGTTGTCCACAGATGTATGTTTATCAAAGTTAATGAGAAGAAATTTGGACTTTTTTGTTTGTTGATGTGTAAGAGCACTCTAGGTCTACCATATTTTAGATTGTTTGATAAAATATGTAGTCATTTAAAGTGTAAGTTTGTTTTTGTTTGGTAAGATTGTACATGAGAAGACATAATAAAGTATAAGAGATCTTGACGGAATAAGCTTCGATTAGATTCCTACCATGCACTTGTGACACCAGACCTCTCCTTGAACCCTTTGATTTCTATCATTGTGGGAAGTCCAAGGGTGGTCTATTTTCAAATTTTTAGCAATAACTTTTTTTGAAAGGAAATTTTGGTTATTTTAAAGTTTATACACAGTCTAGGAGTTCATTATGATTGTTTTCCTTCAGTTTCAATTTCTGATCGAGGGCACTTCTTGGAAGCCACTTTTGAAGGTGTTAGGGTGAGATTCTCAGAAAGTTTTGTATGTAGGAAATGTAGTCCTTAACACAATAAAAAACATTGGTTCTCTGAGTATTTTCAGATTCCATGGTTTTAATGCCCGTTCGAGCCCGTAGATTAAGGAAAAAGTAAGAAATGTCTGTTTTACATCACACCATGATGATTTCCTTTAAGAGAAGAGGCTGAATTTTATAGATTGTTTTGATAGAAATTCATAATCTGGAGGAGAAAAAATGAGACTAAGAGGTCAATTTTGAATAGACGTGTGTGTAAGAGACACAAGTTCACCATGGTTTCACTTATTATTCAAGGTTGAGAAGAAGGTGAGTATGGTGTAGAGAGGGAGGGAGATGGGGATGATGAGTCGAGAAGTGTGTGTGAAAGAGGAAAATGGTAAAGTGGAAGAGGGAATGTGGCTACAAGGCTTGAGCAAATTGGGATAATCCAATTAAATCAGATGTCGCAGCTAATAGCTCCAAAAATTATCCAAACATTTGAGAAAAAATTTCAGCTCACGAGCTGAGATTCTTGTCTTTATCACTTTTCCAAATTTGAAGAGGAAGTGAACGCTAAAAATTTTGCAATACCGAGTGTTTTCTTCCACTACACAAAGTCTTTGTGGGGTCCTTCTTTGGATCTTTCTTTTGAATGCCTCCAAAAGTGAATCCTCCATAATGGAAGCATTCATGCCACATATCCTTGACCTTATCTTGTGGGTCTATAAGTGAAGATATTGTTGAGCTCATGATATAAGTGAATTACAACTTAGGAAATCAATTAATAAGGGGTCTAAAAATATGTACATGTGACCATAAAATAAAAAATAATATAGTTAAAAAAATTAAAGAGGTCAACTTTGAAAAATATCTCTCTTATTATGAGGCTACCCTAAGAAAATAAATATATTTTGTATTTTAATTTATGAGAGTTAAAAGAAGAATAATTGTAAAAAGGAAAAAATCAAAATAGTAAAAATATACTCACACAAATAAAACTAGTTTTTGTGATTTGTGTTGGGGTGGAGTTTCACCAAGACTAAATTATAGCTATTTTGGTATTATTATTTGCAATCTTTCTATTTAAGTATACACATGTATGTACAAGAAAAAATAGAAAATTATTATGTATGGTAAAATGGTAAAAATTGACATACATAGGCTCGGTAAGAACCCATACTTCAATATAAGTATATACATAAATTTGTAGCATAATTACATAAACATGCACTATATTAGACCAAAAATAGGATGAATATTATGTACAAACTTGGTCGTAATACTTATCTTTATATTTTTTATCTTCCCTAACTAGATAACTGACTAGTTGAGGTTTCTTCCATGGAATAATAGTAGGTGGCATAACACACACACACAAATATGAACAGGTGAGGGTAGCCATAGTGTTGAAGTGATTTTGCTTGGGTGAGGTTGTGCACTATGGCAAACACGGAGAGCCAAAAAATAGCTATCAATAGCATTATCAGGCACTTGACTTGCATCATTCCCCAACTTCAAATTATGATCTAAGGGCATTGTAATTGGCTTACAATCAGCCATACCATACTTTTTCAACATAACCAAAGCATATTGCATTTGTGATAGCCATACACCTTCTTCTCTACAAATTATTTCAACTCCCGAGAAATACTGCAAGTCTCCCAATTCTTTCATGTCAAACTTCTGCATAAGTAGAGCCTGCACGCCCTCTACTTCAACCACATTATCACCTCCAACAATCAGATCATCCACATAGATGCATATTATCATATTCCTACCTCATTCTTTTGCACATACAATGAATGGTCTGCATCATACATCTCAAAGCCCAATGAAATGAGGAATTCCACAATCCTCGCATACCAAGATCTAAGTGAATGCTTTAGCCCATACAATGCTTTATTTAACCTGCATACAAGTTCAAGTAGCCTCATATTTACATAACCTTGTGGCTACTCCCACACTGGTTCCATTCAAAAATTCATTCTTTACATTCATTTGTCTCAACACCCATTTTAATGTGACAATCAATGCAATAAACACATGAATGGTAGCCATCTTAGCTATAAGGCTGAAAATCTTCTCATAATCAATCACATAAGTATGTGCATAACCTTTGGCCACAGGTCTAGCATTGTATTTGATCACACTGCCATCAATATTATGCTTTATTTTGTAAACCCACATACATCCAATTTCATTCTTTTTTTTGGTAATAGCACCAATTTCCATGTTCCATTTGCATCAAGTGAAGCCATCTCTTCATCCATATCTTGCCACCATTTTTCATCCTTGACAGCATCCTTAAAACATGTGGGTTCTACTTCTTCTGTAATCTTCGTCATAAATGCACATTGACAAGCCACATAACTATCATAAGTCAATCTTTGTACATGATTTCTTGCTCTTTTTGACCTGTGTGTTCCAAAATCACTTCCAGGTGCCCTATTCCCGGCTTGCATTCTTCTTGCACCCGAAGTCTTCACAAAGGATATGCCAAACTTCTCATCCAAATTCTACTCAGAACCACGGCTATTGCCATCATCATAACCAACTCTCAAATTTGGCAACTTAGGGGCATAATCAACTTTTTCCTTTCCTTTCCTTGATACATTTGAAGAGTTTGCAGGACTCACTCTTTCACGTAACCTGACACTCCATGGATTCTCAGCATGACTTGCACTAGGACCTTACATCCCACTCAAAACGTGTGACTGTGCACCTGTATTTTCTAAAGCCACATTCTCTATTACATTAGACCCCAAATCATCTTTTACATCAACATACCAACTTGCCATTTCATAAAAAATGACAGCCTTGCTCACCCTCACTTTACCTGTGATAGTATTGTAACACTTGTACCCTTTCAACTCAAGGGAATAGCCAACAAACATGCATTTTTTTTTTCTTTTGGATCAAGCTTACTTCTTAGCTCATCTGGCACATGCACATAAGCAATACATCAAAACAATTTAAAATCTAATACATTTAGTTTTTCACCATTGGAATTTTTTCCAGGTGTCATATCATGTACTACAATAGTAGGAGTCATTTTCATAATGTAGACACATGTAGCAACAGCCTCATCCCAATAACAATGAGGCAACCTCTGCAATGTGTTTGTTCTTTCGCTCAACAACACCATTTTGCTGTAGAGTTTACCTACATGAAAACTGCCTTTGAATTCCATGCTTTTTTAGAAATCCATTGAATTCATTCGAGACTATTCTCCCCCTCCATCTGACCTCAGGCACTCTACATGTTTCCTAGTCATACAACTTACAATTCTTCGGCTTACATGTGGTTTTAAATCACCCACAAAAGCCCAAAGACAAACAACTAAAACAATCTGAAACCAACCTATAATTAGACAACTTGTAAGGCACAAGGAAAGAGTTGATTCAATAGGAAATTGGGTTTTGCATCACAAACTCGTGTGATAATTTTGCAATACAATGTCAAATTCAATTACATTTTGAAATGTCAAATTCTCCATCATTACACTATCAAACCCATCAATCACTGAGAATCACAGGTCCTGAAACTACTAGAAGGTCTCTTGTAACATGGTGTTGGAGGTGGGACTTTGCCCCCACTTGACATGTTTTCCCTCACCATTTTAGCTAATTGAGACTACTCTTGATTTGTTCTTACATCCAGTGCATTGATTTTTGATATCTTCCATTCACAGACAAATGGAAAAACCTCATGACTAGTTGTTTGGTCCTTTAGAGAAGGCAAGATAACATAAGAGTCTTTGTCATTCAAGCAACACCTGTAATATTTGTTATCTAGCAGGAGGGTGTTACCCTTGTTGAATTGTGAAAACTCTTTCCAAAAAATGATCGTTTAAAAGAGCATTTGTTTAGACTACTGCTTGACAAGCCATGAGATTTTACTACAGGCCTCTCTTCGAATCCACCACTCAAGCACCTGCGGGATTGAGGCAAGCACAATCTAATCTTTGTTCTAGTTCTATCCCGTTGCATGTGTTCTAGACGTACACTTCAATGATCTCGCTAGCCCCAAGAACAAACCATTTTGCAAAGTGGTGTACATAGTGCTTCACAATTCTGAAGTGCACCATGTCAACACAAGGTGGGGTTCATCCCTCTTTTTTTGTTATGAGTAACAAGAAGCATATCATTCATATTAATGATCAAGGCAAACCTATTTTCCTCACCGAGGTGAGGGACACGGAACTGAACTACACGGGGTAACTAACAATAAAAATGCCCCAGGTCTTCTTCACTACAATGCTGGTGCCCAACATGACCAATGACTTGTACTTTTACTCAGTGCCCAAAAAACCACCCAATAAATTGAAGTGGAGATTGGCACAAGAGACAAAAAATATATCTTATATTTGAAAAAATTTAATAGCACAAATAGCATAGGAAATTGAAAATTTTCGATGTGCATGGGTTTTGGCCCTTGGGGGTCATGGGTGGTACTTTTATTTGGATGTGGAGGATGAACTCCTTCCTCCAGCTGTTTCTTATGCTTCTTCTTGAGTGTTTTTGCAATCTCCCATAACATCTCCACATCCTCGGGGCTCTGCACTTTATTCACGGTTTTTGATTCTGGGATCATAGCAAGGCTTAGGGTAAAACAATAGAAAGCTTGTCCAATAAATAGGGATGCTACATCAATGTTCCTTTTTACCTTACAGGTTGTGGATTGAGAGCTTGCTAGAGTCATCCACAATGGTAGCCTTGCCATGGTTCTCCTTGACCACTATTGGCTCAACCTCGGGGTCCTTTAGGCTATCCGCAATTTTTGATTCTTTGGGATCACAACAATTAGGGTAAAACAATAAAAAGCTGATTCAACAAAATGTAATGTTACAAAAATGTTCTTTTTCACCTTCCTGATTGTAGTTGAGAGCTTGCTCAAGTCATCCACAATAGTAGTCTTGCCATGTTTCTCCTCAACCACTATTGTTGCTACATCCATTTTGCAAACAGGAGGGCTGTCATCCATGGTTCTGTCCTTGCCATGGTTCTCCTCAACCACTATTGTTGCAACATCCATTTTGCAAACAGGAGGGTTGTCATCCATGGTTGTGTCCTTGAACAACTAAAAACCATCAGATAGTTATGTGTTGTTTTTGTCAAATGGAGGCAGAGAACAACTTTTCTCATCATTGGTTTCTGTGAAGAAATGATCATGTTAGACTCTTGACAGTGGAGAGGGGGAATGGGGAACACACTTCCCACACAAATAACTGCCCCTATATAGCTCAAGGTATTCACAACACTCCTATCCTCTCAAAAACACCTTCAGAAAAAAAAAATTGCACTCATAGGACCTTGCATGTACTCCACCCAATGCACTACTGCTAACAAGATCACCCACCCACATGCACAAACCATTGCGGTTGATCTCGACCCTCTCAGCACACATGACTCCTCTTACTCACTCTCTCTGCTAACACACAGACGTTGCATGTTTGGGGGGACACACTTCCTCACTATCGACACCGCACGACCCGAACCAGAGCAAGAGAGAGAGAAAAGGGGAAGGGGAAATCAACACTTGGTAGGGGAAAAGTGGGCCTGATCTTGCTTCAAAATATTGATTACAACCTTCAAAACACCATGGCCATGACTACCCCAAAGGAAAAAAAACATTGTTCCACTCCATAGGTGCAATCCTCGGTGTAGAGAGCTCTCAGAAAACTCATAGCTACTAGACAAACACTTCCCTCGATCTAGAACCACCAACCGACTCTTCAACAACCATCATCCCTCTCTACTCGCCCCTACGAGGAAACACCTTGGCGAACCTTTCTGACTATTTCACTTCCAAGCTGCTGCGCGGATCTCCACCATCTGGTGAACCTTTGGCGCTAAAAAATTCCCTGTCGGCGCGCCTACCAATGCGGCCCGGTGAGCACATACCCGACCCTCAAAAAATACTCCACAGGTCATAACTTTCTTGTTCAAGGCCTGATTGATAATCCAAAACAACGAGAATGCTCCACAGCTCAAGCACTTCACGCATATCCACTCATATCAACCCAGGCCAACTATTCCCTTTGCCCTGTTTATTGGGGGTCTACAAAGCATTTTAAGTTTGAACTTCAATATCTTTCACCACGAGGCTCCGTTTAATGAGTCGTCTAGACCAACTTGCACCGCATCTCAAAGATCATATTCTAGAGCACCAACTCAGCATCTCAAGCACCTTTACATGTCACCCCAATTGGACCATTCTGAAGCCTTTTTTACCAAAAAAACCGCATTAGACATACACTTCCACTGTCATTTGCTTACCCAAGTCCTCTACATTGGCCTTAGCCCTTTGTCATGCACCTGCTAACACGGCATAGAGAACTTCCTTGCACAAACCAACTTTGCCTGCAAATGAACTAATCTCATGGCAAGTGGAATTAAGCTGATTATAGTGAACTCACTCCTGCTCACTGTGTATGCAGTTTTGAGCACCCAAAACTTGGCAATCTTTGGAATCTTTACCGTGCACATTGAGTAGGTGCACTCTAACCTGGTGTTGCATAGTACTGCAAAGAAAAATGGGTGATACTTATGTTGATATCCAAGCAAGAAAAACCTTGCCATGTGGTTAGCTGAGAGGAGTTTTCCACATGCAAGAGATTCGCCATCAATATGTGCAACTGGTTTCATAAAGGGACCCTTGTAGGTGGTGAAGGCACCATGAAGGCTCTACTCTCCTTCTACATATATTGAATTGTTTTATCCATTAATGCTTTTGAGACGTCAAGAATCTTGATTCACATTCCAAAGAATTCTTGCTCTCCTGCCAACCATAGCATAGACAACAACATAGAATAAGATTATTTAATGCTTGGTTGCACTTAAGTGCGCTTTAATGCTGCTACCCAACTTATCCTTAGCAATTTAAAGCAGATTGTAGAATGCTTGGCAATAACTTTTGAAACACCTACAAAGTACTGTATGTGCAATTTCCTATTACTTCCAAGCACCTACTAAGCACTTCTAAAGCACAAGCCCTCTCTTAGCTCTTTCTAAGAACTTCTATGAACTTTCTAAGAAACATTGAGCACTATAAAGAACCTCTAAGTATAATTGCTACACTACTTTGTCACCACTTGCTAGCACTTTCTAATCGCCTCACAGCACTTTGTAGCTCTTTCTAAGCACTTCGAAGTACTTTCTAAGCACCATTGACCATTGTAAAGCACTTCTATGCAATTGCTATACCGCTTTTTGTACCTTTGCAAAGCACTTTCTAATCCCCCCATAGCACTTTGAGGCTCTTTCTAAGCACTTTGAGGCTGTTTCTAAGAACTTCTAAGCACTTTCTTAGCACCATTGAGCACTATGAAGGACTTGATAAGCAGTTTCTAACCACTTGCTAAGCAGATTCCAATGACCTTGTAAGCACTTTGAAGCTCTTTCTATGCACTTCTAAGCACCATTGAGCACTTTAAAGCTCTTCTAAGTAGTTCCTAACCATTTGCTAAGCAGTTTCTAACCACTTTCTAAGCAGTTTCCAATGACCTTGTAAGCACTTTGAAGCTCTTTATATGCGCTTCTAAGCACCATTGAGAACTATGAAGCTCTTCTAAGCAGTTTGTAACCATTTGCTAAGCAGTTTCTAACCACTTGCTAAGCAATTCCTAGCCACTTGTTAAGAAGTGTCCAATGAACTTGTAAGCACTTTGAAGCTCTTTCTACAGGACATAAGAGAAGGAAAACACGTCCCATTGTTACGTGCAATACGTGACCCAACCCTCCCATACAACATGTGGTTTACAATTTAGTATTCAAACTAGTGGACCATTAACCTTTTAAAAATACCCTTTTCTTTTTTATAAATCACTTTTTTCCTTCCATAGTAGTCTCTAGAGGTACCTCCTAAAAGTAGAATAGTGGTACCATCAATACATGCTCTCACCCCTAGACTAGAAGTACCCCCTAAAAGTGGAATAGTGGTACCACCAATACATGCTTTCACCCCTCAACAACCTGTTCAATTTGTAGATTCAAACTTAGTAGTCTGTAGAATTTAGACACAGCAGTTTGCAAAATTTAGACATACCAAACTGATTGTACTACAGAATCAAATGCAGTAGTAAAGTGATGGAGATGCAAACATAGAAAATGAGCAGAAGTTAGAGATAGAGAGGATAGCTTTGACACAGTGTTTTGATCGTACAAAAAAGTTGTACCTCTTTATGTTTTTTTAGATAAATATAATGTAGGATTATATAACTATCCGATAAGGGTGCAAATATACAACCGCCGAATAAGGGCACGTGGCCCTTTATCCCAACACTAGTATCAAAGTTGAAAGTGTCAATTACTTGTTGAATGATGGAAGCATGAAAAGAAATTCTAATGGCCTCCACCACCACTTACATCCCCCAAAGCTTCAATAGTGATCTTTAATTCAGTTGAACAACATACTTCCTAATGCTTTGATGGGGTACAAAACATTGTTTCTCTACAAGTTGAAGGAGCTCTTCAATCTCTATTGCTTTTTCATCCATGGAAGCGTGCATAGCTTGTGACATTAGTTGGCCCTTCTTCACCATAGTTGAACTCTATAAAAAGCTATGTGTTGTGAAGGAGAATTCACTTGACAATGGCGGCGACTTGAACCAAGAGTAAGTTGAGGTTTCATGTTTCATGGTAGGAGTTGGGGAAGGTGATGGAGAAGGCAATCCAATCATAGCAATAGAAGTTGATGTAGGTGACGCAAGTGATGCAGTAGAAGATGTGGAGGAATGAAGGCAGGGTCGCAAATGCATCTCATAGTTATCCTAATCCTAACCATGAATGCACCACTCGTCTAGCGTCTCAAGGTTCTTTCCATTGTATATGATGTGTCGCACATGCATTGGTTTATCTTGATAATGAGTACTAGCGAGCCTTTCCAAAATATTTGATCTTTAGTAGCCCGCAAGTTATCATTATGAGAATCATTCACCTTCGAATCTTTCCCTATCTAATTCTGAAAAGGATTAATCTGTAAGTTCTTAGCCTTGATGTGACCCTCCTTTATTCTGACTACCTATGGTCTGATACTGCAAAAATCTAATGCCTCATCATTTGATTCAAAATCTAGTGTGTTGCCTTTGTGCTAGAAGTTTTTCTAATTTGGAGTAATACAGCTTGATCTTGGCTCCATTGTAGACCCTTGGCAATAGTAAATTGGATAGATCCATAAGTCTATATGTGCCATTTGAAAAGACCCAATCAATTGCATATGGTCTTGACCACGCAATTATCAGATTAGGTTTCTTAGGGTCTAGCTTTGACTAATATAATAAGACCAAGTCTCCCTTTTTAAATTCCCAAACCTTCAACTTGCTATCATGCCAAAATTTCCTTCTCTACTCATAGCTTCTTGTTCCAACATGGCTCTCTATCTTATTTCATCCAACTTCAACAACTCATCCAACGTGTTTTTCAAGTTTGCATTAAAATTCATATTGTGTTCTATTTCCATACTAAGGTTGAGAATTTCAAAATCCATTGGCACTACTATCTTTCTGCCGTATACCATCCAAAATGGAGTCATATGTGTCGTTACCTTGTGAGTTGCACATACACCCATAATGTTATTTGAAGCTTTTCATCCCAATGACGTGGCTCCTTTTGAACAATCTTCACAATAATGGTCTTGATTGTTTTGTTACTGCTTTTAGCTTGTCTGCTTGACGTGCTTCTGATCTCAAATCCTCCATTTTCAATGCTACTTTAGCTGGTGTTCTACATCGAGAGTTATTGGCCTCTCGCCTAGATTGGACTCAGTAGAAGTTTTTGGACATTTTTACCCTTGCCTTTCAGCTCGATCCCTATCCATACTGCATTCAGATCAATCTCTGCTTCGGAAAATATGTTCATAGATGCGAGCATTCGCTTGATCATCTTTGTCGCATATGTCTTGTAGAGCTTTCCTAATCACAAAGCTTTCTTTCAACTCTTGTCTTGTTGATCTTTACTTGGATTTGCCTATTGGGCCTTGAATCATTAGAAGGTTTCGGAGGTCAGTTGGAGGGACTTCTAAGAAATTCTATTTCTCTTTCTTGAAAATCTTCTTAAAATGCCTTTGCACATATTAAGTATGTCGTAAAGAACAATTAAATACTCTAAAAGTAAACCTAACATTTTGGTGTTTCTTCAAAACAATCACCATTTCATTAAATGCAATTGTCTTTTTCAAGAGGTTGGCACCACTCATTCAATATGGTTTTCGCCATCACTGAAATTTTTATAAAAAAAACAAAATTGTCAACTAGTGTCATAGTTTGAAGATTTGGACACCGCCAATGCATTTGAAATGCCCAAAAACCTAAAAATCGACTGTCTACTTGCCATGTTCTGACACCAGAAGAGGGAGAAAATGCCAAACCCCCCCTGAAAATGGGCTTTAGTCGAACGATGCACGAGGGGAACTCTAACTTCTTGTGGAATGGCCTCTGCGTGCCGGGCACAAAGTTCTACATAAAGGGGTTTTAGCCGAACAGCGTGCAACTATTCGACTAAAACCCCTTTATGTAGAACTTCACGCCTGACGCACAGAGGCACTCCACAAGAAGTTAGAGTGTCTCTCACATGTTGTTCGGCTAAAATCCCTTTTTAGGGGGTTTTTTGGCATTTTCTTCCTCTTCCGGTGTCAGAACAGGGCAAGTAGACATTCAATTTTTAAGTTTTTGGGTATTTTAGACCCATTGGTAGCAGAAAAATCTTCAATTTATGACACTAGTTGATAGTTTGTGGTTTTTTTATTTTTGTGATGATGAAAGCCATATTGGATAAGCGGCACCAACCGCGTGAAAAAGACAATCGCATTGAATGAAAAGGTGGCTGTTTTCAAGGATTGTTGGATCATTGAATGAGTGGGTGACACCTTTTTCATATTTTTATTTATATCAGACTATTTTTCTACGTAACCCTGGCCATTGTCTCATTGGAGGAGCTCTTTTCTCTCTCTACTAAAAGGCCCTCCAAAAGACCTCCAAAATTTCCTAATGGGTCAGTGTTTTCTGACTCTTATAGTCATGAATGGCTCTCACACTTCTAAGCCACAGTCTACCCAATGGCATGCTATATGCTCCTTGCACATCTAGCACTAGAAAATTGGTTTTGAACTTTAGGCTTACCAACTCCGATTTACAAATTTTTTACTAACCCAATGGCTTGGACAACTCGGTAGTTACCCATCCTTACTCTGAATGGTGTTGGTTTCATCTCTTGAATGTCGAGTTTCTACTTGACATGTTCTTTCAATATATTCACCCCTACCCTGCCATCCAATATCACCCTTGATAAAGGCTCCCATTGCTTCTCGATCTTATAATCTACTTGGATGACAGGTACTTCATCATCTTTTATGGCAGAAAGTTCCATGGCCGTTTCTTTAGTTGCTTTCTTTTTTTTCATTTTGATGAATTTTGCAGCCTCTGGTAGGGTCTGTCAGATATCCTCTACCTCTATAGTTAGATTATGAATGCGCTCGTAGATCTTAATAGAAATCTCATCTTCTCATTGCCAGAGTTGTTGTCTAAACGGGAAGACCTTCCTTCCGACCGACTATCCTCACAATGCCACTCAATTGGTCTCCTGCGTCTAGTGGTTGATAGACCCTTCAATGAGGATTCACATTACGCCTGAGATTTTTCAATCCTAAGGTCTATGTTCTTAGCCCCAACCAAGTCTCGTATGAATTGTCGTACTTCCTCCTCTAGGAACTCCATTGGGTCCTTTATTGAACCACCATCTTCCTTACTAGATATACCTTCTATGAGTCTTCTCTCAAAAGTTGTGGCATCAGCCTCTTGATGGTTTTGGCCTTAGAGCATTCTGGTTGCTTTGGCATCTTCCTAGCCAAGTTCTCTTTGATCTTGGCCACTGGAGTTTTCTACTCTTTCCACTCTTTAACCTCCTTAGCCCTTTCCCTTAGCTTTCCATTATCCCACTGCTTTTCCCATCTCCAAGCCTCTTCAGCTTGCTTTGTTTCTTGCATAGGCTCATCTGATAGATCCTCGATCACCACCCCTATACTTTTCGTAATAATAACTCTCATTGGAAGTAGTTCAATTGGTTTTGCTTCAGATACTTTTGGCTTCACACTATTTAGAACTAGGTTGTGAAGTGTCAATACTTTTTGCAAGTGTAGAAGCTATAGGATTTGCCCAATTTTGTGTCTGAAATGCGTGTTTTTCTATTTTTTCTCTAACAGCCAATTCTGAAGTGATTTTTGAGTTTTTCTTTCAAGCAAACTTGATCAGAGCAGTTTCCCATTGATGCACAATGTCACTGATCACCTTTTTCCAAAAATGGTCTCTGGGGTACATGGATCGCGATCCATGTTCCTCCACAGATTTTGGCCAAACTTTCGAGATTGCTTCTAGAGAGTCTACTAATGCTATTTGATCCACAAATTTTTGAATTTGGATCACTTTTGAGGTCTCTACCATCAAATTCTCAAAATTTCAGAGTTATGGTCATTTCGACCAAAGTATGGTTTTCACCCTTTTTCCCTCAATCTTTTAGCCCAAATTTGATGGTGGTAGTATCTATTTATCCTACTCCTAAGTACTAAAATGAAACATGAAACAAAAACTAACAAAACGGTACAAAATAAAGTCGCAATGGAAAACGGAACAACACTTTGAAAGCATAGAGAAAATCGAAGAATGAAATGCTTTTGGCTATCTCACTCACAACGCTCTTTACCTTTCAAGAATAGATCTAGCAAGTCCTCAACTTCTAGACTCTACCAAGCACTAAACCCCGTGTCAAGCTGTTTCACTGCTAAGGTGTAAATGGAATGGAGGAAAAATCTTAGAAAAAAAACGCTCTAAATACGCACTAGGTCACTCACCATCTGAGGATCATATCCCCGGTAGCGGCGCCAATGTTAGCGGGTCACCGCGACAGACGTCTGCAGCATAGCTTTCTGGCACTAACATAATGTCAATACTCAGGAAAGTGACTCAGATGAAGCACGGAGACTCTATGAGATCGTCAATCTCACAAAGTGAACCTTAACAAGCAAAGACACTAGCTCAACAAGCAAACCAACACTCAATGATCAGGGAAATCTGCCTATGTCCTTTCTTACAGCTCTAGGTCATCACGCCATTTTGGCACTCGAACGGACTCGAAATGCAACAAAACTTTAGGAGGAGGTCTAGGACACTAGGGGCACAATCCTACCAAGTCTAGTCGCAATCCGACAAGGTACCAAAATCACAATCCATCATGAAAAAGGTCCTAAAAACTGCAAAGAACATGGCAAAAATGTCGTCCTATGGTCTAAGAACACTCTCCTATGATCAAAACGACTATAAGCATTTACAACTCACAGACACGTAGTCGTGAACCTCAAAAAAACTGACAATGCTTACACTTGAATTAAAAAGCAAAGAGAGAGGAACACAATGCAAGTTTTGGATTCAAAGATAAATTTATCCAATCATTAATTGCGATGATTACAAGGTGGAAAGCTCGTAGCTTGAGCGTACGTTTTTTGAGCTCCCTTCTTGCTCTAAACATAAGTTCTCTTTTCACATTAAAGGTTATTGACCTTTATACCTAGGGATTTCTAAATGGCCAGTGGCCAACTCACATGGACCTTTACAATTATCATGACATCATTACAACTCAGGGGATTGATCCACTACTCTATAATCAGGATTTACACAAAGTATTACTACACTAGCGTGGAAAACTAATAGAGGTACAAATGTGGTGTCTGGCTACGTGTCCGACCAATTGGGCGCCCGTTTGATCTGTCCTCAAACAACCTTATCAACAAAAAATACTACCTTACAATAAAAAACTAACATCTTATTAACAAAAAACAGTACACTGTAGCAAAAACAAACTTCACAAATCCTTCTCGACAGCCATACACCTTCTTTCTCTACCTTTCCTACATTGCATATTGCACCACAAAGCAGCATAAAGTGCTATTCAAGCTTAGTGCATAGCATTTCCCCGGCAACAGTGCCAAAAATGTGTGCATCTATCGTAGGTGTCAAAGAAAGGGACTTGCCGTACACTGTGTGCGAGCCACAAAGGGCTGCAAGCAACACCAAACTAATTTAGCAAGCTCAAGAGAGCAAGGGTGTGTCACTCACCGCCCTACGCTCACCTTCGTGGAGGATTCCTCGCCGCAAAGAAGAGGGAGCTACCGTCGTGCCACGCTCAACCGTCTCGCCATCACCGTGCCGTCGCAATGCTCGATCACACACTCGCTCTCTCTCTCTCTCACACACATACACACACACAAGGAGATGAAGAAGAAGATGGAGATGGAGCAAGAGCACACGTACTTCAATTGCACAAATGAGAGAATGAGTGATTTTTAGGTTTAGGTGACTTTTATATGAGCTGGCCCATTCACACTTGGGCACCCATGCTTAGCCAAGTAACCCTTGAATGGTCAAGTTAGAGTGCGCCTCTCTATTGGGCTGCGAAGCTATGGGAGATGCCGCCTGAGAATAGCCATGGTCTTGAGGGCGTGCAGCAGATGAGAACGAACGAAAGAGGAGAGAGAGAGAGAGTTTGACACAACAATAGCAAAACAAAAAAAATCACACTCTATTGTTGATTGATGTTTGTGTAAAAATAACCTTACATATATAGCTTTTCCTTGCCATCCAAAACTCTACTCTAACTGAGCTTTCCTGCATGCGATAAACAGTGTTCCCACGAGTTAGACACCTCTTGGGCTTGGAAACCCAACAACCCCCCCTCAAGCCCAAATTATTGACAATGGACTCAAGATAGACCATGGTAGAGTTCAATCACCTGAAACTATGAGTAGAAGTCCCCCCCTTGACAATAACATAGGTGTGTGTGTGCACTTCCCTCAAACAACTATCAGTGTTAGACATATCAGAACTCGGCCAAACATAAGGGTGGTCTTACCACTTTTATTGTGGCAGTGTCTATAACCCTAAACAAAATTTTGGCATGACAATAACTAAAAACAAGGTTTTGACTGCATTAGACAAAAGATGACATACTACGACACTAAACTGACAAAAATAGTTTGTGATAGCTTGTACTGTAGTCTTGAAGCACATCTTCATGTGTTGCATCTGCTCATATGCCGAGTGCTTGAAGAAAATAATTGAAAGGATCTTCACTACCTTTATTGCTAGCTTCAATTGGTCGAAAAAAGCTCGATTCGAACAGCATATGTGTAGTGACCATCTTCTTGTGATTGCGAAAGCTTGTACTTGAAAGTTCGCATATCTTGCTCAACGGAGCCATCTCGAGTAGTAGTTCTATGTGCGATAGCCAACAAATACTTCAACCTAAATAATTCTAATATCTTCTTTTATAGGTGTTACCTATTCAAGCATGTGCTTTTGCTTCGTCTATGCCGTTCCCAAAAAAAAAGCACAACTTCTCTTGCCATTGACAAGTAATGTTGATGTCGACTATGCAAACTGCAACCTTTGCTAAGGGCATTATGATATGATGCTTGTTGGCTAGCTTTGCCCGCTGACCAAGGGTGTTTTGAGAAGCTTATTGTTGAGCTTCAAATCCTAGCTCTTGATATAGAGCTTTGAAGTACACTTCAAGTCGCCAAGCTTCAACCAAGTGCTCTGCAGCAGCGTTTTGAAAAGCTCCGGCCAACAGACTCTACACAACTGCCAATGTTTTGAAATGCCTGCGTTGACACGGCTATCGATCAAGAATATCGCCTACAAGCACTGCAGCGGTTTAGAATGCAGTGTGTTTGCCTACCCTCTTCTCGCGCCAGTGCATCGTTTTGATATGCAGTCTGCCTTGCCACCACCTTGCCTGTGACGACGTCCACCTTGCCTAGGGCAACCAATGAGCGTCTTGAGATGCTGCCGATGCTCCCTGCCTGTCCGAGGTTTCTGCACCTAGCCAATGCCCTAGCCGCCGACTTGGGCTCTGATACCATATGTTGTGCTGCGAAGCTATGGGGGATGCCACCTGAGAATAGCCATGGTCTTGAGGGCGTGCAATAGACGAGAACAAATGAGAGAGGAGAGAGAGAGAGAGAGAGTTCGACACAACAGTAGCAAAACAAAAAAAATTCACACTCTATTGTTGATGAATGTTTGTGTAAAAATAACCTTACATATATAGCTTTTCCTTGCCATGCAAAACTCTACTCTAACTGAGCTTGCATGCATGTGATAAACAATGTTCCCACGAGTTAGACACCTCTTGGGATTGGAAACCCAACACTCTCATCGACGATCACTTTTTTACCCTTTTCCTATTGGATCGACGAGCCCGACCCATGACTACTAGAAGTGGATGCTGGTGGTTAACACTAACAATGCTTACTACTCAAATCAAGCTGCACTCATAAACTACTCAATACTTGCATGAATGCTCTCAGTAATAGGAAAGGCATCTTCATACCTTTGAAAGAGAAGAACCATGAAATATAATTAGAGGTAATCAAGAAGAGGAAAACTTATCTTCATGTCAGTTGTGCATAGAGATCCATAACACCATGATCTAGGTGCCACAAGGAGTGGTGATCTGCGCTCTGATACCACTGCTACAAACAAAAGTGTCGCAATCCTTGCAAAATACCAAGAACGACATGCTACAAGTAGTGATAAAACCACAAACTTTCATACCTGACAAATTACATAGCACATAATCAAGACTGCACACGAACAGAAAGAGACAGAGAGCGGGAGAGAGCATGTGCAGACACACCTCCTAGAGCAAAGTGCTACATCGGCACAATGAGAGAGAAGAGAGGAGATAAGAGAAGAAAGACACAAGCACTGGGTGCAATCTCCCCCCATGTAAGAGTGAGCATTTTCCTCTTACACGTATTTACTTACAGAGTTCTTGAATGCTCAAAATGAGTACAAACTGGTCAGCCGGTCATAAATGGATAAAGCTCATAAGGGCACTTGGATAATACAAAAATATACATAAAATATATATCTTGTGCCATAGTCCATAGCTCGATTAGCATTTTTCCACCTGTTAGCTGCATTAAATAATAAAATATCAATTCCATTATAGCATCGACACTTGGGAGGGGGGGGGGGGGGGGGGGGGGGGGGGGGGGTTACTTAGTGTAACATGTTTGCATCATGTGCATTCATGGCCTCTTTTATAAACCTCTATGTACAAATAATTTCTCCTTTCCTCTATTCAAGGCGAGGGGATTTAATGCACTCGCTATGGTTCAACCCCTACGACATGTGGATGTGGGTGCGTGGGCACAAGGCCATACAACTAGTTGATGCAAAGCATCAGATTGCAAAAAACACGTGGAATAATATCAACAAACTTTTCCTTGCCACAATAGCCACATTCCAAGAAAGACCCTTGCTACAACAAACAAATTTCAAAACCAAGAAGGAGCGAATATACATGTATGAATGATCATGTTAGGAATTTTTGTAATTAACTTTTGCAGGTTGATATTGGATAGTTGTAAATGTGTATACATGGCCACAAACTTTTTGTGCTTTGCTTTAGTTAGCTTGGTATTTTAGAGATTGTTTGGTAAAATTTTGGTGGAAGTACAAGGTACCTTGGTTTAGCATTTATGATCCCTAGTTTGTTGGCTAGGAAACGAGCCAAATTACACAAGCTTTTTGTTGACGACTATCATAAGGGCACTCAATAGCCCCACAATTTGAAATAATTATCAATATTTTCCCATGGTAAACATCCTCATAGACCTTGCCCAACATCGAGCAATGATGCTCTGTATCCTCCCATACATGTGTACAATGCCAACTTATGAGTCTTGGCCAAGCTTTTTGTTGACAACTACCACAAGGGCACTCAATGGCGTCACAATTTGAAACGATTATCAATCTTTTCCCATGGTAAACATCCTCATAGACCTTGGCCAACATTGAGCAATGATGCTCTATATCCTCCCATACATGTGTAGAATGCAAACTTCTGAGTCTTGGCCAAGCTTTTTGTTGACAACTATCACAAGGGCACTCAATGGAGTCACAATTTGAAATAATTATCAGTCTTTTCGCATGGTAAACAACCTTATATACCTTGCCCAACATTGAGCAATGATGCTCTATATCCTCCCATACATGTGTCCTCGGTGTGTAGAATGCCAACTTCTGAGTCTTGGCATCTAGAGCAGATGACCTAGACTACTCGATCAAGCAAGATACCTCATGAAGAGGGTGGCTGGGGATGTAGCTAAGGAGTTTCCTCAAGGCTGTGAACAAAGAATTTTTTAAGCTATGTCTGAATCTCTCATTTGTATATTGATCCTCTACTAGTGAAGCGGGTATTTGGTAGCCTGTGTATCTCTACTAGAAAGATTCATAGACATCTTTGGTCAATGTAGTCCATGATTGTGAGAACTTTTAACAGATTGTGAATACTATCCATCATACCTCTCGTTTCTTGGTCAATGTATATCCCTCTTCATCAAGGAACCCAAATGGCTTTGAAAGAAGCTCATTCCCTTTAGTATGTTTTCAAACATGAGAGTACAAAGGTTGCCCTATATCTTTTTTGGCTCTAACCAGACCTACTTCTTCTTTGTTGTGGTCATCAATCACTTGAACTGTTGCTAAATGGACTATTTTTATTACTTTTTGAGTAATTTTATTTTAATGAAATTCGGATATTTAAATTTGTGCACTTGAATTGTAATGTTAAGAACTATAGATCTGCGAGAATTATTAAAAGCCATCAAGAACGGACAACTTTGATGTGTCATATGGTGTTTGACATTAAGCATCACGAAGGGGTTGTACCGTTAGTTCGATAAAAGAGACCAAGAAACAAACATTCCTGATGCCTCACGTGATGTGGGTGACAGGAGCATCAGAAAGAGAATATTCCGTGGGTCTGGCAGGAAACCCACACTAGAGAAAGGAATTTGCGTAAGGACACAAGCACAAGTATAAAGATGAGTTTTGAGAATCTTTTCACAAAAAGAGAAACATTTGCAGAGGGAAGGCAGATGCTTTCCCGCAAGGAATCTGTGTCTGCATAGCATCTTTGTGTGTACACTGCATCCGAGGAATCCTAATGGAGCGTGTTCATGTAGCACCAATTTTCAGCTCACAAAGTACTTTTAAGTCTTGTCCAGGTTCACATTTTTTTTCAAAAAGTGACCAACCATCCACTTAATAAGTGGGAACCCCAATTTAAAAATAAAGCAAGGTTCAATAAAAAAAAAACTTAGCACTGACTCCTTACGAGACTGAATTTAAGCAGTGATCTCTCTCTCTCTATCTCTCTCTCTCTCTCTCTCTCTCTCTCTCTCTCTCTCTCTCTCTCTCTCTCTCTCTCTCTCTCTCTCTCTCTCTACCTTCACAAATTCACCCACCATCCTTCTCCTTTCTCTAGTGCTTCCACCTACCCCTATTCTAGCCAGCTGCGCACAGACTATTTTTGCTGGGTGCGGGAGCCTATAAAATCAGCCCACACCCTCTCTCAGTTTCAGGGAAAGCACTAGTGCTAGCAAGAGGAAGCACTTCCTGCAAGTGAACGAGCAAAGACAGTACGCAGGAGTTCGCTTTCGCATACTCAGAGGGACAAGTATCAACTGTGAATTCGCCATATGAATTGTTGTCTCGTGTTTGTGCTTTTGCAGGAAGCAATAAGGCCTCACCCTATGCTCATAGATTTTGGGAATAGAATCGAGAACGGTCTGTCACACCTTCACACTCCGAGAACAGATGGAAACCATAATTGAGAGCTCATCTCTCGGGAATTTCACACTTGGGAAGGAATTGACATTGAGTTGGAAGATCTAAAACAGAGGGGTCACTCCGGTTCTTGTGCTTGTAAAAAGGGTTCTCCCTAATAAAGATTCTCTTTAAGGGGTGGGGGCCGAGCCCATCTTCTGGTCCCAAATACTGTGTTGATCTTCTCCCTCGACTCTTTTAGTTGAAATATTATTTACTTTCAGCTTGTTGATTATTTGTTTGCGCCCCCATTTGTGACAGTGGTATCAAATCTTGGATTCTTCTCTTTCTCTATAAAGGAGGATGATTCGGGGAAGGAATGGGAAGAACCATGACAAGCCATGGAAGAATTGTTGAAGACGAGAACTTCAGCAAGTGCAGCTCAACTCGTGGAATTGAAGCAACTTATTTTTTTGTCGGCTATCCAAAAGGTTTTGGTTGAAATCAAGAAGCACCAGGAACTTATGTGGATGGGCACCAGGAAAATCCTGCCGCCAGTGGAAGCAACCCACAAGAGGATGATGCAGAAGGAGGTAATCGTGCAAGGGATCTCCAGATTAGGATAAACGGCCTTCCAAGAAAAAGGGCTAGAAAAAAGAACTTTCTCTGCTCAATGAAAGGAAGGATGTCTCTATATCTTCTCCATCATACTCTCCAAAACTATACTACTACATCTACTTCTCATACAGTATCTAAATCTTCTCCAAAAAAGAAAAATCCTACTAATTCCCTACATAACACTAAAGAAAAGCCCCAATTCAAGAAGGATAAGCGCAAGGGTCACCAGGAGTGTGGGTTTTCAAATCCGGTGACAAAGATGTGAAGTTGGACAACTACATAGGACGGAGAGATATCTCCAAGGCACTATCTTTCATCAGGCAATTTGAAGTTGCTTTTGCCAATGGGAACTTCACTGAAAAATCCAAGTTGCGTCATGTTGAGATGCATCTCAACTTGGAGACAGGAAGAAATTGGTGGTTAGCCAAGATTCTAGATGGTACACAAGCTAGAACATGGGCTCAATTCAAAGCTGAATTCTACGAACAATTTCTTCCACGCGACTTCGAGAAGGAAAATCGAAAGAAATGGGTCTGGCCTGCCCTGAAGGAACACGAGAAAGTCATGGCTTATGTTGACAAGTTTTGGTTGGTTCTTCTAAAAGTTATGCCTTTCATGAAGATTTCCAATGAGGAAAAGATGCGAAAGTTTGAAGCAGGCCTTCAACCACCGCTTTGGAAGAGCATGAAATATGAGAGCAACAAAATGTGGCCTCCTCTAAAAATGAATCCCTATATTGTTTGTCCTTCTCACGATAACAATAATTATAAATAAGCTTGCAAAGATAGGGCAAGCCAATAAACATATTTCCAAAAGAAAGATGTTGCAAAGTACCAATGGGGACACGATCAGAGAAAGTGCACCAAAGAATATCCACTTCACCTGTGGTAAGTGCATTAGATTTGGTGAGAAAATGATAAAAATGTGACTCATGTGGTTGCAAATTAAAAGAGAAAAAGTCTTTATGATATAGTACACCTTCTTGATAACCATGAGCAACAACAAAGAGGTTTCTTTTTTAAACTTCATCATCTAAGCAAACTCCAAGACCTTGGAGAATTCTTTAGACATAGAGAAGAGGTGAGCTAAAACCTAAGGCACATGTAGCCCATCATGCAAAACAAAATTTCTAGGAAAGATTTTATGAACCATAGGAAAGGAAGAATCATCATCTATATATATAGATGAAGAGATAGTCTTATCTCTCTCCATGAGGTGAGAAGTGTGAGAGGTATGAAAGGATGCCCGGGATATTGCCAATCCCCTCACTTTTTGCCTCAACACCAAGCTCTTATGAAGTGGGTGGTACAATTACCAAAGAAAGGACGCAAGAGAGAGAGAGAGAGAGAGAGAGAGAGAGAGAGAGAGAGAGAGAGAGAGAGAGAGAGGAAGGAAAAGGCATAATCAATTAGAGAAACCTTTGTTATTCTTCTTCTTTGAACTTTTTTTGGCTTTGTTCTGGTTAACAACTCCTTGTAGAGATATTGCTTAACAAAAAATCCTCTTAAAGATGTCCATTCTTTCCATAATATGTGTAATGATGAGGTTCAATGGAATCTTTGGTAGGTGTTGTAGCTTCATTGGTTATAGATTCCTTTGAGAATTTTTCTTTTACTCTATAGGTCCCTTTGTTTTGAGCAATGCATAAAAGAAGTTTTAGATTGGTTTTGGCCTTTTAGCATCTAGAGAGAGAGAGAGAGAGAGAGAGAGTATAGACACAATGATAATACTAAAAGTGCAATTGTTTCATTAGAGAATATCCTCTCAAATAGGCTTAGTACTTTACAATCATTGACTCGAGAGGATGCACTCTCTTGCTATTGGACCATCTCATCATTTATCTTTCCTAGGTGGCTAGAAAGCTTTCCCACAAGTTGGGATTACCCCAACAAGGTATGCTTTGTCACTCCAAATATGATATGCATCAATTGTGGGTATTGTTTACTCTTCCACTATTCCATACAACTCAACAAGGTTGATTTTATTTTTGAGATTGTGTATCATGCATGGCATGTGAGTGTTTGCAGAAGCATCAGATGGCTAAGAGCATAGAAGCTCAATAAAGTTTTTAACATGTCAATATTTGAAGTAAGGCTTCAATTTTATGCATATCACATAGTAGCTTCCAAAGTTTGAGATATGCTATTAACATACAAACTTGGGGGGCCTTTCCAATGTATTTACATGGTCTCTCAGTGGGTGTTGTCATGAACCAAGCCAGGAGGGATTAAATGGTACATACGACAAGTCTCTCAATCTATCAAAATCCATGGCTATGAGCGAGTTTCATGCAAGGACTACAAAATCAGACTAAAATTCACTCTCAACCAAGCATGTGCTTCTGAATTTCAAAACAACTGGCCACAAATGGGCAAAAATGTTAGACAATTTCAAGTTCTTCTTGTTTTTCTATGTTTAAACATTAATTTGAAGGATGTAACCAAGACACTATGCACACATGTTTTGGGAATTGGATATATTTGGATATAAGCTCACATTTTACATATGGAAATCTCAAATTGTGCTATATCCATGCTATTATAGATCATGCAAGGAATGTATGATATCGTCTCAAACTATGGAGGCCATCTTTGTAGCCAAGGACTTATCACTCTATTTTTGTGATTTGCATGCATGGCCTACCAGTGTGGTGGAATTAATTCCAATCAATCACTGTTTATGATTTCACTATAACACCAACTACTTTGTTAAAGACTTCATTATCCACCTAATGGTCATGGTGAATTCCATTCAATGTGATGTCCACATTCACTAGGCTTGCATGACTCTTGATAGACAAGGTAAGATCTTTTTTGTTTCCAATGAATTTTATTGATGATTCTCTTGTTAACATGGTTTTAGGAGCTATTCATGGTTGTGACCTTTTCCTCACTAGAATTCACGTTGATATCTCTGCTTGTGTTTGGTGCCTCTCAATGCATCGATACAACCTACATATCATTGATTATATGCACAAGGTTCATGCACTATAAATGATGATTTATATCTATAGCAGAGAGGCATGGTCTCACTATCAAGCAAGTAATCCATGGGATAACATGAATATGCTAAGAGAGCCTCAAGGCAGGTAATCTCTTGTTTGCAAAATGAAGAATACTTAGAATGATACCTTATTTTTGGGTTTTGAGAAATGTATCTTTTCTTTTAACAAGATATGATTGTTTCAAAGATCCACTTTTTAATAAGATTCCAACATGAGAGGATCTCATTCTTATTCGTTAGCATTGATTGTGTTTATAGGAATGATATTTTCAAGGGTATAACCGAGCTAATGAAAAATAATTGTTGATGGTCACTGCTTGACCTCTTTTAAAAGGTAATTTCAAGGAACAAAATTCTCAACTACCAAGGGATAGTAGCTATGCAAGCAAGTTATTTGGGAAGCTCGAATTTCTTGACATCTTCAATTTCATCGTTGATTTGAAGTTCCTCAGTGATTTCAACTCTTCACAAATTCTACCGCGGCTTCAAATTCACCTTCTTTACGATTGTAGGTGAAATTAGCACGGCTAATCACCGGCCTCTACTACGAGTTTTTGCGTTTGATATGGCTACGAGCTTTTCTTTACTCCAAGGTATTGTTTTCTCTTTTATTCAGACAAAAAGTTTTTGCCATGAGTATGGAAATTGATGATCAACATATGTTTGACTTTGAATACCTGGAGTCTGCTCCACCTGTGGATGCCGCATGGTCGGATACTCTCATGGAGGGTATCCACGTGGCAACAGGGATGGATGATGCATACCTAGGTAGTCTATCTCTCTCTCCGCGAGAATCTACACCTCCTCCTCAGAGTGTGTTTGGTATTTTAGAGGATGATAGTAATTTTCCGGATGCGAGGGAGTTTGTCACTTGAGAGGACTGACAAACTTTTGATGCCCGATTTTGCAAGCTAGCCGTACGGGTCCAAATATTGGCTACACAAGTGGAAACTCTTACACGATTAATTTACAATATATGATACCAAAATCATCTTCTCACTTGCCGGCAACCCAAGGGGTTGTTTGCCCACTCGTTATGACCAAAGAGGTCCAACCGACACAAGAGAAATTGGTTGTAGATACAGATCTGGTCGTGACCAACTTGGTCAGGAAGCGACTATCACATTCCGACTTTCAACAGGCAAAGAGTCACAAATTATGCTTTTATTGCTCAGGAACACATTAAAAAAAGCAGTGTCCACATGAACCACAACGTAAGCATGATGCATCAGTTCGTGATTCGACATAAACTCCAGTTTTGGTGCAGGGCACAGTAGTTATATGTCGTTTGAACATGTTATGCTCAGACATTTTCTCATACGTGAATGTGGATTTTCAAAGTATTGTCCATTTTTTGAATTGGGTAGTGTTATGCCCCAATTTATTTTCTGATAAAATAATTTTTGGTATGACCAGTTACATAATCTCGGATTATGCGATCAGTTGAAAACATTATGAGGTGCATACAAGATCACTAAATCAGGGTGTATATGATACACGTGTCACACAATTTTATGTTCCGCATTTACTTTGGACAATATTGTTTGTTGTGCAACACCAAATGCTTGGTCAATGTTGAAGGGTAAATACAAAGTCGGATATGTAGCAAATTGGATATCGGATGTACTGTCTGATTATTAGTAGCTAGTCGGATATTGTAAGCCTGACGACCTTAATCAGATATTGTTAGTGTATGCCAAGAATGAGGTAGTTCTAATTGAATTCAGGACGCAGCTCTATATTTGGGAATGGGGAACTTTGGGAAGTCGGATTGTATTGAGTCTTGCTTAGAAAACTTGTAGTAGTGATTTCTTGATATACAATCTCTGAGTTTTGTTTGAGTCTATCTCTCTCTCACTGTCTCTCTGACTTTATAATTCTATCTCACACACTGTACTACTTAGCCCTGAATTAGTCAGAACTCAATCTTTTGGTGATTATTCATTCCAGCAACACATTTGGTGGTCCTATTTTTTGCAGACCTCTCATTGAGGCTGTAATTCAGGTTCTAAGGGTCGTACTATGCTTTGTGTATTATTCAGAGATGATGTATGTCCAAGAGGGGTAGGAGAAGGTCGAGGGTGTACTATACCCGTGCTCAGACTCAAGCAAGAAATATAGATCCCTTTCATTATGATTATGTCACTGATGATAATGCACCTACTTCACTACCTAAAGTTCCATTGCTGAATCAAGGACACGAGAGTGAAAGAGCATCAGAGGAAAGGTCAGTGAGGCAATTCTTGGGGGCACTACTCTTGGCAAGAAGACCAATTAGAAGTAGACGTCAACTAAGATTTGACCCACTGTTGTTAGCTTCCGGGAAAAGACCTAGGAGGATCCAACAACCTATTCTGATGGCTCAACCACCCCCTAATCCAAAGATCAAATCACCAAAGTTCAAGGGCAGGTCTAAGGAGGAGGTAGATTTCCATGTGGCTCAGTTTGAAACAAGGTGGCAGGCTAGTGGATATCAAGGTATCTTCCCTGATAATATCAAATTACAATAGTTTGCAGCAACTTTGGAAGGTAAGGCTATGAGTTGGTTTAGCCAATATGGTGTTGCTCACTTTACAACTTATGATGAGTTGAAAGTTTCTTTTTTGCAAAGATTTAGAAAGGAGAAAACTCCTACTGATATTTTGAGTAAACTCAGAAGAATTAAACAGGGTTCAATGTTGGTGGAAGATTTTGCCCAAAAATTCAAGATTTTGGTTGAGAGACTTCAAGGTAATGAGAGGCCCACTGATGAAATGTTGGCAGGGTACTTTCTCAAAGGGTTAAGGACATGTTTGAAGAATGCTGTGGCAAGTATTGATATTGTAGGGGTTTTGACAATTTGGTGGTGGCTGCATCTAGAGTTGAGAAAAGATTAGGCATGACTAAGTCCAAAAGCAGGAGGAGTTCTGATTCTAGTGGTGATTCTGCATCATCTGAACACTCAGAGTCAAATTCTCAGTCTGAATTTTCATCTAATACTGATAATAGCAAAAAGTAAAGTGAGGAAGAGAAAGGGGTCTCCAAGCAGTGGTAAAAAGAAGGATAAGAAGGATGTTGAAGATGAACTGGTGCAAAAATTGAAGGGTATAGGTTATTCTATTCTTGCTCCTAATGACAAGAGGTTTTGTGAAATTTGTGAAAAGGATGGGCATACCACTGCTCAATGCTGGTACAATCCAAAGCAAATAAATAAACCACCTCCCAATGTGGGTAGGGGTAGGGCTATGGCTAATGTAAATCAGGTGGCTCCTTTCAGGGGAAGACCACCATTTCAAGGACCTCCTAGACATCCTGGTAGAAATCAGGATAATAATCATAGGAGGCCACACGGGGTCAGGCCTTGTGTGTATTGTGGAGATCCTAATCATTTTGTTGGAATCCGATGTGACTTATGGGTCAAACACAGAGAAGGAAGGGGGATACTTGTTGTACCTTATAATCAGGACAATCAGCAGACAAGACCACAACCAGCTCCTCAGAATCAACCTTAGGATTAGGTTAATGTTATTATTATTGACATTCCAATTTTTACAGCACCTATAAATGGACCAGCTTCCTCTGTGATTATTGAGGAGATACCTGATGAGGATGTAGGTAACATTTATTTAGATTTGAGCTTTGAGGGAATTGAGGTTTTGGCAATAACTAGGTCCAAGGCCAAGGGTCCTATTGACTGGGAGCAATAAAAAGGGATCATAGATAGGGTACACCAACACGTGGAAAAGGAACAAAGACATCAGGTTTTGGATAATGGAGTTTTAGAGTTAGCAAAGTCTTCATCTCTTAAAAGGGAGGAAGTCCAGGTTTTAGGTGAAGCAAGGGATTGGTTTGAAGAACTAATCAACTCTCCTTTGCAATTGTCCCTAGATCAGATGCTTTGTTTGGTTCCAGCTTTCAGGGAAAGATTGTTGAATAAATTGTTGGGTAGAGGAGCTGAATTGTCCTCACAACCCATTATTGAACCAGGTGTTCACTCTATACACCCTTTTGATGTTGATTTTGTCGTACCAATGATTAAGGTGACTTTTCAAGGAAGACTGTTTGAAGAAGTGCTGCTTGATGGAGGATCTGGGGTGAACATATTACCTGAATCTGTGTATCTTGCTATGAATTTGGGGAAATTAGAATCAGCACCTTTCCAGGTTAATATGGCTGATCAAAGAAGGGTGCAACCAGTTGGAATTTTGAGACAAAATTCTGTGCTAATATCAGGTATGCAATTTTTGGTGAACTTTGTGGTACTCAGGATGAAACAAGGGCATAGTTATTATGAGATGTTGCTAGGCAGACCTTGGTTTAGATTAGCCAAGGTGAAACAAGATTGGAGGGAGAATCAGGTTGTTCTTACCAAAGGTAAACAAGTTCTTACTATTCCTATGCTTGGGAGGAAGCAAATTTCACGCAAGGAGAGACCAACCTTTGCCCAATCAATTAACTTAGCAGATGAAGTTGAGGATGATGAGGAAGAAGATTCTTGCAGGATAATCGTACAATTGTACCAGTCTTTGAAGTGGATGTTGAGGGTATTTTGCAGAAAGATGACGGATCAGAGTCTGGGGAAGAAGCACCTATTTCAGGTCAGGAAATTTAGGGAGCTGATGTATAAGAATGATGGATCAGAGTGTGGCTTCTAGCTCTAAGGAGGTAAGTCTTCAGGCAGAACAGGAGGCGAAAGATATGGTGGAGAAGTTGTACAACAAAAGGTTTGGGCAATCCAAGAATTGAAAAGGATGAGTTGAAGGAGCTTAATTTGGGCACTGAAGAGGATCCTAAAATGGTGAAGGTCAGTGTACATGTGGATGGTCAGTTTTTACAGGACTTGTTGCATTTGTTATTACAGGAATTTAAGGATGTATTTGCTTGGGATTATTCTGATCTTAAAGGTATTGATCCTGATTTGCATCAACATCATATCAATCTCAAGAAGGATGCAGTTCCTATTGTTCAACAGAGGTACATAATAGGTCCTTTTGAGCCCTATTTGTAGGATTTCATGAGCGTGTTTGTAGATGATTTTAGAGCTTTTGGCAAAAAGGACTTACATTTGCAACATTTGAGGTTATGCTTTGAAAGATGTAGGATGTTCAGAATGTGTTTGAATCCTTACAAAAGTGTGACTGCAGTCAAGAGTGGTTGTAGTCAAAAGGGATGTCCATTCATGATAAGAAGATTGAAGTGATTCAAGCAGCAAAGGCTCCTACAAATGTTAAGGAGCTGGGTAGATTTTTTGGCCATGTTAAGTGGCATAGCAGGTATATAAAGTATTTAGCCATTGTGTGCATGCCTCTTATTCATTTGACTAAGAAGCATGTACCTTTTGTGTGGTCTGATGGTCAGGAAAGATCCTTCCAACTATTGAAGAAGTTGATATCAGTTTCTCATATTTTACAGGCTCCTGATTGGAATTTACCTTTCCATGTTTTTGTGGATGCTTCAGATGTGGCTGTTGGAGCTATTGATGCAGGAAGGTGTCAAGAGTGGTTGCAGTCAAAAGGGATGTCCATTCATGATAAGAAGATTGAAGTGATTCAAGCAGCAAAGGCTCCTACAAATGTTAAGGAGCTGGGTAGATTTTTTGGCCATGTTAAGTGGCATAGCAGGTATATAAAGTATTTAGCAATTGTGTGCATGCCTCTTATTCATTTGACTAAGAAGCATGTACCTTTCGTGTGGTCTGATGGTCAGGAAATATCCTTTCAACTATTGAAGAAGTTGATATCAGTTTCTCATATTTTACAGGCTCCTGATTGGATTTACCTTTCCATGTTTTTGTGGATGCTTCAGATGTGGCTGTTGGAGCTATTGATGCAGGAAGGTGTCAGGGGTTGGTTTAGACCTGTATATTATGCTTCTCGTGTGTTAACCTCTGCTGAAAGAAACTATGCAGTGTGACTGAGAGGGAAGCTTTGGGCATGGTGTATGCTTTGACCAAATTCAAGCATTACTTGTTGTGCAACAGGGTGATCTTGTATGCAGATTACTTAAGTCGGATTGAGACAGGTGAAAAGCCTATAGGTGTTATTGATGATCTTCCTGATGCTCAGCTGTTTGATGTTCAAACTGTCAATTTTGATTATTGGTATGATCAGATGTTAGTGTTTTTGATGGATGGTACAATGCCATCAGACTTTTCTAGAGATCAGAGAAGAAATTTTTCACTAAAAAGTAGACCTTTCTTGGTTATTGCTGGAGATTTATATAAGAAAAGAATTGATCAGGTCATTAAAAGACGTGTCCCTGAATTTGAACAATCAGATGTTTTACAGGAAGCACATTTTGGGGTTGCTGGAGGACATTTTTCTGGAGATATTACTGGAAAGAAAGTTTTACAAGCAGGATTATGGTGGCCCACTGTGTTGAAGGATGCTCACAATTATGCTAAGAGTTGTGTGATATGTCAGAAGATGGGTCAGCCTAATTCTACAGAAAGAATGAATGATCATCCAATCTTGCCATTAGAACCTTTTCAAAAATGGGGTCTAGATTTTGTGGGACCAGTGAAGCCAACTACTAGCAGAGGATGCAAGTACATATTGGTGGCTACTGATTATTGTACTATATGGGTGGAGGATGTAGCATTGAAAGACAATACAACTGCTAGTGTGGCAAGGTTTCTTTATCATAATATCATGACCAGATTTGGTTGTCCTGTGGAGTTGGTAAGTGATAGAGGATCTCATTTTTTGAATGCTGTTATTGATGAACTTACTAAAACTCATATGATCATGCACAAAAAATCCACAGCTTATCATCCTCAAGCCAATGGTCAAGCCGAGAGTACTAACAAGATATTGATTAGGGTTTTGAAGAAGATTGTGCAGGACAATAAGAAGAATTGGGATGAAAAGTTAGATTCAGCTTTGTGGTCCTTTAGGACAGCTTTCAAAGTGACTACAGGTATGACTCCATTCAGGTTAGTTTATGGGCTTGAAGCAGTTGTCCCTATGGAGTTTGTGGCACCTAGTCTCAAGGTGAGTGTTGAGAAAATGACTCCAAAAATGTCTGTTCAACATAGAAGCAAGTATTTGTTGCAGTTGGAAGAAGATAGGCATGTCAGTTTTTACATAACTAAGATAATTCAGAGGAGGAGAAAAGCTTGGGTGAATCAGAATATCAAGTTCAAAGTTTTTCAGGTGGGAGATTGGGTTATGCTTTATAACTCTAGATTGGGACCACATCCTGGCAAATTAACTTTAAGATACAAGGGACCATATCAGATTGTTGAGGATAGGGGTCAGGGTACTTTTAGTGTTGCTGATGTGTATGGGACAAGAGTGGATTCTACAGTTAATGTTTTCAGATTGAAAAAGTTTGTTGGTAAACCACCTCATTTAGATTGGCCTACAACAGCAGTTGTCCAAGTAGATGAGTTGATGGATGAAGTAGTGTGCAGAGATACTGATAATCAGAAGGATGATATTTAAGTCTTGGGAAATTAGGTGCAGTTTGGTGGAGATGTCGGAATTCGGAATTTGTCTGATTTTCAGATCAGATTATTGGAAGTCGGATATTTTTTTCCTGCAACTTTTCAAAATTTTCTCGAGAAGAGTGATGATTGTCCACTAAGGTCTATTTTTAATGAGTGCCTTGAAAAGTGTAAGGTGCACTTAAATGACGTTTCCAGCGTGCGAGTTGAGAGTCTATTTTGCCTATTTCCTTCCTCGTCGTGTTTCCTCTTCACGCACTGTGTACGGGTTGATTCTCTTCACTTGTGCTATTCTATTCTCCAGCCCTCTACTCTCTTTCATCATTCTCTTGCTTGCATGATGGGCAAAAAAAAAGGGGGACTTGCTGTCCGACCAACACTTGATGAGGAAGAGCCAAGCAGCAAGCGCTCAAGGAGAAAGTCAGTGTCCATGAGGATAGATGTGAGAAGTCTTGAGCTTGAAGACCAACCTTCTGAGAAGAAGAGCCCGATACCCCACTGGCAATGACATCTATCAAGTTGTATCAGGCCTTGATGGAGCCCTATGTGGATTTCAGAGTGGAGCTTGACTGTTCTACAGAGGTACATTCACTGTGGTTAAACAAGATAGGTTTATTTGATTTTGCCGTTTTGCCATGGCAAAGTGGAAAGGAAACATGTATGCTAAATCTCAATTGGAGATTCTCAGAAGGGTATGCTGTCTACCAATGTAGCTTTGAGTCCTCAATTGATTGCTGAGGTATTTAAACTTCCAATCAATGAAAACTTCTCAGATTCCTAGGTGCTCTGATTTTTTGTTGAAGAAAGAGTTTGGAGCCAGAGAGGGTGACAGAAATTATTACATGTTGAAGAATGTCAGAAATGTTAGAAGAGAGCAGCTGAAGTGGTATCTAGAGAAAATCTGTTTCCTAGTTTAATTTGATTATATTTCCAAGGAGAATTTTGCTTCTCTCTGTTTTGCTGAGCAAGGAGGATGTGTTAATTGGGCTTATCTAGTTTATGAGAGGATCAATGGGGAGATTAATATGTCTGAAAGGAGGAAAGCTTCTACAAACAGTAGGTTGTGTGCCTACTTGGCAACCTTGTTTTCTTATGTTCAAAAGTTGGACATTAGTGATGTTTCTTTGACTAATGTATGTAGGGTAGAAGGGTCTACATAGCTACAACCTAATATCCGTGGGGTGCAAGTACCTGCAGAGCTACTCAATGATCAGGTGAAAGCAGAGACTTATGTGTTTATGATTTAAGCAGGTTATACTCACAGTGAAGCTCTCAAAAGTGTGTATACTCCTGAAGTTGTACATTCTTTGAAGGACATGGATATTTCATTAAAGAAGCTTGATATAGGGACACCAAATCAGGTCAATCTTGGCAAGGTTTTCACTTTTTCCAAGAAGAGAAAAGCATAGGTGGAACGTATAGTCAAACAACTGAACTGTGATGATTTATCTTCTCCAAAGACTTTCAAGACAACATATGCTGGAATGGCAGAGAAGATGCTTTTTAGTGTCAAAGAGTTTATTCATCAATAGCAGCAGGATATGGAAATACAATTACAATCTGTGGCTGATTCTAGTGTTTCAAAAATACTGTTGCATGATGAAACTGTCAATGCTAATGCCTTGCAGAAAGAGTTGGAGAATGTTAAAGTTACGCATCAGAAGGAGATTCAGGACCTGATGGTGGCACATCAGAATGAGTTAGCCAAGGAAAAACTTTCTTTGCAGATGTTTAAGGACTAGATAGTGGATGTGGAAACAAAAGTTCAATCAAAATTGAAACAGTTGGCCACTGTAATAAAGAGTTGCAGGTGGAGAATCAGATCTTTAATCAGAGAATTAAACCTTTGGAGCAATTGGAGAAACAGGTGTTGGGAGAAGGGGAAGTAGATGTCAATGGCGTTCTTATGTCTGAAGGGGACATGTCAGTCCTCAGGCAACATTTGGAAATAGGTATGCAGGAAGTATGGGCAACTTTCAGAGAAAAGATGAGTTTCCTTATCAAGGATCCTTATGAGAAGGTCATATCAAGGTTTTTCAATAACGATGAAGCTGATTTACTAAAGGAGATGGAACAGTTAAAGAAAGACAGAGATTTGTACAAAAAATAGGTTTAGGATTATAAAGGAAAGAACATTGCACAATCTGCATTTGCTGAGAAGAAGATATCAGTTGATCCAATTTCAATGGATAAGGGTACTTGTGAAGGTTTGTCTGCAATTCAGAGATCAGATGAGCAGGAGATTACTATTTTGCCAGATGATGAAGTAGTTGTTGGTGTTACTGTTGGATCAGTGACAGTTTCTGAACCTATTGTGCTTGTTCCAGAATACTTGTCAGATTTTGAAGTACTTACCAATGAACCCATTTTTTGAAATGTTGTAATCATGGCACTTTCTTTTTGACTTGGTCTTTATTGATCAAGGGATATGTGGATCCGGGTCAGATTTTGTCAAATCCACCACCGGGATGTGCCATGTGTTGAAGGGTAAATACAAAGTCGGATATGTAGCAGATCGGATATCGGATGTACTATCTGATTATTAGTAGCTAGTCGGATATTGTAAGCGTGAAGACCTTAATCGGATATTGTTAGTGTAAGCCAAGAATCAGGCAGTTCTAACTGAATTCAGGGCGTAGCTCTATATTTGGGAATGGGGAACTTTGGGAAGTCGGATTGTATTGAGTCTTGCTTAGAAAACTTGTAGTAGTGATTTCTTGATATAAAATCTCTGAGTTTTGTCTGAGTCTATCTCTCTCTCACTGTCTCTCTGATTTTCTAATTCTATCTCACACACAATACTACTTAGCCCTGAATTAGTCATAACTCAATCTTTTGGTGATTATTCATTGCATATGTGGTTATCCACCAACAATCAATTTCACATGACGCAAGGCTTCTAATTCATGCTACGATTGATTTGGCGTCAAGAGCAGTGGCAACCACGCTTGGAGCACCTACATTAATCGGGATATCATCTCACCAAATCCCTACTAGTCTAGCAGGTGCAAGGCACTTATGGTGTTGACTTTTACAGTTGCCACGATAGCCAAAGGCTTCCATTTTTGTATGCAAGGCATGCTACCCAAGTGGTATAAAAGTATGCTTCTGCTCTCACACAATCACTCTATCAAGGACACTATTAGTTATGAATTGTTTCCCATAATTTCTTTTTGGTTGTTGTCATCACATACCAGCAGATTACGTACACACTCTAGAAACTTAAGGAAAGTTCCTTAGCCCAACATGCTCTCCTTCTCTCGCTTCCTTATTTCTCTCAAAGATTGATGAAAACTTTCTAAAAAGCTTTTGATACATGTTTTGCTTGTGAGTTAGCCTGAGCCAAGGTGCTCTAACTCTCAGCTAGCAAGTGGCCACGACGCCATCCAAATTAGTCTTTGTTGGTTCGTCGATTGACTACTAATTGACATAAGGGCTATGCGCCACACAGGCTGGCTAAGAACCATAATCTAGGGTAAGACCCAACTGTTGGCATTCCTTGGGTGATTGTTCTCCAGCTTGAACCAATCTACCCCGTGGACTCCATATGGATGTTAAATGCCAAGTAAGAGTCTTGTCAGTACATATGGAGATTTTGTAAGCACTACATGTTTTTGGTGCGGTGATTGAGTTGAGTTCTCATAAACTTACACTCACATAGGATACTCTATAACACGGCGTATAGAGGCAGCAAGCATTTTTGACAGCATGGCTATCCATAAGATCTAGGGGTTCCACCTGCATGGATCTCGCGTTTTCTCTATAGCACTAGGCATGCATATAGGAGCACTATTTTGTGGTATGACCACATACATGGTTACTAAATCACACTATACGTGTTGATGGTCATTGTTGGACATCTTCACACTTTGTTTTTACAAACACTATCTGCTAAGGGATAGTCAAAAGGTTCTTTCCAACCTTTCACCTAGGGGGTTGGGTTTGCAAGCTATACCCAGGGGTTTGGACTACCACGACAACACTAAGGGTTACAAGTTCAATTTCTTTATCTTCATTAATATTTAATTTAGTGATTAGCAGGTCACAAAAATTTTGCTATGGTATGCTTATAGGTTGAGGGTTGTACTTGACTTCCTGGTAAGTATCAGGTAATTTCCACCCCCTGGTAAGTACATGTTTTTTGATTACTTTCCTTTCCAATTAAGTTTGTTAGTGTCATGTAACCGGGATGTTTGAGTTACAAGGCTTTCATCCAGCTTGCTGTTTAGCCAAGTGACAAGGTCATGGGCGACGAGCATAACATTTTGAGGAAATATTGTTATTTTCTCTCGTGCTTGTTCATCAAGATACTGTAATGGGTTTGAATCTTGTTGACACAATCACAGACCTACATGGTACAGTTCTCTTTGGCACATGTTGTCACATGGGACACAACATGGTCTACGAACTCAAGGAGTTCGATTTAGCCAGTGTGGAGCAATGATAATGAGGGTCCCTCTCACACGCGTCACAGAGTGTTCATAGTTTCCTCCACACACAAGTACAATTTGTGCTTGATGGATGTAGCTTTCTCTGTCATCCTTACTTGAGACCTATCCGCATGTGGCGAATATGAGTCTCTAGGACTGACATTGGCACCTAATTCCTAATGATGGGTCATGACGAAGTCCCTACGTGCTAGTTGCATCCATTTATTAGACCATTTGGAGCACAACGTATCAAGAACAATTTCAGTGGCCATAAATTATCGGGTACTAAGTACAGACTTGTTACGATTACAAGTGCTGTGAAACCACTTTAAGAGAGGGTCGTTTCTACATGTAGCCAAGTATGTTAAGTTATTGAGAATGTCTCATGGTTGGTACCTATGTGTGACTTGAGTTTTCACATTCTATTGTGATCTAACTCTTGTTGCATGTCTTTCACGTACGTGCCATGGAAAGTCTCGTCCTGGAATTACGGTTCAGATTTTTTGGTGTCAAATGCATGCACACTAGGTGTTATGGGCCCTAGTGTTTAGCACAAACTTGTTTGGAGCAGCATGCCAATTCATGGAATTTTATGTTTCTGTAGTTTTTTGCACTTCAAGTGCAACTTTTCAAGCAGATTTATGAGTTTACACCCTACCGTGCAAGGTAATGGCTCAAGATGGGCGTCTGTGGTTGGATGGTCTAAACTCTATGAGCTTACTCCACTCCAACCCGCTTTCAACCTAGTTGGTTGCCTCCACTCCATATCAAGTATATGGCTAGATACTCACTGGTTGAGTCATCATTTCTTGTCAGTCGTGAAAGATTGTCTGTAAGTGGTTGGGGGAAAGTACCTCACTCTTACTACTACTATTCATCCCCCATTGGATGGGCAGCTTACAAGTATTTTTCTAGTGCTAAAGGATCTGCTAAGAGCATACGTTAGCAAAAAGCATTCAAAATGGTCGATTCTCTCCCTATTATAGATTTTGCTAGGTTTTTGACTTTGAACACCTGTTGTGATGGGGTTGGATACCAATTCAATAGTTTCATACATCAAGGACTTAGTAGGTGTGCTGACAAAGTATGCTGGCATGTAACCTTCATTAAGGGTGAGTAGGCAGTTCTATGTGTTCCAAAATGTTCAGAAGTCTTGAGTTGAGGAAACTTCCTATTCTATCCCTTAATAACCATGAGCTTTTCAAGACACTCACGCGAGTTAGGAATCTCGCTCACAACTTCATGAATTCTACACACTCTTGTGTTTATTCGATATTTCATGTAAGCCGTTTACGTAAACGCTTACATGGGGACAACAATGTCATTGATCACCAGATTTACGTTGATTTCATTGAACCTCCTACCCACCCGCATAAAGCTACGTGCATTTTTGACTATCATGATTTATGTATGCGTCGTCATGAAGGTCAACCAGTTCTTGTACAGAGGAACGATTAGCCTGACTTGAAAAAGGTGCCACTTGGGAAAACATTAGTACTCTTAAGAACAAGTTTCCCACTATTGTTTTTGAGGACGAAAACTCTTCCTTAAGGGGGGAGTAATGTCAGGACAAGGGTCCCGTAGGGGCAAGGCCATGGGGTCACGTACCTAAGGGGCACGGTCCAAACCTAAGGACTAGGGTGGTCACGGACTACGACCAGGGCGGCCGGGCTAGACAGTGTGGACAGGGGATCCATCTAGGGAAAGGACTAGGAGCCCGCCTATATAATGGGAGGTTGGGAGGAGGATCCTAGAGTCTAGTTCCCTAGTCTTTATAGTTTCATTGAACCTCCTAGTGAATCATGTATTGATCAAATGGATAGCTAGACCCCAGGGAGGTGCCACTATGGAAAATATTAGTAGTGATCTTGCAAAGATATCACCATTTTTGTTTTTGAGAACAAAAATGCTTCTCCAAGAGTGGAGTAATGTCAAGCCTAAGGTAGGACTAGGGGGGCAAGGCTCTAATCTATCCATTTGCCCCTAATCTAAGCATGGTCAAGGGCCTCCTAAAAGCTATGAATTTTCCCTTAATGCGGAGAAGAAGAAAGGTGTACAACCCTCTTACATTGAACAAACTGCTAACACTAACCGTAACAAGAGAGCTTCTTTCTCTCTTAACTTTGACAGGAACAAACATCAAAGCCGTACCTTTTTCAAGAGACACAGATTTGACAATTCTGCTACAACTTCTCAACCTTATGGCAACAACAACAGCAACACACAACAGCGACGCAACCAAAATACTTCCAACCAATGTCTTGCTCAAAACTCTATGGCAATAAAAAGGTAAAGGGTTTTAAATATTTCCAGTATGGCCACTATGCAAATAAATGCCCAAAAGGTCCTACTAAGAGCAATAGCCAACCCAATGGCCAATCCAATGGAGTCACCTGAAATCCAAACCAAAAACCTTTCAACAACAACTACCCCAACGGTGCTACAATTAACCCCATCAAAGATGCTAATCCCGATGACAATGAAGTGGAAGCCAATTATGGTGAGGAATATGATCCTGAGTATGATTACGATAACAACCCATCTTCAGGAACTCCCATATCTCCTCACAATTTGTTTAATGTGTAAGGCACAGTCAAGGGTGAAAGTATCACCATTCTTTTAGATGATGACAGTAGCCATTATTTTATTTATACACGATTGACACAACAACTCACTCTCTCCGAAATTTCTTCGCCTCACAAAGTCAAAATTGTTTTTAATAATCAATGTTTAATTGCAAAAACCAAATCACTATTGAAGTTTGCATTGGTGAGTTTACTCAAGCACGTACATTTATGCTAGCACTATTGCATGGTCTTGATATGATTTTGGGAATGCCATTTCGTCATGAATTTGATCCGTTGATTAATCATAAAACATGTACCATGTCTCTTACTCATAATAATCAAAATTTCTCCATCCAAGCAACACTAGCACATCAAAAATTTTCACTTCTCTCTCACACTCAAGCCAAAAGAGCAATTCAAAAACAAGGGAAAACATATATAGTACTGGTAAATCAAATCTCCGCTGAAACTGAAACTCCACATAACTCCTCTCATGATGATTTTTTGCTCACAATTTAAGAATTGTTTCATGCATGACTTGCCACCTGGAGTTCCACCTTCACGCCCAGAAGACCACAAAATAGATATTATATTGGGTAGTCAACCTCCTTGTAGAGCACCTTACCGTGAAAATTCGACTGCGCACAAGGAGATAGAAACTCAAATCATTGACTTGCTTGATCGAGGACTTATAAGAACTAGTAGTTCACCATACGGGGCTCCAATACTTCTTGCTAAGAAGAAAATGGAACTTTTTGTATGTGTATCACCATCATGATCGCCAAAATGGAATGAGCTGCTCACTTCTGACAGCTATTCCAGGTTAGAGACTTGGAGTTACTTAAGTCAGATTAGATGTGAGACCAAGTTCAAACTTCAGATAGCACACTAACCTAACAAAGACTGAAATTTAAATAAGAAAACAAAAGACTGGAATTGATATGTATTTAGATACTGGAAATTGTACAACTGGCACCAGATAAAGCTACTAGAAAAGCTCAATGATGCTTAGAGAAAATGCTCAATGATTACAAAGAGGTAAGCTCTAGACTTTGAAATCACAAACTCACAAATGAAGTAATTTGTTCTTTTTATAGGTACCTCGACTGGGTTTTGACTGATTGTACATTGTACAATTACGGTGGTAAATCTATCCACCGGTAACTGCTAGATCCTAGTAACTGTACTGATGCTCGACTAAGGCATGTTCCCACCATCTACAACCTGTTCAAAATTCTTTGTATGATGTGGAGATAATTCTTTACCAATGTTCTTCTCTTCCACAATCGGCATAGACACAATATTTGTGAAAGCTAAAATTAAAAAATCTACACAAAAGTTGTAGTGGACCAAAGAATAGTATATATCTGCCATAACCTATGCACACAATGTGCCCACATATACTCAATACAATGTTTTACGCCTCTATGTAGTAGCTTTGAAAATTGCATCAACAATCGAGCTTCCTCCAACACAAAAATAGGAAATACAATCATTCTTTTGTTTTTTGTTTTTTTGAAGAGAAACCTGACTCCATAAGTTTTTGCAAAGTTAAATAAAACATCCCTTTCTTTGAATCTAGCCACAAGTTTTGGTCAAATTTATTGCTTTTAGCTTCCAAAAAAGCAATCTTGCTAAACAATTCTTGCGATATATGTTGCTTACCAAACATAGCAATAGCTTTTCGAATAATACTTTGTCCTAAGAGTACCAATCACATACCACAAAGTGTGAACAAAGATATCATTCTTCAACCTTAACGAAGTGGAAACTAACAATTTCTCTTGTCAACGGGTGTTATCTCAGTTGGTAGAGTTATAGCCTATGTGCCTAAGGTCTTGGGTTCAATCCCCCCCTTGGCGACCTGAAGGCATGTTCTAAGTCCTTAGGGACTGTTCCCATATGCGGTGTGTGTGTGTGTGTGTGTGTGATGGGATGCCTCTCTCCCTACTTGTGAGGCCGTTGTACATAGGATTTGTGCGCGTGCGTTTCAAAGTTCTTGTACTCTCGTAAAAAAAACTAACAATTTCTCGAACCACGAGGTTTTAATGTTTGAAAATTACCTTGAGAATAAGAGTAGCACAACCAGATATGGTGTGAAAAAGGAGAAGCATGCCATAGTTGAACATTCAAGATATGTGACAACCAATTGAGAAGACTAAATTCGACCAAGTCTAGTGTATGAATCACTAAGCCGAAGACTAAAGTAATCAATAATCAATGTTTCGTCTCTAATCTATAACTATAATTGAAAGCAGGGGCGCTTTCAATTTGGCAAATCGACAAGGCACTCTTGAGTGAGCATTAATTTAGATTCTACATAAAGCCACCTCCACTCTCTATAATTTATTCACTGTATGTTGGCTTTGTTTTCTCCATAGGTTGTTGGCTTAAACCTTGCTTGGATCTTGCTTGGATAGCAAGACTACATACTTCGATTCTTGGTGGACCTTGACTGGGTCCTTTCCTCCTTGGGCAACAGGGTCCTTTCCTCCTTGGGCAACAAGGGTCCATGGCAACAAAAACCGCATATAGCACCACGTCTCCAGCCATTGTCAACTTTGCTGCGTGCCCATGTCTGCGCCTTCTTCGTCTCCAGGAGCTTCTGCTTCTGGGTCTGTACAAATCCTCGACATCTCCTATGTGAAACCCTCGCATCCCACCCAAAGCCTCCACTTTTACCTTCCATCTGCAGACACCTTCTTCAAATCCATCGGCTACGTCAGAGACGTTCTTTTCTACTCTGCACCTGGGGACGAGAATCCCAGCTTCAGCATTCCCGCCTTGAAGCATGGCCTTTCCACTGCTCTCGTCGATTTTTATCCGGTCGCTGGCCGCCTTTTTGAGGACTTCGCCGCCGGATCGCTCACCATCGATTGCAATGATGCCGGCATCGAGTTTGTGGAGGCCATTGCAGATTATGATTTCTGCGAGCTTGAAAAGAAGGGTTTTCCCATCCTTGACTTCTATGGTGGACTGACTAGGTTCTCTCATGTGGTAGGACATCCCCCGGATGCGCCCTTGCTTTCTATCCAGGTAGAATTTGAATGCTGTGTAATGGTTTATCAAAATGCGATGTGAAGTGCAAAGCAAGGAGGTCACGCCTTTTCTGTGTGTCAACAGGTGACCCACTTTCGAGATGGAGGCGGTGTAGCAATCGGTTTTGCGGCAAGCCACGTGGTGTTTGATGGTCATTCTCTTTGGTATTTTCTGAATTCTTGGGGACAATGTTGCAGAGGCCAGGGTGTGTCCACCCCTCCTCTCCTCGTGCGAGCGCTACTGAAACATGCGTGCTGGCTCAACAGTTCAGAGGTCCCAAAGGTTGACAGTTTTCCAATGAACATTGTTCTTCCAACGCATGGTCCAGCGAAAGGTTATCACAGGGTCATGCACTTTAGCAGCAATGTAGTCCAACAGCTTAAGGAGACTGCCGTGGAAGAGTCCGGAAATAAGTCAATTAGCTCATTTCAAGCAGTTATGGCATGCGTCTGGAAAAGGATCACTGCAGCGCAAGATTTGCAACCTGATCAGAAGGTAGTTTTCTGCAAAGCATCCTAATAGACATTTAGCTACAGATGATAAGTTTTTTTCTTTTTGTTTATGCATGTGCTAATTTTTAATAAGTGTGCAAACTGTTAATGGCATATGTGTGTGAGATATGGTGTTTCTTGCTTTACACTGACTCTTTGGTTATCTTGCTAGATGTGCATAAATTTTGCAGGAGATGTGAGACAAAGATTGAGACCTTCATTGACAAAGGCATACTTTGGAAATGCGGTGGAGCCTGTGTATGTTTATGCAACAGCGGCAGATTTGTCAAAAGAAGGCATTGGAACGGTTGCGACAAGGATGAATGAAAGTTTGAAGGTGTTGGAAGATCAGGCCTTTCTCATGGAGAGACTGAAAATCAATAGAGAAGAGGAGTTCCAAGCTGTATTGGATGAAGCCATGAAAGGAAGCACCAAGTTTCTCTTCCTTACTCATGGCTCAAAGTTCCCTGTGTATGATGTTGATGTGGGCATGGGAAGGCCTGTAGCAGTACGCCCACCGACTATTTACAGTGATGGGATTGTCTATGTTTACCCAAGCAGGGAGCGAGGTGGTATCGATATATGTGTCTTCTTTGCAAGCTTGCAAATTTTGAATGCTTTTCTGGCAATTCCAGCTCCTTGCATGGACATATAGATTGGTGAAATGAAGTGGTGAGGGAATCTGTTGATGCTGCCATCAATGGGCAGTAGGAATACCTTGAAGAAAACGTACACCACCTTATGTAGGCCATTGGTAGATTCAAGTTTGTGTATCTTTATGCAGAGCAAGAAGCAAGAGGCACCTTGTACCAATTGTCTATTTTAGATTGCCATAGGGGACATTCATCGTTTCGAATACATAGTTCGTACTCTGAGAAATGTGCCCAAGTCGGGGCTTGCCAAAAACTGCCCCCCAACCGAAGAATATAAGGCACACTTAAAACTCCTCCAGTTTCTAGGTCTAAATTGGAAGCATTTGCCGGTATTTACAATAAAACTTGTAGAATTTTTCCGGTTTTCTTCAAGTCAAGCTCGAAATCAAGCTAGGATTTTGCAATTTTAGCCGGTTGAAAATACACTAAACCACATAAGCATTTCACCGCAAAGTCCTCTCTTGTTTCTTCCCTCCTACAAAAGAGGATATTCTTGTGAAGTTGTACAAAGCATTTCACCACCATTTTTCTTCCCTCCTATGAAAGAGATGTTCTTTGCATGAGGAGTCCTAGCCTAGGAATGATCTCAAGCGAAATAATGGGCATGCGAGCTTCTCTATACCAATGACACTATATGTTTAAAACCATGAGCTTTTGGATTATCTATCTACCTCTCTTTCTAGGTGTGTTACCAAAGGAAGCTTTCTTTACTTCTCTACACACTACTTTGCAAGCAAGAAAGCTCGATACACAGGGAATCGAACATCATTCAAAATAAATGATTTGCCTCTTTTTTTTTACATGATTATCTAGTAGCTATGGCAGAACATGGGAGTCTTGCGAACCATGGACGCACTGTGTTGATGCTAGGCCGAATTAACTGCAAGATCTCCATGCTTGCGCAGCTCCTTATCGATGTGCTAAATCCTCGGATGTTTTGCAGCATGCTCTCTTAGAAGAGCATGTTGCCTTCTCTTCTGCTCGACCTTCTGTGTCTCTTTGTCTGACTGTTTGTTATGGGGAGCAGAGAGCCCACAACGGACCTCCCTTCTTGCTTCTGCCACATGGGGAGGATAAGATGGCATACCTCCTATGCAACATTGCCCTTCATACACAGAGCATGATGATCGCAAGGATAGGTAGACATGTTGGCAGTGACTACGTACAGACCAGAGCTAGTGAAGGGGTGTTAACAGCACGCTGGCAGTGTCAACGGTGATGAATACACAGACCGTAGCTAAAAATTTCAAAAATTTCATATTATAACTAAAAATTCCATAATTTGAAACCCATTGAGAACCTTCTTGCCCAAATTTGAACCGGTCATTTTTCATTTTGAAGAGGCTTTGTATAAAGCGAACTTATCTTTTCCTGGGCAGTCCTTGTCACTATATGGCACGGCTCCAATCGAGGGGATCCGAAATCGCAATGCAATCTAAAGTCGTCCGTCGACTCGATGAACAAGGGGTAAAAATAGCGCCCCGAGTTCACTCCTAGTTCATTCGCTTCGTGGGGTGTGGGTCAAGCTTGGGATGTCTCGATTGCCGCACGAATGCCCTACCACCATGCTAACGCGTGTCGTTGCCCATGTTGACATGGCACATGATCACATCTTAGTTCATCCGCCCCTAGTTCACCCCAATTCACCCACCCCTAGTTTACCCGCCCGTAGCTCACCTCCAGTTCACCCACCCATAGTTTACCCTTAGTTCACCCCCAGTTCACTGCATGATCCGACGACTGAAATTAAAGCCGCTTCGCCCCCCAAATTTGGGCCCTAGATCCCCTCTGAGCCAGAGCTGAGCCAAAGCCATGCCGTATGGCTGATGATAAATTTCGAGCACTACTTCCAGCGTGGCGGAGGTAATGCCTTGCCAAGATGGCAACCAGCCCACCGTGGCACGTCGCATATACTCGTCGCAAAAAGGCTGCAACCAGTCTTACACGCGCACAGTACGCACGTCGCCTGACTCGTCGTTGCCAAAGCTGCAGCTTGCCCTTGCGCTGGTACAGTAGTGCCACGCCGTCATTGCAAAGTCTGTCTAAAAGGAGGCAATTGAATTTTGAGCCTTAAATTTTCGGGATTAGGGAAAATTACCAAAATACCCTCTAATTTGTGGAAATTTCTAAAATACCCCTCAAATTCCAAAAATACCCCCAATATTTTGCCATAAATTTCGAAAATGCCCTTCAAATTTTCTAAAATTTCCAAAATATCCCTAGTTGTGAGAGTAAATTTCTCCAAAAAATTTGTAGCTTTTCATAAGATGACTAATTGTCTATCGTACAAGATGCTAAAACTAGAATTTGAGTTGGTTACGTAGGCTTTTGGGATGAGTTCTTTCATTATTTTCAGACGTAATTACCTTTTTTGTGATGTAATTTGTGACAAATTACATGCTAAGCACTCGAAAAAGGATCTCATTTGTCAAAAAGGAATAAAGATTAGAAAATGTTGAATAGTCCAACCAAAATAGATACAAGGGTATTTTGGAAATTTTTGAAATTTGAGGGGTAATTTGGGAATTTCCACAAATTAGAGGGAACACACACACGCTCACTCTCTCTCCCTCCCCCTCTTTCAAAATTAAGTGAACAAACAAAGAAAGCATTGTAGTGGTTTTAGGCTCAAACTTGAGTGTTTATGGATATTTAGATTAAAAAAACATAAAATTATAGCACTATTGTAAAATTATCCCATCCTCACTTTAACAAGGAATAAGAGGAACATTAGTAAGGCCGTACTTATTGGTAGTGAATTTGAAGGCTGCAAGCAGCTCCAAGTGATGAAGATTAGGTAGGTGCCAGGGTGCTTTGGAAATAAATCAGTTTCCGTTTTTTGGTCAAAATTTGAAGCATTTGTTGGTTTTAGCACTAAAACTTGTAAAATTTTGCCGGATTTCTTCAAGCCAAGCTTTGAATAGTCGGTATTTCACAAATTTAACATGTTAAAAATACAATAAAGTGGGATATGTGAACATTGGGACTCTACCATCCACACACGTCCCAATTTTCAAATTCTCAATCCTGTTCGTTAATTTTGGAATTTGTGGAAAATTACCAAGATACCCCTCTAATTTGTGAAAATTCTCAAAATACCCTTCAAACTTCAAAAATTCCCAAAAGACCCTTGTATCTATTTTGGTTGGACTGTTCAAGAGTTTCTAATCTTTATTCCCGCTTTATTCCCTTTTGACAATTGAGATCCTTTTTTTGCGTGCTTAGCGTGTAATTTGTCACTAATTACCTCACAAGAAAAGGTAATTATGTCTGAAGATAATGAAGCAATTTATCTTCAAAGCCATATATTATATAATCAACTCAAATTCTAGATTTAGCATCTTGATTTTATAGACAATGAGTCTTCTTATGAAAAGCTACAATTTTTTTACTCTTTGGAGAAATTTAATTTCACAACAAGGGGTAGTTTGGGAATTTTGGAAAACATTTTGGGAGAGGTATTTTGATAATTTTCCCTATGAAACAAGTTGAGGTCTTACTAAGGCTCACTAAGGCTATGGTCACACAAGGCTTAGTTTTCAATAGATTGAGCCGACAACCATTGACGTGAAACAGCCTTTTGTAGGAGTCCACCGGATTCGTAGGCTAACTATGTGTTTTTCAGCATAGTTGGAAAACTAAGCCTGTCTCTTGTTTCTCTCTCCTCGCTGCATCGCACCCTCTCTCTCACTACACGCTTTCGTCTGTCGCCTTCTGACATGCCGTGCCTGCCATCGTCAGGCCTGTCGAGGCTTACAGATAACTAAGCCTCACATGACTATGCCCTAAAGAAAATAAGGACACTAGCTTGAAATATTTAATAGGTTACTCTCTCTCCCATACAAACTCTAAGATACTCTCTCTCTCTCTCTCTCTCTCTCTCTCTCTCTCTCTCTCTCTCTCTCTCTCTCTCACACACACACACACACACACACACACACACACACACACACACTCTCCATGGAGTGTCCAGAGTCCAAACTCCAAGCCTAGGCTCGCAGACTCACTCTCTCTCTCTCTCTCTCTCTCTCTCTCTCTCTCTCTCTCTCTCTCTCTCGCTAGGAAATTCGGAATCTTGGCCTTTCGTACGAAGTGCTGACCTGCAACATCGATCGATCTGTGACTAAGCCCGTGCGGCAGTACAACAAATTACAACATTGCATTCCCTCCCCTTTAAGTGCCACGGGGTCCCAGCCAGGTTTTGAACCCTCGTCATCAGCTTGGGAGACACACGCCTTGACCAACGTGCTCGCGTGCGCCTCGTTGAAATAGATGTGATTTCACATCTATTTGAAGGTAAACTCGGGATCTCGACATTAAAACTAAACTCGGGATCCCGAGTTTAGTTTTTGTGGACCCCACCATAAAAACTAAACTCGGGATCCCGAGTTTAATTTTTACACGACGGCCAAGATTTACGCGCGCTTTTGATTTTGCAAAAGATCCATTGATCCCATGCTTTGGGACCCCGTGGTACTTAAAGGTGAGGCATTCCCTTCGACGTAGGCCAGCCACGGTGGCAAGCATGCTAAGGTGGCCACGGGCGCCCTCCTGCCACGCTGGAGGAGCGCTCGAAATTTATCTCCAGCCGTGCCGTATAGTGACGAGGCCGATCAGTGGTCTCTATCCATTTTCCAGTTTGGCACACGTCAGACATTGCTGCGTGCCCATGTCTGCGCCTTCTTCGTCTCCAGGAGCTTCTGCTTCTGGGTCTGTACAAATCCTCGACATCTCCTATGTGAAACCTTCGCATCCCACCCAAAGCCTCCACCTTTACCTTTCCATCTGCAGACACCATCTTCAAATCCTTCGGCTACGTCAGAGACGTTCTTTTCTACTCTTCACCTGGCAGCTTCAGCATTCCCGCCTTGAAGCATGGCCTTTCCACTGCTCTCGTCGATTTTTATCCGGTCTCTGGCGCCTTTTTGAGGACCCCACCGCTGGATCGCTCACCATCGATTGCAATGATGCCGGCGTCGAGTTTGTGGAGGCCATTGCAGATTATGATTTCTGCGAGCTTGAAAAGAAGGGTTTTCCCATCCCTGACTTCTATGGTGGACTGACTAGGTTCTCTCATGTGGTAGGACATCCCCCGGATGCGCCCTTGCTTTCTATCCAGGTAGAATTTGAATGCTGTGTAATGGTTTATCAAAATGCGATGTGAAGTGCAAAGCAAGGGGTCCTAGGTACTCACGCCTTTTCTGTGTGTCAACAGGTGACCCACTTTCGAGATGGAGGTGGTGTAGCAATCGGTTTTGCAGCAAGCCACGTGGTGTTTGATGGTCATTCTCTTTGGTATTTTCTGAATTCTTGGGGACAATGTTGCAGAGGCCAGGGCGTGTCCACTCCTCTCCTCATGCGAGCGCTACTGAAACACGAGTGCTGGCTCAACAGTTCAGAGGTCCCAAAGGTCGACAGTCCTCCGCTGAACATTGTTCTTCCAACGCATGGTCCCACAAGGAACTTTGGACATGTTACCATATAGCAACACCCATTGCGTTTTGTGTACTTCCTAGATAGAACTAGAAACTTTAGAGCTTTTTTCTAGATGGATTTAGCAAAATTATTATTTTACAAAATTTCCTATAGGGTGAGTTGTAGTTTGCTACATGGAACTAGCAAATTCAAAGTGCCTCTAGATTTTCTAAATGGTAAGTATGTGGAGTTGCTAGATCCAAGTAGGAAATTCCAAATTTTTTATATGGTAAGTTAGTAATTGCTAGATGAAACTAGCAATTTATAAGCTCCGTTGGGTTTCCTATATAGTAAGTTTGTAGAGTTGCTAGCTACAAAGAGCAAAATTCTGAGTTTCTATATGGTAAGTTAAAAATTGCTCGATGGGACAAGCAATCTCAAGGTGCCTCTAGAGTTTTGTTATAGTAGCTATGTGGTTACTAGTTAGAGCCAGCAAATCCTAGGTCCAACACAATTACTGAATAGCAAGTATACAAGTTCACACTTAGAACATGGTAACTATCTACTGCTAAGCATTTAAAATGAAAATCTAAGATTAGAATTGGTTTCCTATACATTTCTTCTGATAGTCTGTTTGTTAACAAAAGCACAACATTTTGTATATTTTATCATGTAGGAAATTATATTCTTTCTCATTGTATTTGATAGAGTGCTTAACATCATGAGCTTCTAAACATGCACAAATATCTAGTTAGGTGAAGTTGCAGAAAGGGCAAAGATAGGCCCTTTAGGCATGTTTAGAGTAGTGTATTAAGGCAACTCAAATGTGGCTTGATAGTGTATGGCTCCATGTCTTGAAACTATGGCTTAATGTACTGAAGAAAGCAAGTCAAGTGCAATGAGCGGGTTATGAATCTTTAAGGCATCCATCTGCATGTGTTGTGATGCAAGGTTGCTTGCAAGCCATAATTTACATTACACTTGCCATATAGTTGAAACCGTTCATGATATTGCAAGCACTTTTTAACTATTTTTGGACTAGACTCTAACACAAGCAATTCTAACTGCTTTATTTTTGCAGAGTTAATTCAACTTTTGACATCAGCTTTTATCTTCTTTTGTGTTTATTTGTGTTACACTGTATTGCCTTTGCAGGACCAAGGTGTTGATAGAGGGATTGAGCTCTAGAATAAAATATAACTTGTCATGCCTTCCTTAGCTCTACATGCCATCACCCTCAGCATAATCGCATGTGCCATATTATGCTACAAGAAATATTAGCACTCTTTGAGCAACACTGCTTGGTTGAAGCTACTTGCCAAAGCTTGGCAAGTATAATAACGAGCTCAAGGCCAACTTCTTCTTCTTTGAGTCTTGCATAAACTTCATCCAAGCCTAAGTAATAGCATGAGTGATTGTCAACAAAAAAACCCTTTTGGTTTCAAGTTTTACACTATTTTCAAATTTCTAGCAATTGTCCATGCAAGCTTCTTTTGATGTACTAGCTTTGTTACCTGTTTCAATGCTTCACTATATTACAAACTCCACCATAGTACTCTTTCCACACAAGCTAGAGCTCAATGATGTAGCTTTTCTTGAACCAAAATTTCTAGCTATTCCAATCAACTACCTTGATCTCCAAGAGCATGTTCTCTCTTATAGAAGTTTTCAACAAAATTCCTTGGCATGTCATGCATAATGACTTTACCACAACATAGTGAGCTTCTAGAAGACACACCACATATCTAGCTAAGTGTGGTTGATGTCCTGATTCCTCACACCATATACTTACATATGTGCATTTTGAGGGTAGGAAATTACACCGATCTTATGCAACAAAATCACCTATTTGCATACATCTTGACCAAAATGAGAATATATCCTTATGTAAGTTCACTTGTATTTTGATTGTTGGTTGCTATTTTTTTACTCTTTCACTTCTTCAAATTCCATCTCCTCTCTTCAACTGTTTCACACTTAAAAGCTCAATTGTAGGACCTGATGCATGAAGTATATCAAAAGCAATCAATATGTCAAAAGCTTATGATGCCCAGGTTAACTTTTTCTATTCATGAAAATATCCTACGATGGGACTTACATGTTGATCGTTCTTCACCATTAAGTGGCACTCACCATGCTTATGTGTCATGCACCCTTAAAATCCCACACAATTTGCAAAGTTTGAATTAAATTATGCAACTTAATGTTGTGGCTATAGATTTCAATGTATAATGAGTATTGTCACATACATGAGAGAGAGCAATGAGTGGTGTATGATCATTGTTCATATGTGTGTGTGTGTGATAGAGAGAGAGAGAGAGAGAGAGAGAGAGAAATGAAATGAAAATGAAATGTTATATTAACGTCTTCAAAAGGCCAAAGTGACCTATGAGACCAGAAAGTTACAATGTGGTGGATCTGATACAAAGTCAGAGTAACAAGATGACAAAAATGAAATGACAAATGTCACAATACAATACTATGGCATCCTAAACTACTAGGTGTGAACTAAGCAGCTAGCTGGGATAGCTAGATCACAAGAGATCCAGCATCGGTCGTCGCTGGCGGATCTCATCAATCTCCTCCATGGTCAGTAGTCTGACCGAATCCTTTGATGCAGCCTCCGCCGATGCTGTGTAGTCCTCCGGCACAGTCGTGGGCGTCTGGATCTCCCCAGCTCAGTCGCTCGATCGAACAGTGTGCCTCTAGTGTGAGACAACGAGCTCTGCTGTGGTAGTAACTCCTCCGGGTGTCCAGTGGCAGCTCTAAAGAAATCTGTGATCTGTCTCTGAGACTGGCTAGCCTCTCCTCTCATCAGGCTCTCTCTGTGTCTGCGTAGCTCGAGCAAAAACAAACGCAAGAATCTCTGATCCTCGTACTGCATGACTCTGGAGAATGGTCCAAAGCCCTCTCTTAACAAGCAATGGAAGCGGCCTTGTATCTCGTAGTAGACGGGGCAGTGGCATGTGTAGAGCAACTCTGTCTCAGGCTCGATGTCACACAGGGGGCATTTCCTAGCGTCTGGTGGTACTCCGCTGTATCTCCCAGTCTCGATCCGCAGCTAGTGTGAAGATGTGCGTATCTGGCTGATAGCACATCGTATCCCATGAGACAAGTGGGTGTCCATGTATCTGGGCCTCCTCACAAAACCATCAACCGTAAGCTGGAGGAGATGCTCTCTGTAGAAAGCCATCTTCGTGCCCAGTTCCTGTGCTGGCTGTATCCATGTCCTCCTGGTGTCTAGCTGAGTCAAGTCCTGGTGGATGAGCTTGGTGATCTTGGAGTGTGTAAGAGTCAGAGAGGGTGCATCGAGTGAGTACTGGAAGGGAGGCAATCTGTCTATGCTTTTATACTTCCCTTGTTTTGTTGAAGAATTTCTTTTGTTTCTTGTAAAAAACTTGGGGATTTATTGTTCCAAAATGGGTCTCATATGTTACACTGGTTTATTGTTTTAATGTGTCTCATATGTTACACTCTATTTACTTTGAAGTATGGTGGATCAAGTACCATAATTTGGAAAGGATTTGATTATATATAGTTTAGTGGGTTACTTCTTCTTTGGAATGGTTTCACTTGGAATCTGTTGATTGCAGGGTATTGTCAACATGGTTGTGGCAAGGAAGCATTGTTTTGTTTGCACCACAAAGGGAAGGCCTGTCTCCAAGCGGAGTCACCTACAATGGCACCTTAAAGGCATGTGGCCTTACGCAAGATGTTGACATGGGTGAGAGAATGCACCTTGTGATTGCTGGTCACAATCTGTTAGAGAAAGATGTTGTGCTTGGTGATGCTTTAATTGATATGTTCCTGGTGGGAGATTTGTCAAATCATGCTCCTCGTATTTCAACAACTGTTGATGGGTGGTATCCTGATGGATGCATACTTAGGGAACACATTGTTGTTTGTGTATCAAATGTGATACCCTCATGAAAACACAAGGAGTTCTTGATGGATTTCTTGTATGGAGTTTAACTATGAGGACTTTTTGTGTTTGTGATTTCACTACCCAAGGCCTCTCCTATTTTGATACGATGATTGCGATTTGGTATTGTTATGGTGAGCGACCTGGACCTTGCTCATGTGCGCATGCAAACGAGTTTTTGACACTTTCTCCTCACCACACTTCAACATATTTTCTGCTCACATTTTTGGACAGATTCTCCTCACCACACTTCAACATTCTTCACAACTGTGGTTTCTCATGTGCATGACATATCAAGATTAGCATGGTTGTACGTGTGCACATGCACAAACAACTAGGGAACAAAATCGTTTGTGCATGGGGATGATAAACAACCTTCACAAGAATGGGTTGCTTTAGAAAGATGCATATTTAGGGAGACTCCTAAAAGCACGATAACTTCTTGATAGGCTTCTTGTGTGGAATGTAGTACCCTCATGAAAGCTCGAAAGGTTCTTGATGAGCTTTCTATCCAAAATTGTTATAGAAATGATATTTTATGATTTATTGCAGTCGACAGGTGGAAAAGACTAGACCGAGCTAGCCCTATGCATACGGAAATATATTTCATGTATTATTCAAGTGCTCTTTATGAGCTTCGGCCATTTATGACCGGCCGGCCAGTTTGTACTCATTTTTGGGCATTCAAGAAATCTATAAATAAATACGTGCAAGAGGGAAATGCTCACTCTTGCACGGGGGGAGATTGTACCCAGCGTCGTCTTCTTCTTCTCTCCTCTCTTCTCTCTCGCCGTGCGGGCATAGCACTCTGCTCTAGGAGGTGCACCTGCACGTGGTCTCTCGCTCTATCTCACTCTTTGTCTCTCTCTACTTGTGTGCAGCTTGATTATGTGCAAGGATGGTTGCCAGGTATGCAGATTTGTGTGTTTCATCGTCTGTAGTATCTAGTTCTGGTATTTTGTAGGGCTCTCCGCGCTCCAGTCTGTAGCAGTGGTATCAGAGCTGAGGCTACGTTCCAGCGATTGCGGATTGGGATAACCAAAAGCTAAGTGCTCTTGTTTTCTTCTGGTTTTTAAAATTTATAATTCTATGTCCTTGTTTTATATTATCTTTTTCATGGAAATCTAGTGTTAATCTTTCATTAATTTGTAATTAGTGAGAAAAAGCTGAATAAGATAATAGAAATGATAATTTTATACTATGAGCAAAGTTTACATAGTATTAACGCATAGACTAGTTATGTTGAAATTAATACATTAATTAGCACTAGTTTCATCCACAATATCATCCGCATGAATCATCACGAATCATTAGCACATGAAAAGTTTGGTATGCAATGGCGATAGATGTATTAGATTAAGGAGAGACCTGATAGAAAAAACTAGAAGAAAAAGAATGCTCGACCTTAGAACGGAGTGTAGATATGGAGCAAGCAAAGAAAAAAGGGAATCCCATTGGGAGAAATCCTTGTAGATTTTCAAAGAAGAAGGTACCGGCGAAGATGAAGAATAATTTCAAAGATTTTTGTCTGAAATACATGTGTTGTAGAACTCGATAGCTATCCGATAAGGTCTCACTCCAAGGAGATGCTCGATAGTGGTTAGACGCACACTCGGCTTAGAGTCATTGTGAGAACCTACCCCATATTGATTTTATTTCAAAGTAAGTATAAAAAAAAAAAACAAAAACAAAATCAAAATCAAAATCGGAGCTCTCTGCACAGATTGATGCGACTGCCCCATGGTGCGACAGTTTTTGCTTACGATCCTAGAAAGACCTCCTCCTGGCATTGACAGGCCACTCGCTTACCTCCTTGCCCCCCCCACCCAAGCCAACAACCTTCATGCCTACTGCCAATTTGGCAGTGGATGCCCTTGCAACATGCAGTAGCAACCGTCAGGGAGTGGATGAGTAATCCATGCGTCAATAAACTCGCTCTCTCTCGTTAGCTGGCGGCCACCTTTACCTTGAGCCTCTCTTCCCATGCATGAACCGTTCACACATGTCTCCACCAATCGCGTCGCGATCAACCAGAGCCGCCAAACACTTACTACAAATGATGGGCTGCTATCATGGGCACATCCTGCATCCCACCGGTGGCCATCCAGCTCACCTACGAAACTCTCTCTCATCTGCTGTCGGCATGCACACATCTGCAGCTTTGTCAACTCACAACAAACACATGCGGACTCTCACCCACCCACTGCAGTTTGCTTGAGCGGCCAAAAAACCTTACTGGTCGACTTCCCTCTCGTTCTCACTCTCACACACTTTTGCGCGCTGCCCCCCTCTCGCAGACCTCCCACAACTTGGCTATAGCCGCCTTGCAGCATGGTAGCACTAGTGACATCGGCCAGTATTCCAACAGTGCCGTTCCCCACCCACCACCCCCGCCACCTCATGTCGCAAAGGAGCGGCACTCTTACTGTATTGGCTACTCAGCCCACTTTTTTCTTTTACACTCTCTGTCTCTCTTACTTTCTCTATCGTTGCTTCTTTCTCCTGCGGTTTTCCAGCCACATACTATTTTATACGGCGCTCATCAGTTGCACAAAGCATGCCATCTCCCTCAAGCCGCCATGCAAGCTTGGAGCCGTAGAAGCATAGCCACACACGCCTATCTATTTCTCTTTCTGCTCTCCCTCTACCGCATTCTCATGCACAACCACCCCCCCCCCCCCCCCCCCCCCCCCCTTCCACAACAACTCTCGCTCGGTCACCCCCCCTCTGTGTACGTAGGTTTTGGCTTGGAAGGTGCTAATGACAGCTGGGATGACCAAACTCTTTGGGCCTGCTTTTGGAATACCTTGAACCTCCCATACCCCAACCTCTTTAGGCCGGCCAGGGATCCACAAGAAGAGTGCAAGGCAGTACAGTTCAGCTTTCTCTCTCTGAAGGAAACTTGCTGACACTGTCACAATCATCGTTGATGAAACAGATTCCCTCATTCAATTGCCTTCTGCTTGCATCGATTTGTTATTCCATGTAACTAGAGGGATGAAATGTAAACCAAACAGATACAATATTTATGGTTTTCTCCTCGTTGGAACGGCGTGTGTACATGATCTCATTAAAGCTCAATATCATAAGCGCGTGTAGGATGCATGAAGCGAGATCTACTCCAAGCAGACTTTCTTCTTTCTCTCATGATCATGTGCTCACTTCAACAACATTTCGCCTGGATGCTATATTGTATTTACTACAACAGGAAGCTGTTGGTTGACCAGGTGTCCACATGGAGGTGGATTTGATGGACTTCACTCTTGCAGCGGACATGGGGCCACATGGGCTTAACTGGAACACGTTTGGCATTCCTTGTACAAGAGGCATTGTGGATATTGAAGGCATTGCTTCATCCGGCTAAGTCTTATCATTTGGGGCTTTACGTATTTGGCATGGCCACATAAATCCGCATGTCGTCTCTCTACAAAGGCATGCTCCTCATGTATCCGAAATACGTTACGTCCCAGTCTCTCCCTCTTTCCCCTCTGAGTACCGCTATTTACAGCGGCATACATTGATGACGTTCTTCAGCGAGCAATGCACTACTTTCTCGCACAACACCCGATGCCATTTATCCTCAGTCATCATCGACAATGATGATGACAATTTTAGTGTGATGTTTCCAGTTTTTTTTTCTTTTTTCATTTAAGTTTTTCACTTTACTTCATTTTCTTTTAGTACCCAAACATTGGTTTAGATCCACAAGGATTGTATCAGCTTGGACTCAGACAAAATTTTGGCATTTTGAAGCCTATTAATATAACATTTGATTTAATTTCTTTCTCTATCTCTCTCTCCACATTGATGATGCATAACCAATTACCCTCTCTCTTACCTACACGCCCACAAGCTTTGTACAAGACGCAATATACTCGTGTAGGTTTACGATCAATGCAATTTGACCATTGAAAAGCCTTCTTGTCAATCATATGTATCTGTTGCTAACAAAAGGTAGGCAAAATCTTTGGTAGATTGCCCCCCATAAGGCAAGAAATCATGTTTCATTTGGTATCGCTTTGCAGATTACAATGAGACTTATCATGTCTCGTCTCGAGGGATACTCGACTTGTTATTCGGCTATCCGTGCTCACCCAGATCTAACAAAAATAATAATAAATAAATCTTATTAGTATGTCGTTGTTGTGATTTTAATTTGGCTTTGCATACTCTCAAGCTATAATATTCAAGATTTCCTAGTGAAAGTAGTCACAAATTGAACACCATTTTCTAGTCCTTGGTAAGTTCTAATTGTTTGTGCTAGTGAGTCTATTATGGTATATCACAACATATTTGCTGACCTTCAAAAATAAAAATAAAAAAAAATTGAAATGAAATAACGATCAAATATGACCATGGTAAGGCTTTACTAAAGCTTTTAAACGTAAAGTTATTATCTTTGATGGACACAAATACTTATTTTCTATTACATTTTGTTACAAATGATAGTCCAAAACTACTTAACATTGTTATATTCCTAACTTTCGAAGGATTGCTTTGATAGAGCTTGCCAAAGTATACACAATTGTCATTATTTATTTCACGATTCAAAAGCTACAAGTAATGACACTGCTAACTTTTCAACCTCAACCATAGACCACCCTCTCGAGCAAGATAAGTTCTTTCCTACTTTTATATGTCAAGGTCTACATTTGTATAGAAAGAACCAAGACTCATGGACTTAGAAGGTACTATCTAACCTAACCTCTTAATAAGCACTTCATTTGTTAAGTATGCTAACTTTCTTGTCTACAACTGCCTAAGCACAAGTTGCTCTACAATAACTTGCACTTCGTTCTTGTATTTTTTGGTTAGTGACACTAGTTGACCTATTTCATTTCATTAGAACTGCAAAAATTCCCTTTCCGTTTAGTTGCCTCACATTTGTCTTAATTGTCTACTAATCCTTTCTATAGTTATCATTGCAAGTTCATGACCAATTATTAACCTCACACTAACACATTTTGAAACTTTTAGCTATACTTTCGTGTAAGTTTGCTAGTTGCAGAACTTGTACCTCTCTCCATGCGCCAACAATGGTATATATATTTTCAAATACAGTATACCCTCCTGGGATTTTCATTGAGATAATTAAGCTATGCAGCTACTCATATGAGTTGCGGTGTTTTGAGTTAGTGAATAAAAATTTGTAAGTACTCTGCTACTCAACTACACTCCAATGTGGTGTCATACAGGTAGTACATGTTTTGTCTTTCTATGTCTTGTCTAGTCCATTGGTCACATGCACACAGATCCGCCGATTTAGGCAGTGTGTAAATGCTCATCTTGGTGTAGATTTGTCGATTTAGGCAACACCAGTTATCTGTGCAGCTCCGTCGATTTAGGCAGCACATTGAAAAATTACAGATTCACAAGGATAAATGCAGATTCGCCGATTTAGGCAGCACGTCTTATTGGTGTAGATTCGCCGATTTAGGCAATACCAATCACAAAATCATGCTGCCGTGGCTGGCCACCACTGTAACTGGTATGATTTGTTACCCGAGTACATAATGAAAGGGATTTGGATTTGGACTTATATTGTGGAATTGGAATTGGATTGGGATTTGGTATCTGATGATTATTTTATCACGGCAGTGTTTATGTAATGAGACTTGATATTATGAGACTGATGATGAGTGTGACCAATGATATCCTGATTCATTAGGGTATGACATATACTGCTTATTCTAGTGGTATGGGACAGTAGAATAGGTAGTATGTGGATGACAGCCGGCATAACCAATGTGTTTAATTTGATGGATTTTTTCTTTTACTATTTGATACAGATTTCTAATCATTGTTTTTAACAAGTATTGTTTGCAGATTTTTATCTTCACAACTGAGGACAGTTGCTTTCCAACGGAGAGGTATGTTATAGAAATGATATTTTATGATTTATTGCAGTTGACAGGTGGAAAAGACTAGACCGAGCTAGCCCTATGCATACGGAAATATATTTCATGTATTATTCAAGTGCTCTTTATGAGCTTCGGCCATTTATGACCGTCCGGCCAGTTTGTACTCATTTTTGGGCATTCAAGAAATCTATAAATAAATACGTGCAAGAGGGAAATGCTCACTCTTGCACGGGGGGAGATTGCACCCAGCGTCGTCTTCTTCTTCTCTCCTCTCTTCTCTCTCATCGTGCGGGTGTAGCACTCCGTTCTAGGAGGTGCACCTGTACGTGCTCTCTCGCTCTATCTCCCTCTTTGTCTCTCTCTGCTTCTGTGCAGCTTGATTATGTGCAAGGATGGTTGCCAGGTATGCAGATTTGTGTGTTTCATCGTCTGTAGTATCTAGTTTTGGTATTTTGCAGGGCTCTCCGCGCTCCAGTCAGTAGCAAAAATGCCTTCGCTTAGACCACAATGATGGCCGGTTATGCCCAACATGGCTATGACAAGGTAGCTATGGGTTTCTTTATCCAAATGCAAAGGAAGACCTTTCTCCAGATGAAATCACCAATGCAAGCACCTTCAGGGATTGTTGGAGAAACACGTTGAGCATGGTAATGGTTATGTTGTGGGAAATGAAGCTCTAGGCCATCTTATCCAGATGAAAAGAGAGGGACTTTCTCCAAATGCAATCACATAAACTTGCACCATGAAGTCCTATGGCCTTACGTTGAAGACCTTCACATGGGTGAAAGAATTCACAATGAGATTTTTAGTTAGGAGTTGTCGAGAGAAACATGTTGCTCATCCCTCATCCCTTGAGATACACTTTGAGCTTGGGCAGGTGTCCTAGTGTGACATAGGCTTAAGGCATAAATGCATGGAGTTCAATTTTGGAGCTAAACGGGAAAGGCCAAGAAAGAAAAGCTTCAACCTGAGCCTCACGCCACCCAAAAATAGAGTGCTTAGCATCACCTGCACGAACACGCGCAAGAGAGAGAGAGAGAGAGAGGGCGCCGTCGACGTCGTCCTGTCTTGGAGCCTGTCAGCTCGCGCTCTTTGCGCTCTGGAGATCTTTCCTGGCGCTGTGTCGCGCTCTGCTGCCGCGCTCTGCAGATTTGCGTCGACTACCCGCTGCACGCCTCAACTGAACCTCAGACAATTATCTTGTAACCTTTTAAGAATTCTTTTAATCCATCTTTAAAAGCCCCCCCCCCGCCTCCCCCCCCCCCCCCAACCCCACAGAAACTTGACAAACCTACATATGTGAAATAGGTTTTCTCATCTTCAAATATAAAATTTAGAGGTAAATTTCAAAATTTATGGGTGGGATTACACTAAACTTAGGTTTTTTTCGAGCATAAGTTCGGGAAAAATGATTTTCACAAACATTTAAAAATCCCTCCAAGACAAATATGAACCGAAAATTTTACAATACTAGCCGATGTTAGGGCAAAATTAAACTATTTCCATGTATTTTAATCAGAATTTTCTCCTTCTTGCCCTCCCGTCCCCAAATTCTTTTCTTTAATTCTTTTAAACTCCAAACACCCCCCCCCCCCCTCCCCAAATTCTCTTCTTTTAATAAATCTTTAATTCTTTTACTGCGCCTAGCATACCTTGTGTAGAGCAAAAACCATAACTTTCATCATTCAAAAGAGTGTACATTTGGGAGGACGCATTGCACAATGGTGGCCAGCAAGTGGCAACCATAGCTTGAGCCTTCATGTCTGCGAATGGAGCTGAAAAGTGCCCAATAGCGGTACATTTCCGGAGCAAAAGGGGGGGGGGGGGGGGGGGCTAGAAAAATACATTTTTCCTAGCCGAACAAAATAAGGGGAAACTTCAAATTCTCCTAGTTTTTAGGTCAAAATTTGAAGCTTTGTCGATAATCTATCCATTTCTAGGGATATTCTTTTGACTCTAGCACATAACATGAGGGCCTACACTTTGGCATACATGACTCAAACTCGGTTTTGAGAAGCTGATGTGTGTGTGTGTGTGTGTGTGTGTGTGTGTGTGTGTGTGTGAGAGAGAGAGAGAGAGAGTCACGTGTGTGTGTGTGTGTGTGTGTGTGTGTGTGTGTGTGTGTGTGTGTGTGTGTGTGTGTGTGTGTGTGTGAGAGAGAGAGAGAGAGAGAGAGAGAGAGAGAGAAACTTTGGTGTGTGTGTGTGTGTGTGTGTGTGTGAGAGAGAGAGAGAGAGAGAGAGAGAGAGAGAGAAACTTTGGTCCCCATAAATGAACAATTCCTTCCCCATGTCGGGATATATCAAATCTGTTAAAGATGTTAATGGCTTTGTGTTAAAGATGCTAATGTTTTGATTGTAAAGATGCTAATATTCTAAATCCGTACTATTCTTTTCATTGTTCTTTGGTTGCTAGTTCAAAATGTCTCTTGAAAGTCACTTGTCCACTGGGCTTCAAAATGATGGAGAACGAGCTTTCTTTTTATGAACATTTTCTCGTGAGGTACAAGAAGATCTAGCATCACAATATTGCCAAGATCTTTTGCAACGCTCGGAGATAAAAGTGTTATGGCCAGAAATAAAATATAACTTATTTTCTAACGGAAAAAAAGTTTGGAATATACAAAAGATTTTTCTTGACGATTTGGTTGATTGGGATGGAAATTTAAACTTAGTGTTGGCAAAAGAAAAGTTAAGCCTAATCAAATATTACAAAGTGACCCACTATGGAGGTGGAAACATGCCTTTGTCATTGATGCACTATAGAATGAGTATGATAATCCGTCTCATTCCGGCAAAACGACTTTGTACTTATGAAAAGCCTTGGTAGATTCAAAATAAGTTACATAGAAGAATGCTTTTATGAGATCATTTACTTCTTGTGAAGTTAAAGTAATTTATGTATTTTCATGTTTGTTTATTTCTCATAGCATTGAAGTGCTTAACTTTGTAATGGAGAGAGAATTTGTGTTTGGTGAATGGGCTAGTACCTCTTGAAAAGCATAGTTTATTTCTCTTAGAGCATGTTGTGTCGTAGCTTAATGAATATTACAAACATGGCTAGTTATTTTTCTTTGAAAGTTATGGAGAGAACACATTTTTGGAAGTGTGATTGCAATTATCTTTGCAAGCATTCCAACAATGGTTGGTGCCTTGTAACCAAGCGTACCTTTTATCACCACAAACAACAAGATGTTCTAGGAAATCTCCATCCTTCCATTAGCAAAAAACAAAAAATGGATTCAGAACAAAGACTAGATCTTGCCAATGACCTGAGTGATAGTAGAGCAATTAACCATCTAGCCAAACACATTGATGGACCCCATAATGCAACACCTACCCAAGCCATGGGACAAGGCAAGAAGCCCAACAATTCTCAAAGAAATACATGGTGCACATGTAACATGTATTGTGCAGGTGGTAGACAAGTTCATGCATCAACCTAATATCGCCATCAAGCTTTGGCACATAACTTTGAAAGCTTCAAAAATAGTTTTGGTTTATCTTCTCCACTAGATTTAGAAGGAAACATGGAAGAGAATGATGAACATCAGGCTCAAGTCTCGGAGTTTGATGGTGATGGCAATGACATCATTGATGAGCCAATGTCTATTAGTGAGAATGAAGAAAATCAATCTTCTCCTCTATACTTGGAGCTAGTTGAGAGGATACTAGAGCTTCAAAATTTATGGGATGAACATAAACTACCAATAGGTGTACAAGATAGAATGCTTCACATCCTATTTGGAGACTTGGGGGGGGCCTAGAGTGATTAAAAATGCTTCCAAGAGAAGCATGGCTAGGCTATTAGTTCAACTTCCTCCTACATGGGAAGGTGACCTTGGAGGGATTCAAATTCCGACTTGTTGGGATCAATTGCAAACCATGCTTAAAGGTCTTGGCATGGTTTCTTCCTTGCACTATCGCATCTGCACAGGTAGTGATGTAGCCAAGCATCCACCCAAGCTTCTTCAACCAAGCAATGAGGACAACTTTACAGGAGAGGTTCTTAAGTGCACATGTGAAGGTGGATCATTATCATCAAGGCTTAAACGTGATTGCGTGGAATGCAGCGAGAAGTGTCCATTTTGTGCCAAAGCAAGGAAATCAATGCTTTCCTTTGACTACATTCCCATTGGGCCTCAACTAAAGCTATTGACAAAGAGTAGCACTTATTGCCACGAGCTACTATGTTTATGGAGGCACAAAGAAAAATGGCTCAATGGAGATGCAATTAGCAACCAAAGAAGCATTGTTGATTTTTGGGATGGACAAAAATTCCAAGAAGTCAAGGACTTTTGGGATCCATCGACATCTTATGAGCTACCGGTTGTCTACTCTAATCCTCTTTGCAAGAAGTCTTACACTACTTTTCCTACCAGTAGACGTTATAAAGCTCTTCAAAATGTTGTGGGAGAAGAGTACAACTTTGTCTGCATCGAGTGTAAAGAGGACATTGTGTGTAAAAGGTGCCTACAAAAGGTACATAGAAGCATCACATTGCTTTTTTTTTTTTTTTAAGATCTCATGATTTCAAACCAAACTTATTTTTTGGGTGGCCATGTGAATAGGGTGATCCTCGAAATGTAGCATTGTTGCTACATTGGGATGGATTTCAGACATCACAGACAACCCAAAAGAGTTGTGGGGTAGTAGAGGTCATGGTGTTGAATCCAGGAATCAAGTCTTCCATTGATATCTTGCCAGTTTTGTTTATCCCTCAAAGTTGCAAGAAAATTATGAAGGTTTCTGGTGAAGTTTTTGGGGCATTTTTGGAACCTTTGCTAGATGAGCTGGAAAGCCTATATCTAAATGGTGTGGAGGTGTTGTATGACTATCCCATAGAGAAGATCTTTGGTGCCAATCAACAAGGTCTTTCAAAGCTATGTACGCTATGCGCTATGGTCATGATGGTTACAGGCGACCATCCGGCACAGTGCAAAATAGGCCTCTTCAAGAATGGAGGACAAGAGTTTTGCAGGCGTGATAAACCTCAAGCTACTCTAGCACGGCCTGATATAGGATTAAAAGAGGGGCGATACGTCTATAATGAAAATTGCTGACAAGCTAGATATCCACCTTCAAAGAGGACCATTGAGGAGATGACAAAAGCTCTTGATGAGGCTAAACGGTGTTGCACAGACAAAGGAAAAGGAAGCATCATGGAAAGAAGCTGGTCTCTCAGGAGAGTCCATACTCTGGAGATTATATGATCTATATGGATTTGATCTCTCTCTAGATTTAGTCTACGACCCAATGCATATCATTGAATGTATTCAAGAAATATATCTCACATTTATTTGAAAGTGTTGAGGCTCCTTTGAAGAAAGAAATTGATGTTGCTGTGTGTGTTGTTAAAAAGGCAGCACCTACCTCCATTCGATATGGACGTTGGCCTAACTCCCCAAGCATCTACTTTGCAAGCTTCAAGGCAAAGGAGAACCAAAAGTTCATCCAGTGGTGTCTACCATATGTTTTGAGAGTTGTTAGTGGCATTCCTCCTGAAATGCATGTTTTGGGATTTTTGATGATTGACCTTGCACACAGCTTCTACAACCATATTAGAGATCATGGATGGTCTGTGAAAGACATAGAAGTTGTGAAGACATTGCTACAATCATGGAGAGTTCGAAATGAAGAAATATTTGGTGCGAACTCATCACCTCTAGAACATGTAGCTGGTATGTATATCTTGATTAGTTAACAATAAGTTTGATATATTTGTTCAGGAGAATAATCTCTTGATAACTTGTTTATAGGTAATGGTGAGATGCTTGATGATGTCTTGCGCCATGGGTTGCATGACCGCTTTTGGTGTTACATATTTGAGCATCTTGTAAAAGCATACAGCTCCATCAAAACAAATAACATGGAGGATGAAGCTTCATTTGCAAAGTTCTATTTGAGAAGGTTCTTCACAAGAGCTTTTCAGGCTATCCGTGGTGATAGTGACAATCTCTTACCTTCTGAAAGGTTTTTGAAGGACCTACATTGTGCATTTATTCTTTCTCAAAGCAGCTCGCTATTAGCAGATGCTCCATCACATGATTGCTCTCCGTCACATATGGATGGGCTATTGGTTGTGTCTTCAATTGAAAAGGCTAAATCTATGTGGAGTGATCTATTAAAATATGGAAGCAATTCACTATGCACTAGAAATATTCTTCTCAAGGGGATTGCAATATCAAAGAAGAGATGCACTTATAGAGATCCTACTAGTGAAGAGAAAACTTATCTAAAGAAGTTCTGGAACATTCCAGAGCAGTACTTCCAATGTTTGGAAGTAAAGACATACCAACAGGTCCTCTTTAAAGGGGATATATTTAATGTGGGTGCCAATGTCATAGTGAAAGTGGATACCGATGATGCAATGGTGGAACACAGAGGTCACTGGAAGGCTTGTATAACATCCTTGTTCTCAACACAGTTTAATGGAAAGTGTATGCTTTTCTTTGGTGGATGATATTACAAGTAATGCATTGTGGGAAACGAGGACTCAGAACAATTGTTAATGGATCCAGTTACTCAAATGAGTGTGCTTGAGAAGGCCCCTTTGCCTTCCACATGGAATTGTGTTCGGCCCATCTACTCTATACTTCACAAATTTATTACATTGCCAATACCAAGGAGGCAGAGGCTCATTGCTTATGAGGTGAAGGATTTGAGGCAGCGTGATAGCTTGTTAATGGAAGGAGGTTGTGGAAATGTTCCATTATGGGTGGAGGTCCATGATATAGTTCAAGTGTGCTTGAATAGCGAGAATGCAATACAGATTCAACATGCTGTTGTTAGAGAGACTGATTACGAAAGGAAAAGGGCAAAGCTTGCTTTATTGGAGCATGATGCATATCAACAAAACACTTATAAAGTTTGCAGAGAGGAGCATCAATGGAGAAGTTGGGATACATGTTCCATTCAAATTAAAGATTGGACAGTCACAAAACAAAAAAAGGTTATAAAGCCTAGACAGGCGGCTAGATGGATACCTATTGTTTGGCATTCTCCATAGACATATAATTGTGGTAGCCCCTTTTATTCAATCACTACTAGTAATCTTGTGGAAATATTTTAGAAAGACTATTGCTTCATGGATGACAATTGTTGTATTCATTGTTATGGTGTTCTTTACATATCTTTTGTATAACTTCACTCATATGGTATGCAAGCATGGCTAGTACATTTGTGGAAGTAGTTTAGAATGCTAGTATACTTGTGGAAGTAGTTTAGAATGACTATTATTTCATGGATGACAATTTTTGTATTCATTGTTATGCAAGTAGTATACCTATGGAAGTAGTTTAGAATGACTATTGCTTTATGGATGACAATTGCTAGCTTCATTGTTACGATGTTCTTTGCATATCTTTCTTAGAACCTCATCATAGAGTATGCTAGAACTTCTGGGAGACCTGCTTTATGTATGGAGATTATTGTACTTATTGTTAGTATGCAAGCATGGCTAGTATACTTGTAGAAGTATTTTAAAATGCATATTATTTTATACATGACAATTGTTGTATTCATTGTCACAGTTTTCTTTACATGTCTTTCTAAAACATTACTCATAAAGTAATGACAAGTGTGTGTATAATTTTTGAGATAAACTTTGTTACTTAAATGTCTTGCTGCTCATGTGTGTGTTCAATGCTTTGTCTTTTCAGATATGAGTTATCCACAGTCCTTTGTGGAGCAACTACTGTCTTTCTCTAATGAAGAGGCCCTCAAATTTTTAGATTCTTGGAGGGCCAGTCATCTTGGAAATAAGAGAGTTGTTTCTTCTCCATCTAGCATCTCTATAGGTGTCGACACTACTAGCAAGGAGAAATATGACCCAATCATATATGAACAGGTGTTTAGGCCTCCACCTCCTAAGCTTAGAGAACCCAATAAACTCTATGGTAGGGATTTCCTCTTAGAAGAGGGTAATAACCAACATATAGTTCTTTATTCAAACTATGGGTTTGTTAGAGGATGGTTTGCCAAACACAAGCCATTTGGAGACCTTAGAAATAACATGGAGAGAAAGAATATCGTGTTGGATGTAATAAGAAAAAATAAAGGTGAGCTTAAGCCTGTAATAGTAGCTGGACAAAATTATCATTGGAAAGAAGAGGACGTTTATACATGGGCCATCAAGTCTCTTGTAGCAAAATGAAAATGGAGAAAAAAGAAACCAAACAACGAATTATCTTCTAGCACCCCAATGGTATGTGCCATTTTGTAGGATTTTCTCTAAGTAATAAACTTCTATTATGTCAAAGTATAATCGAAATGTTTTCATGAGATTAGATAGAAAAAGAAAAAGATGATGATGATGATAACCAAGAATTTCATGAGAATGAAATGATGATGATAACCAAGAATTCATGAGAATGATGGAGGAGAAAGTGAACTACAAGGAGAAAGTGACGATGATGATAACCAAGAATTTCATGAGAGTGATGGAGGAGAAAGTGAGCTAGGAGAATATGGTTCACTCACAAAACTTGTGAGTAATCCTCTAAGGTATTGGAAATTTATATGAAAACTAATGATGAAGAAAGTAATGCTTTTGTTGTTATTGAATAGCTAAAGGATGCTTGTGCACAAGAAACCACTTGTATATCTATTCAAGAAGAAGAAGAGCAACCACAAGCTACTCATGTAAGCACTTCTATCTTAAAATAACAATAATGTATGACCTATCATGATAAAATTTGTTATTATGTGTTTAGAGAGAGACGGAAGCATACATTCTTAAGATGCCATGGGAAAATCATGATTTACAAAGTGATGCTTATGAGGTATGTGTGGTTTACTCCTCTCTCTCTCTCTCTCTCTCTCTCTCTCTCTCTCTCTCTCTCTCACACACACACACACAAGCGTGTGCGCGCGCGCGCACACACACACACACACACACACACACACAAAGATATCAATTGAAATAATTGAGGTAAATTTAGCTAGTTTTGTGTGCATGTGTGTATGTGTGTGTGAGATATCCAAATTCGATTGCTTAATGCGCAAGCATATAGTTTGTCCAATGCTATCCAGAAAAGGATATCGAAGTAAACAATAAATTAGATGAGTGTGAAGACCATATCACAAAACTGGTACAATTCTAATTCATGTATTTTTTTCACTCTAAAACTTTTTGTTGATTGCACTCTTTTCTTGAATAATTTGTGAAGGAAAAAATCAATGGAAGGACACAAATTATAAGTGGTACAAACAAAGAACAGAAAAGAAAAAGCACACGAAAGCGCAAGGTACTATTTGAAGATGCTTCACATGGAATATTTATTTAATGAAATACTTACCCTACTTAATTTTAATGTTATAAAAAAGCCATGTTTTCCCACTTCTATAGGCTACTTCTAAGATTGAAGAGCTACTAAAGGAGAAAGATCAAGCTTCAAAGTTTTTGAATCTTAAAAAGAAAAAGGTTTTTTTCTTCACAAGAATAAGATTCTTTAAATATTTTTGCATGTGGCTACAAAATAAAAGAGTGGACTTTAATTGTTTTAGGAGCAAAAAGCTGATGGGGGATGTTCAATGAATCAAAATCAATGTGTGTTGGAATTTCAGGTATGCAATAAAAGCTAAAAACATTGCCTTACTTATGTTCACAAAAATAATACGTCACTTTTTAAACCATGCATCTGCTTCTGCTAGGTGAGAAATAGGGTGCATAGGAGGTATGCCAGCTTATTCTCCCCATGTGGCAGAAGCAAGAAGGGAGGTTTTCACGAGGATAGAGAGACCCTGGTTACTCCGTTGTGGGCCCTCGCCTCCTCACAACAAACAGTGAGACAAAGAGACACAGAAGGTCGAGCAGGAGAGAAGGCAGCATGCTCTCTTAGGCCTCCTCACAACAAACAGTGAGACAAAGAGACACTGAAGGTCGAGAAGGAGAGAAGGCAACATGCTCTTCTAAGAGAGCATGCTGCAAAACATCCGAGGCTATAGCACATAGATGAGGAGCTACGCACATAGATGAGCCACGAAAGCATGCATGGAGATCTTGCAGTTAATTCGGCCTAGCATCAACACAGTGCGTCCATGGTTCGCAAGACTGGCATGTTCTGCCATAGCTACCTGATAATCATGTAAAAAAAAAGAGGCAGATCATTTATTTTGAATGATGTTCGATTCCCTGTGTATCGAGCTTTCTTGCTTGCAAAAGAGTGTGTAGAGAAGTAAAGAAAGCTTCCTTTGGTAACACACCTAGAAAGAGAGGTAGATAGATAATCCAAAAGCTCATGGTCAAACATATAGTGTCATTGGTATAGAGAAGAAGCTCGCATGCCCATTATTTTGCTTGAGATCGATTCCTAGGCTAGGACTCCTCCTGCAAAGAACATCTCTGTTATAGGAGGGAAGAAACGTAGTGGTGAAATGCTTTCTAGAACTTCACAAGAATATCCTCTTTCCCAGGAGGGAAGAAACAAGAGAGGACTTCGCGATGAAATGCTTGTGGTTTAGTGTATTTTCAACTGGCTGGAATTGCAATAATCCCATCTACATTTCGAGCTTGACTTGAAGAAAACCAGAAAAATTCTACAAGTTGTTCGAGCTCGTCGCCTTGCTTGCTTCTTGTTCAAGCTGGAGAGAGTGAGAGCCTTTCAGCTTTCTTGCTTATGTCCAAGAGCAAGTTCGCGAGAGAGAGAGAGAGAGAGAGAGAGAGAGAGAGAGAGAGAGAGAGAGAGAGAGAGAGTGTTTGTGATGTCCATAGCATAGCCTTCAGGCATCAACATAAATATCAATACCAGGGAAGTGACTCGGATGAGGCATGGAAACTCACTAGAGTGTCAATCCTAATGAAGTGAACTCGAATAGATGCAACTACTAACTCATATTCTTCGGTTAAAGAAAAGTTTTTGGCAAGCCCCCGACTTGGGCTCACTTCTCGGTATCTCTAAAGAGAGTATGAACTATGTATTTGAAACGATAAATGTCCCCCATGGCAATCGAAAACCGACAATTGGTACATGGTGCATCTTGCTCCTCGCTCTGCATAAAGATACACAAACTTGAATCTACCAATGGCCTATATAAGGTGGTGTACGTTTTCTTCAAGGTTGAAATTCTATTCCTACTGTGATGGCAGCATCAACAGCTTTCCTCACCACTTCATTTCACCAATCTATATGTCGATGCAAGGAGCTGGAATTGCCAGAAAAGCATTCAGAATTTGCAAGCTTGCAAAGAAGACACAGATGTCGATACCACCTCGCTCCCTGCTTGGGTAAACATAGACAATCCCATCACTGTAAATAGTCGATGGGCGTACCGCTGCAGGCCTTCCCATGCCCACATCAACATCATACACAGGGAACTTTGAGCCATGAATAAGGAAGAGAAACTTGGTGCTTCCTTTCATGGCTTCATCCAATACAGCTTGAAACTCCTCTTCTCCATGAGAAAAGCCTGATCTTCCAACACCTTCAAACTTTCATTCATTCTTGTCGCAACCGTACCAATGCCTTCTTTTGACAAATCTGCCACTGTTGCATAAACATACACAGGCTCCACCGCATTTCCAAGTATGCCTTTGTCAACGAAGGTCTCAATCTTTGTCTCACATCTCCTGCAAATTGTATGCACATCTAGCAAGATAACCAAAGAGAAACATCGTCAGTGTAAAGCAAGAAACACCATATCTCACATACATACGCCGTAAACAGTTTGCACACTTATTAAAAATTAGCACATGCATAAACAAAAAGAAAAAAACTTATCATCTGTAGCTAAATGTCTATTACGATGCTTTGCAGAAAACTACCTTCTGATCAGGTTACAAATCTTGCGCTGCAGTGATTCTTTTCCAGACGCATGCCATAACTGCTTGAAATGAGCTGATTGACTTATTTCCGGACTCTTCGATGGCAGTCTCCTTAAGCTGGTGGACTACATTGCTGCTAAAGTGCATGACCCTGTGATAACCTTTCGCTGGACCATGCGTTGGAAGAACAATGTTCATCGGAGGATTGTCGACCTTTGGGACCTCTGAACTGTTGAGCCAGCACTCGTGTTTCAGTAGCGCTCGCACGAGGAGAGGAGGAGTGGGCACGCCCTGGCCTCTGCAACATTGTCCCCAAGAATTCAGAAAATACCAAAGAGAATGACCATCAAACACCACGTGGCTTGCCGCAAAACCGATTGCTACACCGCCTCCATCTCGAAAGTGGGTCACCTGTTGACACACAGAAAAGGCGTGACATAGGACCCCTTGCTTTGCACTCCACATCGCATTTTGATAAACCATTACACAGCATTCAAATTCTACCTGGTTAGAAAGCAAGGATGTCCCCCGGATGTCCTACCACATGAAAGAATGGGAAAACCTTCTTTTCAAGCTCGCAGAAATCAGAATCTGCAATGGCCTCCACAAACTCGACGCCAGCATCATTGCAATCGATGGTGAGCTATCCAGGGGTAGGGTCCTCAAAAAGGCGGCCAGCGACCGGATAAAAATCGACGAGAGCAGTGGAAAGGCCATGCTTCAAGGCGGGAATGCTGAAGCTGGGATTCTCGTCCCCAGGTGAAGAGTAGAAAAGAACGTCTCTGATGTAGCCGAAGGATTTGAAGATGATGTCTGCAGATGGAAGGTAAAGGTGGAGGCCTTGGGTGGGATGCGAAGGTTTAACATAGGAGATGTCGAGGATTTGTACAGACCCAGAAGCAGAAGCTCCTGGAGACGAAGAAGGCGCAGACATGGGCACGCAGTAACGTTCACGTGTGCCAACTGGAAAATGAATGGAGACCAGTGCTCGATGGCACGGCCCTGGTTCACACGCGATCTAGGGCCCAAAATTGGGGGGGCGAGGCGGCTTTAATCTCAGCCGTCGGATCATGCAGTAAATTGGGGGTGGGGACTAGGGCCGGATAAACTGGTGAACTAAAGGCGGATAAACTAGGGTGTGATCATGTGCCTTGCCAACATGGACAACGACGCGCACTAGCATGGTGGTAGGGTATTCGTGTGCCAATCGAGATGTTCCAAGTTCGGCCCACACCCTGCGAGGCGGGTGAACTAGGAGTGAACTCGGGGCGCCATTTTTGCTCCAAGTTCACCCTTAGTTCACCCCCTAGTTCAATCCTAGTTCACCAAGTCGACGAACGACTGAGATTGCATTGCGATTTCCGATTCTCTTTCCCACCATAGATCCCCCCTCCGTGCCATATAGTGTTGCCCGGGAAAAGATAGGTTCGCTTTATCCAAAGCCAGTTCAAAATGAAAAATGGCCGGTTCAAATTTGGGAAAGAAGGTTCTTAGTCCGGTTCAAATTATGGAATTTTTAGTTATAATATGGAATTTTTAGTGTGATTATCCCTCTAAAATTTAGAGTTAACCTGCTTATATGTATGTGAAAAGGTTTCTAAACCGGGTCCACAAAAAACGTTTCGCGAGCCCTAATGGAGACATGGTGCTATATGCAGTTTTTTATTGCAAGGACCCACTCAAGGTCCACCAAGAATCGAAGTCTTTAATCTTGATGTCCAAGCAAGGTTTAAGCCAACGGCCTAGCCTCATGACTATTTGCCTTACGATAGTGACAAGCCTATTTGATGGCATCAATGATGCGCAAGTCGAGCGGGGAGCGAGGGCATCTCGGTCGGATGCATGGTGAATCGCATGGCGGCGTGGGGGGCGGGGTTGTCCGTTGCAAGACGTAAACCCGGGTGCGTCGGGTTGCAGCATGCCGACGTGGCGGGGTGACGAGGCAGGCTACCATGGACGGAGTGGGGGATGACCACGTGCCACGTGTTCGGGCATCATTATGGCAGGGAGGGGACGACTAGTACCTCCTCGAGGCTAGTACCTCGTACCCTCGGGACTGAGGCCGGTAGCGTTCAATGCCCACTCACCGCCTCGCTCTCTCTGAGGCTCTCTAAGGCACTCAAAGGCTCTTCTTGTGGCCAGAGGGGCTACCCTGCTCCGAGTATCGTTGCAAGCAGGACGCGAGGCGGGGCCAGGGGGTGTGAGGCAGGCACCGAAGGCTGAGTTCCATTGCTCATTGCGGGTGGAAAAACGACAAGGAAGGCAAAGGGTGGCGGCATGCGGGGTGCTTGAGTCTACGCCCCCGGCTTAAGACTGCAAAAGGGAGAACCTGCAGTGGGAGAAGCGAAGCCCGATCGCAAGTAAGTAACGGGGAAAGGGTTCCCTCACTATGTTTGGCATGGGGTTGCTATTACGGCTTGCTTTTTGACATGGGCTCCCTTTTTGCAGGTGACGATCCAGGAGGAGGAGGACCTTTCATCACAGGGAGGGGAAGCAAGCATGCCAGATAGTGAATAGGTAAGGGTTTAGGGTGTTGCTCAATTAACCTGAATTTAGGGCACTAGGCGGGCATGTGATTCCCACCCTTACACAAACCATGTTGCAGGTCACAACAGAGGTGGTGGTGTTTGAGGAAAGGGAGGAGGATGATCCCCCTCCCACTCCTCCTATGAAAAAGAACCCAAGTAAGCTCCCTGTCAAGGGGGGTAAGGGCATGAAGCAACCTCCTGCACAACAAAGCAACACGCGAGCTCAAAGCTTGGCACAATCCAAAAAAGGATCAAAATTTTGTGAGGATAGGCATGTGATGGCAAACCCTGATGCTGGAGATGATATCAAAGCCACTCTTCGCCAAAATCAAGTATGTTCGAATTTAAACTTGCACAAAGGCATGGCCATGGGAGTGCTCGCTGAAATTTGTTTCTGATTATTGTAGGGTGATGAGAAGGAGAAGAAACATAGGTCCAAATATTGCACGAGGCCACTACCAAGAAAATATAGGTATGTCCGGGTTTACGCCTATTCATGGCCATTGGGGTGTTCTCTAACTGTTTCTCTTTATGCAGTGGGTTGAGAAGGGCAAGAAGACAACCATACCTTTGGACGGGGATGGGTCTCAAATGCCGCGTGAGGATCTCGTTTTTGTGGAGTTGGAGACAAAGGGAGGGGTGCAATTATGTTCACCTTCTCCAACTAGGGCTCGCTTGGGTTCACATGTTGGGTCCATGTTTGCACGTCGGGCTTGCCCAGGTTTTCATGCCATGCCGAGATTGGATGGGTTTATTTGTCAAGTCCGTGGTGCTAAAATGTTGCATTTCATGGCTTCTCTTTATAAGGTGGGTTGATCCCAAGGTTTTGTTTGTGCCCAGCTCCTTTGGGCAGATGTTGTTCATTCTGTGGAAGAGTAGTTTCAAAGCAACCTTTAAAGCTACATCACATGTGCATAACATGAACCACACAAGTAAGCCAACACCATGCTGATTTGGTACCACTACTGCATACAGGGGCATGCCAAATACATTTGTCTTGAAGGTTGAGTCTATTGCCCAAGAACTATTGCTTGAGAAATGCATACACATGCGAAGCATCCAATCGTCTTGGGATAACTAGAATGAAGCATCAGTTTGTCTCCTCAAGTGCATCGTGGTTATAAGGATGACAGTGTAGCACCTTGTCCTGGTCTTTCAACTTAAGAGCCTCCCTATACATTGATGACCAATCGTCACTTCCAAGCCTTCCTACAACAATGAATATGGTTAACATAGGTAAGTATAAACCCAAGCAGGAAACATATAAGCTCGGTCAAGTGTAAACCCAATTGTATTTCAGTTCACAAAAAGTAAAACTAGAGAAAGGTCACTATCTTTGACTCGCAATTTGTAGGACATCATCTGGATTTACTTTGGAACCATGAAGAATCTATAGGATACTTCCTCTACAAGAGATGCCATGTTGATATGGACAGCTTCTTTAGATACACTCATCCTTGCAACATGGTGACATGTACCGACGTCAAACAAAGCCTCCACGCATTGCTTCTTCACCATAGGATGCACAGGAAGGAGATATAGGTCCTCCATGACCTTGGAACATGCCCTTTGTGACCTCCAAAGATCCATATGGTGACCTTCTTTGTGTCATCTCTTGGAAAAACCACAGAAACCATGAAGGGGCATTGACACTTCTTGGATGTGTAGATTATTCAAAGATCTTTCCCATTTCTTAGCGTGTCACCCCATCGATGGCACACAAATTTCCATTCTGTTTGAACTACCCAATTTACTCCAAGCAATCTAGCTTTGTGGTTGACAACTACACTATCTAATGTTTTTTGAACATCAGCAAAGCTCACTGTGTGCTGCTCAATACACACTTCACTCTTGCACTCTCACCCCTGTCATGTAAACGCAAGCATTGTCACATCTTGCATCTTCCTATGTTCATCCTCCAAAGCTGAAACTATAGCACAAGAGCAAAGGTCAAGGACGTCCTTTGCAAATTCAAGTGAAATACCATGCATCCTAATATTGGTGCACCATGTTTTTGTGATTGTTGTCCTCGTTGCGGTCCAATTAAGATGTTCACTTGTGTGGCATGAAAACACAATCCTTTCCCAATCTTCTATGCATGGAATCCTCTTTCCAATGCTATTGACAAGATACATATCACCATCTTCATCGGTGACCGCATGTAATGATGCTTGGATTCTTCCCCATTTTCTCAAGTCGAAGTGGCCCCATTTGTCCACTGCTTTGAGAGAATATATGGTTGGTCCTTGCCCTTTTTGAATGGAAGCAATCATCAAGCTGTATGCTTGTCTATCAAAGGAAAAATACCGATTAGATGTAAATGCAAAAGCATCTATGCATGGTTGTTGAGATATTTACAAAAAAAAGTTGTATTTTGTGGCTATCACTAGAGTCTCCCCCATCCATATCCTTATTAGAGGTGCTATAAATTTGATAATGATATCAAGAGGACCTTGTAGCCCAAGCATCTCCATTGAAGAGTCTCTCCACTATGGTTGTTGCTCAACTGCTAGGATTTCATTCAAACCCCAATGACAAGCCATCCCTTCCATTGTCGCCCTTATTCCCTGTCTTGCTCGGGTTTACAAAGACTTTTCCACCTCTCCCTAACTATCCAATCATGAAGCCATGGCAAGAAGATCCTCTTCCCTATTGATAACCCACCATTTCTACCAATTTTGCATTGCAATACCCTAACTTGCCCGGGTTTACAATGAAAGAGATCAACTATGGGTCATTGTGGAGAGATGTCAGTTCTTGACGACGAATGCAGCTTGGCAATCTAGAGCAGGGAAAAAGGCTCAAAAGTGGCAAGATCTTTTAGAAGAGGAGGGGGAGAGGAGATCTACATCGACACAAGGCCATGGCGAGCTGCAACATCACTTGCTCTACCTGCTTGTGCTTGTGCCATTTGGAAGAGGGGGAGAGAAGGTTTGCAAGAGCCCACAATTTCCATTTCCAAGAAGCATGGAGGTGCAGATGCAGCTTTGCCTAGCAATCTGAGGCTTGGAAATGGCAGTCCCTTGAGGATATTCCTGTGTGTCCCTGTGGAGCATGCATGGAGAACCTTCGTAGTACCAAGGCGTAATTAACTCCGCAACCCCCAATCATACATTTTTGAAATTGCATGATGTGGCACCCAGCCCCGACATCATCCCCCACTTCTTCCATCCCTACCATCATCCCCCACCCCATACACAGTGGCATGCCTTGTCACCCCACCACGTCGGCACTCTGTAGCCCCCCAACACATCAAGATTTACGTCTTGTAGAAGGCAACCCCACCCCCTGCATTACCATGCGATTTGCCACGCGTCCGGGCAAGATGCCCTTGCTCCCCGCACCCAACTTGCACATCGTTGATTCCATCAAATAGGCTTGTCACTATCCTGAGGCAAATAGTCCTGAGGACAACCTATTGAGAAAACAAAGCCAGACAAACAGTGATTATATATTATAGACCAAACATTGATTATTGATTACTTTAGTCTTCAGCTTATTAATTCATACGCTAAACTTGATCAAGTCTATTCTTCTCATGTTTTTGATTGGTTGTTGCATAACTTGATGTTCAACTATGGCATGCTTCTCCTTTTTCACACTATATCCGGTTGTGCTACTCTTATTCTCAAGGTAATTTTCAAACATTGAAACCTCGTGGGTTTGCAATTCGTTAAGGTTGAAGAATGATATCTCTGTTCACACTTTGTGGTATGTGACTAGTACTCATAGGAAAAAGTATCATTCAAAAAGTTATTGCTATGTTTGGTAAGCAAGACATTTCTTTTGCTAAACATATATCACAAGAATTGTTTAGCAAGATTGCTTTTTTGGAAGATAAAAGCAATAAATTTGGAAAAAAACTCGTGGCTAGCTTCAAAGCAAAGGATGTTTTATTTAACTTTGCAACAACTTTTGGAGTCAGGTTTCTCTTCAAAAAAACAAAAAACGAAGGAATGATTGTATTTCCTATTTCGGTGTTGGAAGAAGCTTTCTTGTTGATGCAGTTTTCAAAGCTACTACATAGAGGTGTAAAACATTGTATTGATTTTATGTGGACACATTGTGGTCATAGGTTATGGAAAATACATATTATTATTTGGTCCACTACAAGTTTTTTTGTAGATTTTTAATTTCAGTTGTCACAAATATTGTGCCTATGCCAATTGTGGAAGAGAAGAACATTGGTAAAGAATTATCTCCACATCATACAAAGGATTTTGAACAGGTTGTAGATGGTGGGAACATGCCTTAGTTGGGCGCCAATAAAATTACTAGGATTTGGCAGATATTGGCGAATAGATTTACCATCATAATTGTACAGTGTATAGTTAGTCAAAACCCAATCGAGGTACCCATAAATAGGACAAATTACTTCATTTGTGAGTTTGTGATCTTGAAGTCTAGAGGCTACTTCTTTGTAATCACTAAGCATTTTCTCTAAGCATCATTGAGCTTTCTGGTAGCTTTATCTAGTGCCAATTGAACAATTTCCAGTATCTGAATACATATCAATTCCAATCTTTTGTTCTCTTATTTCAATTTTAGTCTTTGTTAGGTTTGTGTGCTATCTGAAGACTGAACCTAGTTTCACATATGATCTGACTTAAGTAACTCCAAGTCTCTAACCTGGAATAATTGTCAGGAGTGAGAAACTCATTCCATTTTGTCAATCACGATGGTGAGATATATATTCTGATAGGGAACCTATCTCCTTATTGGGGTTTGGAGTTAGCTGAAGTCAACAATGCCGCCGAGAAGATCAAGAAGAGAAAGGTGCTTGACCATTGTGTTCATGGAGGAGCAGGATCATGTCAACACAATGGTTGAGGAGTCGGAGTGACACGGATGCTTACCTTGAATAGAGGCAAGCTAAGAGACTTGGGGGTTCCCAGCACTCAACTCAGTCGAGGAGACGGCATTCGAAGAGAGCTGAGAGACACTCCCAATCTCACAAGTCTTAGAAGGTAGATAAGAGCAAAGGAAAAGATCAAACAGAGGAGTGACAAAAGAAGAAAGGTTCAAAAAGAAGCACACAAGAAATCTGAAAGGAAGAATTAGATGGATATATTCACATAAATCTATGATCGATACAACGATAAGTGGGATGTGGATATTGATCATTACAGCAAGCATCACACTAGACAGGGGAAATCAAACTCGAAGGAGAAATCCAAACATGTGGATAATGACTCACACCATCATAGAACAAGACATACTGAGCACTGCATTGATTTCAAGATTGCTTTTCCTATATTCAAGGATTGAAAGAAGGATGATCCCAATGTTCACATACATGCGTTCAAACAATATGTTGAATTGAAGGACATTGATGAGGACGAGTGGGGAGAATATTTTTCACAGACCTTGAAAGATGCGGAAGAAAATTGGTATTACCACTACCCAACTTGCAAGCTTAGAACATATAGCAAGCTCATCAATACATTGCTTCTTGATTATACCTTCTAAATTATACCGACAATAGAGGTGATGAAGATATTTTGTGTGAGCTAGATAAGATTAAGCAAGGTAAGCTTTCAGTCAGAAGCTATGTTGAGAAAATCAAAGATCTTACCAGGCAGCTGAATGAGCCTCCTTTAGAGAAAAGGATACGAGATTGGTTTCTCAGTGCTTTAAAAAGAAAAAAGCTCAAGGAACAAGAGGTCCTGCACCAACAAAGAAGTTCAAGGTTTTGGTGCAGAGAGCATTGAAATTAGAGCAACATTAAGCCAAAAAGGAAAAGGGCCACAAGGGACATGAGACTCGATTGATAGTCAGATGTCGACTGAGGAGTCAGTGTCCATCTCCAGCTCTAGCTTGTCTGATAGTGAGTCAGATGATCAGGTCAAGACCAAGAAGAAAGGATCATGAACAAAGAAAATTGAGGTGCTGTTGGAAGAGAGATGGGAAGAATGGATGCTTCCGATTCTCAATCTTGCTTGCACACCTCCATGTCAACCTTTCACCATCCCTTCCAATTTCCAAGTACACACACGCCTAAACTATGACCACACACACACACACACACACACGCACACACGCACACACGCACACACACACACACACACACACACAAGCTTGATAATAAAAGAGTGTAAGCGAGTAAAAGAGAAGATGTAGACTTGATCAGGGAGTACACAACATAACATAGCATAGCATAGGAGAGAGGGAAGAGAAATTGAGAGCATCTACACAAGAAAGGCCTAAAATCATAGTCCCAAACTCCACGACACCTCTTCTTGTGGAGTTTGGTATTTAATTTATTATTTGAGTTTTAGGGTGCCAAAATTGGAGCCCCCTCTTTTACAACTAGTCCATTTTAGTGTTTGAGTGGAGCACATCACTTACTGCATGTCCAATAAGGGTGAGTTCTCACTAGAGCTATTTACAAGCAGCCATAATGGCTTATTGAATAAAAAGTCTAAAATATTATTTAAAGGTGAAATGGACAAGAGGGTTATTATTTGACAGCGCCTCCTTTTCAACTCCCAAAATTCCAATCTACAAATCATCATCAACTCATTATTAGTAAAATAAATAGACATCACATAATTAATCATTAAGCTAGCTATCCCAATTGTAGTTAACCACATACAATAGAAGGGTGCGCTGTCTCGTAAAGGTCATCAAAAAATGTAGACTTTATAGGATTTGCTTAAATCTGAGTGCATATTTATGGACAGACAAGGAAAAATTCTTGGACATATAGTGTCTAAAAACGACATAGCGTCCGATATGGATAAAATTCATGTTATTGTTGAATTGCCTAGACTAACAACAATCAAAGGGGTTAAAGCTTTTATAGGACATTGTGGATATTACAGACGATTCATTTATATGTATGCTATAATCGCAAAATCCATGCATGGCTTGATTACACTCTTTGTATGGACTGATGAGTGTGAAGAATCCTTCATGAATCTTAAACAACCTCTCACTTCAGCCCCAATATTCAAAGCACCAGATTGGAATACGATATTCCATATACATATTGATCCTTCCAATTTCGCCATTGGACGTATATTAGCTCAACTAGGAGACGGAATAATTAATTTTTCCATTTCTTATGCTAGTAGAGAGTTGAATGTGGCAGAGAAAAATTATACAACCACCAAAAGAGGAGGATTAGGGATGATCTATACCGTAAAAAAGTATAGACATTACCTATTAGCCAACAAATTTGTGTTCTTTGTGGAAGACCAAGCTTTATTGTATTTGGTCAACAAGCCATGAAACACAGGGAGAATAGTGAGATGGTTCATCATTCTTTTGGAATTTTATTTCACTGTAATTGTAAAAAAGGGCACCACACACCAAAGAGCAGATCATTTATCAAGGATTATTCCAGGAGAACTACCAAAATGGATAGACGATGATCTGCCACATGCATATCTGTTCTCCGTGGAAGGTGGATCCTCATAAATGTGATGTGTAGGTAGGGCTCCTCTGGAAGGTCTTAAAAGACTAATGGGGAATGCATTGTGATTGTGCCAATGTGAAGGTAAGTTTAAACTAAAGGAACATCATTGATAACAGTAGAAATTTTGAATGTATCAAAAAAACGAGGGGCAAGTTTAGCAAAAACATTAGTATCAACACTTTTGATACTTCGGTTTTCAATACGAAGCATAACATAATTACCTTTCTTAAATTGGTGTGTCTTGTGGTGCTTGTTAGCATGCCTAGAGTAAAGTTATTGTGAGTATATAATTGTAGAATGCACACTCGCATAAACATTGGAGTAAAATCAGCAGTGGCAGGCACAACATTGGAAATACGTCTCCGTGGAAGGTGGATCCTCATAAATGTGATGTGTAGGTAGGGGTCCTCTGGAAGGTCTTAAAAGACTAATGTGGAATGCATTGTGAATGTGCCAATGTGAAGGTAAGTCTAAACTAAAGGAACATCATTGATCACAGTAGAAATTTTGAATGTATAAAAAAAACGAGGGGCAAGTTTAGCAAAAACATTAGTATCAACACTTTTGATACTTCGGTTTTTAATACGAAGCATAACATAATTACCTTTCTTAAATTGGTGTGTCTTGTGGTGCTTGTTAGCATGCTTAGAGTAAAGTTATTGTGAGTATATAATTGTAGAATGCACACTTGCATAAACATCGGAGTAAAATCAGCAGTGGGCAGGCACAACATTGGAAAGACGTGAAGCAGGAGTAGGAAGAGAATGACCATACACAATTTCAACTGGAGATTTACCGGTGGTAGTGTGAGTGGTATTGTTATATGCAAATTGTAGAATATGCAAGTAATCATTCCATTTCTTGGGTTGAGAAGAAACATAAGCTTTTAGCAAGTCAATGATAGTGCGATTAGTGACTTTGGTTTGACCATTAGATTCATGATGGAACGCGAAAGTAAAATCAAGTGTAGATCCAAGATTTTAAAAACAGTAGTCCCAAAAGCACTTACAAAATTTGGAATCTCGATAAGATATTATGAATTTAGGCGAACCATGATGTGGAAAGACAGTTTTAAGAAATAGAAGTCTAGCATGATGTGAAGTGAGTGTCTTCTTACATGGAATGAAGTATGCTTGTTTAGAAAAACGGTCAATTACATTCCAAATCATATCATGCTTGTGAACAGTGATGAGTGGAAATCCAATAACAAAATCCATTGAAATATGTTCCCAAGGTTTTCCAGGAATGGGGAGAGGGTATAAGAGTCCCAATTTCTTACATGTGGCTGCTTTGATATTTTGAAAAATAAACAAGTTGAAACATACTGTTTTATAATAACTACATAGACCAATAAAAGAACGAAGTTCATGCAAACTTTTGAGTCTAGGTCATGACTGAATGGCTCCAATTTTCTTAGGGTCTAAATGTATTCCCTTGCTCAATACAATGTGTCCCAAATATCCAATCTCAGATTGAAAAAATGAACTCTTTTCAAAATGTATATACAAGTGGTTGTGTGCCATTAGATCAAATACACACGTGTTAAGAGACTTTTATAGTCTTGTTTTGATCTACTAAATACAATAATTTTGTCAAAGAATATAATCACAAAATCTTGATGGTAAATGAAAATTATGTTCATCATGCATATGAACGTAGCTGGTGCATTTGCTAGACCAAATGGCATGACAAGAAATGTCAGGCCAAGGGTCACCTTGGAGGTCAAGGACCGACGGCTGGCCAAGGGCCACGGCTGCTAATGGAGACGAGATCCTAGGGGCAAGGCCTATAAAGGGAGGTTGGGCGGAGGATCGAGGCAGGATAGTCCCAGGGCTTCACATTGGTATCAGAGCCATGAGTTTTGGGGACTAGGGCATGGTGCTCATGAGCCTTTGGCATGCTTTTGCATGTTCATGCAAATTACAGGAGGGCCGGAGATACCCCACAGGCGGGCATGGCCACTTAGAAGGCGAAGAGAGGTAGCTTTAGGACCGTGGGCAAGACCGTGGGCAAGCACCCTTAGTTGGGGAGGGGATGGGCCGACAGTGCAACACAGCACGCAAGAGAGAAATCTTCGGGGTCGTAAGGACAAGGGGAGAAATTCCCACTGTGTCACCATCTCCAACAAGGGCAAGCCCCGCGCGGCATCTCTCTCTCCGAGCTTCTGCGACACGCTATTGCTACGCCATTTCCCAGGCTGCTTTGCTTTCACATAGCGGGCACCCAAGGCCAAGGTCCTTAGGTTCCTTTTAATGGCATCAGGGAAGGTACCCACAGTTTCCTCCCACACACTCCTCTTGGAGGCATTGTAGTGACTGCGGAGATACAAAGATACCTTCAATGGCCAAAATTTCAGTATTTTTTGAGATTACAAACAAATTTGTCGGGAAGAATTCATCTTGAGGAGTCCGATGTTCATCTGATCTAGTACCTTGGAACAATATTCGACGTGGTTTAATTGGACAACATAACTGATCATCAACGACGCGGTTTCTGAGCACCTATAAGTGCTTTTGGTGCGCTTTCAAAATCCAAAAGCCTCAACAAAAGACATGCTAGGAGTTTTCAAAGGGAGCCAAAACAATACGGAACGCATAGAGACATTGTTATTATGGGTAAGACTTCAGGTACTCATGTTTTCCCTTCAATTTTGTAATGGTTGTGCAATCACATAAATTTTGTTGAAGTTTGGGCATTCCAACATAGGCACAAATTATCGTCCAAGGGGTTGGTTGGAATCTATCAAGCATGGCTTGATTGCCATTACAACAAGGTTGTTACTAGCTTGGTCCATTTCATTTCTCTGTATGGATTGACACGCATGATTGATTATTTATTTTTAGACTTGCATGAACATATGGCTCCCGCATGTATGTATTGATGGCACATCATTTCAGGCAAGCCCGGCTTGTGTTAAGTTATACAACGCTTGTCAACATGACCAAAAACATGATATTTTTGTTTTTGAACACACAGTATCCAACAACCACTCACAGTCAAGCAAGGCTCGAGTGAGTACTGGTTTCTTGCATGGCAAAGGTCAGAGCATGGCGATGCTTAAAATCTCATGATGGTTGGCACAGCCTGTTTGCAGGCCTTGATAAAGGCGGCACAAGTCCTCGGCAAGGCTGACCCTTCCCTACAATGCCAAGATGCTATGAAGCACATTGCAAAGCTTGGATTCCAGGCAAGATGTTTTTCCATGATGCACTGAGACATGGATATGATCCACTCACTGTCAGCACACATGCTCCGACGAGTTTTTCAAGACATCACTGGAGCATGGTTCTGTCTAGGTAATCCAGTCAAGAAGATATGACACATTGTACAACTCAAAAAGGTTGCTTCTTTTTGAATACTCGACAAGGTCGATGTTCTCTTAATATGCCATTGTAAATTGGCAAGACTATGTGTTCGCTGTGAGCACCATAACAATGCATGAGTACTTATGGGGAGAAAGGCTTCCCTTTCGGCTTTTGACATAGCCGTTTACATATGCTACCTCACTCGAGCAATACATATGGCTATGAGCCAGCCTTGAGCGAACTACCCGAAACCTGGCCACAACCAGCAGGCGACAAGGTTAGTAGCTTTCAAGTTATATTTGTTTTTGTCTATGTTTTACTTTTCCTTTTGGACAAGATCTCTCTGTTGTGCAAAGCAAAGTGTTTTGTCTATCTTCAAGTGAAGCACAACTTCTCTTATGTGCCTAGGTATTATCGGTTGACTATAGATCAATGATAATGCACACATCTTTACCACTTCGTGGATATAAGCTCACAGGCAACGTTGCACTGTGATGTATCCATTCCAATGTCATCGTGCACGGCACGTAGGTTGAGGCCATCATGGAAGCCAAGGGCTTGTTATTCTATCCTTTTGCTTTGTATGCATGGAATACTAGTACGATGGCCGTACAAATCCATCATTGCATACGCTTCCGCTAAAACACTAAATAATATGTCAAGGACAAGGTACGTAACCGATATCTTAAAACATTTTTTACGTTATTCATAGGCAAAGTGCCATGTTTAAAGTTACCTTGATACCGTCATGATCACATACAAGGTCAGTGAGACAAGATGTGCCTTATGGTACCTCTCTCTACGAGGGCATGGCACAAGTACACAGTTGAATGCTTATAGGATACGCTCAGCCTCTCTCTACGAGGGCATGTAGTTGTACGCTTCTAGGATACGCTCAAACACAGACATCCTCTGCATGGGATCATATGCAAGGGACATACACCACATTCAAATAAGGGGTTTTCCTCAGGCCAACATTCTCTCTCTCCCTCTCTCTCCTCTCTCTTCCCAACTTCTCTCCAAGAAACGTGAAACTAAGCATGATGAAACTAGGCATGATTTTCTTGAAATCTTTCTATGTCAATACGGTAATAGGAAGTGCTACGAGCCAACAGGAAGCGCTATGAGCCATCTATTACCACCTATTTGGGCATGGCTAAGAGCCATCTGTTTGTAAATGGACAAGCAAGAGTCTTGCCATTAGTGATTTTTTGGACATTATTTTCGTACTCCACACTTTAAGTGTGCAAGTCAAGTTGAGTTTTTGAACGTCTTAAACTCGTTCCGGTTTATCTCTACCAAGTTGTGTAGCATTTTAGATCGTTGTGCATACAACTCCAATTTCAGTGGAGCTCCTATTCGCACTAAGAGTGGCTATATGAGTACAATTTGGGGTAAGATCCAACGCGTGATTACTATATCACTTAGTAAGGGTTGATGGTCCATTCTTGGAACCTTCACACTTGCAGTTTCATGGAAAGAATCCCACAAACTGCCAAGGGATAGTGGAAATATTTCAACTTCAAAAGTAAGAAAATGCCACGGGCAAACCCAAGGGGGGTCATGGACAAGGCCCAAGGGCTGGCTTCTTGTTGAGCAGTTTTCATGCAATGTTTAACCAAGGGGTTTGACAATGTTTCTTTAACCAACAGATATGAATTGCAAAGGCAACACCCAAGGTTACATGTGCAATACTACTTGCCTTTCACTACTTTTCAATTAGTGTTCCTAGGCTTTTGCAAGCGGGAAATTTGGGCAGGATGTGCAAACTATGTTACCCTCCATTTTTGCTCTTAAGAGAAATAACAAGGTCATTTACGAGGAGCCAAGAAATTTGGGTTGTAGTGTTCAAATTAAGTTTTTGCATTATGCAGTTATAGACCCACTTGTAGGGTTTATTTGGCACATGTTGTCACATGGGATGCAACATGGCCTAGGAACTCACGGAGCTCGGTTTAGCCAGTGTGGAGCAAGGCTAATGAGGGTCCCTCTCACTCCCTTCGTAGAGTGTTTGTAGTTACCTCCACGCACAAATACATCATCTTGTACTTAAACGATGTTGTTTTTCCAGACAGCCTTACATGAGACATATTCCACATGTGGAGAATATGAGTCTCTGGACAGACACTGGCGCCACCATTTCAAGTATGTGTCACGACAAAGTCCATAGGTGCTCGTCAAATCTGTTTTCTAGACCATTTTCAACACGCTATATCAAGAACAATTTCAGTGGCCAAAAATTGTCAAATACTTAGAATGACTTGTTAAGGTACAAGTTCTGCTAAACAACATTACAGATGGTTGTTTATACATATAGCAAGGCTATGAGTGGTTAATGCACAAGTTTCATTGTTTTCACCTAGCACTGACTTCTGTTTCACCTTCTATTATGGTTCAAACATTTCAGCAAGGCTTGCAGATGATTGCAAAAGAAATTATTTAGTTTCTTTTTGCAACTATTTACACTCCTCTTCAATGTGTGCCAGGAGGATCACATTCGAACCCATAAGTATCGGCAAGGACGATTATGGATCTACAGGTTTGGATCTCTTTTTTGCTAAATGCATGCACACTAGGTGTTATGGGCCCTAGTGTTTAGCAAAAGCTGATTTGGAACGGCATGTGTATTCATCAAGTTGTTGCTTATGAAGCATTTTTGCACTCTATGTGCAATATCTCTATGAGATTATGTTTTGATCTACCAATCACCAATAGAGGTCATGGCTCGGTTTGAGTGCTTGTGGATCTTTCACGCTCACCAAGATGGTTATGAATTTCATTGTTGATTCTTCAGCAATATTGTACAATATTGTGCTCCCCATTTACCAGTCATCTGGGAAGATTGTCTGTAAATCGTGGGGGAAACACACCTCAGTATTGTCAGCTATCCAAGGGGATAGGCAGATTCCAAAGTGTAATCATGTGCTAAAGAATATGCAAAGTGCGTACATTAGCACCTAGCAATTAATTCAGTAAGCATTTATTGCTCTACTTGGAGTTTTCTTACCTTAAGTTAAAGCATGTTTGTGACTAGGATTAGTCTCTTCATGTATAAGTCAGGTTCTCAACCTTGAACACTAGTTCTAGTGGGGTTGTTTACTTATAAAACTTGAGAACAAGTCAAGGACTTAAACTTGGCTGATGAGTTATTTCAGCAAGTTCCTTTCATGGAAAGTGAACAAAGATGCTAATTCCGGTACATCTTTGTTGTGATAACTTATTTAGCATGCTCATCTGCATTCTAAATGAAGTCTTCACACTATGATTAGATAGGAACTGGTAACACAAGATGGTTGCAAATGGACAACAATGTGAAAAATCGTGATGTTACTCTTGGTTTCATTAAACCTCCTATTGAACCATGTTACGATCAAGCAAACAACTGGATCCATGAAGGATCCCAATGTGGAAAACATGAGTGTATCATCACTCTTGTTTTCAAGGACAAAAGCGCTTCTCCAAGGGGGGAGTAATGTCAGGCCAAGGGTCACCTTGGAGGTCAAGGACCAGGAGGTGGGCCAAGGGCCGGCTGCTAGTGGAGACGGGACCCTAGGGGCAAGGCCTATAAAGGGATTTTGGGTGGAGGATCGAGGTAGGGCAGTCCCAGGGCTTCACAAGAAATACATAATGTCCCGTTTGTATTCTAAAAGCAGTTTTGTAGACATCTTGGTCAAGCATTTGGACTTGGTGATACCCTGATTTGAGGTCTATTTTGCTAAAGATTTTTGCCCCTTTTAGTTTGTCTAATAGATCATCCACTCTAGGAATAGGGAACGTATTCTTGATGATGATCTTGTTTAAAGCCCTGTAGTTAATACACATACAAAAGTTTAATTTTTCTTCTTAACAAGCAGTACTACAGCTCCACATGTTGAACTACTAGGTCTTATAAGTCCTCAATCAAGCAAGTCAGTGATTTGAGTTTGTATCTCCCTGTTTGTAATTGGATTTACACGATAAGGTGCTCTCCAAGGAGGTTCACTACCCGGTATAATATCTATTTTGTGGTCACTAGTCCACTTCAGTGTGTGAGTGGAGCACATCACTTATTGCATGTCTCATAAGGGTGATTCCTCACTAGAGCTATTTACAAGCATCCATAGTGGCTTATTGAATATATAGTCTAAAATACTTTACAAAGGTTAAATGGCCGAGAGGGTTATTAGGTACCAACATCTCGTTTTCAACTCATAGAATTCCAATCTACAAATCATCATCAACTCACTATTAGTAAAATCAATAGACATCACATAGTTAACCATTAAGCCAGCTATCCCAATTGCAGTTAGCCACATACAACAGGAGGGTATGAAGTCTCATAACAGGTGATGTTGAAACAGATTGTGGAAATGTCTAAGAGTAGACCTGCAGTCTACAAGGTAGAGGCCTGGTGCTTGAAGTGCAAATCCAAAGATCACATGTTTGATAAGTGCTCTCAATGTACTTACTATAAGGCATTTGGCCATGCATGGAATAATTGCAAAATCATGACATATCATTTTAAGAAGGGAAGGATCTATCAATGATTATGTTAACGAATCTGGAGGTGCCAAAGATTGATGGAGTGTCTAGATCTAGAGAACAAGTCCAATACGAGTATTGGTCCTAAAAGAGGGAAGTGTCTGAGCAACTATGATAGAGGGCCAAGTAGAGATGACTTCTTGAGGTGACATAGAATTTTTCATCCCACTTAGGTGGTGAGATAGTTGGCAGAGTGGCTAAGACCTCCTTTACCTTGTTGTAGTGATGTTCGCTTTCCTCGTCCCAAGTGAAAGTTGATCTTTGAGTGAGTTGTTGTAGTGGTAGAACAAGTTGTGATAGTAGATGTATGAATCTACTTAAGTACCTCACCTTCTGTAGAAAAGAGACCAGTTGACGTGCGGTCGTTGGTGAAGGTAGGGCTATGAGTGCGGACACCTTACTTGGGTCGGCGTTGATACCTTTTGCTGAAATTTCATGGCCTAGTAGAATGACTTTACTCTCCCCAATGTGGCATTTATCCACATTTAATTGCCCGCCTAGGCTCTGCAACCTGGCCAAACCTTCAGTTACCTTTTCTAAATGTGAAATACGGGATCTATATATACAAAAATCATCAATGAACACTCTTATGGATGTTCCAAAGAACGGTTGAAAAACATATGTCACATATCTTTGGAATGTGGCAGGTGCTTTTGTGAGACCAAATGGCATAACCCTGTATGCAAAACAACCCCATGGCGTGATAAAATTGGTTTTTAGCTGATCTTCCAAGGCTATGCGTATTTGAAAGTATCCAGAATAACCATCATAGACAGTATAGCATTCAAAACCTGCTACTTCATTCAGAATTTCATCCAAGAAAGGGAGAGGAAAGTGGTCTCTCTTTGTAGCTGCATTTAGTGGTTTGTAGTCAACACAGACCCTCCACTTACCATTGTTTTTAGGCGTCACCACTACGGGTGACACCCATTCTGAGTTTTCTACAGGATAGATGAATCCCGCCTCCAGTAGTTTCCTTACCTCGGCCAAGAGTGCCTTTTCTTGTATGACCCCCAGTCGTCGTAGCTTTTGCACAACTGGTTTTACCCCTTCCTTCAGCTTAATATGATGTTCCACCACTGTAATGCCTGTGATTCTTTCATAGTTGTCAATGAACAGGTTAGGAAATCCCATCAACATTTGCAAAAAACTATCTTTCTCCTCAAGTGTTAATTCCGTAGACAACATACCCTTCAACCTACTTCCTCCTAGGCCAGGTGATTTGCTCTCCTCTTCATTGGGTTGCCCTTTTGGTGATGGATCACCAGTTGTGCTTACCCTTTGTGGATCCTTCATAATGATACCCATCACATCAATGGAACTGTCACTTTCGTCGGTGGATGTGGTCTCCTCCTCAGAATTGAAAGATTCGCTAGTGGTTTCATCTGCCGATGTTTCCAGATTCATTTGCTTCTGCTTGCCAATCCTCATGTCGTAGTAGACTGTCTCTCCTTTCTTACCGGTCATGCGTAGAAGGCCAGTACCCCAATCCTGTTTTGCCTTCATGGCCATCAACCATGGCCTTCCCAAAATTAGTGGATAGCCCTCCCCCTTAGTAGGCATTACAAAAACATCTACCTCTACCTCAGTGTTGAAAGCTTTGATTTTCACGGCACTTACCACACCCACACACTTTACTTTTACGTTGTTTGCCATCTTTGCCTTGCATGGAGAAGGCCTGTCAACCTCGAGCCCTAATCGAAGCATCATAGCTTCACTCATTACACAGATTTGTGCACCTCCATCAATGTAGGTGTTTCCAACCCTCTTTCCTTTTATGTTTACGTCGACAATTGGAAGGATGTCATCCATGTTGCATCCCGAAATTGCTCCGGCTACCTTTGTTTTGGAGCGTCTTGTACTTACCATTTTAGACCATTGTCGCCTTACTTTAGGTACAAGATGTAGTAGCTGTGGCCATGTAATCTTCGGTCCTTGCTCTGCCACATCCAATGTTAGATCATAGGGCTTAGAACTTTCCCCTAGCTGGAAGTCGGTGATGCCCAATTTCCGTCGTGGCCTGGATGGCCTCTTGCTAGTCTCTCCTCTCATGCTTCTCTCATGATCTGATTGTGTAGCTTTCTCCCTCCTAGCTCTTTTCACAGTCATGGCTTCAAGTGGTTCTAAAAAGGTTACCTTCTCCTTACCCTTGTCCCTCTCCTTTGCTCTGGGTGGATCCACTACTACGGATTTTCCTTTCTCTTCTAACCTTATGATGTTTACAGGGCGATCAGGTGGTGGTGCTGGTGGAAGAGGTGGGATGGATGCTTGTGGATCTAACTTCTAGGGTGGACGTAGAATTTGTGTTGATGGGGCTGGTGCTCGGGGTGGGGGTGTTCTTTCTCTAGGGGGTGACAATTGGTTCCTCCTACCTCCTCTATTATAGTTTTGTCGTGGTTTGGGACAGTAGTACATACCATGACCGTCTTCTCCGCAGTTGTAGCAGTAATACTCCCTGTTTTGTCGTCATGCTCTTCCAGGGTCTTGATCTCTTTCTTGACTCCTCCCTTGTTGTATTAAGTGGACAGACAAATTCTGAAGTTGGTCAGTAATATGGGCCAACATATCTTGTTGGTCATCTCTTACCCCAAGAGCCGGTGGTGGTGGTGGAATGGTGGTTGTCGTAGTTGTTGGTCGACGCGATGTTCCTGCTTCTGTTGACTCGGTTTCTTTGGCTTTCATTCACAGCTTCTTGTCCTTAAGGCGAGCAATCTCAACGGCTAACTCGTACGTAGCCGGGAATCTACCTTTCACCTTCTCCTTGAGAAGCGGCAATAAGCCATGCGTGAACCGATCTTTTTTAGGAAATCGGGTGCAGCTTCCTCCCTTGCCAGTGACTCAACCCACCGTTCCCACAAATCCACAAATTTGGACTCATAGGTGACATATTCTAAAAGACCCTCCTGCTTCAAGTCTCTCAACTTGTCCCACAACTTTTCTGAAGTGGTACCTCCCCCAAAGCGCCTCTTAAAAGCGGTTTTTAAGGGTGGGTTCCCAGTCATCCTTGGTTGCTTGTGGAAGTGCATTGTACCATGATCTAGCTTCTAGCTTCATGAGATGCTTAAAGATTCTAAACCGGGATTCATCCGTATCTTTGTTGCTCACTACACATGCTACTTCAAAGTCATCTAGGAAGTCTGTTACCAAATCCTCCCCCTTCTTTCCTTTAAATGTTGGAAATGTTACACTTGCCATGATTACTGAGAGAGAGCTAGAAATACACACTGCTTAACTTGCAAAAGTTTTTTTCTTCTTTACAAGGAGGCGTGTATACCCTCTTATGCTAGGACATAGATTAAAACTTCAAACGGTACATTGCCTTGTACCAAAGGTAAGACAAATGGTTGATCTGATGCTAGAACCTCAAAAAACCGCACCCCACCCAGCATGGTGTCAATGACGTGCTAGTAGTGAGCCTTCAAATCCAGTATTACCTTGATTGAGCGTACACGTATTGGTATGTGTGATCTGTCTTGAGGTAGGTTGTACTGATTCATGTGAAGCTTAGAGGTGCTTAGTCACTGTCCAAGCTTGTGGGAGAGGGTGGTGTTCTTTCCTGAAACAAACTCAGTAGATCCCTAGTTTCTCTAGTGAGAGTGTGAGCCAATGCTTCCGTTATCTGTGCTACAGCATCAGGTGCGACTTGAAAATTACTGTGATAATTACCTCGGTAACTTGAGTTACCCGATTCTCAAAGTAGAATAGTGTTGATTCTCTATTGTGTAGAGCTCCTTCCATTTTGTTGTTGTGGGTTGGTTGTAGGTTGCGGACATGGTTTTGACCTTCTCCTTCTTCTTCTTGGCACTTGGCCTATGTATATCCACTGGGTTTGGCGTGTTGGTTGACTCTCCCACTGCAAATCGATTACCGTTACGCCTGGCACTCGAGCTTCGATGGAGATGCGGAGTTCGTCTAGTTGTGCTTGGAGCTCTTCTTCTTCTGTCGTCCAATTAGCAAATCCTGCTAGCCATTCATCCATTCACAATAGTTTAAGGGTTTCAGTCTTGTAAACTGAAGGGTTTCACGAAAAGATCGTCCGTGGGGGCACCAAATGACAGGAGCAAAGCGAACCCTGAACCCCCGACGGCCTCTAAAACACCGGGGACTGAATGGCACGCCTCGAGCCTGTCATGGTAAAGCAAACAGGGGGCACCACCTAGCTTCAGCGGTTAGGACGCAAACAACACACCACCATAACAAATTTTTCATCCAAGAGAGATGGATGCTTGGGAGTAATGATGAAGAGGAAGGGAAATGAGATCAAGTGAGAGAGAGAGAGAGAGAGAGAGAGAGAGAGAGAGAGTGAGGGAGGGGGTATAGCGGCTTAGTACTTAGGCACCACAGAAGGATGGCGAATCCGCACACCCTTCACATATACACAAGCTCACTCCAAACACAAGACTAGGTGGCGATTCCGCACACCTCACATGGGCAAAACATTGCAGGAAAACATACTCACAAAACCTCAAGATTTATTTAGAGAATAAGGTGATGAAATGGGGAGCATAAGGTAGGGGAATGAGAAGGGAGAGAGTGGTAGAGCACATGGCGGATAGGTGGGAGTTGATGGCGAAGACTCGCACGAGGGTTATGGCCATCATCCTTCATTTAGTTGCCCTTCATCTTCCATAGCCCAAGGGTGTAGAGGTCATGCTCAAGACGAGCATGGTGATTGCGGTGATGGTGATGGTGTGGGTGTGTGTGTGTGTGTGCACTAGGCACACACAGTGCATAGTGTACTCTTTGGTTATGTTGTGTGTATGTTTAGTGTGATGATGACCCCTCTTTATATAGGGGAGGAGGGGGGAGAAATTCTAGAATTTAGAAATGAAGAAATCATTATCTACATGGGCCATGTGACTGTGGGCCCCACTTGTCTGGCTGTGTGTATATGTGCCAAAACAGCAGTCTCATGAGAGAGAGACTCAGAGAGAGAGATGGGTTGATGAAAAAAAGTGAGAGGTGACATGGAGAATAAAGTAATTACAAGAGGGGAGAGAGGGGAGTGTGTTCAGAGGTGAATCTGTGTGCAGATGTTTGTGAACACAAGAAAAATCAGGTAACCACCGGGTGGGGATGGGTCTGTGGGCACTTTCTCGATGAAACTGAGTGTGTGTGAGTGTGGGGGAGGTTATTTAGCTACAAGACAAGAGACATGGTGCCCTTTAGAGAGGGGGGGGGTATTTGGGTCATGGGATATGATAAGAGAGAGAAAGGGGGGGTGGGGTATACTATTTTGGAAGATAGGGTAAGTTGCATGTGAGTTAGGGTGCATTATTGGTGAGTTAGAATGCATTATTGGTGAGAGGTGGGGTAGCTTGAGGGGAGAGAGAAAGGAGAAAGGACAAGGGGAAGAGAGAGGGGTTGACCTTTTGAGTGGAGGAGAGGAAAAGGGACACATGGCAGGGCAACAGTGAAGAAAAAGGAGGCAAGGTGGGGATGGGCTGCCCCGCACGCATGAGGTGGCCTATTTTACCTTTCTCATATATTTACGTAATCATACTTTATTTTTTTCTTACTTTTTCCAATGCATTTTATCACTCCCTCCCTAAGAGGGGGTTTTCATGGGGTGGGGACGAGAGAAAAGGGGTATGGGAGCTTGGCTTGTGAAAAGCCCCCATCAATACCAGATGCTTATCTTTTCAACATTGAAATGGTACCCAAATGGTCTCAGAAAATTGTTAGTATTCTTTCCTTCGAAAGTGAATTTGATAATATAGAATGCGGATTCAAACAGCAAACAATTTGACAAACAAAAAACTTACAGTTGATAGCAGGACAGCTGTATCATCTTGGATCTGACCTAATCCTACGATTATGTATAAATCCGGAAGCATTCGAGTGCTACCTTGAAGAGGCACATATGCAGGGTTTTGCATTTCATTGTTCAATAGTGAAGACACACCAGAGATTGAAACAGTTAGGGGTTTACTGGCCAACTATGTATGCGGATACACATTCTTATGTTACCAATTGTACGATATGTAGTGCCAAACGACCAGTGGATCACGCAACTTTGTTTCAGGAAAACATAACACCTGCATGGAGTCAATATATCATTGACTTCTTAACCACCAGGACGTTCCCTAAGAACATCACAAGAGCACGGGGAAAAGCTATAGAGCTGGACGCTTGCGACTTTCAGTTAATTGAGAACCGACTCTATAAGCGGGGAAAGGACAATCAACTTAGAATCTGTGCAAGTGAAAGAGAATACCTACTGATTCTAGAATATGCACATAGCGGAATAAGTGGAGGTCATTTTTCGGGCGATAAAATGGCAAAAATTGTCTTAACCGCAGGAATTTGGTGGCCTACATTGCACATGGATGCTGGAGAGTTTGTAAAGCGTTGTGACGCATGTCAACTCACCAAGATGCCAATAAAAAGAGATGAGATGCCATTACGGCCAATGATGGGAGCAAGAGCATTTGCAAAATGGGGCATTGATTTTGTGGGACCTATATCAACCCCTGCATATCGCACCCATACCCAATATATCCTTGTGGCTACGGACTATCTCACAAAATGGGTCGAAGCCAAAGCAACACAAAAAGCTGATGCACGCACCACGGCACAATTTTTGTATGAGAATGTTTTTGTACGTTATGGGTTACCAATAGAAATTGTCAGTGACCGAGGAATACATTTTCTCAATGAAGTCATTGAATATCTGCTAGAGGAATTCATGGTCATACATAGGAAATCCGCACCATACCATCCACAGGCCAATGGGCAAGCTGAGGCCACAAATAAAACACTATGCACGGTTCTCACTAAAATAGTGTCAGAATCAAGAATAGATTGGGATCAGCAGCTACACTCAACACTATGGGCATACAGGGTAGCTTACAAAACATCAATAGGAACAACACCATACAACATGGTATTTGGCCTAAATGCTATACTACCCATAGAGTTTTTAATCCCAACTCTACGAGTAGCAAAAAGCTTGGAATGGACAGGGCATGAGCTCTCTTCAAGGATTGATGATCTTGAAAAGCTAGATGAACTCCGCTTACGAGCTGTCGCTTCAATCTATGCTAAAAAGAGAAGACAAAAGAAATTTTTTGACAAACATGTGCGTACTAAAGAGTTTAAAACAGGTGATTACGTACTTGTTTATACCTTGAAGCAACATGCCAAGAAACTTAAAAAGCGAGGGATGGGACCATTTGTGATTAGTGATCTATCACAAAGTGGAGCTATCAAGCTTGCTACATTAGCAGGTGAAGAAATGCTAAACTGGATTAGTGGATGTCAACTGAGGAGGTATCATCTACCACTCACATAGGAGATGCTTCAACAAATTCATCAAGGAAAACAAAGAATGAAGGAAAAACAGCGAGTACGGCAGGAAGCTCAAGCCAAAGCACAAGAACGCATTGCAAAAAGACGGCTTCTGTGACAACAACAACAAAGTGGACCACCATTGAGAATAAATTCCATTCGACTGACGAAGTTGGAGGAGGAAACAGTGGAGCCAATAATTACGGTAAAAGTGGACAGCAATCAAGTTGAATCAACAACATTGCTTGATTCGGGTGCCCAAGCAAATTTAATCTCTTACGGATTATACCAACAGCTCAAAGTCACAGATCAAATTCATCCTACTCCTCAAGTATTGGAAAGTAGCACATCACACCCATTGAAAACATTGGGATGGACTATATTGCATGTACAAAGACACCAATATATTTACCCACACAAATTCTATGTGGTGACAGATGAAAGCACACAACACCAAATGATGCTGGGGCAACCTTGGTAAAAAGCATACAATGTGCAGATAGATTGGAAAGCAAAGGCGGTCAAAATTCAACATGAACATGAACAACAGGTGATAGCTTTTGCTCAGCAATACAAGCATGATCGACTGCAAGCCATGCAATCACTGGAAACAAAGCCCAAAGCACAAATGCCATTAAAGAACATGATACCCGCGACAAACAATCAAGTAAAAGCCAACCATGCTAATTACAGACATATGAAGTCACCGGCCGCAATGCAAAGATCTAGGCTACCAAAACCCGGGAAACAAGTATGGATGCGGAAAGATAGAAATGACATGGTAGACAAACAACAATGTAACAAAAGGATTCCAACAAAGCAGACGGTTAAACCACAAACCAAGGTCATAAAACAGATGTGGATCCCAAAGAAAATGCTTAGCCAGAACCCAAATGTCACTCACATTTGGATACCAAAGCAAAATCCAAAGGAATTACCTTCAGTACAAGCAACAATGGAAAGCAGACAGCGGCATTTCAAAAAGGAAAACCAACATATATGGATGCCGATGAAAGACAAACCAATGGAAAACAAGAAAGAGCCAAACCATCTACAAAAAATGGCAGCAACAAAATACCAATGGAAAGTCAAGGTCATAAGGTCCATAGCTATTACATCCCAGCCAATTCTATCCTTAGAAACAGCTATGACTCCATCAACAGTGTCGGCAAAGCAATTGCCTTTTGCCAAAAAGACAATTAAGCAGAGAGAAGCAGAGTTACAGCTGTTACTTGCAAAGAAAGCAGGAAACCTCCACGGTGAATGCCAATAAGCATCTTGCTTATTCCCTTCTCTTGCACAGCATTAATTTTTCCATGCATTGACAGAGTATGCATAAAGTAGGGCCACATTAATCGGCCAGGCATTAGCATAACTTTTTAACCTATGCACGGCACATACTCCGAGGCGAAACCTTGTCGTCCGGGAGGACTCCAGCTAGAAGGGGGGGAGGCATTCTAGAGGCACTCTCAAATGCGGAACCAATGACAGAAACAGCAAAAAAAAGGGCATGATTTTTGACTATTTTAAGGGTTGTTGTTTGATTGCGAAATTTTCTGGAGTAACCCAAGTACATATGCCCTTATACAGCATGAATCTACAGGTATATGGGGCCAAACGCCAAATCAAGCCCCTAAGTGTGTGTATATAAGTAGAAATAGCCATTTTTCAAGCAAAATATTGGTAAAACGGAGAAATCCGGCCATAAAAATTGCATGTGAGTGTATATAATGTGTTGCGGTGATGTTTCTGATTTATTATGATTTTTGGGGATTTTCTGGGTTTTATTTGCTATTTTCCTTTTAATTTTGCTAATTTTCAGCAGAAAAACTTCAAAAATACAAAAAGCAGGTGAAAAACAGTCGTAATGAAAAACAAAAAATATGGTGATGATCAATGACTATAGGAAAACCTATGGTACAGTGGGGGTGCAATTATGAGACTGGAGCGGAAAGCGTGTTTTGGCTAGGTTTTGACCGAAATGCCAAATTTCTAGTAAACAAAGCAAATGGAGTCCAAATCAAGAAATTTTTGAGCCTAAACCACATCTCGCAAGAAGATAGGAGCACATGTCAAATTTCATGAAAAGTGGTTCGGGGACCTCCATTATAAGAAATTTTCACCCCATTTTTAGCTCATTCTCACTATTGACTTTGTGGAGAGAGCTTCTGCCACCTAGAGCGGATAGACCTTCCAGCAGCTTCTACGACGCACACGACTACCCAACGAGCTCCAGACATGAGAGGTAGGCTCACCACCTTGAGCTTTTCGTGCATGTTTGTCATTATGTCGCGAAAACTAGCGTAGGGGTCACACACAAAGCGAGCGGTAGAGACCTACAAGTAGAGACGGCGGCCTAACGGCTAACCCGAAAGCAACAAGACTTCATCGGCAGCTTACCCTAGTCTAGGAGATCAGTCCTGGATGGCCAAAGGCAGTAGAAAACCATCAGGAAAAAATCCTAATTCTCAGAAAACCGCAAGAGGCCACCAAAGGGGAAATCGGCGAAACGGTGACCAAATGCTACCAAAATTCATGGGTAGGAGCATCTCGACATGCTCGACAAGTCTATATGACCCGCATGACCAAAAGTGACCCGAAGCGGCACTAAACTTCAGAAACGGCATCAGACACACAAAGCGTCAAATTGCACTTGCGGCCAAACCGCAAGTCCATTTGCCACCAAACTTCACGAGCGGCTTTCCTAGACCATCAACAACCAAATCCTATGGTGGTAGACCACCACAAATCATCAAAGGTATGTAAACGCAACCATGGGTGCTTCTAGAGCGACAAATTGCCAAATGGAGCTCCAGTGAAGCCAAAGTCGACGGAAACCATACGACAAGGATCCCCAAGGGGTCGGGAAGCTATGAAGATCAACATCGAGAAATTTCATCGCCAAAAAGCACTCCAAAAGTCATAAAACGGCTCGGAGGCTCTGAAGTCCACACAGGGAGTTATACTCTATCCATTTGACTTTTTTGTTGAAATTAGGCTCAAAAGGGACTTGGGGGAGCAAAGGGCAAGCACTGGGAGCACTAGCACTGAAAAAATCACCAGGAGACATCCTACACGTAGGATGTCTCAAGGGCACTTTTTGGCACAAACTCCAACATCTTTTATCATGCACATGTTCTGAGTGACATTTACAAGCCATACACCAAGTTTCATCACATTTGGACCAAGTTTGACCTCATATGCATGGAAAAATGCAAAGTTACGGCGGGCAATAATGGGCCAAAGACCTACCAAATCTTGTCCAAATCCCATGAAACTTGCACAACACATTCACCAACACATCAGCAAACAATCTGTGTGGTTAGGGAGAAAAAATGATGAAATAGACATCCTACGCGTAGGATGTCTAATTGACCTTTTTGACATGCAAGGGATGTTTTATCATTCCAGATCCAATTACCTCATCATCAAGAGCCCATATGTCAAGTTTGAAGCCATTCTAATCACTTTTGACCCTCAACACCTTCAAGATACACTTTTTAAGCCCAAAAATACCTCACAGAGCCTTACAAGCATCAAATCTTGTCCAAATTCAAATCCAAGAACATGGCCATGTTCCATAGGCCAAGGACAACCCACAGAACAAGTTTCATGTCATTTTGATGAAAAAGACATCCTACGCGTAGGATGTCTCGAGCATAAATTTAGCCTTTTGTGCAAAGAATGACATCATGGGAGCCAATACCATGGTGCAATGAGCCCATATACCAATTTTTAACCCATTTGGACATCAATTGCTACCTATGATGGACATTCGATCCAAATTGTGACCTAAAGCCTGATTCAGCCCAAAAATCAACTTTTTTGATATCCAAATTCAAATCCAAGCCTATAGCCATGTTCCATGAGCCTTACACTACCTGCATGTCAAGTATGAACCAATTCTGATGAAAAAGACATCCTACACGTAAGATGTCTAGATGGAAATTTTTGACCAGATTTGCACTGTGAGCACATGCACAACTTCACAAGTTCCTTTTAAGCTTTAATTTCAATTTTCAAGTCATTTGGATAAGTAAATATGGAAAAAACGCTAACTTCGGACTACTGAGTGCAACAGGATCTATGGCAGCTCGAAGTCATCGGCAAAAAGGAAAAGAATGACCATCAAAGATTATCTGGACGAAGTGGAACCCTTTGTCATTCCAAAGGGAACACTAAAGCCCACCAGCACCTGGATACAAGAAGATTTGTTAAAGTCAAATGACCTAAAGATCTACCAGGGAGTATTCAAAGACAATGAAGGCAATGTAATAGAGCTACCAATGCTGCCAAGAGAACTCAATGAATTTGTACGAAGCAAAATGGCCGGCTACTTGGAGAAAATTGACCTCCACAACTACTTCGAAGCAATACCAGTAGGAGTGGACATCAAAAGAGTATGGGAGTTTGTAACAAGCATCAAAGAGGATGGAGTGGCCAAGGTGACAGATTTACAAGGCAGACCAGATACAGAGATCATAATCACGGAGCGGGTGGTAGCCCATGCACTAGACCTCTCCAATGAGGGAGACAGTGTGACAAAAAGAAGGGATGAAGTCAAAGTGTACAAAGAGAAAAAGGCAAATTACACCTTTGAAGACATTGCCAACCCAAAGGTGGCAATTATGAGCCAGTTGTACAACCAGTACTTCCACATGTGCACTAAGAGGCCACAGAAGTACAGGATGGTGCCAGGTGCAATTGCCACAACGTTTACTTGGGCAATGACGAAGGGCACCCCAAAGATAATCAACTATGCGGCATACATACATGACAGCTTAGTAAAGATGGGCAACAAAAAGCCAACATACATAGTGCCAGGAGAACTGATCACCAAGGTGGTTTATGGGGCACTACACGCTAAAGGAAGGTGGCCTGACCCCCCATCTCAGAATGATTGGCTGAGAATCAAAGAAGACAAGGAAGATGAGCCGCAAAGGGCACCAAGGGTGGCTACGAGATTGAAGAGACGGTTGGAGCTAGTTGAAGAGGAGCAACCCAAGTAGAAGAAAGGAAAGAAGGAGTTTGCTCAAGTGCCGGCCAAAGAAACCAGGTCTCAGAAAGCGGCAAGACTCGAGCGGCTGATGGAGAGTTTCCGAGCAAAAAGAGCCCTCAAGGGTGATTTAAACGAACTCTGGAAGCCATCTCTTGAGTCTATGTCTGGATCTTCCAAAAGAGTGCAAAGGGACCGCTTTGAAGATTATATCAAGAATTTCAAGATTCTTGATGCTGCAGCGGAAAACATTCCCCATGTCCCTTTCACCGAGGAGGAAGTGGAGCAGATAAGGCAGACACTGCTAGATGAACAAGAAAGCCAAGAAAGAAAAAGAAAAATAAAAGCAGACAGGGACTTAAAGGGAAACCGGTAGCTTTACCAGATAGCCCTAAACCCAGCCCACAGCCATCTCTACCGCCCTCACCACCTCCCAGCAGCCCTCCACCAGAAGATAAGGAGGCTGAGGACAAACAATATGAAAGGCAAGCTGAGGAGCAAGAGCAAAGGCAGGAACCTGAGCCAAAGGAAGAGGCTGAGAAAAAAGGATTAGATGAGGCCTACTACGCATTTTTGGACCTACTAGCTGCAGGCTATACAAAGGAAGAAGCCGCCACATTTGCATTCGACTTGGCGAGGACAAGGCATAAAGAACACATGCAAGGCATCCCACTAGTGGAGCTAAAAGAAATTGCTACCGACACGGTAGACCTGCACCCGCCCTCCAATGACTGGGACGTGGTGATGACAAAGCTAGCTGGATTGCGAGCACAATCCATGGCTTCAGAGAAAGAAATGACAACTCTCAAGGCCACTGAAGAACAGATCAAAAAGGAGGTAGATTCTCTGCAAACACAAAGCCAAAGGAAAAAAGAGAGAGAAGATGACCTGCAAGCCAGCTTGGCAACGGCTCTACAAAACTACCAAGCAATGGAAGAATCAAATGAGGCAGCAGCAAAAAGAACACAAGCAGCTGAAGAAGAGTGTCCGCAGCTCAGCAAGTCATTGCGAGATGCCGAAAGAGAAAGGGATAATCTGACACTACAGCTGGTCGAAGAATCGAAAGAAGTAGAGGCCATGAGAAATGCCAAAGAAAAAGCAAAGAAAGAACAAGAAGCAAGCCTGGATGAGGTCCTTGAGCTCAAGGACCAACTAAAATTCAAAGATCAAACCATCCAGAGGCTGCGAGCATCACCTGCTAGAGTTAGAGCTACGAGCTCGACTCAAATCATTTCTGAGAGTCAACTATATGAAGATCAAATGCAGGAACTTCAGAAGGAGCTGACTCTCGAGATCAAGAAAAAGCAGAGGTTAATGATGGCTGAAGGTTCTATCGTAATGCAAACAAGAATGGAGGAGGGCCAAAAAGCCCTGCAAGAAGAAGTAGAAAACATAAAGAAAAAGCTCGAGGAGGTGGAAAGAGTAAACGCTGAACTTAATGACCTCCTCGCGAATATGGGCGGAGAAGCTGAAGCGGAAAAGCAAACACTCCTCAGGCAAATTGAGGAGTTGAAAGGCCAGCAAGGAGGAGAGGCAAAAAGCTCAGGGCCAGCCGCCAATGAGGGCATTGACCTCGAAAAGGTGGCAGATCCTGTGGACACACACATGCAAGAGGAAAGCATAGCAGGATCCTCTCAAGAGCCACAAGATCTAACACAAGAAGAGGAGGAAAAATTGCATAAGGCAATAGAGGAAGAGCTAAGAGAAAGCACGAAGGAAGCCTTGGAATGGGAGCAGAGGGTCTTCAAATCTATGACAATTCAAAAGATCGATGCCAGCAATCTCAGGCGCGAGTGGCTTCAACCCTCTCTCCCATATCCATTGCTGAAATATGAGGCAGCAACAATAAACAAGCGGATCAGAGAAGAGCCAACGGAACCTCTCTACAATGCAGACACCTCAAAGCCAGAAGGAGTTAAGCTTATAGTGGATTCTCAGCCAAAGTGGAGGAAGGCTTGGCTTACCAAGTACCTACAATACCTAATCCACCTGGTAGAGGCACCTAAAGATATCAGAGACAATCTCAGCTTCTGTCCCCTACCAAGGGTTAGGACGTGGAAGGCACAGCAAATTTTGCAAAGAAGCCAACCCACTTGGTTGAATTACCCAAAGCTGTCGGGCGTGAAGGCAGGTGAGAGAATAAGTGTCCAATACATGGTGAAAACCCTAACGGGCGCCATAAAGTTGTTCACTGGCTCACCTGACCTTACATGCATTATGATGAGGAAGATTTGCAGAACCATCTTAGCAGTGTTCGAGACCTTCAAGCCAGGCCAGGTGACCAACAGCATATTCTTCTTCCAGGATACATACAGATGTGCTTATGATCTGTCAGGTCAGCCTTCCACGGAGGTGATACATGCGTTGTATCAAAGAATCATGTTTCTACCATCCTATCACCTCCACGCTTTTGAAGAAGCATTCTATACGGGGTTCTTCACCGTGAATACATATATCTTTGGCCCAACAATGCTGAACCTACATGCCAGGTACAAATCATTGCTAAAGATGCGGGAAACGATCAGATGAACCAGCAAATCAAGGCGATGTCGGGGATGACATGAGCAAGGAGTGGGGGAGTGTTGGAAGCTGGACACACCCCACGGCATCTAACTACTCGGAGGACTATTATTTTTGTAATTATTCATTCATTAAGTAAAACCCGATTTTTCACCTTGTAATTATTGGGACTTACAGAAGTTTCCAGATTGTATCCCAGTTTTGATAGTTAGATTGAGTAGATGATTGATTTTGTAACTTTAGGGTTTGAGAAGTTGTAAGGTATATATACCACTTTTTGACCTTAATGAAAAACCTTTTGTCATTTTAAACAAGTTTGAAGTCTGTGAGTGAGCGTACTGTGTACGAGACAGAGTGTGTGAGCTTCGTCTTGACGCTACGTGTGCTCTGGTGGTCGGAATCGAGTGCGGAGAAGTGCAGCGTGTTGCCCCCGACTAGAGCTACGCGCCAATACCAACATTGCGCACGTACGGTCCGGCTTTGCGAGCTCCTTCTACGAGCTTCATCGGTTGTTTGGGTGAGCATACGTTGTCCGATTTTGCATTGTAGCATATGTAACATTAAATGGCCTAATAACTTATGTGTAGCGGAAATTAGCATGAACATAGTGGGCATTTCATCAGAATAGATTCCTAATGAGAATTACAAGAGTGCTTGGGTGGAGAGAGCAACAAAAAGCATAACACCTAGTTAGATAGCATCGACAATACTTTCAAAAGAGAGAGAAATTAAGCTATTGACAATAGTTGAGGACCGGATTTGCATGGAGCCGGTCCCCCCTCCAAAAGGCTTTGTATTATGGTTTCTCCCATCAAGAGAGACATTGTACAATACAATTCTTTGTGTTCCTTCAAGACTAGCTAGTGCAATGAAGATGGAAGCTTCATACACCAAGCAAAACACTTAATCAAACACAACTTGAATTATCCCCGTTCTCAGACCCAAGACCTCACACACCTTCGAAGATGGTGAGAGCTAGCAGGGTATGAGAGTAGATTGAGAGGAAGAAGGAGTATCTTACGAGAAAGATGTACATCTCCTCACATAATCACTCATATTAGCATAGCTTAGCTTAGTAATTAGCTTGGTAGAGGAGATGAGCATGCATTGAATCTTGGCTCTTGGTTGGATTTGCATCCACATGCCTAGAGAGTGTTGATGTAGGCTTCTATCTCACAAGCTTGGAGTAGGTGATGAGCTCTCCATTAAAGCTTGGGAGGAGATAGAGTATTCTTCCTTCACACATGGTCAAGTGTGAGTGTGTGTGTGTCAATGCCAAGCAAAAATCAGCCCCCTCTCTCTCTTGGGCGAGCCCTAGCTGCTAATTTGGTCTCGCTTTTGCCTCATTGGACCTCCCCAAGTCAAGCCAATAGGTATTAAGCACCATAAGTGATAGCCTTCTGACATGTGTCCCCCTTTCCCCTTTTGTGAGAGCTTTAGGTAATTAAATAATTAAACTAAACTCTCATTGGACCCCTTTGTCTCCTGGCCAATAGAAATCAGGCAAGCCATGGGGCTTCTGAATGCTCATTGGACCCTTTGGGAGACTGCCCAATAGTCTTCTAGGAGACTTAATTCTCATTGGTTTCTTTTATTAAATGTTTTTAAATTAATTAAACTACATTTACTCTAGCTTAATTCTCATTGGTCCACTTCAAGGGTCTTCCAATAGGAATTGGGCACACCTTGTGGGCATCTGGCCTAGGGAGCTGACATGTGTCCCTCATTCCCTTTGTGTAAAGGGAGCCTGTGTGTGTGTGTGTGGCTTTCTCTCTCATCCCCTACCTTTGGGGCTCGCCCCCTCCCATGTAGGGATGTGCAAAGACTTTTAGGGCACACACAAAGCATCCAATTTTCCCTAGGGTTGACCTTTGGACACAACCTTTGAATTTTGGAACCTTAGCATTTTGGAAGTCTTAATGGGCTGAACCTTAGGGTCTTTTTAGCCCATTGTTGCACATGGCTCTTTTGCAGATGCCCCCCCCCTTTGGATCCCTATTTTCCCTCCTTTGGATCCCTACTGTGGCCGGTCTGCTAGCTTAACCAATATTCTAGCTTTTTCTCCCTTGGCACTTCCCCACATTAAATGATCAGTTTAATATGAGAAAAGCATTTAGGAGAATTAGATATTGATTATTATGACAGCATATCCACGCGTTCACATTGAGTAGAACTACACATTAGGCACTTTAGATTTCGAAAACGAAGACCTGCAGATTTCGGCCAAACATCCTACGTGTTTCTGCACCGTGTGTTTTGGGTCGGGATTTTGGTTCATAGACCTTAGGGAGAGTGACCTATTGGTATTAGTAGGGTCTCCTTCAAGTAATATGGTGTTTCGAGATTGTTTGATGGGTGTTCGGCTCTAGAAAGCATTGTAGGAAGTTTCCTCTCTTGCACTCTTGAATGCTGTGACTTAGACAATTGGTAGAGACCTCTGTAGGAATTGGTTAGGAGTCGGTCGAGTGTAAGTTGACACCTTATGCTTGCTTCCACGCGCCTGCGGGTCGAGCTTCGTCCTTAGCTGACATTACATGTTAGGTGAGTTCTCGTTGTGCTGACGTCCGTCGCGGCGTATCCGTCCAACAAGATGTTATGGCATCAGAAGGCAGCCACATAGGTTGCCAGCCATCTTTGGATTGAATATTGTTGACAAATGAAAATGAGCCTCTGACATATAAAGATGCACAATCATGTGAAAACAAGAGTAAGTGGGAGCTTGCTATGCAAAATGAGATGAATTCTCTGTATGCAAATGATACATGAGCTTGTACCTTTGCTCAAGGGTAGGAAAGCTATCTTTAAAAAATGGGTTTACAAAGTGAAATGCATTGATGGGAAGCCCAAGTATAAAGCACGGTTGGTTGCCAAGGGCTATAAACAAAAGGAAGGCATAGACTTCCAAGAATTCTTCTCGATGGTGTGGTGAAGATGACTACCCTCTATGTATTGTTTGCTCTCGCTGCTCTCTTTGATTTACAGTTAATCAAATGGATGTAAATATTTCTTTTCTTCATATTGACTTGGATGAGGAGTTATACATAGAACTTTTGGAAGCTTTTTCCATTCTAGGAAAAGATTATTTGGTATGCAGACTAAAACGCAGCTTATATGGGCTCAAACAAGCCCCAAGACAGTGGTATTAAAAGTTTTGACACCTTTATGCTCAACCATGGATTTAAACACGGTCATTCTGATCACTACTTGTACATGAAAAAGGCTGATGATGGAAGCCTTAGTGTGCTAGTTTTATATGTTGATAATATGCTGATTTTGCAGAAAGGCATAATAGTGCCTCCTAGTGTTCCTTTATCGCCACATACAAAGCTTAGCAAAGCTGATTATCCAAAAGATGATGTAGTTGTGCAAATGCTATCAAGGGTATACCTTATGCATCAGCTTGTGGATCTTTGATGTATGGCATGATTGTATAGTCTGACAATTCTCATGCACTAGGAGTTGTCAGTAGATTGATGTCTAATCCTCACAAACCACATTGGGAAGCAGTGAAATGCATCTTTCGGTACTTAAAAGGTACACAAGAGAAATGTATATGTTACGGACAAGGTACACTAGAATTGAGGGGATTCTATGATTAAGACATGGCAAGAGATCTTGATGCTAGGAAATCCACCAGTGGGTATGTCTTTACTTTAGTTGGTGGGGCTCTCTCTTGTGTTCAAGATTGCATGAAATTGTCGCAATGAGTACTACAGAGGCTGAATATATTTCAGCTACAGAGGCCTCTAAAGAAGTTGCTTGGCTTGGCCGTATGGTTAGAGATTTTGGTTTTGCTAACGTGCTCCAGTGCTTGGTTGTGAGCTCAACATGAGCATTGCATACGGTTGGTGGGAGTTGGTTAGCTTAAAGGTATCACTTCAAGCCTTTAAGTGGGAGGTTGTTGGGTGTAAAGGCCCCTCACCTCATGTATAAACTCACACAAGGTGTGAACATACCCTTATAGCACGCTAACACATATGAAATACATTTTCTATTCTTTACTTGGTGAGCCAATGATCGTTTTTAGGATCTTTGAGACCACAAGTGGACACTTGGCATGATCGAAGCAGTTGCCCACAACTCTACTCGCAGCCTCGCAAGAAAGTGCTGCTTTTTATTATTATTACTCGTGCTTGCGTCGTTCTGATTCTGAAGTCACGATTCAGGAGTCACGATTCAGGACTAACGATGACGCAGTTGCCTGCTTGTTTCCTCCTTTTGCAAGCGATGCTCTCAGTCCCATCAGCTAGCGTGCTGCTCTCTATCAAAAGAAATCCGTCGCTCTCTATGTGTTATACCTCGTTCCATGCTTTCCTCCCCATGAACACCTTGCTTGCCCCGTTAGCAAGCCGCATGAACTCATTGATCACTTTTGTACCCTAGAGCACGTCCACGGACCCGCCTATCTCCATGGTACTGCTCACCTTCTCTGCAAAAGAGCAGCACAGAGAAACGGGGGAGCCAACGAGTAGCATGAAAAATAAGACGACACTGGCGTTTTTTTGGTCTGCAGGTGCCGCTCTCGACCAAAAACACTACTGCTACTCTCTTTCTTCTACAGATGTTGCACTCGACCCAAAAACACTACATGCTGCTCTCTTTACTTCGTAAGACTAATTATGTCCTTCCCTGGTTTCTTAAGCCCACAGTTGGCCGCCTGGCTGATGTAGGCCATTACCTTGGACCTCAATCGACTGTCAAGAGCCTCACGTGAGGCATTGCGCGAGAAATAAGGCTCTTGCTACAGTGAGAAGTTGCCAGAGGACTTTATCTCCTGAGACACTTATGGACGCCTCCGCCTTCTTTGCTTGCAAGCTGTGGGTGCTTCACGAGGAAACAAGTAGCCGTAGCATTTGCATCTTAATGCCGCTCACGGGCCCCGACCTAGGGCAGCTCTACATCCGTTGCATCAGCACCATGGCCACCTCCTTCAGAGCAAGCGTCTCAAACAACGTTGAGGCAGTTGATCCTGATCAGATCACTTCCATTATTATTACAATAGAGAAGCACCGATTTTCCCGCAAGGTTGTACTCCTGCACGCTGCTTCCAATATCCTTCAAAAGCACTGTATTGCTGTCTGCCCTGGGATGAGACTGTCATGCAATCGATTCGAACCCTATTGTTTCCCTCCAATATTATGCCATCCCTCCAACTTATCTCTTCCCACCTGCGACATTGAAGCTGCCAGTAGCATATATCTACCCGCCTGCACTATCGCAAAGACGTTGAAGCTGCAAGCAGCATCTTCATCTCCGTCGACCAAGTAGGCTTTGGCGGAGACCTAAGTCTCACAACCGTTGTCAACTGTTGTCTATCCATTTTTGGAGACATGCATACCAATATGTCAACACTTATTAGCCTCCAGCAGTAGTTCAATGCTGGCCATTCAATATCTGGGTGGGATAGCAAAAATTTTACAGACAATATGGCCAATATTGCGGCTTGTAAAGAGATTCTCTTTCTAAATCACGTGCAGGCGGCAGCCAAATACGGCCTCAGTTGCACAAGCGCGACTCCAGCTCAACAACATTGCAAGGTCCGTTATCTGCATCTAATTTTCATGCGCATACGTTTGCTTGGTGCAACACATAAATGCTATAGAGCAGGACACGGCTTCCGTTTCTTATAATTTTTTGGAGAGACCACACTGCCAGCTCTCCACCATACTTTTGTTTGGCACCTCTTTTATGACGTGCACGATATACTGTGCACTTTCACTGTGAGGTTTCATTGCAAGACGATATGTTTAGTTTAACTATTCACATTGCTTTTTTTTAGCTTCACTCACATATCGACTTGTAGATTGGGCAATCAAAAAGCATGAGTACAACATTGGAGGTTAGTAAAGCACCTCATTTATTGTTGTAATTCATTCATGCTTTTTCTACTTGCTTGTTTTAGGATTTTCCGCATTACTTCCTTTACTTTGGTTTATTTGGATGTTGTTTTCAGAACTAGACACTCAATGTTGATTACACACGCAACTTTTTGCATATGGTTGTTTACCAAATGTATGTGATGTATTACAGTAGTGAATGCATGTGGTGTATGACAGTAGTGAATTCACCTTGTGCATCTTTACTTTAGCTCTAAATAATTTATACCATAGTAGGTGTCTAAATAATTGATGCCATACTATGTATGTCCTCATTTCTTCCGTACTAGGTGTCAATATAAAGTTCTCAAGACCTAGAAGATTACAGAACAAGCGTCAATAAGCTAAAGAGAAAACTACAGTCCACTTGAAACTAGCTTATTGTCCATATGTTAGGTCATGGTTTGAAATCGTTGCATTGTATAAAGATTGGAGCATGCAATGTGACATCTTCGCTCACAATCTAGAATTATGTCTTTGTTGCATGACGGCATATCTCACATATATAGCGATAAACGAGGTCGACACATAAGTGAAATAGACACTCCTTTTACCCTCACTGTTGTATTATTGTTGGGCGCTTTGTCATCCGAGCGGCAGCAACAAGGCTTAACAGCATTGTACCTGTAGTCCATTACCAGTTCAAGATACAAACCACGAATCAAGAGTATCCTCTCTATTCATGAGACCAATGAGCGATATTTGGACATAAAGAGGCAGATATTATAATTATAGACGAGCTATCCATTGTAGATAGCTGAGACAGTCTCACTGGATGGGAACCGGCTCCTGTGAGATGAACAGTGGATCAGTCAGTAATTACCACGGCAATTAACACTACAAGAGGCTCTTCACATTAGCGACGCTCACACAGCGACGCTCAAAAAAAAAAATCCCGGCGTCGCTATGAGCGTCGCTATAAGCGTCGCTATGAGCGTCGCAAATTTCTTTGTAAATTTGCGACGCTCATAGCGACGCTCATAGCGACGCCAGCTGGGGTAAAAAAAATAACCGAGCGCGCCCAAAAACTCAGATCTCAGATCTGAGTTTTTCGGCGCCCTCAAGCAAAGAGCAGGTAACGCTCTCCCTCACTCTCTCTCTCTCTCTCTCTCTCTCTTTTTCTTTTACACACACACACACACACACACACACACACACACACACACGAGGAGAGGAAGGAGAGCCAGGTATGCTCCTTCCCTCTCCTCATTCTCATGTTCCCTTCCCCTCTTTCTCTCTCCATCGCGCTCTCTCTCACACACACACACATACACACACACATATAGTGTTTTTGAGAGAGAGAGAGAGAGAGAGAGAGAGAGAGAGAGAGAGAGTGCAAAAACGCACACACATACATAAACAAAGAATGCACACACACATTGAGAGAGAAAAAGAGAGAGAGAGCATGCATAAACAAAAAACGCACGCATTGAGAGAGGAAAAGAGAGAGAGAACATGCATAAACAAAAAACGCACACATTGAGAGAGGAAAAGAGAAAGAAAACATGCATACGATCCAAAAAAACGCACACACATTGAGAGAGAAAGAAAGAGAAACTAAGGGAGCGTCGTAGGAAACTAATTAAAATTAAAAGACCTAAAGATCTAGCCGACGAGGAGTTGAACTGAAGACCTATTATTCAAGAGAGAAATGGCATAATCAATCTATCATACTTGGCATGGGTGATAGAAAGGTTATACCATTTATCTCTTTTTATTGGCACACACATCCACACACGCGCACACACACAGGAAGAAGAGAGTTATAACGTCGTAGGAAACTATTTTAAAAGATGTTAAAGATTAGGTTATATGTAGACTTACATTAAATTAGATTTAGGTTTATTTTTAACTAGATTTACATTTATTTAAGCTAGATTTAGATTTATGTTATATTAGATTAGATGCGGGTCTCCATAGACTGCGATGCCTGCATGAAGCGGGTGAAGAAAGCCCTCAATGGAATATAGGGTATTGCTGCCTTCACTCATAGTGGGCTCCGTCGATCCAAAAGTACTGGTGAAATGTCTTCAGAAGATAGGGAAGAAGGTGGATCTTCAGGGCGGCAAGAGTCACTACATCCCCGACACAATGACCATCTAGACAACCTCTAGTCATTAGACTTACGTTAAATTAGATTTAGCTTTATTTTTAGTTAGATTTACGTTTATTTAGATTTACGCTTATTTACGTTAGATCGAGTCCACGCAAGAATTACTTACGGTTTAGGGTTTAGAGTTAGACGAACAGTGAAAAGATCTACTGTGAAAAGATGTTAAGATGAAGTGAAGTGCTACAGCTAGAGAAGAGGCAAAGGGATTTTGTCCACTACATGCAGTATCATGTAGACGTGGGTGTCTAGATTTCTTGTACCCACAAATATAGGTATTGACCAATAAAGACGAGATTATAACCCGGTGGTTCTGATCTCCGTGCACCTCTAGACCGAGGTGTGCGGGGATTGGACATGACTAGAGAATGTGAGGTAAAGAGAGAGAGAGAGAGAGAGAGAGAGAGAGAGAGAGAGAGAGAGAGAGAGATAAGACGAAGAATGCCAATAGAATATTAAATTTGTTGTCTAGGTTATAAGTTTTTTATCCTCATTATGAGTAGCGACGAGGATGTGGGACCGTCCAACCGAAACACCTATCTCTCAACGAGGGTCTTATGTCCTTGTAATCAATGCAAGCATGCTGTGCGACGGACAAGACGTGTTTCTTTGCAGCACGTTCGTGAATTTGGCGAGTTCGATCCATCTATTATAGATCGAGTTGTTGCCAATTATAACTCGTCGGACTCTGACGCTGGCCAACAAGCAGCAATCTTGCAACCCAATAGACGTATTCGCAGGCGCTTTGGTCAAGCAGCATATGTGAGGCCACAAGATGTAGCCTCTGACAGCTCGGGGGATGATCATGCAGAGCACATTCCCAACGAGGCAATGTTTGAGCCCGAGATTGATGAAATGATCGAGACGATCATGGATTCAGAAAGGCTTATCTATGATGATATGAAAAGTGAAGCCGATACATCATTGTATAATGGAGCACGTATGTCTAGATTGAAAGCACTCCTGGTTCTTCTCAACATGCAGGCAAAGTTTGGATGGAGTGACACTAGCGTCACAGCGCTTTTCAGGTGATCTATTACAATTAGTTTACTTTAATAGAACTCATGGTGTATAATGATCTGATAGATTTTTACACGACTGTATCATATTTTTATGTTGTGTAGATTGCTGAAAGAGCACATTCTACCAGCTGACAATGTGATGCCAGATTCCCGAGATGAAGCAAGAAAGATTTTGCGAAACTTGGGGATGGATTACAATTCTATCCACGCTTGTCCTAATGACTGCATTCTTTTCAGAGGGGAATACACAGACATGGAGAAGTGTCCGAAATGTGATTCCGAAAGATATCGAGTAGATCTCCACGGGACAAAAATTCCACAAAAGGTTTTGCGACATTTTCCTTTGCTTCCTCGCATCAAGCATTTCTTCGAATGTAAGTCCATGGCCGCCCTAGCATCATGGCATGAGGAGAATAAATCTTCGGATGGTGTGCTACGAATTCCTGCAGATTGCGCAGCCTGGAAACATATAGATGGAACATGGTCGGATTTTGCCAGGGAAGCTCGAAATTTGCGCTTAGGCCTGGCTATGGATGGCGTAAATCCATTTGGTCAAAGATCAACATCTTACAGTGTATGGCCCGTTGTCATCGTCAACTACAACATTCCCCCGTGGTTGACTACGAAGAAGGGGCACCTATGGCTAAGCTTGATTGTGCCAGGGCGATATAAAGTGGGGAATATGGATGTGTATCTTCGTCCACTATTGGAAGAGCTACAACAATTGTGGATTGGCATAGAGGTGGTGGATATGAGCCGACACACAGGACGACGGAATGCTTTGATCAGAGGTATTCTAATGTGGACCATGCATGACTATCCCGGGCTAACAGAATGCTCAGGTGATCTATTGACACTCCTCTCTCAGACACTGTAAATCTTGTTTTTCCCCATAGTTGATCTATTATCATGTGTATACATGCAGGGCTTCAAACAAGCGGATACAGAGCATGTGTCACATGTGGACCTAGACTGAATGCACGTAGGGCACCCTCACTGAAGAAGCAAATCTACGAAGGTCATCAAGCGTATCTTCCGGAGAATCATGTGTTACGCGACGGCTTTTTGGGAAGAGAGCCACCAAGGCTGTCTGCACAAGCATGGTTAGAGCAGAAGGAGATGTGCGATGACGGATTGCCTCCAGGGATGAAGAGACTATCTCTATGGTACGAGTTACCATACTGGCCTCGACTCGTGATCAATCACTTGCTCGATCCAATGCACATATTCAAGAATGTGGGTAATCTACTATGGGACCATTTGACCGGCAAGAAAGATACTTTGGGAGCCAGAGTTGACCTTAGAAATGTGGATCGTATGGAGCAATATTGGCCGCAAACAGCGTCTGATGGATCGATAAAACTTCCTAAAGCACCATGGATTTTCACAGGAGCCCAAGAACGCAAAGTAAAAGAGGCCATTCGATCTTTGCGGACCCCCACTGGCGTAATGCACTCGCTCCGAACGTGTTTTACTAAAGAAGGAAAGCTTACCGGTTTGAAGTCACACGATTGGCATAAAATGTGTCAGGTACGTTCATAGTGGACTTTAATATCATTGCATAAAATGTGGACTTTAATATCATTGCTGCACATACTTTACAGTTTATTTTACCGGTTGCCATTGAGGGATGTTTGTCTCTCGACATCCGTAACACAATCTACAAACTTGCAAAGCTGGTGCAATGGATCTCACAAAAGGAGATCGACGTAGACTCCATACCATTCGCCAAACTAAATGCTGCGGAGCTTGTGTGCATGTTTGAGAAACATTTTCCTACTACAATGCTAACCATTCAGGTGCATCTTCTTATTCACATAGTTGATGAGGTGGAAATAGCTGGCACAGTTCATTCCAGATGGATGTTCTTCTTAGAGCGTTTCATGAAAACGCTTAAGGGATATGTGCGTCAAAAGGCACGTCCGGAGGGTAGCATGGCAGAAGGTTGGTTGGTATCAGAGTCCCTAGTGTACATTGGAGAGTGGCTAGACGGATTTGATAAATCCCGGGACACGCTATGGCGAACCATAGATGATGAGCGCATATCTGGGATTGTCATGTGCAATCTCGGTGTTGAGAAGAAGATGACGGAAGATCTAGAGGCTAAAATCAACCGATTTTGCATGCTTCACAATCCAGTGATGCAAAAGTGGATTTCACAATATGAGGATGCAAAGCAAGAGTGACAAAGGGCACGAATCGAGTGGAGACGGGGAAGACGACCACCGATGCACTATCCAGCGGTTCTGGAGAGCCTACCAACCTTCATGAGCTTAAGATGGTTGCACAACCAATTGAAAAGCGCACAACAATGCGGTGACGAAGTGACTGAAGAAGAGTGGGAGTACTCTCGGGGTTGCGCGACCAAGGTAAGTTTGCAATGTACGACTAGCAAGTGACTTTATTTATAAACGTTTGAACGGCCACTCATAATCTTTGTTCGTTGTAGTATAAGTCATACACAGCAGCATGGTGTAAAGGTCGACATTTTAGGGTGGAACAAATCGACAAAAAGCGTTTTACTCAAGATTGTGGAATCATGGCAAAATTTGAACAGTCTAGTCGACGACGTTCCTCTGATGCAGATCCCGTGGTGGCGGAACTCACTTACTTCGGCACGCTGCAAGAGATTTTGAGGATCGATTACAGAGGATTTTTTGTCGACTTGTTCGACGTGCAATGGTTCAAGATAATCATGGAGGGTCGAAACGCTACTGTGCGTAGAGGAGAGTCTGGTTTTCTTGAGGTGGATTCTACTAAGAAATGGACTGACCTAAGAGACACTTTCGTACTACCCGAGCATTGTGAACAAGTAAGTATATAAATAGTTAACATCCCCCTTTTACAAGTTATGTGCTTGAAAGCTCTCATGTAAGTTATGTGGCTCTGGCAGGTAGTATTTCATCCTACAAAGTCTACATCAAACTGGTGGTACGTCATAGAGTTAGCCCCTCGTAGTGCAAGGACGTATGAAGGCTACCATGTGCCAATCACAACGACATCAATGGAGGAGATCAGAGAAGATGCTCAATCAGAAGCCGCTGCGGTGGTGCCAGACGAGCATCAAGATGCTACTACTCTATATGGGGTGCATGCAGAGGAGCTACAAAATGAAACAGAGGATATGTGTTTAAACGGAGAGCTCTATATAGATATAGGAAGTTATGCTGAGTTATGCGAGGATGAGAGAGAGATCTCTTAAAGCCACAAATATTGTATTTGAACAATTTTGCTCCGTGCTGTAAAAGCTCTAGCTCTCTAAGTAGCTTCCATGGTGTGTAACGCTCTTTTCTACTCGCGCTCACATCTTTTGATTGAAAATTCTGAGTTTTCGACTTGCCTCTTCTACCACTCGATTCATTGCGTCATTGTATTTATATGCGTCATTACGTCATTGTATTTAATGGTCTTTGCGTCATTGTCTACTCTATTCATTCAATATTAAGTTTAAATATTCGTGTGTTTAATGCAGGTATGGATGATGAGGAGTTTCTTTCTTCTTTGTCACCGCAGCAGAGACAGTGGTACGTGGAGCGTCATCGCTCTGGCGCATCATCGCGCGTTCCTACACCATCCGCATCTCCCTCTCTTTCGGAGCATTCGGCGCGCTCCGAAGCTTCGGCGTCGACGAGACGAGCGTCACACTCTTCTAGACACCGGCGCTCTAGTGGTGGCGGTGGCGGTTGTTGTGGGGATTCCGCCACCGATGCCTCCACACCGCCTCGTGTTCGACGAGGCTCTTTACCCTCCCCTTCTTTGCCCGCCCCCACACCAGCCACAGCATCGCCGTCTACGCCAGGTTTTGCACGGCTGACTGTTCCTAGAAGCTACACACCTCTACCTACTCCGCCAGGAGCCACCCCACTCGACACTCCTCGCTTCGGGGCCCAGACGCCGGTGGAGACACCTGACGTCCGTACCCCCATCGACACGCCGCTAGAGACCCCTGCCGGGACACCCAGGTTCACGCGTCACCGGCCAGAGGGATTGCCTTACTCCGTCGACATCAGCGGCGGCATCATCATGGATGATGACGGCAAGAAGGTGATCTCGCGCATGCGTGGTCTTTGCTCTCAGCTGTTTAGACACTATATACTAAACAAATGGAGTGAAGTACCAAGTGATTTAAAAAACAGAGTCATCAGCATACTTCATGATGAGTTTCCCGTTCCAACACGGGATCAGCGCTTCAATGAAGACCTGATGAAGATTCGAATGCGCGAATACTGCAAACACAAGCGTTCCGAAGTGCAAAAAGCAATCAAGAATGGGTGGAATAGGCCAGATTGGCTGGCCAAAGAAGATTGGAAGAATGCGAAGAAAGCAGCGCGCGAGAATCCCGACAAGTGGAAGCAACAAAAGGATGCAGCCAGAGCGCGAGTAGAGGCAGGGAGCTCGCACCACTTGGGGAGCGGTGGATGGGCATCATTTGAGGCCGATTTTGTAAGTCTTTTCACATTGCTCTTTATGCATGTTCGATAGTTTAGGGTTTATGAGTTTTTTAGTTCTAACATAATGAAATCTTTGTATGTTTTGACAGTGGTCGATGACAGGACGTGATCCCACACCGTACGAGCGCGAGTACGCAGGCAGGAAGGGCTTAAACGCCCTGATGGACATTCTCAGTTCTCGCGGCGGCATGGTTAGTATTAGGGTTTACTCTTTTTTATTTTTTGTATTGTTTTATAAATGTCGTTATATGTTTATACTTACTGAAAACTGTCTTATTGTCTTTTTTTGCAGAATCCGACAGATACGCCGCTTGGACGCGATGAGACGTCTGATTAGACGACGTCAGTTTAGCCGTAGCTAGATAGCATTAGTTTAGGGTTTCTCATAGCTTATGTATCATGAGACGGATTTTATACGTCTTTTTGAACCATGTATATTATTACATTTGTCACCGCAATTCCTTTTGCCAATCAATTCTTTATGCCTATGATGTTGTACAATTGTCATTATTACATTTGCCAATCAATTCAGTTTGTCTATGATGTGTACAATTGTCAATTTTGCAAACAATGCGTCTTGTGGGTGACTATTTTGGGTCTATTATTTACCTTTGCACTTTTTTTAAAAAGTGAATCAAGTACAATATGGTTGATGGGTGGCAGGGCATTCAATGTCCTGCCACCAAAAAAATATTCTCTCAGGCGTCGCTATAAGCGTCGCTATTTATGGCTCTGTAGCGTCGCTATATGCGTCGCTATACTCTTCTGTGAGAGCGTCGCTATAAGCGTCGCTATAGGCGTCGCTATGAGCGTCGCTATATAGCGACGCCTATAGCGACGCTCTCGTAGCGACGCTTATAGCGACGCCGGGGGTTATAAAAACCCAATGTATTTCCGTCGCTAAGAGCGTCACAAGAGCACATAACCTCTTGTAGTGTAACACAGTAATTCCCAAATCATATAAATAGGACCCATTACATTGTAATCGGGTTGGCGTAAGTTGTAGGCATGAATTGAGTCATTTGTCGGCTGTACCTCTGTTTAAGATTTTGATTCATAATCCTTAGTCCTAAGTTGTTCTTGAGCTACATCATCTTTATTGTAATCTGTCATCTGTAATCCTAAATACAGCAGTACAGTATACTCCAGTCATACATACTTTAAACTCATTCTCTCTCAGTCTGAATCTGAATTTGAACATCATTCTTAGTACTTCAGTCTAGTTCTCATTTCAGTAGATATATTCCAGCTTAGTTTCTATTTTCTTGTCCGGTCTACTGTTTGAACTAACACATCACCAGTAGCTGTAAACTTCTAACACTGGAATCATCTATCTAAACAGATTAGCTCCAATTCCATTTTGGCAATCACGGTGGCTAGAGTTGTTACTCGTTGACTAGAAAACTCATCTCCCAGTTGGAAGTTTCTCAGCTGCAGTAATGGCACCCAAAACCAGTCGTGGTCGGAAACCATCCTACCATGTTGACCCTATTCCTGAGGAGTCAGAAAGAGACTCTGACCCCAAGCATGAGCTGGTGACTGACACTGAGGCAGGAGGAGCACAGTCAGGCTGATGAGACGCGGGACTCACAGCATTCCAGTCAGTCCAGACGCAGACAGGCAGAAAGGGAAGCACGCAAGGCTAAAAGTTCTCGGTTCAGGCAGGGGGTCGACGAGGGTGCCAAAGGCAGTAAAGGCAGTTGCCATACTTCCAGTAGTAGACAGGCCAAGGAGGACACAGAGACGGAGACAGAAGCAGATATTAATTGGGATGTAGATACCGACAACCGTAAGAAAACTCCAAAGCGACGTCCAGACTCTAAGATAAGAAGTGGAAGGACCAACGGCGATCGGCATGATTACACATCCTCGTTGCAAATCTCTTTTCCAGTATTCAAAGGAGGCAAGAAGGATGATCCGTATGTTCACATCAAAGCTTTTGAGCAGTATGCAGAGCTGAAAAATATTGATGAGGATGACTGGGGTGAATACTTTCCGCAAATGCTGAAGGAGGCAACGAGAAAGTGGTACTACCATTACCCGGCTTGCCACCTTAGATCCTATAATAAACTACTTAATGCCTTCAAACTGGAATATTCCGACAATAGAGGTGATGAGGATATTCTTTGTGAACTAGATAAGATTAAGCAGAGGAAATTGTCAGTCCGAAGCTATGTTGAGAAAATCAAGGAGCTGACAAGGCAGCTGCAGGAACCACCATCAGTAAAGCGACTGCAAACATGGTTCTTGAATGGCTTTCGCAGCAAGAAGCTTAGGGAGCAGGAGGTGCCAGCACCGACAAAGAAATTCAATGATTTAGTGTAGCAAGCCCTGAAGCTGGAACAACAAGCTAAGAAGGAAAAAGGTCATAAGAAGACGAGGTCCAGTAGTAGGTTTTCTTCTACTGATAACTCTGATTCAAACGGAGTTTCCAGTAGTTCTGAGAGTAGCTCCAATGAGAAGACCAAGGATGAGCCTAAAAAGGGGTCTTGGGCTAGGAAGATTGAAGAGACGGCTTGGCAAATTGATGAGATTATCCAGACCAGACAACCAGTGAGAAGAATGGAGACTTGGTGTTCAAAATGTAAATCTAAGGACCGTGGTTCCAACAAATGCCCACATTGTACTTATTGTAAATCCTATGGCCATTTATGGAATAATTGTGGCACTAGGATTCATCATTTCAAAAAGAGCAAGACTTGCCAGTAGTGGAATATACCAATGCCGAACCACTAAGAGTGGAAAGCCAACGCTTCTCAGGAGGAGAACAGCGCCAGGTACCAGTGGTATTGGTCCAAGGCGCTGCAGATACCAAGGGGGTACTGGTCGGGGCCGGGGGCGTGGTAATTTCCAGAGCTGAAGTCTGAATTGCTATACTTGTGGAAAGTATGGGCATTTCACGGCTCAATGTCCAGACACACCTGAGACTGTGGCTACTAAGGTGAAGGTACCAGAGCCAGTTCCAATACGATCAGTTACACGAAGCAAAGGAGTAGTGATTGAGGAAATCCTAGAGATTCTAAAAAAACCAGTCACTATCGAAAGCAGCAAATGGGCTCAATAGAGAGAGGTATGGAAGGCCAAGGGTAAAGAAAATGTGGTTGATGAATGGCAGGAGCAAAAAGAACTAGCGGCAAAAATCACAGAGGATTTAGCCAAGAAGCTGCGAGAGCAGCCACCAAAAAGTTTGAAAGCACGAGTCATTCAAAAGATACCAACCCAATCTACTGAGATAGATGGCAAATCATCGAGTCGTGCAAGCTACTGGTGTGATCAAAAATATGCCGATACGAGTGGGCAAGGAGAAGTTCAAGACCAGTTTTCTAGTTCTCAATGTGCAAGGAGCATATGGAATGCTACTAGGGTGCCCATGGTTGCGAATGGCACAGGCTGTTCACGACTATGCTAATCAAACTCTAACTCTACAAGGGGCCAGTGGGGCAGAATCCAGATTCAGACAAACAATACTAGAAGCTAGAGAAAGGAGATGAGACCTAAAGAACTATGCCAGAAGTATAAGATCACGAAGATTGAAAGGATGTTAGCAGCTCTAAATATTTTTCCCTTAGCAGAAATTGATCTCAATGCAGTTCTACTGAACAAGGAGCAAGCTAACAAACGGAAGAAGCAGTTTCCAAACCAGTTTACTGAACTCAATTCAGAAGAACGATCAGTTCAGTTAACTGGAAGTCCGGAAGGATCAATTGAAACCAGTATGCCAGATGAGCCAGCACATTCTAGGGAGGACGCGGCAAATCAAAACAGTGAATTGGAACTCAAAGGGTCGTCTTGGGATTACGTTAAAGAATCAACCAAGAGAAAAGGCAGCGGACCTAACTGGTTACTCCCAGATGACCAAGAGATCGAGGAATGGAATCTAGGCTCTAACGACAACTCTAGAATGATCAAAGTTAACAAACATCTCAACCCAACAATGAAGGAGAAAGCACGCAAAATGTTCCAGCATTACAAAGTGTTTTTGCCTACAAAGATGTTTTTGCCTGGGAACACACTGATCTCAAAGGGGTGGATCCAAAGGTCTGTCAGCATAGGATACCACTGAAGCCAGATGCTAGGCCAGTAAGACTGCAGCGGTATCGAATGAATCCCAATTATGCTAAGAAGGTCAAGGAAGAGATTGACAACCTTCTCAAAGCTGGGTTCATCACTGAAGTAGCCAGTAGCGATTGGTTGTTTCCTATTGTAGTTGTTCCCAAAAAGAATGGAAAGTTGAGAGTATGTGTGGATTATAGGAAACTTAATGCTCAAACCATCAAGGATCCATTTCCATTGCCTTACACAGATATGTTGCTTGATGAGATTACAGGGTATGAGATGTACAGTTTTATGGATGGATATAGTGGCTACAACCAATTACAAATTGCTCCTGAGGATCGGGGGAAGACCACTTTCATTACATGTAACAGACTTGGACACTCCAAGTCAAGAATCAATCGCGACAGCACCAAATAACCACTTCAAAACAATTCATAAATCACAATAGATTTGCACTGGCCCGGCGGAGTTCCGTGCCTAGAGATATTGGCCCCAAAAACTGCGCCCCTTTCGGTATTTCTTTATGTATTAAATCAATGTCAAAGTACAAAGAGCAGTTAGGGTTTCACTCACTGATTCTACATCCAGATGCTCGGAGAAGTGAGGCCCTCACCACCAATTTAAAGGTTACAAGGAATGCCCAAAAGCAGAGCCCCAAAAGCTTGAAAGCAAAAGCAAATTCTCTCTCTCTCTCTCTCTCAATGAGAATTAAAATAAAGCAATTCAACTCTCTTTCTCTCATCCAAAATCCTTGCGTAGCAAAAAGCTAGGATTTGCGTCGCTCATTTTTTTTATTTTTTTTTAAATTTCCACCTCCGCGATTTTCAGAAATTAGGGTTTCTTGCAAAAATTAGGGTTTGCAAGAATTTTAGGGTTTTTAGCAAAAATTAGGGTTTTTGTTGTCCGTAGCCACGTTGTGACGTGTTTTGGCGAAATGGTGCGGACCACCCCAAAGTCTTTGCGAGATGTTTTTTGGTTCTCTTAGACCTCTTGTATGTTAATAAAGCATGCTTGTACAAAGTGTACAAAGGTGGTGTGTGCCAGTTGTCTCTACGCATGCGTGCCAGTTGTGCGGGGTACATAGTTTTGTTGTTTTTGTACATAGAAGTGTCGAGACTTCAAAGTGTGATTAAGTGCTTTAAAAATATGAAGAAAAACTGAACTTTTATCAGCTTGGGGTCGTGAGTGAGTGGGAGTTTTCAGCTGTGAAGAAGAAAGCCTCTCTTGCTGCAGTCTGCGGTGGTGCGTGGGGGTTGTGTAGTGGAGGTGCCCATGTGTGTGTGCGAGGGCCTGGAGCCTTGATTGGAGAGTGTGTCTGTCATCAAGAAGGACATGAACATGGATGGTGACCTCTGCACTTTCACCCCTCTTCTCTCTTTTTGGTGATGGAAGCTGCGTGAAGCGAAGCTCTCTTGTACGCGTGTGCCTGCTACTCAGGTTTGGCAGTGAAAGCCCCTTCTTATTGTTGTGAATGGAAGTTTGTTTCCCCATGTTTTCCATGGTTTTTTCTGAGTTTTTTGGATGAGCATCATGATTTTTTGTATAACTCATGATTGGCATGGTTTTTGATGGGTTTGGGTGCATGGTTGGGAGCGATTTTGGAGCCCCTTCCTACATATGCAAGGGCTGCTGAGATGGTGTGAGGGTATGGTGTTTATGAACAAAAGTGCAGAGATTTTCCTTGGTTTTCATTGGTTTTTTTTTCCAAAATTTAGTGCCTTTTTTACTTCCTTGACTGCAATTGATCATAGCTAGGGCTAAGACAGTATAGAGGGAAGCTAGTCGAGTGTAGGTGGGGTTTTGTGCATGCAAGGGTGAGTGTGTTTGTGACTGGAGATTGGATCCTATCATCTTGTGAGAGCTACTTTACTTTTCCTCGTATGTCTTGTGAGTATGGAGGTGTTATAGAGGCCACCCCCCAATCCTTCACATGTTTTGGTGCCCCCTTTCTGAGGATCTATTGTGGCTCTCCGGTTGAGACTTTCCCTGGAGTCAAGCTCAACCTTCTATTTGTAAGTTGTTTTCATGAGTTCTCCAAGTTTTACAGGTGAAGATGATAGAGACCTGAGAAGGTTCTTGAGACAGGTACAATTGCAATGTTTACTGACAGGGAATGATTGTGAAGTAGAATGGTTGCGTATGTTTCCTCTCTTGCTTGAGGGTGATGCTTATGTGTGGTATAAGAACTTGAATGATGAAAATAAGAGTTGTTGGTCACTCTTGGAAGCATTATTTCTTCAAAGATATGTAGTGATGCCAACTCCAAATGAAGCTTGGTCAAGGGTGAAGAGCTTATCTATGCGCGAAGATGAGTTTGTTTCTTGCTTTTGGAAGAGGTTCAATGATGTATGGATGCAATGGGAAAAGTGTGTGAAGTATGCTACTGTGATGTCTGTGAAAGAGTTACATGGTACACACATGCAATTTGAGAGGTTGAAAATGTTGATAAGCAAGTTGAAACCTACCTTGCGTTCACATGTGGAATTGAAGAATCCAAAAAGCATGAAAGAAGCACTACAGGTTGCCTACAACAAAGAGAGGAAGATAAGGCTTATGGTAGGTTTGGATGCACCTAAGATAGAGGATATGCATTTGATTGATTTATTGTATAAAGTTGTTGAAAATGGTCATGAACTTGAGAAGCCACTTTCTATTAATGAGGAGGAAACAAAGCATGCAAATGTAGCATCATGTGATCACGTGGAAGAAAATGACATACATGTGGTGAATGCTTATGATGTAGACATATACAATTCTATGGATTCTTCTCTTGATGTTGGAGATGTTGATTCTTGTGCTTTGAAAAATGGTTTGAATCCCATGGTTAAGAGTGATGTTGATGTGGATGGAGCTTATGTGTCTACAAATGGCTTATTTGATGAAAATGATTTGGTATGCGAAGAGTTGGGAGCATCTATAATGGATGATGTATGTGATGAGGGTTGTATAGACTCTCCTCTTGAGTATGAGGATGCTGATGTGGTTGAGTTTCATGGTCTACAAGAATCTCATGCTACTCTTGTGGTTGATGATGAAGACTATGCCTCTACTCCTAGGTTGTTTGATGAGTTGCCTATGGCTGCCAATGATGATGTAAATGCTTTTGGTGATTTGGATTATCACTTGGATATTAATGAGGTCAATATGGATTCATTTAGTTTCACCAAAGAACCCATTGGTGAGGATGAGGTGAGTGATATCCAAGACTTTGTTTCCACTTGTGGCATGTTTGATGATATGCATATGGTTGCCGATCATGTGGACTGTTGTGTTGCACAAGGTTCTATAGAGTCCCATGTTGAGCTTAAACGTAATGACTTGGATGATTTAATTGTTGATTTTTAGCCTAAATTTTTGCATGATGACGTGGTCCTTGATGATGGCATATCTGTTAGTGGCTTGCTTGGTGAGCTACTTGTTGTTGGAAGCTCTAATATCAACCACGAGAGAATATTAGAGGAAGTTTTAAGGCTAATGAAAGAGGGTCTTTGCTTTGGAAATCTTGATGATATGGATGGTCATATGCTTTGTGCTAGTGCCTTTGATATGCTTGCCAAGCTGGATGATGGCATGCCTTATGGTCTTAATTGTGATGGGCAAGAGAAAGTGTTATTTTGTGGTTTGGCATGCAAGGATAGTTTGAATGTCTTGACTAGACAAATTATGCTTCAGAATGTAGATGCTTTGATGGATATATTTGAAATCAGTGATTTGTATGAGTTGAAGCATGAAATTTTTGGCTTGGATTCAATGCAAAATTATGTGTATGATAGAGGGAAAAGACAAATGTCTCGTGTCAATAGCATATGGGATTTTGCTTCGGTGGGAGAAGCGCCTACTATGTTATACATATGGTTATTGGATGCAACATGGAGGTGGATGGTAAGAGAATCTATGTTATTTTTAGCTCTCATCTTATATTTTGGTTCTTTTGTGGCATGAAAAATAGGAGAATGTTTACAATGATGCAAAAGTATGCACATGAAACACTTGAAAGTGTTCCATGCTTGTTGGGGGGGCAATATGTGACGTGTTTTGGCGAAATGGTGCGGACCACCCCAAAGTCTTTGCGAGATGTTTTTTGGTTCTCTTAGACCTCTTGTATGTTAATAAAGCATGCTTGTACAAAGTGTACAAAGGTGGTGTGTGCCAGTTGTCTCTACGCATGCGTGCCAGTTGTGCGGGGTACATAGTTTTGTTGTTTTTGTACATAGAAGTGTCGAGACTTCAAAGTGTGAGTAAGTGCTTTAAAAATATGAAGAAAAAATGAACTTTTATCAGCTTGGGGTCGTGAGTGAGTGGGAGTTTTCAGCTGTGAAGAAGAAAGCCTCTCTCGCTGCAGTCTGCGGTGGTGCGTGGGGGTTGTGTAGTGGAGGTGCCCATGTGTGTGTGCGAGGGCCTGGAGCCTTGATTGGAGAGTGTGTCTGTCATCAAGAAGGCCATGAACATGGGTGGTGACCTCTGAACTTTCACCCCTCTTCTCTCTTTTTGGTAATGGAAGCTGCGTGAAGTGAAGCTCTCTTGTACGCGTGTGCCTGCTACTCAGGTTTGGCAGTGAAAGCCCCTTCTTATTGTTGTGAATGGGAGGTTGTTTCCCCATGTTTTCCATGGTTTTTTCTGAGTTTTTTTGTTGAGCATCATGATTTTTTGTATAACTCATGATTGGCATGGTTTTTGATGGGTTTGTGTGCATGGTTGGGAGCGATTTTAGAGCCCCTTCCTACATATGCAAGGGTTGCTGAGATGGTGTGAGGGTATGGTGTTTTTGAACAAAAGTGCAGAGATTTTCCTTGGTTTTCATTGGTTTTTTTTTCCAAAATCTAGTGCCTTTTTACTTCCTTGACTGCAATTGATCATAGCTAGGGCTATGACAGTATAGAGGGAAGCTAGTCGAGTGTAGGCGGGGTTTTGTGCATGCAAGGGTGAGTGTGTTTGTGACTAGAGATTGGATCCTATCATCTTGTGAGAGCTACTTTACTTTTCCTCATATATCTTGTAAGTATGGAGGTGTTATAGAGGCCACCCCCCAATCCTTCACAACGTCATCACTTTGTGACAGATCCCCCTCTTGAAAGCATTGTAATCGACCGTGATTACGCCTGCAAAACCGACAAAAGCCATAAACCGTCTTAGTAGACATTGACTGTTAGTACCTACGTACTAGGAACACACATCTAGCACATGTACAAAATCGAGAGTCTACCTACAGAGATCCAAGATCACTGCTTGGAACAGAAGTCAGCTTCTATTCAGAAGTTGATGAGTCATGCGAAGCGGGGCTTTGCCATTCACTCTCGCAGTCTGACCTACCCCATAGATGAGGCCATGACATAACGAGCTGACCAGACTTCTGGGAATGAAAGTAGAAAGAAAAAGAGCAGCCCAGAGAAAAAGGATGCACGACCCAAGCTTACTCCTGAGGAGAGAGCTCGCTTCATCAGAGAGGGGAAGTGCTTTGGATGCGGGGAATAGGGACATATCTCCACGAAGTGCCCTAAAAAGGCATAGAAAGAACAGAATGATAAAGACGACGATAGGCCTGCGAGTTCAAGAACAGCCGAGGAACGTGGCAGAAAAGGCAGATAGAAAAGCAGAATTGGTACCACATGGCGTGGAATCTGCACCAAATCTAATGAATGAAAGTACAAACTTTGTCGCTTTTGGGGCAAAGTGAAGGATCAGGAAGCTCTTTTGAAGGAGCCAAGCCCAACTTCTTTTCACTTGGAATTCGCGGCTCGATTTGGAATGACGGCCGACAGACTGATGCCACAGGTGGAGGTAGTTCGATTGGCACCCGGATGGGATGTTGCCATTACACCGAGCACTGGCAAACTTCGTTTGCAATGACAAGGGTGTTCAGGGCACGCGAGTGACGTTCTACTCAGGATCCCTTGGTACCACAAGAACTACACCGTGGTTGACTACCAGGCCGAGAAAGCGAATTTGATAAATGAAGGGATTAGAGAATTGTACTTGATGAACTTCAGTTTCTTTACTCATTCTTTTGAGAGAGAATTGAACGATGGATAAAGGTTGAATATGTTTTGACCTGATCAAAAGAATGCCAAGCTTTTCAAAGGGCCTGAAGATCAGACCATTGACCTGATATCTGGAAGCACGCCACCGAACCGGCCACCTTACCGTGTGAGCCAAGTACAGAATGAAAAGATTATGAACCCAGTGAAAGACCTCTTGGAAAAGGCTCTTGTCCAGCATAGTACTTCACCGTATTGCTCTCCACTATTGTTGGATTTGAAGAAAGACAGATCTTGGAGAATGTGCATCGATTATAGTGCTCTCAACAAAATCACCATCAAGAACAGATTTCTGATTCCTAGGATCGATGATATACTCAACAGGTTACAGGGATCCTCGTGCTCTAGCAGGATTGACTTGAAGAGTGGATATCATTAGATCTGAATCGCGCCGGGAGACATCTACAAGAGAGCTTTTCGGACGACTTTTGGGTTATTTGAGTTTTTTGGTGATGCCTTTTGGCTTAACCAATGCTCCTGCGACATTTAAACCGAATGATGGACATGATTTTTCAAGAGTACAGGCTATTTGTACCATTGTTTTCTCCAAGAATGAAGCAGAACACAGAGATCATATGCTTCAGAGATAGAGACTTTTTTTGGGACACTTTGTCTCAGCAGAGCAGGAGTACAAGTGGATTCGGCCAAGATAGTGATTGGCCCGATTTGAAGACTGTGTTCGTACTACAGGTAGTTCATACGAAAGTTTGCAGAGATTGCTTCCCCTTTGCATATCTTGATACAGAAAGGAGTCCCTTTTCTCGTGGGGATCCACAGAGGTGACTTCCTTTCAGACATTGAAAGAGAATTGACTACAGGACCAAATTTGACTTTGCCGAACTTGCAAAAGTCATTTGAAGTATTTTGTGATGCTTGTGGTCGTAGTCTAGGTGCGGTCTTGATGCAAGAAGGCCATGTCATTGCTTACGAGAGCGGATTGTTCTCTAGGCCGGAGATGACAACACAGATTTATGAAAGAGCTTTTGGTGATTTTCCATGCTCTTACTCAAGGGCGGCATTGCCTACTCAGAGTGGATTTTACTGTCTTTACAGACCATCAGAGTTTGCGCTACTTCTTGTCATAGAAGCAGCTTTTGGATAAGCAGATGCGATGGGCGAACATCTTATCACATTTTCACTTCCAGATTGTCCATGTGCAGGGACAGAAGAATGTGGTGGTAGATGCTTTGTCTCGGAAGCCGTTGGTTCTGGCTATTTCCGCGATACATCATAGGAGCTTCAAGGATATGGTCGATCAATATGCCACAGATACAGATTTTTTAGATATTTTCACACGAATACCGGATGGGGAGACAGTAGCTGGATACTCCCTTCGGGAAGGCTACTTGATGAGAAAGACTATGTTGTGCGTTACACAGCCGTTGAGGGAAAAGGTTATAACTGAATGCCACTGTCCACCTTTTACGGGTCACCGCCGCATTGCTACAACCATGAAGGAGGTAGAGAGATACTTCTTTTGGCCGAGACTCAAAAAGGATGTGGAAGAGTTGTGCGCAGTATGCCAGAAGGTCAAGTTTGACAGGCATAAGGCACATGGATTGTTACAGCCTTTACCCATATCCACCCGCCCCTGGGAAAGTATTGCAATGGATTTCATTTTTGACCTCCCGAGAACACAGAATGATCACGATGATTTTTTTATTACATGGCACGTCTGAGACGATTGTCTCCGATAGAGACCCCAGATTTATGAGTTTGTTTTGGAAGGCAATTTGGGAGAACATTGGCACGCGGTTGCAGTTCTCGTCATCGTTCCACTTGCAGACTGACAAGCAATCTGAGATTGCCGATTCAGTGGTTTTAGATTTATTGAAGTCTTGTATCTCGGATCAGAAGAATCAATGGGAAAAGAACTTACCTTTGGTGGAATTTGCCTACAATAACACGATACACTCTTCGACGGGGAAGACGCCATTTGAGATTGTTGAAAGTGTTGAGAAGGTTCCATCCTTCCTGAGCATGAAAGATTAGATATTTGAAGCGGATGAATATTCGCGAGCTTTGGATACGGCTTTGCCAAGGTTCGCGAGACTTTGCAGGAGTCTCAAGAACGACAGAAAAAGGCAGCAGATCGCCATCGTCGCGACTTGAAATTGAAGGAGGATGAGACGTTTTGAGAAGGCACGCCTAAGAAAGAAAAAGGGAAAGGAGAGGCTTTTTCCAAAGCTTAGTATGCGATACTACGGACCTTTCCAGATTATTGAAAAGATAAATGATGTCTCCTTCCGATTGAAACTGCCAGATACTTGGAGGATTCACAATGCATTCCATGTGAGTCTCTTGAAACCTTTTAAAGGTGATGTGCCTGATGATGGGGAGCCTGATGAGCAGCCCGAAGTGGAAGAAAACGAGGAGATCCTTGTTCCTGAACATATTTTGGCACATAGGGATACGAAAATAGGTAAATTCCAAAGGCGGTTCTTGGTTAAGTTCAAGAACTTTCCTACATTTGATGCAAAGTGGATGGAGGAGGAGGACCTAGCAGATACTCCTCGGATTGTGAAACTTTACCTTGATGCTTTGGTTTAGCATAGTCTACTCCAAACGGAACCTAGATATTCAGCTTGGTCGAAGATCTGGTGCAGTGGGATGCACAAGAGGGGAGTTACTCCGCTCCTTTGTCACCAGATGCCTTGATTTTGATACTAAAGTCACTAATGTCTCTTTGAGCTTCAGGGATACTGAGAGCTGATAGTATTCTGCTGGATGACTTTATGAAATGGAATTCCTGATAATGATACTGATTTGTTCTTGACTTCTTTTGAGCGCAGGAACTGATAGACAGAATGACTGCAGCATTTTGGTCTGATTGTTCTCGAATAGACATGGTTGCAATAGGGGTTAGTCAATCGGACATGGTTGCAATCGGACAACAGGAGATTGTTCAGCAAAGAAGGAAACACTAGCGTGACCAAAGGATTAAGGTTCGGGAGTTTCAGAAAGGGGATCTGGTACTCTTATATCAATCCAAATTGGGTCCAAAGAAGCCGATTTTAAAGATAGCCTGGACATGACCATTTGAAGTGGGCTGGGTTTTCTCCAATGGCACGGTAAGACTGAAAGGCCTATCTGGATTACTGTTGTCAGGGGTGTATAATGGAGCTAAAATCAAGCTCTACTATTTAGAAGTTAGAGAGCCTTGCCAGGAACAGGGTATCGAGGATCTGGGCGTTGAAGACCAAGAAATTCCAGAATCAGCTATCTTGGGGCTTTTTCATGTGCAGCCAGTTCCAGAACCAGTTTCAGACCAGTACCAGCGTGACCAAGCCAGACTTATACCAGGACCAGAACAGTGGGGACAACGTTATCAGTTTTCAGGGGACCAACGGTCAGATAGAATATCAGTGGTAATCATTTCAATGACGGGTGAAAGTCTTGTCCAATGCATGTCTGCCACGTCAGTTGCGGTGCACAGAAGTCTAGGAACGGTAAGTGGTAGAGCTTTTATGGCGCGAACGTGTATAACAGTAAAGCGAGTAGGCGTTTTTCCTCACAAATCCCCTGCGCGACAATTATCTCTTGCTATCCACTCGCCATCGTCAAGCTCTGAAGTATCTTCATTGCAGCCGCAAACCTCATCTTCTGAGGAGACCATGTATTGTCGTCTGACTTTGCCAGCCACACCTGGGTACGGTTTCGAAGAATCAAGTAAGTCATCTTCTTCTTCACCTGCTTCATCATCTTCACGATACATGGGTAGGAAGAAACTTTCAGAAAAAATGCAGGACACTATCGATGAAACCCAAGCTCTTATTACTGCTACAAAGGCAACTCTTCCACTCATCCTGTACAGCAAAATTCAGTGTTATGTGTTTACTAAGCAAGCTATGGCTCTACTCCAACTGTGGGACTTGTGTGTGGTTCTGCAAGCCACAAGGATTGAGTTTGACACAGCCATCATAAGGCAAGTCTTGGACTCTTTCAATGCTGAAGATTGCAGTGCTGTGATTTATGGCCAGAAGGTGTCTGTCACACCAGAAAGCATTGCTTTCGCATTCCGTATGCCAAATGGGCCCAAGCCGTCTGTGGCAACTTCAAAGCAAATTGGTGCAGCTTTGAAGGAGGATGATGCTGCTAAGAGGAAAAGGAAAGCCAGTGCGCAAGGGATTCCAGTTTTGCAGGACTAGAAGCTCCCGCTGCTTATCGGTTTGTGGCTGAGGCTGTGAGTCTGAAGAATAACCGACATATGTGTCAGAGAAACTTTTTGCCATGCTTTTAGCAAAAAGACTGGATTCCAAAGTCTCTATCAACCTTTGCTAGATATTGTCGCACAATGTGCTTCAGCAAACTGCCAAGCTGAAATCTCAAAGTGTATTCAAGGCTTGGTATATTTGGCAGTTTCTGTACTCGGCAACTGCTCCAGACACCCATGATCAGGTGAGAATGGCTTGGAGTCAGAAGCCGTTTTCACTATCAAAAAATATCAACTTGTCATCGGATGACGAAGAGCCAGAAAGCCAGACAACTCCTACTGGATTGAAAAGGAACGCTAAACAAGATGAACCTGGCAGTTCAAAGAAGCCAAGGACGACACTGACTAAGAGCAGTGCTCTCCTGAAGCAGTTGGAAAGTCAAGTCAAAACAGTGTGTGCTAAAAGGACTCCAGTTAGCCAGACTGAACAACAGACTGACCAAACCACTGGTGGAATCAACCAGTCAGGAGGGCAGATTTCAGTAACCACCGGTACTGGCCAAGATCAGACAGAAAAGGCTAGTCCTGAGCAATCAGCAGACCAGGTTGATAAGGGCAAAGGCCCAGCTTCTCCAAATCCATTGGGCCGAGTCTCCATCCCATACAGTGAAGAAGCCCTACACTTGACCAAGAAAGACAGGTTACAGCAGCTGCAAACTCATCCACTCAAGGGACGTCTCCTATTGCAGAAATGTGATTATCCTGCAATACCTTATATGACTCCTGTCACAGTTTATGAGCCAACTGATTCTGACCCAGCAACAGTTAATGATGATTGTTCAGTACTCATTCAGTCATCATGGAATACTATTGTCAATTGTATGGGACAAATGATGGATGATGCAGGGTCAGAAGATGAAATAGTAAAGGTAAAAGTTGAATTGAGGAAGGCTGAGGAGCAGATTGAAAAGCTGGAGCAAGGGAGAGCAGCCCAGAACTTGCGTCACTCTCTCCTTGAATCTCACTCAGATAGGACCATTCAGCAGTTACAAAGCAAGCTAGCCAAGGTAGAGTTTGAGATGCACACCATGCGGGAAGAAAAGGCTGAAGCACAACGAGCTGCTGATAGGTTCAAAACCCTGTTAAGAATGAAGCGAGTTGAGTTCAACTCTTTAATGATCCGCCACAATGCTCTGAAGACCATCCTAACAGAAAGATATATCTATAATAATCTGGCCGAGATCTTGAATCCAGCAGGCAATGTTGTTTTCGATATGGATAACTTGAAGTCTCTTATGGAGACAATGCAGAGTGATTTGCATAATAAAGTTACTGAATATAACAGTGCTCTGACAAATCAAGTTATCCTTGATTACATTGAATAGAAGACTACCATTGAAGAAGATGAGGATAAGGAAGAAGAAGCAGAGAAGAAGGAGGATGAACCAGACGAAGGGCATAATGATGATAATGTTGATGCCTCTCCTCCATCTCCACCTCTAGGACCTGGTATTGGTGGTACAGGTCCCACTGGAGGAAATCAGTTACAAGCAGACCAGCCACATCAGCATGAAGGACAGCAGTCGAGCAATCAGCAACTAGAAGAGCAACAACCCAGCAACACTGGAAATCCACCGGCACACCAGTCACAACACAACAGGGATGTTAAAGGGAAAGGCAAAGCTGTGAGACTGAAGGACCAGCAGGTGATGAGAAACATTCATTACAGCTCATCACGCTAAACAAGAGATTGAGACATCAGCAGGCTCCTATAACCGCGTTATCTGGAGGATGATGATCTTATTTCTGATCTGGAACGCTTTCAGCAACTGTATGTCGGAGCCAGGAAAATGGTTGAGCATTGGAAATCAGCTGCTTTTCATGATCACGAGGCCTGCCAATTACCTCCGCATCCCAGCACAATACAGTTGTTGGAAAGGGTGCCTAAATGGATACTAAGTGATGAAGACAGAGTAACCAATCCACATTGCTAGGGGAGTTCTGGATCAAAGGGTGTGGACCATTCTTGAAGACTAGACAGCCACCAGCAAGGGACCTCAAAGTAGAATGTCAGTGGGAGAACAGGCAACTGCTCTCCGGCAACTATTTCAGCTAGTTAGAGTAACTAGAAAAATGATGCAACAAGAGAACCAAGCTGTTCTTAACTTCTTAGAATTTGTGCCTGATTCCCCAGTTCTCTTGTATGGTTTACCAGCAAGAGAGGCAGAGTCGCCAAGATTTTTTCCAGCACTATACCCTCAACATCTAGAACCAGTCGATCGGCTCACATATTTCAAGATTACTGATGAACTTCAGGATTGGTATGAGCGATCGACTGTGGAATGAAAAACTTGGCAAACGCTGTTCAACGACGCTTTCTAACTGAATGATCTCCAGGAGCTAAAAGAGGAGGTGTAGAGGATCAAACTGTGTATGGGCCAGTGGAAAATTTAGATCATAGGCCTCACTAAGATCACCAACCAACTGCTGCAACTCACTGTTGAGTCCTCTAAACTGCCTATAAAGGACATTACGGCTAAACCAGGCCTAGGACCACATTATAAAGAGATGGCTGAGATTCTTTTTGAAGCTCGGATCAAAACCAATCAGCCTCTTCCAGAAGGATGGATCCATACAGCCTCGCATTGTCACAAATTGGCCAGAACTCGGATCATCAAAGGCAGACGCACACTCTATGATCCCGACACCAAAACCTATCATCCTCTCAGGCCTTATGAAATGGAGATGACCACAGAAAGGCGAGATCAACTTGAGCAGGAGGCTATTTACAGACTCATTCAAAAGAAGAATGTTGGCACTAGGACTTCTCAGATGCCATCCAAACCAAAGGGTAAAACGGAAGCGGGTTCAATGGAAGGATACTAAGTAGTTCCATCTCAGAATTCGGGAAGGATTTTTCCTTCTTCTCAACTGGCACAGACTTTGAGTCCTCGAATCAAATGGTGGATTTTTCCACCAGTTTTTTTTTGCAGCAGACGCTGGATTTTTGCACTCAGGGGTTTGGTGTCATTTGGCTGACGGCCCTTGGAATTACAATTATAAGGACGTTCAGCACTCAATGAGCCAAATTTCAGAAAAATCAGACGGTGGATTTTTCCAATACAACTTGGCTTGATGTCCATGGAATTACAACTATAAGAGTGTCAAGCACTCAACGAGCAACATTCCGGTAGAATCAAACGGTGGATTTTTTTCTCATAAATTTTGGAATCTTACCAAAATTCAAGAAAGGAGGGAAGGATGTAGATGGCTGAGACAGTCTCTTTGGGTGGGAACCGGCTCCTATGAGAAGAAGAGTGGATCAGTCAGTAATTACCACGACAGTTACCACAATAATTCCCAAAGCATATAAATAGGACCCATTACATTGTAATCGGGCTGGCATTAGTTGTAGGCATAAATTGAGTCATTTGTCGGTTGTACCTCTGTTTAAGCTTTTGATTCATAATCCTTAGCCCTAAGTTGTTCTTGAGCTACATCATCTTTATTATAATCTGTCATCTGTAATCCTAAATACAACAGTACAGTATACTCCAGTCATACATACTTTGTACTCATTCTCTTTTGAGTCTGAATCTGAATCTCAACATCATTCTCAGTACTTCAGTCTGGTTCTCATTTCAGTAGCGTATTCCAGTTCAGTTTCTATTTCCTTGTCCAGTCTACTGTTTGAACTAACACATCACCAGTAGATGTAAACTTCTAACACTGGAATCAGCTATCTAAAGAGATTAGCTCCAATTTTATCCATGTTAACTCAAACGACTTTTGACCTTATCGTAAGACAAAATATCAATGTAACAAGCAATAAATTGAGACATCCCTTCAACAATAAATATATTATCTTGCTCGGTGATCATACGCAACTATCTCCAGTTTGTAGTCACGCACAGGAGCTTTGTAACACATGCCATATCACAAGCTCGGTTCATTGGCTACATGCAACTTTGAATAAATTGTACAATCAAATTGACATTACAAAACTTGAAATGAAGACGAACGTGGGTAAAGTTCAATGAGCTGGATTCAATCGCAATTTGCATGCACTGCATGATCACTAAAAATATCGACTTGACAATCGGTGCGGCAAATTGTGCAACATGCATTGTCGACGTCATTACACAGAACACAGAAGGTGAAGTTACATGTATCATTGTCCTCATTCATTGTACTAGGAATAACTACAAAAGAAGAAAGGCAAAACACAAACAACTATAAAAGAAAAAAGACAACACACTCGAAATCCACCTTCAAAAATGCGAGCTGACGTGTTGTGCTACCAACCATTCAATGAAAAATTTCTTTTTGAAATACTTTCCGTTTGCAAGAATTTACTGTAGCATGTATACTAGAAAAAACATTCATCTATAGACATAGTAGTACAACCTCGCTTGGATATAATCTCAACTCTAACCACCCCTATAATCTCTAACAATTGATGCACTTAACTTTGTCTCCTCCCATAAACATTATAGCATCTTTCTAGTGTATATCCCTTTCACGCAATGCCGCCCTTCCCAAATTAGTCTTGCTCCTGTTCCCTTTAGTGCTAGCTGCTAAAAGTCAATTTGCATGTCTTGTTATATTCTATAGATGATGTTATATAGCAAGGCCCACCAAGCAAGACTAGTTTTGTACTGTCACAACACTCTTGAGTTCTCTCTCGTACTCTCGTAGCTCTTGTACCGTACGCTACACAAGGCTGGTACTTTCGCACCCTCGATAGCCATGGTAGGAGTTGATATACTAGAAGAGCTCGAAATCACCACCACTCCAAAAAGGTAGTCAAGAAGAGGAAGTGACAAAAGAGCGGCACTTCAACTAGGTCAAAGATTGGTGTCAGAACTCCCCTAAAAAGAGAGAACTCAAGAGAGGAAGGAAGGGGCAATCTAAGACGACAAGGGGTACTCTACATACTCTTCTCCACCCAACCACCTCCTCTTCTAGGCTTCTTGACCTATCGTTAGAGGCCCTAATCATTGCATGCCTTGTTGAGGAGCCGTGCTGTCCCTTGTTCCCGCCCTTGTCCTGACACAATCAAAAGGCAAAGAGGCAGCTAAAGGAGGAACAATTTGATCTCCAAGACCTTTTCGGCCACTCCAATGTGGAACCTGTTACTTTTGTTGCCAAAGCATCACTTAATCCAAGCTGCCAGCTCTTTACCCTCTTCATATTTAGTCTCTCCTCCTGTGGTTTGCACTCCTCTCCAGGTTTCTACTCTGTACATGCTGGTAATTCTCTTCCTAGATAGTGTGTGTATAAAGTGGCCTGTAGATTGCCTTAGGCCAACTATGCAATCTGAAATACACAATAATCTCCAATACATGTTAAATTTGGGAAAAGCAAAGGAGAAATAACCAAATTTGGTAACTTTCACTGATGCAGTGGTACAACTCTACTTGGTGGCAGGTGCCAACAAGCTCTACACACATGCATGGAACTCATAATTTCTGCCAATACCGAAGCGAAGCTTTGTACAAGAAAGAAGGTATGAAGAAGGCCATCGGCTTTGGCTCGCCCAAAGAGCTCTTGCTCAACTTCAATATGCATTCGTCTCTTCCCATACTTGGCAGTAAATCGGAAGCTGTCTAGCTAGCAAGCTATGTCAACTCCATAAACAGAACAAATCAAATAGTCAGTAGAGCTTTGTACAAGAAAGAAGGTATGAAGAAGGCCATCAGCTTTAGCTCGCCCAAAGAGCTTTTGCTCAAGTTCAATATGCATTCTTCTCTTCTCATACTTGGCAGTAAATTGGAAGCTGTCTAGCTAGCAAGCTGTGTCAACTCCACAAACAGAACAAATCAATAGTCAGTAGAGCCAGGGTGGACTAGACATCCCATGCTACAAGTGAGAGCGATCCATGATTTAGACTATCCATGGCAATAGCAGTTAGGAGAGGGAGAGTATTGACCTCCCAATCAAAATATTAGCATGTGCCACAGCAACCATCATACATCCCAAACTTACAAGTCACAAAGAAGGAAAGACCGATACCCAAGATTAAAATGCTAACATTCTTCAGAAGAAAAAACAAAACCTATCACTGTTATCTAGTTCACAGCACCCTGCATATGCTTTTATCAGCACGAAAAAAGGGACAACTAGGTGAACATTTGAAAAGTGCCATATTAAAAATGTCCAAGTATACGTCACTCTCGCCCACTGAAATCCTGTGATTTCAAGTCACACCCATAAGCAAGTTGGACATGCCACTACATAAAAGCACTCCAAATGTTTCCTCCAAACTTCGTCCCCGTTTACAAAGAGAGACCAAAGAAAGTCTGAGTAAGACACCTCCCTGTTCTCCACAAGAAGCCGCCGACAAACTAACAAACTAAGTATTCACATGTCCACGCACCGAGTCTTATTTCAAAGAGAGATGTATAATACAAACAACTTGGGCCATTTAAAGAGAAACCCATGTATGTGCATAGGAAACATTTCAGAAAGTCAACGTATCGGTAAAAATGTGCACTCGTTTTTATTTAAAACCAATTGTGAAAGTAGCTGGGATTTACAATACAGGCAAGTAATCTTTCAAGTACAGCAAAGTAGGCAGCACTCATTGATATGCCTTCCAAACTAGCAAGAGTAAAGAAAAGACTCCACCCAAAAGACTATCACCTGCACTGTCAACTATTCCCAGTCCTACTATATCACCAGGTGGCTTCGAAGAGGCTTTTCCTGCCGATTGTGTCGGAGGCGCTCCGCAACAACAAATGCAAGCTCTAGAGATTGAGAGGCATTCAGTCGTGGGTCGCAATGTGTATGGTAACGTGAGGCTAAATCATCCACTGTAACTTCGCGAGTGCCTCCAATGCATTCTGTCACATTCCGGCCCGTCATCTCCAAGTGCACCCCACCGGCATGAGTCCCCTCATCTTCATGCACGTCAAAGAAAGCCATTACCTCCGCCTGATATTGTTGAACAAGCAGAGAATATGAGATTATAAATCAGGCCATGATGCAGATGCAAGAGGCAAATAAAATGAATTCATTGTCTGCCTGTAAAATCTTTAAGAATTCATGGCTGAGCAAGGTAAACAAAAGATTTGCCTCAGTAAACTCCCCACAATATTCTCCCGTGCACGGCAAGGGTAACATTAGCTACATACCAAATTACATGTCCAAGCCCCACCCAACCGCAACGGACAAAAAAGAACCAACACAAACAATCTACTGAGCACCTTATCAAGCAACAGGTCAAGACAATTCTTAGGTGACTGGCAAGCAAGAGGTCAACCGGCTAATACAAGGCAACACTAATGAAAAGCATTGGTTGTAAACATTAGTTGGTAGAGCACTGGACTCAAATTCCAAAGGTTCAAGTCTTGCTTTATCCAGACTTTAGAAAATATCTACAAAGCCTTACACCCCTATGACTACAAAGCAAATAGATACTTAAAAATTAAGACATTGAGAAGATGTTCAGTTGACACAGGAATCTGCCAAAAGAAGTTATTTATCATACCTTGCCAGTACTTATCCAGAACCACATAATACCACTGACAAAAATAGAAACTCATTGCTAGAAAATGGGAGCTTACTAATATAGCATCAAATGGCCTTGTCTTGTAGCCCGTGGGCACCTTAATAGTGTTCCCATGCATAGGATCGCACACCCATGTCACTATTGCACCTGCCTGACGCACAGCTTTGATCAAATGGGGCAACTTCAACCTCAGCTTCTCTGCCCCCATTCGTACTATTATGGTCAACCTTCCCGGCTTGTTCGCCGGGTTTAAGATCTCACAGATCCTGACGAGCTCTGCAGGATCCATCTTGTCACTTACCTGTCATCAATACTTCAATTAGGCTTGTGTTACATACAGAGCTACTCCAAGCAGGAAAAACTTCACATGGTCCTCACCTTTAGACCAAGGGGATTGGCCACACCCCGCAAAAACTCAATGTGAGCACCATCAAGCTGCCTTGTTCTTTCTCCAACCCACAACATGTGTGCTGAACAGTTGTACCATAGATCTGTGGTAGAGTCCTTGCGGGTCAGAGCCTGCTCATAAGGCAATAACAAACATTCATGGGATGTCCAAAACTCCGTTGAAGTCATGATAGGGTGGTCAGCAGTGAGCCCACATGCCCCCATGAAACCAAGTGTCTCATCAATCCGGTTTGCAAGCTCTAAGTACCTGTCAAACTCCACTAAGCATGCTTCACATGAAGTTCCTCAATTTGTTGCAAGTGAAACACAGAGACCTCATGTAATGGAGCAAAATGCTTGCTAATACCTGCTTCCTTGAGCAGTGTCTGAAGTGAAATCCAGTTTCCATTGTGAAACTCTTTGCATTGATGCATATCCACCAGTTACAAAAGCTCTTAGTAAGTTAAGCGTGGCAGCAGACTGGTGATACGCTTGCACCATTCTACCTGGGTCAGGAACTCTTGCACAAGATGTGAATGCATCCCCATTTATGTTATCTCCTCTGTAACTGGGAAGTGAAACTCCATCCTTCACCTCAAATCCATCTGAACGAGGTTTGGCAAATTGGCCAGCCATGCGACCAACCTAATGTGCAGAGAAACCACAAATTTAAGCAGCAACATTCTTGCACAACTTCACTCTACCCCTTCGATGCACTTTGGACATATCTTGTGTAATGCAAGCCCATCAGTCAAGCCTTGAAACATACCACTAGCAGATTTGACAAGTAACCACTCACCCTTTCGAGAGAAATGCCACAGCATATGTTTTCCTAAGTCTTACAAAATGCACCAAACAGAAAAAATTGATAGCTAAAGAGACTCATGACCAGGAGTGCACAAGACGCAAACCTGGGAAACTACCTGCATTCCCTTGTATAAATGCCTTTTCAGTGACCCATTTGTTGAACAATGAAAGCCAAATTGCCCATCAATATTACTAATATCAAGCTGATATAAAATAATTTCAATTGTGTAGCGAAAGACAATCCAATGCACATTGAAGTATGCCGACAAGGCACCACTATCAGTTTACCTACATGCTGGCGATGTGCAAAAGCGGTAAAAACATACAAATACTATATGATGTAAGAATGTGAACTTTCATGCATCAGTTTCAGGTCCCATGAGCCCAATTCAACATACATCAGGATTGTTGTCACAATAAAGAGCGGGAAATGCAGACAAAACCTGCATTGACATTTAATGCTGAGTTTAAAACGAACACACAAGTCATGAATAAACCCTCACCAACTACTGGATGCATAAAAACATGTGAACAACAGTATTTTATCAAAAAGAATTATTACCGAAAGGACACTTTGCAGCAATTTCTCTCTACGCACCTTAATCACAGGAACTTGGCCACCAAACATCAGCACAACACTCATTTGTAGAAGAACACGAAGGGTGTCCCGGATGTTCTCGGAATTGAACTCCTTGAAGCTCTCTGCACAATCCCCACCTTGAAGAAGAAATGCACGACCAAGAGCAGCTTCTCCCAGTCTGGCCTCGAGGGAACGGGCCTCTCCGGCGAACACAAGAGGGGGGGCACTTGTAATCACATCCACGGCACTTGCTAAAGTCTCCTGATCTGGGTAATCAGGCTGTTGAATTGCTTTCTTCGAGCTCCAGCTTGTTGGAGACCACTCCTCTTGGATGGGCGTAATTGTCCTCTGCTCAGTAACAGAGGCCTCTGCAGAGCTTTGCACCGCACGTACTTGAAAGGAGGCGCTCCCTTGCATGGCCCTTAGCAGGCCCTTCTGGGCGGAGGCACTCTCGCCTTTACTTGACGCCCTCGCGCAGATAGGTAATGGAGGAGTCGGAGAGAGCGCCATCGCCATAGCTACCCCGAAGGTATGCGGTAGCAGAGGCCTGCGTATTTAACATGTTGAAATGTAGCGTTTGTAAGAGGGTCGACCGTCAGCGGCAATTCGTGGGCGAGAAAGAACCTGACATTTCGTCTTTACTTCGTTTGGTAGGAGCCAATTTCAAATCCCTGGCCACGTGGTAGACTTTCACACGGGTTCCATCGTTTTATCGATGCACCTGGGACAGCGATACGCATAGGGAGCAATGGCGGAGCGTGGACTCTTGGCTATTTTTACAAGCTTGCAGGGAGATGCAAGGCTCTCTATAGCTTTCTAAAGCCAAGGCAGGAACGTAGCCCAGTCTGCGTTAGAGGCTGTTGAAAAAAGTTGTCTTGCTTCGCACTGTCTTGAAGGGCCAAGTTTTGAAAACAACCAGTGAAGCGAGGGCTCAGCGAGGGTGGCCTCTCTTTAGATGGAATCACTTATGCATGCATCTTGAAGACTGTGGCTCTATGCAAGATGCTGATGTGGGCACAAAAAATTAACAACTATGTTGTTACTCATAAGCTCTTGAAAAGAGGGCTCTCTATAGCTTTCTAAAGCTAAGGCAGGAACGCAGCCCGTGCAAAGAGAGGTCTTCTCTCCAAATGCAATCACCTACGCATGCATCTTGAAGGCATGTGGCTCTTTGCAAGCTGCTAATATGGACACAAAAAATCACAATTATATTGTTAGTTAGATTCTCTTGAAAAGAGTGTCGTGCTTGGCTCTGTCTTGGTTGATATGTATGCAAAGCGAGGGCCTCTCTCTAGCTACAATCACTTATGCATGCACCTTGAAGGCATGTGGCTCTACGCAAGATGTTGATATGTGCACAAAAATTCACAATTACATTGTTAGTCAGAGGCTGTTGAAAAAAGTGTGGAACAAGAGCAGGGCCAGAAAGCTCTAGGCTGTTTTCAGCGGATGCAAAGCATTGGAATGCACTGGTTGCAGGATACACACAACAGGAAGCAAATGCAAACGAAAGGCTTTTCTACAAATGCATTCACCTATGCTTGCACCTTGAAGGCCAGTGGCCTTATGCAAGCTGTTGACATGGGTGAGAGAATTAATGACGAGAAGATACCTGGTTTGGCGTTGTTGGTAAGCTTATGTCGTGCTTGACAGTGCTTGGTTGATATGTATGCCAAATGTGGTATTGTCATGAAATGTCACCTCTTGGAATGCACTGATTACGGGATGTGTGCAACAAGAGCAGGGGCAAAAAGCTCTAGGCTGTTTTCTACGGATGCAAAGCATTGGAATGCACCGGTCATAGGATACACACAACATGAGCAGTGCCAGAAATCTCTAGGCTATTTTCAGCTTCCTATCCGGAGTGTGGACTCTTGCAATGTACTGATTGTGGGATTTTGCCCATAGGAGAAATCTCTAGTTTGTTTTCGCCACATGCAATCACCTATGTATTCATCTTGAAGGCATGTGGCTCTATAGCAAGATGCCATCCTTGGCATTGTCTTGGTCGATGAATGCTAAATGTCGCCTCTTGAAATGCACTGATTGCGGGACGTGTGCAATAAGAGCAGGGCGAAAAAGCTCGAGACTATTTTTAGCGTATGCAAAGCAAGTGTATCTCCATAAACTCAATCACCTATACTTTCGTCTTGAAGGCCATGCTTACATTTTGGGTATGTGGATCCCACAAGTTCTCGAGGAGCTTCTTGTGCGGAGTATGGACTCTTGGAATGCACTAATTGCAAGATTTTTCCCAGTGTCATGTCCAGAAAGCTCTTGTCTGTTTTCAGCAGATGTCGCCTCTTGGAATGCACTGATTGCGGAAGGTGCGCAACAAGAGCAGTATTGTCTTGGTCGATATATATGTGAAGCGAGGGCTCAAGGGCCTCTCTGCAATGGAATTACCTATGCATGCATCGTGAAGGATGTGGCTCTACGCAAGATACTGATATGGGCACAAGAATTCACAACTATATTGTTAGTCAAAGGCTCTTGAAAAGAGGTGTCGTGCTTGGCACTGCCTTGGTCGATATGTATGCGAAGCGAGGCCCTCTCTCCAGATGCAATCATCTACGCATGTATCTTGAAGGCATGTGGCTCTACGCAAGATGCTGATATTGCCACAAAAATTCACAATTATATTTTTAGTCAGAGGCTAATGAAAAAAGATGTCGTGTTTGGCACTATCTTGATCAATACATATGCCAAATGTGGTGCGCTTGAGAAAGCACAAAAAGTGCTTGATGAGCTTCCTGTCTGCCAACATTGATTGTGGGATGTGCGCAAGAAGAGTGGCCCTAGAGGCTGTTGAGAAAAGATGTCATGCTTGGGACTGTGTTAGTCGAGATGTATGCCAAATGTGGTGAGCTTGAGAAAGCACAAAAAGTGCTTGAGGAGCTTCCTAACCAGAATGATGTCTCTTGGAATGCACTAATTGCGGGATGTGCTCAAAAGCAGCAGCTCCAGAAAGCTCTAGGCTATTTTCAAGGGATGCAAAGTATGGGATGCAAAGCAAGGGCCTCTCTCCAGATGCAATCACATATGTGTGCATCTTGAAGGCATGTGTATATATGCAAGATGCCGATATGGGCTTAAAAATTCACTCTGAGATTGTTGGTCAGGGGCTGTTGCAAAAAACTGTGGTGCTTGGCAATGCCTTGGTTGATATGTATACCAAATGTGGTGCGGGATGTCGTCTTTTGGAACACACTAATTGCAGGATATACCCAACAAGGGCCAGGCCAGGGAGCTCTGGGCTATTTTCAGTAGGTGCTTGAGGAGCTTACTGTTCGAAACGACGTCAATTGATTGTGGGATACACACAACAAGAGTAGAGACGGAAAGCTTTGGGTTGTTTTCAACGGATACAAAGTGAGGGCCTCTATCGAGATGTAATCACCTACACGTGCATTGATTGCGGAATAGGCGCAACAGGAGCAGCGCCAAAAAGCTCTTGACTGTTTTCAACGGATGCAAAGTGAGGGCCTCTGTCCAAATGCAATCACCTATGCATGCATCTTGAAGGCATGTGACTCTATGCAAGATGATGATATGAGCTTAAAAATTCACTCTGATATTGTTTGTCAAGGGCTGTTGCAAAAAAATTTCGTGCTTGGCAATGCCTTGGTTGATATGTGTCAAATGTGGTGCACTTCAAAAAGCACAAAACGTGCCTGAGGAGCTTCCTATCTTGAATGCCTTCTCTTGGAGTGTATTGATTGCGAGATACACACAACATGCAGCAGGGCCAGAAAGCTCTCAAATTTTTTCAGGGGATGCAAAACGAGGCCCTCTCTCCAGATGCAATGAAATATGTGTGCATCTTGAAGGCATGTGTCCGTATGCAAGATGTTGATATGGGCGTAAAAATTCACTATGATGTTGTTAGTCAGGGGCTATTGCAAAAAAATAACGTGCTTGGCAATGCCTTGGTCGATATGTATGCCAAATGTGGTGCTTCTATGCAAGATGTCATCTTTTGGAACGCACTTATTGCAAGATATGCCCAACAAGGGCCGGCGGGCCAGAAAGTTGTGGGCTGTTTTCAGCAAGTGTGAAGCAAGGGCCTTTCTCCAGACGCTATCACCTATGTGTTAGCTTGCGAGCATGTGGATCTATGCAAGATGCCCTTGAAAAGAGATGGCGTGCTTGGCACTGCCTTAGTCGATATGTATGCCAAAAGTGGGACACTTGAGCAAGCACAAAATGTGCTTGAGGAGCTTACTGTTTGGAACAACGTCAACTAATTGCGGGATACACACAACAGGAGTAGGGACAGACATCTCTAGGCTTTTTTCAGCGGATACAAAAAGTGAGGGCCTCTGTCCAGATGCAATCACCTATGCGTGCATCTTGAAGGCATCTGGCTCTACACAAGATGCTGATATGAGTTTAAAAATTCAGTCTGATATTGTTAGTGAAGGTCTATTGCAAAAAAAAATTGTGCTTGGCAATGCCTTGGTTGATATGTATGCTAGATGTGGTGCACTTCAAAAAGCACAAAAAGTTCTTGAGGAGCTTCTTGTCCCGAATGCAGTCTCTTGGGGTGCATTGATGGCGGGATAGGCGCAACAGGAGCAGGGCCAGAAAGCTCTTGGTTGTTTTCAGCTGATGCAAAGAGAGGGGCTCTCTCCAAATGCAATCACATACGCGTGCTTGAGTCCTCATCATGGTCTTCATGCATTTGAACTAGAAGTAGGTGCTCAAAAGAAGGATTTGTACCAAGTCAATAGTGAGATATGTTGCTTCGCATTAGAAAGTCGCATATTCAGGATCATACTGGTGAGTGTGTACGTTGGTTGATATGTATACCAATTGTTGTGCCAACAAATACCCATAGAGAGGCAAAATCCACTAGGGAAGAAGACCAACTCTAGGGAAGAAGCAATACTCGCAACACAAATCAATTCCAACTGCATTCACCCATGCTTGCACCTTGAAAGTTGGTCACCTTATGCAAGACCTTCACATGGGTTTGAGAATCCATAATGTAATTGCTAGTCATGGTCATTGGAGGGGACTGGCATGCTTAACGGTGATTTGATCAATATGTATGCTGAATGTGGTGCCCTCACGCTACTACAAAAAGTTCTAGAAGAGCTTTTTCTATGAATTGTCGCCTTTTGGAGCATGTTGATTGACATGGTTGTGGCAAGGCAGATCTCGGCTATTTTAACCACATGAAAAGTGAGGGTTTCTCAACATACGAGTCTCTTGGAGTGCTTCTATACGACCTTGGCATGTTCTTGATGACCATTTTACCCTTAATGTTGCATGTCAGATACATTGAATGATGGGAATGGCATCTCTTGGAATCCACTGGTCGCGAGATATGCACCACAGGAGCACCGCCAAAAATCTCTAGGCTATTTTCAGCTTCGGATCTAGAGTGTGGACTCTTGGAATGCATTATTGCATGATTTGCCCCACTGGAGAAAGCGCCTCTCTCTAGATGCAATGACCTACACATGCATCTTGAAGGCATATGGCTCTACGCAAGATGCTAATACGGGCACAAAAATTCACAATTATTTTGTTAGTCAAAGGATGTTGTAAAAAGATATTGTGCTTGGCAGTATCTTGGATGTATGCCAAATGTGGTGCATTTGAGAGAGCACAAAAAGTGCTTGAGGAGCTTCCTGTCCAGAATGTCGTTTCTTGGAATGCACTGGTTGCGGGATGTGCGCAACAAGAGCAGGGCTAGAAAGCTCTTGTATGTTTTCAGTGGATGCAAAGCAACTGTATCTCTCTAAATTTAGTCAGTTATACTTTGGTCTTGAAGGCTATGCTTACATCTTGAAGGCATGTGGCTCTACACAAGTGCTATTTATCTTCCTTGCTATTTTTAACAGAGACAAAGACGTGCAGACTTTTTGTGAGACAGATGATGTGATCCATGGAAGCAACAAAGACAAGGAGACTATTTGGAAAGGAAACTTTAGCTGACATCATCGTGTTGGTTAGGACAATCAACAAATGAATCGAGAAACAAAAGGTATGTAAATACTTTGTATTCTTTACTCATTACTAAGAACACAGTGAAACGAACACACTCGAAATTACACGCTGCTGTGGGAATGGCACGTTCCCTCGTATTATTAAAATTGGGGAGGACTATGCAGACTCCCCCATGCAAGAAGACTTGCATGTTTTCTTTTTCTTCCAAACATAAAAAGGGGACAACATCTAAAAATGACCATATTTTAAACGATACGTATCACTTTATATACATGCTAACCCTTCTTACGGTTCTTTTGCGAGGTACACGACTCAAAATTGTTGCGTCACAATCATAATGCACTTGAGACAATACCAATTAAGAAACAAACAAACTTGCTTTGACGAAAGGTAACAAGCTCTCTCTCCCTCTCTCTCTCTCTCTCTCTCTCCAAGAATATATACACTTGTTGAATCTTTGAATGACTCAACCATGCTTACACAATTAACAAGAATGCACAAAATAAAGCGAGATTGAATCAAAGAATTAATACAATTTAATAGCTAAGGACATATTTAGACATATCAAAATTAAGACATCAAGATCGTGGTGTTGTAAACACAAGAAAACAAGAACATAGAAGAGAAAAGCTTGAGAGAGAGAGAGAGAGAGAGAGAGTTTGTGCTTTGTTTTCCACAAATCCTATTACCTTAAGGTGACAACCCTCACTTCGATTCAATACAAATGGGGTTAACGAAGCACTCTAGTTACCTTGATTATCTAAGATCGATTTAATGAAAGGAGCAAGGCCAGCTATGCCATGTGCCCACATGTGATTGGCTTGCTAAATGAGAGTGGAGAGAGAGAGAGAGGGGGGAAGAGAGAGAGTGAAGAAAGCAATGGCAATGTTTTTTTAAAAAAGAGATCGAAAAATAAGCGGCCAGCACGCAATTTATAGCAGCAACGTGATTGCGTTGTTATACTCCTCGCCCAGAGAGAGAGAGAGAGAGAGAGAGAGAGAGAGAGAGAGAGAGAGAGAGAGAGAGAGAGAGAGAGAGAGAGAGAGAGAGCAAGCAATTGACGTGCAGAAGTGACGTAGAGCAGATTGACGCAGAGCAGAGGCAGAGGCAATTGACATGAGGTAATTCTTTTAATTCGTTTGCTTTAATATCGTTTTGCTTTTCCATGCTGCTGCACATCGTCATCACTCTAGGCCGGGGAGAGGGAGAGAGAGAGGGAGAGAGGGGACTACTGCTGCACAACGTAATCACTCTAGGCCTGGCTTGTTAATATAGAATCTGTAGGCTCAGCCCTTGCGTGAATCGTCGTGAGGCAAGCTCGCACAGAGAGAGGACTACTGCTGCACAACGTAATCACTCCAGGCCAGGCATGTTAATAAAGAATCTACAAGCTCAGCCCTTGCATGAATCGTCATGAGGCAAGCTCGCACAGAGAGAGGCGACTACTGCTGCACTGCACATCATAATTACTCCTTGCTACACATCGTTTTGGCTGACTCCAAGCTGAAGAGAAAAAATAAAAGACTACTGCGTTTTGGCTCACTGCAGGCCAGAGAACACTAGCTCACAACGTTTTGGCTCACTCTAGGCCACGGAGAGAGAGAGAGAGAGAGAGAGAGAGAGAGAGAGAGAGAGAGAGAGAGAGAGAGAGAGAGAGAGAGAGAGAGAGAGAGAGAGAGAGAGAGAGACTGCAGTTTGAGATGCAAGATGTTGATATACACACAAAAATCAAGGTAAAAATATTCACGCTGCAGTCTGGGACTCAAGATGCTAATATAGACACAAAAACAAGGTAAACAAATTCATGATGATATTGTTAGTCTAAGGCTCCTGAAAAGGGATGCTGTGTCGACACAAAAAAATTCACGATGATATTGTTAATCTAAGGCTGTTGAAAAGGGATGATGTGCCTCTCTCCATATGCAACCACCTTATATGTTTGAATTCATCTAGCTGATGCGAAGCAAGGGCCTCTATACATATGCAGTCACCTACGCATGCATCTTGAAGGAATGTGACTCTATGCAAGATGTTGATATGGACTTAAAAATTTACTCTGATATTATTTGTGAGGGACTGTTGTAAAACATTGTTGTGCTTGGCAATGTCTGGATCGATATGTATGCCAAATGTGGTCGCTTTTCAAACCAGAAAAAGTTCTTGAGAACCCTTTATCCAAAATGTCGTCTCTTGGAGTGCATTGATTGCTGGATATGCCAGAGAGAGAGAGAGAGAGAGAGAGAGAGAGAGAGAGAGAGAGAGAGAGAGAGAGAGAGAGAGAGAGCTATGATGAGAACTTAACTAATACAATCCTTGTCTAAGCCAATGTTTTGGTTTTTTTTTTTTAAGATTTGAGGCCGCAATCGCCTACGCATGCATCTGAAGGCATGCGCATTGTGTACACAAGATGTTGATATGGACACACAAATTCTCGATGATATTGTTAGTCTGAGGCTACTAAAAGAGATGTCGTGCTCGGCACTGCCTTTGTCACTGTGTATGCCAAATGTGGTGCACTTGAGAAAGAACAAAAAAGTGCTTGAGGAGCTTTTTATCCGGAATGTTTTCTCTTGGAGTGCATTGATTGCGGGATGCGTGTACCAGGAGTAGACCAAAAAGCTCAAGGCTATTTTTAGTGGATGCAAAGCAAGGGCCTCTCTCTAGATGCAATCACATATGCATGCATCTTGACCTTCTGTACCAAGGCACTAGGATTCATGCTGATATTCAAGATAGTGGGTAGCTTGAAACGAATGCATACTTGGAAACATGTTGGTTAGTATGTATGTCAAGTGTTGTCAGTGCACAACAAGTCTTTGCCGAGCTTACTGTATGGGACATCGTCTTGTGGAACGCATTGATTGCAGGATATGCTCAACAAAGATGCAATCACCTATGCATGCATCTTGAATGCATGTGGCTCTACCCAAGATGTTGATATGGGCTTAAATATTTTCTATGATATTGTTAGCCAAGGGCTGTTGCAAAAATTGTCGTGCTTCGCAATGCCTTGCTCCACACACACACATTTTCTCTCGCAACACCCCCAAGGAAGCAGCAGTAAAGGCTAGACAAGCAAAATTGGAGAGCAAGAGAGCGAGTCTTTCTTTTGTGAGCTCACTTAAAGAATGTGCCAAGGAGATATGTACCAAGGCAGTAGCATTCCTGCTGATATTTGCGATTGTGGGTTACTTGAAAAGAATGCATACTTGGGGAAAATGTTGGTCAATATGTATGTCAAGTGCGGTGCACCTGTCAAGTCTTTGACAAGGTTAGTGTGCAGGATGTCATCTTGTGGAATGTAGTGATCGAAGGATATGCCCAGACAAGGCTAGGAAGCTGTGAGTTGTTTTCAATTGGTGCATAGCAAGGGCCTATCTCTAGACGCAATCACCTATGCGTGCATCTTAAAGGCATGCACATTGTGGCTCTACGCAAGATTCTCATACAGACAAAAATTCACGATGATATTGTTAGTCTAAGGCTGCTGGAAAGGGATGTTATGCCAATCTATTTTCAGTAGAGGGCCTCTCTCCAAATACAATCACCTATGTATGAATTCATGTGGCTCTACGCAAGATGCTGATGCGAAGCGAGGGCCTCTGTCCATATGCAATCACCTACGCATGCATCTTGAAGGAATGTGACTCTAAGCAAGATGTTGATATGGGCTTAAAAATTTACTCTGATATTATTAGTGAGGGGTTGTTGCAAAAGATTGTTGTGCTTGGAATTGCCTTGGTCAATATGTATGCTAAATGTGGTGCGCTTTGTAAAGCACAAAAAGTTCTTGAGGACCTTCTGTCCAGAATGTCGTCTCTTGGAGTGCATTGATTGCGGGATATGCACAATAAACATAGGGCCAGAGAGCTCCAGGCTGATTTTAGCAGCAGATGAAAAGCAAGGACTTCTCTCCAGGTGCTCGAAGGCATGTGGCTGTGCAAGATACTGATATGGGCGTAATTTTTTTTGCTGATATTGTTACTCAAGGGCTGTTGAAAAAGGATATCGTGCTTGACAATGCCTTGGTTGACATGTTTGCTCAATGTTGTGCCCTTAAGAGAGCACAAAAAGTGCTCGAGGAGATTTCTGTTTGGAGTGTGGACTCTTGGAATGCATTGATTGAAGGATTTGCCACACAGGGGTAGGGCCAAAAAGATCCGGTCTGTTTTCAGCAGATGCGAAGCAAGGGCCTCTCTCCAAATGCAATCACTTATGTATGCATCTTGAAAGCATGTGGCTCTACGCAAGATGCTGATGTGGGCAAAAATTCACAATTGTATTGTCGGTTAGAGGCAGCTAGTGAAAAAAGATGTCGTACCTCGCACTACCTTGGTCGATATGTATGCCAAGCATTGATTGTGGGATACGCACAACAAGAGCAGGGCTAGAAATCTCTAGGCTGTTTTCAACGGATGCAAAGTGAAGGCCTTTATCCATATGAAATCACCTACGCGTGCATCTTGAAGGCATGTGGCTCTATGCAGGATGCCGATATGGGCTTCAAAATTCACTCTATATCGTTAGTCTCGGGTTGTTGCAAAAAAAAAGTCATGCTTCACAATGCCTTGGTCGATTTGTACGCCAAATCTGGTGTACTTTAGGGAGCACACAAAGTGCTCGAGGACATTCCTGTCTGGAATGTCATCTCATGGAGTGCAATGATTACGGGATATGCGCAATGAAAGCATGTTGAAGGCATTTGGCTCTACGCAAGATGATAATATCTACATAAAAATTCACATTGATATTGTTAGTTAGGGAATGTTGAAAAAAATATCGTTCTTGGCATTGCCTTGGTTGATATGTATGCCAAATTTGGTGCACTTCAGAAAGCACAGAAAGTGCTTGAGGAGATTTTTGTTTGGAACATCCTCTCTTGGACTGTATGGATTGCGGGATATGCACAACAGGACCAAGTCAAAAATCTTTACGATATTTTCAGTTGATCCAAATTGAGGGCCTCTCTCCTGATGCAATCACGCACGTGTGCATCTTGAAAGCATGTGGCTCTATGCAATGTTGGTATGGGCATAAAATTTCACGTTGATATTGTTAGTCAGGAGTCGTTGAAAAAGATGGCGTGCTTGGCAATGCCTTGATTGACATGTTTGCTAAATGCGGTGCAGTTTAGAGAGCACCAAAACTTCTTGAAAAGCTTCCTGTCCAGAGCTAGAATACATCGATTGCAAGATTTGCCCAGCAAGGACAGTTCTTGGCTGATGCGAAACGATGGTCTCTCTCCTGATTATAGGATTTGTTCCACAAGGGCGACGCCAGAACCTCTAGGTTGTTTCCAACAGATGTGAATTGAGGGCTCTTGGAGAAAGATGTCGTGCTTGGCCGTGTTTTGATCGATATGTATGCCAGATGGGGTGCCCCAAAGACTGTGAGTTTGTGTATGTGTATGTGTCTGAGCTTATGGACGGACAATCCAACAGATTCAACCTGCTCTAAGACAACGGACATGAAAAGTAATGCAGGTAATGGTAGGCATGATAGAAAAATTGAATGTGATAGTCAACATGTTGGCATAAGTTGGGGAAGGGATGACGATGACACAACACATATTGGTGGGAAGGTGATGCAACAATGCAAGGGAGGTCTAGCAACCGATCCATCCAACATTGTGCTTCAACATAGACGACCAATAGCAAAGGTATGTTACCATATACATGTGGTAGTGATGTGTGTGAAGACACTAGGACCGCCGGGGCATTTTTTCCCTCTTTAGGAGGTTTTTTCCCCCGAGCATTGTATATACGCCCATCACTCTAGGGCTATCTATCTTTCCATTGCACACTAAGTAACACACTCTCTATTGTGTGCCTTGAGCTTCCTTCGTCTTCTCCAAGCTGTTGTACGTTTCTCTGCAACCCTAATTCCAACAATTGGTATCAGAGCAGGTTACGTCCTCTCGGGCTTAGTCACCAGCTGCTCCAACACACGCCTGCTCACTTTCTTCGATTACAGTGAGGTTTGGCGAGCGTTCGCAGGTCGACAAATATTTTGGGTAAGCTCGTAGAGCTGTTTCTGCTCAGATTTTTGATTCGGGCTCATTTCGGCCTCTGTTTCCATTACAAGCAGGTCTGCACATGCAATTTTGTCATTTTGTGCAAAAAGTTTGTCAGACCATTTTCTGCAGAACAGGTGCCTTATAGTCTTCTACGGTTTGTGCTATATAGAACATGTTGTTCCTGCTCCGTTTCTCCTATTTTTGGGTAGTTTTCACATCAGGTGCAACATTTACCATGGCTGACAACAACAACACAGATGTGTTCAAGATGTTTGTTGTTGAGGACAGGTTGGATGGGGACAATTACTCTATGTGGGCTTATATGATGCAACACGTCCTTGTGTCAAAGGGCGTCTGGAATATTTTGCAGGGCATTGATGTACGTCCTAGTTTTGAGGATGTAGGTGATGTTGAGGATGTTGCAGGTCTTGCTGCAAGGATTGTTGCTATTAGAGTTGTTTTACCTACGGTAGAACAAGCTCGTTGGGATGTAAAGGATGCGCAGGCTCATGCATTGGTTGTGTTGTCTGTGAAGCGCACCATTGTTCCTCACATCCGTTCAGCAAAATCTGCAAAACAGGCTTGGGATATTTTGGCTGGTCTTTATGCAAGTCGCAATGAGGCTAAAAACAAAATTTGGTAAGAACCTTAAATTTAAGTTTCAATTTTGAACTTACTCTTTCGATAATGGGCACTTGGGCTAACCATTCCAACACAGTTGCGGCACGATTCGGCAAGGCCGATTTTTCCAGTGGCATCTCAACAAGGTCGATTTTCTTCTACATTGACATCGGTTTGTTAGTAGAAGAAAATGTTAGAATATGAACATCCAGTCTATCCTATCTTTTTCATGTGATTATGAGAAGCATGGCTTCAATTTAGGGCATATTGCTTAGAACTTTCCAAAGTTTAGAATATGCTATTAGCATACGGACTTGCGAAAACTTGGCAACATGTCTACCTATTTGAACATTGGTATGAACCAAACCGCGAGAGCATACAAGGTACATCCGACAACTCTAAATTTCTCAGCATGCATGGCTAGGAGCCACAATCAAGCGAAGGTGCTTGCCATCAGACGGGTAACAAGGTCACACATTTTCAAGTTCTACTTGTATTTTTGCCTTTCAATTTTCATTTGAAGAATATTCCTTTGCGGTGCAAAGAAAAGTGCTTTGATAAACTTAATGCAAAGCAAGGCTTCTGTTCGGCAACACTATCCATTGATTTAGGATCACGTATAATGGCACACAAGTTTGGCAATAAGGGGATATAAGCTCATAGTTATGGTTTGCAATGACCAACTGTGATGTATCTATGCCAGTACACATAATGCAAGGCATGTATGCCATCTGCTCACATTGTGGGGACCATCATTGAAGCCAAGGGCTCCTCACACTATTTTTGATATGCATGCATGTCATGCCAGCATTGTGGACTCATTCCAATAAAACATGGTTTACGCTTCCGCTATGACTTCAGCTAATAGAGTTGAGGCTCTTGTATTTGCATGTGATCATGGTATATGATTATAGTGACGAGCAATTTCTGTGTAGAAAGTGCTAACACTACAGATGATGTTTTCTTTGGGTTTTCCCAGTATGTAATCTCTTCTGGCAAACCCAAAAAAAATTAATATGTCTACTTTCTTTGGGTGTAAGGGATCATTCTCTTTTTTTCGAGGAGAGATACAATCATTTTCAGATTCATTTGTGAATAAGATTCCAACTATGACACGATCTATGTTTAGTTGCAATAATGATTGTGTCTCTTGAAGTAGTAATTGTAGGGGTAGGACCCAACCAAGATGAAATCTCTCTATCGGTGTTGAGGATCATAGGTTGATCTCATCACATTTGTATTTTTAAGGAAAGAAGTCCACAATCTTCCAAGGGGTAGTGGACAAGTTCAACTTTCTGGTAGCCTATGTTGGTCACCATTAGCTTCTAGGTTCAACAGTGTGCAATGATGGAGCTAGACAACCTCAAAACTCAACTGCTACTGAGCAAGGAGGAGGAGAAGCAATTGCGATAGAAAGTGGCCACACAAAAGCATAGCTCTGCCAAGTATAAGAGCCTCTTCCAATGCACTGCTTTTTTCTTGAATCAATGTGCTAACTCCCTGAGCATCTTCAATCCTCTGGCTCCTCCTTGGTGGATGAAGGCATCTACATTGTTTAGATGACATTACACGAGCTATCAACTTTTTGCCCATTTGCGGCCATATGTAAATCCCAACCCACCTCCCCCTTTCATTCCACCCATGGATTCATTTGATGGTGACTGAGTTTGTAGTAATGTGGGATCAGGTCCTCTGTGTGCATGCTAAACGTTAGGTTGGAGAAACCTTCCTCTTTGGCAGATACCGAAGGGGTATATGTGCGTGATTGGAAACCGTGTTACTATTTGCATTGATCTGTGGGATGAGAAGTCGGAGCATCCTGCACCCTAGCAAGCAGTGATCATTGTGGAATAATTATGCATCAAATGCATACACACATATATGGAGATCTGCACCTGGAAGCCTTGCTTGACCGTAAGAATTTTAAAAAATGATTGTGCTCGTAACTATGTGTTGCGGTCACAGATGTCCACCTATCATGAAATTGGTAGGAGAGATTGTACATGATTTAGAGGGCCTTGCCTGCAAAGGAATAGGTAGACCATATTCTATTGATTTTCCTAAATGTAAATGACATATCGATAATCACCATATGTATGTAGCAGTCAACCATTCTTAGAAACAAAGCAGAAAGCAACATATGCAATTTGTAGACTATATAGCTATATATATCCATCTATTGTATCTTATACAAAGAACCGAGCAAATATACACCTGCTTAATGACATATAAAATATGGTTGTTAATTTATTGATGACATTCATTAAGGTCCAATGAGTTTGGTGTATGGAGACAATGTTTTCTCTGGTGTTGTCCCCATGCAATTAAAGCATAGCTTTTGCTTTTTGCTCTCTTTGTTACGAGACTGGGCACCCTCCTGTTGTAGTGGTTAGCTGCAATTGGGATAGCTGGGCGTAATGGTTAATTTGTGCTGTCTATTTATTTTACTAATTGAGTTGATGATGATTTTGTAGAGTGGAATGCGGGGAGTTGATGAAGAGGCGACGGCAATTACTCTTGGCCATTTTATATTTGCACAGTATCTTAGAACATCATTTCAATAAGCCACTATGGCTCTGTAAATAGTTGTAGTGGGAACTCCCCTTATGGGTCATGCAAGAACTAATGAGCTTCACTCATTTACAAAAGTGAAGTGATTGTAAAAGAGGGCCCTCAATTTTTGGCACCTTAAACTCAAAATAATACATTAAATACCAACTCCACAAGAGAGGTGCCGTGGAGTTTGGGGCTAGATTTTAGGCCTTTCTCTTGCAGATTCTCTTCTCTACTCTCTTAAGCTATGGTTATTTGTTGTGTACTCGCTACTCTAGTCTCCATCTCTTACACTCTCTTACAAGCTTGTCTATGTCAATTCTATGTTTACTGTGTGTGTGTGTGTGTGTGTGTGTGTGTGTGATAGTCTAGGTGAGTGTGTGTGCTTGGAAATTGGAAGAAGAGGTGGACAGTTTGATGGTGATTGCTTGGAAGCTTGTGTTGAGTATTTTAAGCGGTCGATCTCCCCCTCTTCTCCCAACAGTGGTATCGGAGCAACAAGGTTCGATTTAATCGGCATCAGATTTACCTTTCAAGAAGGAATTCCTCGAATCGACAAACTCCAATTTGCAATTCAAAGATTCGAGGATTCGTGGAAATTCAAAATTTTAATTGATCGAATTTGCAGAAGAAATTCTACTTGGTTGTTAATTGGTGGTAAATTGGCAACAAATCGGCAGCTGGTTTCCAATTCGGCTTCATGACAATCAAGATACGGTATGCCGAATTTTAAATCCCAAGTTAATACTTAAAAGTTGTGGATTGTGGAAGCGAGAAAGAACACAGGTCAAAGAAAAACAGAGCATTTGAATCAAGATGGTGATTCGGGCTTGACGTCGAGAAGATTTAGAAGGCGTTGAGAGGAAGTCAAGACGGGAAATTTAGCATTGGAAGGTGAGAAGGTAGAGAAGGAAGGATGGAATACGCAATCAAGCAATCAAACCGACATTTGATACTACCGTATTCAAGGACTTAGTGAAATTCTGCCATCTCCGACTCACAACTACCGTGGGAAGGGCCGCCAAGCCGTGATAGCAACCTGCACAAAAACGCTTAAAGATGCAGTAGAAATGGTCGCCTAAGACCGCTGGTCATTAGCCAGTTTCTCTCTGCGGGCTGAAAGTGATACTGTACGAAGCTCGGAGTCCATTCCCTGCTCGCGCTGTCGGCAGGTTTGCCTGCACGCCACCATGAAATAAAGAGTACACACTTTTTGTAAAAAAGTGTGGCTTAAAGTATTGGCTAGGCATCCTTTGGCCGGCCGCACAGTGAAGCCCTCAAGTCAATTTATTTCCCCTTTAGAAAATAAAAAATAAAAAATCTCCAAAGCATACCATTTGCTACTCTGACCGCCCAGTGCAGACTTTCAATCTCTCTTTTAAATTCCAATCCTCATCACTCAAGCGTGCAATCATACCTCTTTACTGTTCGGCCACTGAAAAAGTCCAAGCAATCCACTGAAGACGAAGATAAATTTGTGTTTCGATTGGCTTTCCGCAACATTTGGTATTGCCAGTCGCCCTTAATTTTACGACCGATTATTTTTCAAGAATTGCATGCAAAATCAAAGCGAGCGGCGATCAAAGGCCGCGCATCATTAGCGACTATCCACCCCGACGCAGGGCACGGATCGTGTTGTGACCATACTGTAAAATTGACAGTTGTATTATCATTTTGGGATAAGGGAGACTGGACGCTACAAATTCAACTGGCTCGGTGACACACCGTCGGACTGTCTATTCTCTGGCAATTTCCTAGCACATCGCCATTCCGGACTGGACGCCACCGCTCTTTCTCAGCTAAGTACATTACATTTCTGTTATTTATTTTATTTTATTCCACATATTGCATTTGTGAATATCACCAAGTAGCCTTTTTACGCATTACCATTTAAGTATTTATTTAAATAATTTTTTATTTTTTTTAAAATCACGCAATCATGGCACACCTTCCTCATGCACCCACGATTGCAGAGCAACTTCAAAATTTGCAGCAGTCACTCACATATGAACGCATGGGAAGGCAAGAACTTGAAGATAAATTATTGCATTCTGCACGCACCGAATCTGCATCGGCACCCAAGAAAAACAAAATTAGCAGAAAAGCCTTCACTTTCAAAGATTTTGATGGCACTAAAGATGCTAGCACGGTTCTAGCATGGGTTAGTCAACTAGATGACTACTTTCATGATGAAGACTTTCCCGAGCGTGAAATGGTAAAGTGTGCATCCAATCATCTCACTAGCAGCGCTGCATTGTGGTGGAACGCCACCAAACAACATGGAAGAAGACCACGCACCTGGAATGCATTTAAAAAAGTATTTTTACCCCAATTTTTGCCCACACAGTACAAAGCTAAAGCACGACATCAATGGGATTTAATTCGACAGGGTAAAAATGAAGATGTACAGGGTTACACTGACCGTTTTTGGAATTGTCTAATTCAATTGCAAGCTATTGAACATGTTAGTCGCAGAAAATTGAAGCGAAAGTACATATCAAGCTTGGCGCTACAAATTAGCGCTGAGGTAGATATGTTCAAACCAGATTCTCTGTCAAAGGCCATTAATTTGGCTCTCAACGCAGAAAAGAAGAAAGGTGGACATTCCTCTCACACTGATCAACCTGCTAACACTAACCGCAACAAGAGACCTCCTTTCTCTCCTAACTTTGACAGAAGCAAACACCAAAGCCATACCTTTTTCAAAAGACGAAGATTTGACAATCCTCCTACCACTGCTCAACCTCATACAAGCAGCAATCACAACAACACTCAGCAACGAGGCAACCAACATCCTTTCAACCAGCGTTCTCCTCCAAATTCTAATGGTAACAAAAAGGTGAAGTGTTTTAAATGCTTTCAATATGGTCACTATGCAGATAAGTGCCCGAATGGTCATGCTAAGGGCAATGGTCAATCCAATGGCCATTCAAACGGAGTCAACAGGAATTCAAGTCAAAAACCCTTCAACAACAAGCGCCCCAACGGAGCTACTCTTAACCTCATCGAAGATGCTACACCCGACGACAATGAAGTGGAAGTTAACTATGGTGAGGGATATGACCCTGATTATGATAACGATGACAACCCATCCTCAGGTACTCCTATATCTCCTCACACTTTGTTTAAGGTGCAAGGCACTGTTAAGGGTGAAAATGTCACCATTCTGCTAGATGATGGTAGTAGCCATGATTTCATTTCCACACGATTGACACAGCAAGTATCACTCTCTGAAATTTCATCACCTCATAAGGTCAAAACTGTTTTTAATAATCAACGTTTTAATTGTAAAACTCAAGTCACTGTTGAAATTTGCATTGGTGAATTCACACAAGCACGTACATTTTTGGTAGCACCATTGCATGGTCTTGATATGATTTTGGGAATGCCATTTCGTCATGAATTTGACCCGTTGATTAATTATAAAACACGTACAATGTCTCTCACTCATAATAATAAAACTTTCTCCATCCAAGCAACACTGGCACATCAAAAATTTCCACTCCTCTCTCACACTCAAGCCAAACGAGCAATTCGAAAACAGGGGAAAACATATCTAGTATTGGTCAATCAAATTTCTGCTGAAACTAACACTTCACGTAATTCCACACATGATGAATTTCTCTCACAATTTAAAGATTGTTTCATGCATGATCTACCACCTGGAATTCCACCATCACGCCCAGAAGACCACAAAATTGACATCATACCGGGTAGTGAACCTCCTTGTAGAGCACCTTATCATGTAAATCACCTTATCATGTAAATCCTACCGTACACAGGGACATACAAACTCAAATCACTGATTTACTTGACCGAAGCCTAATCCGACCTAGTAGTTCACCATACGGAGCTCCAGTACTTCTTGTCAAGAAGAAAAATGGAACCTTTCGTATGTGTATCGACTACAGGGCTTTAAACAAGATCACCATTAAGAATAGGTTTCCAATTCCTAGAGTGGATGATCTACTAGACAAACTGAAAGGGACACACATCTTTAGCAAAATTGACCTTAAATCAGGATATCACCAAGTCAAAATGTTTGAACATGATGTCTACAAAACTGCTTTTAGAACACAAACTGGACACTATGAATTTCTTGTCATGCCATTTGGTTTGACAAATGCACCGGCTACATTCACACGCATGATGAATCAAATTTTCATTGACCATCAAGATTTTGTGATTGTATTTTTTGATGACATTTTGGTATTCAGTAAATCTGAAGAAGAGCATAAGCAGCATTTAACACGTGTATTTGATCTGCTTGCACAAAATCACTTGTATTTGAATCCTGAAAAGAGTTCATTTTTTCAATCTGAAATTGAATATTTGGGACACATTGTATCGGGTAAGGGAATACATGTCGATCCAAAGAAAATTGAAGCCATTCAAACCTGGCCTAGACCCAAAAACTTGCATGAGCTACGATCTTTTATTGGTCTTTGTAGCTATTACAGGAAATTTGTTCGTAATTTTGCTTACAAAGCACATTATTTGACTCTCTTGTTGAAGAAAAACACGCCTTATGAATGGACTGATTTGCAAGAAAGCTCATTTAATGCACTTAAACATGCTTTGACTAATGCACCTGTACTGCAATTGCCTGATTTTGAACGACCATTCTTTGTGGTAGTCACTGATGCTAGTGGAAAAGGTATCGGTCCAGTCCTTATGCAAGATAACCATCCAATTGCTTTCGAAAGTCGTAAATTCAAACCGTCTGAAACAAAGTTCAGTCCTTATGATAAAGAGTTGAGTGCTGTGGTACATGCATTGAAAATCTGGAAACACTATGCAATGGGTACTGACTTGATCATTAAAATTGATCAACAAAGTATCAAATATTTACTTTCTCATCCCTTAATAGATGATAGACATATTAAGTGGTCCGCTTTTATTCAAAGTTTCCAGCCCAACATTCAATACCAACCTGGTGAAGAAAACGTTGTAGCTGATGCTTTGAGTAGAAGACCCTCACTTAATCATCTATCAACCATTACGGGAACTTCATTTGACACTATGCCTGACACTTATGCACATGATGATGACTTCAAAACGACATGGTTGCACATGCTTAATAATTCTGTACACACATTTCTCGAATACACTATTCAAGAAAACTTCCTTTATTTCAAACAAAAATTATGTGACACTAAACCTTTCCGTACATTAATTATTGAAGAATTGCACAAACCTCCTTACGCTGGACATAGAGGATTTGCTGCAACTTTTCAAAATTTATGTCGTGATTTCTATTGGCCTACTATGAGAATGGATGTTAAACAGTATGTGTCAAATTGTTTGATTTGTCAAAAAATCAAAGCAGCTACAGGTAAGAAATTGGGACTTTTACACCCTCTCCCCATTCCTGAAAGACCTTGGGAACATATTTCAATGGATTGTGTTACTGGTTTCCCACTCACAACGCACAAACATGACATGATATGGACTATTATTGATCGTTTCTCTAAACAAGCGTACTTTGTTCCATGTGAGAAAACACTCACAGCACATCAAGCTGTACTTTTGTTTTTTAAGACTGTTTTTCCACATCATGGTTTGCCTAAAGTGATTATTTCTTATCGAGACTCAAAATTTTGTATTTGACAATCTTGGCACTACACTTGACTTCACTTCTGCATTTCATCCTGAATCTAATGGTCAAACTGAAGTCACCAACCGTACTATTATTGACTTGTTAAAGGCTTATGTTTCTTCTCAACCTAAGAAATGGAATGATTATCTACATATTTTGCAATTTGCATACAACCACACCACTCATACTGCCACGGGTAAATCTCCATTTGAAATTGTATATGGTCACTCACTTCCTACTCCTGCTTCACTTCTTTCTAATGTTGTACCTGCCGCTAATGATTTCACTACTGACTTTCATGATATTTATGCAAGTGTGCATTCTGCCATTAAACACTCACAAGAACTTTACACCAAGCATGCTAACAAGCACCGCAAGGCACACCAATTCAAAGAAGGTGATCGTGTTTTACTTCGCATCGACAAACGAAGGATCAAAAGTGTTGATTCTAATGTCTTTGTTAAGCTTGCTCCTCGTTTTTATAGACCTTTCAAAATTTCAGCTGTCATTAATGATGTTTCTTTTCGTTTAGACCTACCTGCACATTGGCACATTTACAATGCCTTTCACATTAGTCTTTTACACCCATTCCGAGGACCCCTACCTACACACCACATTTATGAAGACCCACCTTCACTTGTAGACCAAGAAGAGCAACTCATCCCTGATAAAATAGTTGACCATGAGACCACCACTACACGCACTGGAATGGTTTATAACCGTTACCTTTTGACTTTCAAGGGCCACCCTAGAGAGGATGCCAAATGGATGCCTGAAAAGTTTTTTCGCAACTTTCTCGACCTTCTCCACACTTTCCATCACTCACGGTCCAGTTGATTTCTCCATTGAGCAACTGAGGACAGTTGCTATCTCTGGTGGAAGGGATGTTACGAGACTGGGCACCCTCCTATTGTAGTGGTTAGCTGCAATTGGGATAGCTGGGCGTAATGGTTAATTGTGTGCTGTCTATTTATTTTACTAATTGAGTTGATGATGATTTTGTAGAGCGGAATGTGGGGAGTTGATGAAGAGGCAACGGCAATTACTCTTGGCCATTTTATATTTGCACAGTATCTTAGAACATCATTTCAATAAGCCACTATGGCTCTGTAAATAGTTGTAGTGGGAACTCCCCTTATGGGTCATGCAAGAACTAATGAGATTCACTCATTTACAAAAGTGAAGTGGTTGTAAAAGAGGGCCCTCAATTTTTGGCACCTTAAACTCAAAATAATATATCAAATACCAACTCCACAAGAGAGGTGCCGTGGAGTTTGGGGCTAGATTTTAGGCCTTTCTCTTGCAGATTCTCTTCTCTACTCTCTTAAGCTATGGTTATTTTCTGTGTACTCGCTAATCTAGTCTCCATCTCTTACACTCTCTTACAAGCTTGTCTATGTCAATTCTATGTTTACTCTGTGTGTGTGTGTGTGTGTGTGTGTGTGTGTGATAGTCTAGGTGAGTGTGTGTGCTTGGAAATTGGAAGAAGAGGTGGACAGTTTGATGGTGATTGCTTGGAAGCTTGTGTTGAGTATTTTAAGCGGTCGATCTCCCCCTCTTCTCCCAACACTATTAAACTCTGTAGCTAAAAGTCTTCTCTTGGCCACGTCGACCAAGACTCTTTTGAGCCTTTCCCCATGAGAAATGAGTACATCTTGTGAGATGGATGATGCGATCCACTATGTAAGCTACTCCACCTGACTAGTGAGCAGTTGAACTGGAATGGCCAATTTGCAAAATCGATCATCCAACTTTTGGAGATCATGACGCGTGATATACTCCTTTGCTTCAGGTAAATTAGTGGTATCTTCAGAATGTCAAGGACACTCTGAGGAAGAGGAGTCAATCCCCTTGAGGGAAGTTCAAAATAAAAAAGATGGTGCTCTGGTAGCTCCATGTCCAGAGAGTCAAACACGGAGCCCATGAGGGGTAGTTAGCTAAATCAAAAGCAATAAATACCTGAAAAAAACTACCAATTGTGAATAGTTTGAAACCCTTTAAGAACCACTACTACCGTAATTAATTAGTCTTACTAATTTATTCGATAGAAGATAGTTGAAGAAGTTGAGCTTGTAAAGTGTTACTGCAACCACCAGCTTTGTCAATTTTTGTTGCTTTTCGGAAAAGATCGTAGTGATTCCGAGCAATAATCAAGAAATTTTGTTAAATCTTGCTTCAATTTTGTCATCGCTGAAGCATATGCTACTACTTGGAGCTTTGTTGGAATCCTTCCTTCCTCGCAAAGCTCAATCAAAATTTTTGGCTAATTTGAGGTTTGATAACTTGAATTGGTTTGAATACTCAATTTCATGGGATTCTCTATAATTTCAAAAAATGACCGAGACTTAGCAACCATTGTCAGAGTCACCCCTACTGACGTTATTGAGCTTTGCTCACAAGCTGGGGAAGTTGAAGGGGGGGTTGGCCCGTGCCCTTGATTCAATTAATTTTCCACCTTGGGCGCTTGAATATATAAAGGAGCTCTCAAATAGAGTTATGGCAACGGGTAGCCCAACAAAAGATAGTGAGAGGGAGAGCTCTCACGGCCATGGTGTTGCTCCACAGTCCGCGCACCAGTGACGCAAACTGCTCAACAGGTCAGTGCGATCCCGTCGAGCCCCTCTACACAAGGTTTGGTGCCAATCAATGTCGCCTCCCTCCCCTCTGCAAGGGTTGCTGCACACGCCCCATTTTGGCTTTGTCTCCCAGGCTCTCCAGTGCCTCAAGTGCATGTATTGCATGCACATGCAATGGGAAGGGACCACGCCCCTTGTTCCCAAAATACTTAAGCTCTGATACTAGTGAAAGGACCCTGGGGAACTGCTCAGAAGAACTCTCCTCCCTACCGCCCTTTATATAGCCCTTGGATTCTAGGATTCCCTGCCCAACTAGTAGTCGGTCCTTGGCCCAGATATGTGACCCCCCCCCCCCCCCCCCCACCCCCCCAGGGTTGCCCTTGGCATGACACCTCAACCATCAGCCATACCCCTTTTAGCACTAAGCAAAGACGTACACTCTTGTACTTCAACATCCGGATATCCATGTAGTCGAAACTCATTGTTGGTTGGGTTTCTCCATAATCCATTATCATATCATGCATGCTCATCTTCTTTGTAGGGATTGTCACACATGTGCAAGGTAGGCGATATTTCTTGTACCAATTGTGTCGACAATTAATTGGGTTTGTAATGGAGGTCCACAATGCCTTGGATGTCTTTTGTTGGTAACTCCTACAAAATCAAGAGAGTATGGGGATGGGGTTGTACCTATGCCCAATCAATGAGTGTATATTCGAGTAGTTCTTTGTGCTCCAGCCACACCATTTCTTTCGTCATCTAATGGTTGAGGGAGGTTAGAGCCTTCATGCTCGTAGACCCACAGTTGGTTCTATCCTTTGATTGTATGCAGAGAGCTTAAGAATATGTGCAAAGTGTGAGCGTGCATGGTAGTGTGTGTGTGTGCTCAGTGCAGCGGTACACAGATGTGGTGGAGCTCTCGGTTAGAAGATTATCCTCACCAATCCTTATTCTTCAATATAACCAAAGAATGAGTTAGTGGGTCAGTGATGGGTAGTTAGCCACTTGGTCTAAACCCTAACAATCTCCCACTTGAAGGCCATCGTGGCCCAAGGGCTATAAGTGTAAGGGTTAGTATGTACAAATATACAATTGTGAAGCATGCCCATAGCTTCAACCTATGTCCATTATCTCTATGCAATGTGCAAACCTCTCTAAGGACAGGCTCTTTGTCAAAGCATCCACTAGGTCCACATCCGTGTGGACTTTGGCTAGCTCAATTTGTTTATTAGCTAAAATATCCCATATCACATGATACCTGACCTCGATGTGTTTTGATTAGAATGAAACAGGGGGTTCTTTGCTAACGCAGAGTTAGGATATGGAGCGAGCTTGTCAAAGTGATCTTTGGAGAGAGTTTTCTTTTTGGGGAGGGGGAGCCACCGGTGCACCACCATTGCTGCCCTCATTGGCCACCAAAGCAACCAGCTCTCCTCCTCGACCACCTCCTTGGCCACCACGATTGCCGGCCTCCTTGGCTACTTAAGCTACCCACTACTCCTCCACCCTCTCCACTTCCAACACCTCCACCTATCCTCTCTCATCCTCCCTATCCTCTACTCTTCACTCTCGTGCTCTTTCTTCCTCTCCCTGCTCTCCACTCTCTTGATCTCTCTTCTTCTCCATACCTCCACACCTCTTTCTCACTAACTTTTTCCTCTCTCTCTCTCTCTCTCTCTCTCTCTCTCTCTCTCTCTCTCTCTCTCTCTCTCCCCCTTGATTTCACTCACTTTGTCGATCTCAATGCCATGTCCTTGGCCCCCCTGATGTACCTTTGCTGCTCTCTGCCTCCCTTGGCTTCCATGTGTCATTTCAACCTACCTCTCTCTCTCTCTCTCTCTCTCTCTCTCTCTCTCTCTCTCTCTCTCTCTCTCCACATGTCATTTTAACTTACTTCTTTCCTCTCTCTCTCACATCCATTCCCTCTCTCCCTCTCTTGGCCTCCACATGTCATATTAACCTACTTCTTTTCTCTCTCTCTCACCCATTCTCTATCTGAATGACGTGTCCTCTTTCCTCTCTCTCACCCATTCCCTCTCTTTCCCTCCCTCCCTTGCATACTCCTCTCTCTCTCTCTCTCTCTCTCTCTCTCTCTCTCTCTCTCTCTCTCTCTCTCTCTCTCTCTCTCTCTCTCTCCCCCTACCATCACTTTGCTTAACTGCATCCCTCTTCTACACCCTTCCTTATTGTTTCTGCCTCCATCCCTTTCTTTAGAGGGATACCACTCCCATGATGTCTCCTTTCTTCCTTCCCCCCCCCCCCCCCCCCTCCCTCTCTCTCTCTGTGTGTGTGTGTGTGTGTGTGTGTGTGTGTGTGTGTGTGTGTGTGTGTGTGTGTGTGTGTGTGTGTGTGAAGGCATTGAAGAGGTCACTATTTGCAACGTGGTAATCATGCTTTTGTTGTATGCGGATGATGTAGTGCTTCTAGCACACACTTTAGAAGATGCACAAAAGCTTATGGTTGTCCTTGAGAACTTTTGCTTGCATAGTGTGCTAATTGTAAATGAATCCAAAACAAAGGTTATGCTTGTGAAAACCAACCATAAGGAGAAACCATGCATTGTGTACAACAATGAGACACTTGAAGTTGTTGAGAGCTTTAAGTACCTTGGCCCCAATCACAAGTGGTATGAATGTGCTATGCGTCCCTTGGAAGTGGGAAAGAGAGCATATTATCCATTTGAAAACATGTGTAATGCGGGAAACATCAAGTGTTGGGTTCTCAAGACGTATCTTTTAATGCATTGGTGACACCGGTTCTTCTTTATGGAGTTGAAGTGTGGGGCAGGAGCATCTCAAAGTCTACTTGGAAAGAGTTTTAGAATGTCCAAAAGCGCTTTCTTACAAAATTTCTCCAAGTTAAGACACAAACACCATATATGCTCCTACTTCTTGAGTCCGGATCTCTTCCAATTGAGGTTATGGGCATGGAAAGGGTTGTGGAGTACATGATAAAGATGCGTCAAAACCCCTCACATCGACTTCCTACAATTGCATGAGAAGCAAGCACAAAAGTTCAAAAGACTTATAAAAGAAAGATCTTGAGCACCGGATGGATGCAAGACATAAAGAAGTGGTTTGGGAGATGGGATGCATTACACTTGCTACATGGTGCTTCAATTGACTTCCAAGTGAATGAAGTTTTTCTACAACGCCAATGTATTACGGCTTGGGAGAAATCCAGTGGGTCACGCTTCATACATTACACCACCCATATTGCCCCCAACTACAAAACCATGTTCTTCGCTGAAAGAGGAAACCGTACTCACACTTACATGCTTGAGCCTAACCCCTTGTTGATGATACGCACTATCGCAGCCATTTGGCTTAGCTCCCATTTCCTTCGATGCGAGACAGGGCGTTGGGGAAATGGAGAAGAGTCAAATCGATTGTGCACATTGTGCTCACTGCAAGTTCGAGAGTCTAAGTACCACACACTACTATAATGCTCAACTTTTGTCGAACTTGCTTCTCTCACATTTTCACCCATGACTTAGACCTACACACTTTCCTCTCCCAGCCACAGTATGGTCTCTCCATCGCGACTCTCATCACCACAATTTTGGAGCATCGAGAGTCACTCATCATCCATACACATACTACATCACATATAGCTTTGGTCCCATAGGTCATATTTGACCTCCGAGGACAATAATGAAATCTCTCTCTCTCTCTCTCTCTCTCTCTACATAGCCATGGACATAGAGAGAGAAGAAGGAGGAGAGAATATAGAAGAGGTGATACACACATACACACACACATACATATACATATATATATATATATATATATATATATATACACACACACACACACACACACGTACATACATATATGTATGTATGTATTTATATACATGTGTATACACACATATTTATATATTATATATGTATTTATATGTATACATATACAAGTCTGTGCATATGTGTATGTGTGGGTATTTGCCACCACCTTCACACTAGTGATGTTGCTTGACCGTTCATGGTTGTTGCTCGAAAGATGTACTCAAGGGTAGCTTCCTGATTGTTGCTCAAATAAACACACCTCTTGTGCTCAAAAAATACACCATAAGTGTTTCAAGTGTGGGGATCAAGGACATGGCGTTCTTGCCCCAAGAAGAATGCTCACAATGAGACTCCTAGGGCTTCCACCATCAAAGCTCCAAAAGAGGATGTTCATTGCAAAGGATCATCACTTTCCTATGCTTGGGGAAAGGTACGAGAGCATGATGCCTTCATCTTGTTTGACCCTGGCTCTACTCACAACTTCATATCAACGGAGTTGGCCACCAAGTTGGGCATTCAAGCTTTCGAGATGGGAGATATGGTAATGGCTGACACAACTTTCAAGGGACAGCAAGCCTCCGTTACTCCATTGATTGGGAAGTTGAGGTTTCATGTCCAAAGCTATCTTGACAAAGAAGACTTTTTCATGTCTCCTCTCCAACATGAGGAGACGAACATCAATGCCCTACACAATGTTCCAAACGCCCTTCAACACAAGAACAAGTTGCATCATAGAAGCCCACATAGGGTAATTGTTATTTTTAGCCATGGTAAATGCTGCACCTGATGTGAAAACTGCCCAAAAAGAGGAGAAGGAAAGTGGGAGCAACACGTGCTATGTAGCACAAACCGTAGAAGACCGTGAGGACCTATTATGAAGAAAACATATTTGATAGAATTTTTGCACAAAATGATGAAATAGCCTGCACAAACAGTACTGCATGTGAACGCTCCCCAAAGCTCACAAAAATCGGAGAAAGTGAGCAGGTGTGTGCTAGAGCTGCTAACGACTAAGCCCAGAAGGATGTAACCTACTCTGATACCGATTGTTGGAATTAGGGTTGCAGAAAAACACACACAACTGGGAGAAGATGAAGGAAGCTCAAGGCACACAACAAAGAGAGTTTTACTTAGTGTGCAATGGAAAGATAAGTTAGCCCTAGAGTGATGGGCATATATACAATGCACGGGGGAAAAAACATCCTAGTGAGAAAAAAATGCCCAGGCAGTCCTAAGTGTGTTCACACGCATCACTACCACATGTTTATGGTAACAAAGTCCAAACCCCCCTTTAAAAGAAAAAAAAAAACACTAGGCCTAAGAATGTTAAGTGAAAATTCTTATTGCTCTAATATGATTAATTAATTGTAGATACAAACAAAAATTGCTTCAGGAAGTACGGGATCCACTGGAAATCCCTTGAGCAATGTATGATCGGACAACTAGCAGGATCAGAGATACAGTATTTTCATGAGAAAAGTTTTCGTATCTGCAAAATTTAACTACTTTGTAAAAAGAGTGGAAGATTGCTTTCCAATAAATTCAATGGTTTTTTGTCATACCTAAAATGGTAATCCCTACAGGCTTTGTAATTCACCTAAAGATAACCTTGGATATTTAGCTGGATTACTTTGGTCTATATGTAGCTGAAGTAGCTTTTCCTCAACTTAATATAACAGTTGTTATTGAGTTCCTACCTTATTCTTTAACTCGGCTTTCCCATAGTTGATAGCTACTGGGAAAAGTGGGTGTCCTTGTTAAAATTAGCATATGAAGTTATTGCTACGTATTTGGGCCACAAGCTGGCATGAGGGTTTTGCTTAATGTATTTATGCACATGCCTTGCGAAGTCTGTGCATACACAACCTGGTGGTACAGAGCGCCTGCGCATACATTATCTCAAGCTCTCATGCCTATTCTCACACCTACATACACCTGCAAGTGAGTACACACACACACACACACACTGGAGAGGTATCATCACCATCTGTTGCAAAACACACTTCTCAAGCTGCTGTTACCCCTTGATATCCAATGTGGAAGGAATTCAACTCCGGTTACGTGCATTTGCATATTGGAAAATGGCCGATGTTTTGAATCAACAGGTGGGTGTTTACGTACTGGGATTATTTGGAAAGTGTTTTACTGTGTGCCTCAAATAAGTAAACACACACACACACACACACACACACACACACATAGTGGTTTCCATAGCTATCTGACTCTCAACTCATTAAACTAGCTGGCAAGGAAGGTCGACCAAATTCCCTTATTTTATATACTATATACGGAATTCTTTACTGACTCTTGATGCGTACTATATTTCACACACATATACTCATCATGATTGATCATTATGCCTATTGAGACTTGTTTGATTTAGGAATAACTCAGTAAGTAATATAACAAAGGTATGTCGTTGTTGGAATTAAGAATACACTTTTTAGTTATTGTGGATCTCAAAATCATAACTGTGTTGGGAGTGATGGCTTTTTTGGCAACATCTGGATTCTACATGTGATTGCTGTTTTGGCAACATCTGGGACTCTACATGAAAAAATACATACGGGTTTTCTGGCTCTTATTGTCTACCTGGTTTCATAAACACATACACACTATGAATAAAAGAGCCATTTTTTTAAACTCAGTAATAAATATAGTAGGTAACTTTTTTAGTTTTTGTGGATCTCTAAATTAATGCTAGGTATTCATATGGAGGATTGCAGTTTTGGCTGCTTCTGGGATTTAAGTATTGATTTTTTTTGGCACATCACATAAATGGCATGCTTGCGTATTTATATTGTAATGAAAGCAGGATATAACATAATCCAGGACATTTTAGCATGGAGAACCAGATGAGGGTATAATACAAGTTGTCAAAAACAGAGCCGATGGCTGAAATCCTTACTTACATGAGTATAATTGAGATTGCATATGTGGATTGGACATAACATAGTAACTGTCATATGGTTGATATATGTTTTTTTTTAAAGAATTTATACTAATTACAAACAAAATGCTGTCCAATTTGTTCTAATACAAGTGTAGTAATGTTAATTTATGATAATATACTGGTTCACATAGAATGACATATTCTCGACTTGGAGTGTGATACATATGACTATTCTTTGTCTGTAATGGAAAGAAAATATCATACTAGAAGTATCTCTCATAAATAGAGAGTCCTTTATTAGTCATAATAGTTAATTTGCTCATATTTTAATGTGGTTCCGCAATGAACATAGGATATATTTCCAATGTCTACCTTTATAACACTTTGCAATGATTGCTAATATCTCATGAATAGATGTGGATTTGGGAAAAAAGTAGTACCATGGATTTTACTTACAAACTTACAGCTAGGATGCATACATGTATAGACCTAGCCAAGATGGTAGCTATCAATAGGAAAATCGTATTAGAACGTGAAAAACAGGAACTGGATTATTTTGTAGCTAATCATAAAATACCATTGTCTAGGACTAGACCATATCTTGCCCGATTGGCCAAGAAAGTTGTACTATATCCAGAATAAAATGTACTGACATTTAGTGTGCGAGGATTTTTTTGGGATTGACAACGATAACAAGCGATTGAGGTTGCATGGTACGTGTCTTCCCGCAATGCCAAAGTGTGTTCTAATACAACTGTTTTGTTGGATGGTGGCAGGTATAAACCTCAATCTTGTTCCTTAGAGGATTCGTCGCCACAACCTTGTTACCTTACTGTTGTATTTGGATCTTTATTAATAAACATGGTTTGTCATATATCACAAGTGTTTTGTACTTTGTTGGTATTTAATGTAATTTAATCATACAGTTTGTATATCAAAGGGGATTTTTGTAATACACACACACATTCTCTCTCTCTCTCTCTCTCTCTCTCTCTCTCTCTCTCTCTCTCTCTCTCTCTCTCTCTCTCTCTCTCTCTCTCTCTCTCTCTCTCTCAGAGGCACACTCCCACAACATATTCCTTCGTCCCTTGCCCACTATCCTCTCTCTTTTTGGTCCTCTCCCACCCCATATTCCTATGTCCCCCCCCCAACAGCCCTCTCTCTCTCTCTCTCTCTCTCTCTCTCTCTCTCTCTCTCTCTGAAAGGCACACTCCCACAACATATTCCTTCGTCCCTTGCCCACTATCCTCTCTCTTTTTGGTCCTCTCCCACCCCATATTCCTATGCCCCCCCCCCCCTCTCTCTCTCTCTCTCTCTCTCTCTCTCTCTCACACACACACACACACACACACACACACACACACACACACACACACACACATGTATTTTGTCTTCGACAGAATCCAAGTGTTATGTTGCATACATTGCATCACTCATATTGCCTCAATTACAAAACGATATTCTTTGCTATAAAAAAAGGAAATCGTACTCCTTCCAATATGCTTGAGACTATCCCCTTGTCAATGATACACACTATCTTAATTATTTGGCTTGGCTCCCACTCCCCTCGATGCGAGACGAGACACTAGGGAAATGGAAAAGAGTCGCATCAACAACTGTGTACATTATGCTCACTGCAGGTTTGAGAGTTTAAGTGCCACACAATACTAGAGTCATAAGCTTGTGCATTACATGATAGAATATGAAAGGATATGAAAAGGGATGCAATATGTCAAATGCACATGCTCGTTCCATATCCACCCTCTTCAATGCAAAATAATGAGAAAGATAGGGTACACGAGAGAGAGAGAGAGAGAGAGAGAGAGAGAGAGAGAGAGAGAGAGAGAGGGGGGGGGGGGGGGGGGGGGGGAGGGGGAGGTCATATAAGGAAGTATGGAGAGACATGGACATGGATAAATAGAGATGGTTCTCAATAGAGAGAGAGAGAGAGAGAGAGAGAGAGAGAGAGAGAGAGAGAGAGAGAGAGAGAGAGAGAGAGAGAGAGTATGTGTTTTGAAGGAGGGATAGAGAGTGTGTGCGTTTTTTTTTTGGGGGGGGGGGGAGAGAAAGAGGGATGGATAGACAAAAAGGGGGTGACAAAGGGGAGAGAGAGAGAGAGAGAGAGAGAGAGAGAGAGAGAGAGAGAGAGAGAGAGAGAGAGGGGGGGGGGGGGGGGGGAATTGACAAAGGGGGTGAATAAGAAGGAAAAGAGAAAGGAAAGGGCCAAAGTGAAATATATATATATATATATATATATATATATATGAGAGAGAGAGAGAGAGAGAGAGGAGAGAGAGAGAGAGAGAGATTGTGTGTGTTTGTGTGTGTGTGTGAGAGAGAGAGAGGGTGGTTGGAGGGTGAGAGAGGAGGGGAGTTGGAAGTTGGTGGTGCAATGTGGAGGAGCAAGAGGGGTTGTGGTGGCTTAAAAATAGTACCACTTACTGTCGGTGGTAGAGGCGGCAATGGGTGGTGTATGGTGGTAGTGAGCGGCAAGGGTGGAGGAAGAAACAAAGCTCGCTTCACCAAGCTCACTTCTTCTCCTTCCCCGCTAACACAATTGCACTCTGGATGTCACAATGTAACACTGGAATCTGGCATATACCAAGGTCTCCCACTAGACGAGATAACCACACAGCTTCCTTGCTTGGCACTGGAAATTGCAACATACTCAACCTGAATGGTGGAAGAAAAAGTGCTCCAAGAGACTATTTCTCCAACAAACAAGAAAACATAGCCAAATGTGGATCTCCTAGTGTCCACACCACCTGCATAATCAGAATCAGTGTATCCAACTATGGATGCATCACTGTTTCCAAAGCGAAAGCAATTTCTGGGTGAACCCTTTATGTATCTCAAGATATGTTTCACTACTTCCCAATGCTTTATTCCTGGGTTTTCCAAATACCTGCTAAGCACTCCCACTACAAACGCAAAGTCTAGTCATGTGCTAACCATGGCAAACATGAGATTGCCAACTGCCGAAGAATATGAAACCTTTTCCATCTCTGCCTTTTAAGCATCCAATTTGGGGCAATCATTCTTACTAAGTTTGACATATGCAGCCATTGGGGTACTCAATGTTTTCCCCCCTTGCATGTTAAAACATTGCAATACCTTGTGAATACACTCTTCTTGTGATAATTCAAGTATCCACGCTTACAATCTCCCTTGATATGCATACCAAGAAAATGATGTGCATTGCCCAAATCCTTGATGGAAAACTACTTGCTTAAGGCATCCTTCAAAAGTGCAATCTCATCTTTGGACTTCCCATTGGAGAGGGGGAATGGGGAACACACCCGACACACAAACAACTGCCCCTAATAGCTCAAGGTATTCACAGCACCCCTATCCTCTCGAAATACACCTTTTTTTTAAAAAAAATTCACTAGCAGGACCTCGCCTGCAGTCCACCCGATACACCTATCACTAACAAGATCACCCACCCACCCACACACATCACTGCGGTTGATCTCAACCCTCTCAACACACACGACTCTTCTTACTCGCTCTCCCTGTGCACAGACATATGTCATCGGTTCGGGGGGGCACACACTTCCACACTGCCGACACTGCACGACACGAACGAGAGCCAGAGAAAGAGATAAGGGGAAGGGGAAATCAACACTTGACAGGGGAAAAGTGGCTTTGATCTTGCCTCAAAAAATTGATTACAACCTTCAGAATACCATGGCCATGGCTATTCTCCCCAAAAAAACTTTGTTTTGCTCCACAAGCGCAACCCTTTATGTAGGAGTCTCCCAAGATGCTTTTCGTCGTTTCATAAACCGTTCTCTGTGATTCTTCTCCGCTTTTCCCTTTTCAAGCCGCTACACATCAACATCCCATGCCCGCTTCAACCGCCGAGCGCACAAATCTTCCCCCTCTCTTCTTCTTCCCAATTACCTTCTTTTGCAAAAAGAAAAGCCCGTCCACCTTTTCGAAATCTATGCCTTGCTTCTTTTCCTTCTTTCCCCTTCACCTTCTAAAAAAGGCCCCTTTTGAGCAATAGCGCCCACCACTATTGCCCTCTCTTGTAACTTCACAAGCCTTCCTTTTTTTTTTTGTGCCTGCTTAAAGGGCTAAGGCCATAGTGATGTGTTCCCTTTTTGTTAGTGAAAAAGAGAGAATTAAAATAAAAAATAAAAAATCTGATTGGCCAAGCACACAAAGGATACTCATTGCAAAGACAAGGTTAATCATGAACACTGTGTTGAGGTGCAAAAGTTCTCTCAGAGAAAATCTGAGACCGTGATTGTACTTGTTATGATTATGATTAGTCTCCGAGTCTCTGGATGCACGCCGGTAATGATTTGAAATTTGCGGAGATTGTAATCGTATTTTGTAGTTGGTGCTGCATATGATTGAAGAGTGTGGGGTGTCCAGGGCTCTCCTTCTGCTCAAATAGAAGAAGACGAGCCATCGTAGATCTTTATCTTTTCTAGTCAATGCATTGCGTTCGTTCGATGATCTGAACCTGAAAGAGATATCAAGCGTCGATGTAGCTCATTCATGCAGCAAAAGCATGCAGCTAGGAGCTGAATCCAGGCCGGACCATTTTTGTATTCATCATGGAAGTGCTTCTCATGTCACTATTCAGTAGTAGTAGTAGTAGTAGTAGTAGTACATCAAAGCGCAAGGATCTGTTGTTGAGGAGAATTTATGTGCATGAGTCATCAAAAAATATAGTCAACCAGCTGCAACACGTAGAGGTACGTGTCGACGAAAACTTCTTTGCAAAGCACCCTTGGGATATTTTGAGGAGGCCAGGTACTATATTTCAAAAGACTGTGGCTGCAATTTGTATGAGTCTGTCTGTGTAGTGTCTGGACGTGCGATACATCTCTGTTGTTGAAGAAGCTGATATGCATGGTGCAGATGAGAGCAGAATCGTGTTGATAGCCCGACGCAAAATCAAAGGCGAGGAGAGGAGGAAGCGTCGTGAGCTGATCACAAAGAATGGTTATCACTGGAAACAGTAAGGCAGATGCTGGAGACACCATTAGAGGAGGTAATTTCTCGAAGGTATCTCACTTATTTGAGGCTCCGCAAGCGTATTAGTAGCAATGTGTCAATCACAGGCAGGGATGACTCCTTATGTAGGGGATCATTATCGACACGCCCGATAGTGCGTGCTCATGATGTTGCCGACCCTCCATCTACATGGTGGAGTACACGTTCCTCAACTCTCCACTTCTCGGAGATGAGTATTGTGTGGTAGACTTACACAAGGGGCCGAAGCGCCGGCCGGTTGGCTCTGCTGCTGCTACTTCTGCTTTGCTTCTTCTTCTTTTGCTGTTGCTGCTTTTGCTTTACACGTGGACGTGCTGCAAGAGGCCCAGCAACGCTTGGGCCTTGCAGCTAAATATCATGCACTACCACATCTTCTACGTGATCAGAGGCTGGCAGCTCCAGTTCCAGTCCTAGGTGAGAACCACCAGTTTTATCACTTTTCCCATTGGGTGTCTTTGTAGAATGATCTCTTGGTGTTTTCAATTTTAATCACTATTCCAACATTGGGTGTCATGTGCACCTAATCAAGAATGACTAATTGCCTAGTTTCAATGGGTTTTCAATGGGCATTGTTATGTATGAGAGATTCAACAATATGTGCGTTTGTGTGCATGCTAGCAAGCAGATAGAGAGAGAGAGAGAGAGAGAGAGAGAGAGAGAGAGAGTTTCAAACTTAAATTTTAGGGAAAATAACCAAAATACCCCTCAAATTTCAAAAATTCCCAAAATACTCCCAGTAATTTGTCATAAATCCTTGAAATGTCTTTCAAATTTTCCAACATGCCCATGATTGTGAGTTTCTCCAAAAATAATTTTTTTGCAGGTTTTCATAAGCAGACTGATTGTCTATCATGCAAGATGCAAAAACTCGAATTTGGGTTGGTAATGTAGGTTTTGGAGATGAATTGCTTCATTATTTTTTGACATAATTACCTTTTTTGTGAGGTAATTTGTGACAACTTTCATTGCACGTGAAACACTCATAAACGGATCTCCATTGTAAAAAAGGAACAAAGATTTGAAAATCTTGAACAATTTAACCAAAATAGATACAAGGATATTTTGGGAATGTTGGAAATTTGAAGGGTATTTTGGAAATTTCCACAAATTAGAGGGGTATTTTGATAATTTTCCCTAAGTTTTACTATAGTCTCGTCTTCTTGGTAGCAGGCCACATGATTTATCACTTTTTCTTCTCCTTGTTTCCCTCTCCTTGAGTACTGAGCCTTTCCCCTATAAAAAAAATAATCTCTAGCCACCATTCCTTTCCCCTTTAACCAAAGGGTTTTTTTTAGCCTATGCTTCTCATGCTATCGGTGTCCGCACTTGCCCGGACTCACAGATACTCGTCGTGCCATTCCACACTGGAGCTTCACTTTATTGCCTCCAAACCCCAAGAACTTTGCTACATACGGACTGTCCCATAGTCTCGAATAACGAGTCGTAAGAGCTGAAAAAAACCCCATTTCCCTTTGTCGTGATTGCTTGCCAGCTTAAATTGGGCATATCCCGATGCCCATGACTTCGATTAACGAGCCGCAAATTCTAGCTGCCTCCCCACCTTGCATGCAATTTTCCAGAACTCTACAGAGCTTAAAAGAACTTCTGTCAAGGTGCCTACCAACGCGGTCCGGTGAGCACATGCCCGACCCCCGACAAATATTCCATAGGCCATAACTTGCCCATCTGAGCTCCAAATGACGGCAATCTGAAAAGACCAGCATGCTTCCCAGCATTTCATGCCTATTCATTCGTATCACTTCAAGACACCTGTCCCTGCCTGCCCTATTCGTCGGGAATCTGCGAAGCATTCTAACTTTGAACTTCAATATCTCTCACCACAGGGATTCATTTGACAATCCGTCTGTACGAACTTGCACAACATCTTAAGGACCATATTCTAGAGCACCAAATCAATATCTTGGGCACCTTTACCTGTCACCCCAATTGGACCATTTTGGGGCCTTTTTAACAAAAAAACCGCATTAGACATACACTTCCACTATCATTTGCCTACCTAGGTCCTCCACATTGGCCTTGGCCATCTGTCCTGCACTTGCTAGCACCCATAGCTTGGCATAGAGCACTTCTCTGCACATACCAACTTTCATTGCACCATCATTGCCCACCCCCTGTTGAACATTCAAGTTCAACCAAAAGTATCTTTATTGAACTTAAAACTCGTCACACTTTGCAAACACCCAAGCACACTGGAAAATGCACAACCATATCAAAAATATGTATAATATGTACAAAATTGTATGTATGTTACTCTTGAACCCCTTCAGGTGGGTTATCCAACCCCCTTGGTCACAATCTGATTCACATCGGGTACCACTCCCCTATCAAAGTACAGCTTGAGCCGTACACCATTTACCCTGTGCCTGAGAAGCCTACCATTAGCTCTCACTAGCTAATAGGTCCCATTCAAAAAGGCCTTTTACACTTTGTACGGACCCGTCCCATTTCTTCTTGAACTTATTTTGGAAGGTGAAGTCCAAGTAGCTCTCATACTTCATTACCATGTCCCCTTCTTTTATCTTGTTTTCTAGCACACTCTCATTGACTTTGGCAACTCGTCTCTCCTGCTGCTTCACGTAGTAGTCTAATGTTGCTACCCTATCCATTTGCAATGCCTCAAGGCATTGCAAATGGATAATCCCATCTTGTAAGATGGCTTCTGGAGTGGCATTGATGCGCCACATACCTTTCAAAGCACCCAATTGTGCATGCACTGGCAGCATTGCCTTCTTACCATAAACCAACTCAAATGGAGTAAAGTTGGTTGCCACTTTGTAGGACGTCCTGTAGGCCCATAGGCACTTGTCTAGATTGATCTCCCATTATGTCTCCTCCTTATACACATACTTTGTCAACATCTTGATGATTTTTCCATTGGAACTCTCCACCAGACCATTGCATTGGGGATGATAAGGTGAGGAAAATCGATGCTGAATCTTTAGTTTTTCTACCAATGCCTACATAAGCTTGCTTCTGAATCCTTAGCCTCTATAAAAAATGAGTACCCACGGAACCCCAAAACGGCAACAAATGTTATCAAAAACAAAGTGGGCTACAACCTGTGCATTTACCTCCTTCACAACTTTGGCCTCGACCCACCTGGTGAGGTAGTCGATGGCTACCACAACATACTTCTTGCGACTTGCCGACTTAGGGAGTGGACCGATAGCATCCAAACCCCACTACTCAAAATCATTCTAAGCAACAATGGCCCCTTGTGATTCAACTACCAAATGCCTCTCTCCCATAGTCTCGCATTCATGGTAGGTCTTGCACCAATAGTGCACATCCTTCACTACTGAAGGCCACCAAAAACCCGCTCTCAACACTCAAAACAATACTTGACCTTTCCCCTGGTGTCCGCTCTCCTCATGACACTGCTCCAACACCAATTTAATCTCTTCCTTATAGAGAACTCTCCTCAGTACCCCGTCTCTGGCGTAGGTCATTAGGTATTCACCTACTAATGTAAATTTGCGAGCTTTCTTAATTATCCTCCTCCTCTGCAGTTTAGAAAAACCTTGAGGACACTGGCCTGTGCTCAAAAATCTTCCACCTCCTTCAATGACTCCCTACCTGTGTATGTGGTCGGGGCCACATATATGCCTACGACATATACCTGCACCTTATTGCTTACTAGCTGGTCTGCCTCTTGGTTGTGCTCTCCCTTCACATGCTTGAACTGGATTTCCCTAAAGAACTTCGACAACTTTTTGATGCAAAGAACCAATACTTTAAGGAATCGCGCTTTACCTGCCATTGGCCTAACAATTGCTTGATGACCAATAAGGCATCACCTTTGACCACCAACCTGGAAATGCCAAGCTCGACGCATTGTTTCAAACCTAGATGGAGGGTGAGATATTTTGCTTCATTGTTGGTATGGACATCCTCCAAATCATAGGCTTTTGAGAAGATTACCTTGCTGTGTGGATCGTGTATCACCACACCTCTTACCAGCTTTCTTTATCACCCTCCTATATGCACCATCAAACCACATGGTAAAAGCTCCCACCAGGTTTGGCTCCTCTTTGGCTTCATCTCGTACTACTCTTGGATAAATTGGCAAATCTACGGCCTTGCTGACCAAAATGTCCGCCAAATGGGATCGACTTGTATGGTTGATCTTGAACTCAAACTCAAATTCCTGCAACTCTATCACCCACTTCATGATCTCCTTCCCTGGCTTTAAGTGTAACACCGCTTCAGGCAACAGATTGTTAGCCGTCAACACATAAAACTTAAGCACAATGAGGTGCAATTTGAACTTCCTACAAGCAAAAATTAATGCCATGACCAACCACTCCGCTTCAGTGTAAGTCACCTCTCCAGAACTTTCACCCTGCTTTTGTAGTAGATAGGCTTATAGCTCTTTCCTACCTTTTGCAGTAACACCACCCCAATAGCCACGGCACCTACCAGCATTGCCACATAGAAATCATCCTCTTGGCTTGGAGGGCACACAGTTGGCAGCTGACACAAAATTTCTTTCACCCTGTCAAAAGCTTCTTGAGCATCTTCATCCCATTCAAAGACATGCACCTGTTGAGCCCTCTTTTGGACAGGATACACATACTATGACAGCATCCATAAAAGACGCGACAAATACTTTAGCTTATGTACAAAGGAGGCCAAACCTTGTGCACTAGAGGGAGGCTCCATCAAGACTAGTGTCTTGACCTTCTTTGGATCTACCTCAATTCCATTTTGAGACACCACATGGCCTAGCAACTGCGCTCAAGGTTGTGCTAGCTTGCACTTCTTAGGGTTTAACTGACCTCCTTCTTCGTCCAGTCTTTGAAAACATAGTCGAAGCTTTGACAAATGATCCACCCTCGAGCTATAACATCCAATGTCATCCATGAAAACTCTAATGAACCTGGCCAAATAGGGACCAAACGCCCTATTCATCTAGTCTGGGAAGGTGGCGTAGGCATTCACCAAACCAAATGGCATCCTGCGATAGGCAAAGCATCCCCATGGAGAGATAACGTCGTCTTCAGCTGGTCTTCAAGAGCAATTCCTATCTAAAAGTACTATGAAAATCCATCCATAATAGAGTATCTCTCATGACCTGCCACCTGATTTAAGATTTCATCTTGGAACGACAGTGGGTAGTGGTTTCTCTTAGTTTCCGCATTCAATGGCTTGTAGTCGATGCACACCCACCATTTCCCATTCTTCTTAGGGGTGATAACCCCCATCGGAGAAACCCACTCTGACTCCTTCATGGGGTATATGATACCTGCATCTAACAATTGGTTAATCTCCTGCCAAAGAGCCTACTTTTGAATCTCCCCTAACTTCCTTAGCTTCTGCGCCTTTGGTTTGCACCCTTCTTTAAGGAGTATCTTGTGCTCTGCACCCTTTGCTCCTCGTAGATCCTCGTATTTCATCGCAAATAAATTCAAAAAAGAGACACACAGCTCAACATAGCCTTCTCTCTCTTGCTTGGTCAAATCTTTGCCTAGCATAGCAGTTACCTCCTTCGCACTTATGCCATGAACCTATGGTTGCACCTCTCCTTTTGCATGGGAGCCTTCAGCACTGACCCCAAACAAGTTGGCATCTATCTTTGGTCGTATTCGGGGTAGCCACACCCTAGTTGAAAGTCTGCTTGCTTGATTTTGCGACGCCTCCTCTTCCTGCTAGTTTTCGGCTGCTCCTTGCCTTTGTACACTTTCTCTTTACCTCTACGAGCCCTTGTTTCCCGCATGGTTTCTACCTCTCTTTCCATCCTTGCTCTTTTGGTGGCCAAAACTTCAACATCCTGCTTATCCACTCCGATGATGTTCACCCTAGGGACTTCACCACCATCCGGAGGAGCTGGTTGCACCTGATTCTCGACTACCTGCTTGCTTGGGCCATTGAGTTGTGCTTGGTCTCTACCTCTGCCAAACAACGGATAAATACCGCCCCTTTCTCTTAGCGGATGAGGGAAATCCGGTGCATAGTGTCCTTCTTCATCGTAATTGTAACACCAGCCGGGGCAGTGGCCTTGCCTTGCCCCTTGCTCCTCTTGGTTGATCTCTATCCATCACGCTTAGCCGCAATTCCTGCATTTGCTCAGAAAAATCCTGCACGATTCACACCCAGTTTTGTGGCACAACGGCTACACTCCGGTTTGCATGGTTCTTATCATGAACAACATCCCTCAGACCCTGAGGTTGGATAGGCACCACCGCTTCATTGCCCGACACGCCCTATTCAATCTTCTTTTTTATTTTCCTATTTTTTGCCTTTGCGGTGGTCACTGCACCATTATAGTATTTTGGGCTCTCAAAATCCACTTTCTCCCTCACTTTAGGATGCAAGCATGCCATGAATTTATCCAGCTTGAAGTAGTCGCCATTGGCCAATTTCATAGCACCCGCTAGCTCTGCCCAACACTCTTCAAAACGTTCCAAAAACAAACTGAACTCTTCACTTACATCCTGTTTGAGCCCCTTCAGTTCGGCATCCATCTCAATTGGGGACGCCTCTTTGCGTTAATCATGTAGGAAACACCCGTAGAGCCGGCCAAGCATGCCTCGGCTCTCCTTCCAAAGCTTTGTACCATACCTTTGCTTTCCCGTGCATCACCAAAGGAAATGTCTGCATCTTGTTGTCCTCATTCGACATATGCAATGACAACATATATAGCTCAAAGTCTGCAACCCACTCATCAGGATTCTCTTCACCTATACAAATTAGCCCATAGCTTTGAGACGCCATGTCGACCAACACCCAAAAATTGCTTCTCTTCACTTAACTAGGAGCAATCAGTGTGCTCCTCCGTGGGGCACCAGAAGATGGAGAGGGGGAATGGAACACACCCAACACAAAAAAAAACTACCCCTATATAGCTTAAGGTATTCACAACACCCCTATCCTCTCAAAAAACACCTTCAGAAAAAACAATTTTCACTAGCAGGGCCTCGCGTGCACTCCACCCAATGCACCTATCGCTAACAAGATCACCCACCCACATGCACACATCACTGCAGATAACCTCGACCCTCTCAACACACACGAATCTTCTTACTCACTCTCTCTGTGCACACATATACGTCGTCAGTTCGAGGGGGCACACATTTCCACACTACTGACAACGCACGACACGGTAATCCCTGGTTGCACGTTTGGTAGTTAACTCGCCGTTTGGTATTGCACTTGATTCCGAATGCTATTATTCATGTGCAAATAACCCTCCAAAAGTAACTGTAACGAACAGGTTCTATGTACGCAGTCCAACGAAAACAACGGCGTTTAGGCATTTCTTTATGCACAATTGAGATAACGAAGACAACAGATTTTGCCAAGGCAGTAGCTCTAGGCAATTTTTCTTATGTGTCAGATGCTATCTCTTTTAAATGTGGTATTAGCAAGCATAAATGCTTTAAGCCTGGGCGAGGCATACAGTGGCCCTGTCACCAACTTACTGACTAGCAGTAGAGCGTGCAATGTACACACCAGTGCAGACAATGGCCACATTATTGATGACTCATCACTAAGTGCAAGATCAAACTTTGATCAACCAAAATTATCAAAAGTTAGACGACAGCTTTGTGGGTACCCACACTTGAGACGCGCTTGATCAGACCAGTGAGCTATTATGCACTCTTGCCTTTGTAGTTTGGTTGTTTTTTTTTTCTTTTTAGCTAGCATGGCCTTTATTGAGGTTACCTCTTAACAAGGTAACATAATAGTAATGCGTTGGATTTACAGTCCTGGAATGATGGTTTGACTCCATCCCCAGTTTTTCTTACAAAAGTGTGGTTTTATAACTCTTATGCTCCTCTTTGAAGTTTGAAGCGGTGTTTGGTAGCCGACAAGAGGTTGGCAGATGGTGAAGTGTTTGATGGTCGAGTTTGAAGCTGGCAAAAATGGTGGAGCCAAGTTTTGGCCCCATATTTATGGGTGTTGAAGATCTTGAGGATTGGTTAGCAGATTTAGAGCTATGGCTGTTGTCGATGCATATTTTGACGGATGCGAAAAAGTTGTAGACGGTTTTGCTGCTTATGCAATGGCGGGCTAAGATTTGGTTCAATGGTTTAAAGCATAGTGATTGAGGATCATGGCAAGAGCTGCAGAATCAGTTTCTGGAGCGGTTTTGAGAAGTGGTTACTTCGGAGGAAGCTAGTGCAAAGTTGAAGGCGATATGCCAAGATGCAAGTAAGGAATTTTCTTGAGCAGTTTGAACCTGTATGAAGCATACATACGACATAATGGAAGAATCCGAAATAGTATTTATGTTTGAGATCATGACCTAGTACTTTATTCAAGGTTTTAATATAGAGTAACAAGGATTTCTTGTGGATGCAAAGTGAGATGATGGTTTAGGTGGGCAAGATGATCAAGGCTGGGTAGCAAATTGGGTATTAAGTCCATTGGGAATGGGGATCTCCAAAGAAGGTAGAGAGGTAATGAAAATTTCCCTAATGGTCGTGGGAAAACATCACCAAGGCCTGTATAATAATTAAATTTAAAAAAAAACCCAAAAATGACGAAACTGTTGTTGTTGCGTTGCTGGCCGTCCACAGAGTGAAGTCGCAAGGGCCTGATGGGGGGCGGCGGAACCTTTTGAAAGGACGCTTGAAATGCGACATCAATGTCAATAGGTGTTGGGGGTCCCATTGTTGCAATAGCTCCAATGACCAACAAAATTATCAATCTAGAGGGATGAGCTACCCGGCTAGGGCATGGAAACACTCACACGGTTAGTGAGCTAATCGTGGCAACACAAATGGTTAACTCTATGAGGTGAGCTTCTCGGCCTATGGAGGAGCTAAGCCACAATGAAGGGCAATCTCCATATCCACTTCTCTTCACCTCTAATCAACCCAAACACACACACTACGATTGCAAGACGCACACAACAATAATCCGATCATGCAACACACTAATCGCAAGCACACACACATATATCTATCGAGCATCACACTCCAATCAAACCTACATGCACACACAAGAAAAAGAGGGCAATCACACAAGATTAGAGAGGGATTAACCACTAATTAGTGTAGATCTAGCTAATCTAAGCATCATAGGCAATCATAAGAAGCATGAGAGAGGCATAGTGAGAGAGAATGAATCATTGATTAATGTTAATCAAGTCTCATGAGCAAGGCGAAGCTCAAGGACTCAATAGCCACACACCTCAAGAGCTCTCACCAAAGAGTGCTCTCAACAAATGACTTGAGAACCCTAATTTCTTTTACACACTGCCTTATATACCTAGGTTAAAAATATGCAATGTCCGGGCGCCCAAGGCCTTTAGGGCTCACCACTTACTGAATTTGCAACCAAGGCACAGTAAGTGACCTATTCTTTACAACTTGGAACTCCCATTGAGCCCGTAACACATTAGAAATATTACAATGGCTTGAAATAAATCAGGAATTTACAATACGTGACCATTTTGGGAAAACGTGAAAATGTGTAATTCCAATCTTTACTGCTTCTTCACTTTGATCTTCGATGTGAATCCGTACGTCTTCGATCTTTAGCAGCTTTTGTTAACTGATGTTGACTCAGTTAACAATAGGCCTTCCCGACCCCTACGTTCTAGCATTCCTACATGTCATCATCACGATTGCAAAGCAACCATGCCATAGTGGACGACAGACTCTAGCCCAACAACGATCGGTTGTATAGACCTTCATCAAAGCCAATCCCGACAAACTGACAACCAATAGAGCGACACTACTCCGTTGCTTTTGCGTCAGCACCTCCCTCACCCTCAACTGCCTAAGAACACATTGGAGTGTGGCTCGATACCGGCCCCACACTGGCCATCTAGCTACATGAGCTAGCAACTCCGTCTTCAACAACTGCTTGACAATGCCAAACACCTTCAAGTTTTTTATTAGCAGCTAAACAGCTTGGCCGGATGATGCTACAAGAGTGACAAGCAATGATAAGGGCAACTAGGGCCACCACCAAGGAACACTGGCAGTTTTAAGATGGCTAGAGCCGTCATACCTACAATGAAAATTAAAATTTCAAGGATTTCATTAACGTGATCACAAACATGTAAACATGTTAATAAAATTGAGTGATCACTTTTTAAAAACGCATGATCTCTTTATGTGACCTTTTTATTAGCCTAGAAAAACCACCCAAACCGATAGTCCCACTGGGATTTTCCATATCTAAGTAGGCTTGTTGGTAGGTTTTGGGCATATCCTCATGTTCTCTCCATAAAAAAACAATAGCTTGGCAGGCTTTTGGTTGGTTATCAAGTCACCATTCATCGACTTAAATGTGATCGAGTATAGTGTAATTATGTGAATATAATAATAACACATGGTAATCACAACAAATTTCACGTAATCACATGATTATTAAATCCGTAAATGGAATGCACGTCCATGCCAACTTTTTGCCTACATGCTTATCACATCAACCACATCACAAAAAAAAGTGCAGCCTCAATGAGTCTTCCACCTCACACATAACTCCCAGCTCCCTCTCTGATCTCACCTAGCCTCCCTTGCATGCACCAACTGCACATGCTCACATCCAACACTTCACCCACCTCTTCAGATCGCATGGCAACCACCCTAGTTCTTACCCTTCCAAACTTTCAACCCTCTCGCTGTGAGACGATCATCTTTGCACATGTTGCAATGGAATACGGCCATTTTAAAATAAAAAAAGGGGGCTTCACAACCACAAGCTTTCACTATTGACTACTACCACTGTTTCACCCTCCCTCACATCGTCCATTTGTTAGCCACCTCACCACCCACCCTTTATCCTCTATTGTCTAATGTGCTTGCATGGCATCTATTTGCCCTCAAATCTTTCTCTCTCTCTCTCTCTCTCTCTCTCTCTCTCTCTCTCTCTCTCTCTCTCTACCAATGGCCAAGTTATTGAGTAAGGCGCTACAGATAGCATCATGGTACTCTGCAAGAATAGTCTATCGTCAATAATAGTGGATTGATAGTATTTTCCCCTTGGACAATATTGTGGTAGCACCCTCCAGAGGTTTCTGCCAGCTAGAACAAATCTACAAGGAGTAGTGGTGGCCGCTTGAAGCAGATGAAGACGTGACGAGCAAGGAAAGTGCCCTAACAGTAGGATTTTACAGGGGCTTTGATAGTGTAAATTCTACCTTAGAGAGCTGAAAGAAAAGGCTTTTGTTGATAGAATAAGCATTCTGCATATTGGAGATTGTATATTGCTCGTTGCCAGCATTTATTGGTAATGGCAATGAAGAAGCTTCATCCACCATTCCATGTATTGATCTTCGTAGAGGATGACCTCCCTCGATCAATCACAGAGGTAATCAATGCTCATGCCCCATCTCCTTTTATGCCTTTCTATCTCCCTACTTTCCTAAACCCTTCCCCCTTTATCTGCTTCCGCAGCTAGCACAACTCCATGGCAACCATTATCAACGGTAGTGTTGCTGACAATGTTGCCGCCTTTGCGTTACCGCCACTGTATTTTCTGCTCTAGCTAGTGAAGTTGGGTTCAATTAGTGAGATCTTGATTCAAAAGGCACTCAAAGATGATGAGCCAAATATGATCATCGTCAATTGACACTGATTTTGGTAGTGATTATATGCACATATGTGGTCACAACCTCATGTTCGAGCACTATTGCAGACCTCTCTTATCTCGCTTGCAAGTTTTCAATTAAGCGAGGTTTTGCAGGGGGTTTACCTCCCTC